>NW_027040795.1:2065000-3472500 GCF_037179485.1 Ochlerotatus camptorhynchus | reverse complement strand
CTAGGTCATCCAAAGCATTCTGTAGTTTTTGACAACCAAACAGTGAGGTTCATATTTTCCGCTTAATTTTGACATTTTTTAACAGGATGAAATTTTTTTTGGCAAATTTTTATAATTATTGCAAGTATATGCACCCAGGTCCATGACTATAATACACATCAGTTTCGTTGTAATTGATAGCGTATGAGATGCCTAGGTTCTCCAAGTTGCTTTGGAGTTCAGATTATTTGATCTACTGGCTCAATCATGAACTTCACGATGTCCTCAGCGACAAAACCTACAAAGACATGTTCATAAAGTTTCTGCGGATCGTTTTTGATTTATTTTGATTTATAATCAAGGTTCTCCAAATTGTCTTGAGCTCAGATCAAATGATTTACCTGATCAACCATAACTGATACAAGGTCCTTAGCAACTAAACATCTCCAAACAACATCAATTTAAGGTGTATTAGAAGCTCTAGGTTCTTCAAATTGTTCTAGAGGTCAGATTATTTGATCTACTGGATCAACTAAAATCTGCACGATGATCTCACCGACAAAACTTTCCGAAACACGTTTATACAGTTTCTGCTGTTCGTTTATAGTTAATTTTGAGGTGTATAAGATACTCACGGTTCTCCAAATTGTCCTTGAGTTCAGATCAAATTCTCATGTAGGTTCACAATACAAAGCCCTTTGTATTAAAACATCTCCAAACAGGGTTAAACATATCATGCACATTATTTACGTTTGAATTCGATATGTTTAAGACGTTCTAGGTTCAATTGTCCTCAAAACTTGTTAATTAGGCTACCATCTCGCATTTTAGTTTGATTACATTCATAGATCAGGGGGCCTCCATAAGCTCGGTCGGTAGAGCCTGCGACTGTAAAGCAAACCATGCTGGAGGTGACTGGGTTAGAATCCCGGTTGGTCTAGGATCTCAGATTGGAACATTTCTCGACTTCCTTGGGCATAGTATATTATTGTACTTGCCACACAATATACACATGTAAAAAGCTCTCAATTAACAACTGTGGAAGTGCATCTAGAGCACTAAGTTGAGAGCAGGCGTTAAGTTACAGTTGGGACGTAATAGCCAGAGAAGATCATAGATAACACTAACTAGCGGAGGAATTCCGAATTGTTCTGTCCATCATCCAACAGTCCTTGACCTCCTGATCAACTTTGTCAAAGAAATCATTCGTCTAAATAGTCAGGATCTTGAGATACAGCAGCGCAAACATATTCACTTCAAATGCTCACTAGCACCACCTAGTGGAGGAATTCCGAATTGTTCTGTCCATCATCTAACAGTCCTTGACCTCCTGATCAACTTTGCCGAAGAAATCATCCGTCTAAATAGTCAGGATCTGGAGATACAGCAGCACAAACATACACTTCGAATGCTCACTAGTGCCGTCTAGTGGAAGAATTCTGAATTGTTCTGTCCATCATCCAACAATCCTTAACCCCCTGATCAACTTTGCCGAAGAAATCATTCGTCTAAATAGTCAGGATCTTGAGATACAGCAGCGCAAACATATTCACTTCAAATGCTCACTAGTACCACCTAGCGGAGGAATTCCGAATTTTTCTGTCCATCATTCAACAGTCCTTGACCTCCTGATCAACTTTGCCCAAGAAATCATCCGTCTAAATAGTCAGGATCTTGAGATACAGCAGCGCAAACATATTAACTTCAAATGCTCACTAGTACCACCTGGCGGAGGAATTCTGAATTGTTCTGTCCATCATCCAACAATCCTTGAACCCCTGATCAACTTTGCCCAAGAAATTATCCGTCTATATCATCGGTATCTTGAGATACAGCATTCAAATCATGCAAAATAGGAAATTTTAGGGCAAAACTGTGAAAAAACCCTAACTTACTCTATCGTGCCTAAAATGAAACCCACTCCAATCGATTTCTGAGATTTTTTTTTCTATAAGAATGACTATTTTTTAGTCTCTTGCTTCAGCGAGCACCGAAGTTATTGAATTTTAACACATTGTTTCGATTTTGTCCCCAGTGTGCAACGTCTTTCGAAACCGCCTACGGAATCGACCAGAATGATTTTGTTTTTTCTGTACAACGTGTTAAAGTTTTTTAGTTAAGTTTTATTCATTAAAACCACGATGTCAGATGGATTTATACAATAAATACAAATACAAATACATATACAAATAAACGCAGAAACAAAACACAACAGCAAATAAGGCTACCAGAAACATGAGTAGAAGCACAATCTAAAAATTAAACTCGTTGATATGAATGAAATGTCGTTCAGATAGGGTTAAGATCTAACTTCCACCATAATAAGCACAACCTGCACTTTACCTCTTTTAAGTATGGATTTTAACATAAAATTGAATGTTTCAACAAGGGTGTTAAAATTTAATCAATTATTTAATGGTTAATCGTATGCATTTAGAATGAAATTTAAAACATTTATTATTAATCTTTAACCATCATAACAATGAGGTAATTGATTCAGATCAATGATTAACAATTAATATCTGAAAAGATTTTTTTTCCTTGATTGGTTTTCCGTCGATCTTGTTTTCCGTGCTGAGCACCAACATGCTTGGCATACACAGTTTTGGCCACGAACTACTCATTTGCTAATAACTTTACACAGAGTTGACGAAACATAGTTCTTTTCCAAGAATTTTTGCGTTGTAAAAATGAAATGAGAAATGTTCGCTGCACATCTCAGACTTTACGAGTAAAAATTCCTTGGTGTTGATTCAAATGTTGAGATTTAGCTACTCTTTGCATATCTATAGTAAATTATGATCCTAGTCTATCAATTACTTTAAAGAAAAACAAATTTCAACAACTGAGTGAAAAGTTATTAACAAATGAGCAGTTGGTGTGTACAACTGTGTATGCCAAGCATGAGCACCAATGCTACCAACGCCAGGGAGGCAGCTCCCACACTTGGACCCTACCTAGCGATCCATTAACTCATGCACCGGGAGCCAACGGCTTTACTTTCCTGATCAGAGATGTTATGCCTCAGAACATTCCAGCGACGCCGACTTGAACTCAGGCCTGCTGGGGTGAGAGGCAATCACGTTTACCACTACACCACCGGCTCCACTAAAGCGGAGGTTAATAAGGTAAAAAGCAAGAGGAAAAAAAAGCCTAACATATGGTTTCAAATCACAGGTTGCAGAACATATCCTCACCAAGGACTACCACCACGATTTTCCAAACCGAATCCACACCATGGAAATCTGGTTGTTGCAGAAAGCCACGAGATCAACAAACAACGGAATTCATCTATATTCAACAGTCGGCGCCAACGGGATGTTCTGGGGCATTACATCTCTGATCAGATGGTAAAGCCGTTGGTCCTCGGTTCATGAGTTGATGGGTCGATAGGTAGGGTCCAGGTATGGGAGCTGCCTCCCTGGCGTCGGTGTAGCATTTTGTACTTAGTAAGAAATCAAGATCGACGGAAAAAAAAAAAAAAAATCTTCATTCAACAGGGATCAAGGAAACGGACATATATGGCTTTTCAAGTTATTACCTAAGACACATCAACGAGTTAACATTATTATTATTATTTAGCTTTATTTAGGAGGCTTTTAGCCTTAGGCTGGTTCGCCTCCAAACGAGTTAACAGTAGAGTACAGTAGAGCGTATCTGTCAAGGATAAACAAATAAGGTATTGGAATTGAATGGAAATTACTTATCCTTCTCATAATCAGATAACAATTATACCTGGTTTATTAATTTAATCTGTTGTGAAAAGGCTTGTGCAATTGAAAGGGAATAATTTGTCACATTTCCCATATTTATTGTGGAAGATTATGTACTTGGAGTATGTCCACAAACTACGTCAACACTTTATGAATGATTTAACTTTGCCTGGTTTGGTGTCAGGGATGTCTTTTCTACTAATTTTGAAAGTCGACGCATACCAACGAAATACTAAATATATGGCCCCCAAATGCCAATAAAGAGAGACATTATTGAACACTGCACAACCCATCATCTGTTTCCACAGAATTACGGCCCAAATTCGCAAAACTCGTCCGCTCTGCAGAGGAAAAACTCTACTATCGATAACGGAAATCAATTTCCAACCACTTCGTGATTAGCAATTTCATCGAAAAACCACTCATTAACCTGACAGTCATCTGTCTGTGCATTTTGCCACCCGGTTTATCCCTTTGTTCTATCGAATCATGTCCCATGGCTACTGCACTGGACACGTTCCGAATATGTTAATTTAATTATTTAGTGCACATTTTATAAAATTATAATTTCGCATAAAAGCCAAACTATGGGTGGCACGGCGTGAATCGCATTCGGCCATTACCCTCCCCCCTCCTCGCTTGGGCATCGGGAGCAACCGCTTGCGATCAGTGGAAAATGCTGATCGGAACAAATTTCGTTGACGAACCAGAAAGGCTGGTTAGCTCCGGGTAGACAAAGAGTGCAATTGGGGTCAATGAAGGGTAACGAAATGAGATTTGGAATTCACGGATGAGTAAACCCGATATATAGCGGACGGCGTTGTGTTGTGTTTTGGCATCACACGTGCCGGTATGAAGAAAATACTTCAATTAACGATGTGACAATTTGATAAATTTTTTTTTGATGCATGAACTAATTGAAATGACCAATTTTTGCACACGACGCAATTATTTGAGGATGATTCTAATTAATTTATTGAATTACCGCATTTCAAAAAGCAACGAAATCAATGAGCCATTTAATTCGCTGAACTCTTCTTCAGCCCATTCATCTCTTAGAATTAGCCTTTTAATTAGGTATGTTCGTAGAAAGGCCTTCAGTTACTGATTCATTCAAAGGCGCTTACTAACTGTGTTTTTATTTTTCCATGCGGTCGTGTCTAGTAAACAACTCAACCATTTTTTCTCTTTGCTTTGGTTGTAAAGAGCTTGGACCCATCAAATCCATCTCACCCAAACTAAAACTAAAACATTTCGAGAAACTAAGAAAAAAATCCAAATTGTATCACTCAATTACCCAGCATGATATATTTTATGAGCGATTATTATACTACGCATTTGACTAATCGGAAGCCGTTTTGTAAACATTTTCAGCAGAACAAACCGTCGATTGAGGTTTAAATTTAGTTTCGTGAGGCCAACATTTCAACGGTAACACATTCACGAGAAAATGCCATCGGCTTCATCTAGGAACTAACAGTGGCTCAGGTAGCATTTCAGCTTTCCTAGTTCACTTACCACGGTTAAAAAACGAAGCAAGTATAATTATTCTATTTTATTACAGTGTAACGAAAGAAAAGCTGCTTTGAATTTCAGCTTTCCTCTCCAGTGGAAAAAGGAAACACGATGCTCCTCGAATGCTAAGCACTCAATCCCCTTCTACCGTCGCAACCGCCCGCCCATCACTTCATTCACTCAATGGTTTTACGGCGAAACTTTTCCCCGTATTGGACTGCTCCTGTAAGAATGAGAACTGTTCAAGTAGTGTAGTCCTTTTAGCGTTACTCAACCCGACACAAAAGGCCTGTTTGATTTTGGTTACGGAAACAAAACCTAGCTCCCATTGTTATGTAGGTACGGTGGAATGTTTGCAGAAAATTGGTGAAAATTAATCACTTTGAATTGAATGCAAGGCATTCTGGAGTTGCGGTTGACGCACTGATGAATGATGGGAAAGTAATCGACGTCTGTGTGGTTTGACTTTCCGGTGGCATTGCCATTGATTCCATTGCGTTGGATGGAATTGACGACTTATGTTTGAATTTTCATCTATTCACTGAAAAACATGAGCAGTCGGGGAACAATGACACGTAACCGAACGAATTTGACTAGAGCACTTCAGTGAACACCGAAATCTTGTAGTGTCCCAGCAGTTGGTTCCAGCATCCAACAACGTTTCAGATGGTCTCTGCCAGTAACGGAATAATTTAATCAGTGAAACTTCATCAGGCGTTTAATATTTCATTGGCAGCAGTAGCTGGTGTACAATTTATCACCCAACTCTGCCTCGGTGATGTGCCTTTCCCTGGCTACTGTTGTTGTTTGTGCAAATACCTACCCCTTCCGATGTCTGTTTCAGTTTCGTAATACCAACCAGCAGCCAACACAGTCAAGTGGTACGACCAGTCAGGAGAGTGTTCTGGCGTAAAACTGATGTCACTGCAAGCAACACATTCAGAGTCAGCCTATATTACCAACACGCCGTCGTCTCTTCGATGACTGGTGCTGTTTCGAATGCCGGAAAATAGGCCAGGATGATGTTTATTACAGCTTTCTAGTGAATTAGGATTACATCAAGCGTTGGCTTGAAATCTGATACTAGGAGCAGTTGAACGAAGATATAAGTCTTTTAATTATTTAAGGTATTTATTTTGAAGGTATGCACAGAAAATAGGCATTCTAGTAGGGTTAGAGGGCTTCAATAGTTGATAATATTGACAATGAGGATTGGTTCAAAAATCACTACGAAGGCTGCTGAATACTTTGAGAGTAAGTTCGGTATACGTGATTCCAAAATCTTTGAAATCTTCATATAAATTAAAAATAACTTGTGACCTTCATGTTTTTCAGCTTTTTTTTTAAGCGTGTTGTTTTATTAGACCATGTGAATTTATTTTTAAGAATCTAAAGTTCAGTTCTGACCAAAATTTTACTTATTGAAACGAAACAAAATTTTTGATTTTAGGGAAAAAATATCAGAAACAAGCAACTATTGTCCGCATGTTATAATTTCACAAAATTTTCTTCATAGTGAATACTCAGAAGTAGTTTTCATAGTCAAAAAAGGTTATTGTTTTGTATTTGCTTTGATTATATAGAAGAAAATGGGTTTTGTAATATAAAAACGATGGAATGCTCCTTAGAACCTGCAAAAATGTTCTTTTGCTATGTAGCTACTCAGATTTACTGTCCTGCTTGTGTTTTTTTTAATCAGAGGAGCGGAGCGACGGGAAAGAGCCTAGTATAAGCTTCTAAACAAAGACGGTTAAGAAAAAGCTTCTAAACCAACAAATTTGATGATCATGAATCCACATTTTAACATATTAATATCATCCTTTTATGAGTCGTTGACTAAGTTTGTAGCTTCAAAATATAACCGAAAAAAAACAGTCTTAGTGAAAATAAAAAAAAATGTTTTCGCAGAAGCACAAACTGGAGCAAAATGTGGCCCATATATTTAGAAATGACTTGAAAACGCTGGACAGTATTGATGCAATTAACCATTTAGTTAGAACAATTTTTCTATTTTTATTCCGCGCAGCTTGTTATTTCGCTCAATAGACAATCAATTTATTATTGTTCATGCCATGCCACCATTTGAAACTATCGTGTAAATATGTAATAAAGGCCGACTAAAAGTAAAATGGAACGCAAAAAAAAAGACCTGTAATTGGTGATTCAATAAGTTTAAAAATTCCATAAATGGTTGCTGTACAGTACATTTATTAAAACTTCAAAGTTACAGCATTAGATGGTTACATTTCTCCAGTCCGAACCTTCCTCTTGATGGAGCCCATCAGTGGAAACGGACCCAGAATCAGCGTATTTCTTCCATTTTGCCGGCATTTGCTGGATGTCTTTGACTGCCCCACCACTTTGTCAAAGTTGCTGCTTTGAAATTGCCCAGTATTTTTCTATTGGTCGAAATTACGGTCAATTCGGAGGATTCATTAGCTTGGGGACCAAATCGATCTTGTTGACAGCATACCACTCCAGAACCACCTTGGCGAAGTGGCAGCTGGCCAAAAAAAAAAAACACAGCATGACAACAGCATGCTGAATTATGGCCATGAAAAATTAGGAGAAATCGTCTGGGGAATTGATTGCCCGTGGTCCCATACACCGAAGAGCTTTGAGGTATGTGTTTTGGACCATTTTACCCCATTTTCCCCTACTTTTTGGAGCAAATGTTTTTTCACAGCATTTTTCGTAAAACATAAGCACCTTATGCATGGTTTTAGAAAAGTATGTCTTTAAACAACAGTTCATGATGTATAAGGGGAATACGGGGTACACTTTATACGGGACTATGGGGTAAACGTGAACCTTCGCTAAATTTATTTTATTTCATAAAAATGTTGAACGATGCGATTGTTTGAATGACCGCAATGGTTGCCTGCAATAATAAGGTTTTTTTGGTAATTTTTAGTTTAATTGGGGTTAAATAAGCTTCCATTTGACTACTTTCTGTTTTAAGAGCGTTCTGTTTTTTTTTAAGTCTGTATACAGAAAAACGATATACTGGTTCTCGGAATTTTGTAAAAATAGGTAGTTATGTTCGTTATCGCAAAATAGAAGATCTGTTTTTTTACTTTGTCAAAAGGGTTACTATTAAAATGGTAGGGTGGTTCAAAAACTCATAACTTTTGAACTATAAGGCCTTTTTTAAAGATTAGAATACCAAATGAGAGATTATTAAAAACATTATTCAGAATAGTATATATTCAAATTAAAACAATTGAGGTTCTATTAAAATTTGTTGATTGTATTTATTTTCAATGGTTTTCATGGTTTGTAGATCGAGGGCGCATTATGATTTTATATTTTTCTTTTAAAATTTAGACCTTTTAACACAGCGATGTTTTTTTTTTCGATTTTGAGTTATATTTTTTTTTTCATGAAGTTATCATGGTTTAGGTTTTCAAATTTGATTTACGCCTATGTTGACGTTCATAGAATTAAATCAAATTTCAAAACCCACAACATGATAACTTTAAAAAATATTTAACTCAAAAACGAATCAGAAATCAGGATCATAAATTGAAATATGTATGGATAATTTGACCATGTAACAGTTGCAATAACTCAATGGAGACACATGATAGTTTATTCGCATAGAAGTATTGAGTGAAAACCCAAAACTTCATAACTGGAAAAAAATATAACTCAAAAACGAAAAAAAGCAATCAGCTCATTTTTTGATATGTTGATTTAAATTTAAAAAAAAACTTTAATAACACGATGCACGCTTCACCATGAAACCATGAAAATCGTTCAAACAATGCAATCAATGTTTTTTATACAAAATCCCAGTTTTTTTTAATATCAATAAATTTTTGACATAGAAACGGTCAACGGTTGACAAAAAAAATCTGGTCTAATATTTTGCGAGAAGGAACAAAACACCCAAGTTTTATGGAATTCTGAGAACCAGTATATTAAATTCACATTACAATTTCATGACAACATTTATATAACCTTTAAAACAATGTTCACTCAGCTGTTCAGAAGCAGGCCACTCTTGATTTGTGTCCCGCAATCGTCTGCATTCTTGGCAGCAACCATTGTGTAGTATTCCTCAATGTTCTCCATCAACAGTTTTTTCGGTCGATTCTTCGTCGGTTTTGGAAGCAACCGTTTCTTGATGAGTGTGTAAGTGCTGACCACGTTTTGCGTCTATTGCTGCAATGGAAGTGCTCTGCCCCCCATTGGCAATACTGCCATACAATGAAACCACTGGAAGCGGCTCCCGTTCTGATGGAGGAGGCTTATTGGATAACGGAAGATAAAGTGTTTATTGTGTTGTACCTTTTGACTATAGTTTTAAGATGTTTTGTATACTGAAAAAGAATCGTTGGCTCTGTAAAGTTAATTCGGTTGAGCCTTATCAAATAAATTAATAAACAACAATAACCATTCAAACATCACAACAACAAAAATTGTCTCCATTGCTGAACTAGTCCATTAAATAACACAATAATTTTAAAATGGCCTAGATTACCCAACATTGTGTTGATATCGATCCTCTTAAGGGGAAGCTCACCGGCCCAAAAATAAAAAAAATATTTTCGGTACGTTTTTATTTTTCTAAAAATATTGGGAAAAATTATCAAAAATCCAAGAAAATCAGTTTCTTCCTTAGATTTTTGTCAAAAATTACATGCAAAAAAATTTTTCTTTCCCATCATGAAAAAAAATTAGACTCTCAGAAAAACCGAAAAGTTGATGTTTTGTGGTTTTTTGAGTCCAACTTTATGCCATAATGACTTATAAAAAATGTTTTTGCACGTGAATTTTCTTTGAAAAATTAAAAAATATGTGATTTTCTTAGAATTTTGATATCTTTTTCCAATATTTTTAGAAAAATCAAAACGTAATTATTTTTTTCGGAGCGGTGAGCTTCCCCTTAACGACAACTCTAAAAATCATATGGAAAACTAAAAATCTTTCATTAATATTGAAACGCCAAAAATGGAGTTTCCAAACTGGCTTTAGAAAGTCATTCTGAAATTAAATGATAGAATAGTCTTGAAAACGCCAAAATAATTAATTAATCAAAATAAAAAGCATTGAAAACCAAAAATTGATTTTGAAACAGGTTGTCATTGTAACTCAATTTGTATTATCTCAGCATAATTTTAAATTCAATTTGCATGATCTTTAAAAAAAAAGATCAATCTGTCTGGATTCCTGCAAACCTCCTGAGGGCAGCCCACGATCCACCGGTGGTTCGCGAGCCATAGATTGAGAAACGCTGCCCTACAATTTCCCGAAGAGGATGACGTATACAGTCGAAAAATCGATGTTTGACGCCAGTTTGAATTCAAGATGGTGGCCATTGGATTCAGAAATACTGTCAAATATCCAACAATATGGGTACTTTTGGAACGAGTACGACGAGTAGATGTAAAAATTCGATATCCGCCACCAATTTGGAACCCAAGATGGCGGCTATCGGTTTTATTAAAAAAAAACAACTGTCAGATGCCCTACAAAATTGGGGTTTTCGTTGTCATTTAGGAACAAAAAAAAATTCTTGCTAAATAATAAAGTCTCCGTTCTGAAAATACTCACAATACTTTCGCATAATACCCATATTGTTGGCTGTTTGACAGTTGTCTTTTGTAAAACGGATGGCCGCCATTTTGGGTATCAAATTCACAGCGGGCATATATTGCGCATTTCACACCAAACTAGACAAATACGCTCGTTTTCACTTATTAGAAGGTATGATAAAAGTACGAGTTTCAGTCTATCGTCTTGGTGTTTCGGTACACTTATTTCTTATGATGCAAGCAATAAGTTCTCCAAAAACATCAAAACGATTTGACCGAAACATGCACTTTTATCACGCTTTTATGCATTATTGGAGCAGTCCAGTTTCAGATGCAATCAGCAATAAGTTCTACAAGTTTTACAAGTCGTCCCCGTTCTGAACATACCCATATTGAAGGATTTGACAGTTTACAAAAATAGACGTCCACGATCAGGGATTTCAAAATTGTGGTGGACATCGAATTTTAACATCGACATGCCGTTCTTGTTCCGAAAATACTCAATATTTTACGTATACGGCAGTATTTCTAAAACCAATTATCTTGGATTCCAAAATGGCGTAAAACATCGATTTTTGACTACTTCACGTCCCCAGTCCGGAAATAAGCAAATTAATGGGTATTTTATAGTTGTTATTAAACAGATATGGTGAACATCTGTTTCCAAAATGGCGTCCAGCCTTGGGTTTTGACCTCTACACGTCACCCTTGTTTTGAAAATACTCACATTGAACAGCAATACGGGGTAAGCTTCGAGAAATAGCATATTCAGGAAGTGCGCAAGTACGCTGACGCTACGTAGTGAGAGAGTTCTGAGCTAATATGACCACCATCCAGAAGACCGGGGTCATCTGCACAACTTAGCTGAAGACAGTAAACTTCTATATGGCCAGGATTTCGAGATATACCTTAGACAGGAAGTTTGCATGCATACTAGCGTCTCGTAGTGAGAGATTTCTGATCTATTATGACCACCATCCGAAAATAATAGGTTATATAAACAACTTTGTCGAAGACAGTAACCATTTATATGGCCAGGATCTCGAGATACAACATATATAGGAAGTTCATATGCACACTAGCGCCGCGTAGTGAGCATTCTGAACTAGTATGACCCCCATCTGAAAGGACTTGGTCACCTGAACAACTTTGCTCAAGACGGCAACTTCCTATATGGCCACGATCACTAGATATTCTATGTTGGGCCCAAATGTCATATTTTTATTATAGCGACCATAGAGAGACCATGAGTCAATAACAGAGTAGCAAATATTGAAATGGGATAATCCTAAACATGCCATGTATTTTGATGATACACGATGTGTGATTTCCCTCTCACAGACTTCAGAATAGAGTAGCTGGCCCTGAAAAGAATTTCCGTACCTTTATTTAAACCAATGAAAGTTAAAATGGTACAAAGCCATTTTGGGTGCAGAATTATATACCATTGATAATGAGATCATTCATAAATGACGTAGAATATTTTTGACGAATTTTAGAACCAACCTCGTAGCGTATTTTGCTAAAACTTATACATGACCGATGTCAACTTCTGAAACTCCTCCCTCTCTCCTAAAATGCAACGTCATTTATGGATGTTCTCTAAATTGTATTAACTTGATGTGTCACCCTTAAACTTGTTGTTGTAGATCGATTATGCGTCATGCAGTACCTGAAAAAAAGGGAAAAGAAAATAGATTAGATCATGTTTGATGCTTGTAAAATAAAAGTATAGTTATTCAAGACATTCGCATAGATCAAATTTATTATCAATACAGTATTGACGATTTCACATTATTATTCATTGTTCTACTCCCGTTGACATTTTTTAGCGACAGATATTTGAACTAAACCCTAAATCATATTGGATGGTTATTAATATTCAATACATGTTCTACTCATGCAACCAACACGCTCACTCAAAAGCCAGAGCCCAAAGCGTACTCGTGTCTTTTGCTGGCCAGTGAACTCCCGGAGCCCCTAATTCAAATTTGATGAATTCAATTTATAGTCAGACTCTGCCGACCGAACGAGGCCACCGAAGGGAAAACTTAAATCTAATTTTCATTAAATTTTCCCCATCCTGTACGGCAACGACGATGACGAGAATGTCATCATTCAGGCGCACAACAATGTTACACCACCGAGTGACATGGTAGCAGCATCCGACAGCTTAGCAATCGATTTCTCATCAGGCCGGATCCACCGGCTTGTAGGCAATGGCAATCTCGAGTCAAAACAAACATCGACGACGACGACGACGCCAGCCAACAACGATGACAATGTCGACTAGTTGTCTAGAGCGGAGGTACTACATAGATCCACAGGCACAGGAAACTGTAGTAGGACACATGAGAATTACGACATCCCCCCCCCCTCCCACTTCTTTATGAAAATCAGCATATAAGCAAGGCACAAACATAACGCATCTTGTGGCTGAATGAAGCACACACTCGATGGCTTCCTCTTTACTAGTTCCACACTCGACTTGGCAGCTTGGCAAACCGTGCCCTCCTCAACTGGTCCATATTTCGCTGTCGATGGCAACAGTGACAACAGCAACAACTGGAACCGGAAGACCGCGACGCATGTTTGATTTCGAGTGGATCCACTTTTCTGTAATAACCGGGAGAGCAGATGGCTTCAGAGGTGTTAGTAGATTTTCAAGGCAGAAGGCGTGCAGTTTGCCACGTTCACCTGGGCATGCCACTGACCAGGTAGTCATGAAAAATTGAGTGGAAAATAGAGGATCCTGCTGAAGTGGGACATTTCAGATTCTGGCGCACGCTGGCAACTGTACAATACCACTTTTAATCAAATCATGACATGGCACCCATTCCAGCAGAAATCTACGGTGGAGAAAGACGAGACGGTGGTGTTGCTGTGGGGGAGAAAGCTGTTGATGGCAAATATTATCAACCGGAAAACGAAAGTGGTACTTCTCAGCGTTGGCATCGTAGTCCGTCGGGGATGCGAACGATCATGCGTGTGTGTATAAGTGTTGGATTCTGCATCGCCCATTGTGTTTCAGTGTGGTAGACGTTGTGATGAAAAGTTACATTCAAACCGCACATTCGCGTTAGGTTTCCATGAGTGTTGAGAAGGATGCGTATCCTTGAAGTACGTCACATTTGATTTTTTCTTTTCTTTTGATGGTGATAAGTTAGTCTCTAGCTTAGAAGTAATGCTTCACACATAGCTGTTTGATTCCTCTACGATGCCCAGGGATGAATCTACCATTGCCACGTCCATCGTCTCCGTTATTGGGAATGGGAAGACTTTGATGATGATGATGATGATGATGATGATGATGATGATGATGATGATGATGATGATGATGATGATGATGATGATGATGATAATGATGATGATTACGGGATGGAATTGATTTTTGGTAGATAAATGGGTCTAGGATTCAACCCACCATTTTTGATTTGTTGGTATGCAAAAATGTCGGTCGGTACATTGTTTTAACGGTGTTCAGATCGAATAGATTGGACCCGATTTATCAAGAGATACGCCACGGATGCACTGGAAAGTTTCAGTGCAGCCATCACTTACTGCTAGATCCGATTTTTGCTTGATTTGTTGCTGCATAGTCAGAAGGTAGGTTCGGAATCTTGCAGACGAGTCTGAATTTACTTTTCAACAGCTCGTGTACATTTTCATCCTGAACGATCTGTTCACTTACATCTTCTGCCACTTGCTGTTGATTCACTCCAAAAAGTCAGTTCAGGAGTTTGTTAAGTTCAAAGCACATGTATCATCAGTACCTCTTGTAAATCAGGTAAACGGTGTCCATTTGAGAAGAGAACCATTAGCGTGCTTACCAATATTTACGGAATAAGATCCAAGTCCTTCAAATGACAAGTTCTTCCAGATTGAAGACAATAGTGTCAAAAACCGATAGCATCGTGAAGCTGATCGACTCCACATAGTATATAAATTCATGCGTTGGTATCGAAAGGTCTAAATTAATAACTGTGGAAGTGCATTTAGAACACTAAGCTGAGAGCACGCAATACGCTAATATGCGCTAAGCAATAATCTTGGAAATGCGAATAAGAAGATGATAAAAGGTAGATGATAAAAGGTAGATGATAAAAGGTAGATCATAAAAGTTCAAAAGAGCAAAAGATTGAAAAACAAAAACAAAAGGAAAAAGCTGTCCTTAGACTTTTATTCCTTTTGACTCTATGTCTTTCAATCTTATGTCTTTCTACTTTTTGTACCATAACCTCAAGTTCTTATAAGCTACGAGTTAAAATTACTGAAATTTCGAGCTAAAAGATGCGTTAAAGATTACTGACGAACTATCGAACTTTGAAATATTTCTATGACCCCAGATTAAAAAAAAAAGCTCTAAAATTTTCATGAATTCTATATCATGAACTATATATGAACTATCAAAAGAAGTCTGATGGAAAGCTTTTAAATAAATTCACATGATATTTTCAAGGAAACATTGAGAAGAGACTTTTGGTAAAATTTCAGGGAATTTTAGATGAATTTTAAGGAAAATTCCATGATAGTTCGATGTAGAATTCAAAAGGATTTATAGTGAGCAATTTAATCGAATTGTTTTACTATTTTCAGTGGAACTCTGAGAAGGCCTATAAGCTTATTTCATGACAAAACCCGAAGAAATTTTCTTAGATCTTCAATCGAAAATAATTCAAAAGAAAAATCAAAGATGAACTCTAAATATATTTACAAAGAATTTCTTGCATGACAATTCTGAGAAGAATTCGAATAAGCATTCAAAGTTGATCTTGAGTAGATTTCCAAAGAGATTACGACAGGAATCCCAAGGCATTTCTCTCAGTTCGTTCTTACGACGAGTATTTAGATTCAGCTTCACACATGGCAGTGCAAAACCATCTATGGGTGAAGAAAATTTCGTAAAAGCACTGGACGCGGATCCCGTGCAGATGATCACTGCATATTGCATAGCGGAGGAAAACGCTACGTTCATCAAATTCAAATAAAAAGAATCGATGCTTCTTTAAAAAAAAAACTACTAAAATGATAAAATCTCAAAAACACCAAAATATAACTCTCTCAAATTTTGATATTTTGTTTATCGAATGTTGCTTAATTTTTGTTGAAATTTTAGGTAGCGACTGTTTGCGCCTTGGGGGGATATTAAAGTTCAAACATTGTTGTATTTTTTTGGTTTTTCAACAATATCTTTAAAATTCGAAGCTTAGACCAGTATGTTTCTTCACAAAAGTTATTTATTTTATGCATTTGTATAAGAGAAAAATATAGTATTCTATGGTTGTCAGCAAAAAAACCGAAACAGAATGAAAAAAAAAACATATTTTCGACATTTTTTTTAACTCTATATAACTCGGAATAAGTAGGCTGTGGAAATTTTACGTCTTAAAAATAGTTGTTTATTTTGTAAAAGTAAACAACTTTGCCCAAGACATCATGCCTCCAAAACGTCAGATAAAGCAATTAAATTGTGGTTCCATCTTTGCGGAAGAGTTTTGGACTATTTGTTTATGTCAATAGATGGTTCTTATTATGATGAGAAACATTACCCGAGACACCAAGTCGCGGAAAAGCTTCGTTTCGAAATTGTTAATTTTGCTTTGCTAGATTGCATTTCTGACCCAGTGTGCAGTGGAGAGCATCGCTGAAACAGCAGCCACCTGTTTTCAAGTTCAAGAATGCTGCGTATTACCACTATAAATTCGGTAAAGTTGACTGTACAGAGAAGGAGCGGATAGAGGACGGGCGCTGTTGAAGGAAAAACAATTGAAAAAAGCAAGGGAGCGGAGGGCATGGCAGAAAGTGGAAGCTAAACTCAATTTACCTCTCAGGAAGAGTAAGAAGCACTCATAAACAATGTTTCTCAGTATTATTTTATTGTAATTATAACAATATTGACTGGTTCTCGGCTCAGCGCCTTAACAAATAAAGTAAATAAAAAAAAGCATTTTCCGCTCCTTTTAGGCTTCTCAAGCGGATGGTACTTCTTGGGAATTCCCGGAGATCGAGAGAATCTTTTATCTAGTGAATCTATATCATCCGAATGTATTTTTTTTTTTAATTTCTTAAGGACGGTCATGAATTCTCCTAGAAATATCTTCCGACTTCCCAACTCTACCGGAATTTTTTCCTATTTTCACCGCAAACATCTTCCAACTTTCTTCAATAACTATTTCCCTTTGTTATTTCTTCTGGAAAATCCTTCTCGGTAGTTTCTTTCAATTTTCTGACAACTTCTCCAGGAAGATTATTTCGATTTCTCTTTGATGTGTTTCCCGGTATGGTCCAGAAACATTTTTTTCTGAATGTCGGCTCTGAATGCTCCCGAATACTCTTCTAGCTTATCCCGACCTTTGCTGCTTTGTGTTTCAGGCGGGTGTATAGTTCTGTCACCGTTCCAAATGTTCTTGCGATAATGTCCATGTCGTCCGCAAAGCACACAAATTGACCGGATTTCGTAAAAATCGTACCCCGGCTGTTGAGCCCGGCTCGTCGCATTACACCTTCAGACCGATGTTGAAGAGTAGGCATGAAAGTCCGTCACCTTGTCGCAGTCCCCGGCGAGATTCGAATGAACTAGATAGTTCACCCGAAACCCTTACGCAGTTTTGCAACACCGTCCATCGTTGCTTTGATCAGTCTGATCAGCTTCCCAGGAAAGTCGTTCTCGTCCATGATTTTCCATAGCTCTGTGTGGTCGGTACTGTCGTATGCCGCCTTAAAGTCGATGAAAAAATGATACGTTTGGACCTGGTATTCACAGCATTTCTGGTGGATTTGCCGTTGTCGATCGGCCGTCGATGAAGCCGGCTTGATAACTTCCCACGAACTCGGTCATTTTAGGTGATAAACGACGGAAGATGATCTGGGATAGCACTTTGTAGACGGCATTCAAAATGGTCATCGCTCTCAAGTTCTCACATTCCAAATGGTCGCCTTTCTTGTGAATGGGGCAGTTTACCCCCTTCTTCCACTCCTCCGGTAGCTGTTCTGTTTCCCTGATCCTGTTGCAGGCAGGCGGCTAACTTTTCTGGGCCCATCTTGATGAGTTCGGGTGTTATACCATCCTTACCAGCTGCTTTGTTGTTTTTAAGCTGTTGAATGGCATCCTTTACTTCCCTCAGCGTGGGAGTTGGATCAGTTCCGTCCTCTGCTGCACTGACGTAGTCGTTTCCTCCATTGCGCTGGTCGCCCGTGCCTACGTTCTCCTCGCCAATCAGGTGCGCATCGAAGTGCTGCTTCCACCGTTCAATCACCTTACGTCCGTCCGTCAAGAAGCTCCCGTCCTTATCCTTGCACATTTCGGCTCGCTGCACGAAGCCGTTGCGGGATGCGTTGAGCTTTTGGTAGAACTTCCGTGTTTCTTGGGAACGGCACACCAGTTCCATTTCGTCGCACTCCACTTCTTCCAGGCGGCGTTTTTTCTCCCGAAAGATGCGGGTCTGCTGTTTCCGCTTCTGTTTATACCGTTCCACGTTCTGTCGGGTTCCATGCTGGCTTTAACTGGGGGCGCTGTTACCGAATGTATTTTTTTCCTTGATTTGTTTTCCACCGATCTTGTTTTCCGTGCTGAGCACCAATGCTACCGACGCCAGGCAAGCAGCTCCCACACCTGGACCCTACCTATCAACCCATCAACTCATGAACCGGGGACCAACGGCTTTTTACTTCCCTTCCGAAAGAAGGCGTGATCAGAGATATTATGCCTCAGAACTTCCCGGCGGCACCGACTGGAATTGAACTCAGGCCTGCTGGGGTGAGAGGTAATCACGTTTACCACTACACCACCGGCGCCGCTAACTTACCGAATGTACACGAGCGTATGAGACGATGAGCAGAGGGCCTCGTCATCAGTTTCCTCCTCTTTTCGCTCCTAACCGTCTTGCAGATAAAACGTGCTTCAGTATCCAGAAACACGCAAAATACCGGGCAGTGTCTGTTTAGCATTTTCAATAACACGCAAGGCGTAGCGCTTCAACTCAGTGTAGATGAATTGCGTTCATTTTGAATATCTTCGCTGGATGCGCGAGCGAAACGAACAAGTGAGTTCATTATAAATCATCGAATACGCGTTTGTTGGTAGTCACCAGTGTTTGATTATCCAACCCAAAATTTCAAAAATCAGAAGCGATCCTCAAAAGCAAAATAATCAAGGTTATTTCTGGCAAAATGATTCTTTTGAATATTGTTGACCCCAGAGTCTAACACCTCGATATTATCATCAATTCAGGTTGAGGTAAAAATTTCACATTGATGCGTGTGTAAAAATCAACAAGACACGTTCTTCAGCGCTTTATTTGTGTAAAATGAAAATAATCATCAAAATCACCAAGATGAAGACGAATATTTAAATTGACAACAACACAGACGATACTGAACATCCAGCCACGAAAGAACAAACAAATGTTGACATCGATACTCAGAGGTTGCTTTGATCAAGAGAATGTTTTTACGTCAAAATTCAAATTCATGCAGGCCGGCAGGTGGTCTCTCCGTTAAGGTTGTCTTCATTATCAGCTAAGTTTAGTGTAGACGGAATAATTTTTAACAGAAATAATACCGAGGATTTCAACCATTTACATATTCAGACCGTCTTTCCAGTGACATCCAAAGGTAATTTCTTTCGAGTTTTCTCAGATGTTTTTTTTTTGTTTTCTCTGGAAGTATCTCCAAACTTCCCCAAATTATATTTCCTACTAAACGGCGCCGGTGGTGTAGTGGTAAGCGTGATTACCTCTCACCCCAGCAGGCCTGGGTTCAATCCCAGTCGGCGCCACCGGCATGTTCTGAGGCATAACATCTCTGATCACGGCTTCCTTCGGATGGGAAGTAAAGCCGTTGGTCCCCGGTTCATGAGTTGATGGGTCGATAGGTAGGGTCCAGGTGTGGGAGCTGCCTTCCTGGCACGTCGGTAGCATTGATGCTCAGCACGGAAAACAAGATCGACGGAAAAAACAAACCAAAGGAAAAAAATATATATATTTCCTACTAACACTGGATGTTTCTCTCGAGGTTCTTCTGGCTTCTGACCTCCCAAGAAGTTCTTCTGGCTATCTGACCTCCCGGGAGTTTCTTATCACTTCCCTCCAAATATTAGTCTGACTTCCCGTGGAGCAATCTCACGACATTTTCCAGAAGACTTTCTGGCTTCTCTTGGGAGTGTTTTCTGACCTTTCACGGCGGGTTCTTCTTCTTTCTGCTTCTGCTTTCCGCTGGAAGTAGGTATCTTTTGTCTTTCTTCGGAAGTTTATAAGATCTCTCACAGATGGTGTTTCGTCTTGTCCCGGAAATGTTTTCTAACTTCCCACAGAAGATTAAAAGTTTATATCGGTTTCTCCCGGAATCATAAATTAAATTTCCCGGAAATGTATCTGGTGTGGTTTGATCTTTTCTATTTAGTGAAAATGTGTATGTATTTAGCATACCTTTTCTATAAATAATCCGTTTCCTGGTATTGAATAATTATATTTAATTGTTTATAAGGCTTCGATCATTTAACGCTAGAGTCCTAGCATGGTCTTTTCGACCCAAACGAGATAGGAATCATCGGATCGCGGATATCCTTTTGCCAACAGCTTAAGTTCAGACGGATCAGAGGTGCATGTCCAAGTTCAAAAGCGGGAGCATAATTTTGGAGTAATTGGAGTATAAAAATGCATTTCTCAGAATTGTATGTCATTCCAAGTGGTCGCGGTTACCGATGCAAGGGGCACTATCGTGGCTCCGGGCTGTGAGTCATTTACGTTTGCGCGTTTACTTCACATGGGAACGGTGGAAGAAACATGATCCTGTGAGCTGTGTATATGCTTTGATGAGAGCAGGCCATGGGCCTTCTAGATTGAGTGATAATTGTTGATGTACGTTATGAGTTTTATAAAGAGGATTGATGAAATTAAATAGGGAACAACAAATAGGTCTACGACAAATAGGAATCTAGAGCTACACTTTAAACTTTAAACTGTATTCCATTGGAAAAAAAAGTCCTTAGCAATAGTTCATTACAAAAAAATCCGGACACATTAAAATCTCTGCCATTATGGCATTTTTTATGCATTTTTTTTTTTAACTTTCCTGAATCAAGCTAAGAGTGTAAGGAGTTCATTCCGATTCGATCCTGTACGCTCAAAACGAAAATCCCGGTTAATCCACTCCTTGAAGTTTTCGATCAAATTTCTGGGCAGGAATTTTATACCTCGGTTGACCGGAAAAGTGCCTCGGAACAATGTAAAATCAAAAAGAAGCCAAAGGGGCTTATTACGGATGTCACTTCACGGTGAAAACTTGTCACTTGTCGCCACGGTGAAGTGATGCCCATTTGATTTGTACGGTAATCACGGCTCTTATTCTGAGTATCACTTCCTTATTACCGTATAGTGAAACCCGTAATAAGGCCCAAAATTCCCCAAAAAGTTCATTGTGTGGCAAGTAATCTGCAGTTGTGGGCTGAAAAGCGAAACTTTCGTTACTTCTGGGACCATGAACCAGCAAATTATCCAAGAGAAGTACCGGCGGAAGAGACTGCCTTTTCTGGAGTAGCATGAGGTGGATTACCTATTTTGGCCGAACTGCTAGTACTCAAATTCCACCAAACAGTGGTACAGCGAAAATGGCTTCATAGTGGTTCCCGAGGAGATGAATCCGGCCAATACTCTGGAACTAAGGCCAATTGAAGAATACTAGTGAAGCTTCTTCTTATTCTTCGCATTTCAAGCTTATTGCATATCGCATATTATTGCGTGCTTTCAACTTAGTGTTCTAGATGTACTCCCACAGTTATTAACTGAGAGCTTTCGATGCCTGTACCATTTCTGCATTAGTATAATTGTGTGCCAAGTACAATCATTCTCTATGCCCAGGGAAGTCGAAAAAAATTTCCAACCCGAAAAATTCCTAGACCGGATCGGAAATCGAACCCAGCCACCTCCAGCATGGTCTTGCTTTGTAGCTGCGCCTTTACCAACTGAGCTAAGAGAGGTCCCATACTAGTGAAGCACATACTTAAATACTATTGTGAAGCTCATACTGAAGAAAAAGGTGGAACTGCAATTGACCTTAAGGATTTGTAGCGGAAATGGAATTTGGCAGCCAAACAAGTGGGAACAAGACTCGTGCAAAAGATGATGGGCTGTGTACGAAAAAAAGTTCGAGCAATGGCCTTTGGTAAGAAGGAAGACTGAAACAATGGTCTTGAAATAAGCATAATACCTACTAAGCTGTTACATTGAACTATGAAAAATAAAACGCATTTTTAAACCCCAACAGGATTTTCGTGACCAGATTTTTTCGTGTTCAAACTTTATGAATCTCATTGGAAAAGTTTTAAGGAATTCCTGATGATCATTTTTTTTAATTCTGAGAGCATCGCAATGGAATTCAGAGCAAAACTTAAAGTAGCATTTCATTGGAAAAGGTCCTTAGTACATCGATCGATGCTCTTCAACAACTTTCTATTCGGATCGTCACGATCATGATAAGCCATATTCGGCGATTTTCACAACACAGTTCGATGGAAGAAGCTAGTTTTTAATAGCTAATTTGGAAAATAAAACAGCAAGAAATGGCTTTGTGTGTCAAACGAAAGCGTCAATGTAGTAGTAAATGTGCACGTAGGATGTTTTGCATTATTCGAGTTTGAATTAAATTGTTTATAATTGTTCTGAGGAGAAATTCAAGACAATTCTGAGCAAAATTCAAACTGCTACTACTACTACGTACTAACATTTATTCCATGGGAATCCAGAGAGATGAGCATCAGAATTACCTTGCTGAAACGAATTGACCCTGAAACATTTAACACTGACTTAAAACTGAAGGGTTAAGTGACTGCTAATCGATTCAACTGGTTTGAAAGGACGAAATTTTCAAAGTTTAGTAGCATACAAAATTTTCAAGACGGATTTTCATAAAAATAATAAAATGTTCAAGAACTTTCCATATAAATCCTGAATATATTCCATCAACCTTATACTATATAACCGATGGAATGATCTATTTGACATGCGAATCTAATTCGGTGTAATATTCAACAACTTTTTGAGCCAAAAACATGTCCTGCCATTCAGTTAAAGCCTTTACGGCCAATCCACGGTCACCTCCTTCATCCCTGAACAATTCCTCCACTTTAACTTTCATCGATACACACTACCACATGTGCATGGTGCCAGACCGAATGATGCGAGACGATGAAGATGAAGCTGGGCTGTGATGTGACTGCTAATGTTGGAAATCCTCCGACCGCCGCTGACGACGACGTTGCGATGGACCGAAAAAGGCGTGCAGAAGCGTGTGCCGAAAACGAGAAGAATATTCATGATCTGTATCGCTTCCTCGACGCTACAAATTGGGGGTAAGTTGGAACCGGGTGGGATTGCTAATAGAACATTAGACCAAAACGTGATGGATATCGGAAAGGAGTGTGTTACTTTCGTGGGTTGCACACATACACACACACATACATACTCATCCGGTCGCTCTTTGGGGAAAACTGATGTCTACTCGGAAACGGAAACGTTACATCATTTCAAAGGACTGCTTTGCATTTTTCCCCGCCGGAAACATTGAAGAGACGGGATCTCATCAGTGTCGAAATTCGACAAGTTTTTGGGACATCTAATTTACCAGCCGGATGTCACCGAAATGGGAGTTAATAAATTCGACGATAGTTTAATGGGGTATAATGGATTTCTATGCTTGGATCTATCATCATCATCGCTGCAGCTGCAGCCGGTGTCGACCATTATGTCGGCTTAATGAACCGCACTTTAGAGGACATTTCCGGAGATACTCCCTGGGGACCTCAACCGGCAGGCAATTTTACGGGCCCAATGTTCGGTGGTTTAGGACACAACCACAACGACAACTACTACTCCGGGTATGTTGAACGAATTTATTCGCCTCTAATTAAAATGGGCAAATATAAAACCAAAGTTTGCTGACTGAGCGCCGGGATTGACCTGCTCTGGACATCGACCACTAAAATTAAAATAGTTACAGTTATCGTAAATTTGAACGAATGGCCACTCTCTGGTACGCTGAGAGTGTGGGTGGGCCAGAATGCATGTTGCGTTCATCGTTCCATCCACCCTCCACATCTCTCGACTGTCAGATGGTTAGGAGTGATGTGATTTACTGGGGCACTCCACTAACGACGATTGCTCGGGTCCTCCTAGTGGGGGTCAAATCAAAAGTGCGGTCGTAAAGCGACAATGAATGTCAGCCGGCCACCCCGGGTCAGTGCAGGAAATCGGCAGCGCAGCCATTGTGCACCATACGTTGTTGTGTTTGGCTTTGGTTTTGAAGTACAATTATGGGAAATGCCTTCCAGTAGGACTCGTGCCGGATCGTTCAATCCAAAAACCCTAACAAATAGTAGCTGGTGCTACGCAGAGCACCAGTCAGCACTTCTGGTGACCGACATCATGGCCATTTGCTGAGTCAAGCTATTGCGGGGAAATGGAAACTCGAATTTGATATGTTGTGATTGTGCTTCGGAAAATTAATCATAAATTATTGAAGTCGCTCTCAGGCAGCATATTCAATGGGAGCGAGAGTCAGAGGCGCCCCGGCAAAGCTGGTTAATAATGAATGAAAATTTGATGGATTCTGCACAGATGAGGCCTTGGTGGGTTGTTTGCTACAAAGTTTTGCGGATTAGTCGAGGATTTTCGATGGAAATCATCGGTGTTGGGATTCAGTTAGGGTTTGAAAATTGCTCGCAGGCGAGAGACTTGTCTCTATGTACTCTTGATTAACGGGAATATACTTGGTTTGAGTAGTCGTGTTTGATTTAATTATTTTCCGAATATTTTTAGAGATGACGAGCATGATTTTAATGCGGTGGATTTTTAATATAATTTGTGCACAAGTAACATTGCATGTTTTATTGAAGCAAGGAGAATGTTAAAATCATATTCTACAAGACCACGATGAAATTCCAATTGTTATTTGGATGGTTATCTTTTTATAGTAGGTTGAGTTTGTTCGTATTTTACTTCAGGCTTGGATTATTTGCAAATTTCATGCAAGAAGATGAAGATCTAGTTTCAAAGTACACACTCAGAAATACTTAATCTTACACGTGACGGAATCCATTTTTGACATAAAGGATGAGACGTAAACAAATATGTCGTATAAAACTATGTGCTCCTAGACTGAAAAGTTCGAAAGTACGTTTGATTGAGCTGAATTTCGCGTCTATTCTGAATCAATTCTATGTCAAAATTGACGCTCGTATATGTCAGTCTCAGAGCACCTAAATTTACATCAATTTTTCTAAGTGTGTAGCGGAAAAACAATTGAATTGAATTGCATAAATTTTACCAAACAGTTCAGCTGTTCAGATTTCGGTAAAAATTACCGAAGTCGGTGATAATTTCTAAGTGTGTAAGAACATCGAGGATGTCACACAAATCATCAACTCTTTTCAAGGTCGGAATTGAGTTCTGCCATGGGTGATGTGAGCCAACTTTTCGCTACTGGTACGATCGGTGGTGCAGTAGATAAGTAAATTCCGGCAACCGATGCAGATGTAGTTACCAGAACCAAAAGCCTCACAATCGTGACCAACGAGTAACGCGAAGCGAAGGGCTCAACGGTATCAGGCGCAATGTGCAATGCAGCTGCGGTAAAAGGAGTTCCACACCTTCCTAGTTCTCAGGTAAATTTTGACGTTGTCAATCTTAAAAAAGGCTCAAACCAAGGGAGCCAAACCCAAAATGCATACTGGTACCCACGTCGTAGACATTCCCGTCTGGTCGATGAACGATGTAGTTTACGCGAAACCCAACGCGCGTTATGATCCGAACCTAAACGTTTTGGGTTACTCGGTTCAGTCATTGTGAATTGTGTAATGAACGTGACAATAGTAGAATGGTGCAGTGTGATGGTTGCGACAAGTGGTATCATTTTTCTTGTGTAGAAGTAAGTCACGACATAGCGAATTATTCCTGGATGTGCCCACAGTGTCATCCACACGTGTATTTTGGCGCAAGTAATCCAGTGCAGCAGAGACCAGTGCTCCAGCAGATTCATCCGGTAGATCCACCCCCAACGTTATGAGGTCAACGAAGACCAGCGGAAAGGCAAGCAGTAATCGAAGCAAACAACGCAAGGTTGATCGACTGTTGCAGAAGCTGGAAGAGCAGAAGCAGTTGGAGCAAAGGTTCCTGGACGAGAAATACCGAATCATTGACGAAGAAGATGACGACGACGATGGAACTGTGGTGAGTGATGATGACGTTGGATCCGAGGAGATTTCTAAAGTTCGAGGTTGATTGAGATATACGGAAAAATGTGGTGAAGATTATGATTTCGGCCTTGTTGAAGAAGATATGTACGATGATCAACCGCAACGAGTCGTTCAACAGGCACTGACAGGAGAGCAAGCAGAACCACGATCAACTCTACAGGGCTTTGTTCCTAATCAACGATCAACACTTCGAGAGCCAGTTAAAGTCGATTCAAGATCGGGAAGAAGCCGTATACAGGAGCCTCCAGTGACAGCAGACCTGTTCCGTCGTCCACCGGCACCATATCCAGTGGACCCATTCCGCAAGCCGCTGCCAGCTGTTATTTCAGATAATCAGCACCGCCAGCCACCAGTACCGATTCCAGAACTTCATATACGACCCCCTCCCCGAGCAAAGTCCAGCATCAAAATGACAGCAAATTGAAATCAAGTTTTGATATCAAAATCAAACTGAAATCATAATTTGATTTCAGTTTACGCAATTGACACATTTGATACCATTTTTTGTTTTAATTTTACTGTACATTTGCTCTTGAAAAATATGTTGTTGCGGGTTTGTTTTCATTGCCTTAGCATAACATCAAATTGAATACTTGTATTGGTATCAACAGGAAAAATTGATATCAAATTGAGATTTCAGATTGAGTCTCCCTGATAGCGGAAATAGTTTTCAATGTGAGAAGCAAAACGACAGCAACCTAAGTAATCATTATCATCGAAATCACAACATCAAATTTAGATTTCAATTTGATCTCAGACTTTGCTCAGGTCCACCGCCTGCTTTCGAAGACCAATTCTATCGACCTCAAATTCATCCATCAACGACAGCTTCAAGAGGAAACGAGGCTCAACAACCGCAAGCTCATTGGACAGCTACTCATAACTACCAACCACAGGATTCACGACAATTTTCAGCTTCAGGAGTCCAGTTTGATCCATCATTGCAAGGCTCTCAGGCAGCACGGAATCGTAAAGCTTCGAGGGCCTTTGTGGATGTCTATGCGAAATTCAGCTAGCAGTACACCTAAGTCCTCCAAGATGTCCTTCAGCCAGATTCCTTCGGATGCCGCAGCTCTTAGTGCCACGTAATCTGCCTCGCTTGATGACATTGCCATAGTTTATTGTTTACTGCTTGCCCAACTGACTAGAATAGGTATCCGCTTATTGATTTTTGATCGCTGCTATTTGAAGCCCAATCTGCATCTGCATATCCAGTCAACACTTATGCGTCATGCTCGCGGTTGATCAGTACCACAGCTCGATTTGGGAAACGCAAGGCCCTTCTCCATCGGAACTTTCACAGGCTTGCACTTTTCCATTCCAAATTTCGTCAGAAGTTTGTCAATGACCACCTGGCGCATAATAAATCCATTTTCTCAATCATAGCCAATTCAAATGCCAAGGAAATGTCTAACTTCTTCACAATCACACATCTCGAATTTCAGCGAGAATGTTTTCTTCAGTTGATCTATCATAAAAATGTTGTCTCCCATCCGGAGTAGATCATCCACGTACACAATCACGTAGTGTATTTTGTCGCGACTCACCCTGGTATACAAACCGTAGCATCAGACAGTTCAACTTCTCGTTCCAGCATCGAGGACTTTGCTTAATACAATCTAACGGTTTCGCTAGTTTGTATACCATATTTCTTGGAGCTTCTACTCCTTTTGGAACTGCCATAAACACATCTTCTCTTAGTTCACCATATAGGAGTATTGACAGCAGTTTTGACATCAAGTTGAAGGACGTGAAACACTGCAAGTGCTGTCCTTATGGTGCTCAGCTTAGCTACTGGAGCGAATGTTTCAGCATAGTCCACGCCAGCCTTCTATTGGAATCCTTTAGCGAACAAACGAGCTTTGTAGCGGATGGGGTTGCCAAAGTCATCATCTTTGATTCGAAATACCCATTTTGATTGCAACGGCTTGATTCCCTCAGGACGCTTCACAAGTCGCCAAACGTTCATCTTTCACAGTTTCCAACCAGCATGTCTTGTCAGCTCGACCGAAGGTATCATCCATCTAGAGCACATGAAGATTGAGCAGCAGTTTCTGTTCCAATCAACATCGTATTTGACTTACCGCAGAACGGGCGCTCCCGTTCGCAAGACCTCGTAGAAGTTTCAACCGAACTTGATCTACGTTCAAAGCACGAAGGGAGCGCAGTATTTGAAGCTTCACTAAGTGTCGTCTTGCTGTGGAGCGCGGCCGGTGTGTTGAAAGCAGTATCTGGTTCGACATCCTCTTGACCATCTGATTCGACATCTTCATTTGATTCTCGCCCCTCTTGCTCGAATCTTCTAGTGTCTGGTAGATTTGCTGCAACATCAGCATCCGCTTCTTTTGTTAAATCGTAAGGAGCCGCAAACAAGGTGGGCTCGGGCTCTGCGTTAATCTTGGACCTAAACGGAAAATTGTCTTCGTCAAATTTTACGTCTCGTGCTACAAACAAGCTCTAGATCTTCATATTCCACAGCCTGTACCCATTTGGTCGACCATAACTGATAACTGACTATACGAATCTAGCTTTTCCGCTGCTGAGTGGGAGCCCATGCGTATGCCTAGCTGCAAACACTCTGAGCTTTGTCATATCAGGCTTCTGATTCGTCCACATCTCGATAGGAGTTTTGCTTTACGAAACAGCATTGGTCGGACTTAGGTTCATGAGATAGACCCCAGCTTCATTCACGATACGTTTTGGTGTATAGGGCTCTATCAGCGTCATACGAACTTTCTCGATTAACGTCCTCTCGGAGACTCCATTCTGCTGTGGAGTATATGCAACAGTTGGTTCTATCTGGATACCCTTCTCGGAATAGAATCGTACCTGGTCCTTTGAGCAGTATTCTCTGCCCTGATCCACGGTAAACTTCGAGATTCGGTGGCCCGTTGCAGCGGAAACCATCGCTTCATAGTTTCGAAACTTTTCGAATACCTCTGATTTTTTTTTATTGATAAAATTACTGCGAAGTGTGTAAAATCACCAGACGATGTACCGAGCTTTTTGCGTAACCGGTCTACAAACATCAGAGTGAACGCGTTCTAACGATCTTTCAGATCTTACTCGTGTGTCGTTGAATGGTTCTCAGCACTGCCTCCCGAGAACACAAGTATCACAAAAATCAAGTTTACCTTGTTCAAAGGCCATACCTGCTACCATTGCCGTTAGTTTCCGCAGATTTTGTATCAAGGTGACCTAGCTTGCGGTGCCACAAATCAGCTACGCACAGGATTGCAGTTTCATACTCCAGGTAAACGTCTAGTTTGTAGAAATCGTCTTTGAGAGGACACATACCTACAATCTCACCAGTGTGGTTCATCTCAGCCAATTTTTCTTTAAACGACCCCTTGACACCTGCTCTTGTCAGTTTTTTCACCGATAGAAGGTTCGCTCGCAAATCTGGTACATAGAGACCGTTGTCTACGGTACACTGAACACCTAGGCTTTCGACTTCGTTAGTGCCAAGTTGTTATGGACAGGTCATCTTTTGCAACACAAATAATGATGGGATTCTTCGTCCTTTCAAGAGATTCGAAATATCCCTTCTGGTTCACTAGATCCAGAGTCCAGCTTGTAGGTAACCTTTCTTCGATCACCGCTTTCAGATGACCTACCACCCATGAACGCAACAGCCTTTCCGCCTTTCTGTAGTTCTTAGCCATATGTCCTTTCTTGTGACACCGATTGCATTTACCTCTGAACCTCCGGGGTTTCTGTTTGATTCCAATAAACGCTGACGGCTTCTCTTTGAGCTCATTGGTCATTCGGTAAGATTTCTTCATTTCTTCTGCCAATAAACTCTCTCGAGCGGTCTACTTATCTTCATCAAGCGCAAGTAACAATTTTGGTTTTATGAGGGATCTGTAGGCCATGATTTAGACTTGTAGAATGCTATAAAACCACGATAAAACCAGCAATGTTACTTGGGAGGTTCTCCAACGTTGTGACTAACGGGCTGGGAGGGTAACGAACAGCTGCGAAACCAGATCACTTTCTCCTAGTTTTACTCCTACTGACTTCAGTTTCCGAATAATCTAGTCGAAAGTGTTCAAATGGCTTATTGATTGATGTATCTTCGGCCATTCTCAGCTTTGCGAGTTGCTTGCGAATAAGCGTTAACGACGAAACTTACTTCTTGCAGTAGATTCCTTCCACAGTACTCCAAATTTCCTTGGCTGTTTCTTTTTTTCGAATCAAATCCAGTAAATCATCGTGGATGACGGAGATGATCACATCCGTTGCCTTTCCATCTATGTCTTGAAACGTCGCTCCTTCAGCCGTTACGGTTGTTGCATCTTTCTTCACCGCATCCAGCAGGATGCACCAGTCGATTTCAGGAGGTTCTCAACTCTAAACTTCCAATTCTCGTGTCCGGTACCGGAGAATTGCGGTATCCCGATTACGGATTATCTGTATGTATCGCCCATAACTTTTAAAATTTATAACAGTGGTTTGAATTAAGAAAGAACTATATTTTGAGTCTGTACAGGACGAAAGTTTGATAACGAATGTCAAGTGTGCACTTTTTGATATCTTCAAACAAAAAGGTTACTAGGGTAGTGTCTCCTGATTACTTCGATCTTTGACAGTTCGGTTAGGATGCTCCATTTTCCACTGACGGTTGGGACATGAGCACTAACTCTTATCCTAGAATGTTATGGCTTAAGAACTAATACTCGTATAATTTCAAATGCAATGAATTCTATTTAGATGATCAGGTAAGTATCAAGATCCACAACATCTCGGCCCCCCGTTAAAGCACAGCATTCAACCGACAGAAGATAAAGAAGGTTCATCGGTCAGCTGAGTTAAATCGGTCGACCCCAGCTGCTGTGTCACCTGAAATCTCATAAATCGGTAGCAGACACAGCTCTGTTGTTGCACAACGACGAATTCCGGTTTGAGTGTGGACATCCACTACCCGTACTATGTTGTCATTGTTTTAGTAGACCGCTACAACGCGTCCGGGAGGCCAATGTTTGGGTGGAGCGACCGATCCCGAGGTCGGTAGGGATCTTCCTCCACTTAGCTGGACGCTGATGCAGCAGGCCAATATATTCTTTAGACCAGCGGTTCCATAAGTCGTTCGTGGCTCGCTGCGTCGTCTGAAAGTGGGATAGGCGATTAATGGGAATGCTTCAGTAGTCTGGCCCGGGGAGCCAGAAAATATGCAGGAGTGAGCACGGAAAGGTCTTCAGGATGATTGGAAAGTGGAATTAAAGGTCGTGAATTCATGAACGCTTGAACGCCTGAGCCTGAGCAGCAGCTATGCGAAAATCGTCAAAGTGGAACATTGATGAGTCAATGATCCTGACGAGATGGTGCTTGAAGCTCTTCACCGCAGCTTCCCACAGCCCACCACAATGCGGTGCTCTCGGGGAATAAACTGGAACTCGATGCCCTTTTTTAGGCACTTATTAGCCCATTCGTTAGACTTCAGTCGCATCTCCTGTATCTCGCGGAACGCGCCAACGAAAGCGCCGACGAACGCGACCGACTCGATTAACAAAGTTGCCTCAACGGATTGACGCACGCAGTAGTCAAGTGAATTGATCTGGCAATCAACCTTGAGAGATGATGATCATCACGTAACAGGATCGGAAAGTGACTGTCGAAGGTGCCAGGTGATTGCACTAGGCGGCCGTTCATAGAACAAGCCCTTACTCGTCGATCAACACGTCAATGTCCTTGAGCGGAGATTTGAAGTCTGCTTTTCGCAGAGTCAAAAACTCTTGGCCGTGGTTCTGTAAATATCGCAGTTCCAGATGGAAAGTTGATCCATATGCAACTCGAATGAGAGATTTGAGAGCATTGTTGTACTTGATCGGTGTGATCTGCCCGAAAGTTCGAGCATGGCTCGACAATTGGTAATTCTTCGCGAAACGAAGGCAGAACGAAGCAATCTTAAGAAGATGAGACAGTTGCGAAAAGTCATGAATCAGCGAATCATCGAACGTGACACAAACGAGTGCGACCATCGGCCGCTGCTTGACAGTTTGTTGTTGTATGTCAGTCGAGGTTATGACAACAGGTATGGTGGCCCATACCACCAAAGTGCATCATCGCTGATGTCCTTGGGTTGTACTCCGCGAGAAATTCAATCGGAAGAGTTTTACAGCGTTGGAACGTGACGCCATTGGGAGCCTTCTGTGGTTTTGAGGACCTCTGCTCTTCGATTGGATATGAATATTTTCCACGATGACGGCGGGGAGTTGATCCAGTGCAAAACGATCGTCGAGTCCGACCAGATGGTGATTTTGGCTTTAAACTTCGTGGTTTTACGGATGCAGTTTGTCAAATTACTTCCCAGAACGGCTGCACAGAGTTTCAAACGTCGCGTGGAAGAGCCGCTGATTGGAGCGACCCGTGATTTTACTATGAGAAGATTGCTTGTTCGCGTGGCGGTTGGCCCTTGGGATACTACGTAATGCATGCTCAGTATTCATTCGAAGAAGCGTCAACAAAGCAGTGCAGCCTGACTGCATCATCTCTGAATACTCATCGTGATATACGAAGATCTCGGATGACACAGACCGATTCTCAAAGGGACAACTAACAAGATTGAAGAGTCTGCGGAAGTCCATCGTCCCAATTCAGTTGGAGCTGCCATAGCCGCTGAACGAACATCTTAGCGGTGGCGACTACCGGACCGATGAGCTGAAGCTGCAACATCTCCGACAGGACAATGCGTTTGATAACTCGTTGTAGTTGTGGAAGATCAGGAACTTTGAACGCAAAATCGTCGTTTTTCGGGGATCATAAGAGACCAAGTGTTTTGATGGATGAGAAGCGATCAAGTTCTAGTGACGGTTGATCCTCCTTGAGTTCGTCTGGAAAGTGTTCCAGGATACTAGGATGTTTCGCGCTCCACTTGCGCAGCTTGAAACCGCCTCTCTTTAGTAGGTCGTCCAGTGAGAGGCATCGGACAAGCTAGTAAACGTTCGCTATACAGTGACAGTACAATTCTCCTCTCGTTTCAGATAAAATTATAATTTAGAATGATTGGTGCCGTTTGTCTGCCAACAAAGACAGTAGAGATTAGCACCTGAAAGATCCCTGAGCATCTACCGATGGCGGATCCTCAATTCAACGTGAGTCACGGCATTAACCTCATCGTTGGTGCTGAGCTGTTCTCGATCCTGCTGCTAGCGGAGAAAATTTCGTTCAATGACAACCTTCCGGTTCTACAGAAGACCACCCTTCAATACAAAGTTCCTACCAGCACACCCGCTCAAATTACGTGTCTGGTGTCCATTCTTGGCAGCCTAGTCACTCAAGTGAAGAGATTCTGGAAAGTGGAAGACTTCGACCACGGCAAGACGTTCACGGCCGAAGAACAATTATGTGAAGCTCAATTTGCCAAAACCCACACCCGCAACGCTGAGGGACGCTATGTGGTCCGTCTACCAGATCGCCAAGAGATGGTACCTCTCATCGGGGAGACATGGTCAATGGCCGCTCGAAGACTCACCGCTGTGGAGAAACGCTTTCGGAACGAAAATGCTCTTCATACAAGCTACGTGCAGTTCATGGACGAGAACCAACAGCTCGGGCATATGGAGAAGATTAAGACGCCCGTCGCATTGCCCCAGTTTTTCTTGCACCATCACGCAATTCATCGTCTCGATTCATCTACAACCAATATAAGAGTCGTGTTCAACGGCTAGGCCAAAAGCAGCAACCAGTTCTTCTTGAACGACATTCTATTAACAGGACCAACGATTCATCGTCATCAACTCTCGTTTCGAATTGTCATGAAAGCAGACGTGGAGAAAATGTATCGTAAGGCTTTGGTTCATCCGGACGATCAAGCTACTAGGCGGAGAAAAGAGTCATAGCCACTGAGAACCTACTGTTTGAACACCGTCACCTACGGCACATCTTGTGCTCCATATCTGGCAACCAGGTGTAGTGATACAGAAATCGTAGTTGAACTCTAAAATATATTGTAGATAAAACCAGGTACATATTTATTATACAGAATTGAATATTTAAATAAAAAATAACAACACGGTTAAATGTAAGCACAACCCAAACGCTCACGGTATCATGTTTGGCAACCAGGCATGTAATTAACGCAAAGCCTATGCGTTTTGGCAGCATTTCCGGAATGTTCGGTCACATAACTGAGATGCGAATTGGATTCATTCTGTGTGCTTATTTCATGAAAGCAGGACGTGCGTTTCAACGTGGGATACGACCTCGGATACGACATGGCGGAGCCGATAGGTAAGTAGAGTGAAAATTGTGAATAAAATTAATTGTTTGGTCAGCAAAAAATTATCGCCGATAAAAAAAAAAAAAAAGCTTTGTTAAATTAGTGCGAGCGAAGCGGTCTTAGCACATTTATGTATGAAAAATGTATGGGCGAAGCGGTCCCAAATACAGCATTGCATGAGTGAATCGGCTTAGCAAAAAAAAAAAAAAAAAAAAAAAAAAAAAAAAAAAAAAAAAAAAAAAAAAAAAAAAAAAAAAAAAATGGTTGAGCGATGCGGCCTCAGCCCTTAAATAAAATGCGCGGAAACTAAACAAAAAAAAATGTTTTTTATTGTGAATTACAGCGAAACGAATGCAGACGCAGAATAAGCAGAAACAAGGTTATAGGATGAAGGATATGACACGTGAAACACCGGTTGAAAATGCTAACGCCCCTCCGGTAGAGAAACAGAAGAAAAAATATAAAATGAAAGATCTGTCCCGTGAACTGGCAGCTGAAAAGGCTAAAAACACACAGCTCATGGAAGAACTCGAACAAAGTCAGCGAATCAACGAGGAACTCTTAGCTAACCAAGCTGATAAAGAGGCTGATGGATCCGATTTTGACAGGGAAACCCGGTTTTCCAGCACTCGGAGAATGACAGCTGTACCACACTTGGAAGAGTCCAGGTTCTACACGTCCATTAATCAGCTCTCCATTGCCTCGGTGAACATACCCGAATGCAAACCTGCGGATGACGGTGAGATTCATCGCCAGTGTTTTGAAGCTTGGAAAGATCTTCTTGTGGACTCAATGACATTGGCAGGAGTGGAGGATGAACTCACTAAGTTCACAATTTTTAAGGTTAAGGCCGGTGCAAAACTTCTTGAAATCTTCAAGAACACTAGGTCGTCGAATGAAGATCCGAATGTTGACTATTTTCCATTCACGAATGCAATGTCCAGGCTCAAATCCTACTTTGGATCGGGATCAGATGTAATGCTAATAAGGCGTAAATTAGCATTGTTGACGCAGAAGCCAGATGAGTCCGACTTATCATACATAAATCGGGTTGGCTCAATGGCTAGACTCTGCGAGTTCGATGGCTCAAAAGAATTCGAACAGATCGTCGCAACAATCGCCGAGCATGCCATAAACCGAGATGTCCGAACGACTGCACTAAAAATGCTGAGTCGCAATAAGTGTTTCACAGACCTGATCGATAAAGTACGCGAAATTGAAACCATTAAATTGAACGAAGAATACGTCCGTAAAAAGTACCGGAATGTCGAGCAAGGAGTGGTAGCATCCGTTAGTGCATCTTTTCCGAGGAACACGAGTCATTATACATCGCAGAGAGGTTTCCAGCATCACGTAAACAGATCAATGAGAGGAGGCAGTCGAACTCTACGTGGCAGACAACCTTACGCTAGTGGTGGTCCATCGTTCCGTTACACACCTAAGGAGTCTTACGCTAGTGGTGGTTCATCGTTTCGTTACACATCTAAGGAGAAATGTTGGCGCTGTAACAGCATATATCACGAGGCTGATGTTTGTGGTCACAGAGAAAAGAACTGCAACAACTGCGGGATTCTTGGTCACATTCAGCGAGCGTGTCTCTCTCGTGGTAGAGGTCATGGTATGAAGCGACAAGCAACGGAGTCGTTGGAGACTACTGCGAAGAAGATAGCAGCAATTGAAGAAGTGAAAGATGACTTGGTTTCTGTTGAATCAGTAAGTGAATCGACTGAATTTTAAGCTGATTTTTTTTATTCTTTTCTTTGAAATATCATTAACGCACAATGTTCTGAAACCAAAAAAAAAAATGGATAAAAATACAATTTAATAATCATTGCTTCTAAAAAAAAAAATAAATAAATAAATAAATAAATAAATAAAAAAAAAAATTTAAATAAAAAAATTAAATATATAACACTTCCGTTATTTACTATGTATTTGAAAGGTATCTCAAAAAGGCAATGTTAAATAAAACAATCTTATCAATAGTAAACACATCTTCCTACAGGTACGTTCGGAACCTGCACAAACTGTGGCGGAAGTTGTTTCAAAATCTATAGTTGGCCCTCAAATGCTATCAAATCAAGTTCAAGGGATTATTCTCGAGAACGTTGCACAGGTATCTAAGTAAATAATTTGTAAGATGATGTATCTCATTATGTATATACACAGGTTGCGTGTACCAGCTCCAATGTCCAGTATATTGGGAGAAGCGACGCTACTATCACTGCGAAGGTATCAGGTATGCAATGCGTATTCATGATTGATTCCGGTGCGCAAGTGAATACGTTCACCGAGAAAATGTTTGAGGAGCTGATTTCACACGGCAGCTATAGCAGCGGGGTTTTAAATGTCCAGTATAAATCAGACAAGTCACTCAAAGCATACGCAACAGAAGATACCATCAACGTTTTGGCTACGTTCCATGCTCCCCTTTATATATCCAGCGATAGGCCAACCTTCGTAGAGAAATTTTATGTAGTCAAAGAAGCCCGTGCTTTACTAGGAAGACCAACGTCATCACGGTACAGTGTTTTGATGCTAGGTTTACAAGTCCCTATTCAATCTATAGTGGAGCACCCGTTTGTAGAATCAATGTACGCAGGTGAAATTGCTTCGATTTTGATAGCCGGAAAATTTCCTAAGTTCAACGTCCCTCCAGTTAAAATCTACTTTGACACATCGAAACCACCATGCAGGAATGTTTTTACTAATATTCCTCTGGCAGTCAAACCGTTAGTCGAAAAAAGACTCCAGAATCTGGTTTCAGCCAACATTATCGAAAGAGTAGTCGATGGAATGGATACTTCGTTCTGCTCGTCAATGTTGGTGGTACCCAAAGGTAAAGACGACATACGTCTAGTAATTGACTTGCGTGGACCAAATCGCTATATTCACCGAACTCCATTTCCAATACCTACTCTGGAGAAAATACTCTCCGAGTTAGATGGGGCCAGATGGTTTTCTACAATAGATCTGTCCTATGCGTTTTTCCACATAGAATTGCACGAAGACTCACGCCATCTTACCAACTTCTACACCGAATTCGGAATGTTTCGCTGCGTTCGACTGCCATTCGGTCTCTGCAACGCCCCAGACATATTTCAGGAGACGCTTCAACGAACTGTGCTGGCTGATTGCAAGGGATGCAAAAATTATTTAGATGATGTGTTGGTGTTCGGGAAAACCAAGGAAGAACATGACGTCAATCTGGCGAATGTACGAGCATGCCTTGCTAACCACAATGTTGTATTGAACGAAAGCAAGTGCGTCTTCGGAAGCCAGTCGGTTGTCTTCCTCGGATTTCATCTAACTCCTAACGGTTGGCAAATTGGGGAGGAAAAAGTACAAGCAATTAAGAACTTCAGGCAACCAAACTGCTGCGCTGAAGTTAAAAGCTTTTTGGGCCTAATAACTTTCATGGACAAATTCATTATGCATCGTGCAACAAAATCTGAACACTTACGAAATCTCGCGAACTCCGAAAAATTTTATTGGAATGACAACGAAGATGATGAGTTCAATTGGCTGAAAAACGAAGCTTTGGAATCCATTAAGAGGCTTGGATACTACAACCTGACAGACCGCATAGAATTATTTGTGGATGCCTCACCTGTTGGTTTGGGGGCGGTACTTACTCAAATCGACGGAAATAACATTCCACGGATTATAGCTTGTGCGTCTAAAGCGTTATCCGTTGCAGAAAAACGTTACCCCCAAACACAGAAGGAAGCACTTGCAGTTGTCTGGGGTGTAGAAAAATTTGCCTACTATCTGTTGACTAGGCCGTTCACTATTCGGACAGACGCGGAAGCAATCCAATATATTTTCAACGTTAATCACCGTTTGGGAAAACGAGCAATTTCACGTGCGGAGAGCTGGGCGTTGAGATTGCAGCCTTACGACTATGACATCCAAAGAGTACCCGGAATCCAAAATGTAGCCGATGCGTTGTCTCGACTCATACCAGCTACACAAGAGGCTATCCCATTTGAAGTAGAAGAAGAAACTCACTACCTATACTCTTTGGATACTGGTAATATGATCATTACGTGGGATGAAATAGAAACGATGTCTGAAAATGACAGCGAATTACTATCAGTGAGAAAATCGGTGTCGTCGAACAAATGGCCATCTGAACTGCGAGCATATGAGGCACAGAAAAATAATTTGCGTTGTCGTGGTTCTATGATCTTCAAAGATGACAGAGTAATCCTACCCTACTCTCTGCGACTAAAGGCACTTGATTCAGCACATGGAGAGGTGGCGATGAAGCGTGTAATGCGTGAGTTTTTCTGGTGGCCCAGGATGTCTGCGGAAATAACTCGCTTCATGAAGACCTGCAACACCTGTGTTCAACTCTCGAGACGAAATCCACCATTGCCCCTATGCTCAAGAGAATTGCCTGAAGGACCTTGGCAAATGCTTCAAATAGACTTTCTTGCAGTACCCTCCTGTGGATCCGGGGAATTTCTGGTAGTAACGGACACATACTCGCGCTACCTGTTTGTAGTAGAGATGAAGTCAATGGATGCAATTGCTACAAACTCAGCCTTAAACGATGTTTTTCAAATGTGGGGATACCCTTCTGTCATACAAAGTGACAATGGACCTCCATTCCAGAGTACCGGATTCATCTCATATTGGGAAAACAGAGGAGTTAAAGTACGAAAATCTGTACCACTAAGTCCTCAGAGCAATGGGGCTGTTGAAAGACAAAATCCAGGTATCATTAAAGCCCTATCAGCGTCTAAATTAGAAGGATCTAACTGGCGTAAAGCACTACAGCAGTATGTCCACAGACATAACACGTTAATCCCGCATTCACGGCTGCAAGTTACCCCCTTCGAATTAATGGTTGGTTGGAAGTACAGGGGTAACTTTCCCGGTCTATGGAAGCCTTCCGATTTTAACGGAAATTCCAGTGAACTTGACCGCGCGGAAGTTCGAGAGCTTGATACTGAGACGAAGTTAATATCGAAGCAGTATGCTGATCACGTACGTGGGGCTAAAGAAAGCAATATTGTCAGCGGCGACACGGTCTTACTTGCACACCACAGAAAAACTAAGACAGATCCTACTTTCTCTTCAGAACGGTTTGAAGTTATTGCTAGAGACGGTGCAAAAGTTGTAGTGATGAGTAGATCTGGAATTCAGTACACTAGGAATGTCCAAGATATTAAAATAGCACCAGGTTTAAATCACTCTGATCGGCAAGAGTCGCATGATAGTGATACACAGCCTACACATAGCACATCTACTGACGATCAACCATCGCTTCAACGGGACTTCAGGAATCTTCGACAACGGAACACTCTAAGTCGACCAGCAAGATTTGACGAGGATTACATCTACCAACTATTCTACTGAATCTCGATGCAAGGATCTCATAACGTTAACACCAAACATTCCCAGAACTGGAACGGCAAAGCACTTCGATGTACCCGAGTACTTGGATTTTTTTTTGTTATAAAGCTTATTCATAACACTACAAACTAAAATTTAAGACTGGCTAAATAAAGAACTATTGATTTGGTAATTCCTATTCATTTTGTTCTCAACTCGAGTTGTATACTTCTCTAAAATTCGGTTTATAGAGATTGCTGACGTTTATCGTACGCACACTACGTCACGTATACATATACGCAAAATGTTTTCATCGAAAAAAAAAAAAACTTCATAGCGGAAAATTTTCTTGATGAAAACAAATCACTGACACAACCATACTTTAGCGAACCCTTTAGCCTTTTGTAGACCTTTTGAAGTTTGGTGACGCAAGTCAATGACTTTTATACACTGGAACAAAAAAACCTCTTTTTTTGCTGGGATTCACATTCGACATAAATAATAAAATTTATTAGTATTAATAGTATTCACAATAAATCATAATGTCCACAACAATAAACTAACCATATAATTTAATGTTTTCACTATAGAATCTATGGTAAATGGCGAAATCTACAATAGATCAAGGGGGTTGTTATGTATCTTAACCAAAAATCACTTTTTCCCGAACAAACTTGATCCATTTACCCGAGCATTTACCACTAATTGTATTGTTGTTCTATTTTTGTAAAATCCTTACAGTATGGGACATATTTTACATTTATTGTAATAACAATATGTTAAAATTTCTTGTACAATATATGCACAATAAGATCAATTGTTGGCAAGAGATTTAGTTGTAATTGTATTTTATTTTATGGTAACTATATGTTTTTTTTTCCGGCACGGCAAAAAAAAAAACGCATTTATTTTCAGTAGTATGCAAAATCAAATATTCGAAACATCCGCTCATACAACAGAAAGTAAAAAAAAAAAAAAAAAATGAATTTCTAAGTATTTATATTAATAAATCATTGAATGAGAATTTTATTTTCCGATACTTATTTTTTAAATACACGTGATCTAAGTTAGAAAGCAAGTAAAACGCTGTCCAGACTGTTGAGGTATAACATGTTATAACGGTTGTCGAATAATTGCAACACAGAAACCACCATCAAGATAGCACTATAACATGTTATAATAACTCTGTAGTCTGAACGTACTATAAAACGCTGTCCAGACTGGAGAGTTATAACATGTTATAACGGTTGTCAACTAATTGCAACACAGAAACCACCATCAAGATAGCGCTATAACATGTTATAACTCTGTAGTCTGAACGTACTATAAGAAGGAGTACTGTTGGGGGTAGATGTAGTGATACAGAAATCGTAGTTGAACTCTAAAATATATTGTAGATAAAACCAGGTACATATTTATTATACAGAATTGAATATTTAAATAAAAAATAACAACACGGTTAAATGTAAGCACAACCCAAACGCTCACTGCATCATGTTTGGCAACCAGGCATGTAATTAACGCAAAGCCTATGCGTTTTGGCAGCATTTCCGGAATGTTCGGTCACATAACTGAGATGCGAATTGGATTCATTCTGTGTGCTTATTTCATGAAAGCAGGACGTGCGTTTCAACGTGGGATACGACCTCGGATACGACACCAGGGTCCTAAATCAGCTAGCTGATGATGAAGGGCATGAATTTCCACTGTCTGTCCCCATTGTCAAGAAATACTTTAATGTTGACAATGTCTTAGCTGGAGCCGACAGCATTGAAACACTAGTTGACACCAGTACTTTTCTGCGATTTAACGCAAGGCGTTAGCGTAACGCTTCGAACACGAAACTTGATTGTGCACGAGCGAGATGGTATTGTCCATGATTGTCCCGGATCTTGACAAGTGATGTGAACAACATCACCGTAATAGCAAAAATTTAGCTTTTGAACTATGATCGAAAAATTTCGGAAGAAAACTCCGGGAAATGTTTGAATTAGCTTCTGAACGAAGCTGAAAAAAAATCCAGAGAAAGTCGAAAGAAGCTCTCCTGGATGAAGTTCGAGGAAAGTTCTAATAAAAGTTGGAAAAAAAACATCCTGGAAACTTCCAAGGCATGAACTGAGAAACTTGTGGCAAAAATTTAAATAAACTTTCGAAAAAAAAATTGGATGTCACATTTAAAGGAAACCAGAAAAAATTCGGAAATCGGAAGTAAATTTCCAGAAGTAGCCATTTCCAGGGAAAGTCAGAAGAAGCTTGGAAAAAACCATCCAATAGAAGTCGAACAAAAAAAAAACCTTTGGCTTATGGTCAAACTTCCAGAAGAAGACGAAAGAAATTTCTGAGAGAATTAATAGAACTTCCTGGAGACGCTAGCAGAAACTTCCTAAGGTAGATTGGAAGAAACATCTGAAGGAAGTCGAAAGAAACAAGGACATAATTCATAAAACATCCCTGAAGACTCCGTTATTCCCCTGAAGTTTTCGGAACATTCACGAAATGCACTTAGGAATATTCCATAATTCCTCAAAATTACTAAAAAGTTCTTGTAATTTAACTGAAATTGGGGGCTGTTTTGGAGTTCTCTGGTCATCCTCGAAGCGCTCGGAATTTCCCTGATTATAATTAGAATACCGGAATATCTCTTATCATCTTTTAAGGTCTCTGGACTTTCTTGAAGATTACGAAATCTCTTAAGTGCTCTCACAATTTTCTTGAATTTATTGTAACGTCAGCATTGAAGCTATCTGATCTTCCCGATTTTTTTTTTAATTTTTTAAAATTATCGAAACTGCTTTTAAAAAGCATAGAACTTCCCATAAAATGTTCTCATAATGTTCTTATTTTCATGTTACTTCCCTCACGTTTCCTAAATTTCCATGAGCCCCTCAGTACATTGCTAAAGTTTTCGGGAATTGCCTCATTGAAATTAATTGATCTGTCCTGATGTTCTCTGAGCTTCACTGAAGTTCCTGAAAACCATTAAATCTCCCTGAAGTTCTTTGGAAGTGTGAAGTTTCCTTAAGTTCACTGGAATTTGCTGCACTTTTCTGAAATTTCCGGGTTTTCGAATTTTAACAGAAGTTAATGGAACTGTCTTTGATTTATCGAAACTTGCGCAAAATTCTGGACTTTTCTGAAGTTTCAGAACTTTTTAAATGTTCCTGCAGCTAGTGTGGAACCGCAAACAACATCTGATAGCATCCTTGAAGTTCCGGGAAAGTTGAAAAATTGGAAGGAGATGATAAAAAAAATCATTCGAACGAAGGTGGCAGAAAATTTTGGATGGCTGAAACTTCAGGAAGATTAAAAATGAATAAAATCTTCCGGAAGTTAAATAATGTTTAAAAATATTTCTCGATTCCCTAGGAACTACCGGAAAGAGCCATCGACTATTTCTCGATTGATGGGTAGCCAAAAACGGCGAGGAAATGCAAACATTAGTCGAAAGAGTATTAAGCATGAGCAGTGTTGGCAAAGTCAGAAATCAATTGATATTTTTCCGCTCTCATGCGCTCGCAATATCACGCGTGATATTGAAACAAAATATCATGCTTGATATTGATTTTACAGCTCCTTTGATATTGCGAGACTATTCACACCGTTCAAAAATCAAGCTGAGAGTTGATTCGACACAAAAATGATTCCATTGCACATCGTTTTTTTAGAAAGAGAAAGCATAAGTTGCTATCTCTTTTTAGTCTTTACCGATGGCAGACGCGAAGGGACTGCTTGAAGCCGTTATGGAAGTTTCGGTTGCATTCGGGTGTAAAGCAAAAATCATTAAACTCAATCTCACCACAGTTTGGTGAGATTTGCAGTTGGTGAGATTTGTTAGCTTGATATTCCGAGCTGCGATATCACAGCTTGCAAAATCAACCGCAGTAGTTTGTTTGTTGATTTTTGTCTACGAAAATCAATTGTGATCTTGGGCGTTGGTGAGATTTGATTTTTTGATATTTTCCCAACACTGAGCATGAGGCATCTTTTGAGATGATTGTTTCGAATTTTGAAGGCTAAAAAAATATGAGGTATTCAAAAAGTTACAAGTCTCTCACAAAATTTTTCTCCGAAATTCGAGCGCGGGCAGGCAATTATAATTATCGGTATGAAATCTCAAAAATCGGTTTTCTGAGGAACCTTATCTGTATTCGAAAATTGGTATAAATACCGATCAATCGGTATATCTGGCAACGTTGTTTCAGCGTTCGTGAACCAAGGTTAGGTGAATACAAAGGTAAGGTAAGTATTAGGTTCTGCAGCGTGACGTCACAAATGAACTCAGTGTTAAACGGCTGAACCTTTTTGACAGTTCAGTGGTACTGTTTACAAGCACTTAGTCGTTTTTTCGAAAAAAAAAATTCTAAAATTTCCGAATTTTAACTTGAAAATTGTCGAGGAACACCGCATTGCAAGGATGTTGCTCGTGAACATTGCAGAAATGTGGTTTACATCTCACTGCAGTCTGAAAAATTATCGAGAAAATCCACCCAAGAAAAAATCGGCTAAGTCCACGTAAACAGTACCACTAAACTGTCATCAGATGATTGAGGTTAACCCCGACGGTGCAAAACCTAATAAAAGTTTTGTTGCAATAGAGCACAGTGGGTTCAACGGATTTACAAGCTAATTCAAATGTTCAACATCGTATAATTTCAAATGAAATGAATGCTATTTAGATGATCAGGTAAGTAAAAAGATCCGCAACAGGGACGTAGAACTAGAAAGAATGGGATGCAGCTCTTGCAGAACTTCTTCTGTCTTCAGTTGTTTAACTACAACATATAAATATGTCTCAAGTTCCCAAAGCTTAACTAAATGTTTCAGAGCTTGTCTGATTTTTGACGTAGGACTACGGCTGTGATTTCTATATGGGAGCACACTTTGTGAAACCCAGAAAAGGAACATGTAACAAATTTATGAAAGATTTTGAACGTTAATAACTCAGCTGCCTCTGGACCAATTTCAATAATTTTATCACCAATCGATCAGAAATATTTCTACGCATCTCATCAGTTTTCAAAATGTCACTATTAAAAATTGCACGAATGTGTAACTGTTTCTATGATAATTAAATTTATCACCGATTGCCTGCGAAAAGCGGTTTCCCTAACACAGCTTTCAAAGATGAATTCCATCCGGTCTCACCAAACAGAGTTTATTTAATCACCGCGTGGTGAGTGGTGATGTTCTCCAGTACACAATGAAAAGCTACCCGCAAGCATCAAGCTGCAGCCCACTTGAGCATCCAAAGAAGGAGAAAGAAGGCGCACCGCTATTAGGTTTTGCACCGCCGGTGTTAATCTCAATCGGATGACAGTTCGGTGGTACTGTTTACATGGACTTAGTCGATTTTTTCTTGAGTGGATTTACTCGATAGTTTTTCAGACTTCAGTGAGATGTAAACCACACTTCTGCAATGTCCACGAGCAACATCCTTTCACCGTGCATTTCCTCGACAACTTTCAAGTTAAAATTTGGAAATTTTAAAACATTTTTTATTTGAAAAAAAAACGGCTAAGTGCTTCTAAACAGTACCACTGAACTGTCAAAAAGGTTCAACCTATTAACACTGAGTTCACTTGTGACGTCACGCTGCAGAACCTAATTAATCTAAATCAATAGCTTTCCGTCGCTGTGGGCCATCTATGTCAAGCACGTATAAACAGAGAGATCCCACTCAAATTCATATTCCTACATAAAACACAAGCTTCTGCTGCAGTTAACAAATAAGAATTATTATATAAGACCCCTTAGTCTTACGTCACCATTGCGTACAGCCCCATAGGGCTGTCCCTTGTAGTTTTTTTTTTACTTTTCGTAAATTCAACCAATACTAAAATGATAATCTTAGAATTTTATCTGACCATATGCCAAATTTACTAAATTTCTGAGATGGTTTCCAAGCTTTTCTAATATTTGACAACTTATAAGAACGTCCTTTGACTATTTTTCTGTAGATGTTTTGTAATAGATTTACCAAAAAGTTTATGACCTTCAAGAAATTCCTAGTAAAGCTTTTGGCAGTTTTTGAATGTAAAAAAATGATTTTAAATTGCTACCCTGCAACCAATAACGATTTCTACCTGTAATTTTCCGACTAGAAACTTGTTGCATTATTGTCAATTGATATGAATGAATCAACTTCAATTTTCATCATGCTTGATCATGCTCATTTTACTACTTGTAAACTGCCATATTCCAATGGCACTCACTTTTCAAAAGCGATTGTCGTCTGCCAGCTAACGTCTGCTGCCTTCAAAAGCTCATAAAATATTAAGCCATCAATTTGTACTGCATCAAGTGGAGGTATTCATTCAGATTGACATCGTCAATAAAAGACAACAACGAGGCGACAACGGGGATGTGCTTTTCAGACTAGAATCCCACTCTCCAAGCTTGACGGTAAACTGACAAAAGAGGTGTCCCGCAGGTGCAGAAAACAAAAAGACTCGGATTTACCTCGGCGTACACATTCTTCGCATCTTTCTACCGGTGCCCTTTTGTCAGCCTCCCTCTCTTTTCTACCAATCGTTTCAGATAATCTCCAATGATTGTTTGAACATTTCACAGATCAAGAGTTTGCTCGCACAAGTGGTATTAAGCAGAACACAACGGATAATAAAAAAATGAAAGAGTACTCGCTCACGCCACAATTTTCATCCTGTACAATGCCCCATCATGCGGATGGAGTTCACTTGATACGGGATGTTTGATAATCCTGATCCGGAATCCAATTAAACGAAACGAAATTAAATTTACCTAGTCTCTTGAAATTTTCCAACTGCTCACCTCCAAATTTGCTCTTACGGTGTGGGGCGGGTCCGTTCTCTGGTTCGTCAATACCGTGGTGCTGCTTCCTCGTTCTCTACCATCTAAAGACATAGGACCTTGCATCGTCAATATTTACAGCCGACTACTGCTGCCCGTGACCTCCTGATCTGGTGGGCCATTAAATGTAGGCATTATTCGCTTTCTTCCTTCTTGCCCCAATATTGCCAACGACTGACGCAATCGTAGTCATCGGCAAGACGGGCGCCAGGAGCGGTGGCAGCGAATGCCGCGTGCAAAGCTCAATTGAATTTTATGAGTCAACAGCAATTTCTTTTCTCTTTTCGAAATTGAAATTTCACTAAAGAATGTTTGCTTATGTTTTTGGCTTCGCGTGACCTTCGTCGACCATGCGGAGCTGGAAGTTTGCATGTGTCGTTTCCCCCCAGGCATTTCGCATCATGATTGGTACAAAAACTGCAAGTGTGATGGTGGTGGTGGTTGTTCATTCAATTTAGTAAATAGACGAGATAAACCGCCTCGTGCCATTTCCGCACCTCGGTAAGTGCTCTTATTCGTATTGAGGTGATCTTTCCCGAAAAAAAAACGTTTATTTGCTGACATTCACTGACATTGACACAATTATGGGAGGAAACTTATCACCATCTGGCGCGTGGTTACTGTGTTTGAGTCACGTACATATGACGAGCAAAGCAGGAAAGCTGCTGTTTGAGATTAGCTGGACCAGAATGGGGTAGAGCGAGTATTCGTTTTGTGGAAATTGATGGGTCTAAGTTAACATGGGATTCGATGCTAAAGTAATCATTACCGTAGGTATCCCAGTTCTCCTAGTTAAAGTTTTCCATGAGACTCCGTGAAATTTTTTTCGAATATTGCTGTCAAGACTTGATCATTGTTACGTATCTAAAGGGTGATACGGTCAAAATTTGGTCAATATCAACTTGACGTATTTCTTTCAATTTTGCATTTAAAAAACCTGAACACCCCTTTTTTTGAAGGTGTGTGTGTGTAGAATGTTGCTCCTATTTTGATTTTGGAATTCACTCTTCAGTTGTCAAAATGCCGTCCAAGCAAGAAGAGCAGCGTATCAAAATTTTGCTCGCGCATCGCGAAAATCCGAGCTACTCGCAGGCAAAGTTGGCAAAATCGCTAAAAGTAGCCAAATCAACCGTTACAAATGTAATTAAAGTGTTTGGGGAACGTTTGTCGACAGCCAGGAAGTCTGGATCGGGGGGAAATCGAAAACCGGAAGCCGCTGAGACGACAAAGAGAGTTGCCGGTAGTTTCAAGCGAAACCCTAACCTCTCTCTCCGAGATGCCGCAAATAAGCTGGGCAAACTGGCTTTCTGCGGCGAAGAAGGTGGACAAGGTGGCTGTACAAAATCTGATGGCAGGGGTCAAGCGTAAGGCCCGGCAATTCGGATTTGGAAAAGTGGAAGCCTAACTGAATATTTTTCCTGAATTTTATACTAATTGAACTTGAAAAAGAAATTTAATTTGATTTTTTAAATAAACGATTTCACCGATTTACACGCGTTTTCCCTTGACCAAATTTTGACCGTATCACCCTTTACCAAGCTTTCGCTGTTCAATATTTCTATCTGAGAATTAAATAAGGGTAAGGAGGAATTTCCAAGTGTTGAGTCGAGTGCATAGATTTTCTATTTTGTGATAAAAAAAAAGGAATCTATAAAGCTTCAACCTGTTCCATCTATACAACTACGGATAGTACAGTTTGTGCTCCTTTATCCAAAAAGATCGCAAATTTCCTGCTATTAATTTCAGTATCCCTAATAAATCAAAAACAATCCTCTCGATCAATTCATTATTCCCGGAAAAATGGCGTTAATAAATTAAGACCCACCAGACAGCCGCAATAAAAAAACCACCCACCCCGACTGGCAGCAAACCAAAGATCAAAGCTTAAAGTGCACATAGGTTCGAACATGAGTTCGCAACTTCCCCTGCAAGACCGCACAGCGCATCGCAATTTTGCACTCCATCTCTTTCGGCTCTCCGGTAACTCTTTGATCCCGATTCGGAGTTTTGTAATTTTTACGTATTGCACACCACAACGATGGGCACACGAGCAGCATAATTTCACAGCGTCACCACGGTTCATAAAAAAAACGGAACTTTGACTAAAAGTATGCTTCATCATGGAAAGCCACACGCTGCCACCAACGGCACACACATACACTGCGACCGGGGTGTCAGCCAAGTTCAGCAATTTAAAACATTGCGCGCGGCTCGTGCAGTTCCTTTTTTATGATCTGCTTGTTGGCGAAACAGCACAACGATGTCGTCGTTTTCCATCCTGCCTATGCCCAGTCTCGGAGGTTGCTGCTGCTGCTGCTGCTTCTGCGATGTGTTGAATGAATTATTGATTTTAATCTATTTAATACAAAATTAAATTGCGAAGTTATATTTTTTATTTCCCCCATGAATTGAAATGAGTATGAGCATTATTACTGCACTAGGTAGTTGGCGACAGACATGGCTCTGGAAAGTTTGCCAACGTGGAAGAGAAGCGAAATTAAATAAAAAATGATAAAGTTTGTACGCAAAAAGTCGCACATACACGCAACTGAAAATAATTGCGCGGATGGAAAAGTTTGATCCATTAGCTTATTTTTCCGACTAACTGGTGGGGCGGGAAATTGCCTTCTTCCGTGCAGCTGAAGAGAGCAAAAAAAGTCAAGTAATATTTGCCTATAAAATGAACAAATAAACACATATACGACCAACGAGTAGGCTGCTCCTCCGTTTATCCTTAAGTTGCTTCTTTCCCGTGCTTACGTTATTTTTTTTTCATGCCCAGTCATCGTAAAATGGAGAATGATAAAGTTTTTCGTACTTTGTTGGGTTTCTCGGTTCGGATTCCCTTTGTAGAAAATAAACATTTCATGTTTTGGACGAGTTTTATTTATCGAAGTGATTTATTTGCTGAGTGTTATCTGTGCAAATGGAGCCGAAGAGTGAGATTGATTCAGATGAATTGGAATCGAAAGAAGCAAAAAAAAAACATTTTCCCCAACATCGGGGTCTCCGTTTTTTAATCATTTGGTTCACAGAACCCCCGCTATAAATATGTTGACGAATATTTTGGAGTAATTATCTTCTGGTATAGGCATGAGTGTTGATCTGCCGTCTTCAGCCACCTTTAGAGTACTCTGAGCTAAAACGAGGACTGTTTTGATGTAGACTATGTCGTACGGGAAAATACAGGGGGTAACTTGAAAATCTAAAACTGCATCCGTCACGGAAAGGTGTTAAGTTTTGAGCGCTTATAACTTTGTCAGTCATAGATGAAATTAAAATCAAAATGCACTAATCGATCACTGGCATGCACAGGTGGGGGCATGGTGGGAGCAATTGCCTCCTTTTTATAAATTAGATTTTTAATTGCACATATAAAAACTTATGATAAAAACTAACCTGATGATAACTTGAAGGTAAAATATCTTCATTTCATAATATAAGGGCACTGCAAACCATTTATTTCGTCAATTTTTTTGTAATGGTGCCTGAAAATTGCACCTTTGTGGACAAAAAATTGCCCCACAGTGGAGAGGTGCATTCAAAAAAAAATCGGGTGTAATTTTGTTTTTTCACCTTCGTGGTGGTAAATCGAAGAAAAACTTTTTGTAGAATATTTCTAGTACACAAATATCATCAAGGAGGTGCATGGAGGCACAAAACAGATAGGTAACTCAGAGCAAACGGTTTCATCTGAAACTGAGTTCATGGTTTTCAAGTAATTTTTGCTATTCCTTTCTATTTTCATTTCGCAGTGCACATGAAGATTTAAAATCCTGTATAAATTGGTATAATTACCGTTAAAACATTTTGCTTACAGTACGCTCCTAATTGGTTGAATATGCAAAAATTAATTTTGTTTTTTCAATGCTTGGCCAAAACAATCATTATTGACGTAATTCTAGCGGTTTTGTTTGAATATGTGTATAGGGTAACGGGTGTTCAATAAAAAATGAGAATGATTTTAGCGCCGTCCAGCACTCTTGTGAGAGCATCGCGACTAAGTTGCGTCGTACGGCCGACCAGGGCTCCTTCTCCAAAAGTCATTGACGATTTTAGAAGAATAAACATTATGTTTTTATTAAAAAATACTGAATTCGCTGCAAATTTTTTTTTGCTAGCTATATGACAGAAAAAATTATCATTTTTTATTGAACACCCGTTATTACATTGCTTTTCATAAAATCACTATTAGTATCACAATTTGTTTGAACCAATTATTAAAATATTTGATGGGATGTTGGTGAAGTGTCTCCCCGCATAAACAATAACCATAAGAAGCGCCTAACCACCAATTCGGGACATCTTCCCAACTTTATGTTGTATGGTCGTACCATCTATGATATCGTTAGTGTATGTTACCTGTTTATTAGAGTCGTTTTTAAATATGGTGATTTCAAATGTGTTTGTGAAACAACTATGTATGTTTGTACAACTATGCTATTTGCTGTTCTGACTCTATATGATAATAATAAGGTTCGATGACTCCGTCATTTAACCATTCATGGTCAAGCAATTGGTGTAGTTTTTATTCAATTCAACTACACAACAACGAAATGCAACATAAAATTTTAAAATCCATGCGCGGACCAAATGATATGGTTTAAAAGATCTGTCTGCAGATTTGTGCCAAAGAGGAGTCTCAGAAATTCTTTAGAAACTTTGCTCACAGGTTTACGGATTTTTACATTCATCACTTGCTTTGCAATTTTGCCACCCTCAAGCATTGTAAAAATAGTGTTTTTTATTCAAATTTTCAAATAGTTAGATATTTGATCTTGACACAAAAAGGTAAGAGAATCCATGCTGAAGTTTTCACCAGTGAAAGATAAGAAATCTTCAAATAGGGTAAGTGTGCCAGTTTTAAAACTAATGCTCCAGTTTTGTTGGCAGAATTATGCTGGAACTTATTTTAAGCCGAGTAATTAATTGTTGCAATTTTGGTTTATCTCGTAATAAAAACAACAAAGCATGAAAGGCCACTTATCTTTTCATTCCTTAAAGCTAAAGAAATAGCCAATAACCAGAAATCTGAGGGCATCGTTATAAACTATATATAAATGTTTATTGAGCATTTCCCCTCACTTTAGATCTTTGAGTGAATACTTCATAAGAAAAATCACCAAAATGAGGACTAATAGTATGTATAATGGTCGTATTGTGAATGTATATGGATCTTAGATTTTTGAGGGGGGTGTCCAATTTGAAAAATCACCCAAACGAGGGGTAAGACGGTGATATATCGTTTTTAAGTGTTGTAGAAAAATGTTCCTTTAATCGTTTCCTACAAAAAACTCTTCGACAGCAATATCGTAACATGTTTTAGTTTAGGCAACACACGACCATCATCGGAACAACATACCAAAATTCATAAAGAGGGTGGTAGCCAGTGTTGTGAAAATATCAAAAGATCTAATCTCACCAATGTGCATAATCTCATTTGAGTATCGTAAACCAAAAACTCAACCCGCAAACAACAGCCGATGATATTACAAGCTGTGATACGGTTGCTATGATATCATGCTAACAAAACTCCCCGGCTACAATTCTCACCAAACTGTGTTGAGTTTGAGCTTCAAGATTTTTGCTGTACATCCGAACATGAAACGAAACTTCCATCACTGCTGGCAGCAGTAACTTCGTGTCTGCCATCTGTGAAGCGTAAAGAAAGATAGCAAACTATGCTTTCTCTTTCTAACAAAACGATGTGCAAAGGAATCATTTTTGTGGTAAGTCAACTCGTGGCTGCAATTTTACATGTTCTGAATAGTCTCGCAATATCAAAGGAGCTTGTAAAAACAATATCATGCTTGATATTTTATTCCAATATCATGCGTGATATTGGGAGCTCTTGAGAGCGAAACAAAATCATTTAAGTGAGGATTATGCCATCACTGGTGGTAGCAACAAATAAAGACGTATTAGGATATAAGTATGTTCTAGACTTTTACTCAGGGGACAACAGGAAAGTCAAATATTATTAATTTTCTCAGTCCTAGAAAGTTGTGTTATTTTTTTAATAAGAAAAGGCCAATAATATTTTTAAATTGAATAAAATAACAATAAAGTTTGATTAAAATCATCGCATTTAGAGTGTGTTCTTTCTTATAGGTTGTTAAAATAATAACTTTATGAAAATCTCAACACCCAGCACATAATATGGTCTTTTACAGTGAATTTATATGAATTCTAGATTTTTAGTGGAGTACTCAGTTTGAATAATCACCCAATGTGGGGTAAGACAACGAGATATCATTTTTAAATGTTCTAAAAAAATGATTCTTAAATCATTCCCTACGAAAAAAACTCTTGGACGGCAATGTCTTAACATGCTTTGCACGTTAGGCAGTATACAACCGACATCGGGACAACATACCAAAATTCATTAAGAGGGCGGTACCAACAAATTAGGACGTTTTAGGGTATACGTTTGTTCGAGACTTTTAGTCAAGGGTCCACGAGAAAGTCAAATAAAGTGAATTTTCTCAGTCCTAAAAAGTCTTGTTGCACAGTGTAGTTTGCGGGTCACGTCAGCGCGTATTATTTGTTATTACGTCATGTTAAATAACCCAAAAATATTAACTATTAAAACAAAACTAAAATCTGACTGCATTGCATAGAATGCAGCATTTGATGCAAATGTTGAATTAAAACAGCTTCTCACACCACAAGATTTACGTCCTATTTTGAAAATATGTTACATGTTCACAGCACAAGACGGAAACACTGAAACGCTAAAACTCATCCACTGCGAACACCCAGGGCTCAACACGAAGTGAAATCACATAAAGCGTCATTCAGGTCAGGTCGCGATGCGTTAAATTAGGTGTTTTGCGCTGCTTATGCCAGCACATATCACCAAAGGACGAGCTGCGTTCGATCACGTGAATTGATAGAAAATTAATTTTGAATTAAAATATCAATAATGGTAAAATTTATTCGATATTGTATTAGTACATAATGTGCGAGGGGTGCGACTCTATCTCAGATGCAAAGTAGATTTTGTTTTGCTGTCCTGAGATGCGCGCGTGATAAGTAGATAGAATAAATTTTGATGAAGATTTTGTAGATTTCCGGTAAAAAGATGGATCGCGATGCGAGTAGATAAATTTAGAAGCTTAAAATGTAAAATATTTTGCGTAGAGTGATTCGCTAGCATTAGATTTTTTGAGCATCTAGGATTGAGATTAAGATGTGTCTCTCCTCGATAATGTCACTTTTACTAAAGAAAAAAAATCCTCATACCAAGATGCAATGTTTGAAGAGAAATTGCCGATTTTTCTAAAATCTCTATGCTGTAAAACAACTTTATCTACCGCCGTTTGTTTTGGTTGCGTATGTTGTGGTAATAGAGCTAATAAACTATAGAGGCAGAATAAGCGCAGCACTACAGTATCTCTGCTGGATTCTGGCAAAGTTGCCAGTCTTCTTGATATGATGTCTTCAGTATAATTGTACTTGCCACACAGTTATGCTAATGTAAAATGATACCGGCATTGAAAGCTCTCAATAAATAAATGTGGAGCATCTAGAACACTTAACTTAGAGCACGCAATAAGCTTATATGCGATAAGCAATAAATTTAAATGCGAAGTAGAAGAAGAAGAAGAATTCAAAACAAGCATATAATCCAAAAAATGAATAACATGTTCTCATCTTTCCTACAGATACTATATACATAGCACCAACAGAAGGTGTACACACCTTTCAATATGTGAATCTTGGGTATGTTTGAATTGTATATACCAATAAAGCTGGTATAAATGGTAAAAGGTTGTATAAGTGTAAATAGATTTAGAGTGTATAAAGCATTCTCTCCACCGCTAGGTGTTATTACCAATTGAAATTTAAATGCCTCCGTTTCTGATTCCCATGTTATCTATCTGTTCTGTGATGGAGGGACTAATCAAAACGGATAAATCTGGTGGAAAAACTGAATCACGTTAAAATTTGGAGGTGCACTTTTAACTGAAAAATTCTGGTGGAAAGTTCGCAACACAGTGGTGAATGTAGAAGCACGGATTATTCATTTTTCTGGTGCATATTTTGCATCCTTCTGATGAATGCAAGCTTCATTGAAAATGTATGAAATCCTGAAAATTGCACCACAAAGGTGCATGGTGAAGCAAACTTCACTGACAATTTTTGGTGCACCGTTCTGAAATGGAGGAGCATGCTTCATTGAAAATTTCTGGTGCAAAATTTGCATCGCTCTGATAAATGAAAAAAACAAAAAAATTCTGGGGAAAACTTGCACTGGTCTGGTAAATGAAGACACACATCGACTGATACTGAGATGTTGCGGTACAAGCACATATCGTCGATAATAGACTATTGTTGTGTAGAACGCTTGCGCAAAAAGGCTAGGGTGGGAAACGGATTCGAAACTCAAATGTCATTAGCCAAATACATCCATAGACCATATAGGTCTACCGTTGTATAATTGGCAATGCACCCGTGTACTGAATGGGAATTGTGGGTTCGAATGCCACCGGCACCCTTAGATTTTCTCGCAAATTTTTTCACACACACGTCTCTTTCCGATGATATGTGCTTACCTCTCAGTATGTTCAAACTTTCTGACTAAGGCACAAGCTTTATTTAAAATTGAGCTACATTGAAAAATTTTGGAGCAAAATCTGCACCGTTCTGGTAACCGGATGAGCAAGTTTTTCGGAAAATTTTTGGACTTAAATTTGCATCCTTCTGCTGAATAGAAATAGAAACTATAATAATAATTTCTGGTGTAAAATTTGCGCCATTCTGATGATTGGAGGGAAGCTGCTCTACTGAAAATTTATGATGAAAAATCTTAAAAATAGGGGCAATTTTTATTTGATGGAAAACTTGCATAATTCTGATGATAGGAGAAGCAAGCTATATTGAAGATGTCTGGTATAAAATGGAAAAAGGAAATCTGTACCAATCAGAAGATTGGAGAAGCAATTTTTATTGAACATTGGTTGGAAATTTGCATCGTTCTGATCAATTGAAATTTTCTGGTGTAAGATTTGCAACAATCTGTTGCATGGAGTGCCCTTCCTGAATTGAAAATTCCTGATGTAAAAATTGCACAGTTCTGGTGAATGGAGGGGCAAGCTTTATTGAACATGTCTGGTAGAAAAACTAAAACGTTTTGGTGAATGGACGGACAACTTAAACTTGACTTCCGAGAAGATCCTCAAGGTTATGGAATTCTGAGGACTGTTCCAAAAGAAAAGATTTCTTGGTTGATTCCAAGAAAATTATGCGAATAATTTCTAGTGAATTTTGCAGATAGATCCAAGATAATTCCGAAAAGAATACCGAGAAAATTAAATTTTGAATGAAATTCCAAAGGGATGTTGGGAAGAATTTCAAGGAAATTTCGTGGAAAATTTCAAATCCATTTTGAGAAAAATTTCTGGAAAATACAGAGGAAATTCTTCTGAAACTTTAAGGGAATTTCAGTTCCAAGAAGTTCTGAGAAAAAAAAAAAGTTCTAAAATATTCCGAGAAGAACCTCAAGGATATTGAATTCTAAGGACACTTCCAAAATATTTCTGGATATTTTCAAGATAATTTCGAAAAGAATACCGAGAAAATCAAATGAGTGAAATTCTAATAGGATTTCATGCAAAATTTCAAGCGAATTTCGAGGATAATTTCTAGCTCATTCCAGGAAAAAATTCTGCAACTCTAAAGGAATTTCAGGTTCCAATGTGTCATGAGAAAAAAAAATCATGAAGAGTTCTAAATATAACAGGGTTCAATCCCAGTCGACGCCGCCGGAATGTTCTGAGGCATAACATCTCTGATCACGCCTTCCTTTGGAAGGGAAGCAAAACCATTGGTCCCCGGTTCATGAGTTGATGGGTCGATAGGTAGGGTCCAGGTGTGGGAGCTGCCTCCCTGGCGTAGCATTGGTGCTCAGCACGGGAACAAGTAATCAGAGATGGTATGTATTTCGTGAACTAATCAGAATAGCGGACGGATGGGATGAATCTGTATTCTCTCGAACGGACATCACTTTCCAGCTCGTGCGCAAATTTGCATTGTTAATATGATCGGAGCTCGGTTAAAACTGATGACGCAAGAATAGTGGAAAAGGAAGAGCAGCCAAAAAGGGCTGCCAAATCGCTTCCACCGCAGTTTCTGCCAGATAGTCGAGCTGGTCGGAGCTAGCAGATAACGTCAGAGTAGAGGGAAAGGAGGAGCTGCGGAAAGGGATCTGCACACTACAACACGCAGTGTCCGGGTCGGATGGGATTTGCGTTGTTAAGCAAGAGGCCACTATAGCTAGCTTAACACCGAAAATACCGTCCGACCCGTACACTTAGTATTCTAAATGCACTTCCACAGTTATTAACTGAGAGCTTTCGATGCCAATACCAATGCATGAATTTGTATATTGTGTGGCAAGCACAATGATATTCTATGTCCAGGGAAGTCGAGAAAATTTCCAACCCGAAAGATTCTCTCGACCGGATAGGAAATCGAACCCGCCGCATCCGGCTTGGTAATACCATGCCTTTACTGACTAGGCTTTGAGGACCACATAATTATGAACATTTGTGCCCATTAATTTAAATTATGGATCTTAAGCCACTTGCAAAACCCATAAACACACATTTAAAAAAACGTGTAACAACTCTTTTCGCTTTTGAAAAAAGGAGACGACCATATTTTCAATCTTTCTGCAATTAAAATAATTTTCAAAGCCTAGGAATTCTAGAGGTACCTGAATAAATCATTCATGAATTTTGTCCTTCACTTTTTTCCTTAAAATTGTTGATAAGCAAGGTACAATTAAACATTGAAGTTTTTCCTCATAACCGCTTTACCACCGACAAACCGACAAGGATGACCATAGCAAAAGCAATAAAATATCTGACCAAAGCACGCTACTGACATCTGGCTCCGTGTTCGCGGAAAATAATTAGCGAAGCCATGAACCCGCATACAAAAGTTAAGAATTAATTCGTGTCATATATCTTCTGGACAAAATATTTTTATCTCGATCAAAACATCTTATGTTTTTAACAGTTGGGATCACTTCACATTTAAATTGGCCGTTTACGATTTTCGGGCATAAGTCAGAATTAAGTGTCATGTCGGTTTGTCGGTGGCTTTACTACCAGTCTTCAGAAAGCTGAAAAATTCAAAATTGATAGAAAAAATTTTCTCTCACGATCTCAATTTCTCAACATGCCACGTATTCTGATGACATTCGATTTGTGACTTCCCTGTCACAGACTAAAAATAGAGTACCTGTCATTTCAAGGAGAATTTTGAGAAGAGGAGGAGGAATTTCGAGAATAATTGCAAGGGATTCAAATTTAGAGGATAGCTCCAAAGGAATATATGACTGGTTGTCCTTTGGCCTGGTTGTCATTTGGCCTGGTTGTCATTTGGCCTGGTTGTCCTTTGAAAGAAGGACACAGGCACATAGAAGTCGTTCCCATTCCACTCAATCCAAGCTTCCATGTCACCAGCCATGTTGTATACTTCACAGGTTTCCTTTTACCTGGTCTATCCGCCTTTCCCACTGCGTGATTTTTTTGCTAGTTCCAACCGGGTCAATCTCGAGAACAATCCGAAATTCTTACGACCGGTCTAACCCTCGTGGTTCTTCCAGCAGCTGGTGCAATTCGCGGTTCATTTGTCATTCCATCGTGTACCTGGGCCTACTGGTGACCGCCAATAATGACATCAGCAGAGAAATCCAAAGACGCATTATGGCGGGAAATCGTGCTTACTTTGGACTCCGAAGGAAGCTTTGTTCGAATAAATTTCACCGCACCACGAAGTTGGCTATCTACAAAATGCTGTTTAGACCGGCAGTCGTCTACGGCCACGAGATTATGCTCGTGGAGGGAAAATGAGCCCATTGGGTATTTTTTTAAACAGAAAGTGTTGCGTACCATCTACGCACGGTGGAGTGCAAAGGATGACGGAACGTGGAGAATGTGAATAATTCACGAATTACCCCAGCTGCTGGGAGAACAACCCAATGGAAGCCGACCTGAGAATATGGAACTAGTTTCCCTGAAATCGGGAAACGTGATTTATGGTAAACATCTCGGGAATGGTTTCCCAAATTTCACTAGGTGCCCCATACCCAGCAAAGCCGGTCCTCAGTGATGCCACAGTTCTGGTAAAAGGTAGCCAAGAGATGCCAACCTTCCCATACTTTTTGCTCATTCTAGCGAATTTCCTGCATCGCTACGGCTTCGAAGTTGCGGAGTTGAAGCAACTTGCATTTCCGTACCCTGAGTTTCCAATTATAGTCCATTTTCATCACGTGCGTCTTTGCCGATAGTGTCGATCCTTTTTTTACTTCTTTGAATCAATTATATATAACTATGGATAGATAATGTCTTCAGCTAACTTCCTTGCATCAAAATTGTCTACAACTTGGCTCAAAACTTCAACGCTACATGTTGATATTTCTAAATAACTATTTGCTTATCATTTTTTCTAGGAAAGTCATCCAGCCGAAAAAGCACTTACACCAGACTGGAAATTGCAGCCACCGCAAACGGCTTAAATAACAAGCCTCATTTATCGACTAACTTATCGGAAGTCCCCGAATAGGGTTGAATGGAATGTCATTCGAATTGGAATCATTTACGTGGGATATTCGCACCATACACATAAGTGGCCTAATGGATACACAGACTGAATCTTTAGATTTAAAAGCCATGAAAATAGACAAATTCGAATCCAATTTCCACGGCAATATTATTCGGTCCAGTGATCAAAAGCGCTGCACTTAAAAGACCTCCGCGCTGGACCGTAGCAAATTCCATTCCTATTGGATACTCTCAAAATGGAAATGTTCGGACAGCCAGTGCCGCCATTGCCATAAAACAACACCCGTGAAACATTTTCACACAGAAATATAATAAATATCAAATGATTTCCACTCAACGAGACAACAACGGGATTTCCCATCTCTGCTCCGGCTGGTGCTGCTGCGACTGATGCCAGCTTGGAAGAAAATTTAGAATCCTTGCACAGCACTCTCGGCATCGCTCAGCTTCAAGCCGCATGCTGCCATAGCCGGCATCAAATTTCACCTCCAACTTGGAAAGTGTCTTTCTGCTTTTACGGTTAAATATATAGAAGTTCGAGTGGGACGGATCATTCTCTCTGTTTCATGACAAAAACGACAGCATCCAGTGTTCAGACCGTAGGACGAATCGCTCTCGCTGGCTGCATGGTGGGATAAAACGGATCCCAAGATCCGGGAAGCGAGCGAGCAAATATTAAATATTAAATTGCAACATTACAGCTTTAAATTTACGGATTATGTACAAACATAACGACTGACTGCCAGCAAGCCAGGATCGGTTCGGGCTTAGAAAGCGGTGGGCGGAGGAGTTGGGTTGGGTGACAGACAGGGCTGCAAAGTAAAACACTTGGCTACGAACGGGGGAATCTCTTTTCCTATAGCTGGCGCAATAAAAAGGAGCAGCAGTCCTGTTTCGATATATGATACCACCATAATCCAGCAACGGAACTGAATGGATACCTACATGCAAGAAAGTTGAAACTGTAATGCGAGTGAAATAAAAAGGCCATTACCGCGAGAGAAGGGTGCGTAGATCAGAGGAAATGTGCGAGTGCAGTTGAATTCACACTTATGATTTCTTTTTTGCAAAGCAGCACGGTTCTCCTTGAATTATACGTTTACGTGTTGGAAGCACTTCAGTAAGTCGAGTGGTGGTGGATGAAGAGCGTGATTCTACAAGCAGTTGCAACTACACTTGACAGAGAGGAATCGTAATTATTCACAGCGTGTAATTTGAACACTCTAGCAGTTCCAGGACAAATAGCAATACAAAAAAAAATGAATTTTTGATTCAACCTTCTCCGATTTGAATGAAACTTTGCATAATTGTTTGTTATGGGCAATCATTTACATTTTCGCTAAAAGTCGGCTGTTTTGGAACTTGGAAACATCAAATGTAAGGGTCTTACGTCTATGTGGGATAAACCGGGCTAGGGTGCTTATCAAAAATTGTGTGACGAAATAGTGTCAGGTTTTAAAAGCTAATAACTTGGCCATTTATAGATGAATTTCATTTCTTATCACTCCATTTGATACAGATTTGATGTAAGATTTGTTTGGTTTGAAGATAATATTAGTTTCTCATTAGAAAAAAATTGAAAATTTAACAAACTTGTTGATCGTAATCAACCAACCACGTGCTTGTTTGTTATAGCTATCAAGAGAACAGAGAGACGAGCTGATAGCGACGTTATGAAAGAGCGTACTTGCAAGTTTTGTTTCAGTTTGACTGTGGATGTGGTGAATTTCACATCGTTAGACGCCGAATACCGCCGATGAGACAATCTCAAAGTTGAGTAGTATTTCACTAAATATTCTAGAAATTGGGGAGCTTTACTTTTCCACGATTTTATTGATTTATTTAAAACAGCAAAACATGTTATCTTCCATTTAATTCCACTAAATTAATGTTGGTATCCATGACAGATACGTGTTTCGACTACAATATGCAATCTCCATCAGGGTCATTCCCTCTAAAAACTTGTCAAAATCTAGCTCCCTTAAGTACTTATAAATGTAAAAATGTCTCCTCAACTTCACTTAAGTCTTTGGTTATTATTAGTTGGGTAGGTTCTGATTCTTCACGTTGTTGTTTCATTTTTATACCTGGGATCTTGACATTTTTACATTTATAAGTACTTAAGGGAGTTAGATTTTGATAAGTCTTTTTGGGAATGACGCTGATGAAGATTGCACATTGTAGTCGAAATATGTATTTGTCATGGATACTAAAATTTATTAAGTGGGATTACATGAGAGATAACCTTTTTTGCTGTTTTAACAACGGTAACAACCCTATTTCATTACCTAATTGATTTATTTGTTTATTATTTCTTCTTTGATCATCAGACGCGTAGGTAGTCATGACATTTTAGATGAGGAAAACCTCTTTAAGGTTACTTTGAAACAATTTAGAAAAATCAAACCCAATTTTTTTTTCGACGCATCGCATATGTAAAATAGAATAAGGAAAGTAGGAAAGAAGAGCTTCTTGCAATCTGAATTAATGCGTCGAAAAAAATTGGGTTCGAATTTGTCTGCGAGTTTAAATTTGGAGTATCAACGGATGAAGCCAACCCAAGTAACAATTTGGGTTTTATGAGGGTTCTTAGACCATCTTTAAGACTTGTAGTATGCTATAAAACCTCAATAAAACTTGCAATGTTGCTTGGGAACAGCAACCACACTCGCCGCATCGGTAGAAGAACGTAGTATTTATGAATCCTTTGTTAGCTTTAAGGAATAAATGTATAGTTTAAAAATAAAATGTGTAGTGTAGTTAACAAAAAATAAATTTGGTGTATTGTGTCGAACGCGATGAGTGTTAATTGTATCCAAGGAAGAAGGAAAAGATCATCTAAAGGAAAGGACGATACGGGAGGAGGTACGTTGTATGGTGAAGGTCGTGTGTAGGTCGGAATCAAAACCGTCGGGCAGTTATCCGACAAAAGCTGATCCTTCGAGCCAGATCTCCACTACCAAGAGATCTTTGAACGACCGAATCTCGACCGTTTGACTACGGAATCATCTTCGCGCCAGTTAACGTCTATCAAAAGGCCAACCCAGGACAAAGGACTCGCGCCATTCCATAGTGTCCTGAATGGAACAGTCGCCATCTCAAGATACATGAATAGATCCTGTGGCCTTTTCAAGATCGTGAAAGAGAGTCATCAGCCATCGTCCCCTTCTGTGACTGTGACATCAGCTACATCAATCTTCATCGGTGACTGGGAAACGGACTTCAAGACTACATTGGTTGTTCATCCGGATTGTAGAATAACCAGAGCGTTTTCTACTACCATTCCAGGTATGTTAGAACTTGTATGTGTCTAGCCGAAGCTTATATTCCCCACAAACGCCAACCCTACGATTTTGTGAATTTCGATTTCGATGAGGAACTACGACCAACGGACCTTTCATTGGTGAATCGCTTTGCGAAGAATCGATACAGGACGCTTTAGATATTCTGTAGGTACAAGCGAAACAATCTGGGAAATTCAAGCGGATGGGGATTATGAGGGAGAGGATGATTTCCAAAAGAAGCAGTTGGAGATATAAAACCGTGACTACGATGCGAAATCCTTTCTGGTTAAACAGGTTAAAGGATTGCACGAAGGGTCTTCGTCAAACTAAACAATGCGCACTGCAGACGCTATTCTACATGGCGTAATGGATCATGTTCGCCTGCCTCAAATCAAGCTGCAATATTTTGATGGTAGTATCGACGGTTGGTTCACGAAAATCCAGATCTACCCGATGTAGAGAAACTTCACTACCTCAAAGGGTGCTTAGCAGGGAAGCAAAGGCAATGATTGATCCGGTAAAGATCACGAAGAACAATTATCAAGTTGCTTGGGACACGTTGCTAAGACGTTACGACAACGATAAACTTTTGAAGAAGAATCAACTGCAAGCGCTCATTAAACTGCCTTCACTTAGCAAGGAATCTATCACGGATCTCCATAAATTAGTTGATGGTTTCGACCGTGTGATCCAAATTTTAGATCAAATCATTGAACCAGCCGAATATAAGGATTTGTTGCTGGTAGAGCTGCTCAGTTCTCGTCTCGATCCTACACAGTTCGAAAAAGTAGTGTAAATTTCTGTTCAATGTGATGCACATAAATGGAGCGTCATATATCATATAAATTTATATTATAAATCGTGTAAAGTTCAGAGACATTTCATGAAATGTTGCAAATATTGTATACAAAAGCCCATCTTTGTAAACAACATTGCATACAAGTTGCTCGTTTGCGTTTAATGAAACACAAGTTTACGTGTATGAATGTTTACATCACAATTAAAATTCAGAATTATTTGCTGTGTACCACACGGCGAGGGTGGGAAGAACATTCATCTACGAAGCAGCAAGACACCCTAAAGGATCTTCAGGTGTTTCTACTACGCAGAATGCAGATTATTGAGGCTTTACCAACGAAAGTAGAAGCAAAGGTTGAACAGTCCCAACAACCAAAACGGAAGCCGTTTTCTGCAAAGTTCAGCCACAATGCCGTACAAGCCAACAACGCTAAGTGTCCTTCTTGCGCGGAGATTCATGTCCTGCTTTTTTGAAGATGTCGCTGATCAGTAAGGAATCCCTCATACGTGCTCAATCTGTCTGCCGTAATTGTCTCAAACGTGGTAACCTTGCTAAAAAATGTTCATCGAAGTTTTCCTGTCGGTATTGTAAAGGTCGGCACCATTCGTTAATGTGATATAAAGGAGAAGAAAGCACAGGTAACCAAGGATCATCCGGAAAGACGAAACCGGACCAAATCAATAAGCAGGACAACACTGGTGGAAACTCCAAAGCAGCGAATGCCTCAGCGGTTGAATCTACTTCTTCCAACGCGGCTCAGTGTCTCTTCTCTCAGGTTCTTTTGGCTACAGCTATCGTTACGATCGAGGATGATCAGGGTTCCCGCTATCCAGCACGTGCACTACTGGACTCAGGGTCAGAGTGCAATTTCATCTCTCAAAATCTATGTCAGTTGATGAATGTCTCCAGTCAGAAGACCAACATATCGATTCTGGCATCGGACAATCGAACACGCAGTCAACTCGTAAAATCAAGGCTGTCATCAGGTCTCAGATTTCATCGTATTCTCGATTAATGGAGTTTCTCGTCCTACCGAAGGTTACAGGTTGTCCACCAACTTCTACAGTTCAGGTAAATGGATGGAACATACCGGTAGAGATCCAACTGGCGGATCCAGAGTTCTTCCGGCCAAGAAAGATCGATTTAGTTCTGGGGATCCAAGCATGGAAGGGAGATTCAGTTGGGCAAGGACCTACCCGTACTAACGGAATCGGTTTTCGGGTGGATAGTGCCAGGTGAAGTCACTACACAAAGTGGAAATACCAAGTACGCTTGTAACATGGCGGTATCGGATAATCTCGAACAGTAAATGGCACAATTTTGGTCCTGCGTGGAAGTTGGTGTTGTCAACAAAAACTCTCCAGAACAAGTGCGCTGTGAGGAGCTGTTCGAGCGTACTGTTAGACGGGAATCGGACGGGCAATATACAGTAACCCTCCCCAAGAACAATGAAGTTTTGGTAGAACTGGGTGAATTTCGAGACATCGCATTAAGAAGGCTGCGAGCTGTAGAGCGAAGATTGGCAAAGGATCCTAGTCTACAGAAACAGTATGTCAATGTCATGACCGAATATCTCGAGCTCGGTCACATGCGAAGATTGGATGAAAACGAAGAGAATGCAGTTAAACGGTGTTTTCTACCACATCACCCCGTTATCAAAGAGTCTAGCATCACGACTAAAGTGAGAGTGGTATTCGGCGTATTCTGCAAAACATCTTCAGGAGTATCTCTCAACGATGCACTGTATGCTGGGCCAGTAGTTCAACAAGACTTAAGGTCGATCGTTCTTCGAAGTCGAATTCGTGAGGTAATGGTCGTAGCTGACGTCGAAAAGATGTATCGACAGTTCTGGACGAGTCTGGATGATACACCGCTCCAATGCATACTTTGGACGGCACCTGATGGAAGCGTAGTGGCGTACAAGCTACTAACGGTGACATATGGTACGAAGTCCGCACCGTATCTGGCCACTCGTGCTTTGAATGAACTAGCCAACGACGAACGAGAGCAGTTTCCATTGGCGGCAACTACGCTCGAAGAAGGCGTTTACATGGACGACGTTATCTCTGGAGCAGACAACGTTGAAGTTGCTGTCGAATTGATGATCAGCGGTGGATTAAAACTACATAAGTGAGCATCGAAGTACCCTGACGTACTCACGGGCATTCCAAGTGAGAATCTGGCACTACCGGAGACAATTGGAATCGATTGGGACCAAGATGCGAAAGTAAAACATTAGGTTTAACCTGGCTGCCTAATGTAGACTGTTTTCGATTCAAATTTTCCATTCCACCACTCACGCCAGCCCAAATCCTCACGAAGCGACAAGTGTTGTGCTTCATCGCAAGACTTTTAGACCCGCTGGGTCTGCTTGGTGCAACGATCACAGCGGCGAATATCTTTACGCAACGGCTGTGGTGTTTGAAGAACGAATAAGGTAATAAACTCGAATGGGATGACCCACTACCAGAAACGGTGTGTCATTGCTCCATCGTCGGAATCCGTACAATTTCACTGCTTTTCAGATTCCTCGATAGTTGCGTATGGTGCGACAATCTATGTTCGTTGTCAAGGACAAAATGGTTCGGTTTCGGTGCACCTTTTGACTTCAAAATCAAAGGTCGCACCCCTCAAGGTGCAATCTCTACCACGGTTGAAGTGATGTGTAGCGCTCTTAGCAGCTCAACTCTGGGAAGGGGTAACAGAATCGTTGAAGGTAGAAGGCAATGTCCACTTCTGGACGGATTATACTTGTGTACTTCACTGGATCAGATCACCGCCAGGAACGTGGACAACTTTCGTCGCCAACATATCCCGTGGAATTTTGCCCAACAACATCCTAGGAAACGATTTGTGGTGGCATGGACCTATCTTGTTGAAAGATTCATCAGAAGAATGGCGAAAATCTGTGGGAAATCCTACTGATAAGGAATTGGAGGGACGACGCAATGCTGTTGTTTGTGTTTCGTCGAAGGAATCTGGGTTCATTTCTGATTCGGATGACCGCATACTGGTTGGGCTTCCCAAATAACTTGCGGTTCCCTGAAATAGAAAGACTATCAGGATATCTGTCTACAAACGAGTTACAACACGCAGAACGGTGATTGTTCAAGCAGAATCATTCTCGGACGAGATCAGGAAGCTGTCATCGGGCGAATTGGTGGCTCGGAATTCTCCACACGGTTCAATCCACAAATTGACGAAAACGGCATTCTATGGATCGGTGGACGACTGGCTCACTCCGAAGAACCGCAGCAAACAAAGCACCCAATTGTTCTGCCAGCTAAGCATAAGTTTACAGAGCTGGTTATTCTGCACTATCATCAACAATACCTTCACGCTGGGGTGCAGTTACTCTTGGGTACCGTTAGGCAGCGATACAAGCCGATACACTTGGAGGCAGAAACCTAGCAAGAAAGATCGTTCATCAATGCCAGCGATGCTTTCGTGCAAAACCTTCGATCATTCAGCAGCAAATGGGGGAGCTACCAGCTGCTAGAGTAATCGTTTCGAGGCCGTTTTCGAAGACCGGCGTCGATTACTTCGGTCCTATATACCTGAGGACCGGTCGAGGCCGAAAACCATTCAAAGCATACGTAGCACTTTTCGTCTGTATGTCCACGAAAGCCGTCAATGTGGAGCTGGTGTTGGATATGTCTACAGACCGTTTTATCAGGCCTCACGTCGATTGTTCGCACGCCGAGGATGTTGTACACATGTCTATTTGGACAACGGTACAAATTTCGTGGGAGCGAGAAGCCAGATCCAAGAGTTGTTTGCATTGCTGAAAAACGAAATGCACCGTGAGACGGTTTGCAAGGAATGCGCTAATGACGGAATATATTGGCATTTCAACCCTCCAAGTGCACCACACTTCGGTGGGCTGTGGGAGGCAGCGGTACGGTCAGCGAAGTTTGATCTTCTTAGAGTTCTTGGTGGCAAGCCAGTGGCGCACGAAGATTTCATCACCTTGTTAACCCACGTGGAAGGATGCCTCAATTCGAGACCATTGATGGCCCTCTCCGATGATCCTTTGGATGTAGAACCACTAACGCCGGCGCACTTAATTATAGGTGGCCCACTTCACGCTCTGCCAGAACCAGATCTCGGTAACATTAAGTTGAACCGACTAACACAACTTCAGCTCGTTCAGTGACAACTTCAGGGTTTCTGGAAACGATGGCGTCATGATGGGGCCGTGGATATGGAGGGTTTTGTGTGTCGGATGCTTGCTTTTTGGCCTCTTCTTGTGTCTAAAATGTGCAGAGTATCATTGTAGCGTCTAATGATTTTGAGATTCCAGGTTGCGTGAAATATATTTGTGAGAATATCTCACGTTTTGCCTGTAGATTATATTTAATTTCTTTCATGTAATGATCGTAAATAATAGTTATTCAATAATAGATAGTTCATCCATATTTTCGTACTTTGACGCTAAACGCTGCGGATTATGAGATGCTCGATGACCTGGATGGATCGATTTTGCTTACTGAGCAGAAATTCATGGGTTTAACCCCAAGCTCGTCCACAGCACAATAAATCGTCACCATCATTTGTATATTTGATATTGAACATTAACCTCGGAAACTATTTGCATATCAAGCGAAAGCGTAGTCCTGTATTGTCGCGAAGCGTTATGGTTCTGAGATGCTGGATGACCCTGGAGGGATCGTTTTTGCTTACTGAGCAGAAAATCATGGGTTTAATCCCAAGCTCTCCGTCATGACTCTTAAAATTCATGATCACTAAGCAAAATGAATATGTTCTTTCGATAGCCGGCTATCGAAAGATTAAATAAACAACAAATAAACAATACATACTTTTGGTTGCATCGCCAACTTGAGGTGAATCCTAACCGAATACCATACCCAACCCTCCAACTCCGTAGCACTTATGAGTGTGTCGCTAAGTCAACATTTCCTTCCCTATCCCTAGTTATGGTAATGATGGGCGTGGCCAAGAATAGCGACAGTCCCCAGACAACCAGAAGTCGTATAACAATGTACATAAAGTATCGTAAATAACTATAGTTTAAGTCAACATCGCATATAAGTATTACATACATCGCATTATGTTTAAGTTAAATAGTATAGAATGCAAATCTCCGACTTATATACGACGAATCTTTTTTTCATCGTACCGAATCACAAATTAAATCAGATTACATCGTAAGGTTTTTCAAATTGAATTTGTTATTACAGATTGAATCGTGCATAATGTCAAATCAACTCGTTTAAAAAGAAATTAAAATTTGCACGTATATGGCCTCCAGTTTTGTATGTATAGGCGCTTTTTTTGCATTCTATACGATTTGTTTGTTGGTATATATGTTTGTATATTACAGAAACAACTTTTAATATACGTACATTCTGGTTGTCTGGTACTCTTGTTTAGATTGGAACCAATGTATACTCCCCAGCATTATTCCTGAAAGTAGTCTAAGTGAGAATTTCAGAAGAGACGTATGTGTCGCTAGTATCCAATCTACGAAGTATATCATAACAATGCTAACGCTAACGCTAAACACGGCTCAAACGAAAACGAGAATTTGGGTGTATGATATAAATATAAATATAAATCATCAAAGAGCTGAAAATTAATTTTAATCGATAAATTCTTTTTAGATAAAATCTAAAGAAGTTCCATCATCGAGGAGCTGAAAATATTCCTGAATGAAATGTTGTTGTTGTTTATTTATTAAGGAGGCCTCTGAAAAGTTTGTATAATTTAAATCAATAGATCCAGTGGCAGTTTAGTAACATCTGTGTCACAAATGTTGTGCTATTAATTCTAAAGCTGCACGATAATGTATAGTATTACTTATAGAGCAGTCAGAGAATCAGTAACAGGAATGGTCAGAACACTCCGTTGAATTCTATCGAAGAATACTGCCTATTCGCCGTAGATTATACCGAAAATCAATCAACAACTGTTGAACTTCCAACGATGCGATGTGACATGCCAACCCTCGAACAATAGACACCATCATAAATAGCAATCAAGCGTTCATAAAATCCAGCACGGATCGCATCCACCGCTTATCAGGCTCTCGAAATAATTGGTGCCACGGGGTCAATCGGGACAAGTGGATTGATTGAAGAGAAATAGGAGCACCCTATTAAAGCAACACGATACTGTATGAATCACCCGTTTGATAAATTCTCTACAACCCGCTTGATGCATTGAGATTACATTTACCGAAGGTGCCACAAAAATTACAATTGACCTCACTTTTGATCCCACACTGCTGCTACGAAATGTTACGGCTGTATATTTTCCAAACGGTTGATTTGGTGTTTAAATTGATATCAAGATAACGCAGTTCCAGCTTTGTCTCAGTGTCTCGGTGCAGCCAGTCCAGAGCCATAAACGACAGTCATTTTTCACACTTATTCAATTTTTTATGATCCGATGAAGTGCGGAAAATGGAAATTGTGCGCGCTCTCTCTCTCTCTCTCACCATCATCAACCAACAACGCCATCGTGTCCGTGTGACATTTGTGGTTTTAGGAGTTGCAAGAAAGGATAACAATGTGGCCGGGATCCATCGGATCGTTTCACATTGGGCAGTGTGCCAATTTGAGTGTGGGTCTCGTCTGTTGATCAGCACTGGCAGTTGTTGCCGATTTACGGTGTGTTTTAAAGCTTTTGACTCGACAATAAAAGTGCTTCGTCATCCAGTTATTGTTCCACTTAATGAAGACGTCGCCCGTCGTCGTTGTCCCGTCATACAGTGAGTATTATGCTAAACTCTATTATCTCCATCAGACATCATCATCGTCGACGCCATCGGGCCAGCTCACGGTAATTGAGTTTATTAATAGTTCGCGACCAGAACCTATAGCTCGGATGAGTATGACGATGGTGAAGGGGGGATCACAGCTGCTACTGGTCACATTTTTACGCTGGACGGTGTGGTTATGGAATGCCTGCACAGTTTGAAAAAGTAGTGTAAATGTCAGTTCAATCTGATGCACATAAATGGAGCGTCACATATAATACAAGATTTCATTATGTATCGTGTAAAATTCTGAGACATTTAATGCAATGATGAAAATATTGTATGCAACCGTCCATTTTTGCAAGCAACATTTCTTGCAAGTTGCTGGTTTTCGTGAAATTAAATATAAGTTCACACGCACGAATGTGTACATCACCAGTAAAATTCAGAATTTCAGAAAAAGTACAGCTACTAAGCATTATTCTACTGGAGGTGTTGGATTCGATTCCTCCGGTCTGGTTTACTCATTTTTTGACTTCATTGGGTATAAGGCAGTTCAAGGATTAATTTTCAAAATGACATACCGGCTTTTGTGAACATTGATTCAAACGTCAATTTGTCGAAACTTTCAACTCTTTCACGCAAATTAAAACTTTCAGCATTTCCTCAAATTGACGATTAAATCTTTGATTAGAAAATCAGATAAGCTCTTTGGCCATGAGCCATGGGTTGTACAAAAAACGAATGTGGAAATGTACAAAAGCCGTTAAGATGAGATTGGGCGAAAACCTTCAGTTTGGACGAAGTAGCCAAATAGAGGAGAGAGGATGAATAATACAATTCTAATGAAACTATGTTTCCACTAGCTTGCTATAATTTATCCATGCATAAATATATATATAACAGAGTGGCATACATGAGACGCATAACTCAAGAACAGATCGTTCGATTTGAGCTGTCTATTTTTGTTGTGCTCATCCTCGCCCAAAAAACATTTTTACAACAAGAAAATTTTTAAAATTTTAAAGAAAAATTGGAAAAGTCGGAGTGGCGTACATAAAGTGAAAGTGGATCGGATTAGATTGACTAACTTCATCGATTTTTTACAAAATAACGCAGCGATCAATCAAAACACTCTTCCGTGCAAAATTGATGAACTAAAATTACTATATCTAGCATTTTTTTCAAGACTGATTTATTGTTTTAATTTTCTGAAACCATTTTCGAAGTTCAATTTTAGGACCACAATCATAGTGGTCGCTAACTTTGCTCATCAATTACACAAGTATTTCGTATGAAAGGTCATATTTCACTACCGTAGATCGTTTTAAAATATTATTAGGAACATTTCCTCCCATGACAACATACCTGTAAAATGCATTATTTTAATGCAAACCATTTTTTGTAACGCAATTCCAAGCATTAAGCTGGGCTTAGACAGGGCAAGTAAATTGATCAAGTCAGTTGAATTCAACTGACTTGAACGTGTAAAGCATGCTATTCAACTGACTTGATCAACTCACTTGAATTGAAAAAAAGTTGAACTAGGCTCGACTTTTCAAGCCAATTGAATTCAACTGAGTTGATCATTTGACTTGCCTAGTCTAAACCCAGCATTAGATTTCGTTTTCCTAAGCAATCAACTGGCTTTTGTATGTATATGTGCGTAAACATGCTCCACGTTGAAGAACAATGTGATTTGGAACCCTCGCACAAAACAGAGAAGCGATCCATGAATGAATAAGCAAGAAAAACCATTAGCACCATATTGTAAGATATCTTTTGGTAGGGTAGAGAACTACTTCGGCCTAATCGCCCATTTTGGGCCTATCGAATAAATCCATGATTTCAGAGTTAACAAGTCAATTATGCGTTTGGTACGATACTTTAGTTAATAAGCTACGAAACGAAGTCAATGAGAACGCGTGATAAGAAGGTTTGCACCCATTATTCCCAAAAACAAAAGAAGCGCTTCGACCGAATTAATTTTTATCGTCATCCGATAGGCCGAAGTGAATTCATTGGCTTTTCAATGGCGTTTCAATGCGTTAGGCCGAGTTTAGAATCTGTAGGCCAAGTTTGGCGTTAAGAAGTAGTGTTAGACTTTTGACAATATCTCAACGATTGGTTTCTCTTTATTAAATCTTACGGTACATACGGATAGGTAAATAAATTTGGAAGCCACCAGTAATAATAACATTCCGTTTTGTGCTAAACTGCGCTAGATTAAGAAAGACTAAATGCGGGTTGTGCTTAATATGCCGGAAATGGGGTAGTAAACCCCTGAGTACTGCGAACTCAGCCGGTTTTATTTTTCAAGTGAGCTAGAAAACATCTTGAAAACCTTCCGAAGTTTCAAATTATTTTGCTGAAACAGCTCACAAAATTGTATATACATGCTGTCAAATGAACTCTTGGCTCCTCCTACTCTGCTCCAGAATTAACGTATACATGGTGATGGGAGTGCACCTGCCCACAAAGCTCACATGACTCTTATAAAGTTTGATTACATTCTTGTTTCAGCAACCCAGTTTTGGTATTATTAATATCAAATAAAAGACACTTTTTCGAGCATCACGCTCAATGATTTACTTTATCCGCCTACTAAGGTTTTTTTTTTTATAATTACTTTATTTGTACAGGCTCAATCGAATAAACTTTACAGAGCCGAGTTATCCTTTGTGTTATACATTATTACTGTCTTAAATTTAAAGTTAAAGGAACTGGACCGAGTACTCGCGGTTGTCTCGAGGTTAGTGGAGATTTACAATTTTTTGGATGGGAAAAGGGAAGAAGGAGGTTTGAAATGTGGTTTACGATACAACTATTTAATTAATCCTAAAGCATGAAATTATTTCTATTCATCTTGAAAACAAACATTGAAAAAAAAAACCCACACGTACAAAATACAAACTAAGCACAAGGTTAATCAAACTTACAATCTAAGGTTAATATCCTTAAAGTAAACATATATGAGTTTCATAAACTCCAGATCGCGTCTAGCCAAAATATCCCGAACTGGAACATTAGGTTGTCTACCTCGAGCCCGAAGGGAATCATAAAAATGTGACCTTACTCCACGATACTCCGCACATGACCAAAGGATGTGATCAGCGTCCTGGTAACCTTGTCCACATTCACAGAGATTGCTGTCTCCCAACCCCACACGGAACAAGTGAGCGTTTAGACAATAGTGATTGGACATGAGACGAGACATCACGCGTATGAAGTCTCGACTCAAGTCCAACCCTTTGAACCATGCAAACTTCGACACCTTAGGGATAATTGAATGTAGCCATCGTCCCAAGCTCCCTTCACTCCATTGATGTTGCCAGCTAACGAGCGACTGCTGACGATAAATAGAGAAAAATTCACTATAGGCGATCTGTCGATCATAAATGTCGCCTTCCATAGCGCCCACCTTCGCAAGTGAATCCGCCTTCTCATTGCCCAAAATTGAGCAATGCGAAGGGACCCACGCGAAGGTGATGATGAAAGAGCGCACGGATAAAGTACTAAGCAGTTCTCGTATTTTCAAGAGAAAATACGAGAAGTGCTTTACCGGCCTAATGGAACGGATAGCCTCGACAGAACTGAGACTATCCGTAAAAATAAAGTAGTGGTCTGGAAGAAGTGAAGCAATAGTTTCCAAAGTGTTGAATTGCTGCCAGTTCAGCCACATACACAGAACAAGGGGCTTCAAGTTTTCGAGAGGCGCTATGAAATTCATTAAATACACCAAAACCAGCGGACTCCTCTATTAGAGATCCATCTGTGAAAAACGTTCTTGCAGAATCAACATGGCCAAACTTTGCAGCGTATAATGACGGAGCAATCATAGGACGATGATGCTCTGGAATTCCGCGGATTTCCTGCGTCATAGATAAATCAAAATTCACTGAATTGCCGAAATCGGAGAAGACTACACGATTGGAAATATTTCTTGAAGGGCTGACATCCTGTGTTAAATATAGGTAGTACAAAGTCATAAAACATGTTTGAGGATTTAGCTCCAGAAGCTTCTCAAAGTTTTCGATCACCAATGGGTTCATTACTTCGCAACGGGTGAGGAGCCTCAGAGATAACTCTGAAAAACGGACGGATAGTGGCAACATGCCCGCCAGCACTTCGAGACTCATAGTATGAGTCGAGTGCATGCATCCTAACGCGATACGAAGACAACGATACTGGATCCGTTCCAGCTTGATGATGTGCGTTTTAGCTGCCGACTGGAAGCAAAAACTACCGTACTCTAAAACCGATAAAATCGTTGTCCGGTACAACGTCAGAAGATCTTGTGGATGGGCTCCCCACCACGTTCCGGTAATTGATCGAAGGAAATTGATCCTTAGTTGGCATTTTCGTCTCAGATACTCAATGTGGGATCTCCAGGTGCATTTGGAATCGAACCAGACCCCGAGATATTTAAAAGACATGGAATGAGTGATCGGTTTACCCAAAAGTTGAAGCTTCGGTTGTGCTGGGCTATGCTTCCTAGAAAAAACGACCAACTCAGTTTTCTCCGTGGAGAATTCGATACCTAGCTGAATAGCCCAAGTAGACAAATTGTCCAAGGTATCCTGTAAGGGTCCTTGCAGGTCAACCTCTTTTGGCCCTGTGATAGACACTACGCCGTCATCTGCAAGTTGTCTCAACGTGCAATTGTCACTAAGACAGACATCAATTTCTCTAACGTAGAAATTGTACAAAAGGGGGCTTAAACATGAGCCTTGGGGGAGACCCATGTAGCTAAATCGAAAAGCTGTAGAGTTTCCATGAGAAAAGCTCATATGTTTTTCTGACAGCAAATTGTACAAAAAATTATTCATTAATGGAGACAATCCACAAGCGTGGAGTTTCTCTGAAAGAACTTCAACGGATACTGAATCAAAAGCCCCCTTGATATCCAAGAACACAGAAGCCATTTGCTCTTTCTTAGCAAAAGCCAACTGAATTTCCGAGGAAAGCAACGCGAGACAGTCGTTCGTTCCCTTACCCCTACGGAAACCAAATTGAGTATCTGAAAGAAGGTGGTTCGTCTCAACCCATTTGTCGAGGCGAAAAAGGATCATTTTCTCCATCAATTTCCGAATACACGACAGCATCGCGATGGGCCGATACGAATTGTGATCCGACGCGGGTTTATCAGGCTTTTTAATGGCTATCACCCTCACTTGTCTCCAATCGTCGGGAACAATATTGAGCTCCAAGAACTGATTGTACAAGTTCAACATGCGCTTCTTAGCGACGTCTGGGAGGTTTTTCAGCAAGTTGAACTTGATTCTATCAGATCCCGGGGCAGAATTGCCACACGAAAGGAGAGCGAGTGAAAGTTCAACCATTGAAAAGGCTGACTGATTTCGTCTACCGAATTCGCGGTTTCACGAGAAATCAACTGCGACGGCACGGAATCCGAACACACTTTTCGCGCGAATTTAAGAATCCATCGATACGAGTATTCCTCGCTTTCGTTGTTAGTAGACCGGTTACGCATTCTTCACGCCGTACTCCAAAGCGTATTCATAGACGTTTCGCGCGACAATCCGTCTACAAACTGCCGCCAGTAGCCCCGTTTTTTGGCCTTGATGAGGCTCTTGAGTTCGCGTTCAAGAGATGTGTATGCGTCGAAATGCTCGCGTGTTCCGCGTTTCCGAAAAAGTTTAAACGCGTCGGACTTTTTACGGTAAACCTCCGTGCATTGTTGATCCCACCAGAGCGATGGTGTTTTCTTACGAATAGACTATCGCGGCACCGGTCGTGTTTGAGCTTGAAGTGCGCTGTCGACGATGAGATTAGAGAGGAAATTATATTCCTCCAACGGCGGAAGCTCTTCCACTGACGATGCTGTATCGTCTATCGTGGATTGGAACTTAGTCCAATCGATGTTACGGGTTAGATCATACGCAACGTTAACGGATTCTGACGAGTTGAACCCACTGGCAATCGAAATTTTGATCGGCAGATGATCACTACCGTGCGGATCCTGGATTACATGCCAAGTGCAATCCAACGATAGTGAATTGGAGCAAAAGGTGAGGTCTAATATGCTACCATTCGAAGATGGACCAGCCAAACGTGTTACTTCTCCATTGTTAAGGATTGTCATGTTGAAGTTGTCGCAGAGATCATAAATCAAAGTAGAACGGTTATCATCGTACAGCTCCCCCCAGCCTGTACCGTGGGAGTTAAAATCTCCCATGATCAACCATGGAGCGGGAAGTACCGCACATATGTCGAAAAGTTGTTTGCGATTAACAGAGACTCTAGGAGCAATATATACAGAAGCAATACAAAGGCTCTTACCTTTAATGGTAGCCTGACATGCGACAACTTCAATACCGGGGAATTCGGGAAGATTCACTCTATAGAAGGAATGGCACTTTTTGATCCCCAAAAGTACCCCTCCTCCACGTGAATCCTCACGATCCAATCGAATAATGTTAAAATCAAAAAAAGGGAGATCAATTTCTGAAGAGAGCCATGTTTCACAGAGGGCAAATGCATCGCAATTATTGTTATGGACTAAATACTTGAACGAATCTAATTTCGGAATAAGACTTCGACAATTCCACTGTAGAACAGTGATCAAATCCCCGACCTCGTTTGGAAAATTATCCATCGAAGGAGATGATAGCTGCAAGAAGGGGCCATTTTGAAGTCAATTGCTTCAAGAAGGATTTCACAGTCGGAAGCAATGTGATGACAATGCTTTTCAGAGGATCAGAAATGTTGAGGTATTTGAGAATACCGTCCACAATGTCATCAAATGAGAACAGCCCAGATGAAGAAGGGGTTTCTGTTCTTAAAATTGGGGCATCAGGGGTTTTGGATGTCCCCGGAAGAGGTGGAAAATCCTGGGTATAATCAGTTCTGCGGAATCCAGGAGGAGTAGAAGTCTCCTTTTTTCCACCACTCCTTGATTTGGGCAAGCTGATTTGGGGTTCTTGATCTGCAACTTTCCGCGAACGGATGCGTTTTCGTTTCCGGGCAGAACCTTCCGGAAAACTGAAAGAAACTCCCTCCTCAGCCAAGTCAGAGCCAGACTCGTCATCTGACAAAAGAGCGAAGGGATTTGTTTCGTTGGTCGATGGCTTGGCTGTCTTAAGCATTTCTGCAAAAGACCGCCTGGAACGTTCCTTAAGGGAGCGTTTCATTTTGTCCCCGAGCTGTTTGTACGCCGGGCACGACGAGAGAGCATGAGGAGGAGTTCCATTGCAGTACACGCATTTTGGTGCAGTAGCTGCGCAGGCGCCATCCTCATGCTTCTCCCCACATGTGGAGCAGCGTGCCTTGTTGCCACAGTGGGAGGCCGTATGTCCCAACCGCTTACAATTCTGGCAGTTCATGACCCGAGATACAAACAACCGCACAGGAAGACGAAGTTTTCCCAGCTCGATGTATTGAGGAAGGGCAGATCCAGAAAAGGTCACCCGAAACGAGTCTGTGGGGGTAAAACTCTTTTTACCCTCGCTGAGCGATACTGACTTCATTCTATGAACGGCCAGTATCTTTACCGGAGGAAGCAAGGGGTTCTTGAATCGGCCAACCGCTTGCTTCTCCAGTATCTCGGGGTTCAGACTCGCCTCAGTGACCACGCCTTCGATCTCCACATCAGAGGCTGGAATGTACACCCTATATTCCAGTGTGAAAAATTGGGAAACAGCAATTTCATTGGCCTGTTTCAGGTTAGCGACGGTCACACGAAGTTTGTTGTGCCTAACCTTCGTTATTTCGGTCACGGCAGAGAATCGCTTTGTCAGATCATCAGATATCTGAACAACATTCAAGGGTTTGTTTTTGGGCTGAAAATAGACAACCCATGGGCCAGTCGAGTCATTCGGGTAGGCCCGCAATCTGGTGCTTTTCTCATCCTGCCCATTGACAGACTGAGACGACGAACCAGGGATGACATCATCATTATTCTGAGATGAATGGTCATCCATGTCGTCTTCTGACAAAACATCCATTTTGTTCAACTAGTGGGAGCGCAAAACGCTCTCCCACTGAACGCACAGACACAATACACAGAAAACACTACAAACACAGAAATACAAAATGAAAATTTAACTAATGGAGGAGGAAAAGAAACAAAAAAAAAACAAAAACTTATCTGATACTTCTATACTACTACCACCGAGCGTTATATGTGTAGGCGTTTACACAGATGGCTGGAAGAGACGCGCTGCGTGGATGACCTTCGTTGTGGTGCACTTGATCGAGGCTCGGTACTCAGCGCACACAGGCGCACGATGATTGATGAACGATGTAGATGTAGAAACGGGTGCTCACACTCGATGATGATGATACGTGATCGGGTATGCGTGAGCGCGTATGCGTGACCACGCAACGATGATGCCCAAATTTGTTTGCGAATTTCCAATGGCACGGATTAATCTTTCCGAAAATAACACTTTCTACGAGAAAACTTCCAAAACAACGGAGCGCGAAACAAGTCGACCGTACTTCTTGCTAGGACGCAGTGAGATGCTACTAAGGTTGATGTTTCGACAGTTTCACAATTATAATTCTTAATTTGTTTTCAGTAGGTGGCAACACCTTTAATTGTGGTTCAAACAGTAACTACCTACGTGACTTCTGAGATCTTTTGAATGTTTGGGTCCCGTTTGACAGTTTGACTCGGCTCCCAGATGACAAGCATTATGAGTTAGTTCGCAGTACTCAGGTTAACCCTATGTAATTCGAAATATTTTGCGAAAATTATCGATAATTGAAAACGGATGCTATTCGGTAATTTCATCCATGCGTTTTCGCAAGAACTCCATGCAAGTGCTTGAAAATAAATAGTTAAAATATTTCTAAATTGAGAGTATTTCTAAGCCATGTTGGAAACGCGTGTATTTGTGAAATAATAGAAACAATTTAAGTGTGTGTATGTGATACTCTGTGAAAGTTTCAGTCTATTTGATGGATGTTTCTTGATATATCTAGATATTTTTAAAGATAAATGGTACTATTATAGAAATCACTCACCTTTGCCATTGCTTAATGAAATATTTTTCAAACCAAAAGGTCCCTCAATGTTCACATGTTGTTTCACAAGTATTTGAGGATATTCTGCGAAAATTTCTGCTTTATTGATGAAGGTATTCTGATATATCTTGGTATATTTAAAGATAATTAGATAATTCCCTTGAACTTCGGCAGAACTTCCCTGAACTTTGGCAGAACTTCCCTGAACTTCGGCAGAACTTACTTGAACTTACTAGGGCTTCCCTGAAGTTCGGCAAAACTTCCCTGAACTTCCCTGAACTTCGACAGAACTTCTCTGAATTTCAACAGAACTTCCCTGAGCTTAGGCAGGACTTCCTTGAACTTCGGCAAGACGAAAGGACTTTCTTGAACTTCGGCAGAACTTCTCTGAATTTCCGTAGAACTTCCCTGATCTTCAGCAGGACTTCCCTGAACTTCGGCAAGACTTCCGTGAACTTCGGAAGGACTTTCCTGAACATCGGCAGGACTTTCGGCAGGACTTTCGGCAGGACTTTCGGCAGGTCTTTCGGCAGGTCTTCCCTGAACTTCATCAGGACTTCGCTGAAGTTCGGCAGGCCTTCCCTGAACTACGGCAAGACTTCCCTGAGCATTAGTAGGACTTCTCTGAGCTTGGAATCTTTGAATTGGGTTCTTTAATTTTGAAAAATATACCGGTTTTTGTATATCATCTGAAAGAGCTTCGTTTTCTGAGCAGTGCGTTATTTTTTTTTCGAACTCACACACAGCTCGCTCCCATACAAAGTGACACCGAGAGGCGCTACTAAGGAGACTTTTGCAAATGTAATCGTACTTATTTAAAATAGTTCCAGTGTATAAAAGTTGATGAAATTTTGGGTTTGGGTTCTATTTTTAATACCGGTTACGAATATGCATTTACCTCAATACCTTTAAAGAACCCAATTGAAGTTGTCATTTCAGTAGTAGAATTATTTTAGTTATACAAGAATATTATGTTTACGAATACGGAAAAACTTTCGATACTTCTTATTTTCCTAATTTGCAATGCTTGTTGGTATTGATGCATTTTGAATTTGGGTGCTGTTCGAACGGGTGTGGATTCAGTATCAACGGAAAAGCATTAACTTCCACCATAAGGCCGCGAATGTTGTTTTCATGTAAATTTTTTATCAATGTAAACACATGTAAATCAACAGGAGGAAACGTGTAAGTCTACATAATATAACTAACACATGAAAAATCATGTAAATTTAAATGACGAGCTTGTAAACTTACATATTTGAAGCAATTACACATCAAAACCTGTTAATATACATGCTTGTAAATAAGCGGCGCCGGTGGTGTAGCGGTAAGCGTGATTACTTCTCATCCCAGCAGGCCTGGGTTCAATCCCAGTCGGCGCCGCCGGGATGTTCTTTTTTCAGAAATACAATTTCGATTGAATACTGTGTACAATTTCATACAGGGTGTCTTCTCATTTGGCTAAACATTCTCTGGGTTTTCCTGAGCTTTAAGGAAGGTTTACAATAAGAAAGGTATTTTCCAAATGCGTTAAAAATATAATATATTTGGTAAAACAACAACCACGGCAATTAACGTAATAATTTTAAAAACATGACAATCAGCTTTAACGTTTCGTTAAATGCAAAAAAATGTTGAAGTTAACATTTACTTAAATTTAGGAAGTTGACGATCTCACAAAATTCAATGTCTTGAAGTTTCGTATATCACCACGAGATCAAAATTGAACATTTTTGAATTTACATAATTATAAAAAAAAATGAATTTCAAGTTTGTATTTGAATTTATGAAACAATAAGAGATATTCAGTGACGCACCGTTAACTTCTGATCAATTGCTGGTTTAAAGATTTACAGAAGGTTTGAGGAATTAAAGGAAATTCTAAGAATTTCAGCTTCATAAACATGCTGCGGGAACATAAGGGAAGTTCTTAAAGCATCTAGAAAATATGGGAACTTCATGGAGGCATTAAGAACTTCAAAGAGATTCAAGAAGCTTAAAAAAAATGGAAAGAAATTAAAAAAAGTTCTTGGAATTGCAGGAATATTCAGACACCGGTCAAACTAAATTCAAAGATGTGGAGATAATGTCAGAAACACTGTTGAAACTTTTAAGAAATTCCAAGTTCCTTATAACACCTAGATCTAGAAATCTTTGGTGAACTTCATAGATCTTAAAGGCAGTTCTCGTAACTGCACAAAATTCCAGACTTTTGGAGGAGTATAAACATCTATTAGGGTGAGATTAGATAACTTCAGGACAGCTGCATGTTCTTCAGAAAAAAAATGTGAGAACCCTTAAGATACGCCGCTAATTTCAGGAAGGTATAGATACCTACAGAGATCTTATTAAAATATCAGAGAAATTATGCAAACTTCAGAAACATTTCGGGACCTTCACAGAGGTCCAGAAAACTTCAGGAAAGTTCAAAATTGTTCAATAGAGTTCCATTTATTTCACAGTAAAACCATGACATTGTTGAATTGTTAGCTTCAGGGAATCTCGACAGATCAGAGAACCAAAGGGCAGTTCAAATAATATCTAGGATATTTCAGAAAGCGATGAAAAATCCGGAATCTTCAGAAAAGCCTCAAGAGGATTTCTAGAACATTTAATTTGTTTTAACCCTTTGTCTGTATTTATTATTGTGACCCCGGGCAATTTTTGCAATCTTGATTATTCATCAAATCGATTTTTTCTATGACATTTTTACATGTTTATCTCTTCTTCATATATTTGCCTCTTAGTTGAGACATGTTTCGAAATTTATTTAATACCCGTTTTGAAGGAATTTCGATCTTTCATTTTTTTTGAGGTGCAGACAAAGGGTTAATACTTTATTAGCGAGATTTTTAGCATGTTGATTAGTCCATCTCGAAAAGAACGTAAGGGAGGTTATAACATCAGGTAAATGTTAGAGTATTTTTCGAATGTTATATGATTGTCATGAGAATTAACAGGATTTCATCTAGGGTAAGTGATGCTTTCGGCACCCATCGACTGTTTTCGGCAACTAACATTTAAACGTTAATTTCACTGTATTTTCTCACCAAAACACTTCACTGAATGTGTTTCTTCTTTTTCTTCTTCTTTTTCTTCTTATTATTATTCTTCTTCCTCGAATTTCAAGCTTATTGCTTCCCGTGCTGATTACCAATGCTACCAACGCCAAGAAGGTAGCTCTCACCACCTTTAGCGACTCATCAACTCATGGACCAGGGACCAACAGCTTTACTTCCCTTCCGAAGGAAGGTGTGATCATAGAATGTATGCCTCAGAAAATCCCGATGGCACCGACCGGAATTCAACCCAGACCCTTTGGAGTGTAAGTCAGTCACGCTTACCTCCATTTTATACCTTTTATGTGTGGCACCAAATGAAAAAAAATGCTACCGCATAACTAAAATTTTACGACATCAGCACTGATTGATCAACCTTGATGCAATTTCACCAGTTCCGCGCAATATTTCCTGTCAAAACATTCTGATTCGGACCACCAATTTTACTTTTCACTAGAGTTTATTAAAAAAATTCGTGAATTTTAGGAGGTGCGTTTTTTTTCAAATCTCGCTACCAACATTTCCAGTTGACCTCTTGTTATTTATTAATCCATAATCACGTAAGGTTGACAGTTTGTAAGGTACAGTCCGTAAGATTCCAATCACCCACCTTAACGACGTGACCCAATATTCCAGAGGACATCTTCATTTAGATCCCTTTCATCTTTTGAGTGACATTCTTCCCTACACTACGACGCCTCAGTTTGACAGCCTTATTTAAATTCCCCTCCGTCCGAACCCGGACATCCCATCCTTATCCCCTTTGCAAATTAGGCAGCGGCGTCGGCAACGGCAGTAGATCCGATCACTGGCACTCGATGAATTATTTATTCTCGTGTCATAAACCGTATTAATTCTCGCTTTGCTAATTTGATGCCATCTTATCTGGTGGCGTCGCTCGTGTACGAAAACAAGGCCTTCTCCATCCTCGGCAGCGAGTGTAGCAAGCAAAACCGACGGCAACCTCTCTCCTGGGAATGAACGGAACGGCCGCGCGACATCTGCCTTAGCCGCCAAAGTTGTCCATCGACGTCGGAAAAGAAGACTGCCTTCTCCACCGGCACTGTGTCACCGTATACATAACGCATGAATAAATAATCAGTCAACAGTAATCCCCCATCCACTACGACGACGATGACGGTCGGACGACCGTATTCCGGTGGCACAACTTCGGTATGCGATTATTGATGGCAGCGCGTGCTTGGAAATCTGCCACCTTCACGAACACTAGCCAATATTTAGTCCTCGCCAAACCCCGGTGTACCTTTGCGGTTCTGTGATTTTCTTTGATGAATCGAATATGCGGATTGGAACAGCATAATATGTGGGTAGCCACTTCTCGTCTATTACAGTTTGTGCTTAGGCCGTGCAGGCAAATGCGATTCTTGATTCTATTCGTTAGATAGTTTGACACATGCTTCTTAGAGTATTCAGAGTCAATTATTTGATTTAGTAATTTAGTGTATAAAAGGGTTTTCAAACTTCTTTCCAGCTCTCATTTTCACTTTTTTCTCAGTACACTTTCCAAACACCATCACTCATTTTTGCCCAACACTTTTCGTTAACTACCACCTAGCTTCGGAAGTGGCCCTAAGGCTCTCCAGTCGGTTGTCGGTCGTTGACGAGCACTTACTTTGCGCTAGTGTTTTGCACTTATTCGTCTCGTCTTCCCCTGCTTCATCCTTTCGTGGGCATGCACTCTTTCAGCACTGCATCATCATCCCGTGGTGGATCATTTATGTTAGACTCCGAGTCTGCTGTTGCTAGAGTTTCAAGTGTTGTTCCTTTATTAATAATGAGTTGTCCACGGATGGATGAATGGAAGGATGCTTCACGAGTCAAGGGCTTGTGATACACTCGAGGAGAGCAACCAGCGATGCAGCTTCCTGTTGGAGGGCGTTTGGTCTACAGGAGCGATGCACGAGAGGTAGGTTGAACGCATTTCAGAAAATAACAATAGCTGAAGGTCTCGATGATACAAAAATACTATACGTTCAGCTGAGAAAAGAGATTAATTTAGAGTTTTCTAAGACTATATAACATATAAGCGAATAGAAACCACTTTCAACTGGTAATTGGTTTTTGAGCACTGGAGATGTCATAAATTTGACTTATTAATGATCACACTTGGAAAGAAATGCTATACTTATATCAACATGAAGCTTTAGTGTGATAATTTATTGATAGTTCCGCTAGAGTACGGCAGTGTGAAAATTGAACAGAAGTTGAAGTTAAGCGAAGGGCCATTAATGCGACAATACTAAACAAAAAAAAAACACTCCTTTACCTAGCTCATACCTTGACGGATAAGGGAATTTGAGGTGTTTCCTCAATTCCATAGGAAAAAGAGTATGCGTTTGACTTGCTGATATACTGTCTGCGGCTGTGGATTAGTTCTAGCGACGTTTACCACTACCTAACGCCCCACGTTTCCGAAAGCATTTCCAAGCGGTGGTATGTTATAATGCAATTCTTCTTTACTCTTCTTAAATACCCTCATCCATCAATATAGGGGAAATAGCTCTAATGTTGGCCTATGGATCTAAGATTGGGCCCAAATTTAAAAATCTGCTATATATAAATTTTATCCAGATGAACGCGTCATTGGGACGGTACTTATAGATATTTTTGGTCGCAATTGAAAATTCAGTCGATTGCTGAATTTACAGTCAACTCAATATTGAAGGGACCATCGAGTTATAGAATTATCGACTTATTGAATAAACAAAATTGTTTTTTCATCGTCTTAAATTTTAAGAATTATTCCGAAATACTCCATTTACTGGAATATCTAGCTTCATTTACTCATATGAATTTGAAAAATGGTTAAAGGATCCATTTATGAAAGTCCTGAGTAGTTATTTTATAATATGAAGCCAATGTACAAGAAACACGCAAAAGGGCTGCCCGCTCTTGACATTTAATTTGTCAATATATCAAAGGTTCTGGTCGTTTCTGGATGTGACTGTGAGGGTATCCAGATATTAGGCCGAATGAAGCCAGACTTAAATGAATTTTGACGAGCTTCCTCACACAGCAGTTATGTTTTTAAGATTTTAAACACTTCGATATTTGTTCTGACTATTTGGACGTTTAATAAACTACATGAGTCTTGATGATTTCTCTTTTTTTTTTCTCTGTTCGGGACCTAACACCACTTCAACCAGTAATTTGATCTATTGTAGTATACTCCGTGTCCTTAGTTTAGTGCATGTCGTATTACTCCATCACTATTGAGAAATGTTGTAGTATTTGATTTTTTTTTTTACAGTCGTCATTCTTGCATTTATCGCAAGGATCCGACTCTAATTGAAAGGTCCCGCTATTTATAACCTTCGGAATGTTGGAACACCCTCCAGCGTGCCTGTTTGTCAGTAAATATTGGATTCCTTAGCAACAAAATTAAGGAATGACACCGATAATGACCATGCATCAGAACCCTAGTCTTAACCACTTCAAACTAGAGAACAACGAGTAGAATATTAGGAATCACATAGATGAAGACTAACTAACTTTTTTTTCCTTGTTTCAAGATCATCCTCGGTGGACAAAGCCGAGTCTTGTCACTATCAACAAGTCATAAAAAGTAACAAGGACTAAAATGTGTTCCTTTGATAACTGAAAAATTCTGTTCCCCTAGTTTGAAGTTGTCAGGACTAGGAATCGGTGGTAGATCTTACATCCCGTAACGTACCACAAAAAGGTGATCTACCCATGTTACGAGGCATGATTTCTCTTAATCCAGGATCATACAATTTTATGAACATGAAATCTTAAAATTTTAGAATTTATTAACATTTTCCAAATCGTGGATCTTGATTTTTTTTTTTCTTTTTGCCAATTATCTCAAAAAAAAATGTTACGTTGGAATCATCCTGATACCTTTGGAAATCGTAGCAACGATTTCTTCAGTATTTTCAGAAAAATTTGTTTGAATCATCTTAAACTATCCTCATAGTTCATCTTAGTCCTCTTTCTGTAATTTTAATATAATTTGATCAATAATACTCTTGAAAATCATCTGCAGGAAACTCGTTGAATTCAATCTGCAGTGCTCTTAAAATTTTGAATAATTTATGCAGTATTATATCGGAATATTCAGTAGAATTTCTTCGGAAAATTCATTTGGAACTTTTATGGGAATTCCTTTTAAGTTTTGCCCCCAGGACTGCCATGCATTATTTAAAATGCTCTTCACAATTCCTTTGGAACTTTCCTTTGATTAATCTAAAACTTATGATCGAAACATGGTTACAATTCCCTTTAAATGTTTCTTGGAAATTCTTTGCAATCATCTTCGGAATTCAATTCCCACGGAATTTTCCAAATAACCTTCAAATGCTCTTCAATAAGAAATCCTTTCGAGTTTTTCACAAAATTTCCAATGAATTCATTTCAGAAAGCCCTTTTTATTGTACTACTTCCGTTGGAATTCAATTCATTTTGAATGTTTCTTGAAAATTTGCTTGGTGTGAGGTAAAAACTTTCTTAGATTTCTCATTTATAAATAATTGCCAAAGTCAGAACTCTCGAATTATTTTCCAAGTTAATTTGAAGTTTTCCGGGCATTTTTTACCACCGTTTAGCAAACTCCTGGAGTATTCTCAAAAAAATCCAATGGAACTATGCTCCGCAATAATTTTTTCCCTATTTTTTTTTAATTCTTAGTTGCATTTCCTTGGAGTTCTCCTAAGAAAACATTAGGAATTAACGTCAGAAAATCGTATGAATTGCTTTCGAATCCTATTCAAGGTTTACTTGGGATTCTACTCAGAGCTACCTTTGTATTCAGGATTCACATATAATCTGGAGCTCGTTAGTACTAGCTTGAAAACAGATTGCACATTAGACTGATGCAAAATTTGAAATTTTTGCTCCACAGTGCTCAAACGGATCCAAATTGGGCCCTGATTAATCTCCCAAAATTTGAAATCATTTAGTGAGAAACTGACTTCGCACAAACCATTTGAAGTTTATATGGGAATTACTATGGAGAAACCATCATTTCGGTTCATATCTATCTCAAAATTTACCAGTTTACTCTTCTTTAAAAAATGATAGCTAAGCTTGTTGAAAATTTTCTCAGCTACCACTTTGTTAAAGACCAGCTTTAGTTAAATGTAAGGAACAAAAGTTATTAATGATTCAAGTCACTGATGTCTTATGATTATGCTCAATCAACTGTTCAGCAGGCAACATTGGTGTTAATGGCGCGTAGAATAGAGGAAAAAAAATATGGCTACTATGTCGCACTGCAGAATACACTGAAGTCTTTTTTTACACGGTTTTCCACGATTTACACGGTACGTTCTCAACTATTTCTCGACAACGATACAACCTATCGACTTGATTCCAATCACATTATTCGTTTCAAGCTATGGGTAATTGAATGGCATACTTAAAAAAAACACAATTTTTGGTGTAAATACAGAAATTTTTAAAATATGTCTATATGGACCATATCATGCTTTAATTACAAATGGCATCAAATTCCGATTTTTTAAAAACATTCAAGCATGCGAAAAATCAAAATCTCGTAGGTTTTTTTTACACGGTACGTGTGAAAAAAGACCTGAGTGTACAGTGTTGCCCACAATACAGTTGCTTAATCTTGCCATAAGATTATCAATCTCTTAAACAATTAATAATTATTTAAATTGACGTTTGGCTGAAAACGATTTTCTGCAGAGTTGTATCTGATAAAAATTCCCATAATAGCAAGACTTTGTTAACAGTACAATATGTAAAAAGGCTAAAAGTTTTGTTTTCCCATGGTAATTTCCATATAAACTTCAAATCGTTTGTGCCAAGTCAGTTTCTTATCAAAAGAGTTTAAACTTTCGGAGGCTAATCAGGACCCGATTTGAAACCGTTTGAACACGTGGAGCGAAAATTAAAAAAAATGCATTAGTCTATTGCACATGATATTTTCCATACAATTCTTTCCAGAACTCCCTTGCAATGAGTTCCTTGGAAATTATCATTCAATTTCATGAGCCTTTAAAATAATGCAAAGTTCTTAATATTGATGTTTTAATGTCAAATCAGTGATCTTGGAAAATACCTAGGGTGTAGGTTTAATTTTAATTTCTCCAAGTTTAATAATTTTGAAGTCCAGAATCTCATTAATGTTGCTCAAATTTAAAATTTGTGAAGAATATCTATATTTAAGTCCCTGAAAAAAAAGGATCAAGACTCGGAATTTTTAAAAATTTATTTAGTTACAGAAGATAAATCCACAAATGTGTGCATAATTAAATGAATTTAATTCTCTAAAAAATTCCTTAGTAAGAGAATTTGAAAATTTCCTGAGCAATGAAGAAATTTCTTAAGAATTCCAGTTTTTTCCAGAAAAAATGAAATTCCCTGAGGATTCCCGGTTTTTCAGTAGATTTTTATTTTCTTCCAGATATAAGACGGAAAAAAATATCACTTTAAATTATCAAAAACGTTTCTTCTTACATGGCGTATTTCCAACTTTCAACTCTGTGATGCATCTGGTTGCTACGCCTTGTACCAGAATTACAAATTATATTGTTTTAATATGCCAAACGTACTAATAGTCACGCTCAATTTATTTGAAATGCATCCGATTGATATTTCACATGTGAACAACTAACAAAAAGAAGACCAAAAAAAATCTCCGGGCGTAATTGCACTCTCACAAAATTTGCGAACGAAGAACCAAGGCGGATGGTGTATTTCCACGGTGTTTCACCTGTGTTGGCAGTTCAAAGGATGGAAGATCCGAGGGGTAGCAACATGTAAGAAATTATCAGAGCGTATGATGTTTTATTCTCAATTTCACGACAAAGAAAACTTTTTTAGAGTTTTTAGTGATACATGATGATAGATTACCCGAGCAGAACAAAATGAAAACTAATTTTGATATTTTGATATGAGCGTTTGTGATAGCATATTTTGCCTACCGTGTGGTCGAGTTAACAGTAATCATAACAAAAATGAGATCTAAATGGTATATGAAGGATATCAAAAAGATAACGATTCATGTTTTCTCGATAACAAATCCATGTATGCGTTTTGATATCAGTAATTTCGTTAATTGTAAACAAAATAAGTAATCAATATGTTATTATAACTATGGTAGGAAAACAAAAAAAAAATAAAAATAAAACTAAATTACAGTAGCAGCTCCTTATAACGAATATCTGTATAGCGACAAATCTCTCTATAACGACATTTCCACAGGTCCCTTCAAATTCTCATACGAATCCTCCTCTGTATTGCGACATTTCGCTATAACGACCTTTCTCCATAACGACACACCGTCGTTGCTTTTTACTCATACTTGTCATTCTCTATTGCGACATTTTTCAGTATCATGAAGGTACTATTTGCATCTCACAGTGGTTTTATAGCCGTAGACAATATTACATTTGAATGTTTAGTGAAAGATGTTTTTTTGGTCATAGTTTTCTTTGACGTGAATTTTGACCACCCTGAACGAGATTTTCGCGTAGTGGTTAACTTACCTGTTTTGTTAAAAAAAAATAGATAGAATAGCATTGAAGTTTGTGTCAAGTAAAAGTGCATTGCTTTCGCTTTCAGTTCACGGTCGAAAATGAGTTCAAAAACTAGAAAAGCATTAAAATTACAGAATAAACTGGACAACATTATCCGAAGAATTCAAAGTGCCACACAATACTATTTCATCCATCATAAAAAAATAAAGAACAGATTCAGCAAAAGGTAAGGATATTGATTGAAAGTGTTACAAAGTCTATCTTACCAAATTTTTCATCACAGGCCCGTTTGTATTCACTGCAACACAAAAAACTCGCTCGGTCCAGTGCGCCTGCTAAGAATCAACTTTCAGATGCTTTTCAAACAATATATGCTGGTTTATTAACTACGGAAGATCTGCCAAAGGACAATTACAGCAAATTTTTTGAACTAAAAAAACAGGTTCTAGGGGAAGAATGAATTGACATTTGATTTTGTATAATCTTAAACGATATGTATTGTATTGTTAAAAATCGATTGGAATCATCTAAAAATATACTTTGATTGTTTAGCACGGAGTAAAGTTTCTCTCTCTATAACGACATTGAAATTCTATATAACGACTATCTTTTATAACGACAGTTCTCTATAACGACAGTCCCCTGCGATGTCGCTATAAAGAGCTTCGACTGTAGTTATTATTTTGATATCATGATATCAAATTAAGTAATCTAAATGTTTTGAAATCAATTGGTTTCTATCAAGAATCAAAATCAAAATATGTTATCAATAAGTTTTCATTTATTCAAAGTAAAAACAAACCTAACGGCGCCGGTAGTGTAGTGGTAAGCGTGATTACCTCTCACCCCAGCAGGCCTGGGTTCAATCCCAGTTGGCGCCGCCGGGATGTTCAGAGGCATAACATCTCTGATCACGCCTTCCTTCGGATGGGAAGTAAAGCCGTTGGTCCCCGGTTCATGAGTTGATGGGTCGATAGGTAGGGTCCAGGTGTGGGAGCTGCCTTCCTGGCACGTCGGTAGCATTGGTGCTCAGCACGGAAAACAAGATCGACGGAAAAAACAAACCAAAGGGGAAAAAAAAAACCTATATTTCAATCTGTTCTATCAATATCTATCTTATTTCGATTAGTAAATTGAATTCGCTGTAAGATTAATATCAACAAATGTTGTAAAATATAACTGTTCAAATCATAATTCAAGCTGAGCATTGCATTAGGTCAGTGATCTGCATTAGGTCAGTTTCTTCGTCGCCTTTCTCTTTGTATCTCCACGGTCATGTAAAGACATTCCAAGGTATTCACAGCACACAGATCTGTAACAGAAGCTTTTATCTTGCATCCAATACGACAAACACAACAAGAAACGGTTTTGTACTCAAGTTATTAACGAAAGAGAATGTCGACGAAGAGAATCGATCAATGTTACTTAGGACTTGATGCAATGTTCAGCTTGAATTGTCTTTGTGATGTTCATGAAGAAAATAGCAAGCATGCTAATTGACTCAAAAGAAAAAAATAACAAAATGTAGATTTCAGTGATAAATGTGGAAGCTCTTTTTAAAAAATATCAAATTTTGTTTTTAATTATATTTTTCAGAGATATCAAAAAAATATCTAAATATAAACTCAACTGAAATTTAAAAAAAAAGTACATCAAAATATGTTAGCAATCCAATCTAATCTAATCTAACACCAACACAGCCAGTTCTTGAAAGCATCCTGGAAAATGATGGATATACTTCCATAATTTTTATTGTCTATTTGATATATGTTTCACATCAAAGATGCGTCACACATATCAAAACGGCCAGGCCTACTGTGCAGCATTTAAGGGGCAAGATGGTTCAGAAAACATCGGGCCTGTTTAATCGAAGATTTTAACACAATACTTCAGAATCCAATAAATGGATGAAACGTGGACATCTCGTATCGTACGTTCCGATTTTGATAATTATATTGATTGTTGGAAGCATCAAAGCTAGAAAGGATAAGTGATGCTCCACTTTCTTCTGACGGTTGGGACATGAGCACTAACTCTTGTCCTAGCCTTTTATGGCTTATGGCTATAGCGCCATTACTCGTTTTCTGAAAAGAGAAGAGGGAAAGGAAAAGGAGAAGGACAAAAGGAACAAAGGTAAAAGGATTATGTAAACTCTATGAGCATAAACAATATTTTTGATTTAAAATATACAATTTAGAAATGCTAAATTGGTCACTACCCGAGACTTGTCACTATTATCATGTCATAAAAAGTTAGAAGCACTAAAATGTAATCCTTTGATTTCTGGAAAATCCTGATTCCCTAGTTTGAAGTTGTCACGACTACTTGGTTGATCTTATACCAGTAACGCGCCACAAAAAGGGGATCCCCCAACGTTACTGGTTTGAAAAGATAAAAATTTACAAAATGGAACTAACTTACCAAGTTTAACCAATTGAACCTGAATGCTGCCTGACATGTGTTGATGTAAAAGTCCAAATTGTAGACGAAGCTTGACGAAGATCAACATGAACTAGTCCGGTTTATGGTTGTTGCGCGGAATGTCCTCCGTCGATTTGAGATAAACAAATGATGTATGTAGTTGATTTTTGACCGTGGCCAATAGTCAGGTTCAACGCTGCGACTCAACGAATGATGGGACGCCTCGTGGAGGTTCTAATTGGCTTCGGAACAGCTTCTCAGCGGCAAATAATTGGCAAGCCTTTTCATGGCCAATAGTCAGGTTCAACACTGCGACTCAACGAATGATGGAACTAATGATGGGACGCCTCGTGGAGGTTCTACTTGGCGTTGGAACAGCTGCTCAGCGGCAAACAATAGGGATTGAGGAGCTGGAAATTGTCTCCTGGGCCTGGTTCTGGCCAGATCAGCAACCGATTATAGATAAAAAAAAACTCCATGGAAAAAAAACAAACATCAGGTTCGATCACAAGCACAGCCTACCCGAGCAAAGTCTGAGATCAAATTGAAATCTAAATTTGATGTTGTGATTTCGCTGATAATGATTACACAGGTTGCTGTCGTTTTGGTCGTTTTAACGGTTAAAATATCAAAATTGAGAGCAAAAAAATCTTCCTGTGACATCACATTGAAAACTATTTCTGCTATCAGTGAGAGCAAACTGAAAACTCAATTTGATATCAATTTTTCCTGTTGATAACAAAACTAGTATTCAATTTGATGTTATGCTAAGGCAATGAAACAAACCTGCAACAACATATTTTTGAAGAGCAAATGTACAGAACAAAATTTGGTGTCAAATTTGTCAATTGCGTAAACTGAAATCAAATTATGATTTCAGTTTGATGTTGATATCAAAACTTGATTTCAATTTGCTTTCATTTTGATGCTGGACTTTGCTCGGGTACTCCTCCTGCCACTTATTTTGATTCGTATATCAAAATATGTTAGCAATATGATTTCAAAAACATAATTTGATTGATTGATTTATCTTTATTAACCCTCCGTTACTCGCGCTGTTGTACTTTGAACAACACACAGAGTTTTCCATTGCCATTTTGTTGCTGAGTTACCAATCGATCTGAAACCAACGAGTATTTCTCAAAAAACTTGTTTTGATCTAAACAAGCTAAACTTTGATTACAGTAAACACCAAAAATTGCGGATAATAGGGAAAATGTGAATGGAAACCGCGTAAACTGAGACCATAGTACGTGGGATTTAACTTAATTGGTTACAACATGGAATATATCGAGATCCTGACCAGATAGAAAGTTACTGCCTCCGACAAAGTTGTTCAGGAGATCATAGCCTTGTCGCTGGCGGACAGTAGTTCAGAATTTTCTCAATGCGTAGCGCTAGTCTACATGTGAAATTCTCGCATGTGATATATCTCGAGATCCTGACCAGATAGAAAGATACTGTCTTTCACAAAGTTTTTCAGGAGGTCAAAGTCTATTGCTTGGTGCTGAATAGTTCTGAATTTGCTCACTACACGGCGCTAGTATACACGTGAAATTCTCATATAAAATATCTCGAGTTCTCGACCAGATAGAAAGGTACTGTCTTCGGCATAGTTGTTCAGGAGATCAAGGCATTTTCGTAGGTGGACAGTAGTTCAGAGTTTTCTCACTTCGCGGCGCTACTATACATGTGAAACTCTTGCATATAAAATATCTCTAGATCCTGAACAGATAGAAAGTAAATGTATTCGGCAAAGTTTTTCAGGAAGTCAAGCTCTTTTTGTTGGGTGGCAATAATTCAGAATTTTCTCACTATGCGGCGCTAGTATATACGTGTCTTTCTCGCATATTCAATAGCTCGAGATCTTGATCAGCTATAAAGTTGGTGTCTTCGGCAAAGTTGTTTAGGGGGTCAAGACTTTTTGGCTGGTAGTTAAGAATTTTCTCACCATGTGGCGTCATTATACATGTACACTTCTCGCATATGCTATATCTCGAGATCCTGACCAGATAGAAAGTTACTGTCTACGACAAAGTTGTTCAGGAGGGCAAGGTCTTTTGGCTGGTGGACAGTAGTTGAGAATTGTCTCAATTCATGGTGCTAGTATACATGTGAAATTTTCGCATATATAATATTTCAAGTTCTTGACCAGATAGAAAATTACTGTCGTCGGCAAAGTTGTTCAGGATATCACAAAATTTTTGCTCGTGGACAGTGAAATTGACGCTATCACGCTAGTGAAATGTGAGATTCTCGCCTGTGATATATCTCGAGATCCTGACCACACAGTTCGAAAAAGTAGTGTAAATTTCTGTTGAGTATGATGCACATAAATGGAGCGTCACATATCATATAAGTTTACAGTATCTATCATGTAAAGTTCTGAGACATTTCATGCAATGTAGCAAATATTGTATACAAAAGCCCATTGCTGGAAACAACATTTTTTACAAGTTGCTCGGTTGCGTGAAATGAAATACAAGTTTACGTAAATACATCGCAATTAAAATTCAGAATTCTTATCTGTGCAGATAGAAAGTTACTGTCTTGAACAAAGTTGTTCAGGAGGCTAAAGTCTAGAATTTGTGAGAAAATTCTGAACTACTGTTCACCAGCCAAAATACCTTGACCTTCTGAACAACTTTGTCGTAGACAGTAACTTTCATCAGGATCTCGAGATATAGCATATGCGGGAAGTGTACATGTATACTAACGCCACGTGATGAGAAAATTCTTAACTACTGTTTACCAGTCAAAAAGGCTTTGACCTCCTGAACAACTTTGTCGAAGACAGTAACTTTCTATCTGGTCAGGATCTCGAAACAAGCCACATGCGAGAATTTCACGTGTATTCTAGCGCAACGTAGTGAGAAAATTTTGAACTACTGTCCACTAGCGAAATCTATCTGATCAGTATCTCGAGATATTTTACATGCAAGAATTTCGCGTGTATACTAACGCCACGTAGTGTGAAAATTATGAACTATTGTACACCAAGCAATGACCTCATGAAGAATTTTTTCGAAGACAGTAATTATCTACCTGTTCTGAATATCGAGCTTAGCATACGCGAGAATTGAGCACGTTTACTAGTGCCACGTGGTGAGAAAATTCTGGGCTACTGTCCACCAGCCAAAAAGTCTTGACCCCCTGAACAAGTTTGCCGAAAACAGTAACTTTTTATCTGCTCAGGATCTCGAGCTATTGTATATGCGAGAATTGCATATGTATACTAGCACCAAGTAGTGAGAAAATTCTGAACAACTGTCCACCAACGAAAAGATCTTGACTTCCTGAACAACTTTGCTAAAGACATTTTCTCTCTATCTGGTCAGAATCTAGTGATGTAGCACATGCGAAAACTTAACATGTATACGAGCACTACCTAGCGAGAAGATTCTGAACTACTGTTAATCAGCAAAAAGGCTATGATCTCCTGAACAGCTTTGCCTAAGACAGTAACTTTCCAGCTGGTCAGGATCTCGAGATATTTTATATGATAATTTCACGTGTATACTAGCGCCGCTTAGTGAGAAAATTCTAAACTACTCTCCACCAGCCAAAAATACTTGACCCCCTGAAAAACTTTGCCGAATTCATTTACTTTCTATCTGGTCAGGATCTAGAGATATTTTATATACGTAAATTTCACATGTATAGTAGCGCCGCTAAGTGATAAAACTCTGAACTACTGTCCACCTACAAAAAGGCCTTGACCTCCTGAACAACTATGCCGAATACAGTACCTTTCTATCTGGTCGAGAACTCGAGATATTTTACATGAGAATTTAACGTGTATACTAGTGGGAAAATTCTGAACTATTGAGCACCAAGCAATAGACTTTGATCTCCTGAAAAACTTTGTGAAAGACAGTATCTTTCTATCTGGTCAGAATCTCGAGATATATCACATGCGAGAATTTCACATGTATACTAGCGCTACGTAGTGTGAAAATTCTGAACTACTCTCCACCAGCGAAAAGGTTATGATCTCTAGAACAACTTAGCCCAAGACAGTAACATTCTAGCTGGTCAGGATCTCGAGATTTTCCATGTTGTAACCAATTAAGTCAAATCCCACGTAGTACGGATACCGTTTACGCGGTTTCCTTCCACATTTTCTCTATTATCCGCATTTTTTGGGGGTTAACTGTGATAAAAGTTTAACTTGCTTAGTTAAAAACAAGTTTATTAAGGAATAGCTCGGCAGCAAAATGGCAATGGAAAACTCACACTGTTGTACAAAGTACAACGCGCGAGTACTCGTGTTACAAAAGTTGGCGCGAGTAACGGAGGGTTAAGGAGGCTTTCATCAGCCTGAGGCCGGTTAGCCTCCATGCATAATTTGATATCATTTTGATATTATTTTGATGTCCGACTTTGCTCGGGTGCACTATTAACTATATGTCAAGCATATAAAATCATCCAGAAAATGGAAAGTCGTGAAATAGGATAAATCTTCAGGTCATCAAAATTCGGAAGCGATTTTCTCTGATGGCCCACTGCCAACATTGATGGAGACGGATGGCCACCAACGCGTTAGCTCACTGCTAACCACTACTTTCACAATTTGCACAATATGGATGGCCATCCACGTATCAGTCCACTGCTGATCGATGTCGTGGCGATTGTGTTCACACACTGTGAACACCACGATGATTCTATCGGCTCACTGCCGATGTCGATGATGGTGATGACTCACTGCCACCGCACGCACACTCACGCTAATGTCGACAATGCAATCAGCCTGCTACCGACGTTGGATATCAATGAAGAATTGGCGATAATGGTCCACTACCACTACACGCACGCTAAAGAACGATGGCGACGATGCAATCCAGCAAGATAGCTTCCAAATCACCCAGCGATAAGCTTCAGCTTCCGAAAATTCTTGCTGAACTCTGAAAAGAGCTCAACGCGCAACTCTTTTGTAGGATGTAGTGAGCTATGTGCATCGCGTGAAAAGGAAACCACGCTATCTCCGAAGGTCGGGCTCAAGCTGTTTCGAGGCGACGCTGAAATTAATCGGCGAGAATCCAGTCAGGTCAGTTCAAGCAGGGGAATTTCTTCTTGCTTGGAAAAACGGCTACTTTGGGTTTGATAAGAACAATGTTTGTTCCTCTGCTTCTGGTATAAAACTGAATTATGGTTCGAAAATGGCTATTGCTTTTATAATATACAAAAACTACGAAAAGGTTACATTTATGATACATTCTGCTCTGTGATTGGTCGATGGAAGCTCACTGTTGATTCGGCCAAGCCAGCGACGGTCGGCTGTACTTCTCCCTCTCTCTCTCTACGACGGCACGATTCGTAACGCATACACACACAAAAGGACCGCGAGTGTTGTAAACGCTTCTTGCCGGAGAGTGGCGCGTTGACACGGCTGACGGTGGTGAACGTTAGGAAGTTTCGCTATTACGAACATTCTCGATATTATAATTTTGGACCTACGCCCTTTTCAAATGTTAGTCTAGAATTATTGGCGATGTGAGTCCCAAATAGAATAGCCGCTATTATTCATTAGTAATTCTCTTTTTCAAGGCAGAAAATTTTCTCCGCAAGTGATAAGAAATAATTTTCCGCAAATTGCCTAGTGATCATTCGGCAGTCAGTAAAGGCGCAGCTCAAAGCAAGACCATGCTGGAGGTGGCTGGGTTCGATTCCCAGTCTGGTCTAGCAATTTTTCGGGTTGGAATATTTCTCGACTTCCCTGGACATAGAGTATCATTGTGCTAATATGCGATAAGAAATATGCTTTAAATGCGATGAAGAAGAAGAAGAAGAAGAAAAGAAGAAGAAGAAGAAGAAGATAATTTGACCTGTAATCGTTTAGTTACAATGTCCTAGGTTTTAATTTGTGCATGTTGTTTTAGGAAACTACAGTGTTTGTTTAGTGTCAGTGTTGTGTTAGTAGGATTAGTAGGATTGTTGGTAAAAGTGCTGGTATTAGGCCCAGTCAGTAAAGGTTCGGTATTACCTATTACTTTTTCCATCCACACTTTAGCTTTCAATTAATTTCACCATCACTAGAGATATCTCACAGTTTCTGCACACTTTGTTCCGCGTAGCCCCTCCGAATTACCCAGTAGCATGCCGACCCTGTGACACAGTTCAGGGGTCTCATGCTACTGAGCTAGTTATCCGGGAGGCTTGGTTGAGCCATTAGGGTGAGTCTCATCTAGTCTCAGGCCTAATGACCGTTCGGCTTTATGACCGGTTTGATTACCGTTCTGACCCTACTGACCTGGCCTAATAATCAAATATATATCGTGATAAGTCCTGGTATAAATTAACACCAGTAACATGTTCTGATGTGGTCGATGGGTCTGAGGTACTCACCAGTTATCATATTTTTAAAGATCCTTTGATTTTTACATCAACATCACAGAATTCAGAAGCTCTACCTTGGAAATATCGAGTTATAGAATCATAATGACGCTACAGAGATGATCGACCTGGAGATTACGATACGACAGTACGATAAATGAAGGGACCACAGATTCCATCGAGTAATAGAAAATATAGAGTTATAGAATATCGAGTTGTGGAGAGTTGACTGTATTTGATAAATATAAATGCTTCTATCAACGCGGAAAATTAATTATTAATTAATTAAATTTAAAAAAATCCAAAAGAATCAACTCAAATCGATATTCAAACGTACTTTGAAAGCAGAACAACCATGCCTTCTCACTCGAGTTTTGAAAACACGATCAACCCATTCATCAATGTGTCCCTGTGTCTGAAACTGTGACAAACTGGTGGCAACAATGCATGTCTGACAATTTAAACCGAGCCCTTGTGTCTTTCGGGCACAATGTCCTCCTTCTCCTTCGCCAGTGTCAATCCATACCAGCCAGCCCAGACATGGCAACGACACCCATGCCATGGAATGGGTGTAATTAATTGTTAATTCATTAAATTAGAGCTACACCACAGATAATAGCGCAATAACAATAACCAGGCAACATTTTGCGCCATTATGTGCAAAGGCGCGATGTCTGATTCAGATAACCTTCCACCCCACGGTTGCGTCTTTCGTCTCACCCACTCACGCTACGGCAACAACGCACATTACATGCAAACTTCAATTGCAGCTAATTTGTTGCTTGGTAAACGTATGCTCACACACACACACACACTTAGTCCGTCTAACCTCAAGCGGATGATCTCTGGGCAGCCTCCAGCCTAATGCCAAAGCTAAGGCTCAGCTGCTGGAGCTGGAGCCAAGTCGTCTGATTTTCCTAATGAGACCGACAATAGGAAAACATTTATTTTGGTTTAATGATCGTTGTAGGGTAGGATGGTGCAAAACGCACCGTTTAAGCCAAATCGTCAGTTGCTTGCGTGTGGAAGCTAAAATCAAGGAGCAAGTAATTGATTATTGTTCTTCACAATGTTTTCTACAAAGATCGAGTGATTTCGAACTCCAAAACAATGATTTTACATGATTTTCAAGCATTTTTCAAATTGATTCCAAAATTATAACGGGAAAAACGTCTGATTTATGGTGCAACATTGAGTTAAAATGAACCGCTTGATTGGAACATATCAAAAATTTATTCCGGGGCCTCTTTTAGCTCAGTTGGTAAAGGTGCAGCTACAAAGCAAGACCATGCTGGAGATGGCTGGGTTGGATTACTGGTCCGTACTAGGTACTTTTCGGGTAGAAACATTTATCGAATTCCCTGGGCATAGAGTATGTTTGTACTTGCCACACAATTATACTAATGCAAATAGATATGGTACAGGCATCGATAACTATCAATTAATAACTGTGGAAGTGCTTCTAGAACACTAAGTTGAGGGCACACAATAAGCTAATATACGATAAGCAATAAACTTGAAATGCGAGGAGGAATAAGAAGAAAAGAAGGTATTTCAAATGATTATTCCTTTATTGTACATCAGGAATAAGGTCTCAATAGAGAGTTAATCTGTTATTCATAAAGAACAACTTCTAAAAAATATTCCAACATGGAATTCGTTCCATTCTTTTGCGATACATGGTGTTACAAGTTTAATTTGCAGTCGATGATTTTATCAACTGTGTCATGTTTTGCATAAATTATGTTTTTGTTTAAAGATCAGTATGTCAATATATGAGTTACTTGAGAAACCGCCAGATGAAAAAAAGCACAATTCGTAGTCTGGAAAAAGCATCTGAGGAAAAGTTATCGTTGTTTTTCTACAAGTGGGCATTTTACCCCTGGCTGTTCTCCCCTATATATGACGAGCAATCGCAGCCAAGTGAGAGGTGGTGTGCTGGTCGGTGGTGCACGAATCCAAGATACATCTTGTTCGATGACCGCAGCGTCCAATCTGGGCTTGCCGTGCACCGTGATGTGACATCTTAATGATTATTATACATAAATAATTAGTCGTGTATATGTGCAGGATGGTTGTGATGTTTTCGCAACAAATGTTAATCTGAGATTACATTGTCGTCTCCTACCAGTTTTTTCTTGCTCAATGCATTCAAGACTTGCTAAAGTTTGAAATTGAATGCTAATCTAATAGGATCGTACTTCCATCGCTCAATCATAATTAAGTCGACGGCAGGCGAACACTTAGTCCATTAATTCACTTTCAGGAGGGTGAAGTCATCCGTATGCATACGCGCATCGAAAGATGTGGGTTGTATGATACAAGGTGCATCATTTCACGAATCGAGCTCACACTCTACAATTCTAACAACGATTAATGCCACTTGAGTCAGATCATTGCGTTAGTTGAATTACATAATTGTAACCCTCCGGTGTCCACATGTTCAACTGTGTCAGGGTAAGACTTGGTTGGTTGATCGTTGTCTCGCGGTGGTGGGGAAACTGTTTGATTCCTGACATCGCATCCATCGGCAGCTCGGCGCAACGGGTGAAAGCGAGTGCAAATGGGTCTAACTGAACTTTGATCTCCCTAGTGTCAATTACATTAACGCTGAGCAGTGGCTATTATTATTCAAGTCCGACTACCGTTCGCTGTTTCGTGACGGTCGGGACGTTTGGTATATGGTTCAGGGATGGGCCCATTTGTGCTCACCAATGTGCATGCGAGATGTAAAGTGGTTGTGCCATATCAATTGGTTAACGTAAATGGCAGTTTGAGAACAGCCATCTTAGTCACTTTCAATCGGCAGTGGAGTGTTATGCCAGGAGATTGGACTAATTAGTAAGCTAACTAGATGCGTATGTTGAGTTATATCTGAATCAGTACTTACGGATTGGTATCATCCAATTGGATCGAATATTGTAAATTACTGTTGGATTATGAAAACGAAGATTACCTGAAAACAAAAAACAAAAAAAGACACAACATTAGAATTTATGCATATTAAATTACTTTAATCAAATCAACAATGCTTCACAACACTGCACACATTGATATCAGGAAACCTTTATTGGTAGCAGTCATGGATACCACCTCCCTCCTACTTGCCTACTTACACCACTTCGTCCGTCAAACAATGTATAAGGTTAGTCCTGTTTTTTTTTTCCTTGATTTGATTTCCGTCGATCTTGTTTTCCATGCTGAGCACCAATGCTATTGACGCCACACCCCGACCTGGACCCTACCTATCGACCCATCAACTCATGAACCGGAGACCGACGGCTTTACTTCCCTTCCAAAGGAAGGCGTGATCAGATATGTTATGCCTCAGAACATCCCGGCGGCGCCGACTTCGATTGAACCCAGGACTGCTGGGGTGAGAGGCAATCACGCTTACCACTACACCACCCACGCCGCTAAACGGTTAGTCCTGATAAAGAGCTAGTTTGGGTGTAGATATCTATCAGCATTTTATACGTGCTTCATAGAAGACTATACAGCTTCTAGCTTCTCTAGAATGTCTAGCACTGGACCCAAACTCCAAACTAAAAGTGGCACTTGCTTCAGCTTAAAGTTAAGAATATCCAATTAACCAACATAAATCGCCCTTTCTACAATACAAGATTAATATAGAGATGAATGTTCGACTTGAATGGTTTTGACTTCTATAGTGCTGTTCAACTATCGCAGTCTGTAGTATTCAAAACGATAAGTTTTGAATTATACCCGACGTTTCGACGCTGGGTTCGAGACTTCTTCAGCGGAGATTGTAATTTCATGAACATATGTTAAACTTAGTTTCTCGCATAGCTGTCTCACATACATTTTAATTTAACGCTTGAACATAAAACCACGGTGGTCCTTTGACCGTTATTATCAACAAAAATATCCATCAGTCCATCGTGCTCTCTTGCCGTACGGATCTATTTGCTTTTTGCTGAAGGAAGTCTTACTGCTACCTCAAACTGCAACACATTTAAACAGCACTTTTCAGTGCTTAATATTACCTGTAAATGTTCTACCTTGCCAACTCTTATTTCTCTTCGATCCTTGTATGGACCCTACCCGTGGTAATCAAGCTTGGATATCGATTTGGAAAATTTCTCTTCAATCCTTCGGATTCTTATAGTAATCTGCTTGAAAGTCGATTTGGAGAAACGTTTTCCTGCCGCCATGGCACCTAAACGCAAATATTGATCCCCTTCTGATGAAACTTATTTGAGCAATCCTTTTTTTATGCTCACGGATGATGAGAATGATCAATCATTAAGGCAAAATTCTACTAAACTTTCCCGGATTAATGCCAAGAAGGAAAAGTCTATTGTGATAACCACTTCCGGTTTCCATGCACTTCGCACGGAACTTTTGTACTCTGTGAATACCGTGTATTGGCTGAAACCTTGGACGAGATTCAAACGTATTCTCATGGATCTTACTTTGTTCAGAAATTAATGTTGAACAACTTTGTGGAACACTTCATTACTTTTTATTAATAAAAAAAACTAACGTAAAGTCTAGATGAATTTTCAGGTAACGCATCGTAAAATTGATAGTTTTATGCTTTTATTGGGTGTCGACTACCTAAAAAATCAGGGAATTCATGTTTGGACCTGTAAAATTAGGGCATCCCAGGGAGTTTCATTGAAATTCTTGGAAATATTTCTTAGTAACAGAAACTTATAAAAGGTATTACTGACTTCACTAGCTTCAAACAACTTATTTACTTCGATGTAGTTTGAGCATGGTTGTTTATTTCAAATTTAATACAGAGTTGCGATATTGTGGTTTTTTTTAACTAGTTCATTTATTTACTACGCTCAGACGTGTATGACACTTTGCGGACCCACAATCAGTCATGTTTGAATTTACATTTTAAATAGCAGTAGTTCTAGGTTAGTATTGGGTACCAATTACTCGTGGCGGGCTCGAGGTTAATGGGTAACAATTTTGATTGGAAGGAGTTAGGTAGGAAACTGGTTTCTGAAGCCTCCTTCAGATATTACTCTCGGACGGTTGACCAAATCCTGCCTAGGCAGGGGCAAGTAGCACAGGAACAGGAGGATAATAAGACTGGGACACAATGGCGGGAAATTTTTTTGGAAAGGAGGGGATGGTCACATCAAACTCTAACATCAGACAAACAAAGAAATTCGTAGATCATTTGCATGTAGGGAAGATCACGTGTTCCCAATACATCTCTTACTTCAAGGAAGGGTTGTCTACCTCGGGCCACTAGGGTATCCAATAGTCATGCTCTGGAGGCGTCATTACCAGGGCAATACCAAACTGCGTGATCGATGTCATCATAACCGGTTCTGCACCTACATATTTTGCTGTCAACGAGGTTTATTCTATAGAGATGTGCGTCTAGCGAGTAGTGAGTGGTTGGACATAAGTCTTGACATCACTCGAATGAATCCCCGACTTACATCCAGACCTTTGAACCACGCTCTCGAAGAAACATTTGGAATAATGGAATGTAACCACCGCCCAAGAGAATTACTTGTCCAATCGTTTTGCCCACTTAAAAGAGAACTCTGACTCGCTAATGGGAAAAATTCATCATGTGAAATTCTTCTATTATAAATCTCGCCTTGTTGTGCGCCCACCTTTGCGAGAGAGTCTGCCTTCTCATTGCCTGGGATTGAGCAATGTGAGGGGACCCATACAAAGGTAATCATATATGATCTTTCGACCGGCAAACTCATCTGCTCCCTTACCTTTGAAAGGAAATAAGATAAGTGCCTACCTTGTTTCATCGACCGAATAGCCTCAATTGAACTGAGACTATCCGAGACGATGAAGTAATGGTCTATGGGCATATCGGAAATCATCCCCAATGCGAAGTTGATTGCTGCTAGCTCAGCAACATAAACGGAACAAGGTTCCTGAAGTTTCCGAAAGGTGGTTGAGTATTCATTGAAGACGCCGAAGCCAGTGGATCCATCAATGCGTGATCCATCAGTGAAAAATCTTCTATTGCAATTGACTTGTTGGTACTTTTCAGCAAAAATGCGGGGAATGGAGATAGGTCGAAGTTGATCTGGAACTCCTTGAATAGCCTGTTTCATGGAGAGATCATAGTCAATGGGGGAACTGTAGTTAGTAAAGCATACACGAGAGGGGTTATAGCAAGGAAGGCTTATATCCGATGATATATAATAAAGGTAGATTCGCACGAATCTAGACTGGATGTTAAATGCTTGATGTTGAGTAAACAACACTCCAATAAAGGGCTATTTTGATGATTATGGGCCTCGTTGGGGTTGTTTGCACATTCCTGAGCTGAACTGAGATCCTAAGGGTTGATAAAAATCCATTTTCGTAGACGTTAGACGCTGTTATTTGTTGCAAAATTTAACCTCCAAATGGGTTGGGTTGACTCTAATAGATTTTACACCTAATGGCGTATGACAATAATTAACCTTCGAGTAGATGTTATGAATTATCGTTATTTTCTGAATACTTGTAGTTCTTGTACCTTCACTAGCGTGCACAGGAAACTTGTTAAGGAGGGGCAATTTTTTCTTCTATGGTGCATTTAGTCTGGGGATAGGAAGTACTCCAAAGTGCGTCCACCCATCACTGTTTCCCTACTGTTCAATTTAGCTAATTTTATCTTATCTTCTTCAATGCAGATGCAATCCAATGCTCTCAGTCAGCCAATGGAATTGGCAATTTAATCCCATCATTATCAACATACCTGATGACAATCGCCAACTGCTCGTGCTGGCCACAATCGCTCGTCTCATCTGCAATGACTGCCACTGGTTTTCCTCGGAAGGTTTTCGCAATGTTCCGCAACAGTACAGTGCGAGTACGTTGGTACTTTTCTTGGTAATTTTCAGCGAAAATTTTGGTTCTATTTTTTTTTTCAAATTTTGAACTAAATATCAAGGCTAATAGGATAAAAGGTTTAAACAATATGTAACGATTGGAGTACAGGATTGTTAACGGAATTACGACTTGTGCAAAGAATTGGGCATGTCAACCTTGTCCCAAAGCACCGCCAGTCGGGGTGAAAGGAAATGATGCCGAACATTCAACATGTTTTGAAGACGATCTAAAGGACAAACCCGAATTTATTCCAACGCAAATAAACAGCTGTAACTTTTTAACCACGGTAACAAATGACTTGACATTTTCAGAGAAGATTCTTACATTAATTCTTAGAAATACAACAATAGACCAAGGTTATATGGCAAACTAATACCCACTTTTCAATTAGAGAATCCAAAAGCTGTCTCTTAACTTTTTACAGTTGCAAAAAAGTCAATCCTCAAAATTCCTTGAGATTCTTTTCGAAATTTTATGAACTCTACGAGCTCTTTTGAAATTTTTCTCAGAAGTCCTTTGGAATTATTTTTAGAACTCTTCTTGACTTTTACTCAGAACACCTTGGAACTGAAATTCCCTTCGAGTTTCAAAATAATTACCACAATATTATCCAGAAATTATTTCCGGAATGAGCTAGAAATTATCGGTTCTCCCTTGAAATTTTCCTCAAAATCCCTTTGGAATTTCACTCAAAATTGAATTTTCTCGGTATTCTTTTCAGAATTATCTTGGAACTATCTGTAGAATTCACTAGAAATTATTCAAAGAATTTTCTTGGAATACTCTCCAGAAATGCTTTGGAACTGTCCTCAGAATTCAATATGCTTGAGGTTCTTCTCAGATTTTTTTAGAACTCTCCTAAGAGCTCTTTTGAAATTCATTTCAGAAGTCCACTGGAATTATACTTAGAACTTTTCATATTTTTTTCTCAGAACACCTTGAAACAGAAATTCCTTTAGAGTTTCAGAAATTTTTCCCGTAAAAATTGAAAATTTGATTTTCACGGTATTATTTTCGAAATTATCTTGGAACTATCTGCAGGATGCACTAAAAAGAAGCCGCAGAATTTTCTTTGAACTCTCCCCAGAAATATTTTGGAACTGCTCTAAGAATTCAATATCCTTGAGGTTCGTCTCGGAATATTTTAGAACTTCTTTTTTTTTAGAACACCTTAGAGCTGAAATCCATCTAAAGTTTCAGAAGAATTTACTCTGTTTGTGTGTGTGTGTGTGTGTATGTGTGTGTGTGTGTGTGTGTGTGAGTGTGTGTGTGTGTGTGTGTGTGTGTGTGTGTGTGTGTTTTTTTTTTTTTTTTTTTTTTGGCAAGGAGGAAACCTTCAAAAAGGCCATCGTGCCACCGCTTGACGACTGGGCGCACAGTCGCGGTGACACGGTGTGTGGGATTCTTACCGCACTAAAACCTCCTTAGACGCCTTGCCCTTTTCCTCCGGAACCACTTGTCGTATTACTTCGGAGGGGGCCGTGCATTACGCACCTCACTTTACCTCAGCTAATTGGCGCTTCCAGTTCGCTGATCGTCTCTCCAATTTGTGAGCCATTTATCTCCCAGCGTCACGTTCTACTCGGTTATCCCTGGTGGTGGATACAGCCTACTCTGACGGAGAGTTCTCCCGGCTTCGGCTTTCAGTTCGCACTTGTGTGAGCACATTACTACTTTCTAGTTGGTCTTCCCGCCATTTTCGCTGCAGCGCTGACATGATCTGCGTTACTGCTCTGCTGACGGCGTTAAAGGTGCCCTCCTCTCGACACATTTCTTCGACGACATTCTCCGTGCTAAGGGCGAGCATATCCTCTCGCACATCATCAAATCTAGGACATTCGAAGACCACGTGCTCTGGTGATTCTTCCACATTCCCACACTCCGGACAGAAGGGTGACGTTGTGTGTCCGAACCGATGCAGGTACTTCCTGAAGCAGCCATGACCAGACAGGAACTGCGTCAAGTGGAAGTTGACTTCTCCATGCTTCCTGTTTACCCAGGTCGAAAGAGTCGGTATTAGCCTGTGTGTCCATCTACCGTTCTCTGCTGCATCCCACTCCTGCTGCCACTTAGCCATCGACTCCGTTCTCACCATTTTTCGTACTCCTCTGGTTTCTCTCGTCATATAGCACTCGTAGTCCTCCGCCAAGGTGATGCCGATTGGGATCATACCGGCGATAACGCATACTGCCTCCATCGAAATGGTTCTGTACGCACTCACGACTCGCATGGCCATGAGCCGGAACGTACTGCTCAATTTCCTTTGGTTCTGCTTCGTTTTCAGCGCTTCAATCCAGGCTGGACCTCCGTACCTTAGTATTGATGAGGAAACACTAGCCAGAAGACGTCTCTTGCTGCTGCTTGGACCAGAATTGTTCGGCATGATTCTGGCTATTGCGTTGATGACCTTCGTCGCCTTCTCGCAAGCATATTCGATGTGGCTATTAAAGTTTAGCCGGTCGTCGATCATCACTCCCAGATACTTAAGCATGCGCTTCGAAGCAATGGTGTGCTCTCCAACGGTAATTTCTGCCCGCTGCACTGCTTTGCAGTTACTGACCAACATCACTTCTGTTTTGTGGTGGGCTATCTGCAGCTTCGCTCCTTGCATCCAGTTACCAATCGTATCCATCGCCTCAGCCGCCAACATTTCCACTTCTTCCAGCGTCTCACCGGTTACCGTCAAGACGACATCGTCCGCAAAGCCAACGATCTCAACTCCTTTGGGCAGCTTGAGCGTCAGCACGCCATTGTACATTCCGTTCCACAGCGTGGGACCTAGAATGGAGCCTTGGGGAACCCCCGCCGTGATTCTAAGTGATTTCTGCCCCGTGTCTGTCACGTAGACAAGGACCCGGTTCTGGAAATAACTACTTAGAATCCTGCAGAGGTAGCCTGGAACCCTCATTCTATGGAGCGCCTTGGCGATGGCCTCCCAGCTGGCGCTATTGAATGCATTCTTGACATCGATCGTAATCACGGCGCAGTATCGATTTCCTCTCCGCTTCTGTTTGGAAGCTTTCTCGGCTCTGTCAATCACTGTCCGAATTGCATCCACCGTCGATCTCCCTTTCCGGAATCCAAACTGTCTCTCCGACAATCCGTGTTCACTCTCCGTGCATTTCGTCAGCCTGTTGAGGATGATCCTCTCTAAGAGCTTTCCTACAGTATCCAGCAAGCATATTGGCCTATACGATGCAGGATCCCCCGGCGGTTTTCCGGGCTTCGGCAACAGCACAAGCTTTTGTACCTTCCACCTATCAGGGAACTGACCATCGTCCAGACATTTCTGCAGCACCATCCTGAACATGTCCGGGAACGTCTGGATCGCCGCCTTCAACGCCACGTTGGGAATTCCATCCGGGCCGGGAGCTTTATTCGCTTTCAACCCTTTCGCTGCTGCTATGAGTTCCTCGTTGGAGACTTGTTCAACGTTGTCTTCATCTACCTCGCCATATGGTGTAGGTGGCCAGTTCGTTGGGTCATGCTGTGGGAAAAGTCCCTCCACGATGACTTTCAGCTTGTTGTGACACATTTCAACCGGCATCGTTGGGCCTCTGATCTTCGCCATCGCAACTCGGTATGCGTTGCCCCAGGGGTTGGCATCGGCATCGCGGCACAACTCCTTGAAACTATTTGACTTGCTCAGCTTTATCTTTCGTTTCAGTGCAGCCCTGGCCTCTCGGAACACCACCCTGCGCTCCTCTCTGTCTGCTTCTGTTCTTGCTCTCTGAGCACGCCTTCTGGCTAGAAGACAAGTAGCACGGAGGGTGCTAATTTCCTCGTTCCACCAGTAGGCTGGACGCCGCCTGTTCGTTGGCTCCAGTTTTCTCGGCATAGTTGTGTCACATGCCCTTGCTAATAATTCGGTCAACTCATTCGCACTTAGGCCCGGGACGCTGTTGTCTACCCTTAGAGCTTCGATGAAGAGATCCTTATTGAATGCCTTCGTCTTCCACTTCCGCTCGCTTACTTTCGTCCTCCGCATTTCCACCGGTGTTCGTTCGCCGATACTGTACCGGATCGCCTGATGGTCACTATGGGTGTACTCCTCGCACACCGTCCAGTTCATATTTGCCATTAGCGACGTACTGCAGAAAGTAACGTCGATAATGGATTCCCTACCATCTTTGCGGAAGGTGCTGATGGTTCCTTCGTTGGCCAGACTGACGTTCAACTTTGCCAGAGCTTCCAGCAGGCTATACCCTCTTGCGTTGGTACATCTGCTCCCCCAATCCACTGCCCAAGCATTGAAGTCTCCTGCGATGACGACTTGTCTCCGTCCAATGAGCTCTTCGGTGAGCCCATCTAGCATCTGGTGGAACTGCTCAATTGTCCATCTCGGGGGTGCGTAGCAACTACATACAAAGATTCCATTGATTTTGGCGATCACGAAACCTTCATATGAGCTTGCCACCACTTGTTGTATGGGATACCTGCCCATGACTTGTATGGCCGCCATTCCTGCTCTATCCGCCACCCAGTTACCATTATCGAGAGGGACTCGGTATGGCTCTGCAATGATTGCAACGTCGCACTTTGTTTCCGTTGTTGACTGCCACAACAGTTGCTGTGCTGTGTTACAATGATTGAGATTTATTTGGGTTACCTTCATTATTGCTGGCCCACCATCGCCTTCTTGAACTCAGGGCACCTGAAACTTCCCGTCACATGGCCATTTCCGTCCTCCTTTTTGCAGAGCATGCACCTCGGTTGCTTTGTACAGTCTTTTGCAACGTGCCCCTTCTCTCCGCATTTCCTGCACAGATCAGATCTGTCAGGTCCTTTGCAGTGTCTCGCCTGGTGACCGAAGCCCATGCATTTGTAGCATCTCTCCATTTTCTTAGATACCCGAGGAATAGCTTTCAACGGGCACACTGACCACCCAACCTTGATTCGGCCAGTCTTCAGCAGCTCGTTAGCTGCGTCCGAAGAAAGTCGTATCAACGCCGTCTGCGTGCCACCATACGCCTTTCTCAACCGAATTGCCATCGGTACGTCTCCCAGGTTGCATTGCACCTTCAGCGCACTTTTTAACTCGTCTTCTGTTGTGATCTCGTCCAGATCCCTGCACTCGACCACTGACTCCTGGGATAAGGCTCTTACGTTCGCCGTCTCGCCAAGAGATTTTTCGACGAGCTCCTTAAAAGCTGAGCTCTTAACCGTAGGGTCCCTTTTCAGCTCGAATAGCATCTCGCCTTTCTGGGTTCGCCTGGTTTTCACCACATTCTCGCCTAGTTGTTTCAACTCCGGATCGTCTCTCACTTTCCGGAGGAGTGCTGCGTAGGACGTTTTGTCCTTCGCCTCAACAACCAGAGCGTCACCCTTGCTTCTCTCCCTACGAGGCCTAGGCTTCTCCTTATTCTTCCTGTCTTCCTTCTTCTTCTCTTCCTTCTTCCTCGCCTCTTCTTCCTTCCTCCTCGCTTCCTCTTCCTTCTTCCTCACTTCATCTTCCTTCTGTTTTTTCTTCCTCTCCTTCTGGTTCTCGACTTTACGCCACGCACCATTTTCTCCCATCTCCTTGATGCCTTCCTCGTCGTCCCTGCGTTTTTTGGGCTCCTCCTCATCTCCTGGCGTGTCCCTATCTCTCTTTTCAGGACGTGGATTTGTGGGTCCCTTCGGAGTCTCATGTGCTTGAGCCAGTCTTATGCTCTCCTTGGCCTCCAGCAGAGCCTTTTCGGCATTTTCGGCCCTTTTTCTCCACTCTTGACATTCCCGATCTGCCACTGTTATGCCGGATTTGATACCGGTCACAAGTTGCTTGATCTCTTTGTGTACGTTGTTTTTATCCTTCACGAACACATAGAGATCATCGATCTTCCTCCTGACCTCCGTCATTTTGGTTCTCCCGAGCTGCAGTTCTTGGGATTTGCTACTACTGGATATTGGTGTGAATATCTGGCTTAGCCCAACGCCTGGCTGCTCTTCTTGAAACTTACTGCTGCTGCTGGAACTCGCAGTGACCCCCAGGTTCGACACTGGTGATCTCTGCAATATCCCACTCCTTGCGAACACGTTTGCTCCTCCGTTTTCACTGTCTGGCGTATTGCCGTCGTTCTTCATATTTTTTTTGGTTTTTTCATTTTCTTCATTTTTATTTTTTTCTCCAATTTTATCCATTCTGATGGGTCCCCCCTTCGGGCCGCTATCTCCACTCGTTGTATGTAGTCTCCTATCGTGATCCCATGGTTATCTATGCAAGCAGGGAGGCCATGCTAGGGTTGACACGGTCCTTCATGGGGGCCGTGTTCAGAGCCAGATCGGCGTAAGTCAGGAATGTTACATCTGAGCCTACTACTCACCAATCACCAATTGGTGACGAGTTTTGAACGTATCCGGAGGCCTGCCAAGGTTTTACCGGGACGGGGGCAGCCGCACTATTAGCCCACTCGCCATTTCAAGAAGGTGTCACCCTTCTTTACTTAGGGAGCAGAATAGCACGACTGTCAGCCCTGTAGCGTGATATCCAATCCATTGTACCGTGTCGTGTCCATAGTTCCATGCCGTATCCAGTATGCCGTAATAAGGATCTTACTGGCGTCGATCCTAATGTGCCGGTTGGCACTCCTGCGGGTTGACGAAGCATTTCCTCTATCGCCGTGTTATGGTTACCGCGCCAGTGTTCGCGTCGCACCCCCTCACTTTGCTATTGTCAGAAGGACAACATTGCCCAGGCTACACCACGGGGAGGCGTGAGGTAGGAACTTGTGAGAACCAGAGCTAGGTTGTCAACTCACCATTTGTAGCCCGTGTGTGTGTGTGTGTGTGTGTGTGTGTGTGTGTGTGTGTGTGTGTGTGTGTGTGCGTGTGTGCGTGTGCGTGTGTGTGTGTGTGTGTGTGTGTGTGTGTGTGTGTGTGTGTGTGTGTGTGTGTGTGTGTGTGTGTGTGTGTGTGTGTGTGTGTGTGTGTGTGTGTGTGTGTGTGTGTGTGTGCATTCAGAATGCCTGGTAATTCACATCCATTCCGAGGTTACTTTCACATACAACAAGCCCCGCATGTAAACACTACCGTTATCATGTGAATAATGACACTGCAAACACAGATTGTGATGTTTTGTAATATATGGAAATATGCATTTATGATTGATTATAAATCAGATGGATCTCATCTAATTCTGCCTCCAAAAAAGGACCGGTTTGTTCCATCGCGGTAATCGAAAAAATCTTCCGCGTTGTTTTTACAACCCAACAAGACATTTACAAAAACATTCGAAGTTTTTCATTTGCACCGAATTTTTCAGAAGAATTTAGAAATTCTCCAAAAATTCGTCCCATAATTTGCTTGAAATTATCCTCGGAATTCCCTTGAAACCCTTTGGCAGTTCATTCAAAATTTGATTCGCTCGGTAATATATTCGAAATTATCTTGAAACTATCTGCAGGATTCACAAGAAATTATTCGCCGAATTTTCATGGAATCATCCCCAGAAATATTTTCTTTTGGAACTGTCCTCAGAATTCAATACCCTAGAGGTTCTTCTCGGAAGTCAAGTTTAAGTTGTCCGTCCATTCACCAAAACGTTGTAGTTTTTCTACCAGAAATGTTCAATTCAGCTTGTTCCTCTATGCAGCAGATTGTTGCAAATCTTATACCAGAAATTTTCAATACAAACTTACCCCCAGGTAATTTTACACTAAAAATTTCAATTGACCAGAACGATGAAAATTTTCCACCGGTAATGTTCACTAAAAATTGCTTCTCCAATATTCTGATTGGTGCAGATTTTCTTTTCCATTTTCCACCAGAAATTTTCAATATAGTTGGCTTCTCCTATCATGAGAATGTTGCAGGTTTTTCACCAAATAAAGCTTGCACCTATTTTCAGATTTTTCATCATTAAGTTTCAGTACAGCAACTTCCCTCCAATCATCAGAATGGTGCAAGTTTTTCACCAGAAATTATTATTATTTTTTTTTCTCTATTCAGCAGAAGGATGCAAATATAAGACCAAAAATTTTCCGTAAAGCTTGCCCTTCCGTTCACCAGAACGGTGCAGATTTTCCACCAGAAATTTTCAATATGGCTTAATTTTAAATAAAGCTTGTACCTTCATTTACCAGACCAGTGCAAGTGTTCCACCAGAAATTTTTTGTTCAATTCATTAATCAGAGCGATGCAAATAATGCACCAGAAATTTTCAATAAAGCATGTTCCGCCATTCATCAGAACGGTGCACCAAAAATTTTAAGTGAAGTTTGTTTCCATGCACCTTTGTGGTGCAATTTTCAGGCTTGCCTCTTCATGCGCCAGAATGGGAAAATTTTCCATCATAAATTTTCAATGAAGCTTGCATTCATCAGAACGATGCAAATTAACACCAGAAAAATGAATAAACCTTGCTTCTACATTCACTACAGTGTTGCGAACTTTCCACCAGAAATTTTCAGTTAAATGTGCACCTCCAAATTTTTAGCGTGATTCAATTTTTCCACCAGAGTTATTCATTTTGATTAGTCCCTCCCAGGGGTTGAAACTGTTGACGTTTTTTACTACACTCGCTTCGTTGTCATGCACGACAGTCTGTTTTTATTCCTACACTCATGCTCTACCGTTGTCTCTCTCACACAACACAAGCGGTAGCATAACATTCGAGAGAAAAGAAAATTATCAAATAACTATCATATGACATGAGTAATTTCGTTCTAATTCCTCAATTTGGTGTAAATTAAACCATTTCTGATCAGAAATGTTATTCTTAGGACATCATTGCTTGCTATTTTCAGAATTCACTCAAGCACAACATCAGCAGCTCTTATTATAAGAAAAACTAAAATACATACATTCGTGACGGTCTTCGGCGACAGTGTCATATGACAGAGCCTGTCGTATGACATTTGAGTTTAGTACTGTACTATGATAGCTTGTTTTCCAAGTGTCGTGGGCAAAAGCAGTCGATTATCACAGAAAATGCACCACCTTGATGATAGCTGAGCCGTCTCGAATGAAATTAATTCTCCTCTACCAGGGGAACAGTTTAAAGAGACGTTAATAGACGGAAGCACGGAAGCATCTTAATGATATTTTTACACCAGAAATATTCAATAAAAAAAAACTTTTTCATTGATTTACCACCACGAAGGAGATTTTTTTCAATCTTAAATTTACGCAATTATTTAAACCCTCCATGAACACCCTTGAAAAAGAATTACAACAGACCAACAAAATTCATTGAGGTTTGCCTCTTCATGCACCTTTGTGGTGCAATTTTCAGTCACCATCTCAAAGGATTTAAAAAAGTTATTTTACGTTCAAATCAAGTTATCAATAAATCTAGTTGTTTATAATTTTGTAAATGTGGAAATAAAAATCTTATTTATAAAAGGGGGGCAATTGCCCCACCTTGACCCACCCTGTGCACGCCAGTGTTCCTTATTGTGTTCCTTACAGCCTGTCTATTTAAGATTATCAATTAAACGAGAATTTAGGATAACGGTTTTGCTTGGATGGATTTTATTTTGAAGTAGTACTTTTTGAGATGGAACAATGATTCAACGATAGACAAGCATTGCTTTGACTCAGCTCTGAAAATTAACTTATCAGTGAAGTTTTAGTATTGTGATGTTGCTGCTATTACAATTGAGATGGAATGAACTTACAGAATTTTGGAAGTGAAACGCTCTTTTTACGATTTCCCACAGGAGGAATCCTAACAAAAATTTTCTTGCGGAGCTGGGTCTCAAAATGTGCTCAAGGGAGGAAAATATAATGGGATTAAAGACAAGTGTTTCTTATGTACGATTTATCAGAACTGGATGAATTTTTACCTCTAGCGTTGAGTTCGGAAACGCTCAGAAAGGAATTTCAAATGGTGAGGAAATTACAACACCAAGACCCTCTTCTTCTTTCATGGTATCACTAGTATTTTATCGAGATAGTTGTAGTTTCCTTTACACATCGCTATCAGTCATAGTAGCATCCCGGAAAAATTAAAACGGCAAAAAAGGTTATCTTCCATTTCATTCCACTTAAATAATTTTGGTAACCATGAAAGATACGTATTTCGAGTACAATGTGCAGTCTTCATCAGTGTCATTTCCACTAAAGACTTATCAATAGGTCCCGATACGTGATCTAGCGTTGGTGAAAAAGCTAAGCGTGTCTTCCGGGAGAAATTTCCTATGGAGCTGGCTGTCAGCATGCACAGAGGTGTGCGAGCTGTATACATGGACGTGCAAAAGGAGATACCATCCACACTATATTTCCTCAATCGGTTGGGAAACATTTTCTGCGACATGATCAAGAACAAGTGTTTTTTTTACAAGATTAAGGTGTTCCGAAAGAATTCCTGTTCCAATAAAGCTGCCATAAAAACCGAAACAAACAAAAACAGGACAGATAGAACTTCAGTGACAGTACGTATACTTGCTTTAATCTCATGCAGCCAACAATTGAGTCACAAACCGCTTCGTACCAAATAGCATTGAAGCGATCCATCATGACCCAGACGCCAGATATGCATCTAGAGCACTTGTTGCTCACCACCCCCACCCATCCCCTGCAGGACTCCACGTCCAGTTCCAGCCAAAACATTCATTCAGGCTGTAAATCCTCAACAACAACAACAGTTACAAAAACAACAAAACAACGGAACGACTACACTATCGCATTCTGTCTCCATTCACCCCCTCCCCCTCCTCTGCACCTTTTTGTCAACTGAAACAACGAGCACATAAATATCACAGCCGTCATTGTTTTTCATTTATGCAAGTGCACATATATTTATCAATTACCGAGCGCCGAGAGTAAAAGTAAAAGTGTTCCATCCAGACGGTCCCAGCCATGCCATAGCTCTAGACAACGAAGCATTTGCTGATCTAAATTGGTGCCCAGCTCGGAAGGATTGCGGTGTCTGGCTGCCTGTGAGCGAGCAACTGGCAAGAAAAGTTGGCTTCGTTATGGCCCATGCAGGAGGAGCATCGAGATCGACATCGACAGCGATGTTGTATGATGGTTGGACAATATCGAAAGTCATATAAGTGAAGCGTCATGTTGCATGTTGCGATAATAACTTTGAAATACGACGACGTCGGATGGTTGCCATTCTTATCGGTTTGAAACTTATGGTCTGCTCTCGGAGTGAGGAAAACGAGGAAAGTGGGATGTAACATGCTTGTACTTGAACCTAGTTACTGCTACTCGTGCATAACAGACATTTTATTTTATCTGAGAGCGCTGTTTCCCATTTTTTATTCTTATTCTCAGTTACTTGCCCTCGTTCAGCTGTAGCAACATTGACTGATGTTTGCACATGTTTTAATGTGTTTGAACATCAGACAATTTATTGCCAGTTTGTCGTATTGCTGCATCCCACCGAACGTCTTGTCCATTCTTCTACTAGAAGAAAACAAAAGCAAAAAAAACGGTAGAGCAGAAATTGAGGACACACATGTCACACAGAGCCCCATCTATGCACGTGCACGTAGGAACCGAGTGAAGGGAAGCCATGCTTGGATCCTGCACCGAGATGTTTAATTAGTGCCACTGTAAGCTGCTCTGTCAAGAGAGCGCGCTACCTCAGCGGAGAAAGCTCCTTAGTGCCGTCGACAAAGCTCTTGTTTTCTAAAGGGATCTACTTACTGCCATACAGAAATACCAGCGAAGCGAATCCCTCTGCTACCAACTTAATACGAATTAGGTACGGGAAATGCACCTATTTTTGGCAATATTTTAAGTATATTTCACGTTTTTTACATTTTAAAGATCTCAAGTTGTGTTTAGATTGTTGAATCAAATCTTATTCATGGATGAACGGAGTGATTGTAAATATCGCTCACAGAACACGCGAAAATTGTGATTTCATCGTTTTTCTGATGTATGGCCAAAATAGAAAACTATGTTCAAAACTGATGCACTCACCCTACTTGGCAATACGACTTGTCCTATTAGATTGTATGATTTTTCTTGCCTCGGCAGCAACGTACAGGTTATTGTGCTGCATTCAGTGCATGTACTTGTGATTCGAATTTCTTAATCACGATGCAATTATATAGGTAAGTCAGCAGCGTTCGAGCACGTATTCTGGTCGCGATGCATCGAATGAATGTGTTGAGTTCCAAGTGGAATGGTGCAATATCTAATTCTAAGCGACGGCGGCGACGACGACGACGACGATGTGCGCTGTTAACTTCGGTGACTGCAAGCTCAAACAAACAAAAAACTGGAATGCATGCCAACAGTCAAGCCAGTAGTGGCCACACGTCTAGCTGGGTGTGATTTATCATCCCATTGCGATGTCGAGGTTTGATGAATCGTCAATATGTTATGGGCAAAGGCAATGGAAGAATGCGATTCAGTTTTGATTTTTTGCGAATGAAATATTGAATTTTCTGACTCACTGAATAAATGTAGAACTAATGACAATACAAATATGTGAAGAATCGGTGAGGAGGAGGATTTTTTAATACAGAAATTACAAAAAAATCGCTTTATTGAATAGTCTTTGTGTTTTCAGGCAATTGGAAAATTTCAGAATCGTTCTAAAATCTAAAATTAAATTTCGAGGATTGGTCAGGATGAGACAATTGTGAACGATTGAACGAAGTACCTGTCCGGGTTGAAGTATAAGATCATTTAATCCGAACTCCAAAATGATTTAAAGAACCTAGGACGTCTCTTTTTTTTTGGTCTGTTTTCCGTTGATCTTGTTTTACGTACTGTGAGTACCAATGCTACCGACGCACAGTGGTCTAAAAGGGCCAAATCGTGCGTTTTTTATTTGTTTATGCAAAAACGGTCCATTTTAGTCATATAATGTCTTGGGAGAAGTTTGTGCACTTAGAAAGCCCCTTCTTTTGAGCTTAGCCATTTCATGACTTATCCACGTAGCAGGGAGATGAAAAATTTACTTTTTTTTGTTTGTCGAGATAGCAAAATTATGTCTTGAGCAAAGTTTTAGACAATATTAAAAAAAAAACATTTTTGTTGAAGACGTCAACCCTGTATATCTTATGTTTACAGAGATATGTCATTTTTTGCTATGAGCCTTTAGAAAATCAATTTTTGCAAATAACTTTTCAGGAAGTAATTTTTTGACACTAGTATGTTCTACACAAATGTTTGTTTTTTTTAAATACGCCATTTTGTATTGGGAAGCAAGTCCCTATCTTCAATATTTCTTGAGATATTCAAGGTTTTGATCCAAAATTAGCACTATTTCCATGGCGAATAGCTCAAAGTCGGGCAAAATTGGGCAAACCAAGTTGATTAAATTTGAAAGTATACTTTAAACGCTGCCCAATGCATACCAAATCATTCGTCTTCTTTAGTATTCTCTGCTGATCTGCTTATTACCAAACTATAGTAAACCGTGTACAGATAATCGTTTTCTTGCATTTATACATAGAGGCTCCTTCATACGTTACTTACTATTGGTGTTGAAGGAAGAAAATTCAAATTTGGTTAAATCGAAGTAGGCGTGCAAAAAAAAGTAGGCGTTGCAAATCCGCGTGTGGTAAAAGTTTTGATTCCAAATTCTAATTTGTAGTGAGCGGTTGACAGGACAAGAAAGTGATTCGTAGTGTCTATTGTAGTGATTGGTTGACTGAATAAACAGTGGTTCTTGGGGCAGGTGAGTCCCTGTGTCTATTTTAGTGCTAAAAAATGACTGAACTACGATTGGACTCTATAGTGACAATGGTGATTCACAGTGTCGGTAGTAGTGACCGATTGATTGAACGAACAGTGGTCTTTGTTCTTCCCGGAATGTGATTCTCGGTGTTTGTTGCAGTAACCGGTTAACTGGACGAACATTGGTCCTTGTTACTCCTACTATTTGAGTCCAGGTGTCTGTAGTAATGTGTCATTGGCTTTCGAACGTGAGCGGTTGTATATAATTACGACAATGAGCTTTGAAATATCTTTTTTGATTGCTTCAGGTAAGTGCAATTTGTTTTGATCACTATTTGAATCGTTTGAAAATATGTGTTTTATTTTAAATATTTAGAAACCATTGACAAACGTGAGTTGTTTAATATTTGGAGGAGAACCACAGGGAACCAAAATAAAAATTTGGTTACGAAGCTTCTAGTTCCATCTACCGATGCATGAACCGATGCTGAAACAGAAATAAGCGACAATTCTGAAAGTGACGAGGAAATGGGTACGATATTTTTTTTATATTATATGAAACGGTCGATTATATATAACTATATTCAGATAAACGAAGTAATCATTTGAGGTAGTAATGTTGTTTTTAATGTTCATAAAAAAACGACAGTAGCACAATTATACGGGAAGTCGTGACCCTACAGTTCGGTAATAAGCAGATCACCAGATAATACTAAAGAAGGCTAATGATTTGGTATGCATTGCCCTAGTAGCACGCTTGTCACAAATCAATTGTAGAAACTTATATACGACTTATTTCAGTCATAAACAAGTTGCTGTAACTTATTGTGATGAAAGTATGCTACTCGGTTGGGCAGCATTTTAAGTATACTTTCAAATTTAATAAACCTGGTTTGACCAATTTTGCCCAACTTTGAGCAACCTTGGAAATAGTGCTAATTTTGGATCAAAACCTTGAATATCTCAAGAAATATTGAAGATAGGGACTTGCTTCCCAGTACAAAATGGCGTAATTTTAAAAACAAACATTAGTGTAGAACAAACTTATGTCAAAACATTGCTTCCTGAAAAGTTATTTGCAAAAATTGATTTTCTGAAGGCTCTTAAAGGGTGATACGGTCAAAATTTGGTCAATATCAATTTGACGTATTTCTTTCAATTTTGCATTTAAAAAACCTGAACACCCCTCATTTTGAAGGTGTGTGTGTGTGTAGAATGTTGCTCCTATTTTGATTTTGGAATTCACTCTTCAGTTGTCAAAATGCCGTCCAAGCAAGAAGAGCAGCGTATCAAAATTTTGCTCGCGCATCGCGAAAATCCGAGCTACTCGCACGCAAAGTTGGCAAAATCGCTAAAAGTTGCCAAATCAACCGTTACAAATGTAATTAAAGTGTTTGGGGAACGTTTGTCGACAGCCAGGAAGTCTGGATCGGAGGGAAATCGAAAACCGGAAGCCGCTGAGACGACAAAGAGAGTTGCCGGTAGTTTCAAGCGAAACCCTAACCTCTCTCTCCGAGATGCCGCAAATAAGCTGGGTGTATCGTCTACAACCGTGCATCGAGCCAAAAAACGAGCCGGACTATCGACTTACAAGAAGGTAGTGACTCCAAATCGCGATGATAAACAAAATACGACGGCCAAAGCGCGATCCCGGAGGCTGTACACGACGATGCTGACGAAGTTTGACTGCGTGGTAATGGACGACGAAACCTACGTCAAAGCCGACTACAAGCAGCTTCCGGGACAGGAGTTTTATACGGCAAAAGGAAGGGGAAAGGTAGCAGATGTTTTCAAGCACATGAAACTGTCAAAGTTCGCAAAGAAATATCTGGTTTGGCAAGCCATCTGTACCTGTGGCTTGAAAAGCAGCATTTTCATAGCTTCCGGGACTGTCAACCAAGAAATTTACGTGAAAGAGTGTTTGAATAAACGTCTGCTGCCTTTCCTGAAGAAACACGGTTGTTCCGTACTGTTTTGGCCGGATTTGGCATCTTGCCATTACGGTAAAAAGGCCATGGAGTGGTACGCCGCCAACAACGTGCAGGTGGTTCCCAAGGACAAGAACCCCCCCAACACGCCAGAGCTCCGCCCAATTGAGAAATACTGGGCTATTGTCAAGCGGAACCTAAAGAAGACCAAAAAAACTGCTAAGGGCGAGCAGCAGTTCAAGGCAAACTGGCTATCTGCGGCGGAGAAGGTGGACAAGGTGGCTGTACAAAATCTGATGGCATGGGTCAAGCGTAAGGCCCGGCAATTCGGATTTGGAAAAACGGAAGCCTAACTGAATATTTTTCCTGAATTTTATACTAATTGAACTTGAAAAAGAAATTTAATTTGATTTTTTAAATAAACGATTTCACCGATTTACACGCGTTTTCCCTTGACCAAATTTTGACCGTATCACCCTTTACAAAAAAAATGACATATATCTGTAAACATAAAAGATAGAAGATTGACGTACTGAGCAAAAATATTTGTTTTAATATTGTCTAAAACTTTGCTCACGGCACCATTTTGCTATCTCGACAAACAAAAAAAGTAAATTTTTCATCTCCCTGCTAGGTGTATTAATCATGAAATGGCTAAGCTCAAAAGAAGAGACAAACTTCTCTGAAGACAGTATGTGGCTTAAATGGACAGTTTTTGCATAAACGCACGTTTTGGCACTTTTAGACCACTGTGCGACGCCAGGGAGGCAGCTCCCACACCTGGACCCTATCTATCAACCCATCAACTCATAGACCGGGACCAACGGCTTTCCTCCCCTTCCGAAGGACTGGGATTTAACTCAGGCCCTTTGGGGGTGAGTGGCTTACCACTACACCACCGGCGCCGCTAGGCCGTCTCTTTAACACAGTTTTGTTTTATAAAGTATGTACCATAGATCTCCGAACTTGGCTGGATAACTTTCTATGGTTAGAACATCGTATACTTCGTTGATCAATCAGATTTTAAGGTATGAACTTACCCCGTAACGTGGGTAGATCACCTTTTCGTGGTACGTTACGGGATGTAAGATCTACCACCGATTCCTAGTCCTGACTACTTCAAACTAGGGGAACAGGATTTTTCAGTAATCCAAGGAACACATCTTAGTCCTTGTTACTTTTTATGCCTTGTTGATAGTGACAAGACTCGGCTTTGTCTACCGAGTATGATCTTGAAACAAGGCAAAATAATGAGTTAGTTGTCTTCATCTATGTGATTCCTAATCTTCTCTTCGTTGTTCCCTAGTTTGAAGTGGTTAAGACTAGGGTTCTGATGCATGGTCATTATCGGTGTCATACCTTAATTTTGTTGCTAAGGAATCCAATTTTGACTGACTAAGGGGCGCGCCTTCGGAGGGTGTTCCAACACTCCGAAGGGTATAAATAGCGGGACCTTTCAATTAGAGTCGGATCCTTGTGATTAATGCAAGAGTGACAACTGTAAAAAATCGAATACTTCATCATTTCTCAATAGTGATGGAGTAATACGACATGCACTAAACTAAGGAAACGGGATATACTACAATAGATCAATTTACTGGTCGCAGTAGTGTTAGGTCCCGAACAGAGGAAAAAAAAAAAAGGTATGAACTTTGGATAGACTACGTCATCTGATTATCTGATTATACCTTTTTCTTCAATCATTACATGCCTACCGATATGTGGAATGACTGCTTAATTGAAAATTTCAGATTTTCGATTTACCCCTTGTACCAACCCGTAAGAAGTAGTCTACGAAAGACTACGTATTACGGGAAGATACAGGGGTAAATCAAAAATCTTAAATTGCTACTGCCACTAAAAGGTGTTAGGTTTCAACCGCTTACAACTTTGTCATTTATAGATGAAATTGAAATCCAAATAAACCAATCGACAGGTGTTGAAGCACCGCCCACTGGGTACACTGCCAAGTCCTAACCAATACATGTACAAGTAAAAAACCTGCTGCTTTAAAAATTCAGTTTGCGTTCGTGATCCGAACAACAGGAAATAACTCTATAAATCTGCTAAAACTTATCTATTAAAATGTATCATTTAAAAAGTGTTGAAAAATGAGCAAATAAAAAGTGATGATCTCATCACTGTTTTCAGGAAATAACAGTTTTTCCTAACCCCAGTCGTCACAACCGAGAACCATTGGGTTGCACATCGTTCTGCTTAAACCTGTGAAGCTATTGAAGAGTTCTGTTGTTGTATTGCCAGCGTTGCCAGTATTCCAGATTTACCTGGATTTTTCAGATTTTTAGTCGTCTTGCTAGATACACAGACAGATTTTTTTTAAATATGTTCCATTTTTTCCCAGATTTTTTAAACATGTTGCTTTAAAAATATCACTGCAATTGATTTACCCTCTAATAAAAAAATATAAAATCCAAACTTGCTACTTTAATTATTGAAGGCCATCAACGTTGGACATTATTGGAATTTTAAGGTAATTCTGAAAATAGTTCACAGCGAATTCCTTGAGTTTTCAAAGCTAATTCTAAGTAGAGTTACATCCATCTTTTTGGCCTTCGTGGTCGTGTGGCGTCACCCGTCGTTCAGGTGTATTGTGAGTGCCACGAAGTAAGGGTTCGATTCCCGCTCCAGCTGGTGCAAAATTTGACAACCTGAAAATTTCCATACTGATTTACTGGGAGTGGTATGTTGCCAGTTGTTTAGTGTTAAATACTCAGTCTGTGCAACCTCTGGTTGAAGACGGTGTCAATTGTCTTGTCAACTCTGATGACAATTGCATGGAGATTTTGTGAATATAGGAAATATAATCCGGAAGAGAAATCAAGAGTCTATTTAAAACATTTTAACGGAATTATGCGAAATTTCTGGAAGACTTTCAAGGCCATTTTGGAAAAGTACTTGAATACTTAGGAAATACTGAGAGGATTTCAAAATTATTACTGACCTTACCTACAAAGCAGTTCAATGGGAATTATCAGAAAGGTCTGAGAAGATCGTGACGGTCATTCTGAAGAGTGCATCAAGGAAATTATTAAGAATATTTTAAGAATTTCATGGGGAAAACTGGACACAGAGAGTCCAGGGAAATTTGGAATTGTAGAGTATTGCATAAGATATTAAAAGAGGTAATGCTATGAATTCTGCTATGAATGTTACTGGAAAAGATTGACACACCACCTTGATTTCAATAGCATTATGTTAAAAACAGGATATTTTGGAGTGATCCAGTTTTTTCCAGATTTTATATTTTAACTGGTTCAGATTTTTCTGAAAATGACCTGGCAACGTTGATCACCGCTCATTTTCACATTGGATGGCGTGGTGAGTGGATCACTTAAGGTATCAGCGGCAAGCAGTAGCAACATGATCGCCCTATCACAGATTACAGATTTCAGTACTAAGCACTGAAATTATCAGACGGTACCGCTATGTACGGTTTATGATTAGCATTGAAACTCCCTCCTAATTGGAGAATTATGCTGTGGCATGGCATGGTATACCCCGCCGCATTTTTTTCCTTGATTTGTTTTCCGTCGATCATGTTTTCCGTGCTGAGCACCAATGCTACCGACGCCAGGAGGCAGCTTCCACACCTGGACCCTACATATCGACTCATCAACTCATGAACCGGGATCAACGGCTTTACTTCCCTTCCGAAGGGAACATCCCGGCGGCGCCGACTGGGATTGAACCCAGGCCTGCTGGGGTGAGAGATAATCACGCTTACCACTACACCACCGGTGCCACTCACCGCCTCAATTTTAATTTCCCAGATGTTTTGCTGATGGATAGTCATAGCAAGCCGTTCCATAGCATAATTCTCCATGTAGGAAGGAAGTACAATGTTAATCTAAAACCATACCAACCGGTTTTTTCAATGCAAGGAACTGAAATTTGTAATCTGTGATAGGGAAATCATCTTTTACTACCACAGAAATGCCCCGTTTTCTTATGCAAAATGATGATGGTGCGTCCACAAATTGCGCGAAATCTTAAAAAAAAACAGCAAGTTTTTTTTTATCAATCGGTACACAGTAAAAAATTATGATCAATATCACATCAAAGAGGATGCACTTCAATCGTGTCGAAAATATGGTTTAATATTACTTGCAAAAAGGGAAAAATTATCATTATAACAGTGCATGAACTGACATTACGCTGCTTTTACTGCATTTGTTTAAATGACATTAGATTTTCGACATGATTAAAGTGCATCCTCTTGGATGTAATATTAAAATTAATTTTTTGCTGTGCAGATACAAGATCTACCGATAATTGATTGGAAAGATTTAAAATGTTCTAATCGCGAGATATTCGCGATCAATTGCGAAATTTCACTAAAAATAGGAGCAAAATCTTAATTTTGTTCTTGCTTTTTGTTTAAGCGTTCTAAAGAATGCCCTACGTTAGTCTCAGATTGCCTTGTCAGTTAAGATACGGTATCATCAAGCCGGTGGCGGCTAGTTCGATTCTCGGTCCGCTCCAGTCTAGGGGTTTGATGTCTTAGAAAAAGTTTGTCTACAAGATAAGATCTTTCTTTTTGCGTAGGTGGTGACTAGGGTGGTTCTCCATATTCAAAATAAAATCGTAACTTTTTATTTATAGGGGAATACTTGCTTCTACAAAGTCAAAGATAATTTAATGTCAAGCAACTTTGCCCAGAACATCAAAATTCTATCTCATCAACACATAATTCTATGAACGTTTTTCTAAATTCAGATAGGGTGGTTCTGAAAAAAAAACCTTTTTTTTTGTTCTAACTTTTTTCGTTCTGTTTTATTCTGAGAGCCATATTGAAAGAACTACAGGATCATGAGAGGACGCATCTTTTGAGGAGAGGTGGGTATTGAAAGATGTTGTTTTTACGGAAGTTATTCCTGTTTTTATGTAAAAAAAAGTCAAGTTTTCCAGGACACTTTCTCCCAAAAGGAGCAAATATGAGCAAAACATCTACGCATATTTTAAAAGAACATGGTTCTGCCCACAAAACCTATGGAATATCAGCTGTACCCTTTTGTATCCTTGATGAGAAAAAGATGATTGGAACTAGAGACAACCTTGGTTGAAAAAGACCAAAAACAACCCTCCAGGGCAATTTAATTTTACCTAATTTAATTATAAGGCCAGTAAGCGATTAACCACGGCCCATATTATGCATAAATTTACATGATGAAGTTAAAATATATAAGTGTTTCAGATTTTTATGTAAATGTGAATGTTTCTTTTTTTATGTGATCCTATATTCGGACAGTATATAGTGTAATAGCAAGAGCATCGATTGACACTGGACAGCTAGACTTTGTTTACCTTTGTTACTTTCGACACAATGAAAATTTGCTCTTGATTTGCTTTTGTCCGCATCGGGGTTCTTTTTGTGGGCATTTTCCTAAGCTTTGATAAATTGTTCCAAATCGCCCTTGTTGGCTGCTGCCACGGCTTCTGTGTTCAACTGAAATTGCGATACGACCGGTCCCAGCTGTCCCTATTGCAGGGCATTGGAAAATATGTGCAGCGCTTGTTGGAATTGCGGTGAGGATAGGGTTTCCTTGAGTTCTTCTTTCCTTTATTTAACGTCGGTCTCTGTTCCGCAATCTAGTGCCAATCACCGACGGACATCGATTGCCATCCATTGACGGCAATCGAATGTGCAAGAAGGCAGCTTCCACACCTGCGTAGGATATCGCACCCATTCAACACACATGACCAAAGGGTTTCCTTGAGTTGTTTATTGTTTTCATCGCCTTTTATGTTACACATAGTTTCCACATTGAAACGCAAATGATATTTTTTCCAATAACAAAATTCATGATTTTTATCAGAAATTCACATAACTTTCATATGATCACATGAATTCTATGTGATAAATCACATAGATTTCATTGGAAATGATTCGTGCTGTGCAAGAAACGCCCTCATGATGCGATTGCATATTCGTGGACTTAACACTCACGTCCTGGACGTTGAGCCCCAGGAAACTATCTGCGAGAGAATGTCGAGGACGCCACCCATCTGGTGCTGTCCTGCGAGGGTGCCATCCTGGCCACCGATGCCCTGATGTCGGCCCTCTCATCCGCCGAGCTGGACCTGACCATCCCACTGCTGGGAGGTAAGATGCACGGCTCCCTCACCCGTGCCCGTAAGGTCAAGGGTTAGACCCCTAAGGTCGAGAGGAAGGAAAAGAAGAAGAAGAAGACCGGCCGTGCCAAGTGCCGCATCCAGTACAACCGCAACTTCGCCAACGTGGTGCAAGCCTTCGGGCGTCCTCGTGGACCAAATGCCAACTCGACGTAAGCTGGCGATGCGTGAGAAGGGATAAGGAGAAACTTGAGGTTTGATTGAGTGCGGTTGATGCGTGTGTAAAGTTGAGTTTTGCTTTCTCTGCTGTTAAAGATGTCACCACGACCATCCGCAGGAAAATAAAAGGAAATCCATAAGGTTCATGTGATTTTGTAGTGCGATTCCCATTTATAAGATCACATGAAAGTTATGTGAAGTTCTAATGGATGTTTTCCACTGGAAATGTGATTTATTTTTTGAGTGTAGGTAAATGTTCCACTACACTAATAAAATTCGACACATTTATATTGGCGAGTTTCCTTGTAGGGTTCCACATGATTTTCATGTGTCCACACATAAACATAATCTACTCATGAAATATACACAAGAAATGTATGAGCCAAATGAATAGTATCTTTGGTTACACATGAGTTTCATGTGTGCACATAAGAACGATGTGTCCGACACATACGTATCATATGTTTTTCACATTGCAAAAAATCATGTGTGGGACACATAACATTGAATTTTTATTAGTGTAGGACATCCTTGTCCTGATCTACGACAACCGACGAAAGGGATTCGGAATTGACCACTGTAGAGAGATCAACATTGCCTCGCTGGCCGGCACCCGCAGTAGTTGAGTTCATTCCTGCCAGATAGTTCTGCAGATCCGAAAGGAGGACACGGTGACAGTTCAAATCGTATTGGCGGGTATTGAAATCTCGAATGAGCATTGAGTTTATTATTGGACGAATCAATGAGTAAAGCTCCTTACATAAGACTAAGGAGGGACACGAAGAAAAACAAAATCTTAAACATTTTCCCTAGCTTTGATCAAGTATTTTTTGACTTCAAATTACTCAATTTTATAAATGTTTGAAAAAGCGGTGGAGTTTCTTTTTTATCGTTAAGGTCATGAAAACGAAGGATGAATGGCGTCCTGATAACAACGAGATGAAAATCACTTCTGCAACGATAAGTGCACTTGCTAGGCATACGATCAGTAGGATTTTGCATCACAATTCATTGATTGAGCAAGCAGCATAGGTTACTCTCATGTCAACAGCTGATCTTCATTTTTGTTATAGCTATCATGATCTTTTATTACGGGATGGACGGAACCATGGGGCCTCCCTTAGCTCAATCGGTAAAGGCGCAGCTACAAAGCAAGACCATGCTGGAGGCGGCTGGGTTCGAATCCCAGTCCGGTCTAGGAATTTTTCGGGTTGGAAAATTTCTCGACTTCCCTGGGCTTTAGAGTATAATTGTACTTGCCACACAATTATACTAATGCAAAAATGGTACCTGGCATCGAAAGCTCTCAATTAATAATTGTGGAAGTGCATCTAGAACACTAAGTTGAGAGCACGCAATAAGCTAATATGCGATAAGCAATAAGCTTGAAATGAAGAAAGACGGAACCACGGGACAATCTGTAAATAACCAAACCGATGACAAAGGAGAAATAATAGACGATCATCCCTAACCATGACTCCTTGAATGGAAAAGTAAATGTGGAAAGGTCTTATTGGATCAGTAAGACCCCTGGAGTATGTAAAAGAACAAGCGGAATTCGTACTAAGAGTTGATTAAAATGTGAAAAAAAAATTGAAAATTTGGAGATTTTTGAGTTCTCTAATTACGAGTAAAACATTAAAATTGAATATAAATTTTACGAAACGATGATTGACGGAAAGAAATTAAACATACTAACAGATACGAAATCATCTCAATCTTGTTCTATTTGCCATGCAAAACTAAGTCAGTTTAATAAAATAAACATGCTAGATTTTCCAACATCAGACAAGGCACTCCACTTTAGTTGCCAGCCGTTGCACGTGATAATTAATATTTTCATTTGATTGCACATTTCAAACAGAATAGGAATTCGTGTTTTCAAATTAGGAAACCTGATGCAAAGGATTACTTTAAACAACGAAAAGCGGATGTTCAAAAGATTTTACTCCAAGAGTTCAAAGCACACGTTGATATTCCTAAGCAAGGTGGCGCTGGATCGACAACAATAGAGGGATTATGCCGTAGGCTTTTATCGGAACCATGTAAACTTGCATTGGCACTCGGTCTAGACAAGAACCTAGTTAGGAATCTATCCGCGAATTTGCTGATAATAAACAGTCTAGAAAGGGGAAAATCTGGAGGACTTCGACCAATTGTGAATATTGAAATGTACGAATGGTACCCCATGCCAGCTGCACTTCACAAAATTTTAGTGCACTATAGAAACGATCGATTATTTCACGCACGGGAAGTCTCAAGAGCTGCCAATATGGCAGATGTATTTTATCGGCCGATGGATTCTTCCGACCCAATTCACACAGCTCACTATGGAAAGAACAACCCAAGGAAAGATTTATCTAACTGCTTTCAAGAATAAGGGTTTCATTGGTTTGAAGGATTTATGGACATCAAAGACCAGACGTACGACTAAGTTGAAATATATGCACACAATAACTGTATGATATAACTGTAAAATTCATTAATTCTCACATTTAAATGTATGCATTACTGTACCTTTACTCTTATTCTTTATTAGAGATTATACAGAGATTATAGAGTATAGATTTTTTTTGTGAATTTAAGTATTTAAAAATGTTTTTTGTAATTATTTAGCCCTGTAGCGAAGACAACATATCAAGCAGAATGGCAACTGTTCCATTTTCTCAAACGACCGGCATGAGACAGGCACAATCGCGTCATCTGCCACTCAATGGTAAATGCTCCGAACGAATTGGATAGCAAAGGTTCCATCCTCAGAAGATGGGTTTGTGCATTTGCTCATTTTTCTATGCGTTGTTTCCACCTTCGCTCGAGCACAGTGCTGCTGTGTCTGTCACTCGGATTCAGGCAAAGTTGCCAGTCTTCTTGATATGTTGTCTTCGCCTATAGGGAGCTTTTGGCCTTTTTTTAACCAATGTTATCTCTAGTTCCTATCATCTTTTTCTCATCAAGGGTACAAAAGGGTACAGCTAATATTCTAAAGGTTTTGTGGGCAGAACCATGTTCTTTCAGAATATGCGTAGAAGTTTTGCTCATATTTGCTCCTTTTGGAGGAAAGTGTCGTGGAAAACTTGACTTTTTAACACAGAAACAGGAATAACTTTCGTAAAAAACATCTTTCAATCCCCACCTCTTCTCAAAAGATGCGTCCTCTCATGATCCTGAAGTTCTGTGAAGATGGCTTTCAGAATAAAACAGAACGAAAAAAGTTAGAACAAAATAACAGTTTTTTTCAGAACCACCCTATCTGAATTTAGACAAACGTTCATAGAATTATGTGTTGATGATATATTTTTTTTATTGGGTATCCAGCTGGAGCTGAGTGACAGCTTAGTTTTCAAGACTTGACCCATTTGAATAAATGTTGCTTCTATCTTTGACAATACAGCAGAAGGACTAGCCTATGTTGGCCGCTTGAGCACTGGATTCCGTGTGTATTGTTTCACGATAGTTATAGAAAAAATGCTGTGACACGTTCGCGTAGATACATCCACGTAGTAAACTGATTGAATAAGTTAATCCGTTTTGAACGAAATATCTAAATTATGTATGTTACGAAAACCAATCATTTCAAGATTTCTCGACCGCACCGAACAAATGCTATACTACATAAGCTCAAAAGCGTTTCTACCGAATTGCGTATCACTTCTGCGTAAGCTCCGTAGACGTAGGCGCGTTGAATCCGACAGTCGGCAAAGGTTTAACCTGTACCAACACCGCTTAAGGAACGACCTCGAGTCAGTAAAACCGTTTAGAGCTCAACATCTAAATTACGTAAGATACGAAAATCGCGCAAATTGTGAACGCCACGCGAAACAACCGTAGAGAAAAAACAGCTTATTATCTCTTAAAGAGTGCCACCAAAATAAATGTGATAGCCTATGTTGGCAAGTTGATTAATTTTGATTTCCTCCATAAATATTCTACTTATTTTACTGTTGAGTTTCCATTTAGTTATTTTACCGCGCGTATCAATCATTTCAAGATTTCGCGACCGTACCGAACAAATTCTATACTACAGAAGCTCAAAAAAAACAAAAAACCGCATTGCGAATCACTTCGACCCAAGTGACACCATCAAGTGATTAAAATGCTTCATTTTGAAGTTAGTTTCTTAGCTGATTTTTAAATTATACTGGGTATATGCTCCAACTATGCTCACACGCTTCCACTATGTCGCACCACAAAAATACGTATGGGTATGTCAGAATAGAAGCACACCACAGTGGAAATCCCGAGCCATAGTTCAAACACTTATCCCAAATCAAAATGAAGCACATATAAGATTAATTACAATACCATGTACAAAAATGATGTTCAACATTGTTCCCTGAGTAATACTTCAATGAAAACAACAATGAAAGCTTGTCACACAAATAGAAGGAGCACCGATGGGCACTTTCTGAAATATTTCAATAGTATAATTTCCTTGCAAACCCAAATAAATCTATCTGCGTAAAAATAAATAAAATAAGAGTGATTTGCGGCAAAACCCGCCAGTATCACACCCAACGTCAGTGCTTATACGTAAGCGTACTACAACGCGGCTCTCAATCAATGGAGTAACAAGTGTGATACTATCACGGCTAGACTAGATCTTTGGTTCTCTCATGCAGTGGTTTATCAGAGAGGGGAAGCTTAGTAATCCCCATTGCCTGCCCATGGCGCCATTCTATCGCGGCATGAGCCAGCAACGCCGGCCATAAACCTACCGTCTCCAACACTCCACTATAAAGCATGAAATTAAGCCCGCCCACCAACAGCAAGGTGCAAAAACTAGCCAAGGGGAGGGAGCTTCAAAGTATTGTGTCCTCTATATCCTAAATTTAGGTGGGTAGCTTGTTTCTATGTTGTCACTAGTACTCGAATTTTTATAAGGTCTTGAATACAAAATGATGAACATAATAGGTTACTTCTACTGCATTTTAAATCAATTTCTTGATAAATTCACGAAAGATCACCAACAGCTTAACGTAGTCTACTTCAACCATGCGGTCGTATCTTGTGCACAACCTCAGCATTTTTTTTTAAACTGAAAATAACTCTTAATTTTTCACACATCGAATCTTTATGAGGTTTTTGGAATCTAATTCATATCAAGAAGATCATTTTAAACACATGTCCAAAATATCAAAATTAATTTCTTTATTATTTTCTATGCATTGGACCATGGTAAAAATATCTTCGAAGAAAAATGAAATTTTTCTCAATCGGAACGCATTATCAACCATCAAAATCCCTTTTCCATATAATGTTGCTTACAACATGCTCTGAATGCTTGAACAGATTCTGGTGTAATAACAAACTCTCACTCTTCCTTCTGCCCAATATTGCTTCCTAGTTTTCCTCTAGCCATACCTTTTCCACCTGATGCTAAGGATGAGACGATGATTCAAAACAGTTGCTCTTGGAGTGGCAAATATTTCATTTCGTGCAGATCTCTCATCAGGCCAACAAACCCCGGCCCACCTTCCCCTTTCCAGCATCTTCATCAAAAATCCCAGACACAATACAATACACACAATATATTCAAACACACATGGAAAGCAAGCGCATCACAAAAGAATCTTTCCCATAGCCCGGCATTTTGATTGCATTCTATTGAAGCGTGCTCTCACTCAATCTCCTCCCAAAACCTCCTGGGGGCCAGAATCCAAACCCACCCAACACCCCTTCCCACCAAATCATTCAGAATAGGTTTATTGTGCTCTCTAAGGCTTCAGGCCAGGCAAGTGGAACGACTTTTGCGATGCATTTCATATTATGCAGCTGTGCAAGGCGGAAGTCGGAAAAAAGGGTTTCCCCTTATGTTCAGAAAAGTTGAAGCTCCACCGATAATGGAATAATGTTCGAAACTTGCAGGGGAATTTTGGCATCGACGAGTCTTTAAAGTCGAAAAAGGATCTTTTCGAGAGGTATATTGCGACTTCTTCTCTAAATTTCCACTGCATTCTATCATTCTGGAGCCTGCAGTCACTTAGTGTGATTGGTTCTTGATTTTTTTTTTCTTCTTCTTCCTTTTGAGGCGATGAAGGCACATGCTGAGAGGAAAACTAGTTGAATTTAACTCTTCAAAACACACATTTTTTTATTATTATGTTAATCAACGTCGAACTCATTTATAATGCAAAGTGTTTCCTCTTGCAGCTTCCATTCACTCCCGGTGCATTCTGATGATGGCGTCGTTGTCGGTGGTCGTTATCCTGAAAACGAACGAATAGTGGTGGAATACGCCACGGTACTCATCGTACCTAGTCGTTTGGCTGATGACGATCCATTCTACTATGCGGTCAAATTCTGTGGATTTCGGTGACCCGAACGGTGAAGGAGACCGGAGGAAGTTTTCAAATGGATCGTTTGCCTTCCTTCGACGAGACGAATGCCGGTACTTGGCAGACTTGGTGTTTACCGTGCAAGAGTGCATTTTAGTGGTCTTTATGGAACGAGTTGAGTTAAGATTGAAGATGAATTGCTGGGCTGCAGCTTTTAACGCATAATGGAAAGTCGATTTTTATTCTGGGGTTGAATCTCGCTCGACTCAATTAATTATAAAATACGTTTGATTCCATACCAGAAACTATTTTCGGTTTCTATTTATTTTCTGGAAAAGTTATTAAAGGACGTAATTCAATGAATCCTCAAATGATCAATCACTTAGCATTTTCAAGGGCATTCAGAATAGAGATGGGCAATCATCTACCACTTTCAACAGATTTGGATCAGAATAAAGAGTGAATGATCCACGGTTCATTTTATTTGAGAACCGGATCAGCAAAGCAACCACTATTTCTCTTTATGTTCTCAGCGGTCAAAAATGGTTCGGATCTCACGATTTCACGGTCTATGAGTTGAGACTTGAAATCTGCATTTCGTAAAGTCTGGTCTACTTAGAATCCGGAATTCTATAGCAGCGCTATAGTGGTCGAATTTGGAATGTTTTGACAGCGATTTGTTTTGAAGGAATAAGATCTCGGATGACACGGACCTAGGTCCTGATCGAACACCTTTGCGCTGGTGTCTTTTGAACCAATAAGATCAAAATGGTAGACAATCTGTGATATATCCAAGAGAGAAAGGTGTTCAGTGACGGTTGATCCTCCTTAGACCGCCTAGAATGTTTTTCAGGACACTGAGATCCACTTTTGGACAATAAAACCCTCTCTTGTTAGAAGGTCATTAAACTGTGGCCGAGTTGTTAAATTTGTCCAAGTGCTAGATTGTGTTGAAATGTTATTGATCTTAATGATTAGAAAATGGGCATAAGATCATTTTCCTGTTCAATTGGGTTCTTCAATTTTGAAAAATATCGGTTTTTATATATCATCTGAATGAGCTTCGTTTTCTGAGCACAGCGATATTTTTTCGAACCCACACACTTTCATCTCGATTTTTAAATCAAGATTTAAAGTAAAATATAACTTCACTGATTGACACTAAACTAACAAACTGTCAGCTCGCTCCCAAACAAAATGACACCGAGGGGTACTAATAAGGTCATTTTTGCAAATGTAATCGTACTTATTTAAAATAGTTCCAGTGTACCAAAATTTATGAAATTTTGGGTTTGGGTTCCATTTTTAATGCAGATTACGAATATGCATTTACCTCAATACCCTTAAAGAATCCAAAGTTTCAAAAAAAGGTTCCAATACAAAGTGAAACCCTGTGGCCGGATTTATTCCAGTAGAATTCTAGATCAAGCCCCTACTTTTATCGCTGTTTCACCCAGAGTTACATTTTCCTCGTGTGTGCAAAAATGTGCTGCCGAGACTCTCAACAAACCGTCAACCGTCGCAACGAAAACAACATGTGACGAGCGAGAAAGGAACACGCGAGAATAAGATACGAGCGAGAAACAAATGCGACACCCAAAAATCCTGACGTGCGCGAGGCTTGCGCTGATCTCATGTGCCTCATCTCATGTGCTACGATACTGTATTAGTTGTACTAGTCTACGTTGGTTGACGAAATAAATAAATAAATGCTAGAACTGCAGAGCTCGAAGTTCTGGAAGGTGTAGGTAAGCAAAATACAGGCTGTTGAAACTTGGTTGCTTTGACCGACATTTCATTTGCGTTTGCACAAACCATTCCTGTTTTAGAGGAAAGGTAGCATATATTTGCAGTGCTTAAATTCTTGATATCCCCTTATAGCCAAAGCCATTCATTTGTCGGTCAATTAAAATATTCTTTGTTTATTTTTTTCCGGCTCAACCCTTAACTGCACTTGCATGACTAACATCTTTTGACAAGTCATTTTCAAAATATGGAATGGATAGGTATTGTTTAGTACAGGGATCTGGCCGTTGCAAGACGTTCACAAATTTTCAACGTAATTTAACCAATCATCGGCAACACAACTGGTATGCATTGTTAGAAGGGGTGTTACGTATTTTTGATACATTATATCAGAATGCTACGAATGCAGCAATGTTATGATAAATCAACGGGTGGAAGAATTTTATGCAGAACATTTTTTTCTTGGCGTATTACCTTTACGCTTTCACTTGTACTTTGTTACCATTGCGTTAAAAATGTTCAGATTTTTTTAATGTTCATCATGTGATCGAGCATTCAGATAAATTCTATAGCAGAAGCGGTGACCCACTGGATGATGGCACGGTCTATACTAAATAGCTGCAGCAAAATAGTGACATGAGCGGGCATCGTTGGCTTTAACTCAGATGAGCGTGTAGACCAGTGCAGTGATATATTTACCATTCAAATTATTAATATCACCAAGACTACCGACCTTTTGTTCCGTTCCTTCAAACCACTTTCTGGTTGGCACGGTACGATCTAGGTGGCTTCTGAGTCAACTATACATAGACGTTAAGGACCATTACTCTGGGGTTTCGATGGCATCGTTTTCGCGTCGATTTCCGTAATCGCTAAGAAGAAATAACCTATTCGGTTCGATAATGGACGACCTTGCCTTTGTATACCAACAGTGTCAGAAGGAGGCACCTGAGTATCGGAACCAATTCCACAAAGCAACCACCAAGCGCCACCATCTCGCTACAACAAATGGTTGACCAGAAAGTCGTACAGCCTTCGCTACAACCTGCATCAGATCAATCAATCAAATCACCATGTTGCCACCAGGATCGGCGCAGCACCGGAATATGATTCAAAATCTCGTCGCATCCGCTCGCTAGATTGCAAGATTGTATGGTTTAAATTTGGAAAATACCGTGTAGAAAGTTGATCTATTCATTTGAAAAATTATGATATTCACAGCACATTCTTAAGTCATCCTATTTTTAGTAACTCGCTAATTCAGATCAGAAGAACATCAGACAATGCTAATCTTTTTATGCTTCCTGGCTGCCTAGGGAGCATATCTGATAGAATATCCTGTTACTTATGCAACGTTTCCTTAATCTACAAAAATTCCTTAAGTTTTCGAAAATTTACTCAAATTTCAAAGTTTCTTGAAATAAAACGATGGTCCAAAATTGTCATCCTCAGGAAGCTCATCGAGCTTGTTAAGATCTCTGACAAACTGCTATGAAGTTCCCTAAGTTAAAACGAAGATCCCTGAAGTATTCTATCTTTACGAAATTCCCTGAACTTTTTCCAAATGCCCTGGACGTCTATGAAGTTTTACGCAGTTCCTCGAATTATTACGCAGTCCACAAAACTTCATCAAAGTTTGCTGCACGTCCACGTTTCTCGTTGATTTTCCGAACAGTTCGACGCATGAAATTAAATTTACTCGGATACAGCTTGAAAGGCTGAAAATACTGCTGGATGAAGTCACACGAATCAATTTCAACATCGAATATATTTTTTTAAAGGGCCCTCCGAACTATTGGTTCTCTGCCAGCTGCAAACTTCTCTTCTTCTTAATCTCAACTTAGTGTTCTAAATGCAATTCTACAGTTATTAATTGAGAGCTTTCGATGAGAATACCAATGCATGAATTTGGTTATTGTGTGGCAAGCACAATGATACTCTATGCCCAGGGAAGTCCAAAAAAAATACAACCCGAAAGATTCCCTCGACCGGACCGGGAATCAAACCCGCCACCACCGGCTTGGTAATACCGAGCCTTTATTTACTAGGCTATGAGGCCCGAGCTGCCAGCTGCAAAGTACCTATTATATTATGATGGTTTCAATTTGATCCACCACGCTCAATCGGTTCCAAATCAGGCAGATCAATCTCCCAAAATTTGAGCTAATTTGGTGGCGACCTTATTCTGCACTGGCTCTTTAAAGTTTATATGGGAATTACTATTAGATAAGTGTACATTTTGTCCTCATCGTTCTAGCCGTACACCATAATGATTTACGGAAAAGTTGTCCATCGGAGCACCCCCCCCCCCCACCCCGCTTACGTGAAATTTTTCCAGCTTCAACTTTGTTGAAAACCACTTTTTAACTGAATGTCAAGAAAATTAGTTATTGATTAATTTCAAAGTTGATATCTTTGTGGTAGGATTAATCGGCTGCTTTCAGGGCAACACTGCATCTTACCCTTATGACATAATAGCCTGGATTGTTTGTCCTATTATTCCAATGTTGTCTGCTGAGTAGTAAATGGAGCATGCCAGAAGATCATCATCTTCCTAATCAAATGAGATCAAATTTTGTGAGAATGACCAGGAGCTGATTTGAAATCGTTTGAACTTGGTGGAGCAAAATCAATATTTTGAACCATGAAAATTCCATGCGCATGGATTGGTAACAAATAACCCCGCCGGTAATTGGTCCGTAATCGTTTAACTCATCTTCCGTTTGAAATGCTTCTATAAAACCACAATCTCTCCACCTTCAAAATATGAGTACCAACTGATTCAAATCAATCAGCTGTACCAGCAACAAGAGAATGTGACAGGAATAGTCGATCAACAGTTCTCCGTTGTTTTCTTAATCACCAACCAGCCACTTTTAGCATGCACACAGGACGTTGCTGGAGCTCGCCGAGCTTAGCTCATGAGACACAGCACATGTGACACGAATGAGGCGCGTAGGAACAAAAAAGAGACGCGAAATAATTCGTCTCGAAATGTACCAGGCACCTAAGATCTGATAGAAAGCGTGCCTCTATCACGCGGGATGGATGGACGTGTACATTAACTCTGGTTTCACTAGCTGCTAACAAAAACTGAGGTTCCCAATTAATCATAACATCAATGAAAGGTGGGCGGAGATGACAAAGTCACGAAGTTAATTGAATTGTGTATATATCACAGCAAAAAAATAATTTTGATATCACATCAAAGTGGATGCACTTCAATCGTGTCAAAGATATGGTGTAATATTACTTTCCAAAAAGGACAAAATTATCACGAATACAGTTCATGAAGTGACATTACGCTGCTTTGACTGCAGTTGTTTATTTTTGTGGCCATACAAATTACATGAGATTTTCGACATGATTGAAGTGCATCCTCTTGGATGTAATATTAAAATTTATTTTTTTGCTGTGTACTATTGACATAATCTAAAACGTGTCTTCAGTAAAAAAAACTTCATATAAGTATTGACGACGATTTTATCACTTTAATAATGTATCATGGCTTACAATGAAAAAAATTCTAACCTAACTTTTCTCCCTACAGAGATAGAATGATATTGTTTATGGAAAAGTTGTAGAGCTGCTCAAAATAGGAAACGTTGTTTGATTTTCTATATCTAATAGCTTTAGAGATATGAAAAGATTTGTTACCCCTTTAAATTTAGTTTTCAATTATTAACATTTAAATGTGAACGTTTCGAGTAAATAATGTACTATACAAACGTGGAAAAAGTAAAACTACATGATTTTGCTGGAGGCAGTATGCAGATATGTGCATTGTGTGCAAAGTTTTATCACTTTTGAACTTCATTCTACCATATTTGGACTGCAAATAAGGGAGAAGGTGGTAAACTGGGACACAATATCATCTACTATTTTTAAAGCTTAGACTTTGTAATACAATTCAGTGAAGGTTTGGTAAGTGCAAATTCATAAATGAGTCAATTTCTATACAAAAGGCAGTCAAACTGCTATCGTTTTCAAGGTGGCTTGTAGAGTTCAGTTATTCCAGTTTTTGTATGGAAAATTGCAAAACACGTGAACATTCAACGTGACCCTATTCACTCATTTATGAATTGGCGCTAACAAACCTTCACTAAATTGTAGTACAAAGTCTGAGCTTTAAAAAAGCAATTGATGTGGTGTCCTGGTGTGCTAACTTCTCTCCTATATGCAGCCATAAATTGGGGACAATACAGCTTAAAAGTGCCATAGCTTTTTATAAAATTAAATTTAAATTGGTAACCATAGAAACCGGACCTTATATCCAAAACAATTAGACAAAAAAAATAGTATTTTCCACAAAGTTTCATATTTTGAACAGCTCTAAAAATTTCCAAAAGATATCCTTCTATCTCTTTAGGGTGGACAGTTAGGCATTTAATTTTTTTTTCAATGTAGGCCATGAAACATGTTTGAAATTGTTAAATTGTGGACAATACTTATGTGAAAATTTACTTTGACGACAATTTTAAGATTAAGTCAACAGTTTATACACAAATCAATTAAGTACGTGATTTTGTAATCTCCGATTTCTACATCATCCAAGCCTGGGACAATGTCTGTAGTATCGAAATATGTCCAAACCGATTCAAATTGTCTATTTGAAAAACGAATGATCTATTTTCATGTATTCCAGATATTATATATTCTCTAAATTGTCCTGGAGTTCAGATGATTTGTTTAACTAAATCTACAGACATTGTCCCAGTCTTGGTTGATCTAGTAGAACACATCATCTGAACTCCGGGACGATTTGGAGAACCTAGAACAACTGATATACAAGGCACTAAATCGGGCAACATCCTCATAGGCGCATTGAACCAGTTTGGACATATTTCGGTACTACAGACATCGTCCCAGTCTTGGATGATCTGGTAAAACACATCATTCGAACTGATGGTCGATTTTGAGAGAGCATCTAATATAAATGGCAACAGGTCGTGCATAACATAGACACTTTGATTCTGTTTGGACGTAATTATATTTTACAGACATTGTCGTAGTCATGGTTGATCTAGTAGCAACCAACGATACAGCCAAAACGTTTGTTACGACTACCACGAGTAACTCTCCCTGTAATTGTATATTGTTTGCCTGTTTTGTTGCACTATACACGGTTGAGGACAAAGCTTGATCGGAATCGTAAAAAGACATAACAAAAAAAATTCCATAATTACACGTGCATCATCTTTGGCGCTACTTCGTGAAGCAGCTTGCCAACAATTTGGTCGTTTTTTTTTCTACCCATCCGAAGCTACATTGCAAAGACAGTTTTTCATGAGAAAAAGGCAAGAGGATTGCAACATTATTGCTTTCACCAAACAACACACGTCCATCATAACATGTTACTGCAACTTGGTTGTGACTGAAATAAGTTACATACAAGTAACCACAACTGTTCAGTGACAAGTGTGCTGCTAGGGTCCATTTCTGACAGCATAATTTTGAGATATTTTCTATTAATTGAGTAGAACACATCATCTGAACTCCAGGACGATTTAGACAACCCAGAACATCTGTTGTACTTGGAAATAGGTTGTGCATGTTCCTCACAGCCGCTGTGAATATGTTTGGACAAATGTCGATACTACTGACATTGTCCCAGTGTAGGATGATGTAGTTGAACAAATCATCTGAGCTCCAGGACGGTTTGGCGAGCCTAAAGTTTCTGGTGTATATGTCAAGAGATCGTGCATGATCCACACAGACAAAATGAATCTGTTTGAATAAATTTCGATACCACAGACATTGTTCCAGTCTTGGATTATGTTGCTGAACAAAGCATCTAAACTTCAGAACGGTTTGAAGAACTTAGAACTTCTGGTATACGTATAAATAGATCATTCACGATCCACATAGATAATTTAAATCTATTTGGACGTGGCATCGCGTAGCCTCACTTTTTACCTGTTAAACCACATTGAAAACGTTATTTAGAGCCATATTTAAATTAAAATCGGCCTCGAAATGCATAGGGTATTCTAGTTTCACTAATTTGTTGAATCGATACAATATATTAATATATTTTTATTTGTTTACGTCTTGAGAGTTGTTGAACAGGTAGTTTGAGGTTAGGTGGACGCAACTGATTTGGAAATATTTAGATACTTGGTTAACTTAGTAAAACCTATCATCTGATTTCCAGGACGATTTAGAGGACCTATAACAATTGCTACGCTTGGCAATATGTTGCGCACCATCCACACAGATTCTATGAATCTGTTTGGATGTATTTCAATACGACAGAAATTGTCCAAGTCTTGGTCGATCTAGCAGATCACACCATCTGAGCACCAAGATAATTTGGAGTACCTAGAACATCTGGTATTCTTGAAAATAGGTTAAACATGATCCACATATACACTTTGAATCTGTTTGGACAAATTTCGATACTTCAGACATAATCCCAGCCATGGTTGATCTAGTAGAACACACAATCTGAACTCCAGCACGATTTGGAAAACCTACAACATATAGTATACTTGGCAATAAGTAGAACATGCTCCACTCAGACACTATGAATCTGTTTGGATATATTTCAATACTACAGAAATTGTCCCAGTCTTGGTTGATCTAGTAGAATACATCATCTGAATTTCAGGATGATTAGGATAATCTAGAACATCTGGAATTCATTGGAATACGTCATGTATGATCCACACAGACACGTTGAGTCTGTTTGGACATATTTCAATACTTGGTTGATCTAGTAGAACACACCATCTGAACTCCAAGATATTTTGGAGTACCTAGAACATCTGATATCCTTGAAAATAGGTTGAGCATGATCCACATAGACACTTTTAATCGGTTTGGACAGATTTAGATATTACAGACATTATCCCAGCCATGGTCGATCTAGTAGAACACATCATCTGAACTCCAGCACGATTTGGAGAACCTAGTAATCTGATCTGCATGGTATTTCGCTATGTATGATCTAGACAGACACTTTGAATCTGTTTGGACATATTTTGAACAAGAAATACATAATCCTGTGCTTTGAAAAGCATCATCCGGGATTCCCAAAATGACCCCTTATTCTACGGCACCGCGTATGTTGCTCCGGTATTCTATCTGATCAGAAAATCCTTGGAGCATTATTGCTAGTTATGATTTAATGGGCCATTTTTTTTAGAATCTATATCCCAAGTAACAATTTGGGTTTAATGAGGGTTTTGTACACCATGATTAAGACTTGTTGTATGCTATACAACCTCAATAAAACTTGCAAAGTTGCTTGGGATGTTACCAGGTAGTATGATTTTTACCCCTCCTGACCCAGAAGCTAACCGGAATAAATCCGGTCCAGTGTCCCATTTTTTTAGTGGACCATGTTTTGGAACTTTAATAAAATTGAACAAAACCTAAAAGTTTCAAAACAGTCGGTCAAATAATACTTTGTAAGCATTATATAATTTTTTAATATCCCGGTAGCCAACGGGTTAAAATGTAGGCTAACAAGAAGTTGAGAAGAAGTTTAACCAATAGATTATGTTCAGATTTGTTAATTGATTATCAAATGATCACCGTTTTAAATATTCCTAAAGATTGCATTTTCAAGAGGCCTTTGAAAAAAAAAATGTAAAAATTGAGCAAGAACATTGTAAAATATTGGAGTTGGGGGAATGGATGTGATGTCGGCCTAAATGCCCCTAATTTGGGCACATACATAAATTCAGCAATCGACAAAATTTTCAATAGCGATCAAAAATATCCATAAGTACCTTCGCAATGACGCGTTTATCTAGATAAAATTGATAAATAGCAGCTTTTTAGCGATGGGCTCAATCTTAGATCCATAGGCTAACATTAGAGCCATTTCCCTTATTTAAAACTTTTTATAAATTTTTACAAAAAAAAATGCTGAAACAAATTTACCGAGTATATTTTTCTTATAAACTCTTTAATTTTCTCAACAACTTTGCCTCAGACGTCATTTCAATCAGAAGTGAAGTTTTCGTGTAACAATTAATTATAAAATGAAAAAAGCCCATTTTGAGTTAATATTCGAGATCCAAAATGGCCGAATTTAAGCAAAAAATGAGAATGATTGACCATGGCAAACCATTATGCAAAGTTCCATGCAAATCGGAGAAGGTCGAGTCAAAAATAAATTGGCTAGGGGAAATGGCTCTAATGTTGGCCTATGGATCTTAGATTGGGCCCATCGCTAAAAGTCTGCTATTTATCAATTTTATCTAGATGAACACGTCATTAGGACGGTACTTATGGATATTTTTGGTCGCTATTGAAAATTTAGTCGATTGCTGAATTTATGTATGGGCCCAAATTAGGGACATTTAGGTCGACATTACATACATTTTCTCTGTACGGTCTGAAACTGCTCCATTAGATCCCATATGTCGTTTGACCGAAAGCCGATAGACCGAATGGGTGATTTTTTAAGATTGAGACGAATTTTGAACAGTGCGAGATTGAACTTAGAATGTGTTATGGAAATATTGGACGTGAAATAATCTGATATCCACACAATTCGAAAAATTAGTCTACATTTATATTCAATCTTCTTCCTCGCATTCCAAGCTTATCGCTTATCGCGTATTAGCTTATTGCGTGCTCTCAATTTAGTGTTCTAGATGCACTTCCACAGTTGTTAACTGAGAGCTTTCAATGCCTGTACAATTTTTGCATTAGGGAACATGCATAAATTACGTAGCATTTGAGGGGGGAGGGGGGGTTTCAGAATTTGTGACTGGCCATGTATTGGATATAGCCAAATACGCTACGAGGGGGGGAGGGGTCTAAAATTGATCAAAAATATGCTACGTCATTTATGGATGCTCCCTTAGTATAATTGTGTGGCAAGCAAAACATTATGCCCATGGAAGTCGATAAAATTTACAACCCAAAAGTTCCTAGGACGAACCGGGAATCCAACCCAGCCATCTCCAGCATGGTCTTGCTTTGTAGCTGCGCCTTTACCAACTGAGCTAAGGGAGGCCCTTTTATTCAATGTGATCCACATAAATAGAGCGTCATATATCCTACAATATTACGTTATGATGATGATGAAAAGTTATAAGACATTCATGGAACTATTTCGAATATTGTATGTAACCTTCTATCTTTGATAGTAATGTTCCTAGCAAGTTGATAGTATTTGTGATAAGAATTACAAGTTTATACGCATGGATAGTAATATTCAAAAAAATTTCTGTGCAGTACTAAATTGTACATTCCATGGACTTAGGTGTGTTTCTTGTTCATGCACTAAGAAAAATCTCCAAGATTCTGGGAATGAAGAGAATTTCCAATATTTTGAGTCATGTAAAAATTCAGATGATGCTAGGACTTTGGAATCATTTTCAAATTTTTCGGTTGCACTTCATAAATGGCACTATTGCTACAATGTCTTCAAACAGACTGAGCTCGAGAATTCCATAGCGCTGGCGTTACACCTTCAGCTGAAGTAACCTCCTGCGCTGACAATGGCCAATAAACCTAATTATTGCCACACTCTTGCCTATCGAACGAAATTCACCATCAACATTGCTACCAGCTAGACCCTTACAACTACCCAATTTTCTGCGAACTTTGCAACAATAACATTCACCCCACCATTTTCCATTCCACCCTCCGCTACCGTACCTGACATTATTGTTCCCGGTCGTACAATCAATTAGGCGGAAGGGAAATTAGTTTGATTCGCGTTAATTAACACCACTCACCTTTCGAAGCACTGTTGTGTGTGAGCGAGAGTGATTGTTTGAGTACACCGCCCGACGTTGTCGTCGCCGATGAGGTACCGAATTTTCGTTGATTGACTCCTGAATGAAGGGATTCCTTTCAACCGAGGTAGGTACTTCCAACTGGGGACCATACGACACCATAACCAACTTGGTCGGAATTTTGCTTTGGTGGTGCTAATAGGCTTCCTCGTTTCTGCGCCACCATGGCTCCGGGTCCATAGAGCCGTAGAGCCACGTGGAAGAACTCAAACACGCAATTAGAGGTGCTATTCACGTACGTCTTCCTGGGCTGTACAGGTTCAGGCAGGCAAGGAATATCGTTCACTAAAGGCATATGGTGCTGCTGAAACGTTTGCCGGGTGGAAGCAATCCAACGGAAAAGGAAATCGAAGCACTCCCGCACACAAGTGGTGGGAATCACAGTTTACGCAAAAAGATGGAGATTAGGACTCTCGAACGAAGTCGACTGCTGACGGTCCATAATGCGTGTACTAATGGACTGCGTTGATTTTCGGTCACATGAGCTAAATGCGTGCCTTCTTCGAATGATAAACGATTTGTAAATTTGACTTACAATTTCTCCGCCAATTGCGCCAAAATTCACCATCAAAAATTTATAAACTTCCAATACATATCTCCCCATCCATCTACTCATGTGAATTAACCTATTTTGGCTTGCCTCGTTGACTGCCATTGCCCTCGTTTCGCTCATGAGTATTTTGCCCAAACCACCCAAAAACGGGCCTCGCACCGTGTCAACCAGCGATGGCGTTCGTTTGCGATATTGAATTATTCATTTTTGCTTTCCTACTTACTGATTTTGAACAGCGGGATCTGTCTTTCTTCTTATTATTTTGCTTCACGTCCGGAAAAGTAAGGGCATTAGAATAAGGCACCCGCGAGGAGGGAACATATTCGATTTATTTGAATTTGTAACAAGCTTTCAAGTTCGGTCTTTTTGCTCTCGAATTGGGGGAAAACTTTATTAAGGCGTGCGTAGTCTGAGGGGAAAATTTGGTGATGCCATTTTCAGGTGGAGTGAAGATTACACACAGGTGCCTTTTCAGGTGCTAAATTGAACTGTGAAATTAGCTTTTAAAAGTACGGATTGTTGAAGAACATTCAAGATCGATTAAATCTAAGATAAAAAGCGATGAGATGCCACACAATTTGAAGCCAACCGCAAGTATTTCAATTCTCATTAGAGCCATATCCGTTCAACTCAGTCATGCCACGATTCCCTCAAAATCTCGTTTTGAGCAGCTGGGCAAGCCCAATTCAAATTCCAAACAATAGTTTCCCGTCTGATAATTTTATTTAATTTAAATATTTAATTCGCTTCAATTCATTTCCTTAATGCAATGCAAATTTCTTTCACTGGTGACGAGGATGACGACGACGACGAGGACGGTTCCTTCTACTCGCTAGACGGCAGTTTTCAAGTGCAGTCTGTTTTCCTTTTTTTCCTGGCACTGTCCTATCCTGCGACCACCCACTTCCTCCTCACACAAACTAACCAAAGGTATGCTGCTATTATTATGCACAACCCACCCTGGCGGGCACAATTTTATTGGGAAAGGAAAGCAATAAAAGAGAACCCCCTCAGACCGCACCGAGAGTCTAGCAGAAAAATGCACTCTGAAAGTACTTGATAAGATACCGAACCGCACACAAATTCCAAACCTAGGTCCAGTTGTTCTCTCTCTGTTTGTGTATGTGTGTTGTGTAGACATTTACGTAGCTATATAATAATGCATAGGCCAAATGTTTCCAGGGAAGAAGATACAGAGACAGGACAGTGTTTTATTTCGGATGATCCGGACTTGAGACTCAAAATCCTACACAATAGGCAGATCTGTACATACGGACTACTTCAGTTGCGCTTGATTGGATTTTTCAGTTTCATTAGTGAACCGATTTCATCGGATGCAAATGTCCAGCCGTATCACATGAAGGGACAAGATTGCTCGACTACTTTTTCGAAGGGACGTATCTGCTTTTGCAAACAATACATTTGATCGTCGATTTGGCCCACGCATTCTGACACTACCATCAGATAGCGAAAATTTTCCCCCATCAGGGTGTTAGTATTCGTGGGCGAGCTACTAGTTACGCCAAATCGACGATCAAATACATTGTTTACAAACGAAGATACGTCCCTTCGAGAAAATAATCGAGATTGGGTGTTTTATGTTATTAGAACCAAAGATGCTGCATGGTTACTGGGATGATTAAAAAAAATAATTTTGTTCAAGATTTAATTAGATAGTTAATTTGATCAAACGTAAAAATGCAGAATGCAGGGTGTACATTCAACCGGGAAAAAATCGGGAATTCCGGCTTACCGGGAAAAAACCGGGTAAAATGCAGAAAAACCCAAATTGCACCGGGAAAGATCATATACTCATCCCAAGTAACAATTTTGATTTTATATTAGTCGTGTGGGCCATAATTTGGTCCACAAAAAGAATCCTTTAAACCTTTAAACTTGTAATGTTACCTTGAATCAATCAACTTTATAGCACATACATCATTATATCTCTTGCTTACAACTTTCATATTATTCTTTTCTTTCACTCGCAATCTGTTCGCGCCCGGATTAAGCGGTGATTTTTTCGTTGTTCCTACTACAATAACTAAATTTATAGAATTTCATATGGTGTCATATGGTGTCATTGGTGGAATCTTTTGCCACAGTTTTCCGAGTGAAGTAGATCTAGTATAAACGAAGCTACTTCAAGATAGAGAAGCAGATTCATGCCGTCTTAAACTTCTTGCAAACTCCGATCATGCTTAGCATGCAAATGTTCGACACCGGACATAGAAATAAATCAGACATTAATTTTTGCACTTTGTGCTAACCAAATACCAAGATTAGGACATCTTTGAATACCGAGGTTAGTCTGTAAAACATAAAGATCTGAATCCATATTTCTCACTCCAAAATAATGAGTTCAACATCTCTCCCGGATAAAGCACGAATAATCCAAGAGTGTGAAAATTACTATGAATAAAAAAATACTTTCCTTGAAATTTTGCTGAGCATTCTCAAATCAAATCTCTTGGAATCCTGTTAAGATTCATTTGAGATTATTTAAAAAATCATCATTGGAGTTTCCTTGCATTTCTCTTCTCAATTCCAATCACCAATTTAGAATAACATATGTTGACCTTACTACATATTACATGCTGTATTCTTTAGGGTCAACAGTTAAACGAAATAATAATCTATGCTTCAAGTAAGGATTTCGGTTTTATCATGCGATAAAACTTGTGATGGTAATTGGGGTATTTTACCATATTTAATTGTTTCAACTAAACTGGGAAAAGTTGTTTAGACAACTGGAAAAACCGAAAAAAAGGATTCGAAAAAAAATAAACTCTGGTTCCGATATCTCCTTGTCATCTTGAAAGTTTTACAAGCTTAAGATGTTGAAAAATGGTCTAGGGAACTTTCCAAGCGCTAGAGATTTTTTCAAAGATCTAAATTTCGATAAAGCTTTGAAGGCCGGAAGCTTTAGTATCGCCAAACATCGAAACATCATGTAGTAGACTCTTCTTTTTTCAGAAGTTCTTTTCCAAGCCCATCAAATTGTATTTTCTACGAGTCCGAAATCAACAAATTTCCAATCCCAGATTTTAGATAAATTCTTTGTTTAAAAAATAGAAATCTTTTCTATATTTTAGAAACATTAAATTATTCTCGGACTTTGAACTTACATTCTAACATATCGTAAACTGTTCGATGTATTCTTTGTTTGAATTGAAAATCGCGAATTGCTAAGTACCAGCATTAAACAAACAAACGTCCAATAGCTCTAAAATGTAGACTTACAACTTTTTTTAAGATCGAGATTTTTCGGAAAAATTTTCCTCGTTCCAGAATAATGATAATTAGATATTCGAGATCTCTCACTGTTTTCTTGTCTTAAAATTGACAAATTTGAGGAACACGTTGAACATTTTTCTCTGCGCCTCAATTTTTTTCAATTTCAAGATTTCCTAATAAATTTCTATGTCCAATCTATCACATCCCGAAATTCAACCAATTCGCGATCTAAATCTAAATTCAACTTATTCAACGGTTGGTTTCCAAAAAATCGTGGCAGAAAAATGAGTACTGTGTGGGAGATGGAGGTTACAAATTAACCTATTGATTATCCAATCATTACTGATTTTACGAAAACAAATTGATAAGATGCCTCAATCATTTGTTTTATTTAAAAAAAAAGCTTGTAAAATGCTCATGGTGGTATGGGAATTTATAATATTTGTCAAAGTGGATCGCATTCAACGACAGATTAGATCCATATCTTTAATATCTTTCCGATCAATAAATGTCACTATTGGTTGTTTTAGAGTCACTATTTGGTCAATTTTTTCGTTCTTGTAGTCAATACTATCGTATAAAATACCCACTACCAGCCTTGCATATTGTAGAGGAATTCGGCTGACAAAATTTTATCATTATCTCTAAAAGGTTATTTTTGAACGCCTTTTTTGTTTAAGGTAGAGTTTTTTTAAAAACCTGGAATTGAAAAAAGAAATTTGAATTGACACCCTGAGAATGGTTCCAAAAATATTTGCACTTAAGGGGATTGGCAGTAGGCTCTGATCGAGAGTGGTTGATTTTCGATTTGGCTGTCACGTTTTTGCTTCGGTTAGAATTTCTTTCCTTCAGTTATAAGTTTCCAATATTGTCGCGTGTTACCACCATATCCTGTGTTCGGTAGTTGGTAAAGTCTTATACGTGATAGTGTTTTTAAATCACCGGAAGAGGAGGATCCATCGTGTGCTAAGGAGGATGTGTATGAGCAAGTGCAATCGAAGTCAGGCTTGTTACAGGTCATTGTTACTAAATACGCGCCAGGATTCAAAAGATCATTTTGAAGCTGGAAGTGTGCAGGAATTATTGTGAGTGAAAGTAACCTCGGAATGGGCGTGACTTTCCAGCCATTCTGGAATGGGTGGCTGGATCTGCAATTTAGCTATCACCTTCTAACTCCCGGACTAAAGCTGTCTACAATGACCATAAATACGACATTTTAGAGAGAGTTCTTCCATAATAATACTGTCGGCCAGTGGGGGTTAGAGGGAATACACACACGCAAACAAAAAAAAAATATCTGCCCTTAAGGTTCTACAAAGGGTAAGTAATTGTGTGTTCTTCTTCTTTGTTAAATATCATTCAATCATCATCATTAGTTTATACATACATTCATATATTATGAATACGAAAATTTAAAACAAGTATTTCATGATTTTAAATCGCAAATTTCCTGGGTAAAACAAATTCACTGTATTTACTTACTTGAGTTCTTTGAAGTATAGCACAATTACACGCAATCGAATACACGAAACTCAAAACTACTGCTTCACAAAACTCTTGGTGAACAACAGTTATCATCAGTGTTCACTCGGCTGTCGCCAGAAGCAGACCACTCTCGATGTGTGTCGTGCGGTTGTCTGTTTACTCGGCGGCAACCATTGTGTGGTCCTCCTCATTGTTCTTCATAAGCAGTTCTTTCGGTCGATACGTTGTCGACTTTGGAAAGCAACCGTTTCGTGATGAGTGTGTGAGTGTTGACCACCTTTTGCGTCCTTTGCTGCAATGGAAGCGCTTTGCCCCACGATGGCGTAACTGCCATACAATGAAACCACTAGAAGCGGCTCCAATTTTGATGGAGGAGGCTTTTTGGATAGTGGAAGGTGAAGTGTTTATTCACCCCTATTCTGTATTTCGTTTCGAACGAAATTCTCATACAAAAAAATATTTTTTTGCATGAGAATTTCGTTCGAAACGAAATACAGAATAGGGGTGATTGTGTTATACCTTTTGACTATAGTTTTAAGATGTATTGTATAGTGACCAAGAATCCTCGGCCCTGTAAAGTTAATTCAGTTGAGCCTTATCACATAAAATAATGGACAAACAAAAATTTTATCACAAAGAAAACCACTTCAACTTTCGTGAAACCAAAAAACTAGCAATTGTGAAAGCATCATTGAAACAGCGGTGCCAGATGTATTGTCTCTAGCAATGAATTTAAGTTTATTAAAACAATTAATTGTGAAGTTTTACTCATTAACATAGATGAGTGGATGTATTATATGGTGAAAAAATATCAAAAACTAAATAGATAAAAAACGACTATTTTAGACATTTTACGAGTCCAATTAAAAAAGTCACAGAAGATTGAATTAAACACTAACAGGAAAGATGGAAGCAGTGCACGTAACCTGGTATATGCTTTCTCTCTCATCGCGGTAAGCTCCAACTCGGATCAACATTTCATACCGGTCCTGATTGAAGGATGTGCCAAATGTTTGCTAAGGATCGTATCGATTAACATCGACATCGACACCATAACAGATTGACATTCGTGATCAGGATTTAATACCAGTTGGAGCTTACCACCATCAGGGGTGTAAACACAAGTTCATACAGGAAGGTCTAGCAATATGATTTTTATCTACCTGTCCTTATGCACTAGGTAGTGTGGCATCACATTTGCTGTTGTAGTGAATTCCTCACCGTACCAGTTGATATTTATGAAATAAGGACAGTTTTGGCGCGTTGACATGCACTTCCAGCGAACTTTACCAGCACATTTATAAAATTATGATCGAAGAATATTTCAAAAAGAAGAAGTAGACAAAAAATTCATTTGATTTCTGAAACAATCGTCTTGTTAACTTGAATTATAAACGATAAAATTTCAAGCGCATATGTTTTGGAACTTCTAAAAAGTCATATATTGTCTTTAAGATTTTCACTAATGTTGCCATGTACCAAAACTGATTGCATGGTGATCATGACACCAACACTCAAACCTATTTTTACCGCTAAAGATTCCCATATGAAAAAAAAAGTTTCAGCATAACAGAACAACCACAAGCTGATTTATGACGGTTGCTTAGAAGCAATAAAAATAATATTGGATTCATAACTGATTTTCACCAAAGCGTAATAAAACTGCTTGAATACAATATTACCATCTTACCAACGAGCTCAACTTTTTGGCTCAGCTCTGGTACTATCTTCGGTCCCAAGCTAACCGATTCACCCCTCGCAACATAGGAAAATCCACTAACCCCTCATTTCATCTGTCAAACATTCATAGCGAATCAAAACAAACATAGTGTAGTACTGGAATTTATACTAGAATGGGGTACGTTAGTCGAATTGCTTGGAACCAATAGGCTAGTTAAGTAGTGACCCAATTTAAAATCGATAGTTTCGTATTTATTGTTGATATTACTTAAGAGGCTATGAGATTTTTTTCTTTTACTTTATTAGAGAGATTTTTAGCCGTTGGCTAGTTCATCTCTATAAAATAGGAGACCCCAGAGGGGGATCTGCCTGCAAATTTTGTTACGAAGTTGGCTTACAATTCACAAGTACTCCAATAGATGCAATTAAAACAGATTCCAGAAATACAACGAGAAAAAAAAAGAGTTAGAGGTTGTTCCAAGACACCACCGTAGATTTGACGTAGGATTACGAAAGGTAGTTATGATATCACAGCAAAAGTATAGTAAACATTAAATTGATTTCTTAACTCTTTATTAGAGAAAAATTTCGATGGGTTGAAACTCGGAAGCAGTTTGAGAGTTCTGTTTTTGAAGTGCTCTGTGGATGTTCATGTAGTACAAGCCAATCCTGGAAGATACCTATGTCTTGGATTCAAGCTCTTACTCTTTACTTTACTCTTTTATTAGCCATTTGTGGTCCTGAAAAGGACCGATGGGTTGGTGGCTTGGAAGCTAGTTAAGAACAATACTGTGAAATTTTTCCTCGATGTTTTTTTGGAAATGATAGCAGTGTGGAAATGAAATATTTATGTAGGGGAAAAGGATGAAATGTCGGCCTAAATGCCTCTAATTTGAATGGGCAATCAACTAAAATTTCAATGGCGACCAAAACTATGCATTAGTACCGTCCCAATGACGCGTTCATCTAGATAAAATTGAAAATAGCAGATTTTTAGCGATGGGCCCAATCTTAGATCCATAGGTCCACATGAGAGCCATTTCCCCTATTAGAGAAAACACATCAATCACATGATATGAGCCTACCGGACGGTACCTACGTTTATACTTTTTGATGCATATTTTAAGTCCCAGCTATTAAGAGAATTCGGCAAGGTTAATTTTTGGCATAATGCTCTTAATAGGAGGGGCTTAAAATTTGAACCAAAAGGCATTAAGATCGGTTCGGTCTTTCATGCTCAGTGCTTGGTATCAATATTCGGCGACTGCGTTAGGGAAACCACTTTTCCCATCACGGAAACGCCTCGTTTTCTGATTACAAAATTACGCATTTACGTGCACAACACGCACGGAATTTTTGTATTATTCAATAGATAACAAAAATGCGAATACTGATTGGTGAAATTTCTTGCTCAAATTTTTTCATTCGCTATCAATCATATAATTCAACGGCGCCTGGGGTGTAGTGGTAAGCGTGATTATCTCTCACCCCAGCAGGCCTGGGTTCAATCCCAGTCGGCGCCGCCGGGATGATCTGAGGCATAACATCTCTGACAACGCCTTCCTTCGGAAGGGAAGTAAAGCCGTTGGTCCCCGGTTCATGAGTTTGATGGGTTGATAGTTAGGGTCCAGGTGTGGGAGCTGCCTTCCTGGCGTCGGTAGCATTGGTGCTCAGCACGGAAAACAAGATCGACAGAAAACAATCCAAAGAAGAAAAAAAAAATCATATAATTCGAGATATGTTTGCTTTTTCTAGCGTCCTGGAGAAAACCTTACGAAGTGTCTCTAGTTAATTGACATGGTGGACATGTGGTGTTCGGTCATTGCGAGAATTTTTATGTACCACTTCAATGCTGTTACGCACTTGACGACAAACGTTTGGTTGCTGGGTACATTATCAAAGTGCTTTGGGGGTGATGCGGCTGGCAGAAAGGCGAACGTACGTTCCATGAAAATTAACTTTAAAACAACGATAATTTATGGTGATTCTAAAAAGAACCATTTTGTCGGAATGGTTGAGTAATGCTGAGCTATTAGGGTGTTCAATACGGATGAGGCTGGCGAGCTGTATGTTGTTTGGAACGAGGGTGACGCGCTTGGAATAGATGACTCACATATTTCACCAATACATTTAGACCTACATTTCCAAACCTTCAACAGACCAGGTTGAGCCTTGATAGCTAGCTGCTTGCGGGAACTGACATCCGATTGATGACCATGACAGATATCCAAAACATACTTTTTTTTTAACAAATTCATGGTGGTCCTGAACAGGACCGTTTTGTCGTGATGGTTGAGTAATACTGAGCTATTAGAGCGTTCAACGCGGATGAGGCTGGCGAGCTGTATGTTGTTTGGAGCAAGGGTGACGCGCTTGGCATAGATAACCCACAGCGACTCACGAAGAAACTGATGTCGGTCCATAGCGGTGTGGCTTCTTCCTCCTTCTATGGATGCTCATGTGGGCCTGCAGCTCGCTGCTTACAGGCTGCCTTTCATTGTTACTGGAGAACAATGTTCAACGCCACACGCTGAAAGCACTGCTGATACCACCTATGACCGGACACCACTCCACAAGGTGATTGAATGAGCACCGTTTAGTGAGACCGCTTTATATTCGATTTTTCAATCTGTGTTAGGGAATGCGCTGTTTGCAGGCAATCGGAATAATTTTGATTACCATTGCAACAGTTGGACATTTGTGTATTTTTCAATAGTGACCAATTTGAAATTAATAAAGTGATCATTTTAGCAGATTGATCAATAACTTTCCAATCAATTGACTTGTTTAGAATTAAAATTCATCTGCTATTGACAGAGTTATATGTGGTCAAAACCTGAACTCTTTTCGTGATGCGGTCGATTTTGGTTTTTTGAAATTGCACCCCCAATATGTTTCCGAAAGACGTAATCCTACGTCAAAAACAATCTGGTACATCAAAGTTATGTAGGGTTTTGAAAGAGATCGGAGCCCCTCCGTCCGGCAGAGATGTCCCGTCAGCCAAAAGAATGTTAATAGGACCTAAATGTTGTTGTACAGCCAAGCGTCCTTGAGGAAATGAATAACTGTCGCTAAAGTGGAAGGTTCGTCACCCAGTATATCCCTAATGCTGTTGGGAAGTGCGTACTGCTCCCGTAGTTGTTGGTATTACGGACACAGGCACAGGATGTGTTCCACCGATGCAGTGGTTCCACAAACGTAGCACATTATGTGGAACTGCGTCCCACCAAAACTATGTGAGATCCTTGTATGGCCTGTCCAAAGACAAGAAACCACCTTCTGTTCCCGTAGTTTCGACATATCCGTCCACTTGCTCGTCGTTCCTTTGATTCTTCGGATGAAGAGGGATTGGGATTGGCACCACTCTGCTTCCCAGGCTTCCCACATTTTGCTGACTATCCATCGCTTTATGTCCTGTAGTGGCACTTCGTCGGTGTAACGGGGGCCAGCTGGTCCAGACCCTGCCAGGCTGTCGGCTTCACTGTTTCCTGGGATACCGCAGTGCCCAGGGATCCAGGAAAACACCGTGTTCGAAGGAGTGGCCTCCACAATACCTTGTATCCAGGGGTGAGTCAGGGTCTCCGATGTAAGGGATTGTTTCACGCTGTACGAATCGGATCGCACCAGTATGGGCCGGTCCGAGGGTGTTGTAACGGCAACAAAGATGGCCGCAGCTTCGGCGGAGAAAACCGAGCATTGTGGCGGTAGGCTGTTACTCATCGGTGCTGAAATTCCGGCTACTCCAATTCCGACCCCGGCTCGGGAAAGCGATCAGTCCGTGTATATGTGGGCATGGGTTGGGTAGTCCGAGGCTAGCAGTTCGGCTACTGTTCTCTTCAGTGCTGCAGAGTGATCGCCAGCCTGCCTGCTCTTTATCCGACTCTCGATTTTTGGTGGAGGTATGCGCCAACTTTTGTCTCCGTACCAATGGACCTTGTCCACTGGGGGAAGCTCCGAATTGGCAGTCATGCGGAGGAGTCTGTTCCCCTCATCGAGGAGAAAGATCCTGTCATTTCCGGAGGCTATTGCGGTAAAGGCAGTGGCTTTCGTTGCGTTGACGGAAGAAGACCGGAGACAATCCGAACGTAGGTGTTGAAAGTTGGTGCTAGTATCTGCACGAGCTCCTCGGTGGCGATCAAGACCGTACAGTAGGTGACTATCGATGACGGCTCTTGCAACCCGGAAACGAGTGTCGCGATTGTTAGACTGGTGGGGGCGAGAGATGGTGCGGATCAAGTTGACCCTACTGCTGCAGTCGTTCTTGATCGCTTTAAAGTGCTGCTCGAAGTTGAGGGACCGGTCAACAAGTACCCCCAGAATACAGACCGTCTTTTTCAGTGGTATGGACTGGCTTTGAACTTTAATGGGTGGCCCACTGACACGGTGCCGGGATGGACACACGTGGCACCTGACGCTTTTGGTGACCAAAAACTGGAAACCAACCGCGCTGGCCCACCTGGCTACAGCGGAGGCTGCTGCCTGGGCCTTGATTCTGTTATGTGCTGCTGTTGAGCCGGTAGCTACGATAGGTACATCGTCAGCAAACACGAAAATGTAAACATTTTTTCGGCAGTCCTCCGAAAACTCCGTTCATGGCCACATGGAAGAGAGTAACGGCGATAACTGAACCTTGTGGGACGCCCGTCTCTTCTCTGAAAAGCTGGGACCTCGTGTCACCAACTGCGACTAAGAAAGAACGATCGGTCAGGAATTTTTTTGATGAAGTGGACCATGGGTCCACACAGCCCCCAGTTGACAAGCTTCTCTAAGACGAGAGGCGAGGCTATGAGAACATTTTGTAGAGTGCACTGGAACCTCCATTTACGAACCAAAACGGGGGTTCGTAAATCGAATTAGTTCGTAAAAAGAAAACTAGTTATTTGGGATTAACTTCGTAAAAAGAGGTTTTGGACAATATTGTCAAATACCCCACAATATGGGTATTTTTGGAATCAGAGTGACGTGTAGGGACCGGAAATCGATGTCTGACGCCATTTTGAAATCCAAGATGGCGACTTCCGATGACGTAAAAACTTCGAAATTCTGTCAAATATCTGTCTGTATTTTTGGAATCGGAGTGACGTGTATGGACCGGAAATCGATGTCTGACATCATTTTGAAATCCAAGATGGCGGCTTACGGTTACAGGAAAACATCGAAAATCTGTCAAATATCCCACAATACGGGTATTTTTGGAATCGGAGTGCCGTGTAGAGACCAAAAATCAATGTCTGACGCCATTTTTAAATCCAAGATGACGACTTCCGGTTACATAAAAACTTGGAAATTCTGCCAAATACCCCACAATATGGGTATTTTTGGAATCGGAGTGACGTTTAGGGACCGGAAATCGATGTCTGACGCCATTTTGAAATCCAAGATGGCAGCTTCCGGTAACAGAAAAGACCCATATTGTGGGGTATTTAACAGTATATCCCAGTTTCCCAAAATCACAAAAAAAACACGTTATTTGGAATTTACTTCGTAAAAAGAGGGACGTAAATTGAATACTGCGTAAAAAAAAGACTTCGTAAACGGAGGTTTCAGTGTATGGGGCTTTCTTACAAAAGGGTTTAAGATAGCTTTATTTTGATTCTCAAACATGCTTTATAAACCTTATCAAGAGTGGTCCACTAAGCTGGATAGCGGTTATCAAAAAATTGTGCTGGAGCTATTAATTTTATTGACGGTTTTATAAAATTGATCTCAAAAACCACTAATAGAGTGCAATAAAACAAGAAATGTTACTTGGGTAGCCATGTAAGTCCAGTGATGCACAGACTTGTTCCAGTCTAGTACCGTGTCTGACATTCGCAAATGAGCTGACATAACGTTGCGTCACAGCTATCAGCACGCCATCATGTAGCATTCAAGAAACGAACTTGAAATAATATCTGATCCATAAAATTTACTTAATTAAGGTAAAACTAAATTGCTATCAGACAATTTTCCACCCTGAATGCACCTTGACAGAAAATTTGGGGATAGTTCGGAAGAAATCTGTCATCAATTTGCAACTTTTTTTCTTGAAATCTATACTGCATTTTCGGAAGAAGGTTGAGCTTGAGAATATTTTGCATTTTTCCAGAATTTACTAGAGACCAGAATAGGTGAATATTTCGGTTCCTCTCACTATAATGACATGAAACTACCTATCATTAGCTTTCGTGTAATTTTTCAATTATTAAGCACTCGTGAGATAAATTTTCATATGATTTTGACATCAAAATGTATAGCTGATTAAGATGAATTTAAGCAATCCAAAGTATGTAACCGGTAAAGTGGATCAATCTCAAAGATTTTCGCTGCATTAGCAATTGCAAGCACGAACTGTCATGGCAAAGAAATAGATGAGAGTTTTATGAAAATCTATATCATATATACTGATAGAAGTACCTCTCAAAAAATGGAAGAGACTAATTACATTTACTAGCCCTTCTTCTTCTTCTTATTTGCATTTCAAGCTTATTGCTTAGTGCATATTAGCTTATTGAGTGCTCTCAACTTAGTGTTCGAAATGCACTTCCTCTGGTATTAATTGAGAGCTTTCGATGCCAATTACCAATGCATGAATTTGTATATTGTGTGGCAAGCACAATGATACCACAATTTACTAGTCCTGCTTGAGAGATTAGTGTAAATCAAGTGCAAACTGATTAAAATTAATTCATCGGCTGATTGCCAAAAATGTTCAAAAATTAAATAATAGGAATGCGATCCAATATTCCCGATTTCAGTCATGTTTTGCTTCAATAATCGGTTTTCCTACATTTGACAGCTCTTTTCAGCTGCCCATTAACGAATGCACCGATAAACTCGTGGTAACTCACCGAAAAAAAGAAGAGACAAGCGATGAGGGCCAAGGTTACTGAATTCATGAATGAATCATGAATAACGATGATTTCAGAAGCATGTCGACCTCGATTTTCAGCTTACATTTGTCGTGCCCTATCCATAATAGTTGGAACCATCATCTAAGATCGAAAACCACTATCTTAATTATACACACATAGAAATATCTAATCTTACACGTTAACGAATCCATCTTTGACATAAAGGATGAGACGCAAACAAACATGTCATGTAAAATGAAACGCTCCGAGACATGCTTGACATACACAGTTTTGCTCGCGAATTCCTCATTTGCTAATATTTAGCTTTGCACAGAGTTGACAAAACATAGTTCTGTTTAAAGCAGTCGATAGAATAGAGTTTAGATTTTAATTCTAGTAATAAACTGTATTTAATGTTGCATTGCAAAAATGATGTGAGAAATGCTCGCTGCACATCTAGGAAGTGTAAAAATTTATTGGTGTTGATTCAAATGATAGGATTTACCTACTCTTTGCATGTTTACAGTAATCTATGAGCCTAATCTATCAATTACTTAAAAAAACTAATTTTCAGCAACTGAGTGAAAAGTTATTAACAAATGAGCAGTTGGTGTGTACAACTGTGCATGCCAAGCATGTTCCGAGACGGAGAACTTCGAAAGTACGTTTGATTGAGTGTGTAGTTCTACCATCTTTGATTCCGGAATGTCCCTAATTTCAGACACTACCTAGGTTTTTCGAAATAATGTGATTTGTTAAAGCTTTGTGCCATCGGAAGTCGATCAAAGCTGCCGAGTAAGTAGTGAAGCACTTATATGGTCCAGACAAATCTGGGCCATTAAAGAGAGAGAAAAAGTATTGAAGCAAAACATGATTGAAAACGGGAGTGTGAGATCGGAATCCTAATATCTAATTTTTGATCATTTTTGACTATCACCCGAATCGGTTCTTATCGGTGCGAACCATGGATTCAGTTACCATACTAATATGGATCTATTTAACGGATCTTGAACTGATTGCTTATCTCTAGCCTTACATTGATTTTGCAATCCAAGACAGTGATCCTCAGTTTCAAAAAGGGGCCGGGCACCCCACATTACATGTATTTTTACAACGGGAATGATAACACTAAACAAAAAATCGCATTTATTCCATTCAAAATGCTTATTATATTTTTCCAATAACAAAATTATTGATTTTTAATTGCAATTCTCATAACATTCATTAGGCATGGCTATTTGAGGTCGAACAGCAATCGATTCATTTCTTGATCCTATATTGTTTGAAGGCACAAGTGTATTTGAAACGTACTCTTTTGTATAAAAATTTAATTTTCAATCCAAAACAAGGCGCTTGACAGTTCAGTCAACTAAATATCGAAAAAACAAATATTCGAAATTCAGTCAAATGCCAATCTCAACTAAAGAGATCTTCGATCTTGAGTCAGTATGCCACGCGCTCCGCACCTTTCTCATGAAGACACAATTATCACCTAACGAACCTGTTCCTGCAGGAATTCTGTCTCCTTCGACTGTCGTGGTACGTCCTCTGGATCAAGGCTCCTCCACTCCCACCATGGGCTGTGACGGCAGCACCACCAACACTACAAAGACTGACTTTGGCGCGTGCATATGATGTGATGTGATTTCCCATTCAGTTATGGAAATTAATGCTGACGACTTGCTGCCAAGGGGGTAGCCGGTTCTGAAGGCGAAACCGGCCAAAATTAAAATAACTCCCATACACTTACGCTCGTTTTTTCGGTTTTGATTCGAAATCGAAAGTCGCTATGAGTCAAGTGTGATGATTTACCTACCTGATGTCATATTTTTTCTTCCTTGAAAATCTACTCGAGGGGAAGAATATATGAATTGCTGATTGTATGGGAACGAGATGATGGAGCGGCGGTGAAACTCTGCTCTGACAGGTGGAGTGAATGGGGTGACATTTTCGATTTAGGAGTGGATATTAATGCTATTCATGTAACGAACGCACACACACACACAAACTTATCGCGTTTATTTGTTAGGTCCAACACGTACGTGGTAGTAGAAGCCCTGCATTCTTATGCTAATACGCTGGCATCGGTGGAGGTGGAAAGCTGTTCAATAATCATCAAGTGAGTGTGATTGCAGTTTGAATAATGGAAATTAATTGCTCTTCAGTCCTATCAATCACAGAGTGAACGATCGAGTTGCAGCTGACGGACACAGGTATGATGGGTACTTTACTACCAGCTCATGTAAAACGACCAGCACTCAGTATGTAATGGAGTCTTTAATTCACTGTAAAAATGTGGTTTGGTCCTTCTTGGAAGTGGGATTTAACCCTTCGGTAAAATCGAACGCTTTCTCTCATTCTGTATCAGATCCATGATGGCAACCGTATCCCACGATGGATACTATTGCAATCCGGGTTTTGGAAAGGAGTGCAGATTGAGGAACCGTAGCATCGTTGGTATTTCCGCCTCCGGTGCCATGTAAATCATTTCATTAAACATAGCAAAATCCTATTAAAATGAATAATGCAAGCAGTAATTTACACTTTCCGTCTGGTGATTTCGGTGCTTGCCAGGAATGCAATCTACCTGCACTCACATGGGCGGTGGACCTTGCGGAGTGGGGAAAAGGGTGATCAGGAATGTGCAGCACATGTGTACGAATCAATTACCGGAAATGGGACATGAAAGGGAGAGAATGAGCCACGTCGGGACGGAGGTAGTTACAAATTCCGCGCAAATGAGTATTTGTCTGTTTGCTCAGTTTACACAAATTGCATTTATTCATTTTCGATGTTTTTTGTGCGAGCTATCTCGTTCTCACCTTTTACCCCGTGTTTGCTAGATTGGATGCATTACCGAGTTTCCATTGGCAGCAAACTATCTGCGGTTCAATTTCGTTCACGCCGTGGTAACACTTTTTATTTCAGCGACTGCGTTCGCTCGAAACCAAACGGGAAGCCATTGTTAATATCCAATTATTTAACATTTTTAATTTTTACACATGAAATATTCAACACCCTTTTAACGTATACGCTTCACTTAAGCGATTGCTCGTTTCGGTTTGATTGGATTTTCAATATTACATTAATGAGGATTGTTGTCTAGAACTTTCCGACCAACCTGTTAGTAAAGGTGACATGTATCATCCTGGGGATGGTGGGATTGGTTTTCGGTGCCCTCGAAGGTATTTTCAAAATGAAAATTTGTTCCCCGAAGAGAGAGGGGACTTTCGGCTGGGCCTGCCCAACCTTTCTAAACTTGCTTTTTAAAATGGCTGTATCTATGACCGGTGAACATATTTCAAGCTGCATTTTGTTTATTTCCCATTCATTCTGTGGTAAAATTCATAATGAGTTTGTTTAGCAGCGTTACTTTAGGAAATTCATCAACTTACTATTTCTGAAACATGCCGATTGAATAAGTATATATGTAAATTTTTGTCAGAAACAACAATAAAGCTTTTGTATCTTCACCATTTGTGTTTGATTTTGAACGCATCGACCAGAGAGTAGGATTCTTGGGTTCTTTTAAAAGGTAATTCTACTTTTACGGGCCTCGTGACAAAGTGATCGTAGCATTGGATTATCAGTAAATCCGCGACACGTAAATACAATTACAATTACATTTGTTTACTAAAACAACGAATTATAATCACGGATTAAAGACGCTTTTTTATTCTCCTTGCCTAACTTAGATTGACGTTTTACGCTGCGCTTTAGTATCTACTTGTGACAGGGTGGTCTGCCACCAGTGAATTCAGATTGTCGATGGATTGTACTGCGCAGTGCTGATAAAAATCATTTCTTCTACACTCAACTTAGCTGAAAATGAAGACAACCTTAACAGATAGACCAAATACTTGCATGAATCTGAATTTTGACATAACAGCATTCTCTTGATCAAGGCAACCTCTGAGTATCGAAATCAACATTTGTTTTCGTGATTCGTGGCTGGATGTTCATTATCGCCTCCGTTGCACTATGGGTAAAAATGGGTCAAAATTACCCAAAATTCAATATCTCAACAGCACGCTGAATTCCGGCCATGAAAAACGGTTTTTCCGAAGGGAAATCGTCCGGGGAATCGATTGCACGTGGTCCCATAGACCGGAGAGCCTTGTAGGTATGTGTTTTGGACCATTTTATCCCATTTTTCCCTAATTTTTAGAGGAAATGTTTTTTTACAGCTCTATTTTTCGTAAAACATAAGCACTTTATGCATGGTTTTAGAATACTATGTCTTTAAACAACAGTTCATGAGATATTAGGCGAATACGGGGTACACTTTATAGGGGATTCCGCGGACGATTTCCCTTCGGAAAAGTCGTTTTTCATGGCCGGAATTCAGCGTGCTATTGAGATATTGAATTTTGGGTAATTTTGGACCCATTTTTGCCCATAGTGCATTGTTTTCAATATTAATATTTGTCTTCATCTTCGTGGGGATGAGTTTGAGGGTCAAATGCAAAATTATTATTTTTATTTAACACAAATGTAGCGCTGAAGGACGTGTCGTGTTGGTTTTTACACACATATTGATGTCAAATTATTACCTCATGCTGAATTGATGATAAAATCCCGGTTTTAGGCTCTGGAGTCGACAAGATTCAAAATAATCATTTTGCCCAAACTGAATTGATTATTTTACTTCGAGGATCATTTCTGATTTTGACAATTTTGGGTTGGATAATCAAGCTCTGGAAAATATCAACAAGCACGTATTCGTTGATGTATAATGAACTCATTTGTTCATTTCGCTAGTACGTAACAGCGAAGATTTTCAAAACAAATGCAAATGTTGAAGCGCTACTCCTTGCGTGTGATGGTAAATGATAAAAACAGACACTGCAGGAACACCCTAAGTCAACTCAGGAAAATTACTCTTAAATGAGAACGTTAAGAGATAGAAAAAAAATGTCATCGACAAAGTTGCTTGTAATTAACTTAGCTACAACTTTTTTAAACAACACATGGTTTTATTTTGTAAAACAAAAACAAAATAGTTTTAAAAATTCCCTAATTTGAGGACCATCCTGACGTTTGCAAACACCCAAAGAAGGAAATTTTCAAGAACAAAAACTTCTTCGAAGACACTAAATGTCCAAATATTGAAACAAATGTACCAGCTCATTTTATTTCAATTTGTCATTAGAGTGGTCCTATGAAATCCATCTTTTGCCAATAACTTTTTTATATGAAATTTCTCATGATAGTCATTTTCTAGAGACTTTTTAAACTCTTTAAGGCGAATGTTTTAAAGCGAAATTTGATGTCTGTATATCTTCTTATGAAAAAGATATACCCAAATATAGTAAAAAATAGGAGTAAATTCAAATTGATTTTATACGAGTTTAAAAAATAATATACCTCCAATGTTTTCATATTATTGAGAATAACATATGCTCTTTCAAATGCCGCAAGAAAACTATTTTTTTTTTGCCCCAATCAGAAATATTAACATTTGAAAAGTGCATATTTTTAGTATAAAAACATCATTAACTCTTGATCGGCGAAAGATATTGACAAGTTTTGTGCACCTTTGTGTGCTTTCTCAAGATCTAAAAGTTATTTCAAGACACCTTTGCTGAGAAATTCGAAATAAGAAAACTAGATCAAAACAACTGTTTTTTTTAGAGCCACCCTAACTCAATTCAAGAAAAAAGCTCTAAATCGGCCAATTTAAGAGATACAAAAAAGTTGTTTTCAACAAAGGTTGCTTGAAATTAGCTCAGCTATATCTTTGCCCAGGAACAGCGAATCCAAACACATAAAGCAATGATACAGACAAAACGGTTGCTACGACTACCATGAGAAACTCGCTCTGTAACATAGCTCGATCCGAGTGGTAGAAGGATAATGATTTATTGCTGGCCTGCTTTGTTGCAATATACACGGATGAGGACATAGCATGATATGAATCGAGAAAAGACATAACAAAAAAATTCCCATTAACACACGTGTATCATCTTCGGCTTTACGTCGTGAAGCAGCTTGCCAACAATTTGCTCGTTTCCTTCAACCACCCCGAGTGAGTTGTGCCGCACGGGCTGCTTGTCATGAAAAAGAACGAAGAAGATTATATCATTATTGCTTTCCACTTCTGACATAGCGTTATTATTCGGTTCGTTGATCGCTTGTCATTTTGTCTATTGGAGATATTTTTGATTCCTTGCCCAGGAATGTTTACCTTTATTTATTCAAACAAAAAAGTTAGATTTTTGATTTTAATGATAATAGGAACCACCCTAGAATTCATTGTCATAAAAATGAGGGCCTAACTATAAGAAACAACATTGTAGAAGAGACTTTTAGTCTAAAGTTTCAATTTCAGGCTCAAAACATATCATTCCACCTAAATCTGCATTCTGGACCACTGTGCACTGGTACCTGCGTTCGCTAGGGATGTGCATGGGTTCCAACATCTCCTCTTTTTAGTATAGATGGTAGAGATCAAACCAATCTCGCAGGACTGTGCTTGGAAGCGATCTGGAACGCCGACGACATTGTTATGGAACCAATAGAACCGAACGCAAATGTGTTTGTTGCCGACGAATTGAGGAAATCTCTTGGCTATCGGCTAATGTTCTTGGTTCCCATACGGCAAACATACTTTTAAATATAAAAACCAATAAATGATCCATACAAAATTTAAAAACGCTCCATAAAAAAAACACCCAAATGATCCATAGTAACACAATTGTAAAAATGTACTGCTAAATATCTAATGAATGAGCATTGACATTGTAAGAATTACCCATACACATATTGAAAAACGTTTTTTAAAAAACATCCAAATGATTCATAAAACACCGCAGGAAATTTCTTAAAAAGTGTGAGTGATCCTTAAAAAATATCAATATGATTCATATTTTATGTTAAATTTAGCAAAACAATTGTAAAAATGTACCGCTAAATTTCTAATGAATGAGCATTGAAATTGCATGAATTACCGATAAACATATAGCAAATGATCCATAAAACATTCAGCAATGAAGCTTAAACTAATGAAAGTGATCCATAGAAAATCAAGTTTGCGCTCTTAAAAATATAGGCATGATCTATAAATTAGACATATTCTGTTCATGTTTTTAAAACTAACTTTTCGATTTTGTTCTTTAAACTTTGAAAATATGTTCCATTACAACGAAGCTACTAAGATTTACTGTTAAAAAACGTGTTTTTTTTTAGTTAGAAGTGCGAAGCGACGGGTAAGCGTCTAGAATTAGCTTCCAAAAAAGCTTCTTTAATAATCTTTTTAACACTCTGAGCACGATGCCTCTGGTCAAATGTGTAACGGCAAACTTGTAATGTTTGAAAAATCATAGCTCAGCTATTTATTGACGATTTTCATATTTAAGGGGGCTACTTAAAATTAAAGACTTTAAAGATTTATTCGGTATGAATAGGTTTAAAATCTATTGATACATTGCTGAGTAATAATTTTTCAAACATTACCAATTTGCCGTTACACATTTTACCAGTTGCATCGTGTTCGGCGTGTTAAGAAGCATCCTAGGGAATATTTTTTAGAAGCTTCTTTAAGATGCTTATTCTAGATGCTCTCCCATCACTCCGCTCTTCTGAAAAAAAAAAACACGGCTGAACAGGAATACGCAGTAATGGGGCAATTTTCCAAGGTTAATGGATCAAATTAAAAAAAAATAGTGTCCAAACCATGAAAAATATATGTCAAATTTATGGATCGTGCCTATATTTTTAAGTGCGCAAGCTTGATTTTCTATGGATCACTTTCATTAGATTAAGGTTTATTGCTGAATATTTTATGGATCATTTGCAATATGTTTACGGGTAATTCATGCCATTTCAATGCTCATTCATTATAAATTTAGCGGTATATTTTAACAATTGTGTTGCTAAATTTTACATAAAATATGGATCATATTGATATTTTTAAAGGATCACTCACACTTTTTAAGAAATTTCCTGCGGTGTTTTATGAATCATTTGGATGTTTTTTCAATATTTTATGGATCGTTTTATCAATTCTAAGGGTGCATACTTAGGGCTGCCGTTTTTGTTCTTGTCGTCTCATGTCAGCGATAGGATCTACCCGTGGTGTTGATTGTGTAGACTCGCACTGTGATGGTGTAGGTTCCATAGATGGTGTAGCAGGTGCAGGACTGACATATGGTGATGCTTGACTTTCAGGAAGTTGAAGGTTCCATTCTCGCAAACGAACGTCCAGAGAAAGTAGTAGCAGTACTGGTTGATGTTGATCGGTTTCGTAATTGGTTAATATGGGACCGCAACAGTCGTCTGTCCTCAACCCAAACGTTGTGCTTCCAATTCGTTCTAGCACTACAGCAGGAGCCCATCTCCAGGTGTTCTTTGAGTGGATTTGAGCGTACACCTGATCTCTCTTATTAAACGATCGTAGCTTGCCTTCTTGATCGTTGTTTTCTTCTACTCGAACAGCTGGGGATGCAACACTTCTAGACACGTTCGAATATGACTTCCGCTGGCGCTTTTCCTTCGGGAACGGAGGGATTCGATGTGGTACGGTAGGTTAGCAGAAAGGTATCGAGAGCTACCTGTATGTCTCATTTCCCCTTTCTAATTTTCTGAATTGTGCGCTTGAACGTATCGAAGAAGCCTTCAGCCTGCCCATTGAATTGTGGATGATAAGGCGCCGTGGTGAAATGGTCGATAGCATTGTCGAGGCGGAACCTAGCGAACTCCGTGCTCGTGAACTGCACACCGTTGTCGCTAACCAGGGTGTTAGGCATTCCGAAACATGCGAAAATACTCCGGAGGATGGTAATCGTGGCTGATGGGGTGATGCTTTTGGCCCTTAAGATTTCGACCCACTTCGAGAAGGAGTCGACGGCTACTAACCACACTGTCTGCGAAGACTCTGCAGCAGGTAGCCTTCCACCTGCACTGTTTCATTCGTTTATTGAATAGCACTGCACTGAGCAGTTCTCCATATTAAATTTCACTTCTGAAGATTAGTACAATCAAGAAACTAGACGTACATAATTTAGACGATAAGCTTTATTATGGTCGAGGCCATCATCGATGGTGCATTTCATTAAGAATCCGTTTGAAATAATTACTCAAGAAATGCATGATTAATATATGCTTTTATTTGCCTTGCTCCTACAAGTAAACCACCCAAGTAACAATTATGAAGGTACTGTAGACCAGATCGTTTGAAAAAAATGATGAAAATTTCTGCGATATCTAGCGCACACATTGACAATACTGGATTTGACGTAAATTTACACAATTGTTTTTCCTGGTTGAATCTCTTTTTCGTTTGTATGCATTCCGGGTAGTGAGTAAACATGATGAAGAAGAAGAAGATGGCTTTATCACAGAGCCTTGTCACGGATCGAGTGTATTGTAGAAGGACCTGTTATACGATTCAAGATTGGTTTCTGTATTGAAAAGTATCACGATCTTCATCGAAATGTAAGTATTATTGACAATATTGATAATAATCAACTCGTATATACATTGAAACACATATATAAAAGGGAAGGACCGGTCCAAAGGGCACCCGATTGAAGCGATTTAGACGGGGAGAGTAGGAATGCCAACTCCCTGTTGATAACATTTCATGGATAAAGGGCAGGCTCTTCTCCCCACTCACTGGGGCATCTTCCTGTTCGGAGGCTTGTCTTTTTGACCAATTGGCTGATCAAGTTGCTGGAAGGAGATTCTTTATTGTTCCGTAGATGCGTACAGCCGACTTTGCGTATCGATCTACCCAATCCGTTTTTGGCCCTTCATACAGCGACATGTTGAGGACAATCAGTGGTTATTAAGCTTGATCAAGACAAACAGAGAAGAGAACCCACTGCTGTCGGACTTAGTTTCGTGCTACAATGGGTGGTAACCCGAGCAAAGTCGGTTAACAAAATGAAAGCAAATCGATATTAAAGTGTGCAGTTCCTATCATAATGAAAACTCATTTTGATTTCAAATGTTGCGACATAAGTCTGATATCATATTGTGCTTTCATTATGCAGTCAAGATGTTTTAAATGAAAGCAACTTAACTTGAAGTTCTGCTGTTTACGTCTTGTTTAAAATTTAATTGAAATTCATCTGTCGTTGAACTAATGATTATCGTTTATCTGATTTGTTTAACACATTTTAGGTTATTCGTGACTTGCCCGCGGTGAGATTGGAGCCTAAGTCTTTCAGCTTGAGAAACATGAATGGTAACCATTTACTCTAGGCCCGTATTCAGTTAAACATTATGAATGCAAAATCAGTAATCAAATTGATTTCATTGAAAGCAGGATTAGTTTTCCGTTTGCTTCAACAGTGTAAATTTTGCTCTCATTTTTGCTGTGTTAACCGTTAAGTCAACCAAAATGAGATCAATTGGAGTATTCAATATAAGTTACATCATAACAGCAAATTTTGATTTCAATTTGATCTTCAGCTTTGCTCGGGAAACCACTATCATATATATCAAATTTACACAATTGGTTTTCCTTGGTTTGTTTTTCCATCGTTCTTGTTTTACGTACTGAGTACCAATGCTAAAGACGCCAGGGAAGCAGCACCCACACCTGGACCCTACCTATCAACCCATCAACTCAGAAAATCCCGCTGGCGCTGACTGGGATTGAACCCAGGCCTTTTGGGGTAAGAGGCAATCACGCTTACCACTACACCATCGACGCTCACTACGATATCGAAGTTGTATACAAGCTAAACTTATCCATATGGAATCAAAAAGGCGTAACAAGGATTCGAACTATGGCGTCAGATACCCAAGACAATTAAAGTGATGGGTTTGATTGCCAACCCGGTCTGGAAAATCTATCGTTTTGGAAATTTTCTCTACTTCACTGGGCACAGAGTATCATTGTGCTTACCACACATATACAAATGCTGTGCTACAAATACTAGTCCAACGATACTTTAGGATCGAGGGATGTGAAACATATAAGGACTGTATCGAACCAACAGTTGTAGACATTTTTTTTTTCATTTTAAATCCGTAAAATATTTGGGCTACAACCCTGGATTTTTGTGATTTTTAGACATTATATGTTTGAATAGAGATTACTATGCAATAAAACTAGTTCTTTGTGTTCTTGACCCACTTTTTTGAAGGTTTTCAGAGATGAATCAAAAAGATTTATTAAATTTGATTTGTAATATTCGACCCACAGTAAAGAGTCAGATTATTGGAAGGTATCCCCATGAAATTTATTATTTTTCAAGACATTGACCTAAAATTCCCTCCACATATTGGAAAACCTATGAACTATATGTGTTCTGAAATGAAAACGCTTTGAACATATGGTTTTGACATAGGGTTGATGCATATATTATGCCACGCTCTAAGGAACGAGGGGGGTGTAAGATTTTGTGACAAGCAATGCATTAGGTGTAAGAAAAACGTCGCGATAGGGGGGAGGGAGTTATTTTTTGCTCGATTAAGCGTGACATAATTAATGCATGGGCCCATATGGCTAGATGAGTGACTAGGAAATTTTCTACTTTTCAACTGAAAAATCACTACATTCTACATTTTTCTTTCTTTAAATATAGTATACTTTCCAACAAAACAACTGATGTTTGTTCTTTTCCCACCAAGTGATTCTAATGTAGGTGTTTGTGCAGAGCATCGTACATGTTAAATGTCCCTGTTATTTGTAGTAATGTTTGTATCCACGCACAGATGTCGTTAGTGATATGCGCAAGTGTTTTGCCTTGCGTCTTGCTCTGTATAAAGTATACTGTTTTGTATTATAATAAATGACGAACGACAATAAATAAATGATATAGTTCGTATGCCTCCGCTATGGCAGGACGGCCAGACAATACGTCTTTTATTTCTTTGATTATAAAATAACACAACGTTGGAAAATGTCCTACCCGTGCGCGATGAGTAGCATTTAATTGATCCATCAAAATTTTTTTTTTTTTCATTTAAACTACAGTTAAGAGACCTATTGTTGGAATGTATCCAAATTTTCAAAAATTGGTTATTTTTTCATACCGCTCGGGTTTTGTTATTTTTTAATATTTTGACCTGAAATTCCCTTCATATATTGGAAAACCTACCAATTAGATAGTTGCAGATGCTTAAAGTAAAATATCAAACTTAAAGTGGACATTTTATACGATAAATGAGGAGATGCAAGTATACAGTACGGCATTGTGAAAATTGTACATAGAGATTCGAAAGCGAGCAAAGATCAATTTCGGTTTGATAATATCCGTTACCAAACTCCTCCGTATGGTGCGTGCTTAAAACGTACAGAGAAACCTTAACGACGAATCGGAAGCCTCAAAGTAAACACCGGAGTGGAACTGGCAACCGTCAGCTACATGGAAAGGTCGTGAGGTCCATCAGAAGCAACCCAGGTATGTCCGATCACGATTTGAGTAGAATGTATGATGCCGCCCGTAGTACAGGGTAGCGAATTTCCTACCGCGAAGGCATACCGCGCCAGTAGGCAACCAAATCGATCACTCAACCTAGGACCCGTGCTTGAAAGATGTATGACAACCTGCTGGATGATGAAAACCTATGTAAAGGCCGACTTTGGACAGCTTTCAGCACCAAAATCGACTTCACACTTATTTTACTATTACATCACAAATGCACAGACGAATTCACTTCACTAAATTACTAATCTAATTTCCTAAATGAGACTTTCACTATCTCGTTTAGACTTCTTTCTTCATTGTCAATAATAACATATTGCGATGACTGATCTCACTGCGCGAGCAGCTGCATGCGCATGTATGCGTACCTTTCATTTGGCTCCTCTTCTGCCGTCGAAAACTGTCAGTGAACAGGCGCGTTCACAGTCTTCGTCCTTTCGCAACTGGATGCGGCTTTCGCCGGCAGATACCCTCTCGCTTCTGGTTGCCCGTTTTTTATCAACGGCAACACCGCCAATAGTCGCATTCTCATAATGCTGTCGATTGGAATGGATAGATTAAAAGCAGCTAGACGCTGGTTGGATTGACGAGAATACGTAATTTCCCCTACATTTGTAATCTTATATGTTGCTCCTCTTATCAGTTTGGTAACTTTGACAAAACAGGTTTTATGCAATCTATTACAAGAGGTTGAATGGGCAAAATGTCTAAAGGACAATGCACTTAAAATCGAATGAACAAAAGATCTATCAAAATTTACAGGGACACATACAGCAAAATAATAATAATTTTGATATCACATCAAAGTGGATGCACTTCAAACGCGTCAAAAATATGGTATAATATTACTTGCCAAAAAGGACAAAATTATCATTAATACAGTGCATGAGCTGACATTTTGCTGCTTTTACTGCCTTTTTTTTTGTCACCATAAAAATTACATGAGATTTTCGACATGATTGCAGTGCATCCTCTTGAATGGAAAATTAAAATTTAGTTTTTTGCTGTGTATGGTCGAATGACATTAAAATGAAAAATAGGTCGAACGGACAAAAGGTTGAATGCACCAATGGTTTAAATGAATAAAAAAACAAAATTTCGTACAAATTTCCCCACACTTTATATTGGAAAGATCGAAAAATAACTTTCGAGCATTTTCAACTGGATTATTCAATATCGTGTGCATCTATGACACAATGAAGCAAGACAAAAGGCCGAAAGTTTTTTTATTTATTTAATTAAATCTTCAATATAATGTTGTACAGATATTTTCTAGGCTAGGTGTCGAATTCTATGTCTGTTAGTAGACTTACTAATGTTAAAATCATATACATCAAACGTTTCATTAAACACACGACAGCACAAAGTCCACGGTTCGTTGAATCCATAGTTAGCCCGATGGGTAGGTTGCAACAGAAGCGTGTAACTATGTAGAACTCTTTGAGGAGCATTGATGTAGATTTGGCTCACAAGAGAGTTGCAATCCACGTCACCGTTAAGCAATCCAAACACGAAGAGTCACTGGAGTAGTTTCTTCCTTGCTGCCAACGTGTCCAGGTCAATCAGCCTGCACCGTTCTTCGTAAGGCGGCAAATTTACTGAATCGTTCCAGGGCAGAACACGTAAGGCGTATCTTACGAAGTTTCGCTGAATGACTTCGATTCTGTTAGCTTGAAAAGCGAGAAAGGGTGCCCACACAACAACAGCATACTCTACAAGACTGCGGACGAGAGCACAGTATAGTGATTTCAGCGCGTAGATGTCCTGGAATGCGTTTGTGTTTCGTTTCAAGAAACCTAATGTGGCGAATGCTTTAGCAGTTATCATGGAGATGTGCTCATTGAATCTGACTTTAGAGTCGATGATAACACCCAAATCCTTAACTGAAGAAACGGAGAGCTAACTACTGAGTCCTATCCTATAGTCATGTCGTAAGGGCTCGCGTGACCGGCTAAAAGATATTGCGCAGCATTTTGTGACATTAACCTGCATACCGTTCAATGTACACCAGCGCAAAAGGGAATCAATATCCTTCTGGAGTGCGCAACAGTCAAGTCTTGACTTAATTGTACGAAAGAGTCATCGGCGAACATAAGTTTCGAAGAACACAGTCGACTACACAGATCGTTCACGAACAGGATGAAAATTAAAGGCCCCAAATAGCTACCTTGGGGAACACCAGAGGGTATCTTGAAACTAGGCGAATTAACACCGTTAATGCTCACATAGGCTGAGCGGTCAGTTAAGTAAGACTGTAGCCACTTCGTGGCCCAATTAGGTAATCCCATACACCTCATGTTGTCCACTGCAAGCACATGTAGAACCCTATCGAACGCCTTACTGAAGTCCACGTAGATCGCATCAACTTGTCATCGTTTTTCAATGGAGTTGAGCAGCGAGTTGACAAACATAATTAAGTTGGTTGTTGTAGAGCGTTTCCTCACGAAGCCGTGCTGATGTTCGGTAATTATTGGCCTAACCGCTTGATATACGACCTCATATACGATCTTCTCCAGAGCTTTTGGGAGGCAGCTTAGAATCGAAATTCCGCGATAATTTTCAACGTTGTGGATGTTTCCAGCTTTGTGAATAGGTGTGATGGACGCAACCTTCCACATTGTGGGGAAAACACCACTAACTAGCGAACGATTGAAGATAATCGACACAGGTGAAGCGAGAGATGCAGAAAATGTCTTAATGAACGAAGACGGCAAACAGTCTGGACCAGGGCCTTTAGAAGGATCTACAGATGAAAGAACTTTCATCACCTCTTCAACAGATACATCCAACTGCGGCAAATGCAAGTTGAAATGAGCTATGCTGCTCATCCAGTCACGACGATCATCCGGAGAATGAGCGGGAGGGGTAGTCGAAAAAACATCCTTGAAGAATTTTGCGAAGAGATCAGAAGCTTCTTCCGCGGAGTCATCACGAGCTTCTTTATAGGACACATCGAGTGATATACCGCCATTCCGCCTAAGTTTCTTCACGTAGGTCCAAAAAGACGATGGATCCCGAAAACTGTGTTCAACCGGCTGGTGTAGTGCTCCTCCACGTCGTGAAGTAATCGCCTGTTTTCCTCAGTCCGTTGTTTGAAAAGACGTTTCTTTGCTTTCCGTAACCTGTTTCGGAGGTTCCTAAGTTCCGTGGTCCACCATGGTTGATTGTAGTGAACACGGAGGCATTGTCGTCGAATAGGAGTATATTCGTGGATGATATCGAAAATGGCACCATAAAACCGGAAAACAGCATCGTCAACGTCACAATCAGTCAAAAGCGTCGTCCAATCTATCGAGCCTATCCGGGCGTTGATAAGGGGTTCATTGCAGAAGTTGAAATCGTAATAACAGCGGTCCAGCCCAACGTCGTCAGTATTACGAAGGTAGTCAAATTTGATGATAAAAGATTTGTGATGAGCGTCGAGTTTTAAAATTCCACAGGGCGATTCGAAAAGTTCGATTCTGTCAGTATCACTAACGAAAGCCAGGTCAAGTAATCTCTCGCTTACGTTACGAACATCCTGAACCTGCTTTAATCCACATGCAAGGATCGACTGGGTCAAAGCGATTTCTTGTTCAGATGAAGCGTTGGTCGGGATGTAAGAATTCATGTCGGCATCAAATTTCCATGATAGTCTAGGCAGATTACAGTCTCCCAGAACTATGACTGTATCAGTAGTTTCAGCAAGCTCACACAATTCTTGAACACAAGATGCATGATTGAAGTACATGGCGCAGTCCGAGTTAGGCCTTAAGTAGACGCAACATATGTAGACCGACTGCATTGGCAACGAAACACACACGGCCACTTGCTCTAAACAGTTGGCATTAACTAGTAGAACCAACCTACAACGTAAATACTTTTTGACACCGATCAGTACGCCGCCACCACGTAGCAGTTGAGATGTCGCTGGATTACTATCGAAACGATAAATCACATTGTCGGACGAGAGTTCAGAGTTTAATATGTCGCTGCCAAGCCACGTTTCGGTCAGCGCAATGACGTCATAGTCACAAGATGATAATGCCAAACGAAGATCGCTAGTTTTAGTTCTTAATCCGCGGACATTCTGGTACAAAAATGTGAGAGGGAGCGCATCTGGTGGAATCGGACGATGAAGTGATTGAACCGTTTTTGCGGGACTAGAGCAAGAGCCTACTTGCTCGCATTCGCTGTCTCGGAAGCTGACGATGGTAGTGGGTTCAATAGGACTGGCTTTAAAAAATCCCGTTTTTTACCAGTGTCTTCGAACTCCCGGAATCTTATGCCAGAGGGCCATGTGTCCAAACACATTGCTTTGGATTTTAGATCCGCTGCCATCCCAACTTTGTGGGACACGAAAGTTAGGGAACGTACGTCTTTTCCACGAGGAACTAGTTTAATTACAGTGGTATCACTCGTTCCCAAATTTGAGCGCTCCATACACGTTACCGTTTCATCGCTGACATCTGGATGAATGTTCGACAAGTACAGCCAGAATTTGGTATCAGTCTCTTGATTGGCAGTTGCTGTAACAAGGTTGGGCTCTGGACAAGCGCCTGTTCCGCAAAGAAGCTTCGATGGACGATGCAAAGAACCATCAGCTTCTTCATTTTCAACTTCTCGTTGTCTTTTAGAGCGAACGGAAGAAATTACTGGTACTGAGTCAACCCAAGATTTGAAATTTAAACGAATTTCACGGCGCAAGTCGTTGAGTATGTTGTCACGAATTTCCTTCTTCAACGACTCAACAATGTTGTCATTGGTTGCGTTAGTAGAAATCATAGCTTTGGAGAATCGTGCTTTGACCAGCAAGTTTTTGCAAGCTGAACACATCCATACGACATGATGATTAGTGTCCAACATTTGTTTGAGCTCTTCTGTTATTCCAGAGCAACGCAGGCAAAATTGCGACGAGCAAAATGCGCCACATTTTAAAACTTCTCCGGTGAATTCGTTCACGCTTTTTTCACAAGTAGGGGAAACGCTCCTATAGTTGCGGTACGTTAGAAGCGTTAGGTTCCTATAGTTGTGTATGGAGTCTCCATACACAACTATAGGAACCTAACGCTTCTAACGTACCGCAACTATAGGAGCGTTTACCCTACTAGGCATCTTAAAAACGTCAGAGGTTGAAAGGGTTACACTGGGAAGTTATCCGTGCTCGCCGCTAGATGGGTCTGTATGTTGATTGAAGATGCGATGCGGTGTGGGGATAAGATACCGAATGTGTTGTTGTCACTCTACTCACACAGATGATTGCCAGTACGACGTCGTGATGTATGATGGGTGACGGGTAGATGTTTCTTTCGGATCCGGAATGAAAACAACAGCAGACCAACGATGTTTATTGATGATGTGCGATGAATACGGTACAAGAGATGACTTCTTAGGCAAATGATCAGACGATGAGGTATGCTTTTAGATGCGGCGGCCAGGAAATATGCGACAATATGCGGAACAACGGCTTTTTATGCGGTAAGTAACGAGGTATAATTGTTGAGGCAGGTGAGTGGCTTCGTGGCAGAGCGGTACGAGAGCGTGATGATGGCTAGTGGAGGCGGCGGTTGTGGGAGGCAGATGGCGGTTTCAGGAGGAGGTGGCGATAATGATGGCGATGGACGGACAGCGCAAAACAAATTTTTCACGGTAGTTTTTGCACAATCCTTCCTCTGTTTTATTCAGGATAGATCGAATTATGCGATGATCGGTGGCAGATCTCAGTTTTAAACGGTAAAACGACAATTTTAAACTATCACTACACAGTAAAACTGGTTATAACAATCAGCACAGAATGCGAGACAACTATCAACACAAACAGTAGAGGCACAAAAAAAAAGTTGTTCGGTACTTAAAAACCCACCAACCCCAGAAGCTGAATATCCCCGCAACTGCACTTCCCTGCACACCACCAATAACACCCGGTTCCCAAGCAGTGTTGGAGTCGGCACGGATACTCCACTGCATAACATATCAAAGGATTTAAGCCGATTACCCAAAAAAAGTAAGAAGGTCCAAAGACAAAAGGTCGAAAGGATAAAAGGTCGCAAGACAAAATGTCGAAACACAAAAGGTGGAAAGACAAAAGATCGAAAGACAAAACGTCGAAAATCAAAAGGTCAATACACAAAAGGATGAAGGGACAAAAAGTCGAAGAGACAAACGGTCGAATAGACAAAAGGTTGAATCGAACTTATATGGGCAAATAATCGAATCTTTAGTCCATCTTTTGTCACATTGAACTTAGAGGTACGAAAGGTCGAAGGGACATAAGATCGAATAGACAAAAGGTTGAATTGAACATATAGTGACAAAGGGACGAATGTACAAAAGGTCTTATTAGACATAGAGAGACAAAAGGTCGAATGGACAAATGGTCGAATTTGACAAAGCCATCATCAAAATTAACAAAATCTTGTTAAGGAATTTTTCGTTCAGAGTTTAAAAGAACTTTAAAAAATACTATGCAAATACTTCCAACAAACTAACTTAGTAACTATTTGATACCTTTATTTTCCAAAGAACTGTTCACGATTTAAAGAAGGATTCATGTTTGAGAGGTAGCCTCCCACAATTCGACTAGTTTATCCATTTGGACCTCTTGTCCATTTTGACTTTTTGTTCACTTCGGCATTTTGTTCATTTTGAAATAAAATGAAATTAAATTTAAATGAAAAGTTACTTCAACGACATAGTTCTAATATACATGATTATGAAATAGAAAAACCTCTAAAACTTCCTTGTAATTTTCTTCACAGTTCCTATAAAATTCTACTAGAACAGCCTTGAAATTCTTCTTTCAAAATTGATTTGAATTCTCCAGATTTGCTTCTTACAATGTCGATGGAATTATACACAGATTTATTTTTAACTCAGAATTAGCTTGAAAATCTCCTAAGAATTCACCAGGAGCTCTTCTTCTTCTTTCCTTTATTTAACGTCGGTCTCTGTTCGCAATCTAGTGCAAATCACCAACGGACATCGACTGCCATCCATTGATGGCAATCTAATGTGCAGGAAGGCAGCTTCCACACCTGTGTAGGATATCGCACCCATTTAAAACGCACATGGCCTGGGACATGTGGATTGAACCCAGACCCATTGTGGTGAGAAAGCAGTCATGCTTACCACTACACCGTGCCGGCTTGTTCACCAGGAGCTGTATATAAGATTCTCTTTGAATTCTGGTCAGAATTTGCTTCTTGAATCTATAATCTAGAATCAAGATTACTCTTCAAGATTTCTTCTGAATTCATTGAATTCACGATTATCATTCAGAAGTATTTTTGTGATATTCGGCAAGCAGTCTTTTTATTTTAAAAATAGCCGAATATTACAATAAACATCACTCTAGTCGAATCTTCATTCATAAATATTCAAAAATACTATACAAAATATTGCAAAATAAACTGATATAGGGCCTCCAAACTTTATATTAGCTTTATATCAGTTTCTAATTGCAAAATGGGCAATTCGTGACCTAAATGAGAACACTGATTTCGTTTAACATCCAAGCCTATTGTTAACTATTTTGCTTTGAGATGGTTTTCCAAGCGGTGCTTTGTAAGAGGGGTACAAATACTAATAATATTTAAGAATGAAACCGAAGTGATGACTTCAGCCCCTTAGGAAAACTTTACAAAACTCAGTTAAACGAGTCGTTCACCTCACTCCCCATCGTCACACCAATTTTCTGTTGCCATAAAATTCTTGATTCCCGGAATCCTCTCTCAGTTTACGACCATGCTACACTTTACGGCTTGTCACTTTCAGCCAGCAGGCAAAACCAACATCCAACCAGGCGTTCAAACCGCCACCATCAACAACATCTCATTCTCTGGTTTGAATTACATAATTTGCCGCAGGATTCATTCAGCTCTGGAATTCAACTAATTAAAGTTTCTCTTTTCATCCAATAATACAATCATTAACTCAATTTAAATTGAGCACAATTAATCCCCTCCGTCCTGCATCCCGTCCTTCGCATTTGTACGGCCCAAACTCAAACGTTGATTTCCAGCTGCAAATTGCCTCCGCCCAGTCCGCTGACTTATACCGTTGCAAAAACACACCAACTCCACTATGAGGCGCGCCCTACGATAAAAAGAATTCTTTTCCTTCAACCCCGTTTTAATTACCAATTATCAGCACCATACTGTAATTTGTACGTTCCCTGCATTCCGCTCCGGACGATTCTCTGCTTCCCTGTCCCACGATATGGAAACACACCACCACCAACCACTTGGATGCGCTTTTTAACCAAACCCATACCGCATCCCCATTGCATGGATCTTCTAGAACCAGAACAAGCCCTCGGTTCGTCAGCCAGCCAGTCAGTCAGCCGGTCGCTCTTCTCAGCTCTTGCTTCATTGAGTGCGAGTGCTCGCGCGTTCTGCCGTAAATTATTCATTTCACTCTAATTTGTGCCATTAAAAAGCAAAATGATTCATCTTTACGATGCTTCCTTCTGAGCTAGGCCAGCGTTTGCCACACGCCGCAACTTAACAATTTGAAATTTAGATCTGCTAAAACATCGTCGGAAATGGCGATTGTGGAAAATGTTGTTCATTCATTGAATCTGCTACGCAGTGAATGAAGTCACCGATCTGTTTTAAGATCGGTTTCACCTCTGAGTATCAAATTCGTAAATTTTGCATCCGCTGAACCCACCGTGATATGGGTGCGTTCTTTATGAAACCTCCCCTCCCCCCACCAATGGGATGCTATACAATACAAACTAACGCGCGAATGATGACGATCCCATCTTCGTTTTGTTGTAATCAAAACGCAAGCCAAGGCAGGGCCCTTGTTTTGTGAATGAATACGGTGGCGGTTGCCATCGCCGCCATACGATGAGAGAACATAGTACTACACTTGGGTACACTATTTACCGGTTCGTTGTAAACGAACAGGTTGCATTTTTCCTTTTCCTCGCGCCACGCCGTCGTCTCTATTGGGTGGGGGGCGGTAGGCTGACTGGATGGGGGCAGCTGTTGTGGTGCTGCAGCGGGACTTGGATTCTTCTATAGCAACCACCGCCGCCGTCAGTTGGTCGGCAGCGACTGCACGAATGTAACTGGTGGATGATTGTTGAATGGACGCCGTGGCGACGGACGACGACGGTCGGGGCCATTTCAATGTGTGTAAAATGTGAACTTCTACGGAACAGGCGATATGAGGTGAGGTCAAATCTTTCGAGCGCTAGTAAAGTTTCAGTTTGTTTATAGTGGCAAGACATGCGATGTTTGTATTATGAAGTGATGGGGATGTGCTGAGTTAGGCAAGCAATTTGGGAGTGTTTAGTCATCAGTGTTTGAAATGTTTCTTTAATTGAAAACTGAAATCGTGTTCAGAGCAATACAATATAATGCAGGAAATTAGAATCCGTGTATTTTTTCTATGCATTTCGCATAATATAGTATTAACAATATAGTTCACTCTTTGAATTATGGAATTTGCATCCTGTTGCAAACATCACCTAACGTCAGAAAAGATAACCAACATGAATTATATTACAGTCAAGGGGTACGTGATTTGCAATTATTACACATGAACAATATCATTTAGTTACATTAATTACAATCAGAGAAAAAGCTGTGCACATTGCTTATGCCTGTAGATACTTATGAGTATACGAAAATAATTGTTTTAATAAGTTTTGATATAAATCGCTGCTGTAGATTTAAATATCCCACGTAATGTTTATGCATTAGTTTCCTTTTCTGACACAAAGGCGCGCTTGTTGGCCGAAAATCGTGTGTCCGAAAAACAAAAGAGTGAACTGGATTGTTCTCAGTGAAGTTGAAATTTTGTTCAAGTATGTGATGGTCGACAATGATTTCTGAACAATCGCAACTTTCATATGCTCATAACTCGAAAATAGTCCTAGCGTTGACTAATGCAGGTAACATTTTCCATTCTGATTGAACGTAAAGTTCGAACCATTCCGCACAAATAACGCATAAAGGCTTCATTAGAGCCATCATTAATATTGAAAAATAAGATCAAAACTTGCATGCATGACCTCTATTTTCGGAGAATTTTTTAATGAATTGTACTCTTCAAAAGCGATCTGCATTAATTGGTAATTAAACTTCGATTCTTCGAAGGGTTCAACCGGTGTTGTCCATAGCATATCCATTCACAAAGGATAAAAAAAATCGATATGAATTAAATATCGATTTCAACTCATGCACGTTCGAAACTCTTCTTATTCAAGCTTCATTGATATTGAAGGTTGAACTGCAAAAAAAAAGCTGACCGTGCGCCACATGAATGCAGAATATGATGAAATAACAGCATCATGAATAAATGTATTCAGCTAACGGGCGATGGTAATTAAACTGGCATTAATACACAAACATATAACCTCGTATCATCGTCCGGCATGTTGTGAGGATAATCCAACCAGATGAAAAACTTGCCGCGAAAACTATGCCGGACTGAACCTTTGAGAGATTGTTGTTTTACCGACGCTTAGTGTAAGCATTTGCTCGTTGCGAAAACAGATACCATAGCGTGGAGAACTTTGGACAGCTCGAGCCTGGTGTATACATGAAAAGTAAAATCAATAACTTTACCATTCAGGCTACACTCCAAAAAAACTAGGATTATTAAGTGAGACGTGATTGAACAACGGACTTACACGGGAAAAATAGCTCCCATATTCGTGGGCCACAGCCATGAACCATAGAACTGCAAATGAACTTAATTTTACATTTCACAAAAGAAACGGTCTTATTATTGCAAGTTTCCATCATAAAGATTGTACTCGAAAAATGTGCAACACTTTCTTTTGTGTATATCTTTTTATTTCACGGGTAAACATTTATGAAATTTTGAGTAAAACTAGTTTAACGTGAAATGTTTATATGTGTGCGAAATCTCATCATAATCTGTCAAGTGTTTATCGAGATGGCTTCCAAGCAAGAAGTGCTTCGACAAAAAATAATGGGAGCGGTCGTGGAAAATCTAGGCCAGTCCCACAGGTGGATCGCGAAACAGTTTGGAATCGACAATTCGACCGTGTCCCGTACGGTAAAATCGTTCAAGGAGACCCAGACGACCCAGCGGCGAGCTGGCAGCGGAAGAAAAGCGAAGACAACCGACCCCGTGAACGCAAGGAAGGTGAGGGATTACTTCAAGCGCAATCAGAACCTTTCAAATCGGGACGTGGTCAAGAAGGTCAGTTCTTCCGTTTGGTTCGTCCAGCAGGCAATGAAGTGGGCCGGACTTCATGTCTTCAAGGAAAGTAAGGCGCCAAACCGAACCGATAAACAGAATACGGTGGGCAAATCCCGCGCCAGAAAGCTGTACCACGAGTGGTTGGTGCAGCCGAAATGCATCGTAATGGACGGCGAGACGTACATTAAAGCGGATGCCAATCAGATCCCCGGCCTGGAGTTTTTCTTCGGCAAGTCCCGCCTGGATGTTCCGGAGAAGTTCCGGAACAAGAAGGTCGACAAATTTGTCAAGCAGTACTTAGTAGACTGATGCAAAATTTGAAATTTTCGCTCCACAGTGCTTAAACGGTTCCAAATTGGGTCCTGCTTAGCCTCCCCAAATTTGAACTACTTTAGTAAAAAACTGACTTGACACAAACCATTTCATGTTTATATGGGAATTACTTTGGGTAAAATTATGTTTTTGTTCATATCTATCTAACAATTCACCACATCACTATGCTTTTAAAAATGATAGCAGTGATTGTAGCAAATAAGATTATGCTCATTCAACTGTTCAGCAGGCAACATTGGTGTTTCTGGTGCGAAGAACAGAGTACAAATATCATGGCTACTATGTCACACTGCAGAATACAGTGTTGCCTACAGAACAGCTGCTTGATCATGCCATAAGATTATTATTCTCTTAAACAATTAATAATAATTTAATTTGACATTTGACTGAAAAACAATGTTGCGCAAAGTTGTAGCTTATAAAATTTCCCGTAATATAAGTTATAGAAATTCTCGAAAAAGCAATATGGAAAATTGGTAGAATACAATGAACAAAAAGATTGGCTTTCCCATATTAATTTCCATACAAACTTCGAATAGTTTGTGCCAAGTCAGTTTCTTACCAAATGAGTTTAAATTTTGGGAGGCTAATCAGGACCTGATTTGAAACCGTTTGAGCACTGTGGAGCAAAAATTTCAAATTTTGCATCAGTCTAGTACTTAGTGTGACAGGCGATCTGTGGGTGCTGAAAGTTCAGCAAGCCGTACATAACGACCGGCACCATCAACGGCCAAAAATTCCAGAAGCGCCTGCTGTCCTTCGTCCGGTCCTACGAAGGTGACACTCTGTTTTTGTTGGATCTGGCATCGTTCCATTACGCGAAACCGGTGATGGAGTGGTACGAAGCCAACGATGTTGTTTTTGTGCCGAAGGAGGCTAATACGCCAAACGCCAGAACTTCAACCAATACAAAAATTCTGGGTGATAAGCTCCGATCAGAACAAATCAAGGCCTGCTTTGATAAAATTTACACAGCAATCAAGTTTAAAGATGTTCCGAATTTTCTGGCTGACCATCGGGAGACCACTGGGAGTCAATAACCGGCCGTTAGAGACATCTTGGCGAGCCGAGATCTGGTCTATTTAAATTTAATTTATGTGTTTTTTCAATTGATTTGTTATCATCGGTATTAGTCACGGTGTCTACTAACTTAAATTATCTGGAAAACCAGGAAGCCTCAGGATTTTTTTTTGTTTCCTTCAAATACCTGGAAGTCTCAAAGAATTTAAAAAATGTCTTACTAAGGATATTTCAAAGAAAATAATGAATTTTTAAATAAATTTTTCACAGTGGATTAATCTTCAGTAACAAATAAATTTTAAAAAAATAATCATTTATTTTTTTGGTTTTGGATCATGCATATTTCTTTAAAGAAAATAATTTGAACTAGTTCTGGACTTAACAGCTATAATATTTCAAGAAATTTTCAAGAATCTGGAGTCAAATTCCATGCACATTTTTAAAGACTCGAGGAATTTTATTATATTTTCTTAAGACCTCATTCCAAGGGATCTCTGGAAAAACAAATCATTCAGAAAAACATCAAATGCAATCTACATTCGAGGTAGTTCTGAGGAATTTTAGATTTCTTGTGAATACTGTTAGTTTTGAGTAGAATTTAAAGGAACCCGTAATTGAATTAAAAGCAAAGTTTAATAAAAACTCTGAAAATTTCTGAGTAGCACAACTCCTTCAGAGCAAAATTCCAAGGGCCTTCTGAGGATAATTTTGTGTTTGTGGGAGAAAACGATTCCGAAGCATAAGTCCTTGGAATCTTTTTATAAATACTATAAGGAGGATTACAATTAAATGTGAGAATAACTCCAGAACATCTTCAAAGGAATTCAGAAAAAATATTCAGGAGAGTTTGTCAAACAAATTATGAGAAGAAATCTAAGGAATTTCTGAGGAGAAATGCCAATGAATTGTTAGGAGACTTTCAATGTGAGTAGAATTTGAAGGGAAGGAGTGAGATTGAAATGGAGATCTGAAATGAATTCAATGAATACTCGGAGAATCTTTCCAAAGGATTTCTAATTGTGAAGAATTGCATGGTAATTCCAAGGAAAACTAAAAGAAAATTTAATTCTAAAGATAGCTTCATCGAGATTTTCAGGAAATCTCCGTTGAATATGGAATGGACTATTTTGAGGTCTTCAGAACCACTTGAAAGTTTTCAATTTTTTCCTGAAGTTAATGAAACTGCCTTGAAGTTTATTTGTAGTTTGATAAACTAGCCAGATGTTCACAATACTTCTCCTCAAATTCTGAACTTCATAGGACTTCCTTAAGTGTCCTCAACTTTTCTAACGATCATGGATCTCCTTTAAAGGTTTAACAATTCGCTGAAGTTGTCTAAACTTCTTTAAAATTTATGTGACTTCTCTAACTGCGGAACTGCTCTGAGGTTCTCTGTTCTTTTCTGAAATTCTCAAAACTTCTCTAAAGTTTTTGCAGTTCTCATGAAGCTTATTTTGCAGCGCTGAATTTAATTAGATCGTCCTAAAAATGTTGAACTTCTGAACTTATGCGAAGACCTCAAATAACTTTTTAACGTATCTGAACTTATTTGAAAATCTGGGAACTGCTTTAAATTCCACATTAATTTTCTTAAACTATTGGAACTGACCTCCATCTGAAATTCCTTCAATTTTCGGAGTTTACTTAAATTCTTTCAAATGCTCCCGCATTTTGCTAATGTTCATAAAATTTCCTGAAGTTCGCGGATCTTATCTTAAGCTTCATAGATTTTCATGAAATTAGAACGAAATATTGAATATAGTTCTATGATTTTACACTTAATTCACTTCAGTTCTCTAGATTTTTCTGAGGTTAGGTTATCTTTATGAAGTTCATAAAACTTCCCTTAAATTATCGACACTAATTTAAAACTTCTTCAATAGTCTAGACTCTCCTGGTGCCTAACGATTACTGAATTTCTTTAAAGTTCTCTAGACTGCCCTGAATTTATCTGTAGTTTTTAAGAACCTGCAACTTAACTGAAATTAATAAATTTGCCTTGAAGTATCGAAAATTTTCCTTAAGTATATTATAACCATTATTAACACTCGCTAATTTTCCCTGAAATTATCGATGCTTACCTGAAGTTCTCTAAATTTATTTAATAATCCAGAAAATTTTGTGATAATATTCATAATTCCCTGACGCTTCTGACGTTTTCGGATCAATCGTAGAATTCTTGAAAACCCTATAATTCCACGAAACTCCTTGTAAGTCGCTGCAAATTTGCTTAAGTTAATGGGATTCTAAATTTAGTTCTCTAGAATTTCTACGAGATTTTGCTGCTTGCTAAAAGTTCTCGCTTTTTTTTTATTAATGGAAATTCGTTGACGTTGTCTAATCAACTTAGCATTTTTTTAAGTTCTTGAAATCTCCATGATACCACCCGCCAAGGTTGCAAAGACTCATTTCAGCTAAAACAATGTTTTTCTAAATTTTGAAATAATTAGATGCCATGATCAAATTTTGAATTGGTAGGATACAAGAAGAGGTTGCAAAGAATGTGTTTGACATATTAAACCTGTTTATTTCACTTCATGAGAGTCACAATCAGCGATTTTTCACAAACTCACTCACTCACTCACTCACTCACTCAGCGATCAGCAAATCGCTGATTGTGACTCATAGAAAGCAAAATTTACAGGTTTTATGTTTCCAACGCATACTTTGTAACCTCTTCTTGTAAGTTACAAGTAAAACATGCCATCATACCATCTTTTGGTTTTATTATTCCGAAAAACATTATTTTAGCTGAAATGAGTCTTTGCAACCTTGCCACCCGCTCACGTTTTCCGGATGTTCATAGAATTTGTATCACGTTCCATGAATTCTCTCGGAGCTTTGCTGAGGTTTTTGGAAATTCGCTGAGTTTCTCGAAACTTCTTTAAAGTTTCTAATGATTCCTTAAAATTATTTGAACTGGCCTTTGATTATCTTACCTGTCTTGATGTTCTTGAAGCTTCCATAAAGCTCTTAGTTCTATTGAAAGTTTCTGTTCTGCTCGGAAATAAATAGAATTTTTGTAAACACCTTTAAAGTTCGCTGATATTCTCTGGACTTCTGTGAAGTTTCTGAAATCTTTCTGAAGTTTTCATAAACTCTCTGAAGGTCTCTTCGTTTCCCTGAAATTCGCGGAACAACCAAGTAACCAACAAGCCCGCTAATTCGCCTTTTTGCAAAACAAGGCTGATATACGGCTAAAATAGGGCATTCAAAGGTTTATATTAGCCGCATATGAGTCTTATATTGCAAAAAGGCGAAATAGCGGGCTTGTTGGTTACATGGGCATATCAAACACATCTCGATTTGTTTTTCGATTATAGATTTTAAACGGCTCCAAAATTCTGGACTATAGTAACGGGAACTGCTCTTAAAATCTGAAATTCCCCAAAGATTTCTAAATCTAGCTTTTCTGAGGTGCTTAGAACTTCTTAAACATTTACGCAATACCCCTCAAGTTTTCTTAATTTGCTCAAGTTCGCTTGACACCTGTGAAGTACTCTGAGATTCTAGGAACTTCATAAAAGTTCCTGAAAAGTCTCGGATGCTAAAAGAATCGCTTTGAGGTTCTTACAGCTTCCAGTAAGTTTTCCATTTTTTCAGCGGGTTAACTTCCCTTATGTTCCTGCAGTTTGTTTATAGAGCTTCACTGATATTCACAGCATTTCCTTTCATTACTCAGAACTTTTCCAAAGTTCCTACAATTGCTGTAAAGTTAATGGGACTACAATGAAGATTTCTATTCTTTCATTAAGTTAATTACGAACTTGAAGTAAATAATTTATTTTTTAACTTAATTCTGGCACTTTGAATATTTTCAATACCTTGAACTTGTACATGGAATACGAAACCTCAAATCATTGAATATTTTTAGATCTTGGACTTACTTACTTGGAAAACTCAGGTAATTTCATCCAGAAAAATGAATAGACATCCTGTATAGAGAGAAAGACGATTAAACGTCACAACGCAAAGAATAATCAATCTTGAAATAAATTCACGTTAAAAGAGTTGAAAATAGTGACTTATTCCAAGAAAAAGTGAATTTAGTGACTTGGCCTTAAAAAAAGAGACTGACTTGAAAAAAGTGACGAAGTCACTAAAAAGTGACTCGTTACCAGCCCTGTTATTATCGTTGCTTTTCTCCTCCCTTCCTTTCGTTGGTGAAATGGAGAGCGAGCGGTCAACGGAGCATTGCGCTCGCTCATGTGAGCATGCACAATGTGTCGTGTGTTCGATTTGCACTCTATCGTTGCGTCCGTGTTTGGGATTTTTCGTTACACGTCTGAATTTCGAACTTTTCAATGTGACCCCCAGTATAGAAATTAAAGACGTAGTCCTACGTCAAAAGCAAACAACGATGTCCTAGTAATCACATTTCTGATCAGAAATGGTTTAATTTACACCAAATTGAGCAATTAGACTGAAATCACACATGCCATATGATAGTTATTTGATAATTTTCTATTTGCTCGAATGTTGTTCTACCGTTTGTGCTATGTAAGAGAGACGACGGTAGAGTATGAGAGTACGAATACAAACAGACTGTCGCGCACGACAACGAAGCAAGTGTAGTAAAAAACGTCAACCGTTTCAATCCCTGGTATTAGGAGATTTTAAATTACATGATGTTTTCGAAGTGTGTACCCCTTTTTAATTGGACCAAGATTTAACCCTTTGAAATTCCTGAAGTTATCCTAACAGATTTCTGTCCCATATCGGTCTCGTAGATATAGCTGCACTGAATAGCACTATTCGGCCATTGACCAAATACCGAATTCATGATAACGGGTGTTCAATAAAAAATGAGAATGATTTCAGTGTCATCCAGCGCTCATGTGAGAGCATCGCGACTAAGTTGCTGACCAGGCCCCTTCTTCAATATTCATTGACGTTTTTTTTTTGAAGAATAAACATTATGTTTTTAATAAAAAATACTGAATTCATTGAAAAAAATGTTTTACTTGCTATATAACTGAAAAAAATCTCATTTTTTATTGAACACCCGTTATATGCATTATTTGGTGAACCGAATATTCGGCCAATCACTTGAAAAAATCACCAGACTATTTTTTGCTGCATTTTTAAATAACTACACACTTAGAAAAAATTATATAAATTTAGGTGCTCTAAGACTGACATATACGAGCGTCAATTTTGATATAAAATTAAGTCATAATAGACGCGAAATTCAGCTCAATCAAACGTACTTTCGAACTATTCAGTCTCGGAGCACTTAATTTTACATGACATGTTTGTTTACATCTCATTCTTAATGTCAAAGATGGATTCAAACACGTGTAAGAATAGGTATTCCTAAGTGTGTAATTTTACACGTGACGGAATCCATCTTTGACGTAAAGGATCAGACGTAACCAAACATTTTATTTAAAATTAAGTGCTCAGAGACTGAAATGTTCGTTACTCGACGAAAAGTACGTTTAATTGAGATGAATTTCGTGTCTGTTATCATTAAATTTTAGCCGGCGCCGGTGGTGTGGTAAGCGTGACTGCTTTCTAACACCCCAATGGGTCTGGGTTCGATCCCAGCCGAGGTCGGTGGGATTTTTCTGAGGCATAAAAATCTCTGGTCACGTCTTCCTTTGGAAGGGAAGTTAAACCGTTGGTCCTGGCCCATGTGTGTTGAATGGGTGCGATATCCTACGCAGGTGTGGAAGCTGCCTTCCTGCACATTCGATTACCGTCAATGGATGGCAATCGATGTCCGTCGGTGATTGGCACTAGATTGCGGAACAGAGACCGACGTTAAGTAAAGGAAAGAAGAAGATCATTAAATTTTATGTTAAAATTGACGCTCGTTTATGTCAGTCTCAGAGCACCCAAATTTAAATGAATTTATCTAAGTTTGTAGGTAAACATAAATCTAATACATATTCAGATATTCTAGTGCTTACTCGTTTATGTGTCCTACAAACTTAATGAAAAATTGAAGTAAATTTAGGTGCTCTGAGACTGACATATACGAGCGTCAATTTTGATATAAAATTGAGTCGTAATAGACACGAAACTCAGCTAAATAAAACGTACTTTTAAACTTTTCAGTCTCGGAGCACTTAATTTTACATGACATGTTTGTATACGTCTCATCCATTTTGTCGATTCCGTCACGTGTAAGATTAAGTATTTTTAAGAGTGTAGGTAGCAACTTGAAAAGTCATGTGTATCCGTTTCCTAGATCCCTGTTGAGAAAAGTTGAATTCCGTTGATTGTTGATCTCGAGGCTCTCTGCAACATCCCATTTCCATGGTGTAGATACACACTACTAAAAAGCCATGTAAATTTCGGTTCCCTGAGACCGACACATGTAAGCGGGCCTTTTGACATAAGAATCAGTTGAAAGAAACGTGAAAATCAATTCAATCAAACGTTCTCTTCGTCTAGTAGCGGATGTTTTGGTTTGAGAACACTTAATTTTACATGAAATGTTTGTTTACGTTCTATGATCTACGTCTAATATGGATTACGTCTCGTGTGAAAGTATGTACCACTTTTAATGCGACCAAAATTTACCGCAAACCAGAAAACGTTGCGAGCGAAAGTGGTACATGTTCATGATCTTTACAGTACGGGATCCCGATATCTCGTGAACTTGGCCATAGAGAATGTTACCGTCTTGAGCAAAGTTTTTCAGGTGACAAATTAGTCCAACTTAAGTAAGGCCTTTGACAAAGTAGACATTTTACTTCTTTTGACGTAGTACTACGTCTGTGATTTCTATATGGGGATACACTTTGTGAAAACCATAAATGGAACATGCAACAAAATTATGAAATATTTTGAATGTTCATAACGCAGCTGCCCCTGGACCAATTTCAATAATTTTATCACCAATCGATCAGAAATATTTCTAAGACTTAATCATTTTTAAAAATGTCACTTTTGTAAATTGCACGAATGTTCAACTGTTGCTATGATGATTAAAATTACAACCGATTGCCTGCAAAAAGCGATTTCCCTAACACAGATTTAAAAGTTTAATTCCATCCGTTCTCACCAAACGGGGTTTATTCAATCACCCCGTGGTGAGTGGTGGCGTTCTCCAGTACACAACGAAAGGCTGCCTGCAAGCAACGAGCTGCAGCCAACATGAACATCCGCTATTGATCGGAATCAGTAGATCTTCGTGATTCGCTGTGGGCCATCTATGTCAAGCGCGTCATACTAAAGAGTATAAACTGAGAGAACCCCGCTCAAATTCCTATTCCAACAGAAGTTCCTGCTGTAGTTAACAAATAAAATTTATTATATAAGGCCACGTAGTTCTACGCCACCATTGCGGACAGCCTCATTGGTTTGATCCTTGTAGTTTTTAAATTAAAACGTTTAGGTATGACAAGTACACTTTTAAAATGGATTGGATCATACTTGACAGAAAGAATACAGATGATCCACTTTAAAGGAAAAATGTCCTCGTCAGTTTATGTTAACTCGGGAGTTCCACAGGGATCTCATTTAGGTCCTTTATTATTTATTTTATTTGTGGATGACGATTGGTGCGTTAAAAGTCTGCTGGATATTAATGTTAATAAATGCAATATTATATGTTATTACAGAAAACACACTACTCTAGATTTTACATGTACTCTAGAAAACCAGCTGGTTGTAAGGTGCGATAAAATTAGGGACTTAGGAGTAATTCTTGACTCGAAGTTGACATTTGTAGGTCATGTAAATTCCACAATACACAAAGCAAATAATATGTTGGGTTTAAAAAAAAAAATAAAACCCATATACCATCAAAACACTTTATATAGCTTACGTGAGATCAATTCTCGAATATTGCATTGTATTATGTTTTTGAACTGATTCTATACGATTTTTATGTACCATACTTATAAAACTTATAAAAATCGTATGGAATCAGTTCAAAAACAGTTTTTGTTATGTACTCGTAGGAAACTAGGCTGGACCTCTTTTCCCCTTCCCGTTGCATGTTGATAAACATTGAAACACTTAAGAAACGAAGAGAAATTTCCATGATTTCCTTCGTTAATGATATTTTCTCAAAACGCGTAAATTCAGAAAATAAAATATTAGCAAGCTTAAATGTTTACGTACCATCATCACGCTTGTTAAGAACTCGAAATGTATTTCAACTGTCACTTCAAAGAACGAATTATGGTAAAAATGGACCAATCAATAGAATGATGCGAGTGTTTAATAATTATTGTGAGCGTATAGATCTAACGATGTCTAAATAAATACAGTAAGGAGAACACTTACTGCTAGGTTTTCATCTCGTTGAGTTTAAAACAATTTTTATTTCTTAGATATTTGTATATGTAATTCACATTTATTGATTTATACATGAATTAAAATAGCATGTAAGGCAACAGAACTTTTGTAAAACGGTCTACACTGATTGACGACAAATAAATAAATAAATATAGATGGTTACTGTCTTCAGCAAAGTTGTTCAGCTGATCAATTGCCTGCGGATCGTGATCATATTAGTTCATAACTTCCTCACAACGTGGCGCTAGTGATCATTTTAACTTCATGTATAAGCTGTATATCGAGATCCTTACACTGTCTTCAGCAAAGTTATTCAGGTGATCAAGTCCATGTGGATGGTGTTCATCATAGTTAAAAACTATGTCACAACGTGGCGCTAGTATGCCCATTAGACTGATGCAAAATTTGAAATTTTCGCTCCACAGTGCTCAAACGGTTCCAAATTGGGTCCTGCCTAGCCTCCCAAAATTTGAACTACTTTAGTAAGAAACTGATTTGACACAAACCATTTCAAGTTTATATGGGAATTACTATGAGAAAAATTATGTTTTTGTTCATATCTATCTAAATATTCACCACATCACTTTGCTTTTAAGAATAATAGCAGTAATTGTAGAAAGTTTTCTCAGCTACAACTTTGTTGAAAACCACTTTTCAATCAAATGCACGTAACAAAAGTTATTAATGATTCAAGTCACCGATGTCTTATGATTATGTTCTATCAACTGTTCAGCAGGCAACATTGGTGTTTCTAGTGAGAATAAGAGAGCACAAATATCATGGCTACTATGTCACATTGCGGAATACAGTGTTGCTAACAGAACAGCTGCTTGATCATGCCATAAGATTATCAATCTCTTAAACAATTAATAACTATTTAACTTGACATTTGGCTGAAAAACAATAAGAATAGTTATAAAACTTTTCAAAAAAGCAATATGGAAATAGGGTAGAAGACATTGAACAAAAAGTTTGCTTTTCCCATAGTAATTTCCATATAAACTTCGAATGATTTGTGCCAAGTCAGTTTCTTACCAAATTAGTTTAAATTTTGGGAGGCTAATCAGGACATGATTTGAAGAAGTTTGAGCACTGTGGAGCGAAAATTTCAAATTTTGCATCAGTCTAATGCCCATGAACTTTTTGTACAAGCTGCATTTCGAGATCCTTGCCATCTAGAAGGTTAGTGTCATCAGGAAAGTTTTTCAAAGGATAAGGTACCTCTGGATTCATAGGTGTTCATGCTAGATTGTATCGTGTTTTGATTGATGGTGGCGGAGTCTAAGTCTGCCACCCTGGTTGCAGTGTGTGTGGGGAAGTCGCACAAACATCGCGTGTATTTTAATTGGGTTTGCCAACAGGTTGACGTACAAGTCGGATTGTGTGCGGTGAAGTTTCCAAATGTTTGCTCGGTTGGTGAATTGGTTGAAAGTACAGGGGTTGTGAGAAATATAGGGTACTAGCAAAATTTTGTCCAAATTTGAACTGTTGTAACTTCGTTAAATATTGTTCGATTTTCAATCTTCAAGAAGCATTCAACTAGAAAACTAATCAAGTTTTATGGCGAGGTAATGGAAGTGACCATGGCTACCGGATACCGGAGATATTCTGGGTTTACTGAGGGCATGTCTAAATTGCTAAATTTGTGATGAGTTTTTCTCAGAGTGTCCGTTACTAATCTGTGTGTTTTGTTCATACGCCAAAAATAGAACCATTTTCAAAGCAAATGACGTACCTAGAGCTAAAATCGGCTCAGAATCAACCAAGATATGGCCATTTCCCTGGAATCGGTCCTGAGGGAGGGTTCTGAGTGCACTCAGTTCTTTCATTCACTCAAAACATGCCGTGCGACACCTCTTTCTTCATAGTTTTTTTTTACCAATAGGCTTTTTATAGACTTTGAATGGATCATTGACTACATTGGCCACTTCCAGAATCACCGGAGTGCCCTCGGGTGAACCTGTATTAGGGGACAAATTAATTTTTACAAAAATCATGCCGTTTGACACCTCTTTCTTAATGGTTTTTCATCAGTAGGATTTCTAAAGACTTTAAATGCATTATTGACACATTGGCCACTTCCGGAACCACCGAAGTACCCCCGGTGAACCTGAGGTAGGGTACAATTTCATTTTTACACCAAAACATGCCATGCGACACCTCTTTCTTCATGGTTTTGCATCAGTAGGCTTTCTATAGGCTTTAAATAGATCATTGATCGCATTGACCACTATCGGAACAACCGGAATGCCCCCAAGAAACCTTAAGTAGGGGACAATTTCATTTTACACCAAAACATGCCGTGTAACAGCTCGTTCTCCATGGTTTTGTATCAGTAGGCTTTCTATAAAGTTGAATTGGATCATTAATTACATTGGCGTCCTCGGAACCACCGAAATGCCCTCCGGGAAACCTGCAGTAGGTGACAATTGCATGTTTACGCCAAACTGTGGCAAACGATAGCTCTTTCTCATGGTTTTCCATCAGTAGGCTTTCTATAAACTTTAATTGGATCATTGATCACATTTCCCGCTCACTGAACCACCAAGAGGCCCCACGGAAACCTGTAGCAGGGGACAATTGCATTTTTACACCAAAGTATTCCGTATGGCAGCTCTTTCTTCACGGTTTTTCATCAAAAGACTTTTTAAAGACTTGAATTGGATCATTGACTAGATTGGCTGCTCTCCGCACAACCGGGATGTCTCTGGGGGAGGGATCCCTTTAGCAGGGGACAATTACATGTTTGAACCAAAATGTGCCGTGCAACAGCTCTTTCTTCATGATTTTTCATCAAAAAGGTTTCTGTAGAAGTGGATTATTGACCATATTGGCCAGTTTAGAAACTATCGAGATGCCCCCGGAGAACCTATAGTAGAGGTCAATTATATTTTTACACCAATACACAGCTCTTTTTCATTACTTTTCGTCAACATGTAAGATGTGACGATATGAAAAGTTTCGTATACACCGATGAAAATTCAATAATAACATTGAGAAAGATTTTTTCGGAAGCAAGGATTAGTCTTGAACTCGCCTGGGAATTGAATCGTACGGTTTATGAATTGTTTCAATAGGTATTTAATACCAATCGTCAATCAAAAGTTTTTCCAACTTTTTTACAGACGTCGATGGTGGGAACACGCTCCTCACTCAAATGGGAAAGCAACGAAAAACAACGCATTTTACTCCAGGGGTGCATTTTAGTTCATCCTTACATAATATTCAAATTTTTCTTTTATCTGCGTTCAAGTGACTATACTCACACGCAGCGAGTATGTAGTAAGATCAGATTGAAAAAGAGAAAAAGACAAAGATGATATTCATTCTTTGCGATTCGTTATGAAAAATGTAAACTATGAACATTGCGACCAAGATAATCATAGCATAGCCTTGATGTTGACTTGCATCTGTATATCTGTATTAGTATTTCGAAAATAAGCTGATAACCTGTTTTCCAGTTGTTGTGATCCATTCAATGCTTTAGAAAGCCTACTGATGCAAAACCATGAAGAAAGAGGTGTCGCATGGCATGTTTTGGTGTAAAAATGAAATTGTACCCTACTGCAGGTTCCCCGGGGGTACTTCGGTGGTTCCGAAAGTGGCCAATGTAGTCAATGATCCATTTAAAGTGTACAGAAAGCCTATTGGTAAAAAACTATGAAGAAAGATGTGTCACATGGCATGTTTTGAGTGAATGAAAGAACTGACCGCACTCAGAACCCTCCCTCAGGACCGATTCCAGGGAAATGGCCATATCTTGGTTGATTCTGAGCCGATTTTAGCTCTTGGTACGTCATTTGCTTTGGAAATGGTTCTATTTTTGGCGTATGAACAAAAAATACAGATTAGTAACGGACACTCTGAGAAAAACTCATCACAAATTTAGCAATTTAAACATGCCCTCAGGAAACCCGGAATATCTCCGGTATCCGGTAACCATGGTCACTTCCATTGCCCCACCATAAAACTTGATTAGTTTTTCTTGAAGATTAAAAATCGAACCATATTCAACGAAGTTACAACAGTCCAAAGTTAGACAAAATTTTGCTAGTAAAGGGTGATACGGTCAAAATTTGGTCAAGGTAAAACGCGTGTAAATCGGTGAAATCGTTTATTTAAAAAATCAAATTAAATTTCTTTTTCAAGTTCAATTAGTATAAAATTCAGGAAAAATATTCAGTTAGGCTTCCGCTTTTCCAAATCCGAATTGCCGGGCCTTACGCTTGACCCCTGCCATCAGATTTTGTACAGCCACCTTGTCCACCTTCTTCGCCGCAGAAAGCCAGTTTGCCTTGAACTGCTGCTCGCCCTTAGCAGTTTTTTTGGTCTTCTTTAGGTTCCGCTTGACAATAGCCCAGTATTTCTCAATTGGGCGGAGCTCTGGCGTGTTGGGAGGGTTCTTGTCCTTGGGAACCACCTGCACGTTGTTGGCGGCGTACCACTCCATGGCCTTTTTACCGTAATGGCAAGATGCCAAATCCGGCCAAAACAGTACGGAACAACCGTGTTTCTTCAGGAAAGGCAGCAGACGTTTATTCAAACACTCTTTCACGTAAATTTCTTGGTTGACAGTCCCGGAAGCTATGAAAATGCTGCTTTTCAAGCCACAGGTACAGATGGCTTGCCAAACCAGATATTTCTTTGCGAACTTTGACAGTTTCATGTGCTTGAAAACATCTGCTACCTTTCCCCTTCCTTTTGCCGTATAAAACTCCTGTCCCGGAAGCTGCTTGTAGTCGGCTTTGACGTAGGTTTCGTCGTCCATTACCACGCAGTCAAACTTCGTCAGCATCGTCGTGTACAGCCTCCGGGATCGCGCTTTGGCCGTCGTATTTTGTTTACCTTCTTGTAAGTCGATAGTCCGGCTCGTTTTTTGGCTCGATGCACGGTTGTAGACGATACACCCAGCTTATTTGCGGCATCTCGGAGAGAGAGGTTAGGGTTTCGCTTGAAACTACCGGCAACTCTCTTTGTCGTCTCAGCGGCTTCCGGTTTTCGATTTCCCCCCGATCCAGACTTCCTGGCTGTCGACAAACGTTCCCCAAACACTTTAATTACATTTGTAACGGTTGATTTGGCAACTTTTAGCGATTTTGACAACTTTGCGTGCGAGTAGCTCGGATTTTCGCGATGCGTGAGCAAAATTTTGATATGCTGCTCTTCTTGCTTGGTCGGCATTTTGACAACTGAAGAGTGAATTCCAAAATCAAAATAGGAACAACATTCTACACACACACGCCTTCAAAATGAGGGGTGTTCAGGTTTTTTAAATGCAAAATTGAAAGAAATACGTCAAGTTGATATTGACCAAATTTTGACCGTATCACCCTTTACCCTATATTTCTCACAACCCCTGTAGATTCGACAACCAGTCTAAGAACCATGTTTACAACCCGGTTGCAGTGTGTGTGGGCTGCATTTGGTTGTTTCACATTAATTTTGTGAATTGTAAAACACCAGATTGAAATCGATGGAAATGCCCTTAAGTGATATCCACAGACCGATATAAATGCCCAAATATCAGCAATTATTTCCAACGTTGCAAAGCAGCCCTGTTTGACGGATTTAGGAATACTAGAAAGCAAACCTTCCTGCTCGTACTCTGTTTTGAGTCGCAACAAGTGTCGGCTTTTGCAAGCCTTTGAGGAAAAAAGCAGTAGAATGTTTGCATCCTACAAACACACAACTAGCATTATATATGAGCGTATCGAACGTCGAACTATAGTGGACGCCATTAAATTGCAATCGAAATCGAAAACGACAAAAGAGCATAACGTACTTCTCCTGGTGCAGCACGAGGGAAAAAAGCAGCATATCTGAAGCAGAGAATTATCTGCAGCCAGACCGGGCTAATCAATAACTCCGACCGCAAAAGAGCTGCTTGTTGTCTTTCTAATGCTGGAGTGCCGGTGAATGGGACTTGTGTTCATTGATCATAAATATGCATTGCTGGAATGATAATTTCCCTGTCTGTCAACATCGATGTCGCTGTCCGAGCTTTGAAAAAAAAAAATGTGCAGTGGTTTTGTTTTGCTTCAGTGGTAGAGGTTGATTGATGCATATGTTGAAATCCTTTTGAGGAGATTGTGCAACCAGTTGATGTGGAATTTGTAGCATAAGCGTGGTCTATGAATAGAATGATCATTGGCGTAGCTACTGGGGGTGCCAAGGGGGCCGGGCTAATCCCATTTTTGGTGATTTTTTGACTCACCGGTATTTTGTCAAGCTTGTAAAGATCGATGTTACTATTTAACAGAGATTTATAAAATTGGACCACAAACAACGAAGTCCTTTATGTTGACTACTTTTCTTATGTTCTGGACTAGAGGAAACAATTTTGAAAAATTATATTAGTTCGATATTTAAGCGATGGCATAATAAGACGAATTCAGGCTCTGCATGTTGGCAATAAGCCAAAGAATTTTTCTTTAATTTCTGGAAACTTCGCAAAATTTCAAGGACTTTAAGGAAGTTCAGGGAACATCGTAGAAATTCTGGGAACTTCATAGAGCTTCAGAAAAATTCGTAGAAACAAAGAGCTTGGAAAAGTTCTGAAAACTGCCTAGAAGTGCAACATTTATTTAAGATTGAGGAGCTTCGTAGAAGTTAATGGAAAAAAATATTTTATTTCAGAGAGGCTTATTATTGATCTTCTGATCATCTTGAAGCCACTCGGACTTGCAAAATTTGTGAAAATTACATACAAATTCAAAAAACTTCGTTCGTGGAACTTTGCAGAAAATCAACGGCAAACGTAGCAGAGCAGCATACTTTGTAGAACTTTTGCAAATTTAGAGGGTTGTTTTGCATTTTGAGGAGCTATGTACAATTTCATATATATGTAAAGAATTTTGAAAAAGTTTACGGATCTGAAAATAGTTCAATAATACCCTGTTCTCATTACGCTCTATATCAAGTGATATAGAGTGATTCGTGATATAGCAGCTATATCATGTTCTATATTACGTGATATCCCATACAAACGATCTGACATTCTATATCATGAATAGTTCTTGATATAGCTCATATCATGTTGTGTACTTGATAAAATCCTGAAAAGCAGTGACTGGCAACCAGGCCACGATACAGCTGGTCGCTAGTTTTTGGCTTCAAATGTCAATCAAAACATTTAAAAAATCCGAACTGGCAGTTTCAAGCAACCATTCTAAATCTCCTGACCCACCTGCCCGAGTCAAAGTTCTTCCGCAATCAATGCCATCGCATTGGCTCAATTCAACTGGCGCCAACTAATGGAAGGTTTCACGGTGGTGATCGCCTTCGGAGTGTGCCCGTCGAAAAAACAATGTAGCCTGTCAAAAAATTTCTCCGGTACCCAACCAAAACGTCCCGTCACCAGAACGGACGCCGTTTTGTGTCGACTGTCCAGGTTCCTTAGGAGGAAATCAAGAAGCTTTCCCGATGGGAAGTCATCAACATCAAGGTGAAAGCCGGAAAATGAATTATCATAAAGGAGTATAAAAGCTATCTCGTATGCTACACGCTAACTTCTGCTCACTCACCAGGTGAGTCAATCGTACTCACTTTCGTCCGATGTTTCGAGTTGTCAAAAATTGAGTTAACGAGAAATGTCAAACTTAGTAAAAGCCACTCAGTCAGCAAAATCCTGGACTTGGAAAAAATGCCAGTCGGAGGTAACCTCATAGAAAATGTTGCTTAAAACCAGCGAATCCAAACACATAAAGCAACCAACGATACAGACAAAACGGTTGCTACGACTACCATGACAAACTCGCTTTGTTACATAGTTCGATCAGAGTGGTAGAAGAATAATGATATATTGCTTGCTTGCTTTGTTGCAAAACACACGAATGAGGACATAGCTTGATCTGAATCGACTAAAGACATAGCAAAAAAAATCCCATTAACACACGTGTATCATCCTCGGCTTTACTTGGTGAAGCAGCTTGCCAACAATTTGCTCGTTTCCTTCTACCGCCCCGAGTGAGCTGTGTCGCACGGGCTGCTTGGCATGAAAAAGAAGGAAGAAGATTATATCATTAATGCTTTCCACTTCTGACATAGCGTTATTATTCGGTTCGTTGATCGCTTGTCATTTTGTCATTTGGAGATATTTTTGAATCCTTGCTTAAAACCGACTGAAATGCCTTCAGGTAAGTACGAATTGTTTAGGGAAACGGTGTTGAACCATTTTCTGCTCCGGTAGAATGAATCCGGAGCAGGCAATTTCCATTTCCTTGAATAAAAATAAAAATCAAAACAAAAACCCTCCCCGCAACTGAAAATACCGGCGAGTGGATTTGACTCAGTCTACGTGAGAACGTCATTTACTCAAAAGTGAGTCAACATAAGGCTACTCAATTATGAGTAGCCCTACTTGCCACTGAGATGAGTACATTCGACACAATTTTGAGTTGACCAGAATAAGCGTGCAGCTTTCCTACAACCAGCGTTGCCAGATTGTTTCTATGATTATCGGTATCAAATGATTAAAAAATCGGTATTTATCGGTATTCACTATTTTAATCAATTTTAATTTTTTCAAACTTTTGGACTAAAATTTAAAGATGTACTTTCCATGTAAGTCGGAAGAAATCTCTGGGAAATATTTGAATTAGTCTCTTAATGGTACCGACAAAACTTCCGGAGGAAGAATAAAGAAGATCTCGTGGAGGAAGTTTGAAGGAAGTTCTAAAAGATGTTGAAAAAACATCCGATGGGGATCTTCCAAGACAAATATTGAGAAACTTCTGGCACAAAGTTTAGAAACTTTTGGGAAACAAATACGGAAGCCAATCCCGGAGGAGCCATTTCCAGATACTCGATAGATACAACCGGTAGAACTTTAATTGAACTTCCTGGCGAAGGCGGAAGAAACTTTCAAGAGAAGATGGAAAAATATCTGGTAGAAATAGATTTCTGGGGGATGTTAGCACAATATTCCCTGAAGTTCCTCACATGCTATATTGATCCAGAAATTTTCCTGATATTCATAAAACGTCCCTGAAAATCCCACAATGTCCCTGATGTTTTTGGAACATTCCTGAGTTGCACTTCAGAATAATTCCTCGGAAAAGCTCTTGCAATTTTCCTATATTTAATAAGGCTGTTTTGAAGTTCTCTGATCATCTTCAAAGTACTCGGAACTTCCTAATTATTATGGAACTACCTGAAAATCTCTTATCTTCTTTAAAAGTCCGTGGATCTTCTCTAGCACTTTAAATTATTTTATTTTAATTAATGAACATCAGCATTAAAGTTCTCTGATCTTCCCGATTCCTTATTTTTTTTAAGTTCTCGAAACAGCCGATAGAAAACGCAGAGCTTCCCTCAAAATGTTCTCACAATTTTCTTATATTCATGTAACTTTCCTTACGTTTCCAAAATTTTCATGAACCTCTCGGAACTTGTTCTGATGTTCTCAGATCTTCCCTAAAGTTATCTCAATTCTCTTGAAACAAATGGAACTGTCCTGAAAACCATTAAATTTCTTTGAAGTTCTTTGGGCTTGTGAAGCTTCCAAAATATTTCAGTTTCCTTTAGTTCATTGGAGTTCTCTGGGCTTTCCTGAGATTGCCGGGTTCTCGGATTTGAACAGAAGTTAATGAAACTGTCTAAATTTATCGGAACCTACTCAAAAGTCTGAACTGTTCTGAAGTTTCAGAACTTCTGAAAACTTCCTGAAGTTTTTCTGAAACTTATGGAACCGTGATAAAACTCTGGAAGCATTTCTGAAGTTCCGAAAAAACTGACGGGAGGAGACGGAAGAACCTTAGGAGCGAAGCCAGAAGAAGCTTTCAAGGGAAGTCGAAATAGCTTTCTGGAAGGAATCGGAAAACAACTAACAGGGTAAGGTGGATGGAAATTCCTAGGGAAAGTTGCAAGAAACTTCAAAGGGAAGATTAAATAAATTTCAGGAAGTTCAAAAATTAACGTTAAATAGGCCCTATTTTTTCCGATTTCCAGAAATTACTGGGATGAGCCCTCAGCTGTTTTTCGACTAAAATATATACGTACCCTAATTAACAAAGCACAAGCAATACAAAATCTCAAATTGGCCACTAAATACTACAGGGGTGCACCAATAAACAAAAAACAAGTTGCAATAGAAATGAAGAAAAAGGCAATAAACAAATAAAAAGCATCTTTTAATAATTTGAATGTGAGCGGTAAAAATGGCAAAAAGGGCAATAGTAAATACAATACGCTCAATTAAATAAGGATGAATCTCCACTAAATTAGGAAATTTGAGCACTAAATAACGCACTTTCGTCACCTGCAGTTGAAGATATTTTCCCATAAAAGTGGCAAAATGAGCAATGTCATATTGAATAACCGCAATAAATAAATCTAAAATGTCCCACACAAAGCGCACAGTTATCACTGTTTTAATCCAATTATGCTGTAAAATCGTGATTATTTCCCCAAGAAAAAAATGAAAATATCTTTTAAAAACTGAAAAAGTTCCAGGAACCAGAAGATAAATGTATGCTTGAACATGAGGATGAGCCATCGTAAAATATGAATCGTTCTTAAAGAAAAGAAAATAATTCATGCAGGAAAGTAAAAATGAGCAATTAAAAACGAACACTGCGCAATATAAAATAAAACAAAATTCCAATGATATTCAGGAAATATTCCTTTAAATTGAAAGTTTATGAGCCAATAACCCAGATCAATTTCCATATGGTATTTTCAAGACAGCAATAAGTAGTGATACTGTGTCTTGGCTAACAAAGTCGATGTCGATAAAGAAGATTGACGAATGGGGGCCTCATTGAAAAAGGTACCATTAAACAAAATCAAAAGAGCACTAAAAACAGCTGTTTGAGCAATATATACGTCTCAAAAGAGCACTAGAAAATGCCATTTGAGCAATATAAAGGTAAAAAAAGACACAAAAAGCACAATTAATGTCCCAGGGAAAATTTCAAAAACGCTCAACAAAAAATAAGAAATTAGCAAGAAACGTATAAAATTAGCACTCTGAAAAATAATTTGAGCAATTTATAGGCCATGAAGGTCACTAAGAATGAAAACAATATCTTTTGAAAACCTGCAAATCTTCATCGAACCATAGACAAACAGACATAACACTCGCATCTTGTACATCTTGTACATGTGTAAGCGTCAAACGCAAGGAAATTACCTATGGGTGCCACCGGCTGAGGTGTTATCAACTAACACATATTTATATTGACCGTTAAATGCGTGTTCGATGTACAAGATGCGAGAGTTATGTCTGTTTGTCTATGGTTCGATGAAGATTTGCAGGTTTTCAAAAGATATTGTTTTCGTTCTTAGTGACCTTCATGGCCAATAAAATGCTCAATTTATTTTTCAGAGTGCTAATTTTATACGTTTCTTGCTCATTTCTTATTTTTTGTTGAGCGTTTTTGAAATTTTCCCTGGGACATTAATTGTGCTTTTTGTGTCTTTTTTTACCTTTATATTGCTCAAATGGCATTTTTAGTGCTCTTTTGTGACGTATATATTGCTCAAACAGCTGTTTTTAGTGCTCTTTTGATTTTGTTTAATGGTACTTTTTTTCAATGAGGCCCCCATTCGTCAATCTTCTTTATCGACATCGACTTTGTTAGCCAAGACACAGTATCACTACTTATTGCTGTCTTGAAAATACCATATGGAAATTGATCTGGGTTATTGGCTCATAAACTTTCAATTTAAAGGAATATTTCCTGAATATCATTGGAATTTTGTTTTATTTTATATTGCGCAGTGTTCGTTTTTAATTGCTCATTTTTACTTTCCTGCATGAATTATTTTCTTTTCTTTAAGAACGATTCATATTTTACGATGGCTCATCCTCATGTTCAAGCATACATTTATCTTCTGGTTCCTGGAACTTTTTCAGTTTTTAAAAGATATTTTCATTTTTTTTCTTGGGGAAATAATCACGATTTTACAGCATAATTGGATTAAAACAGTGATAACTGTGCGCTTTGTGTGGGACATTTTAGATTTATTTATTGCGGTTATTCAATATGACATTGCTCATTTTGCCACTTTTATGGGAAAATATCTTCAACTGCAGGTGACGAAAGTGAGTTATTTAGTGCTCAAATTTCCTAATTTAGTGGAGATTCATCCTTATTTAATTGAGCGTATTGTATTTACTATTGCCCTTTTTGCCATTTTTACCGCTCACATTCAAATTATTAAAAGATGCTTTTTATTTGTTTATTGCCTTTTTCTTCATTTCTATTGCAACTTGTTTTTTGTTTATTGGTGCACCCCTGTAGTATTTAGTGGCCAATTTGAGATTTTTCATTGCTCATTTCGCTTTTTTTATTGATGATTAATTGTGCTGCCGCTGTTTTTCAACTCCTTGATAACCAAAAACGGCGAGGAAATGGAAGCATTAGTCGAAAGAGTATCAAGCATAACACATTTTTTTAGAGCAGGCTCAAAAATTTTAATTTTACAAAAGATAAAAGTCTCTCACAATAGTTTCCTCTGACAATTCAGTCCGGGCAGGCAGTAATCATTATGATTATTAATAATAAAAAAAATCGGTATAAATCGTTATTAAAACGCAAAAATCGGTATTCTGAGAAACCTTATCTGTATGTCGGCATCAAGTTTGAAAATCGGTATAAATACCGATAAATCGGTATATCTGGCAACGCTGCCTACATCGCTACAGCTATAGAGAAAACACATTCTCGGAGAGGCAAAAAAGAGAGAAAAAGAGACCTAACACCGTTGGAGGGGCAGCTCTCCAACACAAGAACAATGGAATGTGTTGCACGATTTAAAATGCTCCTTCACGTCTCTTTGGAAATGCAGTCTCGCAATAACGTGTGTTTTACTTGCAGAAAATTGAATAGTTTCCGATCACTGATTGTTTGTGCAAAACATTATTTCACGGTTAATTTCTTGTTTCGACGACATGACTGGAACTATTGTATGAATAACTATGAAACTTGACAGATGGAAACAATATACTATGAATAAGTTGTACTCAAATTTTCGGGTTTTTACTCGTACGGTTCAAAGGTTACGGAAGATTTTCGATGTGCAATTTTTATCGAATACACCCTTTAGTTAAATTCAAAGTAACATTTGAAAAATTTGCAGAAGCAACACAACATTGAAACAAAAAATTTCTCACGCAATTTAGCTTTTAAAACGCTTACTGATAGCTAGTAAATCCCATTTCCTTTTAAATTTCCTCCCGACTCTCAACAACATCGATCCATCCTACATATCCGGCCACTGCTGTACTGAGTGACTGTGAAGCGTCTGCGATCTACGCGCGAGCAAATATGAAACCTGATTGATTGATTGATCGCCTCCGGCCTATTGTGCGTATGTTGCAAACAATGCTTCACCATCAAATGTACAATTTAATCTTTTTTTTTCTCATTTATAAATTCCCAACCACTTCGGTACACTGACCGTCGATGATACGTGTATCATGCTTTCACGCTTGCTTAATAAATCGCACATTAATATGCATAATCCGCGGAAAATCCCTTCCCCCATGCAAACACTTCCTCGTCACTACAATGCATCACGGGAAGCAGTCAGAAATGGGGAATGTGAAAAAGGAATTGTTTTTTTTTCGATCGACTTGCATTGAAACCTGCAGGCAGGCGGCTGCAGTTCAATTGATGCCCAGGCGGTGATGCAGCATCATTTAATCTGTTTGGAAATATCCGCGGAACTTCCGCCTGTATAATGAAATCGAGAATATAATTTACAGCCCGAATGCGTTCATTGAATCCCAGTTTCACTATCATCCGCGAAAGAAGACAGTTGTTAACCCTCATTTCGTTGCATACTTTGATACATGCAATTGGCGGTGGTTATTGGGGGTACCGTCCAGCACCTTTGTGTTGTGGATATGGTTGAATTCACGGAACAGATTTATTAATTCATTAACGATTGGGTTGCCATTTACGATGTGAAATGCGAGGATGTGCACAGAATTTGGTTTGTCCATGTTCACATTACGTTGCGCGATCCGGTTCAGTGGCATTTCTTTGCACATTTGATTTTCATAACTGGATTTCAGCGTAAACACAAATAATGTTTTATAACACTTTAATACCGTTGCTATTTTGACAACAATAGTTGATCGTTGCCACCATTTGAAGCAGCAGAAAATGTTCTCCTACAGAACTTTGCCAAAGACAGTAACTTCCTAGATGATTTGTATATTAGAGCTACTAATGAATGGAGATTCGATTTTTTTTTTGATATTCGGCTATGCAGTCTTTTTAATTTAGAACAAACGGATAAATTTTGTCCATGGTTTCGATGCCGGTTAGCATCTTCTTCAGAGAAAAATATTTTTGTTCTTAGTCTAACGACTTTTCTATGCGTGTAACAAGGTTGGAAGCCAGTCACTAAAAAATCTCTTTTCTTAAGGCCAAGTCACTAAAGTCACTTTTCATTGTAATAAGTCACTCTTTTAAACTTTTTTAAACGTGAATTTATTTCAAGATTGATCATTCTTCTGAATAGGCTTACATTTTGTCCTATTTTTGAACAATTCGATGTTGACGACCTTGAATAGAGTTTTTTTTAACGATTGATCGTTCTTCTTTATCTACAGGGTGTCCACTCATTTGGCTAAATAAAGTCCCCTGAGTTTTCCAGGTTTTCCATAACTTTTTCGGATGGTTTCCAGGTTTATAATAAGAATGCTATTTATGAAATGCATTAAAAATATGTTTTTAACGCAAACGTTTTTAAGACATGACAATCTGTTTTAAAAAACAGCTTTACTATCAAATCCATTAAATGTTGAAATTGTACACTTACTTCATTTTAGTAAGTCTAAGATCACATCATTGACATCATGACGATTCGTACTAACAAAAATGTGGAAACTTTAATGAAATTCCATTGATCTCAAAAAAGCTAGATCTAGAGATCTTTGGGGAATTCCAAAGATCTTAAGGGGAAGTTCCCGAAACTTTAGCCCAGACTGAATTCGTTTAAAAATCTATAAGCGTGAGTTTAGACAAACTCAGGACAGTTCCGTGATGTGCTGAAATAAAATCGAAAACCCAAACGATGGTCCGAAAGATTCAGTACAGGGACCTTCAGAAAATTTATGAAAACTTCAGAAATATTTCAGGAACTTAACAGAAGTCCAGAGAATTTCAGGGAAGTTTAAAGGTGTTTAGGAGAATTCCATTGATTTTAAAGCAGAAACGAGATCTTCGTTAGAGTTGAGAGTTTTAGGGAAGCTTCGAGAACATCAAGACAGATTAGAGAATTAAAGGGCACTTCAAAAAATATCAAGCAAATTGCAGAAGCCGGAATTTCCGGAAACTTCGGTTTGCGCAGAGAAAATTTATGCAACGCAATAAAAGTTAAATGAAAATCTGGAAAATGTAACAGCTTTTCAAAAGTGTTATATCGTGGCCATTTCAAGATCTGAAATAAATCGAAAATTTAGCTAAGTTGCTTTGAAATCATCAACGAAGTTCCAGTAATAAAAAAAAAATTGGAAAGATCCATTTTTTTTAAATAGTCACTTTAACACTCTTGAGTCATTCGTGACTTGTCCGGGGGAGAGATTTGAACTCGTGACTGTGGCGTGAGAGGTATGGATGTTAACCACTTCACCGATGTCACCCCTGGTGAGACAGCAGGTAAAATTGTTCAAAATAATAGCAGTACTAATAATTTTCATTTCAGCTTAATTTTGAGATTTTAAATTTTACATGTCTCAAAATTCTAACAAACCCCACCCAATTAACAAATGTATATAATATTTAAAAATGCTAAAATATTTGCAGCACGTAAATTTTCAAATAAAAACTGCTATTATTTTGAACAATTTTACCTAGATACATCATGTCAAAGTTGACAATTTGTTTAGTTTTTGTTTTATTTTTCAATGCTCCGTGAATTCGAAGGAAATTTTCTCAATTACTATATTAATAACTACCTAACTTAACATTTGAAGGGCCTAGCAACAACAAAACTTGTGTAGCCCTTTTCGCGCTAACCGAAGTAGGAGGAAATACACAACTTAACAAATTCTCGTTTTTATCACAAGACTAAGTCTTGCGACTGGAGTTTAATGAATAATATCCGTCAAACACTTCCGAAAACATGTTTTGATACAAAACAGTGTCAAAATCGAGAGAAAATTCATGAAGTCCTCTGGGTAGCAAACTTTTTAATCAACTCTTAATTCATCAGAACAACACTATCAGAATGAACCAGGGGAAGCTTACAAGTTTCGACAGCCTCAACCATCGGCAATTGAGATATTTACAACTGACAAGGGAGTTAGAGTGAGCTTTTGCGCTCTCTTTCTCCATTACTCTCTTGGCCTGCAATCAGATATCCAAGTGCACAGCGAGAAATGCAACTCACACTTTCAAACCGGTCTGCAAGTATGATAAAGCTGGGTTTAGACTAGGCAAGTCAAATGATCAACTCAGTTGAATTCAATTGGCTTGAAAAGTTGAGTCTGGTTCAAATTTTTTCAATTCAAGTGAGTTGATCAAGTCAGTTGAATGGCATGGTTTACACGTTCAATTCGCGTTCAAGTCAGTTGAATTCCACTGACTTAATCAATTGACTTGCCCTGTCTAAGCCCAGCTAAACGTCCAAAGCGTACCATACTGCTGTTTCCGTGTTGCTCCCGTTTGACACGTGACTGCTGAAAGTTTATGTTAGGGTAAAGAACTACTTCGGCCTTATCGCCCATTTTAGGGCAAAGAACTACTTCGGCCTTATCGCCCATTTTGGGCTTATCGTGCAGAAAACACAAAATAATTCCGTGATTTCAGAGTTAACAAGTCAATTATGAGTTTGGTACGTTGCTTTAGTTAATAAGCTACCGAACAAAATCAATGAGAACGCGTGATATGAAGGTTTGCACCCATTATTCACAAAAACATAAGAAGCGTTCCGACAAAATCAATTTTTATCTTCATCCGATAGGCCGAAGGGAATTCATTTGCGTTTCAATGGCGTTTTAATGCGTTAGGCCGAGTTTGGCGTCAAGAAGCAGTGTTAGACTTTTGACAATATATCAACGATTGGTTCCTCTTTATCAAATCTTACGGTACGGTAAATAAATTTGAAAGCCATCAGTAATAATAACATTCCGTTTGGTGCTAAGCTGCGCTAGATTAAGAAATACTAAGTGTGGGTTATGCTTAATAGGCCGAAAATGGGGTAGTAAACCCTACAACTAGTGGTGCAAACCGCCATGTATTGTGGAAAATTTGTGGTATGTTTCAAGAGGTGATAAAAGGTCTGCTTGGCTTACATCAGGCATTTGACCATTTACAAACTTGCCACCCGCCACCCAAAAAAGCTCGCTTTTAGGAATAGTGCTCCGAGTTTTTTTAACGAGTTTTGTCATGGTAGTGATATCGACATGCTTAGAAATCAATGTATTAGGGATTAGGCAGACCATCCGAACTGAACTGAATCCTTTTTGAAGCAAATCAAGGTCGAAGATTTAATTGAGCCACACTATAAAATAGTGTATTCATGGTCACTTGTGGTCTGGCGTAAAGAAGTATGTACAGCTACAATGTGACCATTAAATCTATAAAAATCTAAACGAATTTCTTAAATTATTTACACCTGTGGTTGCACTTGTGGACGCGACGCATTTTGTATGAAAATCGGCATGCGCTGCGTTTTTATCTAACACAGCTGTTAACTTTATAAAACTTAAGGAAAATTATAATACTTAAAGGCTGTTAAATCGATTCCAGTAAACTTGTGGGTTCTTTAACAAAAAAATACTTATATATTTAGGGCAGTCTAGGGAATTTAAAGGAAATTGAGAAATATTTTGGGCAGTTTAAAAAACTCTAGACTATTGAAGAAGTTTTGAATAAGTTTCGAAAATTTGAACTTCAGCAAATCTTGAGAACATCAGCACACTTTGTTGTTTTCTACCGAGCTCGGCTGTGCGAATTTCGGCAAAAAAAGTTTTACTGAGATCTCAGCAAATATTTCAAATGAGATTTAGAAAAAGCATTATCCGAGACTTAACAATCAAATGTCACTTTTGCTGAGATCTCAGTGAAACTTATTTTTGTCGATATTTGCACAGCCAATTAATTATTAATTATTTCGCTGACTGCTGAAGCTTAAAGAAGTTTCTGAATTTTCAGAATAACTTCGAAAACTTCACAGAAGCACAGAGATCTTCAGAAACATTTCGAGAACTTCATAAAAGTCTTTGGAACTTAAGGAAAGATCCAAATACTTCAGGAACTTTTATGGACATTTCAGGAGCATCTCAAATAATTTGATGTAGTTAAGCTCCAAAAACAAAGGGAATTTCAGGGGAGTTCAGTTCCATTAGTTTCACTAAATTAGCGAGAAAATTCAAGAAGCTTCCAGATTTTCAGAGAGCAGGCTTAAACATTTTTAGAACTGTTCAATTAAATTCATGGTAGTACAACAATCATGAGAACTGCAAAAAATTTAGAGAACTTCGAGAAAGATATGACTAAGCCTCGCTAATAAAGCTCTAAAAAACGAAAAAATATATCCTCAGAACAGAGAAATTCCAGAGAAGGGAAATCACATAAGTTATAAAAAAAAGTTTCAAGAAATTCAGTGAATTGTTAACACTTTAGAGAAGATTTATGATCGTTAGGAAAATTGTAGAATATTGAGGAAGCCCGAAAAAGTTTAGAGAAGCTAAAAAAATGATGAGAAGTAGGGTAGACAACTTCTTCGACCAGATCGCACATTTTGGGCTTATCAAGCAGAAAACTTCAAATAAATCCATGATTTCAGAGTTAACAAGTCAATTATGCGTTTGGTACGATACTTTAGATAATAAGCTACCAAACGAAGTGAATGAGAACGCATGATATGAAGGTTTACACCCATTATTCCCAAAAACAAAAGAAGCGCTCCGACCGACTCCATTTTTATCTTCATCCGATTGGCCGAAGTGAATTCATTGGCTTTTTGTATGCATTAAGCTGAGTTTGGCGTCAAGAAGCAGTGTTAGACTTTTGACAATTTATCTACGATTGGTTTATCTTTATCAAATCTTACGGTACGTACGGAAAGGTAAATAGATTTGGAAGCCATGAGTAATGTTGTTTATTAATTTATTTGATAAGGCTCAACCGAATTAACTTTACAGAGCCGAGGATTCTTGGTCACTATATAATACATCTTAAAACTATAGTCAAAAGGTACAACACAATAAACACTTTATCTTCCGCTATCCAAAAAGCCTCCTCCATCAGAACGGGAGCCGCTTCCAGTTTTTTCATTGTATGGCAAATTGTTGTACGCCAACGAGGGTCAGAGCGCGTCCATTGCAGCAATGGACGCAAAACGTGGTCAGCACTCACACACTCATCACTAAACGGTTGCTTTCCAAAGTCGACGACGCATCGACCGAAAGAACTGCTGATGAAGAACAATGAGGAGGACCACACAATGGTTGCTGCCGAGAAAACAGACGATCGAGTAGCACACATCGAGAGTGGCCTGCTTTTGTCGACAGCCGAGTGAACACTGAGCCATGAGTAATAATAACATTCCATTTGGTGCTAAACTGCGCTATATTAAAAAAGACTAATTGCGGATTATGCTTAATTGGCCGAAAATGGGGTAGCTAACCCTATTGCAAGCATCAGGCTAGTATCTCTAACTACAAAAGAACTTCAAGGCAGTTTAATTATATGGAGATCTCAAAAAAGTCAACGGAGATTTCTCATGAAAATTCGCTTGAAGTTTACTATCTTAGGCTTAGGCTTCATTAGAAGTTTCAAATTTCTCAGAAGTACCTACCATGAAAGCAGATTACAGTTGATGTTTTTCTCATAGATGTTTTCCCCAGAGCTTCCGTGGAATGAGGTCATTAAAAATTGTTATAATAAAATTCCATGAGCCTTAAAACTTTGCAAAAAAATTTACTCCAGATTCTTGAAAATTTCTTGATTTATCATAGGTTTTCAGTTCAGAATATATAAAATTGGTGGGAAATATGCATATTCTACAACCAAAAAAAAAAAATCATTTGAGGCCCTGAATTTAAAAAATGTATTTGTTACTTAATCCATTCTGGATCTATAATGTTCAATGTGTGAATGAAAATAACTAGGAATATTAAATGTGCTTATTTTAAAATGCATTCTTTGTAAGAAAATTATTAAATTTTCTGAGTAATTTATTAATTTAATTTATTCATTTAATTTGTTCTTCTTCATCGGACTTAACGTGTCTAAATGAAGCCTGATGGGGGAAAAGGCATAAAAACCCCATATCTCTTCGAAATACATGAATCACAATAATACAATACAATTACAACGAACATTAATCGAGTCTATAGCATAAAAAAAGTTATCTTCCTATGGCATAGAGTTGTCCGTGAATCAGGTAGAAGTCCTCGTCATGCAGTTGAACTGGAAACAAAAAAAAATAAACAGGCAGCACAATCCTTCACGTGTACATTAAATGGACAGCTACTCACCTTCTCAGGAGTCAGCGTTGAATACGGTGACGAAAGGTTTCCACTGCACAGTTAAAGTCGAAAAACTCGTAAAACTCGTTGAAACACCCAGACATGAACCGTATTGGGTCATGCAAGCTGTAGTTCGCAGCACGAGGTCCAAGATGTAGGAAATTCCTCGACCAAAGAACTCGTTCGGGTGCGTAGATTTCGAGCTCAGCCAAGATTCCTGGAGAGTCGATATCACCAATAAGTACTTTCGCTGCGAACACGGCCTGACTAATCATCCGCCTATGTTCTAGTGTTTCAAGACCCAGGAGTTGACAACGATCTTCATACGGTGGAAGGTTCACAGGGTCATTCCAAGGAAGGTGACGAAAGACATACCGAAAAAATTTCCTTTGAACAGACTACCGAGCTGAATTCCAAGATCGATCGCACTAGAGAGCAGTATAGAGCTTTTAGACAGGCAGGATCGCGAAACTCGTCAGCGATCTTGAAAATGAACCCGAGTTGCCTGTTAGCTTTCGCAACGTTGCCCGAGTAATGAAGCTTGAATGTTAAGGCGCAGTCCAGCGTGATTCGTAGGTCACGAACATTGTCCACACGTTGCAGAAGTTGGTGATTTATCGTATAGTTGAATGCCACTGGTTTCAGCTTGCGATGAAATGAGATAATATTAAATTGTTGTACATTCAACGTGAGATAGTTTCTTGAGCAATCTCGGAACCGATCCTTGTCTTAGGTGACGTAAACGGACATCATTCAACATGGGGAAGCCCTAAGAGCAACACCCGAGGATCCATAGTTGCGAACACAGCCGAAAAATTTGACCTCACATTCTCAACGACGGATCATACACCTTCATTCGACCCCCAATAGAATCGGATGTAGATATCTCGGCTGTGAGTGGGGATATCACCCACCGAATGTCATGGAGAGTGGCTGACGACTCAGGAGGCAGCGATCACTTCCCCATCTTCATCACGGTGAACGATAGCCCTCCAGAAACCTCCCGGCGCCCGAGATGGCTATACGGTCGCGCCGACTGGGAGCGCTACGACAAATCCATCAGAAACATTTGCCAAGAGAACCCCCCGCATAGCCTGGAGAAATTCACATCAAATATTATTAGAGCAGCGAATCTGACCATCCCCAAATCCCGGTCAAACCCCGGGCCTAGACCCTTGCATTGGTGGTCACCTGAGACAAAAGCGGCAATTAAAACCAGGCGCAAGGCCCTTCGCACGGCCAAACGCCTACCGCACGGACATTCCGAAAAGGAGGGAGCCATTGAAGCCTACCGAGCTGCCAGAAACCAATGCCGTCAAACCATCCGTGAAGCAAAGGAAGCGAGTTGAAAAAGCTTCCTGGACGAAATTAACCCAAATCAGTCATGCACCGAAATCTGGCAGAGGATCAACGCTATCCGAGAAAACCGACGTGCCCGAGGTTTTGCCCTCCGGGGCCCGGATGACCATACCCGATGACGAAGATACACTCACAATTAACAGGCCCTTCACCATGGATGAATTAAACTTTGCCCTCAGAAACGCCAAAGGCAACTCCTCCGGACCGGATGAGGTTGGATACCCGATGCTGCGGAACCTTCCACCCACGCACAAGGAACCCTTCTCGAGCTTCTCAACCAGGCATGGACGGGTCGTCGGCTGCCTGACTCCTGGAAGCATAGCCTTATCGTTCCCATCCCGAAAAACCTCGGTCCAGCACTATTACCGAAGGATTTCCGGCCGATCTCCTTGACCAGCTGTTGCAGCAAAATAATGGAGCGTCTAGTCAACCGGAGATTAGCGAGATTCCTTGAGGGGAACAACCTACTAGACCACCGACAGCATGCTTTCCGTCCGGGGCACGGAACTGGTACATACTTTAACAGTCTTGGCCAGATAGTACATGAGGCACTCCGTAAGGACCAGCACGTCGAGGTGGCCTCCCTGGATCTGGCCAAAGCTTACAACAGAGCCTGGACACCCCAAGTACTACAGCAGCTAGCCAGATGGGGCCTAGGAGGAAATATACTCTACTTTTTAAAGAATTTCCTGCAGGACAGAACCTTCCAGGTGACCGTCGGGAACCACCGCTCCAACACCAAACGGGAAGAAACCGGGGTTCCCCAGGGTTCCGTAATTGCAGTGACCATCTTCCTGGTGGCAATGAACAGAATCTTTATGGGGCTCCCCAAGGCGATTTACATTCTCGTCTATGCGGACGACATTTTGCTACTGATCATAGGGAAGACCCTGAAGGCCATGAGGATAAAGCTCCTAGCTGCGGTCTCCACTGTTGGCCGATGGGTTGCTAGGACCGGCTTTGAGATATCTGCTGAAAAGAGCTCAATCTCCCACGTCTGCCGCCTTGGCCACCGACCACTTCCGACACCAATCAAAATGAACAGCCACACTATCCCTGGTAAGAAGACCATATCCATTCTCGGGGTCACGATTGACCGGAATTTTCGGTTCGGCACCCACCTTAATGATGTCAGGACTAATTGTCGAACACGATTGAACATCCTACGCTCCCTCTCCGGGCAGCATAAAACGAGCAACAGGGCCATCGTACTCAATACCGCCAGAGCCATTGTTCATAGCCGACTGACCTACGGAATTGAGCTCCTCTGTGCGTCCAGCGATTCGGTCGTCACCCGACTAGCACCGATATATAACCAGGCAACACGAATTGCGGCTGGACTTCTGCCCTCAACACCAGCCGATACCGCCTGTATTGAAATCGGAGTGCTCCCTTTCCGATATTACATTGCGGAAACAATCTGTACCAGAGCCGTGGGTCTTGACGAAAAATTAAGCGGAGACGGAGAATTCTATCTCCTCACAGAAGGGAAACGAATCCTCCAAGAAATCGCTCACCATGAGCTCCCCCCGGTGGCCCAGCTCCACTGGAACGGAGCCAGAGAGTGGGATTCTTCCCCCATCCGAGTAGACAAATCCATGGCCAAGCAGTTCCGAGCAGGAGACAACTCTACGGCAATGAGATCCTGCCTCACCGAATTATTACAAACACGGTACCACAACTATGAACTCCGTTTCACCGACGGCTCCAAGGCAGGAGGCAGGGTCGGCTTTGGAGTAACTGATGGACAGACCTCACACTTCTGGAGACTCCCCGATCAATGCTCGGTCTTCTCGGCCGAGACTGCAGCCCTCCATTACGCAGCTTCCCTACCTTCCTCCTCCCCGCTATGTGTACTAACCGACTCTGCTAGCGCCCTCGCGGCACTGGAATCCGCCACTGCCCGCCACCCCTGGATTCAGGCCATACAAAACCACACCCCCTGGCACCACTTTCATGTGGATACCGGGACACTGCGGAATTGCCGGAAACAGAGAAGCAGACCACCTCGCTGCCATTGGACGAAATGGCCGACTCGCCAACACTTCGGTCCCCAGACAGGACCTGAAAAGTTGGATCAAGTCAACCCTCAGGACGGCATGGGACCGCGAATGGTTCGCCAGGAGAGACCTCTTCATCCGGAAGAGCAAAGGGGTAACCCTTCCCTGGACGGATGTCCCAAGGTTTAACGACCAGAGATTCCTGTCCCGGTTAAGAAGCGGCCACACCCGCATCACCCACAACATGGGGAGCAGCAGTGGCAGAAACTTCCGCCAAAGATGCGACACCTGCAGAACAATAATAACGGTTGAGCACATTCTTATAAACTGCCCTTGTTGCCACGGACCACGAGAACTTTACGGGATCCCGGGCAACATCCGAGACGCCCTTCAGAACGACCCGGTAGCAGAGGCACAACTGATATGTTTCGCGAAGGAGGCCGGAATCTACAAGAGGGTTTAACCCATATACATTATGACAGTAGGCCCGGCATTCCCTGCCGGTAGCGGGTGCCAGGTCTCTTCTGGCAGCTGCTACCGGTGGGGCTCTGCTGGGGTCCTCAAAACAAAACAGAAAACACAAAAGATGACAGCAACATAGGACAGTAAGGCAAAATAAGTTCCCCTCTGGAACCGCAACCATCATTCAACTCCGCAAAATAAAAACTCTGTACTTTCTCTCCCTTTGGGATACCCCCTTCTGGGGTGTCCGGAGACGAACCAGCCCAGGGTTAAAAGTCTCCTTAATAAAGATATAAAAAATAAAAAGTTTCTTGAGCACCACTCTTCGAAAGTATCGATTAGGTGCTGAAGCCGCAAGCAATCGCCGAAGCTACGAACAATCACAAACATTTTCACATCATCCGCGTAGAACGATCGGCAACCAGTTGGGAGGATCAGTCCGGCCTCATTCACAAAAATCGAGAATAGCAATGGTCCCAAGTTGCTACCTTGAGGAATACCGGAGCTGTTTGTAAAATAGTCCGATTGCTCTGATCCGATTCTAACACAAAGTTCCCGATTGGTCAGATAGGACTTGAACCAACGAGTTAAACCCGAGGATACACCGAGTTTTTCAAGTTATGTTAGCAGTATGGAGTGGTCAACCCGGTCGAATGCAGCCTTAAGATCTATATATACAACGTCCACCTGCGTTCCAGCTTCCATACTCCGAAGACATAAAGAAATGAACTGAGCTAGATTTGTTGAAACTGATCTCTTGAGATAAAAACCGTGTTGGTCAGGAGAAATGTAATTTTTGCAGCTAGAGAATAATGCGTCGTTGATGATGATTTCGAAAACTTTAGAGCAGGCACTGAGTGATGTGATCCCTCGGTAATTTTCGACGTTTTTCTTGTCTCCTTTCTTGTAGATCGGGAACATGAATGACGATATCCAATGCGTAGGGAACTCCCCCTGCTGTAATGAAATATTGAACAGCTTCGAAAGCGGTGTTGTAAGCTCTGAACAGCATCGCTTCAGGATGCTTGAGGGGATCCCGTCAGGGCCAGCAGCATTAGAAAATTTCAGCTTCTTGATGCCTGATTCTACGAGGTCTACTGTAACCGAGGTAATCGAAAAATTGAAAGCATCACTGGAAGTGCCCCTAACCGCTTCAGCAACTTGTGACAACGAAGCCGTAGTGTCTTTGAAAATGCTTTTGAAATGTTCTGCCAGAAGATTACATTTCTCAAGGGAATTGCTGGCGATTCTATCACCCAGGTGAATTTCGACTGGTAGCCCCTCCTCGTTTCGTTTGGTATTCACGAATGACCAGAACTGCTTTGGATTAAGCCGTAAATTAGCCTGCACACGCCTTGTGTAGCTCTTGTAAAGAATGCGCTTATATGTGCGATAGTCGTTGCTCGCTGTTGAAAATAATCGTTTGGTGAATGGGTTACGAGTTCGACAGTATTTACGGCGCCTTCTATCTCAGACGCTTCAAATTCCGTAGTCGAGCATTGGACCATGCGGGTTTGGGAGAGGGTCTCCTCAATGGGACAGAATCAGTTATTGCCCGGCCAACGACCTCAGCGAAGCAGTTGACGGCATCATCAATAGATAAACACGTGTCAAGGAACTGCCAATCTGCCTGGGCAAGCGAGTGACTCAGCGCGATGAAATCTGCTCTACGAAAGTCGAGCTCATGTACATCAACAGGGGGGTTATCGTAGCGAACAGGAACAGATAGGTTGATGGAAACTTCCAACGCAGGATGATTGGTGTCGATGCCAATCAAAGGCTCTGGGGCTTCTAGGATAGAACATTCCAGTCCTGCAGCTTCGTTCGCCAGAACGAGATCAAGCAGCCGACGGTTGCTATTCAGTATCGAGTTGGTTTGCGTTAAGCCATGCAGGTTGAAACTATCAAAGAGAGCACAGCAGGATGCAGGCATGTTCGAGTGAAGAACAACAATGCTAGGAAGTTCCATGAGAGCACAGACTGATTGTATTCACCGAATACCAGGGGTTTTCAGGACAAATAAAATTTCCTACGTATCCCTGGATTTTCAGGTTCTTAAATGTAGTAGAAGCTTGGAGGCTTAGTCATAAACTTTCTATTGAATTTTTCGTTTTAAAGGTTCCTATTGTACATATTTAAGAGTTTATGAGAATCTAATTGAATAAGTCTAAAACATCAATTTTTTTTGGTATACCATTAGTAAAACTAATTTTCTACCCTTAGGTTACTTTTTAGTCACTTTTTTACAACTATACGCATTGATCGCTACCAGCCCTGGTGTAATTGTGTAATTGGTTTTGTCGGTAGTGTATACATTTATGTTTATGTTTATGGTTCTGCTACCAGACCAATATTAGCTCTTGAATTCATGTTACCAATTTATCATACCAATAGAAAATTTAGCTCCGATAGCAAAATATGACATGAACATGTTAATAGTTCAATAACTGAATAAGATACGATATCAAAATTTGAAAGTATATTGCTTTGATTTTGCTATTCCTCTCTACTCGGGTACTCAACTTTTAACTACATATACTTATACCCTTTTAATCAGTCAATTTATGTAAATGGTTTATTTTCAATTTCGATTCAGTGTTCACCAAATTAAAGGGTGTCCACGATGAAATTGCCACACTATGAAATTGCTCTAACTTTTTAACCGTTGGGTAGAATTTAATGAAAATTTGGGTGGATTTAGTTCATAGTGCATTATTTACATCCTACAAGTTTTAAAGTCCTGTGATCAAAACTCGCGGAAATGGAGTCGAAAGAACAGCTCGTGCGTGATAAAATCTTGCGCATTCATCACGAGAACAAGGATCTCTCGCATCGTTCCATCGCTAAAACGTTGGGAATCGCGAATTCCACGGTTTCGCGAGTGATTAAGCGGTTCGAGGAACGGTTGACCACCGATCGGAAGCCCAGAAGTGAAGGAAAAAGTATTCCGTACAACACCAAAAATCACAACCGCGTAGTTGGGGCCTTCAACCGAAATCCGAACGCCTCCGTTAGGGATGTGGCTAAGAAGCTGCACCTAAGCCGAAGTTTTGTCCAGAAGGCCAAAACTAAGGCTGGGCTTCGAACGTTCAAGGTACAAAAGGCCCCTAATCGCGACGAGAAGCAGAACAAGTCCGCCAAAACCCGTGCCAGGAAGTTGTACCTCAACATGCTGACGAAAGTTGAATGCTGCATCATGGACGACGAAACATATGTGAAGGCCGACTTCAAACAGATCCCCGGCAACCTGTTTTTCACGGCCAAGGATAAGTTCAGCGTTCCGGAGCATGTCCGCACTCAGAAGATGTCCAAATTTGCGAAGAAATTCCTGGTTTGGCAAGCCATCTGCACGTGCGGGAAGCGGAGTGCACCTTTCGTGACCCAAGACACGATGAACGGACAGGTGTACATAAAAGAGTGCCTCCAGAAGCGGCTGCTTCCTCTCCTGAAGGCCCACAACGTCCCAACAATCTTCTGGCCGGATTTGGCCTCATGCCACTACTCCAAGGACGTGCTGAAGTGGTATGCGGACAATAAGGTCAATTTCGTGCCGAAAATGTTCAACCCTCCCAACACTCCGGAGCTCCGCCCCATCGAGAAGTACTGGGCGATTATGAAGCAGCACCTTCTTAAACGACCTAAGGTAGTGAAGACAGTCGAGGAACTGAAGAAAGTATGGGTTTACATGCAAAAACGGTTGATTCACAGGTTGTGCAGAATCTTATGGCCGGGGTTAAGGCCAAGGTGCGGGCATTTGCGTATGGACTGTAAATAAAATACGAGTAAAATGGTAAAATGAAGTTTAATAGTTATTTCTCAATCCCTGAAAATTTGATGGCAATCGGATGAAAACTCTAATTTTGCGAATCAATTTTGTGTGTGGCAATTTCATCGTGGACACCCTTTATCATGACCTTTTATAAATTAATGTTCAACCCAGAACGATGTAGATGTGCTCTTAAAGCAGCAAATAAAAGTCTGTCACGTTAATAAATGACACTCTATCACCCTACCACCAACAACAAGTCTTCCTGCAACTGAATGGACAAAAACAGACGTGACAGAACATTGTCTCGAAATGAGCAAAAGATGACTTTAAAAATCGTCTCCACAAGCTATTAGAAATGGATGGAAACCCACTTTCCCAGAAGCCACGCTTGTTTTCTGTAAACAAAACCTCCAACAATTTCTACTCTTCCAGGCACTTCCTCAATCCTCTCAAAAAGGAATCTCCCATTCTTAGACGATGAAACAATTCTCCCACAACGGGTTCCGTCGTCGTTGTCGTCGTTTTGCCACAAAATGTCCCAGAAGAACAAAACAGTCTCCCACACATTTTCCTCAGCCACGCCATTTTCGTCTCTCTCTCTCTCTCAATTGTCGTACCACTTTTTTGATGTTTGGTTCTTGACAATAAATAAAACGAGTCAGCAGATAGAAGAGAAAAAATTGCTTCCTCCGTGTTGTTGCCCGATTTTGTCGATGAAACTGTCATCTTTCGCTCCCTCTGCTTCCATTGGTATGTAGGTATAGTGACAGAATAATGAAAAATGACTAAGAGCTTCTCTTCTATTTCAAAGTATCCCAAGTCGAGTAACAACCAACAGCGCAACAGCAATGAGCAATGAGGAGCCGATAGAAGAGGCCAAGTGGAGGTTAATAATATCGAGTTATTGCTTTTAAATTGATGTCAGTAAGTTGTCGAATCTCGTTTTTAGTCATGCTGTGGAATAGATTTTTCATCTTTCCGTTTCGTTCTGCTGCTACTGCTGCTGCTACTGCTGATGTCATGCATGGATTCGGAGGAACAGAGTTGAACAATACTTGTTTTTCGCTGAAATGTACCATCGGTGGGTGTCAGTGGGGGCAACTATTGTCATCATGAGTCAGTCACAATCATACAGCAAGACATTTGCCTGTGTATGCCTCTGACAATTCAGCTGTTGTCGATATACCATTGCACATGTCTATCTAGTATGGGTAACAGTTGCCGTTTGCGCTTCCAAGATGAACGGTGTAAACAAGTTAGAAATAAATTACATTAATTAAAAGCTGCTGTTTGCAAAAAAAAAATCTCTCTTCCTGTTCTACATGTGAACAAGCAACGTTCCTACACTCTAGTTTAATGTTTAACGAAAGTGGATTGCGGAAATTATGCATGTACCATACACTTGCTTGCAAACAGTGACCATCGAGTTTTTATTTTACTCTGTTTTGACTTCTCCCCCAGTAACATCATGGGTCGATTGCTTATCCTATTGACAGTTAGGTAAAAAGTTGGAGTTTTTATATTCTCCCTGACTCGATGGAATGAGGAGAGCATGGTGGATGGACCAATTTTTGAATAAGTCATGAGAGAGATAACAATAACAAACTACCGACCCACCACCATCCAACCTCTCTCTATTATAGTCGATCATGGACGAACAGGTTCTGTTACTGGGAATAAGTTTGAAACAATCAAAAGTTTAGAAATGAGTTTGAAGTTGTTTTAGTGAACAATCGTGAATGAGCAGGGGTCGATAGGTTGTTAACCGCATCAAGTTGATTAAATTGTTGCTCGATCGACTGACTTGATCAAACACATAGCTGATTATCATTAATGTTTGTTTAAAAATGTTCAATAAAGGAGGAATTGCTCTTATGCTGGCCTAATGCTAATACACATCAATAATCCGTCCGAAAGTAGCGTATGCTTCGTTAGAGTGGTGGTCAAAATCAAAAGAGGCTACTGCACAGAGGAAACTAGCAAAACTTCAACGTCAAGCATGCATTGCGATAACGGGTGCGGTGAGTAGCATCCCATCAAAAGCATTAGAAGCAATCCTCAATCTGCTGCCCTTGCATGAACATGTGCAACTAGAAGCGGAAATAAGTGCTCTGAGGCTCAAAAGATCTAAAATAGTCATGCCAGGTGATCTTGTTGGTCATCTAAGCATCTTACAATACTTCCAAAGAGGACCAGTGATGAGTATGAATGGAGACTGTATGAAACCAGAGGACAACTATGAAATTCCCTTCAAAGTATGTGAAACGGCACGTTCGGATTGGGAAACTGCCGGCGCCGGTGGTGTAGTGGTAAGCGTGACTGCTTTCTAACACCCCGATGGGTCTGGGTTCAATCCCAGCCGAGGTCGGTGGGATTTTTCGGAAGGGAAGTAAAGCCGTTGATCCCGGCCCATGTGTGTTGAATGGGTGCGATATCCTACGCAGGTGTGGAAACTGCCTTCCTGCACATTCGATTACTGTCAATGGATGGTAATCGATGTCCGTCGGTGATTGGCACTAGATTGCGGAAAAGAGACCGACGTTAAATAAAAGAAAAGGATTGGGAAACTGGTGGTCCTAACGTTCGTCAAGGCTCAATCATATTTTTCACAGATGGCTCAAAAATTGGAATATGAACAGGTGCAGGAATCTTTGGCCCCGGGACAAAATTTTAGTTGCTATAGGACATTTTCTAACAGTGTTTCAAGCGGAAATTGTAGCCATACTTGAATGTGTACATATTTGTCTGAGGAGGAAATACAGATGTGCAAGTATTTGTATTTTTTTTCTGATAGTCAAGCAGTGCTGAAAGCACTGAGTGCTTACCAATGTACATCAAAGATTGTCTGGGAATGTATTCTCTAGCTTCGGCAACTGTGCCAACGGAACTCAGTAAACTTACATTGAGTTACAGGACACTGTGGCAGATGACCTAGCAAAGTTAGGTTACGATTCGCAGTTTTTTTTTTGGCCCAGAATCATACTGTGGAATACCCAAGTAACCATAGGCACGCTATTTCGCCTTTTTGGCTATATTTGGGCCTCATCAGAAATTACAAACACTGGTATAGCCTTTGTTCAACTGTATATGGCCAAAAAGGGGAAATAACGTGCCAATGGTTATTTGGGTATCATACTGTACCGTAAAAATGGAACTCAAATCGGCAAATTGGATGACTGTCACAAACTGCAACCAGTCGAAAAGATTTATAACTCCTAATATAACAAACACCAAAGGGCTCTTAGAGCTCAATAAAAGAGGTCTTAGTATATACACTGGCCTAGTAACTGGGTGCTGTCCTAGTAGATATCACATTAAGAACATTGGTCGGGTTCAGAGTGATATCTGTCGTTTCTGTAATTTGGAACATGAAACCTCTGTAAATCTGCTCGGCAGTTGTGGTGCCTTACACAAGCGTTGATCTAAATTTCTTGGAAGTGTTAGCTTACCACCTAGTGAAATTTGGACTGAAAATCTTGGAAAGGTAGTTGGTTTTACAAACCATATTATACCGGACTGGGAAAATATGTGTCCAGGCAATTAGCCATCCATTCGTTAATTAGTGGTCGGTTTGCATGATACAAACAGTAAATCAGGGTACCGTAAAACGGGGTTTCTTTGATAATGCGGGTAACTTTGACAGTATAACATAAAGATTAAATTTACTCGCTGTGTTTTTTTTCCAAATTAGAAACATTGGTTCCATATTGTAGCTTAGGGTATTTGCGTTGATATCGTATATAGTTTTTATATAGTATGTGTAACACATTTTACAAACATATTAAGAAATTTTTTTCGTGTTTTTCACCTGTTTGAAAAAGCAGTGAGACCATCACTTATGAAATGTATTTCTGATAGAGCCATAACAAATTCAATGTTATTTTCTTATTGCTTATGCTTATGAGGTTTTCTGATTATATACTCATTCAAAGTTTCATATTTCTTGAACTAAATTGTTTGAGTTTCACCCATTTTTTGCTACGTTCATCGAGCATTATCAAAGTAAACCCAAATCAAAATTCTGAAAATCTGTCACAAATCTAAAAAAATAGCGTAAATGCTTTAATTTCCGTAAACATATAACTAACGAATTAACTCTTGGATCCTCAGTACTTGTTTGAAAAATATAAAATTTGAAAAACATTCATTGCTGTAAAAAATATTTAGAATTAACTTTAAAAAACTATCAAAGTTACCCCGTTTTACTATACCATAAAAGTTCAAATAATGGACGCAGTAATACTCCCCTCAAAAAAAAAGATAATACTTTCACCATAATTGAATTGTTTCACTAAATGCAAACAAAATCAATAAGATCAATTTATCCATATTTTATGATAACAAACCGAAGATTGTAATTAAATTAGCCCAACTGTTATCAAAAACAACAAAGTTTCAGCAATTTTAGTGTATTGAAGGGATATCCAAAGGGTTTTTGAATAATGATTAATAATTTATTCAATAATCAATTATTGCGTAGTAAATTTTAATTGTTCAAACTGCCCTTGACTAAAAAAAAAGCTTTTGACGCTTTAAATAATGCAGCAATCATAAGTTTTTGAAATTTACGGGGAAATCATTTCATCTGTTTTTTTTTTAATTAAATTCTTTAATATTCTATATTTACGTCTAACTAACATTTTGCACCAAAAGTAACTGGGATAAAATTGTTATTTTGTGTTCATTTGGAAAATAAATATTATTATACATCATGCCTATGTGAAACGTATTGAACTGTAGAATAAGAAGAATTGTTTAATCATAATCATCATTATGGTTTAGACGGTGCATGTTAGTTTTCGTGATAGCCATTCAGTTTAATCGAATCTATCATGAGCAAAAAAAGCTGCAAATTAAGTTCTAGCTTCAAATTATGTTATATTGAGTTGGAGTCGTAGTCGGTACTATTTCTTCGACTCCTTATGCTCAAAAATGCGTCTGACTCCAACTGCGACTCCATGAATTCGACTTCATGACACCGACTGCACGACTCCGACTGCACGATTCCTACTGCACGACACCAACTGCACAGTCCAAATTTCACTGAATCAAGCTAAAACTATATTGAATCACAGTAGGCATTGGTTATCAAGATAAGTTCATTTGTTTACATCATGGCTTCACTGGAGCAAACACGTCGCGATTCTATCGTAGAAGTAACGCTAAGACTAGTAGGTGCCGAAGAAACGTGCTCAACTTTTTGGCTCAGCTCTGGTACTCTCTTCGGTCCCAAGCTAATCGATGCACCCCTCGAAACATAGTAAAATCCACGAACCCCTCATTTTATCTGTCAATCTTTCAAAACGAATCAAAACAAACATAGTGTAGTACTAGAATTTCGACTAGAATGGGGTACGTTAATCGATTTACTTGGGACCAATAGGCTAGTCAAGTAGTGAGCCAATTAAAAATCGTTAGTTTCCACCGGTTGATTCTATCCTGCACGCTCGAAACGAAAATCCCGATCTATTCGCTCCTGGCAGTTTTCGAACAAACTCCTGGGTAGGAATTCCATACCTTGAATGTAATATCAAAAAGCCGAAATTCCCCAAAAAGTTCATTGTCTGACAAGCAATCTGCAGTCTGGGCTAAAAAGCAAAACTTTCGCTACTTCTGGGACCATGATCCAGCATATTTACCAGTAAGAGTGCCTACGGAAGAGACTCCTGCCTTTTCTGAAGCAACAAGAGGTAGATTTACTATTCTGGCCGGATCTGGCAATCTGCCACTACTCAAATTCCACCAAACAGTGATGCAGTAAAAATGGCGTCATAGTGGTTCCCAAGGAGATGAATCCAGCCAATTCTCCGGAACTAAGGCCTATTGAGGAATTCTGGTCAATTGTGAAGCACATACTGCAATTGACCTGAAGGATTTCAAGCAGAAATGTAATTTGGCAGCCAAACAAGTGGGAACAGAGCTCGTGCAAAAGATGATGCGCCATATACTAAGAAATGTTCGAGCAATGGCCAATGGCAAGAAGGAAGACTGAAACAATGGTCTTACAATAAGCATTATAGGGTAGAGCACTACTTCGTCATAATCGCCCATTTCCGTTCTATCAATCAGAAAATAATATAAAATGATTTCACAATGCTTTAATTCATTAGCTACAACCAGTGCTGTAAATTCTCAAAATCATTTGAACATTTTTGATGAAAATGAGAAAAGTAGCTATTCGCTATCAAAGGGGACCTCCTCCGAATGGGTGATATCAGTTGCTTAGTCATTTGACGAAGGCATGGATCATTCTCATTTGAGAAACGCTATATATCATTCGATTGAGTGTAACCTACACACAAACGGAGCTCTGGTCGACATTCCGGCGAAAAAGCTAAGCCAACCCGACACCAACCTGACTTCTATCAAACCCCAACCCGATGTTGACCCGACATTGACCCGACATAAACCCAAAATTGACCCGACATTAACACGACATTGGGTCGATATTGACCTTAAATTAGCCTTACATTGATCCGACATCGGGTCGACTTGTCTGTTCGGGACCATTTTCCTGGATTTCTTCCATACTCCACTGTCGTATATCAAATGATACTGAGTGACTCAATTGACAGTGACAATGAGCTTCGAATGAGAAAGGGGCTCTTCAAATTATGGTCATGTGAGAATTCGTTTACACAGAATTTTGAATGGTTGTAGTGGTTCATCTTCAATCGAATGATATGAAAATTTACAGCACTGGCTACAACATAAATCCTGTTAGAGCGCATTGTATGAATATTTACGCTCATTGTTCTCAAAACAAAAGAAGCGCTCCTACCGAATCCCCTTTTTCTAGGTTTATCCGTAGGACGAAGGAAATCTAATGGCGTTTCAATGCGTTAGGACGGAATTGAAACTCGTAGAACGAATTTAGAATCAAGAAGCAGTATTAGATTTTAAACAATATCTCAACAATTAGTGACTCTTTATCAAATCCAACGGTACGTATGAAAAGATGAATAAATTTAGAAGTCATCTTTGACAGAAATATTCCATTTTTCGTTCAAACTCGTTCAGAAAAGAGAGGTTAAGCGCGGGATGTGCTTAGTTGAACGGAAATTAAACCAAAAACCCTGCCTATTAGTGTATAGCTGTTACATGAAAAATTAAACGTATGTTTAAACCTCAACAAGATTTTGTGTCCAAATTTCTTCGGGTTCAATCTTTAGCAGACCATTTAGGTGAAACGTTAATGCTATTTTCGAATCTTACAGCGTTCTTAAGATCATGCTTGATGATGGTAATCCTGTAAATTTGACCTTTTGGGCTAATGACCCTAAGCCGGCAGACCCTGCTGTCTCTGAAAATTTCAACCATTATAAAAACAAATTTTGCAACAATCAAAGACAACAAATTAAATTAACGGCAACGTCCGACAGTGATTTGTTTGGTTTGGAATTGACCCACGAGATGCCGTAAGAGTACAATATCTCAAAGCTATCACCAGATAAAAGGTTTCTGTCTTCAATAAACTTGTTAAGCCACACAAGAACAAAGCTCCACCTGGAAAAATGCTAGATTTGTTAATCTTTATTATGTTTGATGAGGAGTACTCAGCGCTCATAAATTCGCTGATTGTATCTCTATTAAAGCTAAATTGACAGTTTTTATAAGTCACATACATACTTTGAAACGCCTTCTTGTAACTTAAAATTTAAATATATAATTAAACCATATAATGATTTATTAATTCCGAAAATCGACTCGTCTAAAAGTAGACAACTAAGTACGGCATTCACTCATTAGTTGGCCCATTATAGGCGTTGAAACAAATTGAAGGCACACGGCTTTATCCAAAATTGTCATCAAACTCTACGCTTAAAAGTTAAACTATGATTTATGCTAATTAAAGCCTCTGAGATTGAAGCAGGACAGATTTAACCAGCGTATGCTAAAGTAAAGTAAAGCATTTCGCACTGGTGCCGCACCACACTACTTACGATTGCCGATCCACGATTAGGTGTTCAAGATTATTACCTGGAAAGAGGTGAGAAAATTGTTGATTAGTGGTCGGTTTGATTAGTTGTGACGTTAAATAGTGGTGAATAGTCTCCTTACTCTTCTTCTAGACCTTTGACACTTATTATGCGAGCGTTATGCCAGCTCTCAACTTGTGTTCTTTGAAGCACTCCCCCAGTTGTAAATTGAGAGCCTTCTAAAACAACCAACGCATGAATTTGTATATTGTGTGGCAAGCACGATGATGCTCTATGCTTAGGGACAGTGCTGTTAATTTTCATATCATTCGATTGAAGATGAACCAATACAACCATTGAATCAAATCTGCACTACGAATTTTCTCATGCTCATCATTTGAAGAGCCCCTTTCTCAAACGAACCTCATCGTCACTGTCAATTGAGTCATTCACCATCAATTCGACAGTGAGCATGCATAAGGGCGAATACGCGATGATCGATTCTCTTCATCAATTTTCTCGAATTGATGTACGGCAGTACAGTATAGAATAAACCCATAAATATGGTCCCGAACAGACTTTTAGACTCGTTGTCGGTATCAATTTTGACCCAATCACGGGTTGCTGTGATTCAATTTTGGTTTCTTGTCGGGTAAATGTCGGGTCAGCATTGGCTTGGCTTTTTCGCCGGAATGTCTACCAGAGCTCCATTTGGATGTTGTTTGTCTTCTTCAATGGCGTTTGTCTCGTTCCCTACGATGCATCATTTCGTCTTGATTCGGCTTTAATCCTGGCGTTCATCCTGGCGGTCATCATGCTGGTCTTCTGGTTGGTGTCTTAGACTTGTTGGATGGTGGCTACGGAGCGGGCTGCTACTTGCTGAACCTCCATGTCAACTTCAAAATTTTCAGCGCGATGAGCGCTAGTACTGCTACCATTATTACAAGGAGTTTCCACTCGTGTTGGAACTCCGTATGAATCTCCTGGTTTTCTATAACAGTGACCTGTTGATCTCCAATTTGTTTTACTTCCAGATCCTTGGAATCCGAATTTCATATTTTTGGTACTCGTAATAGATTGGTCTTGGCTGATGTTTTAGCAATGTAAAGTTGGGCTGAAGTGTCTCCGTTTTATATCTCGTGTTTGGTGTTTTTGGTTCTTCATATTTCATCGATCAGCTCAATTTCTTTGAAGAATTCAAGCACTTTTTTTGCTCGTGTGATGTCGTCAGCTAAAGCTTCCCTCATATTGGATCGGAGGCCAATTTTTTCTCTTACCTCATTATACCCGGGGCAGTTGACGATGATGTGTTTTGCACTGAGTGCTTGGTTGCATTTTTTGCACTTAGGTGGGTCTGTTTTGTCAAGTATGTATGAGTGTATCAGTTGGGTATGGCCTACCCAACAAACATTGTAAGCGGAATAAGAGCTTATTCAGGCAAAAATATGCTTCTTCAGCTAAAAAAAATGCTTATTCAGCCCTTAATAATAATAATGTTTGTTGGGTACACAGCTAAAAAAAGTAGTGTAAATTTCCGTTACTATGATGCACATAAATGGAGCGTCATATATCATACAAGTTTAGATTAGAGAACGTGTCAATTTATGAGACATGTCATGCTATATTTCATATATTGTATGCAACTGTCCACTTTTGTTTGCAACATTTCTTGCAAGCTGCTAGTTTACGTGAAAAGGAAGTTTACATGTATGAATGTTTGCATGCATGGATGTTTACATCGCCAGTAAAATTCAGAATTTTTTGGTGTGTATCCGTAGCCTAGTAAGTATAACATCCTCTCTACGGTTTCCTGTGACGGCCTCTCTGAAGGGTACGACTGAATTTTTGATTTCTCTTAGCTTGTTGTTATTGGTAGCGTTCTATTTGACCTCCAATTTATTGGTCATACTGGTTTTAATAATGATTTTAATTTCACGGTGGTCTACTGTCTTTTGCATTATTGTGTTCATCTGGAGTGCCAATTTTGCTTCTTTATCAGCTCTTTCGTTACCTGGGATGCCATTGTGACTGGGATCAAAGCAATTGATTTTTGGGTATTGATAAATTCCGGATAAACCACCAAGCTAAATTGTGGTACGTAACAGTTCTAATGTAAAAAAAAAAACGTTTTGTTTTCGATACTTCCTTCCTATCCAAATATAACTCATTTTTCTCAACAATTGTTCGTGCTTCAAAAAACGTATGACGTATGGATTCAGGAAGGTCTATTCAACAAAATCCAAGCGTAATATTCAAGGAAAGAAGCCAAAATCCATCTTGGCTGAACATAAAAACCAAATTTTAACAGAAATACGTAGTTTTAACCATTTAAACCTGGCTTTGGGTGTGATTAAAAAAATAATCATCACATATCAATTCAGCAAGGTCAATTTTATAAAATCTAAGCATAGCTTTCAAAGGACAGTATCAAAATCCAACTTAGCAGAAAAGGAAAACCAAAAAAAAAAACTTTTCGAATTACAAAGCCGGTTCAACCTTCACGTATTGATTCAGCAAGGTCCATTCTAAGAAATACATGCTTATTTTTCAAAAATACGACCCAAAATGCAATTTGGCAGAACCGAAAAAACAAATTTCTACGAAAATACGGATGGATTCAGCAATTCGGTCAAATCCACTCCTATTTTTCAAAGGAAGGAGCCGAAATTCAACTTGGTTGAACAAGAAACCCAAATTTCTACAAAAATGCGTACTTTTGAGAATTCAAACCCAGTTTTCTAAAACATTGTGCATGCTTCAAAAAATTTACCATCACGTATGGATTCAGAAAAGTCCATTTTTTTAAATTCAAGTCTATTTTCAAAGATCGGAGCCGCAATTCAACTTGGCAGAACAGAAAATCAAAGTAATTATAAAAATACGTACTTTGGTGAATTTAAACGCGGTATTCTCAAAAATTGAAGAAATTCACCCTCACGTATGGATTCAACAGCTTCTATTAAAATACAAGCCTATTTTTCAAAGATAGAAACCAAAATTCAGTTCAGAAAAACAGAAAAATCAATTTTCTACGAAAATACCTTCTTTTGTGAATATTAACCAGGTTAGTCCTTCCGGTATTCAGCAAGTTCCATTCTAAAAAATCCAAGCATAAATTTCAAAAAAAATGAACCGAAATCCATCTTATCTTCAAAAAAATCTACCATTACGTATGAACTCACAAAGGTCTATTCCATAACATCCTAGCCTGTTTTTCAAAGGACGGAGCCAAAATCCAACTTGGTTGATCAAGAAACCCAAATTTCTATAAAAAATACGTACTTTTTGTGGATGTAAACTCAGTTTTCTCAACAACTGTGCTTGCTTTATAAAAAATCTACCATCAGGTATGAGCACACGAAGGTCAATTCTTTAAAATCTCAACCTAATTTTCAAAGGATGTGAATCTCACAAGAACGAGGAAAGGATCGAAAGGAGCGGATCTACGTTAAAAGTTAGGTAAATCACTTCAGGAAAGCTCAGACTAACATTCAATATAATTCAATCACTCAACAGAAAAGTTTGGACTCCCTAAGGAAGGTTTTGAACCACTTCAGAAAAGGTTGGACACCATTTGGAAAATTTAAGCTAAAAAAATTGTCGATTCACTTCGGAAAACTTTCTACACTTTCACTAAGCAAGATTGTGTCCTTGGCTCATGCCAAAGCATTTAACAAAAATCATCAATGCAGGAAGCCTTGGATCCATTTAGGAAAAGGAGTAATCAGCTAATGTTACCTCACTTCAGAAAATGAGAAACCAATTATTTTTAGACTCAGTTAGAAAAATATTGATGACTTATTCAAAAGTTTGAACTCACTTCAAAAAAGTTCAGACTCAGTTTTGAATCTGCTTTGAAAAGTGTCACCTCAGTTAGGAATTTCCTGAATCGTTTCTGATTTGGTCTCACTTCTAAAAACTTCAAACCAATTTTGAAAAGATTGGATTTAGCTCGGAAATTGTTGAATCACTGTAGAAAATGAGAATCATTAAGTATCATTGCAGGCACATCGTAATAATGTCGGATAACGACCCACTGAAAATGGTTCTTTGTAGTGATCCGACTGGGACAAGACGGAGATGTGCGCAACGAACAAGAGGGATCGATCAGATTGAAGGTGGCTTACCTAGTGAGTTGCCAAACAAGATTAGGAATGATGGTCGATAAAATCCGTTTTCAACAACTGAAACCGGCTGATCCGATTTCAAGGAACTGTCATACCGTACTGGTCAAGTACCAATTTATGTGAAAATTCTTTAAAAGAACAAGGTGATACAACAACACAACAACAACATAATAAAATCTAGCAAAGCGATTATCCATACCCAAATGAATTTGCGAAAAATAAATATACACTGAAAATTTTATTTTATTTCCCCCCTTGGTGATATTTCAAAATTTAGAAGGGGGGGAAACAAAAAAAAACTTGATATCTGTTCCGGCCTAATAAAGCAAAAAAAAATTAAGACCTCCTTAAACACATAAAACTCGAGTATTAGACACTGAAGAAGTCTACACATTGTAGACGAAACATGCGTATCTGTCGAGGGTAAGCAAATAAGGAAGTAGAAATATATGGACATTAATAATCCTGCTCTCTTCCTTTCTACATCAAATTACGAGTTTCGCAATAGTAGTAGTAAAACGTTTACTTCTGTTGACTATCATTGTACATTGATTTAACATTCCAATTGTGTAGCCTATCTGTCTCTTTATCTTTGCTTTATTGGTTTTTCCAATTTAATATTTGCGTTTTTTTAAATAGCTTACAAAATACCCCTTTGGGGGTGTGGTTTGTTTGATTTTCCCAACGATTCATCCAACAGCCTTATACGATACTGAATCTTACGTAGGATGAAGCTACTAATTTACAGCTAACTTTCGAAGACATTCCAAGCATTGCTCATATCTTTACTCAACTCTCCATTGTGTATCCAAATATAGTTATAAAGCTACTGTAGCTAGGAACTTTTATCAATTCGGCAGATGCCTTAGGCATACATGACTAGCTTCCTTCCAGAGCACGTCTTAACTACTAACCATGGGAAAGCATCAACAATGTTGTAAAATTTCTCACAATAGCTCTTAGTTGAACTGGTTGAACGAAAATTTATAATCATTCTAGCTACCACACGAAGAGCAGCCTCAGAGCCTGTGGCATCCAGTCAGTGTGTGAGCTATGGGCTTTAGGAACGGAATTTCTCTGCCTAGCACATACACATAAAACATTAGTTTTACCGCTTCGTGCCTGACCGCAAAAACATTCCCGTTTCCTCAAAATTCACCTGTGCTTCACTCTTGGAACGGCACTAGGTCCTATCTGAACGACGCCGACACCTCCACCAGATAGGTGTAAATTTTCCGTCGCCAGAGCGAATCTTTGCCCACCGTACGAGGTGTATATGTAAGTGAATAGACATATCCTTGTTGGTGTGTTGTTTACATTTGCATATAGATTAAAGGTGCAATCTTATTAATAAAGTTGTAATTAAAATATGAATAGCGAAAAGTACTCTCTGGCAGCGGGAATCTACAGTTACCGGCATCAGTGGAAGGCCGAGAAGTGGCTGAATCTACACCCTCTATACAGCTTTGATGTCCTTGTGAGTTGATCAAATTTCAATGGCCCTCCGGCCACATTTCACAAAAAAGGTAGCACCCAGCTGTGAGACACAGGTGAGCATGATTATGCAATGAGTAATTTGCCAGGTTGTGGGGACAACACCAACGCACTGATGCTCTCGGATGATGTGAATTGCTTTTACCTTACCTGGCTCATTATCTGATAATTATTCCAGGGTTTTAACGTGCTACGAAGTATGACACATGCAAAGCATCAATCTGAGCTGAAATCTGCATGCATATGATGGTCAAACTTGTATAGTTGGCAAATGATATCAGCATCCTAGAGCTAGATGTTTGTTTGGATTAAGTTTGAATCGAAACACGATTGCAGCTTGATTGAATTTTTAATGCAATAACCATTCCATTTTAAAGTGTTGGTCTATCGCACTGAATTGACAATTACAAATGCTCCATTCCGCTTATAAATGCTCGTACACACCAATCACAAATTCGGACAGCTCATAACCAGGTCAACAACAAACCTTTGTCTAATCTCTCAACACCACCACCAAAAAAGGTGCGAATCAAAATTGGAAGCATCCTCCTCCGAAACCTCCGTCAGGTAGCTCGATTCGTTTTGGGACATACAATTATCACATTCATTCGTGTGCTTTGTGCTCTGTGCAGCCTTTGTTTCCCATGTTGTGGATTCAATCAGCATTGCCGAACGCGTGCTGCTATTAAACCAATTTTCGAAAATTGCTGTTGGTTTTCGATACAGTGCGGTGTGGGACTCGCGAATGAAAAACGCCCCCTGCTTCAGGCTTAAAAAACGCTCCGGTCCCTTCATTCATCGCGAGGCGGTCGAAAAATCGAGATGATAGACTGTTATTATTCAATCATTTTCTTCGCACCGAAGCACGGACGGATCCGGAGGGTGAGAGCAATTGAACACAAGTTCTTCAGTTTTTTTTTTCAAGTTCAGTCCCTGCTTTCCACCGTGCTTGTTGACTTTATAGCCCGGGATCTGGAATCGTGCGAACGACGGGCAACCGATCCGATCACATCGTCGTCGTCGTCGTCATCGGTGATGTGAAGTTTTGTTCCAACAAAGAAACCGGGCTAACAATCATGGTGGCGGCGGTGGTGGTTGGAAGTGATTTGCATTGATCCGATTGGTGTGTGGAGGACAGAGAGAAGCAGAACTCTATGAGTTGCTGAACGCAGTTACTCTATCTCTTAGCTAAACCTGATGACAACGGTCGGTGGTGGTGACGATGGTGACGTCGCATACTAACCAATTGAGTGAAACTGATTGATCATTTATGGTTCATTTCGTTTTCAATTTGCATCGACAGTGTGGACTCTTTTTACCCTTCTTACAAAGAAGGGTATAGATATCACTTGAAAAACTGACTGTCGATCCGAGGCCCGGATGGCCGAGTGTCATATACCATTCGACTCAGCTCGACGAGATCGGAACATGTCTGTGTGTGTGTGTGTACGTGTGTATGTGTGTATGTGTGTGTGTATGTAACGAAATGAATGCGCTCACATTTCTCAGCAACCGCTCAACCGATTTGGACAAACTTGACGCCAAATGATAGGTCTTGGGGTCCCATTGAACGCTATTGAACGGTTTTGGAATCGGTGAACCGGTTCCGGAGATATGGTTGGAATAAGATCCGGTGAATATGGGCCTTCACGCTGGATTTAACGGCAAACGTATCAAAACCATCATGCGACACATCAAATTACTACAGAATTCAAAAATAAGATCAATGCAAGTCGTGTTAAGTGTTCCAGACCACATTGGACACACTTGGACATGTTCCGGGTACCCCGGGGAAGTTCCTTGAATATGAATTGAATTAAAACCCATTAAATCACATTAAAATACGATGATAAGGTGATTGGTAGCCTCACCAAATAGACTACACCCGGATATATTCCGGGTACCCCCAGGCAGTGGCGTAGCGTCACTGGATGACAGGGGGGGGGGGGCTTGGTCACTAATAATGACAATAAAATAAATAAACTTGAATAAGTAAGAAGGGTCACATCATCACACCATAGGTGGATAAATTTGGGTTTTTTTTCTGTTCACTCACGTTCTTGCCTTATCCACTATACTTCTCGCTACACATCGCTACACATCATGCGTACATTTTGACACCTTAAATTTGAGTCGTGTTTGTTAGGTACTATTTTGTGGAATGATGATACATTTTTCATGCATAATTTATGTGGAAAAAATAAAGGCCTAAAAACTCTTAAAATTTCTCACAAATTTCCAGGAACGAGGAATTTAAATAAAAATTAACGATTAGTGCACGTTCTATATTCACACATGGGTTGGTAAGTTTCAAAGGCATAAGGTGTTCGGTAGTAAGGCGAAATGTGAATGGTTAAACAAAACAATGTGCTACTTGCGGAAGGTTCGGGCCGAAGCACTTTTTTTGAAACCATGGTGGAGAAATTTTTAGAGGCACCGGTTGTGTACAATTTTGACAAGTTGGAATGGAGTACTTATCACTGTTTTAAAATGGATTGCGACTGTTTATAAATCAACATTGGGGTTGATTGTTGGGTTTAATGAGAGCAATTCAAATTGGCTGAGAACACTATAAAGCAACCATAAAACCTTTCATAAATCTAAATAGAATTAGCATCAGTTGGTTTTATAATATGATTTATAAGAGTTTCGTAGATAGATTATAGTATTTTATATGACTCACTTTTTGACGTAGAACTACGTCTTTATCGACTATACTGGGGTACAAATAAAAAAATATGTGTGGTGAAATAGTGTTAGGTTTTGAACGCTTGTAACTTTGTCATTTATAGATGAAATTAAAATCCAAATACGCCAATCAATAGGATATTACTTAAAAAATTGGATGAAATAAATATTTTTTTCATTTTTCAATCAATAAACTTTTGAAAAATGCGCAAATGATAATTTTATCACTGTTTTCATGAACTAAACGTTTTCCCCAAACCCAGTTATCATAAACGAATACCACTTGATTGCACATCATTCTGCTTGAACCTGAAAAGATTTAAAGCAGTGCTGCTTTCCTGACTCTGCTCACATTCAACAGTCATCATTCTGCATCAAACCGTTGTGCAGTACAGTCGGTTGTTTGATTCGCTCGCTAAGTGCCAGTGATATTAATAGTGCTACGCGTTTGTTCACGTTTTCGGTCGTTTCGGTGCATCACGTGTGATGTCGAAGCGGAAGAAGAAGACAGCTCGAACCAGGGTTCGAACCCTGCAACCCAGTCTAACGCTGCCCAAGGCGGCAAAAAGACGAAGAGAGACACATCCGACCGTGGAAGTGTCCATACCCCAATGAATAGTGGTCCCCAGGATAACGCCACAGCAATCAACAGTAGTGACGTCTGTGATTTCGGCAGATCCGTTGAAAATATGACCACGAGCGGCCAGAACGGTCCAAAAGTGAAACTCCCACCTCTGGTGGTGAAGTCAGTACCACTCGACAAGCTGGCTCAAGAGATGGCATCCCTTGGCGTCGCTGCCAAGTACAAGCTGTGCGGGATTGGCACGAAAATCATCCTCCACACCAAAGCAGACTACAACAAAGCTTTGGCTTCGCTGAATGGCGACAAGCCATTTAAGGTAGTCATCCGAGGCCTTCCGAATTTCGAAACGAAGGTGATCAAAGCTGGCCTCCATCGCCATCTTTCGGATCAAGAGGAGGAACGAAAGCCAGAGGAAGTACCAAGATTACCTTTTCCTGGTACACTTCAAGAAGGGACGGTGACGCTTAATGCGTTGCAAGCAATCCGCTCGCTCTTCAACGTCATCATCCATTACCGTGGTGGCCGCCGTGATGTAACGCAGTGTCAGCGCTGCCTCAACTTCGGGCACGGAACCCGAAATTGCAACATCAACCAACGCTGCAGCTTCTGCACCAAGGACCATGCCTCCTCCGACTGCCCAGATGACAGTCCTGACGTTATCAAGTGTGTCAACTGTGGCGGTGCTCATCAGGGCTCTGACAGGCAGTGCCCCAAACGCGAGGAGTTCAAGCGTATCCGAAAGGATGCATCGACCTCCAACCAACCAGGACGTAAGAAAAATAAGTCCCTGACTTTCGGGCCAGGCGATTTTCCGCCTCTTTGAAGCAACCAGCAACCGCGAGTGCAACCCGGTCCCCCCCAACCAACGCCCGGTGAACAAATTTCACTCCCCCCTGGATCCTGGAGAACACCGCCAACGCTAGAAGGTATGTACTCGGTGGACGAGTGTTGGAACATGTTCGTCCATGTTACAAGCGCTTTCCGCAAGTGCACCAACAAAAACGACGTCTAAACCACTATGCATAGTCACATGGAACGCTTGCTCCTTAAGAGCAAAAACCATCGAGCTTGCGGACTTCCTCCGCAAGCATACCATCGACGTGGGCCTTCTCACCGAGACCCACCTCAAGTCCGGAGACAGTTGCTGGTTACCGGACCACAACATCATTCGGCTTGATCGTACCAGCTCCAGTGGTGGGTGGTGTTGCGATCATCGTCAGAAAAGGGATAAAATACCGCAGTCTATCCCATATCCGCACCTCTATCATCGAGGCCCTTGGTGTGGAGCTGGAGTCAGCGACTGGATACGTCCAGTTCATCGCCGTCTACTGCCCTCGACAGTGTGCCGCCAGCAGCGGACTAGCGGCTAAATTCAAGAAAGACCTGTCCGCCATCACGCGTACCGGTTCCCGCTTCGTTGTTGGAGGAGATCTAAACGCTCGCCATGAGGCCTGGCGGAACTACCAGCAGAACCAGAACGGTCGTCTGCTGTTCGGCCATTCGCAGGATGTGCTGTACTCCGTTTGGTTTTCGGACGAGCCAACATTCATCTCACCGGCAGGCAACCCATCGACGCTAGACCTGTTCCTGACAAATATCGGCTTGTCCAAGCCGGTAGCCTTGAACGAACTCAACTCCGACCACCAACCGGTGGTGGCTGAACTGGGCTGCAACGTGGCTCTTGCTTCAAGCCTGCGCAAGGACTATCATCGCGTAAACTGGGCCCAGTTGGGACGCGTGGTAGACAGGCACATCATCGACAACCCGCCGCTTGACACCGTGGAGGACATCGACCGAGCGTTGGAGGGACTCCACCAAGCCATAACCGTGGCTGACGAGGCGTGCGTCCGATGAGTTCCTGTGAGGGGTAAATTTATTGCCATTGATTCCCACACCCAACTATTGATTTGACTGAGAAATGTTCGTAGACGCCAGTTTCAGAGGACTGGAGATCTAGCGAGGAAACGTGAAATGGCCGATCTGAACAAGGAGATTGCTTCCAGAATGGTCTCACTCCAGAACGAAAGTTTCGGGCGGCTTGTCCAGAATCTGGACGACCGCTCCAGACCATTCTGGAAAGTTGCCAAGGTCTTAAAAACGCACCCTAAACCCATTCCACCACTCAAAGATGAAAATGATGACGATCGGCTCATAATCACCCCTCAGGAGAAAGCAAATGCGATTGGTGAGCATATTGCCAAATCGCATTGCCATGCGTACTCAACCTTGATTCCTCCCCTTGTGCCATCCCTTTCGGAAGGCCCCCGGGTTTGACGGAATATTCAACCTAGTGTTGAAAAATCTCAGCATGAAGGTTCACTCTCTGCTGGCTGCTGTCTTCAGCAGATGCTTGGAACTGCACTATTTTCCAAGTATCTGGAAGACAGCGAAAATCATACCTATCCGCAAACCCGGGAAGGACCCAACACTAGTTTCAAGCTACAGACTGATCAGCCTCCTTTCAGCGCTGAGCAAATTGTTCGAGAAACTTATTCTCAATCGTTTGCTCAAGTTTGTCAAGGAACACAACATTCTCCTACCGGAACAGTTCGGGTTCAGGAAGGGGCACTCCACAAATCATCAGCTAGTACGGGTTATGAATAACATCCGAAGTAACAAGGCTGTATCCAAGTCCACAGCCATGGCATTGTTAGACGTTGAGAAAGCGTTTGACAATGTCTGGTACAATGGGCTTGTATACAAGCTTTGTAACTTCAACTTTCCTTTGCATCTGGTTAAAATCACCCGTAACTACCTTCAGCAAAGGTCGTTTAAGGTATCGTTGAATGGCTGCCTTTTAAACACGTTCTCCATCCCAGCAGGAGTTCCGCAAGGAAGTCTGTTGGGCCTTACACTTCAGACATTCCTCCTCTCGGAGACCGTTGCGTGTTCTTCCTGTTCGCAGATTATGCCGCAATAACCGTCAAGGGTAGGATGCCTCGCAAAATAACAAACAAGCTTCAACGATGTCAATGCCTCCAAAACACAAACAATCATGTTCCTCCATCGCCAATCACCCAAACTAAAACCGGCTCCCTCTTGTACTGTAATCATGGATGGCACAAGGGTTGAGTGGTCCGCCGAAGTAACCTATCTCGGGATGTTGTTTGACGAAAAGCTCCTATTCCGCTCGCATGTGAAGAAAACCGTAATCAAGTGTTCCGTCTTGGTTAGGTGTCTGTATCCGCTGATTTGCCGTAGATCCCGCCTCTCAAGGGTGAACAAACTGGCCGTCTACAAACAAATAATAGCACCTGCGATCCTCTACGCAGTTTTGGTGTGAGAATCATGAGCACAGAATCACAGGAACAAAATTCAGGTCGCTCAGAATAGACTGCTGAGGATGGTACTTGATCGTCCTTTCGACACTAGAATAAAAAATTTACACGAAGAGGCAGGAATTGCCAAAATAGATTCAAGAATTAACGAAATTAAGACCAAATTTTCAGAAAAATGTAATTTATCAGAACATGCTTTGATAAGCAATTTGTATATAGTATATTAGGTGCATATAGTAGTTGTAGGTTAGTTGTAGTTGTAAATAGTAGTTATAAGTAGTCTCCTTTTTCCAATTCAAATCAAAACAGGCCTGATAGGACTAGCAACTGTAAATAATAATTAAAATCTCAAATGTACTAAAGTTGAAAAGACGCATCTGTGTCACTTGCAAATTCATACATGTAAACCACACAAACACAAGAAATAAAGATCATTTAAAGTCAAAGTCAAGTGTTTTACAGTCAGTTGTTGGTAATTCATCGAATGTATGTCTCCTCTTAAGCATTTTTTTTTTTTTTGACGTAGAACTACGTCTTTTTCTACGGTCCATCCCTGACCGAAGCATTGGGATTCCGCTTAAACGCTTACACGACATGCTTGTGATCCTGATCACTAATAGAACATCCATTCTTCCAGTTGGGGATTGTCCACGTGCTTACGCAAAATCAATTCGCGACGTTGCTTTTCGGGTGACGCCATTTTTTCCAACTTTCGAAAAATTGACAGCGATAAAAATACAGTGTAAACAATACACTCTAAACTACTTCTACCCAAATTTCCAAGAGAAAATACCCAATTAATAATTTTCTACAGCGTTTTTTCCGTGATGCAATTTGATGTGGGACACCCTTTTTTCCGAACTGTCTAATGACATTCCCGCCGTTTTGCATTTTTTTAGTATGTCAAATTGGCGAAAGAGAGAATATGATGATTTTCCAACGTTTTTTCAGACGCAAAGTGGCATCAACCAATCTTGTCCTTAAGTGATAACTGGTTTTTTAAATCAAATAAAAACAAAACAAGTGCGATATCACAAGAACTCTTCCATATTATGTCACCATGATTTTGTTGAAAGCTTTTTTATTCAACCTTGGTATAATTAACGACTGTTGATTTACTCACCATAAAACTGTCTTCAGACAACCTGCCGTCTAACGACCATCGTCAAGGACGGCACTCGAAAAGCAAAACACATGGCATTATTAATACGACGCGTGTCAACGAAAAGTCTCACGAATGACACATTTTCAAGGTTTTGACATTTTGTTTTCGCGTTCAAATTCACAGCACCGACAGCGTCATATTTGTTTATGCATAATCAGCTGAGTTGTTATGAGAAGAATCAACTTACACCGAAGCTGCTGTGTTGAAGAATCGATGTGGTTTCGAAATTGTTCCTCGCCAACGAAAAAAAAAAGCATCTCTTGAGTAAGAACAGCACCACTTAACACAAACGATCCCGATAGTGAGGGCCCTATGGTCATGATTTTCCTTCCCGGAATTGTAATTTTAATTGCTCCGTATTCCCAGCAGACCGACTCCAATTAGTCCCGGGCATTTGCTTCAACAATTGGCAACGTCGTAATCAGAAAGTGAGAGACCGGAAGGCGCGCAACCATCGATGTTGGTCATTCGGAACACTTTCCGAACACTCCATCGCGTGCTCGCCCTACTACGGGGACTCCTTCCCCACCCTCGCTCAAGTGGAAGAAGGACGACGAAAGGAACCCAAAAACAAAAAAAAATACCAAAATAGCTTCCAACCGAACAAAAGGGGGAGAGGGACTGAACGCACTAGACGAAAATGAAAAGCCAGAAATCGTATTTGTCATTTTGATTGATTTTTGTTTTGCATTCGTATCCCGTCGTCCGTCGGCAGTGGATATCTCCTACGAGCGCTCAGGTCCGGATGTGACGGAAGCAGCCTTTGATGATGATGATGATGATGATGATGTAGATGCTGTTGATGCTGGTGGGGATGGGAGTGAAAGTAGGAGTTTTCCGTAGGACTACCGGGAAAAACAACACCCAATTTCCACCCACTCAGCAAAAAATACTCAACTGAGGAGGCAAACATCTTCAAGGAAGACGAGAGATTGGAGGAAAGTGATGATATTTCCCAACACGCAGTAAATGTTTTTGATGGAATGACAATAGGCACATTACGTCGATGAGGACAACTTGACTACGGACGGCGGCGATGCTCAGTGAATAGAAGCGTGCCACATTCCTTTTTTCGCCTAACCGCCCACTCACGCCACCGCAGTGCCGACCGGATGTGAATAGGGCACACAAAAAAAATGAACCCACGAAAATAGGCCAAAAAACGACGAATTGGGAAAAGGGTTCTCCGTACATACGTACAATGCGGATGACGACGACGACAGCGGCGGAAGCTCTCGAACGTGGCTTTCACTTGCTATGGAAATAATGAAATATTTATGCAAATCATGGACAGAAAAGGATCTCGCAGCTCGGTCTCACTGTGGTCTGTGTGTATATTTATAGAGAGAACTTTTCCCTGCCCTCGAGGTTGGCCGTTTTCCGAAGTTTACTCTCACTGCGTATAGTTTCGGTATAGGTAGGTGGCGTGTTGTGTCTGGCCCGCCGGGAAGTTCGTCGTCGTCGTCGTCAAGAAATCTGGGGTTTATTTTTCTCCACTTTTGGCACAGTTCCTTTTCTTCTGACTCGCGTTTGATTATATCGATTGTTATGCGTCGCTCTGCTCTTTATGGCGTCGAGAGAATTCAGGATCCGAATAAGGGACCAGATCGAATTAGGAGTCCTATTGTGTGTAGGATATCGTGACAGGGATTTCGTTGCGACGGCTGTCAATTTGGAAGTATGTTGAATTTGGGTGCTGCTGAAAGTTTGTGGAGTAATTTTAAATGAAATTTGGGATGTTTTCATTCAAGTTTTGAATTCAATTTGTCATTTGTCATTTCATCCTTTTTGAATAAATTTGGGAATAAAAGTACTGCAAGATTCTGGTATGTGGCAGATTTCTCAAGTGAGCCAAGTTATTCTATGTTCATCATAGTTTTGATCCAGTTTTTGAAAAACTGAAAACGGCAAGCAAAAAGCGGGTGATTTTCAATGCAGTGCGAGAGTTTTGATGAACTGATCTCGATCAAGGCCTACGGAGGTCTTGATAGCGCGATATCCTGATTTTCTAAGATTCACCTTTAGCAAAGAGTGCTTATAGCTGGTTCCGGATTTTGAAGACTTCCGCCGGAAAAGAGACCGCTGACGTAGAAATCCTTTATCAATTTGATCCCAAAATCAAATTGTCATATCTCAGCGAAGCTTCAACGGATTTTTGAAATCTCAAATGTTTTGTAAAGTAAGCAGCGAAGCTTTTCGATCCAAATTCGCGCAGTTTTTATGACTTTTGTTGATTGTTTACTCGTTTCATTTAAGCGTATACGCATAAATCTGTGCATGTGGATGCCAAATTTATCATTGTCGGGTGCTTTGTTTACCAATCAATATGGGCATATTTTGAATCGGGGTGACGTCTAGAGATCGAAAATTGATATTCAATACCATTTTGAAATCAAAGATGGTGGCTTTCAGTTTAATAAGAAGTGGGAAATACTGTCAAATACCTATCAATAAAGGCATTTCTGGAATCGTGATGATGTCTAGAGGATGAAAATCGATATCCGACGCCATTTTTATATCGAAGATGGTGGCTTTCGGCTTAATAAAAAGTGGAAATACAGTCAAACACACATCAATATTGATATTAATGTAATCAGTATGAAGTCAGCAGATCGAAAATTGATATGCGACGCCATTTTTAAATCCAAGACGGCGACTTTCGATTTGCGGAAAAGTGTCAAATACCCTAAAACATGGTTATTTTCAGAATGGGAATGAGATGTAGATGTCAGGCCGTCTTTAAATCCAAGATGGCGGCTTTGATTCAGATAAACTCTGAAATACAGTCAAATACCGATTAATGTGGATTTTTGGAATCGGAGTGACATCAGAAATCGATATCCGACGTCATCTTGAAATTCAAGATGGTGGCTTCCGATTTCATCAGTAGGTTTTCAGCACCTACGCGTCGTGGGAATCGGAAAGGTCCCCGTTCCGAAAAATACCCTGATATTAGGGTATTTGACACTTTTTATGAAACCTAATGGCCGCAATATTGGATTTTACAATGGTATCGGATATCGATTTTCGACATCTACATGTTGTCTCCGTTCTGAAAATTCCATATTGTTGGGTGTTTGATGCTTGCTGAACACTGATGGCCACCATATTGGATTCCACCATAGTCCCCGTTCCGAGAATAACCATATTGTAGGGTATTTGACACTTTTTCTGAAACCCGATGGCCACCATATTGGAGTCCAGCATAGCGTCGGATATCGATTTTCGTCCCCGTTCCGAAAATACCCATATCCTAGGGTATTTGACACGTTTTATGAAACTTGATGGCCGCCATCTTGGATTCCAAACTGGCGTCGAATATCGGTGTTTGGCATTTACGTGTCGTCCACGTTCCGAAAATATCCATATTGTAGGGTATTTGACACTTTATGAATCCTAATGGCCACCATATTGGATTCCAACATAGGGTCGGATATCAATTTTTGACATATACGCGTTTTTCCCGTTCCAAAATTACCCATATCTTAGTATTTGACACTTCGGAAAACCAATTGTCACTATTTTGAATTCCAAAATAGCGTGGGGTATTAATTTTCAGCTATCCCCGTTCTGAATATATACTATTGTAGGGTATTTGATACTTTTCTGAAACCCGACGGCCGCCAATTTGGATTCCAAAATGGCGTCGGATATCATTCAAAGTGTTTTTATGTTACTTCATACGCGAAGTTAACGATTTTCAGAGTTGGTTGGAAATGCTAACATGAAGCTTTAGTGTGATGATTTATTAGCTAGAGAATGATCTTTAGAAGAGGGTAGGTGGATAGTTCCGTTAGAGTACGGCAGTATGAAAATTGAATAGAAGTTGAAAATGAGCGAAGGGCCATTAATGCGACAGTTTTTAAAGATAGACGCACATGAAGAACTGCATTATAACACACCATCGACTGGAAATGCTCTCGCAACGTGGGGCTTTAGGTAGTGATGAAAACGTCGCTAGAACTATTCCACAGCCGCAGTCAGTTTATGAGCAAAAAGAGGGACGCACATTTTTGCCTGTAGACTTGGATTCGCGTTAATAAGAAAGATAGAAAAAAAATACTAGTTGTCTCTCTCATACCATCGCATATCCCGCCCCGCGCACGCCAAGCACGCTCAGGTCCTGAAAACACCTTACGGCTGCTGTGGGAGACGGGCGGGAGCGGACGGGACACGGTGTCAACTTGCAATAACTAAACTAAACAATGTAAACTTGAAACCCCTCGACGACGATGAAAGCGAAAACAACCTTCTCCCAAAACAAGCTCCGAGTGGGTGACGACACCGATAGTGTTCTATGTTTGTCCAACGCGAAGCAAAAAGAAAAAAAAAAAAAAAACTTCTGCCAAGCTGGGATAATGCGCACTGAGAAGAGTTGTCAAGGAGCCGGTTTCGGTTTAGATGGCGAGGGAGAAAAACGGAAAGACTCGAACGGAATGAGTTATTCAGTTATGGATATTGAAGAAGTGTCATACAGAATATTAGCATAGATGAAAGGGAAATTATGCAAATGAGATTTCGTATTTTTATTCCCCTCATTCTGTCTTATTTTCTTATCTGGTTATATCTACGTCAGTGTTTACGTCTTTCCAGCTCTTTTCATTTTTTTTACTGTAAATTATGTATTGAATGACGAGTCACAGGCGGATTGAGTGAAGGCTCGTAACCGGACCAGGGCGCATTCAAACAGACAGCGCGCGGTGTCGGTTGGTGCAGGATAGAACCGAAGAAGTTGAAATAATATTTGTATGCTAATTTAATAGTCAGCAGCGTTTCTGCTTCTCGTTCGGCTAGAGATGTTCGCGCTGCTTTCGGGTGTCCAACGTTTTTCGCGCCACATCGGCAGCGGTCGTCCGTGATCCCCGATGGCCTTCAAAAGCAGGGTTGTGTCACTTTTGGCATAGCATTCTCCACTCTTGATTCGCTCTATTTGGCTTGTGGATGAAATTTGTCGGTTTGATTATTATGGTTAGGTCATCCTGTTTGTCGGTATGAGGTCGAGCTACGTCTGTGGTGATGCGAGTGCGAGTGCTCGTGGGGCGAATGTTATCATCTCACAGCACTATACCACTATAGACAACTGATGTGATTCCGGCATGGCGGGTGGTAAAACGAAGGTGCAGAGCGAGTGCGAAAAAGATTTTTTTTTCGAAGAAGCGTGGCTTAAGAAGATAAGATTAGCATTCGATTAAGATTGTATCCATATAAGTGAAATATACACGATAAAATTAGGAAGTGATATTTCATTACGAAGTGGAAGCTATTGTATTCTACATAATAAGCAAAATACTGTATTAATTTAGGTTTTCAAATCTATTATTTTAAAATTTCTACTAAACAATATCATAAAAAATGGTAGTAGGGTGCAAACCCAATATGCAATAAATATTACCCAATGAATTTATTTATTTATTTCGTTAAACAAATACTAAACTAAACAAAAACTCTGAGTCAATGATTTTCTTAATGTAGCTTTAGGCATAGTTTCATCAATAATTTCACAGTTTTTATTAAAGACATTCATCATTCTATTGATTGGTTCATTTTTTCCATAAGTTGTTCTATGGATTCGGTAGTGAAAATAATCTTTATCTCGTTTCCTAATTATATCTATTATTTATTCAACTATGAAATTGGTTACTACTTAAAACTAGGAAATTTATTATTCTTTTTTGAAATCCACCGAGAGTAATATTTTAAAATATCCTGCAATTGTGAAAACCCTACGATAAATTTATTACAGAACCTTGAAAAGTAGTGAACTGCGATCTCGGGAGCAGATGTATTGTTATCTCTAGAACACCGTAAGTGCATCGATTTCAAGCGATTCCAAGTATTTCTGGACTGATTCACACTAAATTCACATGAATATTCTTATGGCGGGTAATGTACATTTAATTTTATACACTATACATTAAAGTTTACTATTTTTCATAGTGATTGCAAACTTATTAACTGAAGAGCAATACATTTGAAATGATTTCTAGCTCGAAATAATTCAGTACTATCCATAGTGATATCTAACTTCTCTACCGTGAACCATCACTTCATCTGCAACACTTTCCTAGCCTAATTAAGAGCTTTCTAACTGTTCACTACAATAATTTAACAGTGATACAATGAATGTGCTAAAATTTTAGTGAAATATAAATTTTTCTTGGGTGATGCTAAACTCTTTGGGGGTGATGTAATATTCAAGCGTGTGTTGCAATACTTTTCCACGTGAGTCATCACTTATGATGGGTAGTGTATATATAAAATCGCATGAGAAGTAGAAAATATTATCAATAGTGTGAGTCATGTAACTCTTGTTCGGAAAACAGAGATGGAGTATGAGCGAAATGAAAAGAGAGGGAGGATCGTGAGAGTAAGGGCAGTTAGGAAATATCGGTTATGACGAAAGGTAGTGAATAAAAAGTGATAAACCAAACCTAAGTGTATTTCATAAACTTAATTCCGTAAAGACTATCAAATATCTGGTGGCAAGATCCTACAAACAGGAGTCAAATTGTGTGCCCAGGGCCTCATTTTCTACACCCTGACATGTTCCGGGTACCCCCGGGGAAGAGGTCAAAATAATATTTACTTGAAATCCATCATGCGACACGTCAAATCACATGAGAACTCTAAAAAATTGTCATTGGTGGTCAAATTGAGGATGGTGGACCACATTGGCCACTCACGGACATGTTCTGGATAGCACCCGGGAGCAAAACAAAATTTATTTTATTGTGGGAATGTAAATGAATAAGAATGGTCACATCTCACCAAACATGGATGAATCCAGGTTTTTATTCTTAGTTATAGCTAAGAAAAATCAATGTCACTTAATACTTGATCTGGAAAAACATCATTTCCGTTAAAATCAAAGTCATTTCGCAAAAAAACGAAGGATGACGCCGGGTTATCCAAAAATGGTACATTTTCACATGTTTTATGCATTTTGCAGAAGCAGTAGAGTCTACTGAACGAATCAGGCACCAAAAAACGTCAGAAAACATCGTTTGTTCATCAAAAAGTCTTATGGGGGAAATGCATTTAATGTCGGCCTAAATGCCCCTAATTTGGGCCCATTCATAAATTTAGCAAACGACTAAATTTTCAATAGCGACCAAAAATATGCATTAATTACGTCCCAATGACGAATTCATCTAGGGGAATTTACGTATTCTCGGCAACCTAAGCAGCGACCTTCTTTCTATAGCCTTTTTCTCTAAGGAACGCACACATATGCAGTATTGGTTTGTTTACAATCTTTTGCTGCCAGCTGCTCTAACAATTTCAGTCGAAAGAATTGTCACAAACTGTTTTGAAACGCTTTTACAAAGCTCCAAACTTCTCTAGTGAGAGCGAGTATTGTCGGCAACCAGTTTTTCTTCGGCAACCGTTCCATTTGAACTGCATGTAAATCTGCTGTTCTATTATCGGCAACTCGAAATCAGCTACAATTTGTAGTGCGTGTGTTGCATTTCAAGAAAACCTTGCTAGATTGCTTTTTCTCAGTGGTAAAAATATAGTCAAATTGAAGCTGAAAGCATAACGAATCGTTTGCATGCATTCAGCGAAGTGTTTTCGTAAGAAAATCCAGTGAAAATAGTGTTTCAATTTGGGTTGCCGAAAGTAGTCTGTCATGCCGAAGCCGTCATTTCCCCTAGATAAAATTGATAAATAGCAGATGTTTAGCGATGTGCTCAATCTTAGATCCATAGGCCAACATTAGAGCCGTTTCCCCTATTTATTGCTTTCAAAATTAGATTGTGGAAGCCCCACCGAACGATAAGTTTGCATTTCTTTATTGTTTTGAAGCATCATAAGTTCGGAGGCTACAAGGTGTTTCCGAATGATAAAAACATGATGTTAATCTTTTCTGTATTAAGTATTGGTAAGAATCTTGAGGATTTAAAATAGAACTGGATGTGGTCCCTCTTACCCCACCGGACGTTCTTACCCCGTCTTCCCCTACTAAGTGCTCCAGTGTGCGATGGCAGAAAAGTCACTTGCCACACACGCAGCACCACTTAAATTATTTATGATAATTTTGAACACACTCCACACGCATTCTGAACCACTCTGTGTGAACTTAAACCAAAATTCTCGACCAACAATTGAAAAGGGACTATCAGCGTTTGTAAACAAAGCTTTGTAAGCCATTTCTTCGCAAAAGTGTAGACCACCCACGCAAATCAACTTTCCCCTACACTATGATGCCATTTGTTTAAAAGGATCACCTTTCTAAGTTTAATTTACAAAAGCTGATAGGCCCTTTCCATTGTTAGTTAAGAATTCCCATATCGCAGCTTTTCTTTCATCCTTCCATCCTATCCCATAACGTCGCTTGAAGAACAAAAAAAGCAACGTATACCGAGACTAACGTCGCTGGAGCGTTAAAGTGTGCATCGCATGTGAATTGAGGCACGTGGCAAGTGGCTGGAAGCATTAAGCATAAAATAGATGGAAATGCACCATCATCGTCATCGTCGCCCTCAGTTATAATTTTTTTCTTACCTTTGGGAATTGGTAACCATGAATGTTACGAACCATTGCGATTCTGGTTGCATTCAAAAGATGGAAGTGCTGCGCATAGAATCTCTTTATTATCATCACTCTGGTGGCCAACCACATTTAAGGACAATCGGGCATGTTGGTGCTGTGCTCTCTGAAGAAGGGTGATTACCCTCCACTGCGCGTTTTTATCGCACTATCTGTTCGCAAAGTCTTTGTGGAAATTTTTAATGTGTTGGTGGTTGGGTTGGTTCATACAAACGGTAAATGTCACCTCGTTGGCTGGGGAGAGAATGATTGGGTCGATGGTGGTACCCAGCGGCAAAGAACCGGGACGCATCGTTGAAGAACGATCCCAACCGAAGACGAGACAAATTGCCAGTAGCGCAAAAAAGAGGTTAAGCTCAAAAGCGTGTTAAAAACTGTTACATTAAAAGTATTTTAAATCCACTCATACTGGCTGTCTGTTTCCTCCGGCGATAATTGACGATGGCAGTGTTTTGAAAGATGGAGCTGCGCTCTATGCGGCTTTAGATGAAATGGATACGTAAAGAAATTCTAGAAGCATAGTATGATTTATTTTTTGTTATGTCGATAGCATACGAAATCCCATGATTGCCCGGAAAAGTGTCGAAACCTGAAGTGACACCACACAAAATTGGTCTCCCTGACCTAGGATAGACCTGTAAAACAGATGGAATAGCTCTCGCTCACACCCACACATTTCTTCCACATCGTTGTTGACTGCCGGTCATGGTCAAACTCGTCGAACGATACAGACTATAACACACATGGAAGCACAACAACATACGAAACATCACAGCACCATTCCATCTCCATTCTGCATCCGGCACCACGCACAGTGGGGCCGGGCCGGCCAGAACCCCTAAATATCAACTTTATAGATTTTCATATATTTTATATCTTTCCTTGAATGTACTATGTTTATGTTTGCATCAGTGTTGCCAGATTGTTTTCAAGCATATCGGTAGTAAAAATTTAAAAAAATTGGTATTTGTTGGTTTTTGATATACACAGAATAAAGTTCAAAATTTTAACCATCGTGTTTAATTAATTTTGAGCTATAATTGGTATAAACAAAGATATTGTTTACAAGCTTGTGTAAACCATTGCTGATTTATGATATATTGTGCTTAAATGCACATGAACTGTCGTGTAAAATTACGCCAGATCTAGCGTTAATTACATGTTCGCTATATATCGCAGAAAGTTACATGAATTGCAGTGCAGTGAGGAATCCTTATTCCCGGATGGTTTTTTGACAGATTATGGAGAAACTTCCAGAGGAAGACGAAACTACACCGTTCGAAAAATTCACGTAAATTTCTGCACGATATAGCGCACATAAAATTAACGCTAGATTTCCCATAAATTTACGCGATATTTCGTGTAAATTTAAGCCCATTATCGCATAAATTAGCAATGTTAGTTTAGCTCAACGTTAAACACAGGGAGATTTTACGCGATAGTTAAAATTCAGAATTTTTTTCTGTGTATCTTCTGGAAGAATTAGTTAGATACTTCCGATATAAGTTTAAAGAAACTTCCTAGAGAAGACGAAAGAACCCTCCTGGACACGTTTGAAGGAACTTCCTTAGGTAGATAGGAAAAAAAATCTGAAGAAAGTCGACGGAAGCCAGAGAGTTTTTGGGACAGACATAAGAAACTTTTTGGAGATGATGGGAATAAAAATCCGGAAGAAAGAGATTTCTGCAGGATGTCGAAAGCAATGTCCGGTGGAAATTAGTAGAATCTTCTAGGGAAAGGTAGCACAATATTCAGGGTGAAGTTGAAAAAAAAACTGGTGGGAGAAGACGGTAGAACTTTTCGAACGAAGCCATGTTGGAAAAAAAAAATCCGGAAGAAATGGATTTGTGGTAGAAATAGCTTTCCGGGAGGAATCGGAAAACAACTTACTGGGTAATGTGGAAGAAAATTCCAGGGGAAAGTTGGAATAAACCATACAAGTTAAAAAACTAAACAATTTGATGGATCTTCTGGGACACATAATAGATAAAAGTATTTTCAGATTCTTAAGAATTACCGGGATGAACCATCTGTTGTTTCTCGATTCCTGGGTAGGCAAATACAGCGAGGAAATGGAAACACTAATTTAATAATATAAGGCATTTCTAAAGATGAATAATTTGCTGAGCCTGCTGAATGCTCTAAAAAAAAACAACATACATGTGGCACAGTGTCCAGAATGTGAATTTAGCAGAAAAATGCATAATGAGAGAGAGAAGGATTAGTATTTTCCATTTAATTCCACTACTTTATTTGCTTATCCTTGACAGATACGCGTATTTCGTCTACAATGTGCAGACTTCTTCAGTGTCTTGTACTAATACTCGACTGCATTTAGAACTTGAAATTTAAAGTTTTGAAAAAAGTTTCTTCTACAAAATTGTTCCTTATAGTTAGGCCTTCATTTTTAAGTCAATTAATACTAAGGTGGTTCATTAGACTGATGAAAAATTGACATTTTCGCTCCACGGTTCCAAATCGGGTCCCGGTTAGCCTCCCAAAATTTGAACTCATTTGATAAGAAACTGACATGGCACATACCATTTGAAGTTTATATGGAAATAACTATGGGAAAACTATATTTTTTGTTCATATCCATCTACCATATGCCATATATAATGCCTGTTATAATGCAATTCTTCCTTACTCAACTATTGTGTCGCTCTGGCTCTGGCTCTTCGCTCATTTTAATTTTTTGCTAGCGGAACTATCAACCTACCATCTTCAGACCTTTCTCTAGCTAATAGATTATCACACTAAAGCTTCATGTTAGATCGCATTTCCAACCAACTTTGAAAAAATGAGTGCTTAAAAAGTTACATATATATTTCTTGTAGTTTAGCTATGCATCTTATAAACTTTCATAGTTCTAGTTAAAGCTAAAAACTGAACCACACCTATTTCATTTATCATAGAGTTTTGCCTAGTTCACGCAAATTGTAGTGGCGTTTTGCACCCAGATCTCAAATTAAGTGAGCTCTGAGAGAGAGAGAGGAAGAGAAAGATTAGTAATTTCCATTTAATTCCACTACCTTATTTGCTTATCTTTGACAGATACGCGTCTTTCGTCTACAATGTGCAAACTTCTTCAGTGTCTTGTACGAATACTGAATATGGGTTTGATGCGCACGGTATTTTGTTAACTTTGACAACATTCAGTTCTGATGAATAGGAATTATCGACAAAGTCATGATTTCAATTGGTTGGTTGTCTGAAGCAGCGTATAAGCGAATAAAGAGACACGCCAACATAGAAAGGACCATTCCAGTAGATGCTTCCGGTTGACGAGTTTGAAGATAAATTCTACGAATTGCTTATTTCGTCAGATTAAGAGATGAAGGGCTAAAAATCTATATAATAAAGATTTAAAAATATCGTCAGATCCCATAATTCAGGGCAAGGGAACGGAATGAAGCCACGAATTACCCAAAGATGTTAAAATGGTTTTTAGGATGGAAGAGGAACAACTCTAAATTTCAGTCTATTATCAACATAAAAAGGAATTCTCATATTTTTAACCACCCTAATTATTCAAAATCGATTTAAATGACACTTTGGTTAGAAAAAGGATTTGACGTTTATATTTTTCTGGATTTAATCTTCAAATAACTTTTAAATTGATACTGAACTGGATTTCCAAAAGAGAATTTAGAGTCCACTACGAACTGAATACTAGTATATAATCTGTATTTTAACTCTTTGAATAAGAGGGTATCCCTCTACGTATAGAAAACTCCAATTTATTATAATGTTAATAAATTAAAACTCGTTTCCCTTTATTTCCTCTCAAAAAATCGGATTCTGCACCTCAAAATTACCCTTCGATGGCTTTTACAGCATAATTCAACTACTTTTACATTTTTGTCCAGCTTTCGAATGGAGTGAATCCATAGTGCCTCTTTCTAGTATAACGTATCACATGGCCTTTTTTTACCCCCAGTCCCAGCAATGGACTCACGCCTGGCATGGTTTCTTTATTTGGACGCACTTGACGTTGACTCATAAATCACAACGAGAGAGTTTGCAGCACAGTTCTTTCGGATCCGACCAGATATTGGGAAAAATTCCATCCTCACGCTTCCTGCCAACGCTCTCCGGCTCAATAAGCTGCTGCCAATGTTGTGCATCGATCGCAACGAATTCAATTTGAAATATCAAGCACAAAACCCACCCACCCCATCGCCAGATAAATCAAACCAAATCATCATCGACGGACGATCAGCAAAAGAGAGCACGAGACTGCACACCGAAACCCCACTTTTCCGGAGCCCGAATGGAAAAAGTTTACGATACACAATGTGTCAATTTCGTGATCTGAGTGTACGAATTTTTCTCCCATTGCATCCGCCAAAGTTTGCAGACTTTTCCCCCATGAAATTGACTCCCGACGGAGATGGAGGCACAGCTCGGGAGACAAATGTGTGCGGTCATGTGCGAATCAGTAAACACGTTGATCTCTGCTAGGTTGATACTTTATACTTGGGTATGTAGGGGGAGACAGCCCAAAACGCACCCCGAGGCAAAACGCCCGATGCACTTTTCATAGCTTTCTCGTTTGTGCTTGATACATTTTCAGATTTTATTTTAAATTTTGGAAGTTTAAAAACGTTGAAACATTGTTTATTTTTAGGTGCGTAATCTCCCAAGCTTTTCAAAGTCTATGATATTTTAAATTTCAAAGATTTTTTTATGAAGTCTGCTTGTTGAATCGATACGTGCCACACACTTTGATTAATTAAGATCCGATACTTATTTTTAAGATTTGATTGATTGAAGAATCTTTAAGATTGTGATATTTAGTGCAAATTTAAAATCATGAGTCTGATTCCTCAGATCCTGGAAAAATACAATTTTAAACGGCTGAAGTATAAATTCCTGGACCTAAGAAAAGAATAACCCAAGCTTGAAGCAATTTTCAAGATTTTGGAATGAAGATTCAGATTTCGGATCATGAATATTTTTCCAAGTTCACAGATTTGTAAACAAATATTAACATAATGGATCTCAGAAGATTTGCAAGGTTCATTGGCCTCCCTTAGCTCAGTCAGTAAAGGTGCAGCTACAAAGCAAGACCATGATGGAGGTGGCTGGTTTCGATTCCCGGTCCGGTCTAGGAACTTTTCGGGTTGCAAAATTTCTCGGATTCCCTGGGCATAGAGTATGATTGTACTTGCCACACAATTATACTAATGCAACCATGGTACAGGCTCTCTCTCTCTCAATTAATAACTGTGGAAGTGTCTCTAGAACACCAAGTTGAGAGCACGCAAAAAGCTAATATACGATAACCAATGAGCTTGAAATGCAAGGAAGAAGAAGAAGAAGAAGAAGAAGAAGAAGAAGAAGAAGAAGAAGAAGAAGAAGAAGAAGAAGAAGAAGAAGAAGAAGAAGAAGAAGAAGAAGAAGAAGAAGAAGAAGAAGATGGGATTGAATAAAATATTAATGATTCTGAAATTTCGTTACCTTGAAAATTTCTGAAGCATTGCCTCAAAACTTAAAGGGAATTCTACGAAGTATTCTAGGAGAGTTCTGCCTGGAAATCCATTTTAGTTTTGATGAGAACTTCAAACGAAATCCATGGAATGCTTTCAACATAATTATGAGTACCTTTTGATTACTGGTGAATGTTCAGGAGATTTCCTAGGGAGTTTTGAGCTGAATTCTTAGGTAAATCTGAGCATAATTCAAATGAGATGAGGTTCAATTTGATTCTGAGTAGAATTCCAAAAAGAGATGACAATTAAGCATAATCACATAATATTCATAAGATTATTTAAGCATAACTAAGCGAATGAATGTAGGAATAATTATTACTATATTCTAATTCTAATGATTAACTGGTTGCGTTTGTTATTGCACTCATCTAACCAGAAATACCGGTTTCGTTGAAAATTGGAGATCAATAGGCCTCTGATGACATGCAAGGCAGCAACATGTTCAACGATTTCTTCTGCACTATTGGTGATAACTTAGCCAATGGAATTGACAGCGACAAGGAAATGTAGCGGCGCCGGTGGTGTAGTGGTAAGCGTGATTAACTCTCACCTCAGCAGGCCTGGGCTCAATCCCATTCGGCGTCGCCAGGATTTTTTGAGGCATAATGCCTCAGATTTTTTTTTTCTTTAATAAAGTTTAAAAAAAGTAGAAGGGTCGGTGCCTAGGGGCACGAACGGAAGCTTGACGTAGGACCGCTAGTGGACGGAATAAATGTGAAGAGCATTTAGTTCTTTTAATTGATAAATTATCTTTTATCTCAACTCTTTCCGTTTTTGAATTGTAGGCGTACCAAATTTGTAGTATTTTTTTAAAGGGAAAGTTGATTAAGAGAATCAATCAAAATCACTTGCACCCCTGCTTCCAAGTTTGGTTACAAGATTACAACTCTGGAGAGCATTTTGTGTGGTCGTTGGGGGCTTGTGGTTCTGAATATGGACAAACAAACACAGATAAATTCTATTCCAACTCTTTACTGATGTAAGCTTGATGGCCCTGAAAAGGGCCGTTTTATTGAAGAGGACATCCATGGCCACTTTCGCTTGGCGTGTTTAGTGTAGGTGACAGCATCACGGACCTCATTTTCCAGGAACACCTTCAGCACACCTTGTATATCAGACCGGAGATACGTTTGACACCACCACGGCGAGCCAGACGACCGATGGCGGTTATCTCGAAGAACTTTGCAATGACGCTTGGCGCCTCCTTTACCAGACCTTTTCCTCCTTTGCCACGACCAGTCAATTCTAGATAGAGCTGGAATTAGGGCGTAACAGCTTTTGTAAACAATGGCTTCTATCGATGAACTTAAGGCACGCCCACGCAGACCAACATAACCATCGGATAGGGGAAGTGTTTCCCTATCCTATGAGGGGGTTGGTTTGCGTGGGTGAGCCTTGAATTTCTAGAAATCAACGATTGAAGTCATTGTTTACAAAAGCTGTTAGGCCCTAATTCCAGCTCTATCTAGAATTGTTGCTTGCTAGGTGTGAAGGAGTGGACTAGCCACCACTTTCCAACTGCTGCTGCTGTTCACCACGCCGTCCGAAGCTAAAATGAGCTAATGCCATACAGCAGCGCTCTTTTATATCTTTTCAGGTTAAAGCAGAATGATGTAAAACCAAGTGGTATAAAAGCTACAAAGACTCCTCCCATTATGAGTAGTTTGCTATCAAGTAGCGACACTGGCTCTTTTCCTTTTGCATACACGGCGAGTGTGCACAATATTACGCAATTCCATCCTCCCTATTCGCACGCGCCCGAGGATCGAAGGCGAATGCCACTTCGACTTGTTTCGTCTACTTACTACTCTCTGACGACTGTGCTGGGGAAGCAGCATATGCATGTAGGTAATTGGTGGATTTGTTAGTTAATTCGACGCTATTGGACAATGCTGGACATTTACCAATTTTTCAATAGTTTCTTGTTGAAGATCAACATTCGAAAGCATTGTTATCGATACGTAGCCATATTTCTGATCGATTGGTGATACAATTATTTAAATTGAACCAGGAGGAGCTGAGTTATTAACGTTCAAAATCTTTCTTAATTTGTTACATGTTACATTTTCGGTTTTCACAAAGTGTACCCCCATATAGAAATCAAAGACGTAGTCCTACGTCAAAAAAATCTGAGGCATAAAATCTCTGATCACGCCACGTCGATAGGTAGGGTCCAGGTGTGGGAGCTGCCTCCCTGGCATCGGTAGCATTGGTGCTCAGCACGGAAAACAAGATCGACGGAAAAACAATTCAAGGACAAGGATATATGAAAATTCAATACCATGCCTAGGCAGCTGACCTCTGTCTTCCTTCAACCGGCTGCCTATGTAGAAGTAATTCAATTAATTAAGAAGCAACAAATCTTCCGGACCAGACAATATATCAGCCACAATAATCAAACATATTGACAAATGTAGTAATGAAATTGGGTTGTTAGCGGAATGCTAAATAAAACAGCAAAAAAGGTTATCTTCCATTTAATTCCACTTAATTAATTTTGGTATCCATGACAGATACGTATTTCGACTACAATGTGCAGTCTTCATCAGTGTCATTCCCACTAAAGAACTTATCAAAATCCGATTCAACACATTGTAGTTTCATTTTTATACCTATGATCTTGACTTTTTTACCTAGGGGATGAGTACTTAAGGGGGTTAGATTTTGATAAGTTCTTTAGTGGGAATGACACTGATGAAGACTGTACATTGTAGTCGAAATACGTATCTGTCATGCATACCAAAATTAATTAAGTGGAATTAAATGGAAGATAACCTTTTTTGCTGTTTGACAAATGTGTTTTACGAGATCATTGAGGCTGGTGAATTCCCGGAGTTCCTGGAGACAGCCCGATTTTCAAATCCGGTGATCCTACAGGTGCTAACAACTACCGTCCAATATCGGTGCTGCCGGTGATGGGTAAAATACTTGAGCAGATGAGTGCATGAAGGATCTCGGAGTATGCATTGTCCAATAATTACATACACACACGACTTGTCCGAGGTGAGACTTGAACTCGTAATTTTGACGTTAGAGGTATGGATGCTAACCACTACGCCGGGTTATTCCTCGAACTTAAGAAGGCGTTCGATACTTTAAGTCATGAGTTGCTTCTCCTTAAGCTCGAAAACTATGGCATAAGAGGAAATGCATTCTAAAAAGTAACCTAGCTAACCGTCAGCAATTTGTGTCTGTCAACAATGGGAAAAGTGAGCTCAGGAACATATCATTTGGAGTAGCATAAGGCAGTAATATAGGGCCATTGCTATTTCTGGCATTCATCAACGATTTATCTCACCTAAACCTTCACGGGTGGATCCAGATCTTAGCGGGCGATACAGTGGTTGTGTATAGCTCATCTGACGCCAGTTTAATTGTACAATACAGTCAGCAAGACATTCGGCTTGTACAGGAGTTTTTCAAATCAAAACTTTTATCGTTAAACTTTGAAAAGACAATATATATGGTTCTCCACTCTTCAAGATGACCAGTTACAGTGCTTCCGATCGTTCAAGTTGATTCTGTTGAAATTTGTAAAGTAGAGCACTTAAAATATCTGGGTCTAACTTTAGACTGCATCCCAAGCTGGGAGCACCATATCGAAAACCTAAAGAACATACTGTCGGTAAAGTCTGGGGTATTTCAAAAAATAGCACCATTTGTTTAGCTGAATTGGATGATGAACTTGTATTACTCTTCAGTTCACTCGTGGATCCAATATTTTTTCATGGGCAACAGCTATCATGTCCAGGCATCTATACCCATTGGAATAGCTGTTCAATAATGACCTGCAGAATTCGCTTTCACCAATTCGAGGACTTCAAGTGTTGCAGACATTAAAACACATGAATAATATTGTAACAAATCCAGTCACCCATATCAAAACATGTGAATTACAATAAACCTCTCCAAAAGATCATGTAAATACTATTTACGGAAAAATATAATTGAGCCGACCAAATACAGAACTCGGCAAAAAACGCTGCGGTTACCAACGCAGTAAACTGTACAACGAGCTGCCAACAGTAATCAACCAACAGGAATCCATCGATCTGTTTAAGGCAAACCTCAAACGACATCTTAAGCTTTATATCTTGCGCTATTTACGTTGACATCAATGCGAGTTTGGTTAGGTCTGGCAGCAACCGTGCTCTCGGTAAACTGATTTAATGCCCTCAGCGGCTCTCATCTGTCCTTCGGTCTTGTAGAACACCAGTTCTCTGCCAGGTAACTTAGACTGGTATTAGACTGGTATAGGTCAGGGCAAAACCATCAATGATACATCGCCAATAAATGGTTGTCCAACAAATGGTTCCAAATCCGCAATATCTGCTCCACAGCGACATCGTACGCTTCTGCCGTTTAGCTGATTCGACGCCCACTGCGGTCCTCACCCGCTCTTCGGGTTGGTAACTTACGCTTCCGACGTTTTGCTCATTCGACACCCCAGCAGCCCTCATCTACCCTCCAGTCTGGTAGAACACCAACTCCCTATCAGATCTGCAATATCGGCCCTTATCTGCCGTTCGGTTTGGTAGAAAACCTGCTCTCTGACAAGTAAACTTAGACTGGTATAATTCTGGTCATAGGCGTCAGTGATACTGCGCCCCTAATTATTTTTCCAACAAATGGTTCCAGATCCGCAATATCTGCTTCCTAGTGACTTTGTTACCTTGGTTTACGCTTCCGACATTTAGCTGATTAAACGCTCCCTACGACCCTCATCTACCTTCCAGTCTGGTAGAACACCAGCTCACTATCAAATCCGTAATATCTGCTTACTAGAGACTTTGCTAGCTTGGCATCTAATACGCAACTCAACTTAATGATTTTGACGTAGGACTACGTCTGTGATTTCTATATGGGGGTACACTTTGTGAAAACCGAAAATGGAACATGTAACAAATTATGAAAGATTTTGAACGTTAATAACTCAACTGCCTCTGGTCCAATTTCAATAATTTTATCACCAATCGATCAGAAATTTGACTACGCATCCAAAAACGTCGAATTAACTAACAAATCCACCAATTACCTACCTGCATATGCTGCTTCCCCTGCACAGTCGTCAGAGAGTAGTAAGTAGACGAAACAAGTCGAAGTGGCATTCGCCTCCAATCCTCGGGCGCGTGCGAATAGGGAGGATGGAATTGCGTAATATTTTGCAAACTCATCACCATATTCTTTTCAGGGCAATCATAGTCATACTAAAGAGTATAAACAGAGAGAACCCTGCTAAAATTCCTATTCCTGCACAAAATACAAGCTCCTGCTGCAGTTAACAAAAATATTTATTATATCATACCACGTAGTCCTACGTCATCATTGCGTAAAACCCCATTGGGCTGTCCCTTGTAGTATTTTTATTTGTTATTTAAAGAACATAAGTTTCGGACAATAACATCGTACCTTGTTCAATCGTAAATCGAGTTCAACTGTGCTACCCTCAATACCCACGTCATCGAGGTACCAGTAGGCACCCTCACAGTCTGCTAATATTTCGTCCATCGTGCGTTGAAATATTTCATTTGAAATGTCCTATTAACTCGAACGGAAGACGTTTGAAACGATAGCGTCCACGATGAGTAATAAATGTCATAACATTTCTGGTTTCTTCGTTGAGTTCCAGTAGAAAAAAATGCAACCATGACATTCAAAACGCTCCACACTTTTCCTCTTCCAATCTTAGCGAGAACATCTTCGATTACCGGCATCGGATGCCGATCGCGAATTACTGTCTGAGTAACACATCGTAAATCTACGCACAATCTAATCAACCCGGTGGTACCCATGTCGCAGGTCCTCTTTTTACTTCAATGATGTCCCGTAAGTTCTCAGTAGTTCGTCTAACTTCTCCGTCACGGCGTTTTCGAGGTGAATAGGTACTCTTCTCAACGGCTGGAAAACTGGAATCACGTTGCGGTCCATGAGAACACGCACTTGAACCACCGACGAACCGACGTGACTACTCATAGAAGCTACTTTTAAAATCTTGCCCAAGACGCCACATTTAAAATACGTTAAACACTACCCCCATCTATTCATCCGATCGCGACATATCATGAGCAAGGACACGGAAAAACATCAATTTGGTAATGAGTATGCCATAACTGGTCACATTACTGTTATCCAAGCGGTTCAGGACGTAGATGCTTGTTCACATTAACGGTTCCATGTAATTGTGTAGCTCAAGTCATTTAATTTCGTTACACATTTAGTTATTAAAAAAAATCTACACAAGTTCGTCACTGACAGTATTTTCATTGGCAATTGACATGGTTTGCCTTGACTGCTAGCTCAAATGAGTGACCAAAGCAGAATTGTCAATATCACCGTGTATTGTCGAGATTTTACAGCACTGCTCAAGACTTTTGTAAATGGATTCTTTTTCCCTTTTTCGAATTCATATGGATAAATACGAAGATATATTATAATAGATGGAATAAATCGGGATTATTCTTATATTTAAGAAAGAATAAAATTAAATATTTTATATTCTATAATTCGATGATCCCTTCAATATCAATTATGGAGAGTTGATTGAATATACTGAGCATGAGCATTAGGGTGTCCCAAAATTGCACTTTGTCTGGAAATCTGGGGGCTCAACCTCTAAATGATAGCTAAGGGTGTTACAAAGAAACTTTTGTATGGCGGCAGCTCTGGGAAATGTTGTTTAAAGGTCGCCCGACAAGATTTTTGAAAAAAGTCCATTTTTCATATCTATTATCCAATGAATATTTTTATTTCTTTAATTTCAGTAAAATCTCACCCTTTTATATTTTTCGCAGATTCCCAAGGGTCAAAACTATAAGAGAAAAAATTGCTACGGCATGTTCTGTGTCCAATTTGTTAGTTACAATTTTTCAAATTATCTAAAATGATGTTTTTTGTTGTACATCACTGCATTCAATCATAAAAAGTGGGTATCAAACATAGCGCTATTATCAATAAAATGCAGCAAAAATATGGGAAATTTTATAAGCAAAAACTTTGCGCAAGACACTTTAACCTTATTTTTAATCGTTAAAAAGTTATTCGTGATTTACTGTGGAAAGAAATGTTCAGAATTTCAATACTTGCAGTATGTCCACCAGCAAATCAAACTATCATTAAAATCGTTAAATAAAAATCACCTACTTTGTTGCAAATCACTTGATAACATTTGTTTCAAAGTTTCTAGAATTCAATAGGAGGATATATGAACGGAGAGGGATCACACAATTTATTAGTTTCCATTTGATTGCCGTAGCAAGCAGAACCAAAAAATAAAATCATGTCACCAAAAACCAAGCTCAAGTCGGATCTCATCACCGGTATTGCGAGGAAGCATTTGCCCAGAAACCGTTTGTCGTCGGAGTTGGACATCATCAGGTACTTTCGATTTAAGCATGAAACCCAACAACTTTCAATCGGACAAAGCATTCAAGTTGTGGCTACCGAAGCTGTGAAGATTTGGAATCAAGCCGGACTTTCGCACCAGCTCAAGCGGAACGTTGTTAGGAGGGTTGCCAAGCTCGTTGTGACATGGCAACGCCAAAGTAAGGCCTTCAAGAAGAAAAATCAGAGCTATTGCCAGCTTTGAAGATATGTAGGAGGCGGTGGAGTTACTTCTTCAACATAAGCGTGAACCACATCGATGAAGAGCTACTAAACGATTCTGTCCATGCAGAATTCTGGAGCTAGCAGGTGACAAACAGAGTTCCAGTTGAGTTTCCGAAAAGCTTCTCAAGCAGTGTACCATTGATATGCAAGCAGCTTCGGTAGCCACAACTTGAATACTTTTTCCGATTGAAAGTTGTTGGGTTTCATGCTTGAATCGAAAGTACCTGATGACGGACAACTCCGACGGCAAACGGTTTCTGGGCAAATGCTTCCTCGAAATACCGGTGATGAGATCCGACTTGAGCTTGGTTTTTGGTGACATGATTTTCTTTTTTGGTTCTGCTTGCTACGGCAATCAAATGGAAACTGCGAGCCACCATCACCAATGGTGAAGGTGATACCATCAGACCCAAATAGCATTACTTTCGTCTCGTCTGACCAGATCACCTTATTCCAGTCATCACTGATCCATGAAATGTCCAGGACCACATTCAATCTTTTTTTGATATTTTTTGCGCACAACCATGGCTGCTTAAGAACTACTCTGCCCTTAAGACCTTTTTTATGAAGACGATTTCGTACGGATTGTGATGTCAGTTGAATGGAAAACTCGCTTTCAATCTGTTTCACAATTTTCGGAGCTGATAGTCCCCGGTCCAGCTCCACCTTCTTCACGATAGCTCTGTCAATTCGGCCAGTTGTCTTTGATTTTCCCCGATCGCTTAGCTGGTGAGATAGAACCACGCTTTTTTTTTGTATATCTGCACAATTCTAGCGATTGTATCTTTGTGAAGCTGGACAAAATTGGCAATTTTACGGTAGCTTTTGCCAGTTTTGTGATGTTCAATAATCAAATTTTGGATACTGATCGAAATTTGTACTTTTTTGGGCATTTTGAAACAAATAGCTTCCAATTTTGAACACAAAACTGAAATTTTGAGCACGAAATCTTCAAGAGCACCAAAAGACAGCTAGACACAATGCACAGGAGTGGAACTTCGAATCAGAAAGTGGCTCCACTGGTCATTTGCGAACACTAGCGCACCTAGCGGTAGAAGGCATCTTCGGCCTGCAGTTAAGATAGGCAGCATGCTATGATAGTGTGAGTGCACTTAGAAAGCCCATGTGGAACGCTATCACATCACATCGCTCGTTGAGCAGAAAAACGAGCACTTTTTGATTCACCGATTTGTTTGCACTTCCCCTTCTGTTTTGTGCACAATGTGTACATTCGAGAAAGTTGCAGAATACACACTAAAACTCTGTAAAACACACTTAAATAATAGTATCCGTTTGGGGGTGGATAAACTTTTTTGCGTAATTTTTTACCCTTTTTCATAATTTATCACATGAAATCTGAAGAAAAGATATAAACAAAACTTGATAAATCATGGAGGAACACTCATAAAATTAAACTGATTTTCACCAGAAAAACAAAAAAATGTAAATTGGTAGAGGGGTGGATAAACTTTTTTTGCATACTGTACATCACAACACGACTGATAATATATCAAGCCTGGGTAAAGAGATATTCAAATAAAACGACGCCCCCGAAAGCAGTTATCAATGTTTTTCAAACCGGATCAACCATACGTCAAATTTTAATTTACTCATTATTTTTTCCGTGCCGTTACACCTGAGTTCTAGCTGATACGATTTTCTACAATATTGGCTTGGGATAGATCTTAATATCTTTTCCCACCAAGGCTCAAACATGTGTTTGAACCTGGGTCGATCAAAAGTCATATTCTACCGAAAGTAATGCTTTTGTACTCCATACCTATCCGACAGTTTGCTCGCTCGTTCAAAATCGATATCGTACATCATAAAGTACAATAAAACATTGTTAATGAAACTTAATAAATAAAACCTTAATACAATCAAAGTGTAGCACATGGATGATACGCAACCGAAAAATTTATTAAACAATAAAACTAGCACACACCTATTATGCATCAAATCTTATCAACCGAGAGGCAAACCTGCTTGTTCGAGACGATGACGACATCACACATATTCAACCTTACAAATCGATCCACCCCATATACACCACCGGCAACAAAGGGAAGCGAGAGCACACCAAGCACATAAGCAACAGGAGGGAAAACATCTGCACAAACCTTTCCAAATTAAACTATCGCTCCCGGGACACAAAAGCCCCGAAAAACTCAACTGTGCAAAGCAGCCCTAACTAAAAAAACCCGAATTTATCCACCTATGGTGTGATCAGACCCTTCTTACTTATTCAAGTTTATTTATTTTATTGTCATTATCAGTGACCAAGCCCCCCACCCCCGTGTCATCCAGTGACGCTACGCCACTGCCTGGGGGTACCCGGAATATATCCGGGTGTAGTCTATTTGGTGAGGCTACCAATCACCTTATCATCGTATTTTAATGTGATGGGTTTTAATTCAATTCATATTCAAGCAACTTCCCCGGGGTACCCGGAACATGTCCAAGTGTGTCCAATGTGGTCTGGAACACTTAACACGACTTGCATTGATGTTATTTTTGAATTCTGTAGTAATTTGATGTGTCGCATGATGGTTTTGATACGTTTTCCGTTAAATCCAGCGTGAAGGCCCATATTCACCGGATCTTATTCTGGCCATATCTCCGGAACCGGTTCACCGATTCCAAAACCGTTCAATAGCGTTCAATGGGACCCCAAGACCTATCATTTGGCGCCGAGTTTGTCCAAATCGGTTGAGCGGTTGCTGAGAAACGTGAGCGCATTCATTTCGTTACATACACACACACACACAGACATGTTCCGATCTCGTCGAGCTGAGTCGAATGGTATATGACACTCGGCCCTCCGGGCCTCGGATCGATAGTCGGTTTTTCAAGTGATATCTATACCCTTATTTGTAAGAAGGGTAAAAAATCACACAGCGGAGCAAACAAACAACCGTTCTCAAACAACTCTCCAAGCGCACTCCTATGGAGAGTTGACTGTATATATTTAACAAAAATTCAAATAGTGTAACTTGTCTATTTTATCAAAATAATGCTTTTTGATACAAGAAAAGTGGACGTTCGAACCAACAATTTTGCTATTTCCAACAGAGTCCATTTTTCTTCGTGTAGAATTTCTGAACCAAAAATCCCAGAATTAGGAATGGAATAGCTATAAAAAACCACATCGAGCGTTTTGCCCCGGGGTGCATTTTGGTCTGATCTACCATACACAGAGAGAGAGAAAGCACTGTGCGGCGTCATGTCGTCCTTTTGGTCACGTTCGTCCTCCAGGCGGCACTGACTGTGGGTGGGATTTGTGCCCAAAGGGGTTCATTTTCCTCTGCCAGCCGCATCGCATTTCGCAATTTTTCATCCTCAGATTGCAGCTGGAGCTGGATGCGTTAGTAGGTACATGTGGCTGTGGGGTTGTGTAATATGAAGTCATGAAGGTGTACGTGTGCACAATTTGTTATTGAAGAACGGGGAGCCACGAGCGTTATTTTTCAAATATGGTTGATTCTCAATATTTATCAAAACAAAATATCCAATCGGACCGTGCTGGATTGAAACTAGCAGGATCCAGTGGCTTCTTCCAGGAAAAGCAAAGTATGATTGATGGTGCTTTGATGTGAAACTCGAATGGGAATGGGCTTTTTTATAACTACTTTGAGGTTTAATCAAGCAGCACTTCTAGTTTAGCATCTGCAGCGTGATACATCTAGAATTGAAACTCGAAATAAATTAAAAAGTGCGGTCTGCCAATGGGGCTAGTTTTGCATCATTCTTCCCTAGAAGCTTCAGATGTTGAATTCAGATATTTATTAAAATTGAGGCTCTGATAACGTTGCTCTGGAACGCTAGCTAGGTATTTTAAATACATTCAAAAACTCCAGATTCAAACAAATGATCGTCGTTTCTCATAGTCCTCGTTTTACCCCACCAACACAACAAGTTAATCTGAAACTAACCTCCCATACTTAATCGCCACTAAAACCGTTCATAATCCTCCAACACTCCAAATCACGTCGTTGGTATCATCTGTTGGCCACCTGAAAAAGTATTCCAATTCGGATCTAATAATAAACGGTATCCTTTGAGAAGAATCGACTTCGACTTCAGCATCGTAGGTACCGTTCGTGTTTGTATGTGCTTCGACCCGGCTTCCCAGATGTGCCTTGGTAGGCAGCTTTGAAGCTCCATAGAGCCACAATCATAACCGCAGCCCGCTGAACGAACGAGCTAACTCATACATATGTGCCGGTATGGGCGAAAGCGTGCCGGTGCGCCGACGGTGCGATAGCAAACCGCGTCTCCATCCGGACTCGGTCGTCATCGTTTGGGTTGACGAATGCGAGACAGATGGCGTGCGACTGCTGCCGTGCCATACACTCTGGCACTCTGGCTGGAGGCACGTTTGAAACAGAGCAAATCCACGCCAAAAAATAAGCGAATTTCATGAAACTTTGCATTATTGTTCGCTTGGGGCAATGAACCAGGTTTGTGCTGGAAATCGGTAATTTTTACACTCGCCTTATTTAAAAAAATATATGGTGTATTTGACAAACAAAACGGCTCTTCCAATCGAAAGGAAGTCAGCCGTAAATTTGTAAGAAACTGCATTGCCTTTTTAGACAAAATGCACCCTGAAAGAAAAATCGCGAATTTTCGTAATTTTATTAAAAAAAAAAACCTTTAAAATCTTCAACATCAAAATAAGAACATTTCAATGATTTTTAAGCTAATGTTTAATTGATATCTAATCAAAAATGATAAGTTTAAAATTGATCAAAAAAGTAATCAGTAAGTTGTAACATATTTAAAATATTTTACACGCAATATTTATGAAATTTGTACATAGAAAACGAACTCCTCTTCATCTTCTTCGCATTTCAAGCTTATTGCTTATCGCATATTAGCTTATTCGTGATCTCAACTTAGTGTTCCACGATTACTAATTGAGAGCTTTCGATTCCTGGTACCATTGTTGCATTAGTATAATTGTGTGGCAAGTACAATCATACTCTATGTCCAGGGAATTCGAGAAATTTTGAAACCCGAAAAATTCCTAGACCAGGAATCGAACCCAGACTCCTCCAGTATGGTCTTGCTTTGTAGCTACGCCTTTACCAACTTTACTTCCTCCCTTAGGACCCATAAAAGTAGCATTTCAAATGAACAATCTTAACGTGAACTCTTTTTTTTTGTCTCAGACGCCATTTATTGAAAAATATCGAATACTCCATTTTGAAAAATTAGGCACGAGTCAAAATGGCCGGATTAGAGCGCAAACTTGGATCATTTTCCCTAGCGAGCATTAATGCGAAGTTTGATGGAATTCGGAGAGGGTAAAATAGCATCGGTTCGTCAGTTGGCGTGGATTTTCTCAATACTCTTTCTCATTTCGCCTATAGGAAGCATGGGACCGCGTGTGAGTTTCGGTTCATTAAAATTATAACGTGAATGACGCGAACGTGCAGATTTATTTCGACATTATTCATTTAAGCTTTTCATTCAGAATTTTAAATTAAAATAAAATAAAATAAATATTTCCCTTCGCCTGTGAGCCCTTTGCATATAAATGGAGAGCGGACGCGGTTGTTGAGGGAAATTGGAACCAGGATTTATGGGACGAATTGTAGCCATGCTGTGTGATCCGAGAATGTAGGCATACCTCACTGTGAACGTTTATGGAATTAAGATTTACTCATTTTTCTATTACTAATTGATGTGTTTTCCATAAACCATATATTTTAGGGAATCTGAACATGATGGCATTTGGTATCTCAGACCTGTTATCAATAGAAAAGTGTAGAATAAGTTTATTTTCCTGGAATTATATTTGTTTTTCATACAGCTATCGCATGTTCAAGCAAAACAAGGGGAATTCAGGCAAAGGTTTTATCCCAAGTTCTGAATATGATGATATTTGTGGAACTCGATTTTCCCGATCTTTCAACAACAGAAAGGTGTGTAGATTTATATTTTGCAAATTATATCAGTTCAAGTCGACGAGACCTGTGAAATTGTATTTTCTATATTTTTTATCTTCAGAGAATATTGTCTGAGAGTTAGTTTGAGAAATGTTAAATTTTACGAAGATGTTCTCAAAGCAATAGTAAATTGGAGAGAAATGGGGCAAAATAGCCTACTTCCGGTGATCACTAATCGATTTGTGGTGATTTTAACCCTTCTTACAATGAGTAAGAAGGCACCGAGTGTTATATTTATAGCAATCAACATTGCCAAGATTGCAAAATATCTTTTATGTGTGCGTGTGTGTATATATGTATGTGTGTGTAGTAATATAAAGCTACTTCTGCAACCACTGAACAAAATTGGACGCAACATATACAATTGGACAAACACCATGGATTGTTTTCGAATATTTTTGGAGTCCAGAATGGAGCAACGATCCCGGAAGCGTGGCCAAAACATGAAAAATTTGCTCAGTTTATTAACCCTCCGTTACTCGCGCCAACTTTTGTAACATGAGTACTCACGCGTTGTACTTTGTACAACAGTGTGAGTTTTCCATTGCCATTTTGCAGCCTAGCTACCAATCGATATGAAAACAACGGGTATTCCTTAAAAAACTTGTTTATCACATTTTACCCCCAAACAATACGGATAATAGAGAAAATGTGAATGGAAACCGCGTAAACGGTGTCCGTACTACGTGGGATTTGACTTAATTGGTTACAACATCGAAAATCTTGAGATCCTGACCAGATAGCAAATTACTGTCTTGGGCAAAGTTGTTCTAGAGATCATAATCTTTTTGCTGGTGGAATGTAGTTCAGAAAATTCTCACTACGTGGTGCTAGTATATACGTGCAATTTTCGCATATACTATAGCTCGAGTTCCCAACCAGATAGAATTCATTTATATATATATATATAGATAGATAGATAGATTACACATTTTAAACGAACTGAGTAGATTCTTCTCGTTTAGATTTAGGATAAGGTGTACATATGTAACCATAAATTCGACGTCACACTCCTAGCAGCGTAGAAATTGCGGTATAATGAAAGAGATGATAATTTTATATTATCGGGCCTTTCAGGCACTTGTCGAACATTTATCACGATTATTTTGCCACGCAACAAATCAAACATCTATGTGGACGGAGCATAATTTCTCCATGTTTGCATCAGCTGTCTTAGATTGGCAGATAATCGAGCCAAAGAACCAACAACCTTGGCTTCAAGCAAAATGTTCGTGGATGACGTTTCTGCCACCGAAGTGCACCGAGCAGCTCGGTATTTTATTTTGCTGGATCTCTACGAAAAATTTGCCACGTGGTGAGAAAATTCTTAACTACTGTCTACCAGCCAAAAAGTCTTGACCCCCTAAAAAACTTTGCCGAAGACATCAATTGTTTAGCTGATCAAGATCTCGAGTTGAATATGCGAGAAAGGCATGTATATACTAGCGCCGCATAGAGAGAAAATTCTGAACTATTGTCACCCAACAAAAAGATCTTGACTTCCTAAAAAACTATGCCGAATGGGATTTAGAATTTTACAAATACGAATTTGTGTTTCTTGAGATATTACCATTATTTTAGACCTTTTTCGAATTTTAGGCACAATAAAATCATTCTCATACACGGAGTTCCGTTTGATTTTTTTTTTAATTCTGGACTATAAATAATTATACTTGGAGACATTTTCAGGAACCTGGAACGAGGACACATATTCATTATGTCCAGACATTTAGTATTTTCTGAGGTATTTTTTAAAAGAATTGAAATCATCAAGATTAAGGACCGCGCCTAATTTTCAAGGGTCATGAATTTTGATGATAATTTCTAAGGAGCTCATTCCAAGGGAATCCCAGTTTACTCTGAAACCTCCGTTTACGAAGTCTTTCTTTACGCAGTATTCAATTTACGTCCTTCTTTTTACGAATTAAATTCCAAATAACGAGTTTTTTTCTAGCGATTGTTGGAAACTGCGAGATACTGCGAAATACCCCACATTATGGGTATTTTTGGAATCGGAGTGACGCGCAGGAACCGAAAATCGCTGTCTGACGCCATTTTTAAATCCAAGATGGTGGCTTGCTGTTACAGAAAAACTTGAAAATTCCATCAAATACCCCACAATATGGGTATTTCTGGAATCGATGAGCCGTGTAACAACCAGAAATCGATGCCTGACGCCATTTTTAAATCCAAGGTGACCACTTCCGGTTAGAGAAAAGCCTGGAAATTCTGTCAAATACCCCACAATATGGGTATTTTTCGAATTGGAGTGACGTGTAGGAACCGGAAATCGATGTCTGACGCCAGTTTGATCCAATATGGTGGATGGATGTATTTTACACTATTTCCCATCTAACCTGATGCCACCATCTGGGGTTTCAAGATGGGGTCAGACATGGATTTCTGGTTCTCACACGTCACCCCGATTCCAAACAATACCCATATTATTGGGTAGTTAACAGTATTTTTCTCTTCTTCTGTAACCGGAGATCTGATTTCAAAATGGTGGCAGACATGGGTTTTCAGTCCTTATACGTCGCTCCGATTCCAAAAATACCCATATTATGGGGTATTTGACAGAATTTCCAAGGTTTTTCAGTAAACGAAAATGGTGGCTTGGTTTCAAAATGACGTCAGACATCGATTTCCGGCCCCTACACGTTACCCAGATTACAAAAATATCCATATTGTGGTGTATTTAACAGTATTTTGCTGAATTTTTGTAGCCGGAAGCCGCCATGTTGGATTGCAAAATGGCGTCAGACATCGATTTCCAATCCCTACACGTCACCCTGATTCCTAAAATACCGATATTGTGGGGTATTGGACAATATTGTCCAATTTTTCTGTAAATGGATGCCGCCATCTTGGATTTAAAATTGGAGTACCTAAACGTCACTCGATTCAAAAAATTCCCATATTGTTGGTTATTGAACAGTATTTTTCTGTTTTTCTCCAACCGAAAGTCAGCATATTGGATTTCAAAATGGCGTCAGACATCTATTTACGATCCCTACACGTCTCCTCAATTCCAAAAAGAGTATGATTGTACTTGCCACACAATTATACCAATGCAAAAATGTTACAGGCATCGAAAGCTCTTAATTACTAATTGTGGAAGTGCATCTAGAACACTAAGTTGAGAGCACGCAGTAAGCTACTAAGTAATAAGCAATAAGCTTGAAAATGGGAAGAATAAGAAGAAGTCATTTCAAGCGAGTTACAGGAAGAATTGTGAGGATGGTAGTCCTGAGGAACTCCACATTCTATGTGAAACTTGAATACCAAGGTAGTTCTGAGCAGGCATGGCAAATCATTTACATTCATTTCGTGCATTCATTTAAATTCATTTGCCTCTGTAATAAGACTTGTGATATCTTCCTTGACATCAACAATCTTGTTTGACGGTTCAATCTCGTCTGTTTATTCCTTTGCATTTCAGTTTACATGTCACTTAAATTCTACACATTTACATTTCTCTACACTTAGGTAGGAGGTGCCTGGAGTTGCTTCTAATCTTTGCTTAACCAATAAGGAATCGATTTGTCAAAGAGAAATCGACGCTAAAGCCAAACGAGAAAGAGAGTTCGGCGCCAACACGTGTAACATGATGCGCTTGGCGCTGGTCGTGCATATTCATGCGCACGCAATAATTTATTGATTGGGTAGAAGTGTCCTGTGTGGGAACTTTGTGTTATGATAGAGAAAGAGTCGTATTACGTTTGGTCTTGTTTTTTTGAAGTGGCAATAACATGGGTCGTTGTTCTACGTTTCCCACGTTACATGAGAAAAAGTGTTTGCAATAATTTAGCTTGGAGTGGAGGTTTATACTTGTACAACAAAGTCATCAATTATAAACCTTCACGAAGCTAATGGTCAGAAGTATGGGAACATACGATTCAAAAATGAAGGCTTGGTTAATATTTGTAGCATGCATGTTTCGTGTCATTTGCGCTCAACCTAATTTCAAGTCATTGGATATGCTACAACCAAATATGCTACACCTTCCCCCTTTAGGAGAATGATGTAATAAAATGAAATCATTCGTCAAAGCTATTCTCCAAGAACCTCTTTAAAATTGCTCTTAATTTTTAACCCTAACCGAATTTCGCACTTCTTAGTTCAAGACTAAGAATTTTCACCTAACCCATTTTTTCACTTATTCTTTCTTGTTCATTATTTTTTTTTTTGGGTGTTAGGCTCGGTTGATACTTAAATTCTATAATTGTTCGTATAGTAGGTGTGTAATTTTACAAAAATATAAATTTTTAATGTATTCAAATTTTAATTGTTCTATTTTTGTGAACTATTGTTTCTTTTTGAGATTCTCTATGTTTGATTTTACAGTTTGGGTTACTTATTTCGGTTACTATGAATGGTCCTATGTAAAATGGATCGAGTTTTTTGCGGTTTTCATTGCTGAGATATACAAGATCTCCTATTTTTAATTCTGTTGGATTAGTGTTTCTATTGCATACTTCCTGTCGTTTTTCCTTTTGCTGACAAAGATTTCTTCTAGCATTTGTGTTCGTATTTTGTAATCTGAATCTAAGTTCTTGTAAATATTGTTCTGGATTGTACATTGGTTGAACAAATGAAATGTTATCCTGTAAATCATGTGGTAATATAGCTTTTCGTCCAAATACAAGCTCGTAAGGAGTATAACCATGTTCAGTATTAGGCGTGGTATTATAAGAAAAAGCATAAAATTTAGTCCAATCATCCCAGTCAGAATGATGAACATTGGTAAAAGATCTCAGATACTCATTGAGACATCTGTGATTTCTCTCCAATGCTCCTATAGTCTGAGGATGATACGCTGTTGCAAATGTTTGTTTTATTTCTAATAGTTTACAAATCTGTTCAAATACTTCATTATTGAATTCAGTACCTTGATCAGATTGTAATTGAAAAAAATTTCCGTAAATTAAAATAAAATTATCAACTAATGCCCTTGCCATAACGGTGGCTTCTTTAGTTGGTACTGGGATTAGTACAATGTATTTTGTTAGATTACATTGTATAGTTAAGATGTATCGATTTCCGTTATCTGTCATACCAAATGGTCCTGCTGTATCAATCGAAAGTAATTCGAATGGTTTCGTAGGAGTTGTAGTTATGACAGTAGGTTCCTTAGTATGTCTATGAATTTTGTTAAGTTTACATTTTTCACAACTTTTCACAAAATCCTTTATGTCATTTTTCATATTTTTCCATGTAAAATGTTCTCTTAACTTAAGATATAATCTATATTGTCCAATATGACCTCCAACGGGTGTCATATGATTATTAATTAAAACGTTTCGTATGTCTTCTTCATTTTGAAGGAATTTCGGTGGTTGAAATAGTATTAATTGATAACTAGAAATGGCTCTGTTAGCGATTTCTTTTAAAGTTTCAATCGAAATTGATGTAAAAAGCTCATCTTCCAACGAGATGGCAACCATGGTTCTTTTATAGTGTTTCAATAACTTTTCGAGTTCTAGAAGTGCAAACTCTAGTGCTTGACTTCCATTTGTATTTATTTTGTACGCGCGCGTTAGGTTAATGTTAATTTTTCCTAAAATTTTTCTATAATTATGATTAAATAATGTCATCTTCAATTGATTATGGTGCACAACACAACCAATCTTAAGGTATTTTCTAACTTCCGAAGGATTCTCAGTTTGCCAAGCTGTAAGGTGATCAATCTCACAATCTGACATCGTTGAATTTTCGGATTTTTTCAAAATAGTGGATTTTAATTTTCTTGTCATGGCTCTAGTGTTGACCATGAGCACGGATAATGATTTTAGATCTTCTGAATTACCGGGTATGCGAGATAATGCATCAGCACATACATTGGATTTACCTGCTAGAAACTCAATATTAAAATCAAATTCTTCAAGGTCTAATCTCATTCTAGTTAATTTTGACGTTGGGTTTTTCATGTTGAATAAATAAACTAGAGGTCTGTGATCCGTTTTCACAGTAAATCGTCGACCATATAAATAAGATTTAAAATAATCAACAGCCCAATGAATAGCTGTCAATTCCTTTTCAATTATTGGTTTGTTTCGTTCTCCTTGTGTGAAACTCTTGCTAGCAAAAGCAATTGGTAGTTCACCTTCTGGATAACGCTGAGACAGAACTGCGCCACAAGCGACATCAGAAGCGTCTGTGGTAAGAATGAATTCTTTCGAAAAATCTGGGTATCGCAATATATGCGGTTCCATTAAAAGTTTTTTCAGTTTTTGGAAACTGTATTCTTGGATTTCTGTCCATTGAAATACTGTTCCTTTTTTCAACAATGCATTTAGTGGTCGTGCTACATCGGCAAAATTTGGTACGAACTTTCGGTAGTAATTACAGAAAGCTACAAATCTACGTACTTCATCAATATTTGTTGGTTTAGGATAATTCTTTAAAGCTTCAAATTTAGAGTCATCTGGAAGAATTCCTTTATCAGTAATTTTGTGTCCAAGATAAGTCACTTGATTCAAGAAAAATTTACATTTCGCAGGATTTAGTTTGAGATTGTATTGTCTCAAACGTTCAAATACTCTGGTTAAATTTTGAAAATGATGGTTTTCTGAACAACCGATGACTATTATGTCATCGATGTAAATAAATGCACATTCGGGGTTTAGCCCTGCCATAGCGATGGTCATCATTCGCTGAAAGCTATTGGGACTAATATTCATACCGAATGGTAATCTTTTGAAATGAAAATGACCATTAGGAGTGGAAAAAGCAGTGTACTTTCTAGACTCTTGATCTAACGGTATCTGGTGGAAACCAGACATTAGATCTAGTGTACTGAAGTACTTTGCTCTTCCTAATTGATCTAAAATTACATCTATTCTTGGCAGTGGAAATTTATCTGCCAACACCTTTTTATTTAATTGTCGAAAATCAACTACCATTCTCCATTTTTTGTTTGAATTATTGCCAGATTTCTTAGGCACTAAGAGAATTGGTGAATTATACGAAGAAACTGATGGTTCGATTATTTCATCTTCCAAAAGTTTTTGAATTTGTTTAGCCATTTCATCTCCTTGTGAGTGAATGGTCTTATAATTGGGAATATAGACCGGTACTTGGTCATTTAGAACGATGTTTTGAGAATAAAAATTGTTATGTGTCAATATTTCATTTTCTAAACTGAAAATATCTGAATATTCTTCAATCAACTTTTTTAATGATGAATGAACATAAGCGTCAATTTCATTAAAATTAATTTGTGAAAGAATGCTTTGAATTCTTTCCTGTTGTTTAGGTAGATTTCCTTTTGATTTGTTTACTTTAACATAATTACTTAAAGATTCACATTTAGGGTTGAAATTTGAAATTGCTACTTGTTTATGCGTTGTATTTACAAATTTTATATATGGTGAGTTAGCTGATACAATAGTGTTTCCACAGAAAACACCTGGAAGTATTTCTTGTGAAAGAACAATTGTATCTTCATTTACTCCGAAATGTGGTAATTTTCTAATTACTTCACATCTTGGTGGTAATATTATACTATTATTAATTTTATCTTCAATTGGTATAGAAATTGAATGGTTTTTAAAATTAAAATTTAATAACCAATTATCATAATCGATGGTACACCTGAATTTGACTAAAAAATCACGTCCAAGTATACCGTCTGTAGGTATAGGAAAGTTCTCATTAACTAACTGAAAAGCATGAGCTAATTTAAAATTATTATCAAATGTAAGATAAGTTTGAGCTTCAGCTATAGTTTCTGTGACTCCAGCTGTTACGCCTGTAATTTTTAGTTTTTTATTTAAATCTACTATTTGCATTTGAGGAACTTTTGTAACTTTAAATAAGGAAACATCAGCTCCACTATCTACAATAAATGTACATTTACAGTTTGTCATTTGGACATACAAAGTCACAAAGTTAACTGCATTCAAGTTTATTGTATAAACTGTTGTTGGGGTGTTGGACCCTGATTCGCACGGCATAAAAAATTTAAATTTTGCTGTGGCGTTCCTGCGGGAACTGCAATTTGTTGTAAATTTTGTGCCTGTGGAATTGCATATGGTCCAAAAGGCATATTTTGTACCACTGGTTGTACTTGTGCTGCGTTTGTAGCATACACTTGTCGAGGACGATTGTCCCGTCGACCACCTCTATTATAATAATTGTTATTGTTGTTGTTGTTTTGATGTTGATAACGTCCTTGTTGTCTGTTATTGTTTCTATTGTTATGTTGGTTGTTTCTATCCCGTGGAGTACTAGAGTTGCCACCACGGTTGTTAAATCTACGCCCACGATTATTTCGGTAAAAATTATTTCTCTGTGTATTACAAGTCATAACTTGTGCAGAGTTTTGAGAATTTGTTTGTGTTGATGAATTATTTTCTTGCACTTTTTGTACAGCTTCTTTTATATTCGAAAAATTTCCTGCTTTCAGGATAAGCTTGGTTTCAAAATTGTTGACACCATTAATCAAAGCATCAACACCAGCTTTGGTCGCCATGGACTTAGCTACCCCATCCGGGATGCCTTGTCCAACATAAATACTTTTTAGTTTGTTTGTTAAATTATCAACTTCATCACAAAGACTGTTTGCGTCGCCTTTCTGTTTAGTGCTTTTAAGTTTAGCCAAGATGTTCTCAGGAGACACTTGTTCCGAGCATCTTGCTTTTACGTCATTGATGATTGCGTCGATAGTATTCAAATTTTCAGGTAAACCTAATCTAGCCTTACCCGTCAGTCTTGTTCTTAAAAATCGAACAGCTGTTGCAACTTGTTCATTTTTCACATAATCCTTTAGTAAATTGGCTGCATCAATAAACGCGTCCAAATTGTCAGCTGTTCCATCGTACGTTTGTACGATGGACGTAGCTGTTTTCATGTCAAAAGCCATAATGTGTGTTTTTGCTAAATAATTGGACAACATAATTGCATATACCGTTGATTTAAAGGAAACGGGTTTCATATGTTCGCTTAGTTTTGTTTTTAAGATTAATTGTATTTCACTGAATTCAGCTCTTGTTGCCTTGATGAGAAATTCACAATGTTTGCTGTCTATAATATGTTCAATTGCTACAAGTTTGTTATTAATATCATTATATAAACTTCTTGAAATGTTTAACTTGTTTTTTATTGTACTTTTCAGATACCTTCGAGAAGGTGCTTTGTTTAAATTTACTCTAATTTTGTGAAGTTGCCCTAAAAGAATTTCAATTTCTTTTTGTATATCATTCATTTACAAGGAAATATAAATGTAAAGGGTAAATAATTACTTATCTTTTCATTTTGTGGTTCTAACGGCGGAGGCGTTCTCCTCAACACACTTTCTCGATGGTGATGCTCATCGGGGTCTCGTTGTCTGTTCGTTGATAGAAACGGCGGAAGCGCACTCTTCAACGCACGTCATCGATGATTTTGCTGGACGGCGGAAGCGCACTCTTCAACGCACGTCATAGATGTTTTGATGCACTTTCACTCAAATTTTTTTTTCGTTCTTCATCTTCTGGAGTGCTGACTCCATTTCGAAACTAATATTGGCTGATTCCCATAGCCTGTCCGCATTTGCTCCTTGAAGAGGAGTATAATTTACTTTATTCAATTGCCTGAACTGTGTTCGGTAAATTTTATGATAAAACTAAACACCAAACTTGTCCATAAATTCAATGGCTTTTAATTGTTCTTCGATTTGAGTTTTTATTTCGTCCCAAGACTCAGACATTTTGGACAGTCATTAATGCTCACTTTAAAAGATAACTCTTCATTTTAACTTTACAGTCACTTTATGTTACACATTAGACGTTTGCAAATTGTGCAATCTTGCTGCGTTAACTGCTGCACGTTCAGTATTGTTTTTATTGTAATTTGAAAATAACTTGATAGCACCATAACCTAAAGCCACTGCGGCTAAAATGCACAACGCTACAGTTTGCGCAGTCATATGCTGTTCACCGATGCTACTATTTGATGAGGTGGAAATTACCTCGTCTGCACTGAACCAACCCATCACTAATGTTTAATTTGTTCTTCTTGTGAAAATTGAACAGAGTTTTGCACTTTCACTGCATTCGGACATTCTCAAACTGCTTCACACATGTTTCAATAGTTGTATCATTTTCGGTCCACACTTTTCAACATCACCAAATCACTGCTGCATACTATTTTGATCACTGGAGAAGACTGCAGGCTGCGGCCACTTGGCACGGTCAGCCATGTAATAAGACTTGTGATATCTTCCTTGACATCAACAATCTTGTTTGACGGTTCAATCTCGTCTGTTTATTCCTTTGCATTTCAGTTTACATAAATTCTACACATTTACATTTCTCTACACTTAGGTAGGAGGTGCCTGGAGTTGCTTCTAATCTTTGCTTAACCAATAAGGAATCGATTTGTCAAAGAGAAATCGACGCTAAAGCCAAACGAGAAAGAGAGTTCGGCGCCAACACGTGTAACATGATGCGCTTGGCGCTGGTCGTGCATATTCATGCGCACGCAATAATTTATTGATTGGGTAGAAGTGTCCTGTGTGGGAACTTTGTGTTATGATAGAGAAAGAGTCGTATTACGTTTGGTCTTGTTTTTTTGAAGTGGCAATAACATGGGTCGTTGTTCTACGTTTCCCACGTTACATGAGAAAAAGTGTTTGCAATAATTTAGCTTGGAGTGGAGGTTTATACTTGTACAACAAAGTCATCAATTATAAACCTTCACGAAGCTAATGGTCAGAAGTATGGGAACATACGATTCAAAAATGAAGGCTTGGTTAATATTTGTAGCATGCATGTTTCGTGTCATTTGCGCTCAACCTAATTTCAAGTCATTGGATATGCTACAACCAAATATGCTACACCTTCCCCCTTTAGGAGAATGATGTAATAAAATGAAATCATTCGTCAAAGCTATTCTCCAAGAACCTCTTTAAAATTGCTCTTAATTTTTAACCCTAACCGAATTTCGCACTTCTTAGTTCAAGACTAAGAATTTTCACCTAACCCATTTTTTCACTTATTCTTTCTTGTTCATTATTTTTTTTTTTGGGTGTTAGGCTCGGTTGATACTTAAATTCTATAATTGTTCGTATAGTAGGTGTGTAATTTTACAAAAATATAAATTTTTAATGTATTCAAATTTTAATTGTTCTATTTTTGTGAACTATTGTTTCTTTTTGAGATTCTCTATGTTTGATTTTACAGTTTGGGTTACTTATTTCGGTTACTATGAATGGTCCTATGTAAAATGGATCGAGTTTTTTGCGGTTTTCATTGCTGAGATATACAAGATCTCCTATTTTTAATTCTGTTGGATTAGTGTTTCTATTGCATACTTCCTGTCGTTTTTCCTTTTGCTGACAAAGATTTCTTCTAGCATTTGTGTTCGTATTTTGTAATCTGAATCTAAGTTCTTGTAAATATTGTTCTGGATTGTACATTGGTTGAACAAATGAAATGTTATCCTGTAAATCATGTGGTAATATAGCTTTTCGTCCAAATACAAGCTCGTAAGGAGTATAACCATGTTCAGTATTAGGCGTGGTATTATAAGAAAAAGCATAAAATTTAGTCCAATCATCCCAGTCAGAATGATGAACATTGGTAAAAGATCTCAGATACTCATTGAGACATCTGTGATTTCTCTCCAATGCTCCTATAGTCTGAGGATGATACGCTGTTGCAAATGTTTGTTTTATTTCTAATAGTTTACAAATCTGTTCAAATACTTCATTATTGAATTCAGTACCTTGATCAGATTGTAATTGAAAAAAATTTCCGTAAATTAAAATAAAATTATCAACTAATGCCCTTGCCATAACGGTGGCTTCTTTAGTTGGTACTGGGATTAGTACAATGTATTTTGTTAGATTACATTGTATAGTTAAGATGTATCGATTTCCGTTATCTGTCATACCAAATGGTCCTGCTGTATCAATCGAAAGTAATTCGAATGGTTTCGTAGGAGTTGTAGTTATGACAGTAGGTTCCTTAGTATGTCTATGAATTTTGTTAAGTTTACATTTTTCACAACTTTTCACAAAATCCTTTATGTCATTTTTCATATTTTTCCATGTAAAATGTTCTCTTAACTTAAGATATAATCTATATTGTCCAATATGACCTCCAACGGGTGTCATATGATTATTAATTAAAACGTTTCGTATGTCTTCTTCATTTTGAAGGAATTTCGGTGGTTGAAATAGTATTAATTGATAACTAGAAATGGCTCTGTTAGCGATTTCTTTTAAAGTTTCAATCGAAATTGATGTAAAAAGCTCATCTTCCAACGAGATGGCAACCATGGTTCTTTTATAGTGTTTCAATAACTTTTCGAGTTCTAGAAGTGCAAACTCTAGTGCTTGACTTCCATTTGTATTTATTTTGTACGCGCGCGTTAGGTTAATGTTAATTTTTCCTAAAATTTTTCTATAATTATGATTAAATAATGTCATCTTCAATTGATTATGGTGCACAACACAACCAATCTTAAGGTATTTTCTAACTTCCGAAGGATTCTCAGTTTGCCAAGCTGTAAGGTGATCAATCTCACAATCTGACATCGTTGAATTTTCGGATTTTTTCAAAATAGTGGATTTTAATTTTCTTGTCATGGCTCTAGTGTTGACCATGAGCACGGATAATGATTTTAGATCTTCTGAATTACCGGGTATGCGAGATAATGCATCAGCACATACATTGGATTTACCTGCTAGAAACTCAATATTAAAATCAAATTCTTCAAGGTCTAATCTCATTCTAGTTAATTTTGACGTTGGGTTTTTCATGTTGAATAAATAAACTAGAGGTCTGTGATCCGTTTTCACAGTAAATCGTCGACCATATAAATAAGATTTAAAATAATCAACAGCCCAATGAATAGCTGTCAATTCCTTTTCAATTATTGGTTTGTTTCGTTCTCCTTGTGTGAAACTCTTGCTAGCAAAAGCAATTGGTAGTTCACCTTCTGGATAACGCTGAGACAGAACTGCGCCACAAGCGACATCAGAAGCGTCTGTGGTAAGAATGAATTCTTTCGAAAAATCTGGGTATCGCAATATATGCGGTTCCATTAAAAGTTTTTTCAGTTTTTGGAAACTGTATTCTTGGATTTCTGTCCATTGAAATACTGTTCCTTTTTTCAACAATGCATTTAGTGGTCGTGCTACATCGGCAAAATTTGGTACGAACTTTCGGTAGTAATTACAGAAAGCTACAAATCTACGTACTTCATCAATATTTGTTGGTTTAGGATAATTCTTTAAAGCTTCAAATTTAGAGTCATCTGGAAGAATTCCTTTATCAGTAATTTTGTGTCCAAGATAAGTCACTTGATTCAAGAAAAATTTACATTTCGCAGGATTTAGTTTGAGATTGTATTGTCTCAAACGTTCAAATACTCTGGTTAAATTTTGAAAATGATGGTTTTCTGAACAACCGATGACTATTATGTCATCGATGTAAATAAATGCACATTCGGGGTTTAGCCCTGCCATAGCGATGGTCATCATTCGCTGAAAGCTATTGGGACTAATATTCATACCGAATGGTAATCTTTTGAAATGAAAATGACCATTAGGAGTGGAAAAAGCAGTGTACTTTCTAGACTCTTGATCTAACGGTATCTGGTGGAAACCAGACATTAGATCTAGTGTACTGAAGTACTTTGCTCTTCCTAATTGATCTAAAATTACATCTATTCTTGGCAGTGGAAATTTATCTGCCAACACCTTTTTATTTAATTGTCGAAAATCAACTACCATTCTCCATTTTTTGTTTGAATTATTGCCAGATTTCTTAGGCACTAAGAGAATTGGTGAATTATACGAAGAAACTGATGGTTCGATTATTTCATCTTCCAAAAGTTTTTGAATTTGTTTAGCCATTTCATCTCCTTGTGAGTGAATGGTCTTATAATTGGGAATATAGACCGGTACTTGGTCATTTAGAACGATGTTTTGAGAATAAAAATTGTTATGTGTCAATATTTCATTTTCTAAACTGAAAATATCTGAATATTCTTCAATCAACTTTTTTAATGATGAATGAACATAAGCGTCAATTTCATTAAAATTAATTTGTGAAAGAATGCTTTGAATTCTTTCCTGTTGTTTAGGTAGATTTCCTTTTGATTTGTTTACTTTAACATAATTACTTAAAGATTCACATTTAGGGTTGAAATTTGAAATTGCTACTTGTTTATGCGTTGTATTTACAAATTTTATATATGGTGAGTTAGCTGATACAATAGTGTTTCCACAGAAAACACCTGGAAGTATTTCTTGTGAAAGAACAATTGTATCTTCATTTACTCCGAAATGTGGTAATTTTCTAATTACTTCACATCTTGGTGGTAATATTATACTATTATTAATTTTATCTTCAATTGGTATAGAAATTGAATGGTTTTTAAAATTAAAATTTAATAACCAATTATCATAATCGATGGTACACCTGAATTTGACTAAAAAATCACGTCCAAGTATACCGTCTGTAGGTATAGGAAAGTTCTCATTAACTAACTGAAAAGCATGAGCTAATTTAAAATTATTATCAAATGTAAGATAAGTTTGAGCTTCAGCTATAGTTTCTGTGACTCCAGCTGTTACGCCTGTAATTTTTAGTTTTTTATTTAAATCTACTATTTGCATTTGAGGAACTTTTGTAACTTTAAATAAGGAAACATCAGCTCCACTATCTACAATAAATGTACATTTACAGTTTGTCATTTGGACATACAAAGTCACAAAGTTAACTGCATTCAAGTTTATTGTATAAACTGTTGTTGGGGTGTTGGACCCTGATTCGCACGGCATAAAAAATTTAAATTTTGCTGTGGCGTTCCTGCGGGAACTGCAATTTGTTGTAAATTTTGTGCCTGTGGAATTGCATATGGTCCAAAAGGCATATTTTGTACCACTGGTTGTACTTGTGCTGCGTTTGTAGCATACACTTGTCGAGGACGATTGTCCCGTCGACCACCTCTATTATAATAATTGTTATTGTTGTTGTTGTTTTGATGTTGATAACGTCCTTGTTGTCTGTTATTGTTTCTATTGTTATGTTGGTTGTTTCTATCCCGTGGAGTACTAGAGTTGCCACCACGGTTGTTAAATCTACGCCCACGATTATTTCGGTAAAAATTATTTCTCTGTGTATTACAAGTCATAACTTGTGCAGAGTTTTGAGAATTTGTTTGTGTTGATGAATTATTTTCTTGCACTTTTTGTACAGCTTCTTTTATATTCGAAAAATTTCCTGCTTTCAGGATAAGCTTGGTTTCAAAATTGTTGACACCATTAATCAAAGCATCAACACCAGCTTTGGTCGCCATGGACTTAGCTACCCCATCCGGGATGCCTTGTCCAACATAAATACTTTTTAGTTTGTTTGTTAAATTATCAACTTCATCACAAAGACTGTTTGCGTCGCCTTTCTGTTTAGTGCTTTTAAGTTTAGCCAAGATGTTCTCAGGAGACACTTGTTCCGAGCATCTTGCTTTTACGTCATTGATGATTGCGTCGATAGTATTCAAATTTTCAGGTAAACCTAATCTAGCCTTACCCGTCAGTCTTGTTCTTAAAAATCGAACAGCTGTTGCAACTTGTTCATTTTTCACATAATCCTTTAGTAAATTGGCTGCATCAATAAACGCGTCCAAATTGTCAGCTGTTCCATCGTACGTTTGTACGATGGACGTAGCTGTTTTCATGTCAAAAGCCATAATGTGTGTTTTTGCTAAATAATTGGACAACATAATTGCATATACCGTTGATTTAAAGGAAACGGGTTTCATATGTTCGCTTAGTTTTGTTTTTAAGATTAATTGTATTTCACTGAATTCAGCTCTTGTTGCCTTGATGAGAAATTCACAATGTTTGCTGTCTATAATATGTTCAATTGCTACAAGTTTGTTATTAATATCATTATATAAACTTCTTGAAATGTTTAACTTGTTTTTTATTGTACTTTTCAGATACCTTCGAGAAGGTGCTTTGTTTAAATTTACTCTAATTTTGTGAAGTTGCCCTAAAAGAATTTCAATTTCTTTTTGTATATCATTCATTTACAAGGAAATATAAATGTAAAGGGTAAATAATTACTTATCTTTTCATTTTGTGGTTCTAACGGCGGAGGCGTTCTCCTCAACACACTTTCTCGATGGTGATGCTCATCGGGGTCTCGTTGTCTGTTCGTTGATAGAAACGGCGGAAGCGCACTCTTCAACGCACGTCATCGATGATTTTGCTGGACGGCGGAAGCGCACTCTTCAACGCACGTCATAGATGTTTTGATGCACTTTCACTCAAATTTTTTTTTCGTTCTTCATCTTCTGGAGTGCTGACTCCATTTCGAAACTAATATTGGCTGATTCCCATAGCCTGTCCGCATTTGCTCCTTGAAGAGGAGTATAATTTACTTTATTCAATTGCCTGAACTGTGTTCGGTAAATTTTATGATAAAACTAAACACCAAACTTGTCCATAAATTCAATGGCTTTTAATTGTTCTTCGATTTGAGTTTTTATTTCGTCCCAAGACTCAGACATTTTGGACAGTCATTAATGCTCACTTTAAAAGATAACTCTTCATTTTAACTTTACAGTCACTTTATGTTACACATTAGACGTTTGCAAATTGTGCAATCTTGCTGCGTTAACTGCTGCACGTTCAGTATTGTTTTTATTGTAATTTGAAAATAACTTGATAGCACCATAACCTAAAGCCACTGCGGCTAAAATGCACAACGCTACAGTTTGCGCAGTCATATGCTGTTCACCGATGCTACTATTTGATGAGGTGGAAATTACCTCGTCTGCACTGAACCAACCCATCACTAATGTTTAATTTGTTCTTCTTGTGAAAATTGAACAGAGTTTTGCACTTTCACTGCATTCGGACATTCTCAAACTGCTTCACACATGTTTCAATAGTTGTATCATTTTCGGTCCACACTTTTCAACATCACCAAATCACTGCTGCATACTATTTTGATCACTGGAGAAGACTGCAGGCTGCGGCCACTTGGCACGGTCAGCCATGTAATAAGACTTGTGATATCTTCCTTGACATCAACAATCTTGTTTGACGGTTCAATCTCGTCTGTTTATTCCTTTGCATTTCAGTTTACATAAATTCTACACATTTACATTTCTCTACACTTAGGTAGGAGGTGCCTGGAGTTGCTTCTAATCTTTGCTTAACCAATAAGGAATCGATTTGTCAAAGAGAAATCGACGCTAAAGCCAAACGAGAAAGAGAGTTCGGCGCCAACACGTGTAACATGATGCGCTTGGCGCTGGTCGTGCATATTCATGCGCACGCAATAATTTATTGATTGGGTAGAAGTGTCCTGTGTGGGAACTTTGTGTTATGATAGAGAAAGAGTCGTATTACGTTTGGTCTTGTTTTTTTGAAGTGGCAATAACATGGGTCGTTGTTCTACGTTTCCCACGTTACATGAGAAAAAGTGTTTGCAATAATTTAGCTTGGAGTGGAGGTTTATACTTGTACAACAAAGTCATCAATTATAAACCTTCACGAAGCTAATGGTCAGAAGTATGGGAACATACGATTCAAAAATGAAGGCTTGGTTAATATTTGTAGCATGCATGTTTCGTGTCATTTGCGCTCAACCTAATTTCAAGTCATTGGATATGCTACAACCAAATATGCTACACCTCTAACTTTTTTCATCAACCGAATTCCATGAAATGATGTATGAAGCTTTTGTAGGTTTTGATATCAGCTACAACCTTTTTAAATAACACAAATCTGTATATCTTATGCATGATGAACCGGAGCGAACAGAACTTACCTATGTTTTTCAGTGAATGTAAATTACATTCACTGAAAAATAGTAACAAGTTCTGCACGCTCTAGTTCGTCATGCATAATAGGTACAGATTTTAATTATGATTAAAACTTGTAGTTAATTTTAAAACCTACAAAAGTTTCATACATCATATAACGGAATTCTGTTGATGGAAAAAGTTAGAGGCAAATGAATGTAAATGAATGCACGAAATGAATGTAAATGATTTGCCATGCCTGGTTTTGAGTAGTATTCTAAGTAAACTCTGAATAGGATTCAAATTAAATTTTTAAGAGAATTCATAGGAATTTATCAAGCCTATTCCATATAAATTCTGATGAGGACTTCAACGAACATAAAAGGAATTCTAAAGATAATTTTAAGAAGTTCCAGGGATAGAAAAAATCCGGAACATGATGGGAATTTTCAGAGAATACTTTGAGAGTATGCAAACAGGAAGACTACAATTAGAGCTGAACATAATTCCAGGAGATCTTCATTGGAACTCGGAAAAAAAATCCAGGATAGTTCTTGCTTGCATGCCAAATATTTTTTAAGAAGAAATCTATGAAATTTGTTAGAGAATTCTTAGGAAACTTTCAAAGTGAGTTGTCTGAAATGAATTCATTGAAATTTTTTTTAAATATTTCCAAAAGATTTTGAGGAGCATTTGAAGGTTATTCTGAGGAAAATTCCAAGGTTGATTCATATTCAATCTTAAGGAATAATTCAAGGCAGTTGCAATCATGTTCCGATCCCAAACAACACACGTCTTTCCATGATTTGTTTTCCGTCAATCTTGTTTTCCGAAATAAGTACCAATGGTAACGACTCCCTCACTTGGACCCTACCTATCGACCCATCAACTCATGGACCAACGGCGTTACTTCCCTTCCGAAGGAAGGCGCAATCAGAGATTTCATGTCTCAGAAAATCCCGGCGGCGCCAACTGGGATTGAAACCAGGCTCTTTGGGGTGAGAGCCCCAATCACGGAACTCTCGTTTGAATTCTCTACACGTGATAATTTTTAGACAATTCAAAGGAGAGTTCCAAGGGAATTTTGAGAAACACTTCAAAGAGTTAATGGGAGTTCTGAGCAGGAATTCCAAAAGAAACTTCAAGAAAATATCCCGAGGCTTTCATGGAGAATACGAGTGATTATTGAGGAGAACTAAGTGAACTTTCAGAAGAAATATCCGGAGAAACTCCTAGGTAATGCTGCATTAATTATTAATAATTTGAAGAGAAATGCAGATTGAATTCAAAAAGTTCTGCGGATGGCTGTCAAGAGTATTATGGAGCAAATTACAAACTAATACCATAACGAGGTCTAAATTGAACTCTGAGGTTATTTTGAGATGGTTCAAGCAAATTCCTATAAAGATCCAAGGGCATCAGGATGATTATAACATAGAACAAAGACAAAAAACAAACACCATCCATTTTGATTTCTCACCAAATTGTCAAACCCTAATCTTCGGGGGGACCTCCCTCAGCTCAGTCGGTAAAGGCGCTGCTACAAAGCAAGACCATGCTGAAGGTGACTGGGTTCAATTCCCGGTCCGGTCTAAGAATTTTTCGGGTTGGAAAATTTCTCGACTTCCCTGGGCTTAGAAGTATGATTGGACTTACACAATTATACCAATGCAAAAATGGTACAGGCATCGAAAGCTCTCAATTAATAACTGTGGAAGTGCATCTTGAATACTAAGTTGAGAGCACGCCATAAGCTAATATGCGATATGCTATAAACTTGAAATGCGAAGAAGAAGAAGAAGAAGTAATCTTCGAAAATGCAGTGGCCTATGTAAAATTTCTTCAACACCGAAACAATCCAGCTCACATAGATAAATTCTTTTGAAAGAAGGAAAATTAATGTGATGGTATATTTTATTCGTAATGCCAAAAATTAAAAAAAACAGTTAAACTCGAAAGAACTGCTCATGTTTTAAAGGATCAGAAATACTTAACATCATTGGATTTTATTTTGTTACCAAATGTGAATCTTTTAAATTTCATGAGATGAATGATAGAGGAAATTGCTCTAATGTTGCCCAATGGATCTAATATTGGACCCATCGCTATAAAGCTGATATTTATCAATTTTGTCTAGGTGAACTCGTCATTGGGACGGTACTTATAGATATTTTTGGTCGCTATTGAAAATTTAGTCGATTGCTGAATTTATGTATGGGCCCAAATTACGGGCATTCAGGCCGACATTACATCCATTTCTCCTATTTCTTCTGTTCCGGGAAAAAAACAAAAAATCAGAAAATAGTCTGAACAAATATCTAAGTATAGTTTGAGATGCTTAACGTCAATAAATGTAAACATTTTATTCGATTGATGAGGAGATTGAAATATAGAATTGATAGATTCATGATAGTAAGGCAGGATGAATATTGTATGAGTCAGTAACAACGCGACCCGCTTCATTATTTAGCAGATTCCCACAATCACACAACAAATACTTTCATTAATTAACCGAGTCAGCTAATGGTATGCCAAATCAGACGATAGTCAGACGATTGGATCACTTTCGCTGGAATCACGACGATCACCGATAGCATGATGTCACCAGACCACCCAGCAGAAGAATCACCAGAACGTATTAGCAGCATTGGCAAAAACAAACAAACAATGCGTTCTCACACTCGATACTAACCAAGAACTTCGTAGCATAAGTTGAATTTGTAAATTAGTCTTAATCGATCTTAACTGAATAAAAGTGGAGCATAGCTCCAAGAATATATTACATTGACTTCCCTTCAGGGAAATCCTTAACTTATATAGTAACCGCAAACCGAGTAAAGGACAATTTTGAGAAAGGTACGATTCGGTCTTCTTTACCTCAGTCGGTAAAGGTGCAGCTACAAAGCTAGACCATGATGGAGGTGACTGAGTTCGATCAACAATCAATGCGAAACTAACGATTTTAAATTGGCTCACTACTTGACTAGCCTATTAGTCCCAAGCAAATCGATTAACGTACCCCATTCTAGTCGAAATGCTAGTACTGCACTATGTTTGTTTTGATTCGCCATGAAAGCTTGACAGATAAAATGAGGGGTTCGTGGATTTTCCTATGTTTCGAGGGGTGCATCGATTAGCTTGACACCGAAGATAGAACCAGAGTTGAGCCAAAAAGATGAGCTCGTTTCTTCGTGACCTTCTGGTCTTAGAGTTACCTCTATGGTTCAATTCCCGGTTCGGCCTAGGAATTTTTTGGGTTGAAACATTTCTCGACTTCCCTGGGCATAGTGTATGATTGTACTTGGCACACAATTAAACTATTGCAAAAATTGTGCAGGCATCGAATTAATAAATTAGTTTGGGTGTCTACATTCTTAAATCGGTTCATTTTAGAATATTCTATCGGAGATCAAAGTGTATGACTCTTTTAAGCCGTAACCAAATCTGACAAATCTGAGTGAAATTGAATAATTCTAAATTCTCCGGATAGCATATTTTAAAACCCATCGATTTAGAAATGAGAGGATTCAAACTACCTTTGGTAAAAAAAAAAAACAATTCTCAATTTTGGTCATGACGCGCACCTTATCCGTTGTGCAGTACAATTTCATAATCATGTATTATAGGCATTTATTTTCATCAAATAATGCAACGCATCAACGGTTCACAGAATATAATTTTATAAAAGTGCCTTGCCGTAGGGTGCCAAGAAAAGCAAACAGCTTCAACCCTACCAAAGACAAATGTTACGATGGTTACGAGTTCTAGTGAAGTCATACCCCCAAGGAAGAGCTCCACGTTGGAAAGCATGAATCGAGGGAAATTTTGAATCTCCCGTTGACCTTATGTTGCTTTAGCCATGGCTGGGTTTGGGAAAACATAATAGAATGCACTGCATATCTACCGAGGTGTGGGCGAGATGCTTTGTTCCCCTTTGTTCACAGGCTAAATGCAATTATCATTGACGAAACAACAGCACTCGCTCCGGGGTGGATTTATCCTTCCCCAAGCACTTCAGATTCCAAGGATTAAAGGATTTCTTATGATGGTGTTAAAATTAAATTTTGATGCCATTCCTACGTTCGTGTCCCTTCCTTGTTTATGTGTAGCAATGTGACTTCTGTTTACTTGGTAAAATTTGACTCATTGTTCGTCACTTGAGTTTGAATAAAAAATCACTGTGCAGTGCATGCTTTCCGATCAGTGGCTCGATATTTAAAAATATTGACACTTCATTATGCAAAATCGATAGAGTACATTATGTTTACCGCATTCTCATAAAGTGTGGACAATCACGGTGTTATTGACAAATGAGCGTACAGTAACGAAAAACCTGCCAATTAATTTAAATCAAAACAATCCCCGCGTCACAGTCCACTGAGTAAACAGATCGCTAACGTTTACATAATTGAACCTGAATAATAAAAGCAGCAATTGCCATGCTTCCATTCGGCAATAATTAATGGACGTTCGAAAGTGTAACGGATTTTTATTTTCGCACTTTGTAATTGATGTGTTGGTACAGCAATAAAAAAAAATGTTATTTGAGGAGTACTGCGCTATTCCAATGCAAAAATCAATGGTTGAGTTATTCTTCCGCTTGAAAGTCTCTTGAAAGCGAGGGACACGCACTACATAGAACCGGTGCGTTGAAGTTAAAATGCAATTAAAATACTTAAAGAAATTAATGCGCTGAAATACTGAAGAACTGAAATTGAAAAAAAATAACATAACATTCTATTGCTCAAGGCATGAGGGATACATCGTTATTTTCCTGTGTTGAGGCGTCCAGTTTTGAAGCCAAATTTTATTAAAAGCAAGAGAAGACTACAGCAAGCGAAAAATAGAAATACGCAGTGAGAAAAGGAAGAAGCAAGAAAAAAAGGTCTGCCCCGAGTGATTCGGTTGAACTTGAATTTAACCTTCAAAATCTACAACGCAGCTTCAGTTCCATTGTTTGGTGTCGGTTTTCATTGCCTCCCGGGAACCCGGTTCTCCGCGTTCGGATGCCACACTTTCGGCGTGTAGTTCTATTGAGAGAGTCGTCACCGTGGGCGAGTTTTAACCTGGTCCGGTTGGACAATTAGCCCAGGAAAGTGCTGATAATGTGTCCGTCGCGAGTTTTGGTGGTGATTTGGTGGCAGACGTTGCCGTGAATCAGCAAGTTTTTCGCTTGCAAAAGTGTTCGGCTGTTGGTCTCTTGCCGGTGTCGGAGAGTGCGACTAATCGGAAAGATGGCTCGCTGGATACGCCGAAGACTGCCCAGACAACCAGAAGTCGTATAACAATGTACACACAGTATCGTAAATTGCTACAGTTTAAGTCAAAATCGCATATAAGAATGGCATACCTCACATTATGTTTAAGTTAAATCATATAGAATGCACATTTTCAACCTATATGCGATGACTCATTTTTTCGTCGTACTGTATCACAAATTGAATCGGATTACATCGTAAGACTTTTCAAAATGAATTTGTTATTACAGATTGAATCGTATATGATGTTAAATCAACTCGTTTAAAATTATATTAAAATATGCACGTATATGGCCTCCACTTTTGTACGTATAAGCCATTTATTTGCATTCTATACGAATTGTTTGTTTGTATATATGTTTGTGTATTACGAAAGCAACTTTGAATATACGTGCATTCTGGTTGTCTGGGTGGACGGGGTGTAGCTGGAGGCCGCGAACGGTTCCTGAGGAAAGCACTAGACGCGAACCTGCTCCCAGTTGACCATGGCAGTGCAAGAAAATTTATGTTAAAGGTTATTGCGTGACCCTAGTTTGAAAAGGGCGTCGAATGAATGAACAACGAAAACATACATTGTTGTATTGAACACACCTATTTGCATTCATCCTAGTGCGAAACAGAACCTATGCATTCATCCTAGTGCGATGCAGAACATGTGTCCTTTTGTTGCTCCCGCGGAAAAGCGCACCCACAATGGTTTCCTGTTTCTTGCGTTCCGACGCAACTCTACGTGGCAACGGAACTGCGCTAGAATGATAAATTTTCGACTAGGAAATTAATGGCCCATTGGTCGCCCTGTCGAGGTAATTAAATGAAGGCTAAATTAATTTGACTCCACATTTTTGGTGGGGACCATTATTTAGGCCTGGAATTGAGAGCTGAATCTGTTTAATTGCCTCTCTCCCTCTGGTGAAAAAAAAAATACAAATGCTCCCAGGATAGGGCATTTTTAGGGCAATCTATTAGCTAAGGGGTCAGTTGTGCAGAGTGATAAATTATCGAAAAGTGGTGTTATCGATTCCATCATCGAGTCACTCTTATTAACTAAAATTGTCACTGTTTTAATGAAATCTTGGGTCAACATATTTACCATGGCAAAAATATAAGCGACGCCTAAAGAATTGGCATCTTGCCCTTTAAATGATCATAATTTCCAATAAACTATTAAAAATTAGCAACAAAGCAGTTCCACTCCGGTTTGCAGGAAACTTTGCATAATTCTAGATAGAGCTGGTCACAGCAGCTTTTGTAAACAATTACTTCTATCGATGATTTCTAGAAAGCCAAAGCTCATCCACGCAAATCAACATAGCCATCGGATCATGAACTTCCCGGCTGTAGTGACAACTCGCAAGATCCGGCCAAAATGTCACCGGACCATCATGTGACTGGATGAAGGACAGAATTTGCTTCTGGAGACATTCGGTTTAGTAAACCTTCAAGTTCATCATTTTCTCAGTGACGAAAACCTTTGTCTTCTGGCCGCAGCTGCAAATTCCCAGCCAGATCATATATTTGCGTGCGAATTCGTCCGCGAAAACAAATTTGAATCTGCCAGGGACACCTTTTTGGGCCTTCGCCTTGTAAAATGTTGTTCCTGGAAGCTGTCCGAAGTCGGCCTTAACATAGGTTTCACCATCCATAAGTATGCACCCACTAGACTTGGTCAGCAGGTTGTTATACCACCGACAAACCGACATGAATGACTATAGCAAAAACAAGAAAATTTCTCACCACAGCACACTACTGACATATGGCTCCGTATTCACGGGAAATATTTAGCTAAGCTATGAACCCGCATGCAAAAGCTATGAATTAGCTCGTGTCTGATCTATTCTGGACATATTATTTTTATCTAGTTCAAAAAATCATATGGTGTTGACAGTTCGAATCACTGCACATTTAAACCGGCCGTTTACGATTTTCGGACATAAGTAATAATTAAGTGTTATGTCGGTTTGTCGGTGGTTATACAGCTTTCGAGCACGGGTTCTAGCTACGGTATCCTGCTTGAGTGATCAATTTGGTTGCTTACTGGCGCACTATGCCTGAAAGCCTTGGCGGTAGTGAATTCGCTGCACTGTACTACGGGCGCCATTATACTTTCTACTCAAATCCCGGTCATGCCTGGGTTGCTTCTGAAGGACCTCACGATCTTTCCATGGTTAGCAGTTCTACTCCTGCTTCCGATTCGTCGTCAAAATTTCCCTGTACGTTTTGAGCACGGTGACTGTCTCCAAAACAAGAATGTTTTATGAACTGAAAATATAGACTGTTATTGTTATATTGTTGTCAACAAATATATGTCAAAAGCTTCCAAAAACGTCCACTAGGAGTGCTGTGAAGTTCCGAGAATTTCATGGAATTTAATTTAAATTTAAAGGCAAATCTGAAAACATCAGCGTAGTTCCAGGAACTTCAACTAGTTCTGGACGACGGCAAGTTTTAAAACCTTTCTGGTTAGTTACGGCAGCTTTAGGAAAGGTCCATATATTTTAGGTAATTTTTTAGAAATTCAGCGCATATCAATGAGTTTCCTCTAGCTTCTGTAAAATAACAAGAACTTTAGTTGCCAAAACTTCAGTTAAGTTGAATACCTTAAGGGCATCACGTAAGTTTGGGCAGTTCTGAGAACTTCGGGCAGTTCCGATTTTGAATTGCTGAATCTTTTGAGAAGCACGAAAAGCATGATTTTTTTTCGGAATGTAAGAGAAATTTCGAGAATTTTTAAAACGTTAATGGAGCTTCACGAAGAACCAAAAGCTTCAGACAATTTCGGACCAAAGAGTTTCAAGGCAGTTGAATTAACTTTCGGAAACTTATAACAAGAACCGAGAAGTTCAGCAAAATCTAGAGCACTTTATTGAAGATCAGAGATCTTAAGAACAGGTCCAATAACTTCAAGGCAGGCCTGTCATGGAGGGTACTGAAAACCGATTTGTTTTTTTTTTTTTTATCAAAGCTAGTTGGGCTCAAACATCGATAAATTTCTACATGCGTTTCTCTAATAAAAAAAAAAAACTGTGCACCAGGAAACTTTTGGATGCCCGTCAATCACTGTGCTTTATGACCAAATTGCGCTGCAAATATACCGAACACAACATTTGCTCAATCAGTGACCTAAAATGTGGAATTAAAATATAACAAATTGAAAAACAAACGTTTGACAAATGTTCCACGTTCATATAACCTTTGTTATTAAAAAGTTCTCCATTCATCAGGTATTCAATTTGTTGCGCGTATCAGAACTTCAAAAAAGGAAACTCCAAAACTTAGTAAGAGTTTAAAGATCTTTTTTCCATTATTTGTTTTCGTCAATCTTGTTTTCCGTACTGAGCATCAATGCTACCGACGCCAGGGAGGCAGCTTCCACACCTGGACCCTACCTATAGACCCATCAACTCATGAACCGGGGACCAACGGCTTTACTTCCCTTCCGAAGGAAGGCGTGATCAGAGATGTTATGCCTCAGAACATTCTGGCAGCGCCGAGTGGGATTGAACCAAGGTCTGCTGGGGTGAGAGGTAATCACGCTAGCCACTACATCACCGGCGCCGATAACAGTTCCATTAATTTCATTAAAATTTCAGAAAGTTTCATGAAAATTTCTGAAATCATTCGGTAAGTTCAAGGAGCTTTGGAAAACTTTTGATAGCTAGAGAGTAGTTCCTTGGACTTCTGAAACATTGTGGAAATTTTTGAGAAGTTCCGAAAACTTCAGGAAAATTTTGAGATCTTCAGGTTCGTCCGAGATCTTCAGGTACGTTCGATCCAAAATTGCAGGAACTAACAAGATGTTCTTAGGACAAAGTCCACAAAACTATAAAACAGTTGGAAGTCAAATCAAAGATCGGGAACCTTCAATAAATTCTGAGAATTTCATAGAAATTCCAAGAATTCAAAGGAAGTTCAGAAAACTTCAAAGTAGTTCAAAAGATTTCAGGAAAACTTCGAGTCTTAGAGGGCTTATGGGCAGTCACAATATGTTCATAAATGTTCTGCTTTTCGGACACGTTAAAAGATCTGTAAAGGTTAGTTTCGATAAATTCAGGATAGCACAATGACTGCTAGCACAATATTGAAAAACTTTTAAGAAGTTCCAAGTATTCTAGGAACGCTGAAAATTTTTAGAAAACTTTGGACAATTTTTAGGGACATTACCAGCGAATCCAAACACATAAAGCAACCAACGATACAGACAAAACGGTTGCTACGACTACCATGACAAACTCGCTCTGTAACAAAGCTCGATCCGAGTAGTAGAAGGATAATGATATATTGCTTGCCTGCTTTGTTGCAATATACACGGATGAGGACATAGCTTGATATGAATCGGGAAAAGACATAACAAAAAAATTCCCATTAACACACGTGTATCATCTTCGGCTTTACTTCGTGAAGCAGCTTGCCAACAATTTGCTCGTTTCCTTCTACCGCCCCGAATGAGTTGTGTCGCACGGGCTGCTTGTCATGAAAAAGTACAAAGAAGATTATATCATTATTGCTTTCCACTTCTGACATAGCGTTATTATTCGGTTCGTTGATCGCTTGTCATTTTTTCATTTGGAGATATTTGTGATTCCTTGGACATTACAGATGTCCAGAGAATTTCAGGGAAGTTTTTAAATTTTTAGGAAAGTTCAATTATTTGAGATATCAGTGCAGAACAAAGACCTTCAGGAGATTACTTAATGGGGAGGTTTGAGGATGTTAGGGTTAAAGCAGTGAACCTCAATTAACTTCAAGAAAATATAAAGAATTTAACAGAAGATTCAAGTTACAAGTTACAAGTTTAGCAATGTTCTGAGAGCCTCAGGGAAGTCCAGAGAACAACACAGTAGTTTAGTGATTTTTAAGCATTTTCATTATTTTCAAGGATGTTGAATGATTAGATTTTCAAAGCATTTTTTTTTTTAAATAATTAGAGCAAATTTCAAAAAGTTCCGCGAGATCATGGAATATTCCGAGAATTGCATGAATGTTTCAAAAATTTCTAGATATTTGCGGGTCTTCAGGGAAGTCTCATGAATAGCTGGAAAATATGTTAGTATAAGAGAAGCTCCAAGAACTTCATAAAAACTACGATAGCTTTTGAGGAAGTTTAAAAAAAATACAGGAAGATCTATGAGCTTCAAGGAAGTATTTAAGTCATCAGGAAAATTGAAAGAGCTTCAGGATAGTTCAATGAATTTTTAGACAAGTGTGGTAACTTTTAAAAAGTTCTAAAAAATTCAGGGATGTCTAGAGAATATTATTGAAATTCAAAAATCTTTTGGGCAGTTCTAATTAATGCATGAAAGCACCGAAAGCTTCAGGAAGTCTAAACATTTGGAAAGAATAGAATGGAAAAATAATTCGTTTATTTTTCGGTGTTTCTGTCATCAAGAAAATGTGTTGAATATAGTAGCTGTACAGAAGTATATAGTAGCTGATCGAAAGACTGTACAATTTAATATTCCCTCAAGAAGGCCAAGTTCAAAAACCGAAACGTCTTTTATAAAACATCGCAACGCTATTTATGGGTATTTTTTCCCAATAAAAATGCATAAGCTAGACTGATATTGATGTGAAGATAATATCTGAAACATTTCCTGACTCCTGCAAACACTAAATATGAATTATCCCCGAGCTAGAATATGAACCACACGAAACAATGAATTTCACTTATCTATAACTGCCACTTTCCGTCCGGGATGCGGAGGCTGCTGACCCCCGCACATCCTCTATCAAGTCAACCTGAGCCCTCAATTTAAAGCGAATCATCTCCTTGAAAGTGTCCAAGCTGTGAACCCCTTGCGGTCCATTATGAAGTTGGGATGTTACACGAACCTGTTATACATTCCAGCTGATCCTATAGCTCACCGCAGCCCGAGAATGAAGTCGACTATGGAAGTAGCATGACGTGGCACACACATATTCCGTCTTTCCGACGACCAGTTGTCTCTTGTACTTTGTTGTAATTTTACAATAAAGATGGCTGCTGCTACTGCTGCTGCTGCTGCTACTGCAGGGTTAGCTTTTGTGCCTGATGATGACACCGGGACCACGTTAGACGCAGTTAAAACCACACGCCCGAAGGATATGTTCCTTTATAGAGAAGCTTCAACCGGCGACCACTTGGTGCACTTAAGGCGTACACTGCACCCTCCCCCCCCCCCTTCAGTAGTAATACAACTCTGATGAACAAAAACCCAAAGCTCCGTACACAATTCCGGTACACACTGCGCCGGGAACCGGGAATGACACGTACAATCGCAAACGTGCTCACACGGAGTCCTTTTCTAATGTGAATTTTCCCAAGCCCCCTCTTTTCAACAGATCCATAGGCTATCAGGCCGGCTGGTTGGAGCTCGCTGTGGAGTCACATGCACACATGTGCGCACTCACTTTCGGGGTGGCTGGCTCGAAATAATAGAGCAGTCTGCATCTGCTACTGTTGCCAGGCTTTGTGTCCACGATGGATACTTTCCTGCAGCAACACCGGAAGAATCGAAAGTGAAGCAGCACATGCATCACCGACGGACTGAGACGGGGGATGGGCTGATGGGCTGAGGCATATTCCAAGGAAGGCATGAGAAGAACTGGGAAATCTTTTGTATTAAATTATGGAGCATTAACATGTCAAAGAAAACAATTTAGAATAACTGGCCGGGACATTTTTCTTGCTCTTGGGAAATTCGTCCGTTTTCTCCTGGTGAGCAGACTAGCAGACGGGTTCAACAATTGCTCGAATTGAACGTGACTCGAAGGAAGGAAAAGGACGAACGAATTAGTGGAACAACTCAGCAGTCAGCAAGCAAATTGGAATGTGCATGGGAAGCAAATTTTGTTCAATTGCAGTGTCTGAATTAAGGATGACTTGCATTGGTAAAATAAGCTAAATCGATGAAGTTTAAGTTGAATTGCTAGTGGCACCGGTGGTGTATGAAAAGCGCGATTTTCTGAGTCATAAAATCTCTGATCGAGGGAAGTAACGCCATTGGTTCATGAGTTGATGGGTCGATAGGTAGGGTCCAGGTGAAGGAGCTACTTCCCTGGCGTCGGTGTAACAGTTCAGAAAACAAGATCAACGGAAAACAAAAGTTAAAAAAAAAAAAACAGGCAAAACCGTTGTAACGTCACGTAGAATATGTATTATGATCACATGTTGTACTTATAAGCAAGGTTGCAAATACTCATTTCAGCTAAAATAATGTTTTTTGGAATAATAAAACCAAAAGATGGTATGATGGCATGTTTTACTTGTAACTTACAAGAGGAGGTTACAAAGTACGCGTTTGAAACATCAAACCTGAAAATTTTGCTTTCTATGAGTCACAATCAGCGATTTACTGATCGCTGAGTGAGTGAGTTAGTTAGTGAGTGTGTGAAAAATCGCTGATTGTGACTCTCATGAAGTGAAATAAACATGTTTAATATGTGAAACACATTCTTTGCAACCTCTTCTTGTATCCTACCAATTCAAAATATGATCATGGCATCTAATTATTTCATAATTTAAAAAAAAATCATTGTTTTAGCTGAAATGAGTATTTGCAACAATTTCTAATCTAACACCAACACAGCCAGTTCATAAAAGCATTTTGAAAAATGATAGATATACCTCCATCATTTTTCTTGTCTATTTGGTGTGTTTTATACATCAGAGATGCGCAAAATATATCGAAACGGCCAGGCCTACTGTCCGGCATCTCTCGGTATCACTACAAGCCTGCTGGATTCACACCATCGTGATCATCTTGGGATATTCGTTGCCCATCAGCAAAGACAGCTCCTAACAAACAGCGCTCCTGGATCTTCCTGTTTCACTAAACACCCGCCATGGTCTGATCTATTTCGATCCCGTCCATGAGATTTTGAACAATTGAACTATCGGAAGTTTGGTAACATGATTAAAATGGTTAAAATCACCAAATGAAAATCAGCAGCAAAATTAAAAACGTGTCAACTTTCCAGCACGATCAAGAGTTTGTAAAATATGTGTTTGTCCCATAAAACCTATCAATTGTGTTTTCTTAGAGTCACAATCAGCAAATTTATTATTGCTGAGTGAGTAAGAGAAAATTTAAAATTGATAAAATCGCTGATTGCGACTCTCAGGCAGTCAAATTTACTAGTTTTATGGGTCATAAACATACTTCACAACTTCTTCTTATATATTACAAATAAAAATAATAATGTCTAGTAATTTCATAATTCCGAAAAACATTTTTTACCTGAAATAAGTATTTGCAAGCTTGTTCGAATTTTATTATATAATTACGCTTTCCAAAAGGTTGGGAGTTACTGCTTCAATTATTGGCCTGTGCTGAGATGATTGTTTTGATTAATACCTGGAAATAGAAGACAGAGAAAAATTATATTAATTTATATATATATATAAGGAATGTCTAAATGCACAAGTGTGTTAAAAATATGATTGTGTTAAGATGCAATGTTGTTAAAATTCCACATTTAATTTTCTTAACCGTAAATGTTTTGAATTCAAATTTATGAATAATCGCATAAATTATTGACATACCTAAATTAGCTTGTTTGTTATATTGATTTCTATTTTTTGTCCGAAATTTTTAATAGTTGAACAATTTATATGAAAATAAATTAGAGTTTTCTAACCTTTAATATCAGGGTTGTCAGTACCCAACTCTTTTTACGAGCACCGATACCGGTACCAAGAAATTTTAAGGCAATAAATGGATATCGAAAGAAAAACGTTTTATTTCAAGGAGTTCGGCCTGGTGTAGCATTTCATAACCATTCCTCGGCCACCACTTCAAAATTTGGGAAAATACTAGTCAGGAATAACCTAGAAGTGCTTATGCGGAAATTATATATAAATAATTTATTTTAAATGTTTTAATTTTATTAACTAAACAATACATCTTAAAAATATAGTCAAATGGTACAACACAATAAACACTTTATCTTCCGCCAAAAAGCCTCGTCCATCAGAACTGGAGTCGCTTCCATTGGTTTCATTGTATTGCAGTTACGCCATCGGGGGGCAGAGCGCTTCCATTGCAGCAATGGACGCAAAACGCTTTCACTGCCACTTCGAGTGTTCTAGGAAGTTTATCTCGGACACTACCCAACTAACATTTTCAGCTTTGTAAGCCAACTTTTCCAGCGTTGTGCTGTAAAGAAGCTGAAAAGAAGCTGCAGATACAGCTACAAGCAAAAGCTAGCAAAATAATTTTGGAGAGCGTTTACTCAACTTTCTCACAACCATTATTCAATTTGTCAGTTGCACTGAATAACATCAGCCAATAAACGCTAATGTCACTTCTATACACACACTAATCAACTTTCCACTTGTAGCTGCAAAACAAAGCTAACATAGTGAATATATTACTCATTTTATGGCTTCTACACAACCAACAACTCTTGCTGAATAACATAAACATCAAAAGTGCTTTTTCAACAACTAAACAACCTGTACTCAGCTTATAAACTGTGTTAGAGCAACTTCGGAAGCATTTTCACAGTCAACTAGGTTTATTTTTAGACGTGTGCAGTTTTACAGCTTTTACTCTGCTCTTTTATAACTAGTCGAGAAAAGTGATTCATGTGCACTATTATAAAGCCTCTACTCAGCGATTTTGTTATAGAAGGGAATGTTGATTTGTTTACATAAGTTCAAAGTGTTGGCGTAGCACAGTTGGTAGTGTCAAGGTTTGCCAATGAGGTCGTCTCGAGTTCGATTCCAGGTTCCGGTGCAGGGTAAATAATTTGGTGATGATTTGTAACTAATTTCGATTAATTTGATTCACAGCAAAATAAACTCAAGAAAATTTCTTCATAAAAAAGCGTAAACAGTATTTAACCCGGCTTTAAGAGAAAGCTGTGTAGTGATTATTGGACAACCGGGAAAAGGTTGAATAAGCGCCTTTCAAGTTCACACACAACTAAACAGGAGGATAACAGCTGTATAGAAGCGTTAATGGATATGCAATAAGAGCTTCTCCCGACCGTTCCAACAGCCATAAGTAGCTGACTAAGTTCGCCAGATTTGCTTGTATAGAGGTTGAGTAAAGGTTTCCTCATATCGTATAACGTTTGAATACAGCTTGAGACTGTATAAATGAAATGAGTAAAGCGTTTACATTGTGAAAATTGTTAGTTGGGTATAGTGATTTCAGGCATTAAATTTGCATCACCATATTTGCTGCGATGTAGCAGACATGGGGAAGCAGTTTTGTTTTTGTATGTTTTCCGGTTGCTGTTAATTATCCCCTGGAAAATGTGAAGTGGCTTTGTGTTAGGAATCTAAAGGTATTCAAACTTCACAAACAGAACAAACCCCAGCAGGCCTGGGTTCAATCCCAGTCGGCACCACCGGGGTGTTCTGACGCATCTCTGATCACGGGAAGTAAAGTCGTTGGCCCCCGGTTCATGAGTTAATGGGTCGATAGGTAGGGTCCAGGTGTGGAAGCTGCCTTCCTGCCCAACAAACAATTTGTGCTGATTAAAGGCTGAATAAGCAATATTTTAGCTGAAGAAGCATATTTTTGCCTGAATAAGCTCTTATTATGCTTCCAATGTTTGTTGGGTGGCGTCGGTAGCATTGGTGCTCAGCACAGGAAACAAAATGGACGGAAAACAAATCAAGGAAAAAACGACGACGCCAACAGTGGCTGGCGTGGCCGTAGCCGTTCCAAAGGGCCGGAGAGAACGGTGAGAAGCCTGAGCTAACATTGGATCGATTGTTGCTGGATCTGGGGGCACCAAATATGTTGTCAGTTTTTGATGCCGATGTCGAGCTGATACCGCCGAACGGGGATATGGCCGTTGAGGATGTGTTAGAGATGGAGCTCGTTTTTTGCCGGACTTGCAGGTGAACTGGAAACGGCACCAAAATAGCGGGCAGATTGCCAGAACAAGTTGTTCCTTATGCCGAAACCTGATGAGTGCTGAAGGAGGAGCTGCACCGATTTCTCTACACGGCGAATGAGAACGACTCAAATTTGAGTTTAGTTCACTCATAATCGCCAAAAGTGCAGGAACTCAGCGATGAGTAAAATTTGTCTCATGGTTTCCTGTGGAAAACCTATAAAATCTACCGGAAAATGAGGAAATTGACGAAAATTTTATTCAGTCTCGGAGTAGTACCAATAGACTGAGTGAATCCAATCTTTACTTTTCTCAAATTCGGGAATTTTTCCCTGGAAAAACTTGGGAAAACATGAGGCAAATTAACTCATCGCTGAGTTCCTGCACTTTTGGCGATTATGAGTGAACTAAACTCAAATTTGAGTCGTTCTCATTCGCCGTGTACCACTCTATGTCGCATTTCAACTGACAAGTGACGTTTAAAGCACGCACATACTCAACTGATTCTATGATTGTTAAAACTACGCATTTGCTACTTGTTTTAAACATATCTGGTACATGGATACCATCGATAATATGCAATGGTGCAGATATGTTGAAACACCGTTGCGGTGTTGTTGCAACATAGTAAGAATCATTCATATTAATTTCCACTTATTTGCAACGTTTAATGTTTGCACCACCGTACAAATAAGGTTCCCGTTTCACCTGTGCATACAATGCCTTGGTTTTCTTTGCATGCACGTAACCTATAGATCATACCGTAGAAGGCTGTGTATAAAAGAAAATGATTTACTTATAGCGAATTTGTTTATTATCGGGGTTGGAACCAGTGCCAACCCAGTGTGAAACCGAACTTTTTGTCAGTGCGAACCTAAACCTGAGGTAGGTTTTAAAAACAAACGATCAAACTGACGTTTGTCAGAAAACAAGCAGAGCCGATCTTGATACCCGATCCAGGTTGGAACTGAATAATAAACAAATTCGCTATTAGTTTGACAGTTGCACCATGACGAAGTAATAGCGTATTCGTGACTTGTCCCACGCGCAAATGTTGCAAAAAGACACTTCCATCGCCGTGGGAGTGTCCCGGTGGACCGTCAAGAGAAAAGAAAGGACAACTATCCGCGAAGGTGGCCACAGGTTGTCCGAGGTCAACTCGGGTTCCGAGGGTTATCGCTGCTATCAAAAGGAAGATTCGGGTGAATCCAGTGCGTTCAATAAGTAAAAAGGGAAAAGAAACACGGGATCAGTGACTTTACGGCACGAAAGATCGTAAAGGAAGATTACGGGGCGAAGTCGAGGGCACCGAAAAAACTCACAAAAACCGCATCCGGGAGCTACGCGTCGAACGATGCAAGAAAATCTTGAACTTCCAAGCGAAAAAATCCAGTAATCCTGTTCACCGACAAGAGCATGTTTACCGTCGATCCCGTATCAAATTCCAGAAATAATTGTTATGTGAAAGCATTTTGATTTGTTTTTGTACAAGACATTAAAGAACTCAATAAGTTTAACACCATTTTCCAACGGTGTAATGTTAGGTAAAGGTTTTGATTCGTTCGTTATGAGAATTTCGATAGAAGGATTTGCATTATAATCACATGCTATTTTTGAAGATGACTGAGTGATGACTTGATGATGATTGAAAGAAGTCTTACGGTTGTGAAACCGAAATCCCTTTAATTATCGATTCTTACAATGGGCCAAATTACCATGGTAATTTGTGCGATTGAATCTACGAAATAAGGGCAGCAAGGAGGATTTAGATTTCACCAGTCCGGCTCCTATCTGTGCCACCATTAGGATTAACACTTCCAGAGCTGATGTCACTCCGCCTAATCAAAAATAACAAATTTAGTCTACATTAGTTGGAATCCTTAAGGTTCGAAGTTAAAAATTGATGCGTCTAAATATCGATACCCTACAATTTATTACAACTGAATGAGAGGAGTTGACATTTTTTATACATAACATTAAGAAGAAGGGAAAATAATTTGACCTTAAGGGATGTAATACCAAAACACCTCAATATACTTTAAATGAACAAATTCATGTAAAAATTTAGCCAAATTTTCTAACGATCTTCTGAAAATTTTAAAATTTTAGGAAGATTGTTGGCGGAAGAGCTGTTAACTGAATACTTTTCAGAAACTTACAAGGGAGGCAGAAAGAGTTAATAATCGCTCTAAATCTCTCAAATAATTGATGGCTTCTTTTTAGAAAAAATCAAAACGCGTTAAAAAAAAATCAGCCCGGTAAATTTTCAAACCCCTTGCGTCAAAAAATAACACTATTTCAGTTCATAATATTTTCTGAATCAAAAGAGCTTTATTCAAAACTTCAATGTTCATCAATACTTGAAGAGTTTGTGGTTTTTTGCAAATAGATTAAAAAATATGCTCAAAAATGACGAAATAATGAAAGTTTAAGCATTTTTCAGTAACAGATGATGGAGATTTGAGAGTTAAAGTCATTGTTTGCTTTGAGTAAAGAGTCATTTTTGCTCATAAATATAATTTAGTCATTTGCTTGTTGATTCATAGATTTAAAAAAATTAAAAAATAAATAAAATAAATTTATTCATTTTATTTATAAATTATATTGAGGCATAAAATAGGTGCATTAACACCGCTTAATGTTAATTAATTAATTAATTAATTTATCTTTATTAGGGAGGCTTTCAGCCTGGGGCTGGTTCGCCTCCACGCTTAAAGTTAGATTTTCAGCCGTTTTGCGATCAATAAGCTTTCAGTCAGCTAAAAAGTGAAGATTAAAATGAACTTTTTGTATAAAAACGTATATTGGATAAAAAAAAAGCTTTTAAAGCACTTATTGTCCCTTAGTTTTTTCTTTGAAAGCATTTATTTTAAATATGACGTGATAAGAAGTTAATTTTCTGGCTTAGGGTTGGACAGATCATGAAATAGGGTGCTTGTAGGTGTGTTGTCCACCAGAAATAAATTAAATTATTTTATTTTTCAATTTATCCTAGTTTCACACATTTTAACATAAAAACTTGAAATACTTACTACAGCTTTAATTTTTTCCAATAGTTAGAGCTAAAGTTTTTTTTTGTTATGATCATTTTTTAATCTCGACACATTTTTAAGCAGTAAACTTGTGACATTAATTTGATAATTTCAGAAGGCGCATATATTTAATCGAAGTAAAATGTTTCATTTCACCATAAAACTTTATGTGTTTGAAAAATCAGACTATTTATCAATTTTTGTAAGTCATTAATTTCATATGTTCATTCTAATTACATTTTATATGATCGTCACCTCTGATTTATTAGTCCAAATAAAATCATCAGTATTATTTTTCCGCATCACCACACAAAAATATCCATTACATTTATAAAGTTAACTAGAATGTCGTTCACATGTATTGCAAAACATCACTGTACTGGTTTATATATTTCTGTAAAACATTACAGCTAAGTCAGTCAAAACCTCATTTGCAACTTGTGTCATCCAAAGATCATTTTACAAACAACTGAATTGCAAAACCTTTTGCAAAAAACATAAGTTGCCTAGAGACTCCACCTTCTGCACTTTTTAAGGTACAATGAAGTTTTATATGTGATGCATTGTCTATAATTTTGATCTTGATTTAGTCACATTTAAGTTGTTGTTACTCGCTGAGAAACAAATAGTGTTGCTTGGGTACCTAACGGTTTGAAAGCATTGTGAATTACCTTCAATTCTTCAGTTTCAATGAATTCAAAGCTTTGTGGCTCTCGTTATTTTATAAAAAAAAATCAAGATTGGTTTTTACCGACGCGTTATGAAATCTTTAACCATTACTACTCGTTCACAGTGCTACTAAAATGCTTTAAACATAAAATAAGCATCGAATATTGAAATTTGCTTTATAATTTTTCAAATGACCAGTACCGAAAGTACTGGAATCTTCTCATGCCAGTGCCGGTATTTCAGTTCCAGGAAATCACCAGCATTACCCGTAATACAGGTACCGGTACTACCGGTTCCGGAACCCTACTTAAGATGCAATGCAAATTTGTATTTTAAAATAGAAATTAACGATGCGTAACAATGAACAGTTCTCAGCATTTTCTCAAAAACATTGATTATCCCCTAGGTTGCTTGGCTAGTTTATGAACTGTTATACATAGTTTGACAGATATCGATGTCCAGGTATAACACTTTAAATCTCAAAAAAGTTTGAACTTTTGAGAGTCAAGTTCCACACATGTGTAATGTGGATGTATGCTAGTTCCAAGCAGCATTTGTTGGTTCTCTGTGTAATTACAGCTGATCTGTCAGAAACGGAGTAGCAACCGCATGCGGTCATTCAAGCTGTACAGGCCGGGTAAAAAACCTGACTTTCTACGGACTCGGGTACAACAAATAATCTTGTTGATGGTATGGTATGCATTAGATAGCTACATCGACCTATTCAACTCCGTTTTCAATTGATCTCACAATATCGCAACTAGCGTTTACTCTTACGACGAACTCACAAAAGCGAGGAAAAATAAACAAAGCTGATGAAAAGAATACCGCGCTATTTGCAAATAATCATTATCTATTAGTAAATAGTACCACACAAGCTACCATGCTTACTTCACCAACACCGCCGTCACCGGTTTGATCTCCGCTATGGCTCGTGGATTGGTTTGCGTATCATATAAAAAAAATTAACAATTACCTAGCTAATTTAGCTGGGCCACCTTCCAGCTAGCCTTCCTCCGCTTGAGCATTATAGGATGTTAAGTTCAACCGCTGGAATGTGACCAGATGGCCCGCCGGTGATGGTGTCCAACTGCGTTAACCACAAACCGATCCGCGCTCTGTGGGAAAGAGTGTCAACCATGCTGATTTCAAACCACACCGAAGCGATGGCTATAGGCGGTTAGATTCTTGACCGAAATTGCTATCTGTGCTGGGTTTATAGTCAATTGTGCTCGAACAAACGGAGTTGACTTGAAGAACAATATGTAGACCCGGGTTTTGTGATGATAGATGCCAAAAAAAAGGCCATTTCAAAGCAACCGGTTTATGACAAACTGATGCCATGCTGACCTCATCGATTGATGGAGATGGATGCTATGACTAAGCCCTGGGAAAGGGACGGGGGAGGGGTGGATCAGCTACATAACCAACGATTGAAATGTCTACAACTGTGCCAATTTTGATGCAAATAAGCTGAATTTAGTAGTTTGGGTTGATTGTCATGCAATTACTGGCAGCTATTTCAAGATTAAAAAACATTTTCCAAAGGTCACTTCCGAAGTAGTTTTTCTACATTGCATATGCACATTTTATCATAACGAAGTTGCTGAAGGAACATATGTTTATTAGAGAAGCACATTTAATTATTTGAAAATTGAGCAACCAGCCACCATCCAGGAGTGTGTGTGTGTGTGTGTGTGTTTGTGTGCAGTCGAAGCAGAACTCGGAAAAAGCAAACCTTTGAATGCCAAACAGATGGGGACGGCAAAAGGAACCACACACTTCCATTTATCCATTCTCGGAAGCAACCAACGGTACAACGGTAATGTACCTCACGAAGGCTTCATGCATAATAGCGGCAGGGTGGATGTTATCTCAAGAACGAATCTATTTTTTACACATGTATAATAATTATCTACCAGAGAATTTGTTGCTGTCATAAAAGGGGTTCCGAAATGAGTCCAATCACGACAATAAACTACAACCCTTTTCCCCCGACCAAGACGCCAGGCGGTTTGTTTTGTTTATGGAAATAATTATAATCAGCTAAAATGCTTCCACATGTTCCAAGTACCTACTCCACCATCGGACCGACGGGAAGTTGGCACACAAATAGTAAAGTGCAACACAGCCGTGTAGAGAAGCATTTCAACCAGCCAACCAGTGACTATAGTATACTGGCTTAGGACCCATTAGCGCTGGAGGGTCTTTTGCGAACAAAATTACGACTCCTGCTCTGTCTCGCTCTACCTGTATGGTTGGTAGTTGAGTTGGCAAGTAAGTAGTATATTTGCGTATTAGTTTGAGTGGCGACGATGTTCATACTAAGCTAGGAGGGAAAAAACTGGAACTGAGTCGTACATTTGGCTGCTGTGCAGCTGAGTGCAATTCATGACCTTGAGGCATCGCCTCTAGTGCAAACTTCTGTACATAACCATGCTTAGTTATTGTAGGTATACCAACAAAGAACTTGGTGAAAAATTGTGCCAGCTGGACTAGGTAAGAGATGGTTGGAAATACATTTGAAGATGTCCAACCGTATTATTTAAAGTTTAGATTGAGATGTTGTTCTTGTTAGGAAACTCATTATAGCTAATTTCTTCCGCCCCAAATGTATAAAGAGGATTTTTTTTCTATTCCTCAAATCGCAAATTGAGCGCAGCTACATGAATATGAGCATGATTGACCGCCCGTGGATGCTACTATGTTATTGTCAGATCAGCAGTCATCCTCAACGTGTAAATACTGGTGATCTCAACCTAGGCAATACCAGCGCCGGCCACGTCCGAACGCAGGTCAAGAAAGGAAAGGGTGGGAATGTGTTGGCGTGATACCCGCTATGTTGAAAGCCGAGAACGCTTTTGCACTTCCACGAGAAATCACTGGGATGTTGGATAAAAGGGTTGGGTTTGCAGCATGACTCGTTTTGGTAAACGATTAGCTGAATTGATATCCTAAGATCCGATCCTATAACGCGAAGGAACTTGGGATTTAACACACGGTATTCTGCTCAGTAAGCAAAAGCGTTAACCACTAGGCAAACGAGCTCCTTTTATTACAACACTCCAATAATCGATTTGTTGTTATTCCAATGGTGTCCGGCCATTTGGCCAAATGCCGTTTGGTTGAACGCCATTTGGACGAGATTTCCAATTTTTGAACACTTCTAGATTTCTAAATGGCAGTAGAATATTTTTTTTTCTTTCCACAAGTCTGTTTTTTTACATTATAAATATGGGATTTTTTGGTAAATTGTACATGGTATAAAACTGAAATTTTATATCGTCGATTGATTCATTATTCTTTTAGAGATAAGCTTTTAGTTGAGTAATTGGAAATTTTTTAGCCACCCTTCTTAACATGAGCAGTTCTTTGGAGTTTTAAGGAAGGAGTACACTTTGATTTTAAAAAAAAAAAAATGCATTTTTTTTTGGCTTAAAACGTTACTTGGGATGTATACTTTAATTTAGAAAAGACTCCAAGTCCGCCAGAATATTCCTTCCCGCTTTACGAAGCGATTTCCTGAAACATGTACATGCGCGCTGAGAGAGCAATTTTATCTTTAAACGCGTTTATCTCGAAACGGGGTTTTTTCAAACTGGCGTGGGAAATAACTCATCAAATTTGGATATCGCCTAGGTTTTCTTGTTCAGAAATAAATTCTGCTTAGAAATACGTATCCACATTTTCGATTTTGTCAAAAATGGATTTTTAATCCACGATTTTGTAAGCATTTTTAGGGTGAAAAAATGGATTTTTTTTCCTAAGGCCACAACTTATGAAAAAATTAATTTAAAAAAAATCGGAATACGTATTTCCAACCCAAATTTCATTACTTATCAGGATTTTTGTTCGATTTATGTTCCAGGATCACATGGAAAGGAGTATTTTCCCACGTCGTTTTCCGACTTCCGCGCGAGGAGACGCCAATCGAGTTCAAAAAAATACAAATTGTAGTTCGAAGGATGACTAATAAATGGGTTATAACATATTTGCCCTCCCTGAGTGTTTTATCGTTTAAAAAATTAACGAAAATGCCTTACTTTTTGGACGTTCAAAGTGTACTACCTCCTTAATTATCTTATTATTTTTTGCACAGTAAACGCAGCTTGTCATAAAATTAAGACACAGCAGAATTTTTTAAAAAATAGCAGTTGTTCAGCCAAATGGCATTCGGCCAAACATCATTCGGTCAAACGGCATTCGGTCAAACGAACCATTCGGCCAAATGGAATTCGGACAAACGGAATTCGGCCAAATGACCCGGAACCATTCCAATGTATTCACATAAACAAATCGAGCGATTAAAGAATCTTGAATGTGGAGGGACTTGAGGTTAAACTCATTATGTTCTACTCAGAGCAAAAATGGTCGCTTTACGGCCACCAAGCCCCTCATATCTCATCATAGAAGCTATGATGGCGTTGTTATTGCAACCATTCAAAACCGGCCCCAATGGTGGCGTTGATGACGATTTTAAGTTTTTTTTAAGGTGAACCGTTACAATCGTTAACGAAGCGAATATATGCAATAAACATATTCAAAATTGCCTCTCTCTGTCTTTCGTTTATTCCTAACAGGGCAGGTCTTAGCAAGTCTTTGAACTCGAGTCGCCTCCATCCACCCAAGATGTCTGCTATTCTCTGCTGAAGAACCGTCCAAGCTGGGCCGACGCGAGCACAAGCGCAAAATTTGTGGGAGAGAGTTTTTGCTGTATGGTTGCCACAATGCGTACAGTTTTCGTCATCTACTCTCCGCATCACGAATAGCAGTTTATGGTGCTCTATCTTCTCGTTCACCAAAGTAAAGCTTCGCCCTCTGCGCTGAAGTAAGCTGCCTCGATGCAATGTTTCGCCATGTGCGTGACTAGTCTCTTGCTGGACTGTTACGTTCCACCCTTGGCAGCTCAGTTTGCTGGACGAAGTGCTGGTGAATTTGATCGGTGGAGGGGTTCTGAGGATTTGGTGGGGAATTTGGATAAGTTTGATAGGATTTGTCTAAGGTCGGGAAGATCCATTGAGATGGCTGGGCGGGGATTATCTTGAATCTATAAAAAGGAAGGGATTCGGTGTCGGTGTCGGTTGATTGCGAGTGACTTACATTTCAGCGCTGGTAATTGCAGCTTCAGACCTCCATTCTCTCTGCTGCGTGCGCTTTTTCTATGCTACAGAAAATGGTGAGGCTAAAGACAAATAAGAAGCGCACATAGAACAATAACTCGATTTCGTTTACTTTTTCTGCGGCTAGCTTGTATTGGTAAAACCGAAAACATTTCAAGTAAAAAGCATGCTATCTCCAACATCTTAATATCAACATTGGGAAGACAAGAAGAGCAGTTGTTAAAGCCGGCAACGGTGGTGTAGTGGTAAGCGTGATTGCTTTCTCACCCTAATGGGTCTGGGTTCAATCCCAACCGAGGTCGGTGATGCACAAAAATCTCTGGTCACGTCTTACTTCGGAAGGGAAGTAAATGTGTGTTTGAATGGGTGCGATATCTTTTTTTTTCCGTCGATCTTGTTTTCCACGCTGAACACCAATGCTACCGACGTGCCAGGAAGGCAGCTCCCACACCTGGACCCTACCTATCGACCCATCAACTCATGAACCGGGGACCAACGGCTTTACTTCCCATCCGAAGGAAGGCGTGATCAGAGATGTTATGCCTCAGAACATCCCGGCGGCGCCGACTGGGATTGAACCCAGGCCTGCTGGGGTGAGAGGTAATCACGCTTACCACTACACCACCGGCACCGTTGGGTGCGATATCTTACGCAGGTGTGGAAGTGGAAGCTGCCGTCCTGCACATTCGATTGCCGACAGAGACCGGTGTTAAATAAAGGAAAGAAGAAGAAGAAGAAGAAAAAGAGCAGTTTCTGGCAAGATAGTACGAAGTTGAACTCGTATATTTTAAGAATAAAGCGTAATAGGGGAGAGGACTACTTCAGCCTAATCGCGCCTACACTTAAATTTTTTCGCCGAGATTCCAACGGCCGAGTAGTTCTGCAATTTATTTTGCTGAGATTCAGTAACACAATTGCCGAGACTCAGCTAACAAATAACATTTTGCTGAGATATCAGCTAACAAACAGATATTTTACAGAGATATCAGCAAAAGTAATCGGCTGTTGGAGATTTTACCGAGCTAGATTTAGTGTTTATTCTGGGCCTATGGAGCATAAAACATCAAACATATCTATGATTACCCCATAAACGAAACAATTATACGTACACCGAGGCAAAAGAACGTACGAATCCCATAAGAACCACATCTGAATTTTAGCCACAAGAAATCAATATGAATTTCATAGATTTGCCTTATGAAAAATAAAGTCGACAAAAAATATTTAAACGGAGCAGACTGGAACCGAACCATAGACGTGGAGAATGTGGGTCCTGTATCTGGACCACTCGTCTGTCAACGCTTGAAAAAATGGGATGGCTAAATGTGTATAAGAGCTATCTTATGTTGGGCGAAAATCTTTCATAAGTCGCGCTTATAAAATTCATATGTGTCGTTCATACGTCGAGCCTAATGAAATTCTTACGACTAGTGCTTCAGTGTATGGTAAGATATTTTAGTTCAAAAGCTACCAAACGCAATCAGTAAGAACACGTGATATGATTGTTTAAAGGGGAAACAGCCCTATTGTTGCGGTACGTTAGCAGCGGTAGAAGTCTATTGTTGTGTATGGAGGTCTACATACACAACAATAGGCTTCTAACGCTGCTTACGTACCGCTACAATAGGACTGTTTCCCCTACTCATTATTCTTGAAAACTAAAGAAGCACTCCGATAGAATCCAAGACATTTATATAAGGTCCGGGCCAACATGTAGCTTACTGGTGTTAGAAGCAAAAATATTGTAAACATTGCAGAGCAATCCAGTGACGACGTCACTCTATTATAACTGCCATACTGCAAACAGTGAGGTTTACGTCATTGCCAACAGCTAATTAATGAGTAATTTATTATGCCAATTAAGTACTAACTGTTAGCAGAAACTCATTGATGTTAAAATAATTTACTCATTAATGAGTAAAGCCACTTTTATTAAAAATTGGTTAACTTTTACTCATAAAAGAGTATTTGACTGTTACCGTGCAAGCATAGGGTTTGTTTTCGTTTTGTTGTTTATTTTTACTTTAGAATGACAGTTCTTACAGCAAAAAAAAAATTCTCACAGCTAACATTAAATGTCATCTCACTAACACACGCAAATCGCACCAATACTAACCCGCCCTGGAGAGAACTATAGGCCGAAGTGCAGCACCATTGAATTTCAATGCTTGAGGCCAAATTTCGACCCATAGGCCGAGTTTACTTTCAAGAAGGGGTGTTTCATTTTCAACAATATCTCAACAATGTGTTGCTCTTCATCAAATCAGGCAGTACTTATGGAAAGGTGAATACATTTATTAGCTACCCATAGTGGATAAATTCAATTAAAAAAAAATCCGTTTGAAAAAGAGGGATAAAGTGCGAAATGCGCTTAATAAAGCCAAAAATTAATTCTAAACCATATTAGCATTGCGTCAGATGACAGGCATAACGAAGTTTTCCAATTAGTTCAAGGAACTTCCTGTGGTGACCGCCTTCTTTTTCGCCGACCATGTTTAATATTACAGTTTTTTAAAACAGTTTTTGTACACTCGAAGATTAGTTTTCCGAATGCAGGCCTCAGCCACACCCGAATTTTTATAGCACGCATTTTCTAAATCTTTCACCCACACCTCTAACGAAACTCTTAACTGAAAACCCGTTTCTTGTCGGCACACAATTCCAATCTCATCCCATTATCTTGGATCCTCATTTGCATACACACAAATGTGCTAATTCGTGTGCTTGCCGATCCATTTAAGTCAGAACACAATTAGAACATTGTCCCTCAACTAATACAGGTCGCTCTCAGAAGCATTCAACTCACACATTTAATTCATCAAAACATATACACCTTTATATCAGATATATTGGATTCCATCACTAAGCTTCCATCCAACATTCATAACAAATTTTACATTAAAGCTCTCTTGAGACTCCAACCATAAACAACACGATAATCCAAGATCGTCCAATACTGCCGAGTTGAATTTCAGCACACTGGATGTCACCGATCGAGGAAATGCTTCTACTCCTGTTAATTGGAACCTGGGACGCGCTGTAGAAAGCATTGTGGAAACCCCCAATCCCCAAACCCCCAAACCCAGTCCTGCCATCAGTCGCCTCCGATCTTCATAGTCGTTCCGGGCCTGTGGTTGGATGTGGAGAGGAGGTCTTCCAACCTACTCACTACGGCGAGTATCCACTTGAGATTGTTCATGTCCATTCGCTACCTGATGTTTCCATGACTTCCAGGGAAAACGCCTTACCTCGTGCGACCACCGACCGTAGTAAACACGACGTCATTTTCTACTACCAAAACGTAGGCGGAATGAATTCTGTTGTTCTTGACTACCACCTAGCTGTATCGGACCGGTGCTACGATGTCATCGTTTTTGGTTTTTCGCTGTGACAGAAATCCGAAAAACAGTCGGAAATCTACTGGAGGTGGTGTTCTCGTGGCAGTTCGTTCCGGGTTAAAGGCGAGAGCTATTGAAAACGTCTCGTGGAACTGTGTGGAACAAGTTTGGGTGGCCGTAGAACTGAGCGATCGCACACTGTACCTATGTGCGGTGTATATTGCACCTGACCGGGTTCGTGACAACGAACTTATCGATACCCATTGCCGGTCCGTTTTCACCATAATGGAGAGTGCGACACCAATTGATAGTCGTTCTGGGTGACTTCAATCTACCCGGCGTTTCCTGGAAACCATCTAACAGCGGCTTTCTCTACCCAGACCCTGTACACTCTGTATTTCATACAGGATCAGTTAGCCTTCTCGACTGCTATAGTACAGCAACTCTATCTCAAATAAACCACGTAGTCAACAAAAACAACCGTAGCCTGTACCTCTGCTTCGTTAGCGTTCAGAACACCGCTCCTTTAATCTCCACGGCACCTTCTCCACTAGTAAAGCAAGTACATCATCACCCTCCCTTGGTTGTCACTGTTGCTGACAATCACGATCGGGTCTTTGACGACATTTCCACGACCATGTAATACGATTTCCGGAAAGCCGATCACCGTAGTATCGTCAACGTGCTATCTAGTATACATTGGGAGAGCATCCTCGATCCTGATAATGTTGAAACCGCTGCGCAAACATTTTCACATGTCTTGGCTTATGTAATTGACAGGCACGTTCCGAAAAGAGTTCACCGTAAAATTTCTCATCCTCCCTGGCAGACGAGTGAACTGCGTAGGTTGAAGTCGACCAAGAGAGCCGCATTAAGAAAATTCACTAAGTATCGTACGCTTTCGCTGAGACGTCACTACGTTAGGCTAAATTATGAGTTCAAGCGAGTTAGCCGTCGATGCTATTCGCGATATCAACGAGGGATTCAGAGGAAACTCAAGTCGCACCCGAGGTCATTCTGGAATTACGTAAATGAGTAGCGCAAGGAATCCGGCCTACCTTCTTCAATGGTGTTGAATGGAGCAGTTGCTTCCACTACTCAGCAGATCTGTCGCTTGTTTTCTGAGAAGTTCGCCAGTGTTTTCACGAATGAGAGATTAACTGACGAACACGTTACCCTAGCAGCTAGTAATGTTCCACTGTACGGTCAAACACTGGGTGCGATGGATGTCAACGTCGAGATGATTTCCACTGCCGCATCACAACTCAAGTCGTCCTTCAATGCAGGACCCGATGGCGTTCCATCCGTATTCCTGAAAAAGCATATCGCGAGCTTGCTGATGCCCATGCTTCACCTATTTCGATTGTCCATCTCGAGTGGTACCTACATTTCCATCTTGTTGGAAATTCACACATATGTTTCCTATCCACAAAAAGGGCAGCAAACGGGATGTGGACAATTATCGTGGAATTACGTCGTTGAGTGCAGTTTCGAAGTTATTCAAGTTAGTTTTCATGGAGCCTCTACTCTCTCATTGTAAGCAGTATCTAAGTTGTGATCAACACGGCTTCACTTCCGGTCGTTCTACTTCCACAAATCTGCTATGTTTGACATCGTATCTTACGGAAAGCATGGCAGAGAGGACTCAAACAGACGTCATATACACCGACTTGTCAGCTGCCTTCGATAAGCTAAACCATGCCATCGCGATAGCCAAGTTGCATAGACTTGGGGTCAGCGGCAACCTCTTGCGATGGTTTCGTTCATATCTCACTGATCGGCAACTGATGGTTGCCATTGGTGACAGCCGGTCCAATATCTATCTAGCTACGTCAGGAATACCTCAAGGAAGTCACCTGGGACCTTTTCTTACTCTACTTCAATGACGTGAACTTGGTCATCGAAAGCCCACTACTATCGTATGCAGACGATCTTAAAATCTATCTACGAATCCGCTCGATTGATGACTGTCACTTCCTTCAACGTCAGTTCGAAGCCTTTGCCAGCTGGTGTAATTTGAACCGAATGGTGGTTAACCCCACTAAGTGTTCAGTGATCACTTTTACTCGGAAGAAAGAACCAGTAACATTTTAATACAAACTTATCGGCACTGTAATCGACCGTGTGAACCATGTGAAAGATCTGGGTGTTATTCTGGATTCTCAACTGACGTACAAGCAGCACATCTCGTACGTTGTCGACAAGGCGTCTAGGACATAGGGATTTATCTTCAGGATAGCAAAGAATTTCTCCGATATCTACTGTTTGAAGTCACTGTACTGTTCCTTGGTGCGATCCATTCTGGAATATTGTTCTGTGGTCTGGAGTCCAAACTACAACAATGGTGCTGAGAGAGTTGAGTCCGTTCAACGCCGTTTTCTTCGATTCGCTCTGCGGAAGCTGCCTTGGAGAGACCCATTTTTGAATCGGCGCACACCTCTACCCAGGGGTAGATTCAGTTTGGGATACATTATTGACCGCTTTAAAGAACTTAATTTCATTTGAATCGCTTGTTTAACCAGGGTTTAACAATCGTCACGTCGGTCATAGCTTGTTATGATAGCCTGATTTGCCACGTAAAGAGCAAATCGAAACATTGAACGTCGCGTGAAAGTGGAACTTAATGTTGTAAGCACTGTTTTATTCCTCGTGGAAGTGCAGAGGACTCCTCGGTTTCCATCAACGCGAGTGTCGCTTCAACACATTCCTACCCATCCCTTTCTTTATCTACGTTCGGGCGGGGCCAGCGCTGGTATTGCCTAGTTTGAGACCACCAGTTTTTACAAGTCCCAAGCATCGTCTATTGGTTATCTGTGTAATTACAGCTGATCTGACAATAACAGAGTAGCAACCGTGGGCCTCCTTTAGCTCACGTTAAAGGCGCAGCTACAAAGCAAGATCATGCTGGAGTTGGCTGGGTTCGATTCCCGGCCGGTCTAGGCATTTTTCGGGTTGGAAAAATGTCTCGACTAATGCAAAAATGGCACAGGCATCGAAAGGTCTCAATTTGAATAACTGTGGAGGTGCATCTGGAACACTAAGTTAAAAGCATGCAAGCTAATATATTTGGTATCCACTGAGTAAGGGCCTTCCAGTTCATGCAAATCAAATCAGAATTGCCCATGGTCTAATGGCAGATTTCAATTATCTCCATATATGCATGCACCATCCATAACTCATACGAAAAACTAAGTAGAGCGCTTAGCAAACATTCTTGGGATGCACAGCAAAATAAATATGTGATCCGCGAAAAGTCACGCTGCCCAATTCATCCGAAACGGCTAAGCTATGTAACCATATGCAAGGAACGGTGGTGTGGCGGTATGCTCTAAAAAAGCGCAAACATTGGGAGGAAGAATGGGGACCTGTTCTCGGTGGTTGGCTGGCGGGAGGAAACAATTACGCTGGAGTGTTGCAGATTAGTAGCTGCATTTACGCCGTCTCACCGTACCACACACTCACACGTGGCTGGCGTTGGTATTAACAGTGTAGTAGGTACTATTATACTTAAATGTGATATTTATATTTTGCTTGGCATTCCGCAAGGACCGGTAGCCAACAGCAGCAGCAGCAGCAGTGGCTTGTTTTCCTAGCGCATATTTTAATATGCTAATCAGGTCGGAACATATGATAAAATTTCAAGTTGAACCGGCAAAGTCATACGAACCAGCTAGAGAGTGAGAGCGAGACTGCTTGCACGTGGAAGTGTATGATAATGCAAAGTACCGAGGCGAGATTGTGTTGCAATTATAATTTTCCCTTAAGCACCGGCTTTTCTTACCGTAACCTTGTTTGTAGGCAAAATTCCTTGATTGTTATTCGCGAAAAAAAAATGAAACAACGATGAGTCAAAACAACAACGACACAAAAAGTCGTACACAAATCATACTGGCATCTGTCTGCTTTTTCCATCGTTCGGCTGGTCTTTAAATTTCGAGCGGGGATTTACCGCGCTTTTACCGACTGACAAGATATCCCCGAGCTGAGACATTTGGTAACAGTTGAGAAACATAATGAAAACACCCAGATGGAAAGAACCGGAGCGACGAAGAAAAGATGAACCGTTTTCGTTCATATTTATTCAAATTGCGAATTATCACCAGTAGACATCTGGGAACCGACCGGCACACGCCTTGCTTATTTGATGAAGATGAATCGCACTTGTGCTCTCGGGGATGTGTGTATGATCCCTTACCTTCCCCCACCCAGAGTTCTCCTCGATTCCAAGCAACAGCGGGGTGACGAGTGTCGACGAAAAGGTTTTCCTGTTTTCCACACGAGATGGAAAGGACACAAAGTCGTAAATTATAAAATTGCCAAGTTATGAAGTTGAGACGTCGTTTTTTAACGGGTTTTACATGCAGGAGATTTCCTGATCTCGCATCATCGTTCCCGGAAGAAGACTTATGAATTTCTTGATTGAATACTTTAAAATATGTGTCAGTGATTTTCGGACAGTTTTCTTATTTTATTTCGCAGGTTGGTCATTACAAGCGAGAACGAACTTTCCACAGCACGAAAGCAATAATCGCCGTGAAACTTCTAATCCCCGAGTAAGATGAGCTGCAAAAGGATAAGCTGCTCGTTTTCGTTTTTTCATTACCTTTTGAGCAAAGTTTCATGGTACATCGCCCAGTAGGTAGCTGATTAATGAACTCCAACTATCCGCACACTGACTGGATTGATCCTATCGTGATACCACCACCACCATCGATGATGGGCCAAGGTTATAGTTATATCTTTAATTGCTCATTGAAGTCACGTTCTTGCGGCTTAGCTTCTCGGATATTCGCCGGAGTTGTTGGTTCGATCTTTCGCTGCTTGACCGGACAGGAGAGCTTCGTCGTCGTGGTGCGTTACATGACTTTTGAAACTTAATTTATTACTCGGGTAACCCACGCGGGAGTGGAAACTTTGCCATGCACACCATAGTCATCGTTGAAAATGGAGCGAGCACTACGCCGGGGATGGTTAACGCCAGTTGGGATGACTAGAGGAAAGGCGAAGTTGTACCGTGCGTCTGGCAGTTGGTGTAATTTCCGACGAGATCGACTTCGTCTTGGATGTTTACGAAACTCTTATCTGTATAGTCTGATGTGTTTCGATTTCTGCGGTTTCACTTGTGAGCTTCCACGGATAGTATGATGGCACGGTTCAAGTGGATCTCTACGATAGGGCTAGCTTGGAATATATTTCGAATTTCATAATTTGATATCAGTGCCAGCGTGCTCAGAACGCTACTGAATGTGAATGTCTTTGAAACAACTAGAATTACAATACGGTTGGATCAATGCAGTTTACAGTTGTTATTATTTGTTTATTCTAAGGCTATTATGCTCTTCTTCTTATTCTTCTTCTAGATTGTTTACGGTTCTGTAGCGAGTGTTTTGCCGATTAACTGTTCAGATATTGTTGAATAATCAATTCATTGGAATGCAGTGGCATTTCGGTTTAATCACTGTTCATTTTTTCACACTCAGTTTATATCACTCTCGGTATTAGCACGAACAGATATCACGTTTTTTACAATTGAATAATTAATTTGAATATATATATATATATATATTTATCAAGAGCTTTGAGTGAGTTGGTTTATTTCCTTTAAATTCCATTAAAATTGCTTATCTTTTGACAGATATGCGTCCCAGACAACTAGAAGTCGTATAACGATTAGCAATGGGCGATCTTGTATCGAAACATAAAAGATCAATTCTTTTGGTTCGATTTTTTGAATCGATCTCAAACACGACAAAAATCGACTGGATCGATCCTTTTCATTCAATTTTTGTTTCGATCCAACAACAAAAAATCCAGTGCATTTGCCTTTGCAATTTAATATTGACCTGTGCCTGGGGTCTTCAGCTTATAAGAGCAGACTGTGATAGGAACGCGTAACTCGAGAGACGAGAGTGAAACACGACTTGTACGTTTGAGTACAAGAGAACAACTGTTTATTTACGTTTAATTACACGGTCATCTGAAACCCCTCATTTGTATGTTTGATCTTACCCAGTGGATAGTTTGCTCCTTACACCCCTCCTCAAATAATCACAAGTTAACACCCATGGCCAGACGATGTTTGTTGAACAACATTGGCGTTAGGCCTTTCGTTAGAACATCTGCCGGTTGATCGGCCGACGATATATAGCACAAATCCACCTTTCCCTTCGAACACATTCCTTGATGAAGTGTAGCTTTACTTCAGTGTGCTTTAGCTTCTTGGAAGGACCTTTGGATTCAGCGATAGCTATTGAAGACTGATTATCCTCGAATACTTGTGCAGGATCTTGATCCCGAATTGCCAACTCCTCGAACAACTTACAGGTCCACAAGGTTTCACAGATACAATCTGCCAATGCGTAGCACTCGGCCTCGGTCGAAGAAAGTGCTACAGTTCTCTGCTTCCGGGTGCACTAAGCAGTCGTTGCTCCGTAGATTTGATCTAGGTAACCGGATACGGAGGGACGGTCGTTGATGTCAGTAGCCCAATTCGCATCGGCAAAGCCCACGATCTGACGACATGCTGGCTCCTTTCGAGTGTACACTAATCCATACTCCGGTGTTCCTTTCAAATACCGAAGAATTCTTTTCGCATGTGTCAATGTGTATCTTCCCTTGGGGTGGACTGGAACTGGCTGAAGTACGACACTGCTGCGTTCAAATCCGGACGGGAGGTTACCGCCAAATTAGTAAGGCAACCGATGAGCTCTCGATAAGGTTTGCATAACTTCTGTTCCGTTTCAGCTTTCTTGAGTTGGAGACCAGCCTCCATCGGCGTTATTGACGGCTTGCATGTTTCCATGCCAAAACGTCTCAGCACGGCGTTGACGTAGTGTGGTTGACTCAACTTCAGTACTCCTTGCTCTTGATCACTTTCGATCCGCATATTCAGGAACATTCGAGCGTCTCTAAGGTCTTGCATCTTGAATTCCTTCCGCAACAATCGCTTCACAGCCGTAATCTCGTTGACATCCTTCGCAATGATCAGGACATTGTCCACGTAGAGCAACAGGAAAACAGGACCTGATTTGCTTTGACCTACATACAAGCAGTTATCGCCTTCGCATCGCCGAAAACCACACCGACTAATTAACTCATTGAAGCGACCGTTCCAAGTCTTGGATGCCTGCTTCAACCCGTAAAGAGATTTGTTGAGCTTGCAAACTTTATCCCCATCCTCAAATCCCTTCGGCTGACGCATATAAATGTCCTCAGTCAGGACGCCGTTGAGGAAAGCGGATGTCACATCCATCTGGTGGATAACGAAGTTATGCTGGTTGGCGAGCGCAAGCATTGAACGAACGGTTGCCATCCTAACAACAGGTGCATACGTCTCCGAATAATCAAACCCATATCGCTGCGTAAACCCTTCTGCGACTGAACGTGCCTTACGCTTCTGTACGGATCAATCCAGCAGCTTTAGCCGAAAAACCCACTTGCAATCCACCGGATTGCATCCAGCAGACAAGTGTCTACCAACTGCCAGGTACCGTTTTCGGCTAGCGACGTCATCTCCTTATCGATGGCCTTCTTCCATTCGGGCCAATCCTCCAATTTCTGCAGCTCTTCGACGGTTTCAGGAACATCCTCGACGAAACTCTCGGCATTCAGGGCAGCTGTCTCACAATATGATAAATGGAATGACTTTTAGCATGAACATTGCATCCAATGTCATCAAAATTGCATCACTACGTGTCATGTCGAGGTTCATGTCCAACTCTTTCAAATCGGGCTCTTAGGCAGCAAATTGTGCGCTTGTGGAAGTGGTTATCACGAGATCGACCACGTGCTTTGGTCATGCACCCTCCATTGTGTAGCTAGATCCGAGTTACTCGCATCCCTTGCAGCCCGTTAGAGACATCTTGAGGATCCGCGATCTCGACTATTTGAATTTAATTTGTGTGTTTTTAAAACAGATAGATCCAAGGATTTAGTAGTTAGTGTCATCTTGTGTTCTTCGGTGTACCCCCATATCTGTCTTTCTAATCAGTATGTCGCTTAGTTCGAGATCAAGAGCACATTGCTCTTCAAACCTTGTGTTCTCAATCCCTAGCCTGCCATCCATTTGTTGAAGTTTGTTACCCCTAACCTCGAGATAGCCGCGAGTTATCGGCCCCCGCTTTACTAACGTTAGTTTTAAGTAATTTTGTAATTTAAACAATGAATATTGGCTCCGCAAAGTTACGGCAAATGCGCCTGAAAAAATAAACACATTAAATGAAAAAAAACTACAAGGGACAACCTTACGGGGTTGTATGGAATGGTGACGTAGGACTACGTGATCTTATATAATACATGGTTATGTGTATCTTTATTGAGCCAGGTATTAATCTGAACTTGCCACGCCCAGTCATTGTTTATGCTGATGATGTTTCTTCGGGTAAGGTTGAAATGAATGTGACAAGAAATTCCAATTTTCGGCTTTTTTATACCTATTCGAGGGTTAAATTCTTCTTGTTGTTGTGTTTTTGTTCTTTCAACAGATGGCCACCAAGACTGCTCGCAAGAGCGCTCCAGCCACCCGAGGAGTGAAGAAGTCTCATCGCTACCGGCCAGGAACTGTCGCTCTGCGTGAGATCCGTCGTTACCAGAAATCGACCGAGCTGCTGACTGCAAGTATCCTTTCCAGCGTCTGGTCCGTGAAATCGCCCAGGACTTCAAGACCGATCTGCGCTTCCAGAGCTCGGCAGTTAATGGCCCTACAGGAATCCAGCGAGTCCTACCTGGTCGGTTTGTTTGCCATCCACGCCAAGCGTGTCAGAATTATGCCAAAGCTGGCTCTTCGTATTTGTGGTGAACGCCCTTAATTTATCCGTCTAAATCAAACAAAACAGGCCCTTTTCAGAGGCACTAAGAGATTCCACAAGAGAGTTGGGAAGGAAATTTCTGCTGCTTACAACTGATCGCATCACAAGGAATCATGATCTAAAAATTGCAACCAGCAAGTGCCCTAGAACAAAAAGCTGTGCTGTGAGGAGCTTAGAAGCAGAAGGGTGAAAGCCAATTCTCTTTATCGATTTCCTCTTTTGTGATGACCATGGCTGCTATGCTCTTCTATCATCCACAACAACAAACGTATCAATGAATGTGTTTGCCGTCGAGTTAACGTTATCTGGCCGTGCACTTCGTAGTTGCTCTTCCGTGAATGATCAGAACTAATCCACTTGCACAGAGAACTACATAGATGGGTGCATGGGATAAGCTTTCCATCTTCAATAAACAAGCACATTAATTCAATCTATAGATCAATTCACAGCGCCGGCCACGTCCTCACGGTCTTTTGGGGGAGGGAAGGATGATTAGTTTGACGTCCGGTTGTTACTAGAGACTGAGAATACCTCTACATCTCCACGACTGTCTCGGGAAGGATAGTTGTGTTAGTGAGGTAGGTTATTTCTAGATCAGGATTCACTGTGGTAAGTGATGCGATCGGTTAAAGCTTTTATTTAAATCTAGTGGGGCTAGAATAAGGCAAAGTAAAAAATTGCAAGGAAGGGGACAAGCCTAGGATTGAACTCCCTACCTTCTGCTCAGTAAGCAGAAACGGTAACCACTGAACTACCGAACCTCGTTGTAATGCTACATCGACATATTTCGTCGAGGAATGATTCTCTGATGACTGAGTTGGGGAAGCAGCATATGCATGTACGTAACTGGTGGATTTGTTAGTTTATTTGACGGTTTTGGACAATGCTGGACATTTACCACTTTTTCGATAGTTTCTTGTTGAAAATTAATATTTGGAAGCATTTTCATCGATGCGTAGCAATATTTATGATCGATTGGTGATAAAATTATTGAAATTGGACCAGGGGCAACTGAGTTATTAACGTTCAAAATCTTTCAAAATTTTGTTTCATTTCGATTTTCTCAAAGTATACCCCCATATAGAAATCACAGACGTAGTCCTACGTCAAAAAATTTGCACCATTTACGTGACCAGATTAAAATGTTGTAAAGTAACAATTGAGTAATCTTCTCTCAATTACGAAAACATACAACGGTGGAAGTGTTCATAAAGATGCACTTGAAACTAACACATTTTACGATGAACAAGAAAAATTATCAAATGAAATACAGTGAAGTTCCGAATTTGGTAAGACACATGTTTCAAATAATTGCAAACCTGATTTATATCTGATCATGTCCAAAGCTTCACAATTCTAATGAGAGCCTAAGCTAAGAAAGTCTTAATAACAAATGTGGATTAAGGCTATTAACTGATGTTTATTATCATATTAAATATATTGGATACCTGTTGCCAAAATAGTACCTTTATGATGAGCATGAGCATTAGAGTAATGCAAAATTTGAAATTTTCGCTCCACAATACTTAAACGATTCCAAATCGGATCCTGACTAACCTCTCAAAATTTGAACCCATTTGGTAAGAAACTGAGATGGCACAAACCATTTGAAGTTTATATGGGAATTACTATAGTAAAACTAAGATTTTTGTTCGTGTCTATCTAATAATTCACCATATTGGTCTGCTTCAAAAACTTTCAACTGTACTTGTAGGAAATTTTTCCTGCTACAACTTTGCTGAAGACCACTTTTTTATTAAATGCAAGGATCGAAAGTTATCAATGGTTCAATGCGCTGATGCCTTATGATCATGCTCAATCAACTGCTCAGCAGGCAAAGGCGGTGTTTCTGGGGCGTTGAATAGGACACAAAAGTCATGGCTACTATGTCACACTGCAAAATACAGTGTTGCCTACAGAGCAGCTGCTTGATCATGTCATAAGTTTACCAATTTCTTAAATAATTAATAACTTTTTCCTGTCTCGTTTTACATGGAAACGATCTTCAGCAAAGTTTTAACTTAAAATTTTTTTCTACAAGGGCCTGTTCATAAACCACGTAGACAGTTTTTTGGGATTCTTGACCCCCCCCCCTCCCCCTGCGTAGACAATTGTTCATACAAAAAAATTAAAATTTGTATGGGCCGTGGATAATTGTCAACCCCCCCCCCCCCTAAACTGTCTACGTAGTTTATGGACAGCCCCTAAGGATGACTATCGAACTGTTTCGCAGCTCAATATGGAAAAAGACTAGAAGGCAATGAACAAAAAGTTTAGATTTCCCATAGTAATTTACATGTAAACTTAAAATGGCTTGTGCGAAGTCTGTTTCTAACCAAATGAGTTGTAACTTTGAGAGGCTCTAATCAGGACCCGATTTGAAACCATTTAAGCACTGTGGAGCGAAAAAGTCAAATTTTGCATCAGTCTAATGAGCATTGACGACCATACATTTCAGTAGTTGCTACTCCGTGATTGACCAGATTTAGCGGCATTTGCACAAATAACCATATGACTGGGGCTTGGGACTAGCAATCCATTCTCAGTGTACAAAATCCGGAGAATCCATATTTTTGATGTCAAAAACGGCGCCAGCCACGTCCTTACGGTCATCGGGGAGCTGAAGGATTTTTATTTCAACAACCGCTGCTACTAGTGACCGAGTATACCTCTGCATCTCCACGGTTGTCACAGGAAGGACGTTTTTGTTAGTGGGAAGGGTGGATTAGATCTGGATTCATATTGGAAAGTGATGCGATCTTTTAAAACCTGGTAAGCAAATGACGCGACCCTATCAATTCAGTAATGTAAAGAGGTTTGGGTTTTAACCCACGATCTATTGCTCAGTAAGCAAAAACGGTCGCTCTAAGGCCACCGTGCCCCTTACATCACAACAAGCTACGACCGATGATCGTTCATTATCGGTTACAAGAAGCTATTACAATAAAATGAAATCATCCAAATCGTACGTCACACTTTTCAAAATATACTTATTACTTTTCTGAATCGTTCCTCCAATTTCTGTTATTAACGATTTTCTGCAATAGAGGCCTGGATATATTAACTTAACAATGTAATGAGGCTTAGGTTTTAACCCATGATCTTCTACTCATTAAGCAAAAACAGTTGCTCCATAGCCACCGTGCCCCTTACATTACCACAATGTACGACCGACTCAACACAAAGTTATTCAAATGAAGCGACGTCTCTGAAAGCAGCCAACAATGTCTTCCAAACTGGATCACCTACCTGTTGCCAAAATCTTACCCATACAGTATAAAGTTAATTAACCGAATAAAACAACTCGATACTCGAAGCTGTCATATTCCACGAACCTCATACAACCATCTTATAAAAAGCACTCGCTTCTATGAATTTCTCATAATGCTCTTCGATCTCACGGAGATTACCCACGAAATCGAATACCAAACTGCTATCATGGCACGTAAAAAGGACAAAACTTCTCCATTTATCCCTTAAAGTTATCCTCGTCGAGCTTCGCTTCTTCCCCATGTAGTACAGAAAGCATCAGCGAAACCACGATATTGCAAATCGCATTTTCCAAGAAATTCGATACGCTCTCAACACACTCGCTCGTGATGGTAGAGATAACTTTCGCAACCGCGCGTCATCCTTTGGCGTGTTATCGATGATGCACTCACACGAAAAGCTAATACGAACGAGCTAACAACGGAGTCGATCCAGCACAAAAGGTTGGTGTGTCGGCAGCAGGTACTGATAAAGTGATAAGAAGGTGAATGCGTTTCCCGCCATCAACCGCGAACCGCGTCTCGCATCCATGTTCAAACATAAATCAAATACTTCCTCGCTTTGTTTCGCCCTCACCGTCGACTGCATATCGCATAGCAGTGCAAAGCGCGAAAATCGATCAACTCGCGTGAGTATTTTTGTACGAATGAGATCCGTTGTTTGCAGTGCGACCGACGCGCGGTGGAGCACTGCGTATGTCAAACTTGATCAAAATTATTTTGGGGGATGTTTTCGTCATAAATGACTTAAAAATATAATACACCTGTATTATGGATGATTCTTAAAGAGTATTTGAAAAGAGTAATCCACCCCATTGTGATATCATACTTTTCTCATAATATTTTAAGGATTGAATTTATTATCCAATTAAATTTCAGTACATTCTTCTATCTTTTATTAGGGTGCATACTTAATAAAACGGCCTTTCACAATTCTTTCACAATTATTTTAAATAACAATAGAACATTCCTATGCTTTTTTTCTTCCGAGAGCGGCCAGGAAATAACTTTCCGATTTTTTAAAGGTTTCATTGTTTACATGGCCACTGAGCATAACCCAGAGAGAGAATTCACCTTTTCGTGGTACGTTAGGGGCTGTCCATAAACTACGTAGACAGTTTTTGGGGGGTGGGGGGGTGTTGACAATTATCCACGGTCCATACAAATTTTATAATTTTTGTATGGGCAATTGTCTACGCAGGGGGAGGGGGGGTCAAGAATCTCAAAAAACTGTCTACGTAGAGTTGGTTGGAAATGGTAACATGAAGCTTTAGTGTGATGATTTATTAGCTAGAGAATGATCTTTTTTTTTTTTTTTTTTTTTAGAAGAGGGTAGGTGGATAGTTCCGTTAGAGTACGGCAGTATGAAAATTGAATAGAAGTTGAAAATGAGCGAAGGGCCATTAAAGCGACAGTTTTCAAGATAGACGCACCCGTACGATGTACGCGGGGACTTGAAGTATGTCTCCAAGTCCACAGGCAAAAATGTGCGTCCCTCTTGTTGCTCATAAACTGACTGCGGCTGTGGAATAGTTCTAGCGACGTTTTCATCACTACCTAAAGCTCCACGTTTTGCGTTGCGCGACGTTAACTTCGCGTATGAAGTAACATAAAAAACACTTTGAATGTAACAACTCAAGGCGGGAGTAGCCGTCAACAATGCTGATGATGGTACAGCACGCAACAACCACCCTACTGCTTCCTCTCTGAGATGATCACGTTGGTCATGACGAGAGGAGCAACACAATAGTTGGGTAAAGAAGAACTGCATTATAACACACCATCGACTGGAAATGCTCTCGCAAAACGTGGAGCTTTAGGTAGTGATGAAAACGTCGCTAGAACTATTCCACAGCCGCAGTAAGTTTATGAGCAACAAGAGGGACGCACATTTTTGCCTGTGGACTTGGAGACATACTTCAAGTCCCCGCGTACATCGTACGGGTGCGTCTATCTTGAAAACTGTCGCTTTAATGGCCCTTCGCTCATTTTCAACTTCTATTCAATTTTCATACTGCCGTACTCTAACGGAACTATCCACCTACCTTCTTCTAAAAAAAAAAAAAAAAAAAGATCATTCTCTAGCTAATAAATCATCACACTAAAGCTTCATGTTAGCATTTCCAACCAACTCTGAAAATCGTTAACTTCGCGTATGAAGTAACATAAAAAACACTTTGAATGCTGTCTACGTAGTTTATGAGCAGGCCCTTACTGGATGTAAGATCTACCACCGATTCCTAGTCCTGACTACTTCAAACTAGGGGAACAGGATTTTCAGTAATCAAAGGAACACATCTTAGTCCTTGTTACTTTTTATGCCTTGTTGAAAGTGACAAGACTCGGCCTTTGGAGGGTGTAAATAGTGGGACTTTTCAATAAGAATCGATTCCTTGTGTGAAGGCAAGAATGACAACTGTATCAAAACCGAATACTTCATCATTTTTCAATAGTGATGGAGTAATACGACATGTACTGACCTAAGGATACAATAGATCAAATTACTGGCCGCAGTGGTGTTAGGTCCCAAACAGAGGGAAAAAAAGGATAAAAGATACTCGCTTAGCTCCTGAAGTTTCTAAAAATGTATCCATACCTCTCGGTAGAAGTGATTCTCTCTCTCTGGGCTATTCTCAGTGGCCGTGTACTTGTATGCGTATTTCAGGCACTATTTGGCCTATAACAATACCATTTATGTGCACTCCATGACTCAACTAACCATCTTAAACAATCGCTACATCGGCAGGTTTGTTACTACCTCACAAACTGAGCGCAAAGGGCAAACTGTAAAAGCTTATCACATTGAGACAAACACAAATAGTGGTCCGGTTGAATAGAAGTTCCTTTCCTCAATATGCTTTTTAAATGAGAAGCTTTTGAGTTTGTGGGGGAGAGGTAGCTCATCGATTCTTCCGGTTCGCCTCCTAGCATCGTGCTATAAGGTACCAGGCGATAACCAGGGTAGTTGATCGATAGCTCGATGACGTCATTTCGTTGGCGTCTGCAATGGAAATTCTCATAGCAGGCGTTGACGATGGGACGTTATCGAGTTGTTGAATAGCAATTATCGTGGTAACTCACCGATTACCTGTCGATCTGCCAAATTTGGAAAGACGTCTGCATTGAATTGTCTCATATAATAATATTCCGACCACTATATCACAAGAAATTGCGAGTAGCTGAGTGGAATGGAGATAAGTTAAGCATTGGGTACAGAACCAAGTCTCCCCTGGGTGGTGCCAAAACATGAGCGTAATAGAATCATCAAGTTGCCATAAGGCACGGAATGAGACTATTGCATGGCTGGGTAGTCAAAGTCTTCCATTCGTTAGTCATTTCAGGTGGATTAGAACAGGTTTAGGTTTAGGGTAGCGTTTGCCAGATTTGGATTTTTCAGATGTAATCCTGGATAGAACCCTGTCACCCACTCCTTTCTTGACCTGTGTTCGGGCGCGGCCGGCGCTGGTATTGCCTAATTTAAGATCAATAGTTTTTACACATTGAGGATGATTGCTACTCCCAAGCATCGTCTATTGGTTCTCTGTGTAATTACAGCTGATCTGGCAGTAACAGAGTAGCAACCGTGGGCGGTAAATCAAGCTCAAGCTCAAGCTAAATGAGAAGCTTTTGAGTTTGATCCCGGTGGTGAATGAAGTAGGAAAGTAGCAAAAGACAATAAAAAATGTTACAATCGGGAATCAAACCATGGACTCTGCACAGCATTGACATAATTGTTTGGCAAGTCCAATCCTTCTTCTATGCCCAGGGAAGTCGAGAAATTTTCCAACCCGAAAAATTCCTAGACCGGACCGGGAATCGAACCCAGCCACCTCCAGCATGGTCTTGATTTGTAGCTGCGCCTTTACCGACTGAGCTAAGGAAGGTCCCACAACTTTAGGATGTCAATAAGCTGTAAATACACGGCCAATCATACCAACTCAGCGACTGAGAATAATTGACTCAGAGAATTTTCTTTCCATACGAAATTTACTCAGATTTGGAAGAAACTGCAGTTACTCATAAGCTATTAGTAACTGCAGTTTCTTCCAAATCTAAGTAAATTTCGTATGGAAAGAAAATTCTCTGAGCCAATTATTCTCAGTCGCTGAGTTGGTATGATTGGCCGTGCAGATGCAATACAGCGGTGCCGGTGGTGTAGTGGTAAGCGTGCTTGCCTCTCACCCTTAAAAGGCCTGGGTTTAATCCCAGTCGGTGCCGCCGGGATGTTCTGAGGCATAACATCTCTGATCACGAATGCCAAGTAAGGGAAGTAAAGCCGTTGGTCCCCGGTTCATGAGTTGATGAGTCGGTAGCATTGGTACTCAGTACGGAAAACAAGATCGACGGAAAACAAATCAACGAAATAAAACGATGCAATAATCATTGCACTCTAAAAACTGTTCGAAACCAATTAAACATAATTCGCATTTTGGACTTATTATCAGGTTTTTATTTTATTTACTCCACTGTGCGACGCGACGTTGAGCATGACAGCGAACGACATCTGTACACACACACAAAGCGTCGCGTCGCCGTCAGGAAAGGTGTACCTATCGCGTTATCACTCTCTGCAAGCGCAATGACTTTACCCTCAGCTCCATCAGCCCGCAGCGCGGCGTTCCATTACCCATTCGTAGCCGTTGTCGGTCTGGATAGAATATCGATTACAGCAATGAGATTGGATTTTTTTTTTTTTGCTCTATCTCTCTGTTGTTGTCAACGCGCCGGTACCAACGACGACGACGACGACGATGGCGGCAACGGAAACTCGAAAAAGGAGCCAGCGAAAAAGTCACGGATGCAATTATGTGCACTCCCGGTGAATAGAATGTGTGTACGTGATTTTGCAGATTATCGCTTCGAATAGTATTCATGGAAAGTGTCGGAATGGCTGCTGCAGTGAGGAATATTAGCTTTGGATGTTCTGAAAGTGCTGGATTCGAGTCGACCGTCGTTCGATCTAGGAGTAGTGGAGGATTGTTTTCGGTGCAAGAATGTCAAGGTAATTTCGATGGAGAATTGAACATTTCGAAGTTTGACCGGAATGCAAGTATGTTACCGGTCCTCTTGGAGTGGAGAATGTAGACGATTTCGATGCAATTGCCGTCGGGTGTTCCATTCTAAACGATATGACAAAGGCAGAGACGACACAAACACACGGTTCTGTTCGGTAAACGGATAGATAGGCCGACAGTCCGACGGACAGGCCTTTTTTAATTCAGTACGTGATGATTAAAATTTAGCATGGAGCCCATTTACGTTGGCGCCTGGGTGATTATATAGGATTGACAGGAACAATTGTACTTGTCAGTTGAAGTGCTTTCAAGGCGATGTGCAACAAACTGCGAGGGAAACCTACGCTAAGGTTTCAGCGATGGTTGAGTGATGATGGTAAATATTGGAATGGATTCATACAATGTACTGGGGCACGTAATTGTTTGAGATAAACATTATCTGCAATTTAAGCCTTAAGTTTATTTTTTAAACAAAGTATTCAAGGACTGCCTGGAAATATTTGGAGATCAAACCGGATTAGTCTATGCACCATCATCCGAATTTTAAATTCCTACTTGAAATCTGTGGGGAAATAATGGTGCAAATCAGTGGAGAATTCGCAAGAGCTGCAAGTCTTCCAATCCCTGAGGTTTAAAATTCATGCCTGAAAGCCTCACAGTTGGATATCGAATGTCGAGCTCCATCGTCGATTTCATCAGAAGCCGATATCATTAGAAATTTGAGAACGGAAGTATAGATGGGTTTCAAAGTAAGCTCTGGATTGGAACCATACTGGACATCGCAGCACAGGCAGACCCAAGGGCTCATGGCATCGTAGTGAGGGTTTGCTGCACCCTTGGCAATCTTTTGAAATGGCACCCCTTCCAAACTGATAAACTCAAGTGCCAGGTTTTGACGGCGCCATTGGTTGAGTGGTAAGTGTGATTGCTTTCTTACTCCAGTGGATCTCAGCCGTTGAGATATTCTGAGCCAACAAATCTTTGGTCACATCATCCTTCGGAAGGGAAGTAAAGCCGTTGGACAAGGCCCATAAACACTTGCATTCAATATGAAGGGGCCAGGTCGAGATACCTCCCTGGCGTCAATTATTGACATTTACATGGTGGAACAGATACCAGCAGAAAATAAACTGAGGAAAAATAAGCAGTTCACTTGTGGTGCATTTATTATAAAAAAAACTACAAGGGACAATCCTATGGGGTTGTACGTAATGATGAAATAGGACTACGTGGTCTTATATAATAAATCTTATTTTTCAACTGCAGCAGAAGCTTATGTTTTGTGCAGGTATAAGAATTTGAGTGGGGTTTTCTCTGTTTATACTCTTTAGTATGACGCGTTTGACATAGATGGCCCACAGCGACTCACGAAGAGCTACTGATTCCGATCAATAGCGGTGCGGCTTCTTCCTTCTTCTATGGATGCTCATGTGGGCTGCAGCCTTTCGTTGTGTACTGGAGAACACCACCACTCACCATGCGGTTATTGAATAAACACCGTATAGTGAGACCGGATAAAATTCAACTTTGAAATCTGTGTTAGGGAAATCGCTTTTAGCAGGCAATCGGTGATAATTTTAATTATCATTGCAACAGTTGAACATTCGTGCAATTTTTAATAGTGTCATTTCGAAAAATGGCAAAATCTTAAATTTAACAGATGCGTAGAAATATTTCTGATCGGATGGTGATAAAATTATTGAAATTGGTCCAAGGGCAGCTGAGTTATTGACGTTCAAAATCTTTCATAATTTTGTTATATATTCCATTTTTGGTTTTCACAAAGTGTACCCCCATATAGAAATCACAGATGTAGTCCTACGTCAAAAATTAATGTATTTTTACTAAAACAAATAATACATTTTTTCAGTACATTTCGTGTAGATTTTATTGATAGTTCCTTTTGATACATGCATACATGCATGCATGCAAGGTTTTGTCCATTTTGTTTTGTTTCCCTTTGCTCAAATGCAGGAGTGAGGATTTAAGCAAACGAAGGCGAAAACAAAATAGGACAAACTCGAGAAAATTTTAATTTTTGTAAGCACCGGCCAATGGAAGTTCCAGGGAATTTCAACGGCACTTACCCACGTCCTCGTTGGAGGAGCCTGCACGATTTAGATGGAGATGCTAGATGCTGCCAATGAAAAAGTTTTGTCGCACTTTCCATGCGGAGGAGTTTCCGCACGATTCCGGTGGCGATGCCAAAGGAAGTTCCTGGAAACTTCGATGGTTTTCCACCATATTTTTGGTGGAGGAGTTTCTGCTCGATTACGGTGGAGATTTCCGATGCTGCCAACGGAACTTTGACGATGTCTTCTCAGCGGTAAGGCCCTGCACAATTCCAGTGAATATTTTTAATATTGAACCATGACAGAACTGTAGTAGATGGGATGAAGGCTAGAAGAAATACTCACTTTAATATTTCGATTGACTGGCTATCATAGTCAAGAATATTGCGAGCCAATGCGTAATATTAAATATTGTTTAATCGTTTAATCTCCTTGAAACCCTCGTTGACAGCATCGGAAATTTCCATAGAACTCGTGAGGTCACTCCTCGACCGAGAACGTGGAAAAAATCCGTCAAAATTCCCTGAAACCGTTGGTAGCACCAGAAATCTCAACCGGAACTGTGCATAATTTTCTCCACCAAAAACGCGAGAAAACTCCCTGAAACTTCCGTTGACAGCATTAGAAATCTCCACTAAGGCCTTGTGATACCTCCTAGATCGAGAACGTGGAAAAACCCCGTCGAAATTCCCTGGAAACGTTGGCAGCATCCGACGCGAAAAACTCTGTCGAAACCTACTAAAGCCTCGCATCGTAAATCTCCACCGGAATCGTGCAGAACCTATTCCACCAAAAACGCAAGAAAACTCCGTCGATACTCACAGGAACCTCTGTTGGCAGCGCCTGGAACCCTCTCCACTGTGACCATGTGTAAACTCCGTCAAAACACCCAGGAACCTCCGCCGGTAGCATACAAATCTCCACTGAAATCGTGCGCTATCCTCTCCGCCGTGAATACACAAAAGCATCGTCGAAACTTCCTGCAACAGGGGCCAGCAGCAATCGAAATCGTGCATCTCCGGAACTTCCACTGCTAATATCGAAAACCAATATCGAAAAAGCGGAACACCTTAATTTTGATTTGCGTCCCAACAAGGATAGTTACGTACTGCGAACGTGCATTAACTGTCACAATGTCACCAGGTTTGTTTTTGATTTTCATGATCACCATGGTGTGTGCCGAATAGAAGCTTTTGAAGCTGGATGAAATCACGAGAAGCTGGGATTTTTGCTGAGAATACTTACAGATTAATTTCGAGCGGTCCTCGAAAGCGGGTAGTCGTTCTAAAAATTCTTGATTAAATCGTTGTTTTACCAGTTTCATGTATGACAACAAATTCACTCTTGAGTAAACAAAGTATTCAACCGCGTAATCAACCGAGTAGTCAACTTTAGCAACGATTGGCATTTTATATTATATTGTTTGTGTAATTGTCAAAGTGTGCCCTATGTGCCGAACAATGTGCCATGCTGAGTTTCGGCACAGTTATTCTTCTTCATAGAATTTCAAGCTTATTGCTTATCGCGTATTAGCTTATTGCGTGCTCTCAACTGAGTGTTCATCCAGATGCACTTCCACAGTTATTAATTGAGAGCTTTCGATGCCTGTACCATTTTGCATTACTATATTTGTGTGGTAAGTACATTAATACTCTATGCTCAGGTAGCTCGAGATATTTCCAACTTGAAAAATTCCTACACCGGACCAGGAATCAAACCCAGCCGCATTATGATAAGCAAATTCAGCGAAGTGTTTTGATAGAAAAATTCAGTGAAAATAACGATTAAATTTTGGTTGCCGAAAACAGTCAATGCGTGTCCAAGCCGTCATTTGCCCTAATTCTCACGCAACATGCGAAAGGTCCTATCATCGATTCTCACCATCGATTTCCTCTTTCGCGAATAATCCGACTGCAAATGAATTTCCCATTGAGTATGTTTTTCAGACGCAAGCATATTCTGTCGAACTGTGCTCCGAGCTGGGAGAGAAATTCGTTTATGTTGCCGTGGTAAACCAAAGAGAATGTCAATGAAGATAATCGATCCACGAGGATAGGCCCATTTTCAAATATTACGCGAGAATTCATCTTGAATTCTTATTAGAATTCACTTAAAAGCCTTCTTAAAACTAACCTGATATTCATTCTTCTCACTATTCCCATAAAATCACTTTTGAAACACCTTTTCAATTCAGATCTTCTGTTGAACTGATTTCTTGTAACGTCCCGTTAGAACTCGTAAAAAAACGGGAATTATCCGGGAATTTGATTTGAACCCAAAATACCTGTTTACATTGGGGAAATGGATGTAATGACGGCCTAAATGGCCATAAATTCAGCAATTGACTAAATTTTCAATAGCGATCAAAAATATCCATTAGTATCGTCCAAATGACGCGTAAATTGATAAAATTGATAAATAGCAGATTTTTAGCGATGGGCCCATTATTAGATGCATACGTCAACATTAGAGCCATTTCCTCTATATTTAGGTTTTTGAAATTTTATTACGCACATGTACTAAATATATATTAAAATTAAATTTAAATTTTGAATTCTTAAAGAATATTTTAAGCCATTATCTTGAATGTTTCACCTAAGATCTTGATTCATTCATCAAGCTCGAAAACCTTAAGTTTTCCCCAATTCGGGATACCAAAACATAAGAGTTAGATCTGTGAATTAGCAATGCCCTTGAGTTTTGATAAGTTTTCGAACCCAATATGGTGTTAACGTTTCAAATCATTAAAGTGAGAATGTTAATTAATTTCTAAGCCTTGAACACGTAATTCATTGTCAACTTTTACAATCTCTATATGTTGTTCTATGTCAGAATCTTCTCTGGCAATTAAATGTACGCATTTGCTGCTTACAAAACTTCTTTATGATGGATCGAAGCAGGCATGTTGCACAAGAGTATAATTTTCATGCCATTGGCAAGAACATCATAGATACTTATTATTAACCTTTTTATCAAACGGAGTTGGTCTAGTTAGGAAGTAATAAGTCTCTCACGCCAAGGACCTGTGTTCGAGTCCCATGCTTAATTTTATGATGTTTCCAAAACATGATATAAGACCAGTATTTAGTTTTATTAGCTACGCTTCTTGCGCTTTTTAGGTTGTATAAATGTATTAAATGATGTATATTAAAGTATTATTGATTCTATACGTAAGTCATTGAAAAGTATTTTCAACTTCATTATGACAAGCCGTGTTGCTTGGGGAGGACTTAACACTATTAACAAGGCATAAAAAGTAACAAGGACTAAGATGTGTTCCTTTGATTACTGAAAAAATCCGGTTCCCCTAGTTTGAAGTAGGCAGAACTAGGAATCGATGGTAGATCTTACATCGCGTAACGTACCACGAAAAGGTGATCTACCCACGCTACGGAACAATTGTTAGTCGTAATGGTTTGTTGTGATGAAAGGAGCTCGGTGGCTTATCAGTGACCGATTTTGCTTACTGAGCATAATATTGTGAATTCAATCACATTTTTTTGGATCATTCCTATATTGTTTAGTGCTCAAACTTGGTATTCAATGGATCAATTTCATTAGTTTATGGTTCATTGTTGAACTTTCTATGGATCAATCGCAGTATGTTTATGGGTAATTCGTACAATGTCAATGCTGATTTTTTAGAAATTTAGCGGTATATTTTTACAATTGTGTTGCAAAATTTTACATAAAAAATCGATCATAGTGACATTTTTTATGGATCATCCACACTTATTTTTAGGGATTTTCACCGCAGTTTTAGGGATCTTTTGGGCGTTTTTTAAGGAGCGTTTATAATTTTACTATGGATGATTTATTAATTTTTATATGCAAACGTATGTTTGCCATTTTGAAGTGTCTCGGAAACACACTCTTCAAAACTTTCTTCAGGGTGGGCCAACTAGAATGATTCTAGTCTTAATGAGGTGTTTGTGTATGTAATAATGAATGTTGTTTTATAGTAGCCTTATAGCACTTCTTAAAGCGTAAAATGTTACTTGGAATGATTAATGCATTGTATCATAACTTTCACAATATCACTGAGGGCTCCAAATGTCATTAAGTAATAAGGGGTACATGATCAAAACAGTGATATTGCACGTTTTCTCCAACAAAATAAGTTCCTATTCATTTCATCCAAACCTAATCAAACTCAAGATTATTCAAAAATAACGCTTTTGAAAGACTCACGATTAAACTGTTCTATAAAGTGTTTTCCAAATCCATTAGACGTACCTGTAATGATAAAAGAGAAATAAATATTATTATCATGCCGCTAATACAATTCAGCTTCGGTACGCATCGCTAAAGTATGTCAACTTAAGGAAAACCACTAATTTAATGATACGTCTAAAATCTGTCCTTTTCCTCAGCAATCCATTGCAGTGCACAAACTGCCCACTTTAAAATTTAATAAAGCTTCCAACCTAGCCTTCCCCCACAGAGCCCCTGCCCTCGGCATGTTCAACACTTTAATAGTATAGTTGCGCCTCCATCGAGAGAGTCCTGTCTATCTGCCTAGTCTATTTAGCCAAAACAAACATTTCAGATACCATCAGTAGCCACCCTACTCTCCAGCCGCATTATTATCTCTAGCGGAAGAAGAGGCTGTGGGAGCCTAGTTTTTTTTTTTGCTTCCATCTTAACTCAGCGAGATCATGCCTGCTGCCGCCAGAATGGCTAGGCAGGCAGCAAATTTTGCCCACACGCCCTCCCCTCCTCCTCAAAACTCCTACGTCGTCGTGGACCACCATCGAGATAGTCTATTTTCATTTACTCGCACAGTGTGCCATATCAGCACGAGCCACATCTTTACATCTTTGATGGTAGGGTGGAGTAGTAAAAAAAAAGCTACGTAGGCCCCCCTTTTGAGAAGCGAAGGCTGGAACGCTGAAAAAAAAAACACATTTCCTGTAACTGGAGGGTTCCATGCTACTGCTGTTACTGCTGAGTGTGTTTGTGTTATGCCATTTAGTGGCAGCAGAAGAGGTTGTGTTATTTTTTCCCGTACCAACTAACCGGTATTCACGGCAAGTTGACTCGAGGAGCAAAAGAGCATCATCGGTGGAAAGCAAAAGTGAAGTAAATAAATAAATAATGAATCACTGGGTGGATGAGAGCAGGCAAAGTGTATGCTCAAGAAGTTAAAAAGGAGTCACTGCACAGAGTAATAACGTGTGCTGCGGTGTCAATTTTGAAGATCACTTCCACTGCGGCATGTGGCACGTGGAAGGATGCCTCATTTGCTAAATAGGGTTACCAGTAGGCATTCGTTTTTCGTCAAATTTCGATAAAATCCTAGCTGAATTTTAAAAGTTTATGGTCAGTGAAGATGACCTATTTCATCCATGCCACTATCAAAACCGAAAGGTAAAATGTTTCAATATTTGCTGTTCGTTATCACAGCACTGGAATTTGAAGAACATCCACAACTTAACGCTTCATCCCTCAGCGGTGCACCTATCTGCATTCCCGTAAACATAAAAAAAAAATCAATCTATCTTCCACCCCCAACCAACCCCATCCACAAGGACACGGCCGAGGAGTGAAAATTGGCTGCAAGTGGCACTCGCGTGATCCACTCCAGCAGAGAAACCTCTTTGCCGGAAAGCGAGCACAAAAACGGCCCCCTTTCCAACTGTGCCCATCCGCGATGGCGATGGCAAAATAAACCATATCCCGACCCAAGACACGATGGATGATGGAGTGGATCCTCTTACTCCTCGGATGGATTCACCGAGGGCAATCATCCGGTTGATGGCACTTACTTCCATTCTGTTGCCCGTAGTGCCACCACCTGCCACAGCCAGGACGACGTTGGTGGCTGCAAAAAGCAGCGTGTTACGCCTCCTGAAGTGGGCCCAGGAGGAAGTTGATACCGCACACATACACAAACTCTACTGCTGGGAGGTGCAAGCAATGGAACGGAAGCGCAGCCAGCCAGCGGCAAAACGAGTGGGATATTATATTTCATCCAGACTTTTCAATTCGTTATTCAATAAAGGCCGTATCGCAAAAAGGGGAATCTTCATCATCTTTCACGCGAGTTATCTCCGACGAACCTTCCAGGTGACGACTGCTTACTTTGCTCTGTCACACCTCGTTATTGTGAGCCGTGTCCTTTCTTCTATGCACCACCGAAGACGCCACCGTTGCTTTGCCTAGGGCAGAGTGGGCGCCATTGTATCGGTTTTGACTTTATTTACCATCGCCGGAGGTCAAAGATGGGATGAGTTGTTTTGATGCCAATTGTTTGTGAAGTGTAAAATTTAAGCGGAACGACATATTTTCAAGATACAATTTATCTGGTAGAAATTCGCCTGTTTTGAGCTGCATAACAAATTTTTTACCTATAGAAAAGTTAGTTAAAAATATTTAAAACAAATTTAAACGTAACAATATACTAGGAATTTTAAAAAGATTATACACAGAATACAGGTACCGTAACGCTCAGATACCATATTTGAGTCACAATCTTCAATTAAACTCCACTCACAACAACAGCACATGACACACTTCAAAAGTTGCCGTTTTTTTGTGAGCTCAGGTGTTATAACTGAACGATTTGTAATAACAGATGAAGTTGTTAGTAGAAACATTATTAATAGACCAACTATGGTAAAAAGCACGGGAAATGCAAGACCAAAAATGTAATTATTTTTTTAATTTATCTTTATTTTACTACATTAGCAAATCTGTGATCAGATCTCACAAATCTCACTTCCTTTATGTCAACTAAACTTTGCCCAATAATATAATGTGGATTAATTAGTCTATAAGTGCTCCCTTTGTCTCAAGTTTTTATGATTAACCTGCAAGTAACCATGGCAATAAGATCAAACAAAGTCAAATGCAGGGCTGTTACAAGATTACGACTTCAAATACTAATCCGCAACAGATAAAAAAAACTGTTTTCATTGCTCAAAAATACAATTTAAATTACTTCTACATGGCATTCAAGCTTATTGAGTATAGCATATTTGCTGTTTTCTTGCTCTCAACTTAGTGCTTTTGAAGCGCTTCCACATTTTAATTGAAAGCTTTCTATACCTGTACAATCTTATACCCAAGGAAGTCGAGGAATTATCCATCCCAAACAATTAATAGACCGGATGGGAATTGAACCCAGCTTCCTCCAGCATGGATTTGCTTCGTAGCAGCACCTTTACCGACTGTGCTAAGGGAGTATCGTTTGTACCCTTTGAAAAAAGGATTAAAAAATAACAATTTTCAATCCTCAATTTTCTTGATGGTATACATTTTGACTATTTGGTGAACATAATCAAACACATTATGCGATTCTAATAAATAAAAGCTGCACAGATTTTCTTAAACATAATTTTAAACATTTCTTTAATTTTCATTTGAAATGCAAATTAACTTGAAAATGATTTACATCCAAATCCCAATACACATAACGTAGTAGTTGTAAGCGTGACCGCGTGAGGCATAACAATCTCATGGTCAAGTCTTCCTTCGGAAGCGAAGTAAAGCCGTTGGTCCCGGACCATGTGTGTTTGAATGGGTGCGATATCCTACGCAGGTGTAAAGGGTGATACGGTCAAAATTTGGTCAAGGGAAAACGCGTGTAAATCGGTGAAAGCGTTTATTTAAAAAATCAAATTAAATTTCTTTTTCAAGTTCAATTAGTATAAAATTCAGGAAAAATATTCAGTTAGGCTTCCGCTTTTCCAAATCCGAATTGCCGGGCCTTACGCTTGACCCCTGCCATCAGATTTTGTACAGCCACCTTGTCCACCTTCTTCGCCGCAGAAAGCCAGTTTGCCTTGAACTGCTGCTCGCCCTTAGCAGTTTTTTTGGTCTTCTTTAGGTTCCGCTTGACAATAGCCCAGTATTTCTCAATTGGGCGGAGCTCTGGCGTGTTGGGAGGGTTCTTGTCCTTGGGAACCACCTGCACGTTGTTGGCGGCGTACCACTCCATGGCCTTTTTACCGTAATGGCAAGATGCCAAATCCGGCCAAAACAGTACGGAACAACCGTGTTTCTTCAGGAAAGGCAGCAGACGTTTATTCAAACACTCTTTCACGTAAATTTCTTGGTTGACAGTCCCGGAAGCTATGAAAATGCTGCTTTTCAAGCCACAGGTACAGATGGCTTGCCAAACCAGATATTTCTTTGCGAACTTTGACAGTTTCATGTGCTTGAAAACATCTGCTACCTTTCCCCTTCCTTTTGCCGTATAAAACTCCTGTCCCGGAAGCTGCTTGTAGTCGGCTTTGACGTAGGTTTCGTCGTCCATTACCACGCAGTCAAACTTCGTCAGCATCGTCGTGTACAGCCTCCGGGATCGCGCTTTGGCCGTCGTATTTTGTTTATCATCGCGATTTGGAGTCAGTACCTTCTTGTAAGTCGATAGTCCGGCTCGTTTTTTGGCTCGATGCACGGTTGTAGACGATACACCCAGCTTATTTGCGGCATCTCGGAGAGAGAGGTTAGGGTTTCGCTTGAAACTACCGACAACTCACTTTGTCGTCTCAGCGGCTTCCGGTTTTCGATTTCCCCCCGATCCAGACTTCCTGGCTGTCGACAAACGTTCCCCAAACACTTTAATTACTTTTGTAACGGTTGATTTGGCAACTTTTAGCGATTTTGCCAACTTTGCGTGCGAGTAGCTCGGATTTTCGCGATGCGCGAGCAAAATTTTGATACGCTGCTCTTCTTGCTTGGACGGCATTTTGACAACTGAAGAGTGAATTGCAAAATCAAAATAGGAGCAACATTCTACACACACACACCTTCAAAATGAGGGGTGTTCAGGTTTTTTAAATGCAAAATTGAAAGAAATACGTCAAGTTGATATTGACCAAATTTTGACCGTATCACCCTTTAAAGGCTGCCTTCCTGCACATTCGATTGCCGTCAATGGATGGCAATCAATGTCCGTCGGTGATTGGCTCTAGATTGCGGAACGGAGACCGACGTTAAATAAAGGAAAAAAAAATTAACTAGATTTGCAAACAAAACGAATCGGTTACAGATACAGTTATACATTCCCTCAACTATTTTCAGTTGCTTCACATGTGTAAAAGCGTAGGCGTTCATCTCTTTGTTCATCTGTTTTTCCACCTCAAATATTCACAAGCATTCCCAGCGATCAAGAGTTCATGACTAATCAACAAAGCATTCTAATACACTATCAAAGCGGCGCCGGTGGTGTAGTTGTAAGCGTGAATGCCTCTCAACCCAAAGGACCTGGGTTCAATCCGAGTCGGCGCCACCGGGATTTTCCGAGGCATAAAATCTCTGATCACGCCTTCCTTCGGGAAGTAAATCCGTTGGTCCTCGGTCCATGAGTTGATGGGTCGATATGTAGGGTCCAGGTGTGTGAGCTGCCTCTCTGGCGTCGGTAGCATTTGTACCCAGTACGGAAAACAAGATCGACGGAAAATAAATCAAGGAAAAAAAAATACAATAGAAACCTCGTAATCTGAGACTCATAATTTTAAGCAGTGTCAGAAATGCTCACGAACTCGCGACATTTAGACAAAAACAGGCTATTAATTCAATATACCTTCCAAATAAGCTTCAAAGTTCCATTTAGGCTCAAACCATTGTAGACTATTTACAATAACCTTTTTTTTAATTAATTAGTGTGAATTCCCCTACGAATTCGAACTCTATGAATTCGCAAATCGGTTTATTTTTGTTTTTTTTTTATTTGGTTGAAAATTTGCGGAAACTTTCCTTATGACCGACAATGCCATTTTGAATCCAGCCTTATTTTTGAAAAGGACATATAGAAAAATATCAAGCTTATCTTCAGAAATGTTTTACTTGAAAACTGTTTGTCCGATCGGTTTTGTGTCTTTGGCAATATTGCAGGTAATGAATGAGACTATTTAAAAAAAATATGCACTCTAAAAAAATTACCCAATTGATTTTTTTAAATTTCAAATAAAGTTTTAAAAATATTTTTTCTCAAAAAGACATTTTTCGTATTTTTTTATTTGTTGATATGTCGCTATAGGTCAAGATGAAGAAATGATGGACAAAAAAGTTCTTATTTTTTTCAAAAACTCAAGTTTTTGGAATAATATCCAAAACTTGGTCCAATTACTGTTTCTACTTTATATAATGAAACTTCACGAAATTTACAATAAAAAAGCACCTGGGTAAAATTTTGCTAAGTTGCACCGTTTTCGAGATGTAGCGGTTTGAATGTAGATATTTTTAAAATGTTGGTAGTTTTTGGCCATTTTTAGATGTATTTTGCGGTTCTCCGGTTCCGAAAATATTTTAACGAAAGATCATCGATATGATCTAAATTATCCGGAATGTGTATGTTTTAAAACAATTTATTTTCTTGCAAATACATATTTTGCTCTTTAGCATATGCAAACAACTTATAATTGCGATTTTTCGAGAATGATTTCATTTATTTTTACATTGTTAGATTGATATAGTTGTAATAGAAATCCATACTTAAATTTTTAGTAATATCAACAATTTTCTTTTCATTATTACAGTTTGAAAAGTGTCTGACTTCTGTGTGTCTTTCAGAAATAGGAATAAAATAATGGTATTTTTGAGTTACTTGAATGGTTATAGCCCTTGAGTATTGTTCGTTGAGCTTGTGCTTATGAGTTTCATATTCTTCAGTAGTTGCACGTCAAAAGAAAATTTGAGTCAGCTGATCCTCGTTTCGCTTCTGAGCCCAACCGCATTTTTTATCGGATGTTCACGTTCTCTAACTAGACTAGCTCTGGTAGCCATACGTTTCAGTTTTCCTCCTATAGCATCACATGGACCTTTTCCGCGATGTTGTGAAGTAATGCCATTCAACTTCTATTCCATATTTATTTTTTGGTTGGCAAATACCAGATTTTTTTCCGATTTTTATACTGGGATGCAGCTCGGTCAGACATGAAACAAATTTTATTCACAGTTAACTGCTGTTCTGTACGTAGAAAAGCAACCATTTATAAGATAAATAAGTTTACAGATACTGAATCATGGCGCAAATCTTCTGAAATTACTACATAACTCAAATGGTTAATTTTTCCTTCATGTTTAAAATAAATGATAAATGGATGAACAGTTGCTTGCTGACTATTCCAGTGATGACTTTGTACTTCATCTTGTAATACAAATGTGTAGTTTTCTGTAAAATCACATATTACTACAAATTCACCCTACTGTAGATTTTGTTTTGTATTCTGCAAAAAACATATACTGCTGTTGTTTTATAAAATCATGAGGTATTAATTTCTCTAATTTTCCAATCAAATTGGAAACAAATTCATCCGGCTTTTTAACTAATGTTTCTATATCACATCTGTCGGTTGTGACCCATTGTTCAAATTGTATTTCATTCATGCCTTTTTCCACGATTACTTCCAATAACATTTGTTCGAAAAAAGAATCCATGCGACTTCAAATCAATGGACCAATCAAATTTCTTTAAGTTGTGAATAATCAAATTAACATTTTCATGAATAATACATACGCACACATTATGTGTTCCTGAACTAGTTAACAATTTACAGTTCTTAGGCCTGAGATTCGCAAAGGTTGAAAACTCAACTTGTACTTCACTATTTATTTTTTTGAATCGGTTGTAGGACTCCCTTAAAGTGGTCGTCTTCAACCTTTTTTGAATTGACTGACGCTTACCATCTTTTCTAATTGTTAAGGAATCACGCTGCCCATGCATTGCTCTGCTGGTTTCATCGTCTTCAAAAAACTGCAGAGCAAGTTCCATCGTATCATAACTCAATCCACTGCCTAACCTCGAAGTAATAGTGGAGTGTACACCTTTATCGTTTAAAAGTTGTTTAGATTGTTGTGCAGTATACACTACCGATCATAAGTTTAAGGACACCCCAAAAAACCATGCAAATATGTTTTGTTCAATGATCTCTCATTTAATGTTCAATTTTCGATCTCCAAAGGTTATTTGAATGGTATGAATGGTATAGCATAAGTGTTCTACTACTACTTTTATTTCAAAATTTGGCCAACCCAATTCTGAGAAAATCAGAAATCAGATTCTACAGAGTAAATTTTTTTAAATATTGTAACTTTGGGTGAACTTACAGCACAAAGTTCCATTCAAAACCTTTCAAATGATCTAAAGAGAACGAAAATTGGACATAACAGGACAGAGATATGAACATAACAAATTTGTCTTGTTTTTTGGTTGTGGTTGTGTTAAATGTGTCCATAATTTTCTGAACTGTCCATGATCTAGGTAATACCGCCAAAAGCTGAAATTTCTCAGTTTTCGTTGTATCTGCCGTTAGCTGTTCAATAATTTCATTAAAATCGTCAGTTTTGTTATCATCTAAATTTGCTTCTGAATTTAGTGCAAATTTGTGCTTTCTAATTCTTTGGATAATTTCGTGATATTTATTCACAGCTTAATTTACACAAATCATTTTTTTCATATCAATTGGTGATGTCAAAATACTAGATATAGATTTGTTGAAAAGTTCAATATTAACGCTTTGCGAATATTCGTCGATTGTTTCTACCGATGTTATTGATGGTACAGTTACTAAAGATTCCCGACTTGAAATATTAATGTTGATATCTTGTTCATCGCAGTTCGATAACTCGTCGTTACTTGATAGTTCGGTACGTTTAAAAAGCTGTATACGACAAGAATCACAAATTTTTAATTTTCTGTTAAGTTGGTTCTGTTCCGCAATACCCAGATCAACCAGTTTCTGTATATTAGTATCCATGAGGTTTCGGCAATTTTTCGAGCAACTATGTTTAAACACTGTTCACATCCATTGACGGGAATCGAATGTGCAGGAAGGAAGCTTCCCCACCTGCGTAGGATATCGCACCCATTCAACACACATGGGCCGGGACCAACGGTTTTACTTCCCTTCCGAAGGAAGACGTGACAAGAGATTTTTATGCCTCAGAAAAATCCCACCGACCGCGACTGGGATTGAACCCAGACTCATTGGGGTGAGAAAGCAGTCACGTTTACCACTACACCACCGGCGTCGGCCTGTTTACATTTATCTGCTGCTTGCTTTTCTATCCACTCCAATCGGCAGGATTGTTCAAAATAGGTTGAAAACGTTTTTACACCGCTCCAGCCTTTTTTTCTTCAGCAACCTTTCTATTTAAACTGCATGTTAACCAGTTGTTCTATTATCGGTAACTCTAAATCAGCCGTAATTTGTAGTGAGTACACTTCATTTTATCAAAAACCTGGCATAACAGGTTTGCTCGGCCGTACAAATGTAATCAGATTGAAGCAGAAAGACTAAGAAATCGTTGAAACACATTCAGCGAAGTGTTTTTGTAAAAAAAATACAACGAAATTAACATTTTATTTTAGTCAATGGGTGCCGTAGACATCATTGTTGAAAATTATGATAGTATAAAATTGCGGGTTGCTAGTGTAATAGGATGCTTTGTTGAGTGTTCATTAACTCTTGACCACTTGTAATATTTATGAAAATTTTAGGTGGAAAAAAAGGCGAAATAAGAAGTGGACGCCTAAGCTTTTCCACATGTATATCGCTTGGAAGCAACTTTTAAATCTAGAGGGAATTTATATCTGTAACTGTAGCCAGTTCAATTTTGTTTGCTAACCTGGTTAAATGTCATATTTAATCATCTTAAAGGTAAATCGTCCAGCTCAAAACTTTGTAGGGGTAAGAGGTGGGACCATCATCATCATCATCACCCTACATAATTTGTCAGTTCTTAAAACAAAACAAAAAACACTTGCTAACTGTTCAATATAAAGTTTTAACTTGTGAAATTTATTGTCTTTTAGATTCTATTAGTGTTGCTGAACTATTCTAATGCTATTATAATCTAAAAATTTACAATTTCTGCTCAGAAAATAAAATAAAAATAAAAGTTCATTTGAGTGCCTTTCGATGTAAGATTTGTTCAACGGTTTGTAACAGTTTTCATCAGCAAAAATAAAGGGCGAACACGAAATTATTGCGACACCGAAAATGTCATGCCAATTTTCTTATAATGTTTAGAATCAAACCAAAATTTTAGGGTAGTTTTATACATATATTTACTTCAAAAATCAAAAGAAAAGTTAATCGATGGAGCCTTGAGTGTAAAATTGAACGCATTTTCGCTTGATGCCCTCCATCAAAGTCTTTACAGTGTCATCCGGTACCAGTTTCTCAGTTTTTTTTTTCCATTTTCTAAACATGTCCTTCTCGTCTTTGACTGTCTTCTTGCTCTTCCGAAGTTCCCGCTTCATTATTGCCCAGGACTGCTCCACCGGGCGCAGCTCCGGACAGTTTGGCGGATTCATGTCCTTTGGAACAAAATGGACAGAATTGGCCTCATACCACTCCAGGACACTTTTAGAATAGTGGCATGATGCCAAATCTGGCCAAAATAGCGGAGCTTTGTCGTGCTGCTGCAAGAACGGCAAAAGGCGCTTCTCGAAGCACTCAGATTTGTAGATCTCGCCATTTACTGTGCCCTTTGTCACGAAAAGCTCACTCCTCAGTCCGCAAGAGCAGATGGCCTGCCAAATGATATATTTGGAGGCGAACTTCGACATTTTCTTCTTCTTGAATTTGTCGTCCACATCGAACTTTCTCTTGCCGGTGAAAAACTCCAACCCCGGAATTTGCTTAAAATCGGCTTTTATATACGTTTAGTCGTCCATCACACAGCAGCCATATTTTGTCAGCATCTTCTCGTAGAGCTTCCGTGCCCGAGTTTTAGCCGTCGATTGTTTCCGCTCATCGCGGTTTGGGAAGTTCTGTTCCTTGTATGTATGTAGTCCAGCTCTCTTCTTTGCATTCTGGACGTAGGTCTGCGACATGACGATCTTTTTAGCCAAACCACGGCTTGAGACGTTGGGATTTGCTTTAATCATCCGCTTCACCTTTCCCTCCGTCTTTTTGTTCTCCGGTCCCGGTTTTCTTCCAGCTCCTTTGCCGTGGTCCAACGTCAACCGCTCCTGGAACCGCTTCAACACTCTGGAGACGGTTGAATGGTGAATGTTCAACATTTTTCCCAACTGCCGGTGCGACAGGTCAGGAAATTCCAGGTGTTTGGAAAGAATTTGTTCGATCAACTCGCGTTGGTTCACCTCCATTTTCGTTGAATCGAAAAACACGACTTCGAGTTTGACAGCATGTACACAATACACATCAATGAGAAAGTATGCAAAATTTGGTTGATTTTTACCCAATGGTAAAAAAAAGTTATGCCCTGTTGAATGTGTCGCAATAATTTCGTGTTCGCCCTTTAATCAGATTGAAGCAGAAAGACTAAGAAATCGTTGAAACACATTCAGCGAAGTGTTTTGGTTAAAAAAATACAACGAAATTAACGTTTTACTTTAGTCAATGGGTGCCGTAGCCATCATTGCTGAACATTATGATAGTATAAAATTGCAGGTTGCTAGTGTAATAGGATGCTTTGTTGAGTGTTCATTAACTCTTGACCACTTGTAATATTTATGAAAATTTTAGGTGGAAAAAAGGCGAAATAAGAAGTGGACGCCTAAGCTTTTCCACATGTATATCGCTGTGAAGCAACTTTTAATTTATATCTCTAACTGTAGCCAGTTCAATTTTGTTTGCTAACCTGGTTAAATGTAATATTTAATTATCTTAAAGATAAATCGTCCAGCTCAAACCTTTGTAGGGGTAAGAGGTGGGACCATCATTATCACCCAAGCAACACAGAAAACATCTTCAATTTTCGATTTTTTTTTTATTTACGTTGCCCATATATCCCTTAAATGGTACAAGAAATACATCGTGATATGAATCTGTTTCAAGTTTGTTGCTTGATTTACTTTAGGTCTCAATAATGGAACTCAACTGTTTCAATATACTGCTTGGATGACTTCTCAAATCATGCATAAAATGGGAGGAGCAAGCATGTTACACTCAAATTGGCATGAAGTTATATGCTACGTGATATTGTATGAAACACTTGAGCAACAAATCTAACTTGCGTTGCATTTGTTGCATAAAAGTTCTTAAAACATTATATTTCTTGAAATTTTGGTTTAACATAGTGTAAATGATATGTTTTATGTATCTGTTGAGCAACTTTTTAGAAATGTTCCTAAAAAGTTTACGAACCAAGATGTGTTGATGAACCTATTTGCAATCTTGTTCCAATTAAGCGTTATGAATCTATAAGTTTTCAAATATTTCATGTAATTGTGATGTTTTAAAACACTTTTGAACTACATTGGTAAAAGGGGAGAAATCGTAATGCATGTGCTAACATCTGCATAGTAAATAAATCTAACAAATAACCAAGGTGAGGAAGACTACGACGAGGACGATAGGATTACGGACGACGGAGGACGATGGTGACTAACGACGATGCGAACTTAGACAAAAAAGATAGCCACAGAAGCAAAGTCGAAATTTATTTGAGCCCCAATATTAAAAAATCTTTTCAATCCGGGTCTGAGTGACATAGTTTCAACCCCTCCAGTTCCTATGCAAAATACCAGCGGTTCCGTTGGGCATTCCGAAGAGATCCCCGATTGCTGCTATAAGATTTGCACCAGCAGAAATGCGGCAGGTCCCCCGCTAGCAGCATCCTAATCAGCGGAAAAGTTGAACGCCGGCGGAGATGATGTTACAGCGGCTCCGACAATTTTTCCGCCAACAGCGGCTGGCGTGGCCATAGTCAGTTGAGAGGGTGTTCCAAAGCGCCAAAAAGAACAGTGAGAATCTTGAGACGACGTTGGATCGATTGTTGCTGGAGCTGTTGTAAATTTTGATGCCGATTTCCAGCTGATACCAGAACTATTGGCTCCTAATGCCAAAACGATGCCGCTACAAGTCGATGCCGCATTACTACTGACAAGTGACGTTTGAAGCACGTACATACTCAACTAATTCTATGATTGTTCAAACTACGCATTTGCTACCTATTTTCAACATTACTGGAACATGGATATCATCGATAATATCCAATGGTGCAGATATGTTAACAAACCGTTGCAGTGTTGTTGCAGTTTAATGAGAATATTTAATTTTAATTTCCACTCATCTGTAACGTAAAAAGTACTTGTTGTTAACTTTTCATGATGTCTTGAAAAATAGCTACATTGTTGTAACGTACTATTTAACATTTTTGCAACAGTTCAGTGAGTTGGATTATATCTGGATGAAACGTACACTACCGGCCAAATTTATGTTGCTATAATGTTGAATGTCAATGTTTGGAATATTTATGAACATAAATATTCCAAACATTGAAATAATAAATCAATTAAGAATTATGCACTAGACAATGATTATATGAGAGCGTTATGATTTGTTATAAAAGGTGCAGGATATTAAAGAACTCAAAGAAGTCAACTCTATTTGCTTATGGTATAATGTTGTTCAAATGAAGGCTTTGATTTGTACTTTATAGGAATTTCGATTCTAAGCTTTGCATTATAAGCACACGCTATTTTTTTACAGATGAGCGAGTGATGGCTTGAAATCTTACGGTTTGTGTAATCGACGGATTTACACTTCCACAGCTGGTGTCTCTCAGTCTGATCAAAAATGATAAATTTAGTCTATGTAAAGCTACTATATTCGGTCAGCCAGAGCGGTATAAACTAGAAGTTTGAATCCTGGAGGTTTGAAGTTACACTAATTATTGGATAGTGTGTGCACCTGTAATATTATGATCGATCAAAGGGTCAAAAATCATGCATTTGTGTAGTAACCGGAAGTTGATGCTACACAGCAGATAGCTGGTATCTTTATTTGGAATTGAATTGTTGTTTCATATTTCTGTCAGTCATACGAGTCCTTCGGAATCCGTATGTATATTAGGGTAGGTGTACTGGCTCACCCACTCTAGGTCCATAAAATACTTCTTCAAATTCGATTTTCATAAGGGACTGGTACGCCAACATCTTTTCACAGGCAGCATAAAAAAGTTAAAACGAATCAATCAAGGCTAGGCCCAAGCGTAGGTTCGCGGTTATGCTCCCTATTGTTATTAGTAGATAGAAAAATGCCACTTCCCTGGTTTTTCAGCAGTTTTGCGTTCAATATGCTTCCAATCTGCTCAAAATGAAAATTAAAATGAAATATTGGTCCTGAATAAAAAAAAAGCTGAATTGGTTTAAAAAAAAAGCTACACAAGCACTTTATCCCTTAGGTATTGCTTGGAAAGTATTTATTTTAAATTTGATTTGTTGATTAGAATTTAGGTTTCTGGCTTAGGGTTGGAATAGGGTGCAGGTAGGTGTTTTTTGGGCACCCACTGATATAACGACGGTGCGGTTTCTACCAGCCTGTCAGAACATCTTTTCGGTGATCGTCTCACAACAGTGAGAACCTCACATTAGAGTGCCGAAAAAGCATCTGGGCACATTATGTAGAGTGAGAACTGACCATCCCATTGATGATTAAATTTGTTTTGACCATAATTTTGAGTTTTACGAACGCATCTTCATACTAAAGTCTAACCGATCGGAATCGAATGAAACCAAAAATTAATCACAGACACAAACACACCCACATCTAGAGAGAAATACTATTGTATTGAAAATTCTGACCCGCAATGTACATAATCAGTAAGCTGTTGGTAAGACTGACAGCCATATGCAATCCTCCGGAAATAAATATAATTAATTTATGTTTCAATTTATTCATGTTTCACACCATATTACAATAACAATATGAAATACTTGTTACAGCTGTATTTTTTTCTAATAGTATGAATTAAATTGATTTTGTGAAAATAACTTTTTTATTTTAACACTACAGATTTGCGACATCATTTTTTTTAATTTTCAGAAGACACGTTTATTTATTCGAAGTAAATTATTTCGTTTCACCATAAAACTTGTAGCGTTTAAAAAAACGGAATAGACATCAATTCTTTGAAGTCATTAATTTTATATGTTTATTCTAATTACTTTTTTCTACGATTTTTCAGTCCAAATAAAAGCATCAGTATTTTTTCCCGCAAAACCACACCAAAATATCCAATACATATATATGGTTAACAAAAATGTCGTTCATATGTATTCAAAAACATCACTGTACTTTTTAATGATGTCAGTTAAACATTACAGTTAAGTCAGTCAAAACCGCATTTGCAACTTGTGTCATTAAAATATTATGTTACATGAAACTTATTTGCAAAACCTTTTGCAACAAACATAAGTTGCAAAGAGACTCCACCTTCTGCGCTTTTTAAGGTACAATGAAGTTTTATGTGCGATGCGCTGTCCATAATTTAGACCTTCATTTAGTCACACTAAGGTTGTTGTTACTCGCTGAGAAACAAATGGTGTTGCTTGGGGCATCATTTACCCTACATAATTTGTTAGTTCTTAAAAAAAAATTTTTAGCGTTTGAAATGCAGTGTCTTTTAGATTCTGTAGGTGTTGCTGAACTATTCTAATGCTATTTTAATATTAAAATTTACAATTTCTGCTCTGAAAATAAAATAAAAATAAAAGTTCATTTGAGTGCCTTTCGATGTAAGATTTGTTCAACGGTTTGTAACAGTTTTCATCATAAAAAATAAGAGCATTAGTAACATTTGATATATAAATCAGCTGGTAATGCAGCAAGCAGCTTCGTGATCTGTGTGGTAACAGAATGTTTTTCGATCTCCTCAAATTAGCGATTTTAATGTACAAAGTTCTAAGTTGAGGGTATAAGAGATGAACTAGCCATATGGCTAAAAATCTCTATAATAAAGAAATAAAAATAAGTTGAGGGTGGGGCAATATGTGCCGTGTGGTTTGGTAACTCCTAAACATCCGTTGACGTTTAAATGTCTATTATGAGCGACCCAAAACAGGGGCTTACAGATAGTGGGTTCTAAATGCAACCTAAGTTTTTACTTCCTGCAACAAAATCTTACGCCCTTGCGCATAAATTTATGCAATCTACAAAACATCCAGTAAAAAGCGTATTATTTACGAGGTGGCGCTGGCTCATATAACACTATTATAAGAAGATTTTTTGTAAAATAATTTTCTAAGTGATGAATGCATATTTTCACATGATGATGTTAACGAAAACATCATGCGAAAATATACATTCATCACTGAGAAAAATAAGATAATTGAGACTAATGAATGTGCTGAAATATAATGTTTATTTTCCGGCTTACTTGATGAATTTTGGCAAGACTTTGAAATTATTTTGTAATTTGAACCCGTTGCTGAACATGAAACCGTTTTCATAAAAACGGTTGCTGAATGCATCCCGTGAATTTCAGGAATGGATCGTACCAAACCGAATCTGCTTTCTAAATCCTTCTTTGCTTCACTGCATTGCTCTGATGTTACAAATTGGACATTCAGGTTATAATTTGAAAGTGGCCATTCGTACAACTCTTTTGGCGTTTGTATAGTTGTGCCCTGCTCTTGTCGCCAACCTTTTCCGTCGCTTGGGCCTTTACCGTGTGCCGTGGCAAAATAGTGCCACTCAGCTGGAATCCCAAAGTCTTCTTCATGGAAGAGCAAGTTTATCACATTGAATCGTTTTTTTTTACTGTGAACCAGCACCGTCAGAAAGCGTGGAAGATAGCTTTGCTATGCTCAACGTCAGAGATCATGATACAGTTTAAAGGATCAGAGATATACAACATTAATATATAAATCAGAGAAGGTCGAATTTTTGCGAATCGTCATTTGGCGTGGAAATAAGTTGTTGGAAAAAATTCAGGGCTTCATGAAATTTTGGTCGCATAATAGCACGCATTGAACCCATCGCACATCCTAACATTTTTGTCGTAAACCAAGTTTCATTCCATTCACAGTAAATGAAATAGAAATTAGACTACCGACCATATTCTCTCGCAATTCCACCATCCGCATTAATCCGAGAATCAACATTGAATCAGTTTTTCATTCCGTTATGCAACCGCTACCTATTTACAGTCACACAGTCAGTAGCAGACTCATGCTGCTGCCGCTGCCAATTCAAGCCGAACGATGGATTAGGTCCTAAGTAACATTGTACCATCGTCGATTTTCTCTTTGCATCCCTTTGGCCATTGAGAGACATTTCCAACTATTTTCAACACACAGTTCATTGAAAGAAACTATTATCTAGCATCTAAGACGACAAACACGAAAAGCATCATTTTCAATCGATCAATGTTACTTAGGACCTAATCCATTGTTCGGCTTGAATCGTTGCTGCCGTGCTTATGTCGTCATTGTTTTCGCAGCTCTATGTCTACAACCAGCCAGAGAGAATCTGGAAAGAGGGCAATGAACGTGGTACCAGGTAGCAGAACGTGTGCAGACAGCCGGCAGCATCCTCACCGTTGTATCTTTCCCTGATCTTCCCTCACCTGATGGAACGTAGAACAGAAAAAAAAAACGAAATGAACACAGACCAAAAAAAAAATGCATAGGGTTTCTCTCCGCTGTAGCATGAATTTTCCACGCCATACTTCGCTTTCCTGCTGGCAACACCTTTAGCCAATTCCGCAAATTTTTGTGCAAGCTGGTTTCCAGCATCTGGGATGTTTGCATTTGGTCTGGTTCTTTATCGCCCGCGCCGGAACGTCATGCAATCAGACATCAATCAAGAGGTTTGAGGTGCTCAACCTGCCCGTTTGGGTGTGAACTTGCCACGCGTTCAAATGCCGTCACTATCACACGTGTAGAATTTTGCTTTTTATCGGATAGATGCAGTGGAATTTTACACGTGAGCGTCAGTTCGCTTTCGTAACTTCATTCGTTCTGTGCTGTGACGCCATAGCGTGGGATTCAGGAGCGATGCCACGGATGCCGATAAGCCAATGCCCGGTGGCAATCCGATATCCGTGGTTGACGTTCCTAGTGCTTCCCGGCAGGTTGAGAGGTTGAGCCCAAACTGTGGGAACCTGATGGATGGGCTAGCTCAATCCAGGCATTCTTCCAGTTGGGCTGCGATTGAGATCTCAGCGAGCAGAGGGAAGCGCATTGTTCCACGGTTGTTTTGAAATTCGTCAAATTTTCACCGTCAAATCTGCCGCAACGTCGCACAGAGGGATATTTCTTCTAATCTAGCTGACCAAAATATGGTTTTCAAACTTAACCAAAATTAATTTTAAATTGGTGCATTGGATACCCAAAATACAGGAGAACGTTGTGGTATCAATTCAAATTTGGCTGTTTTTGCATCATTGCAAATTGCTCGAAATTAGAGTTTTAGTTTTCTTGTCTCTGTTTGCTGTTGAGATTATTGAATCAGAACATATGTGCGTTGATCAAACAGGTATTATAGTATTTGTTCCACATGATAGTGGAAAGGGCTCTAATGTTGGCCTATGGATCTAAGCCCATCGTTAGAAATCACGCTTACTACTACACCACCGATGTCGCTCACTGAGTACAATATTAATTGAAAATCAGAGAGATTCAGTTATTCAACAATATCTTCACATGTTAAATATTTTGATAGTTAGCATCATAGTAAAGCGTTGAACGTATGCATTTCGAAAGGCTTGTAAAAAATTAATTTTAATTAGTTTTTTTTTTTTAGTTTAAATGATCTTTATTTCAGTTTAACTTGGACAATTACCATATAAATTTTTTTTTTTTTTTTTTTTTTTTTTTTACTAAGTGATTTAATTGCTTTCTTCATCTTTAGGTATGGGCAAAATTCAAAATTTGTTTTACAGATTTAGTCCTAGACTTAGTACACGGTCGACCACCTTGGTGGGATTGGTTTGTTTTGTTTTTAGAATTTGAAGAGAAACTACTTAATACTACTATTGACAGCTTAAAACTAACCTACTCTACTATATACACTTAACCTACTATGTACAAATTGCTTATTAAATCATGTTCAGAAAGATTGCATTTTTGAATAAATTTGGTTGTCATATCATCAATTTTCGAATCTACTTTGGGAATTTCTGCCTCTTGATGGAGGTCTGCTATTCTTGTGTCGAATGGACGATCTAGGATCATCCTCAACACTCTATTCTGTGCAACCTGGATTTTGTTCCTGTGGGTCTGAGCGCACGATTCCCACACCGGGGCGGCATAGAAGATCGCGGGGGCTATGATCTGTTTGTAAACAGCCAGTTTGTTTTGCCTTGAGAGGCGGGATCTGCGGCAAATGAGCGGATACAAACACCTAACCAAGGCGGAGCACTTAACTAGGGTTTTCTCTATGTGCGAGCGGAACAGGAGCTTCTCATCGAACAACATCCCGAGATAAGTAACATCAGTGGACCACTCGACCCTTGTACCATCCATTATTACGGTACAGGAGGGAGACGGTTTAAGTTTTGGTGATTGTCTGTGAAGGAACATGATCGCTTGGGTTTTCGAGGCGTTGATTTTGATTTTCCACGTGGTGGCATAATCAGTAAAGGTGTCAAGGCATCGTTGGAGCTTGTTCGTAATTTCACGAGGCATCCTACCCTTGACGGCTATCGCGGTGTCATCTGCGAACAGAAAGAACACGCAACCGTCTCCTAGAGGAGGGATGTCCGACGTGTAGATGCTGTAAAGCAGTGGTCCCAGCAGACTCCCTTGCGGAACACCTGCTGGGATCGGAAATTGTCCCGAAAGGGATCTATTCAACGACACCCTGAACGACCTTTGCTGGAGATAGTTACGGGTGATTTTCACAAGGTATGGTGGAAAGTTGGAGTTACAAAGCTTGTATATAAGTCCGTCGTGCCAGACATTCTCAAACGCTTTTTCGACGTCTAACAAGGCCATGGCTGTGGACTTGGATACAGCTTTGTTACTTCGGATGTTATTCATCACCCGCACTAGCTGATGATTGGTGGAATGCCCCTTGCGGAACCCGAACTGTTCCGGAAGAAGAATGTCATGTTCCTCCACAAACTTGTTTAGTCGGCTGAGGATCAATTTTTCGAACAGCTTGCTCAGCGCTGAGAGCAGGCTAATCGGTCTGTAGCTTGACGGTAGTGAAGGGTCTTTCCCAGGTTTGCGGATCGGGATGATTTTTGCCACCTTCCAGATGCTTGGAAAGTAGTGCAGCTCCAAGCATCTGTTGAGGATGGCAGCCAGCAGCGAGTGCACCCTCGGGCTGAGATTTTTCAACGCTAGGTTGAATATTCCGTCAAACCCTGGAGCCTTTATGTTCTTACTGTATTTCAGCGCTGAGCAAATTTGTTCCTCTGTAATCCGTTCTTCTGGAGGGACGGCACAAGGGGAGGCAACTAACGTCTGGACGCGATTCGCAACCTGGTTCTCGAGTGGACTTGGGATTGTAGAGCCAAGCAAATGCGACTGGGCAATGTGCTCCCCAATTGCATTGGCCTTCTCTTCGTTGGTGATAAGCCGTTCGTCATTGACTCTAAGTGGTGGAATGGGCTTGGGGCGAGACTTCAGCACCTTGGCAACCTTCCAGAATGGTCTGGAACGGTCGTCCAGGTTCTGAACGAGCCGCCCGAAACTCTCGTTCCGGATTGAGATCATTCTGGAAGCGATCTGCCGATTCAGATCGACCATTTCGCATTTACACTGCAGATCCCCAGTCCGCTGAAACTGGCGTCTACGAACATTTCTGAGCCGAATCAAGAGTTTGGTGTGGGAATCAATTGCTTGAAACTTGCCCCTCACAGGAACTCGTCGAACGCACTCTTCGTCAGCCATGGATATGGCTTGATGGAGACCCTCCAGGGCCCGGTCGATGTCCTCCACTGTGTCGAGCGGTGGGTTGTCGTCGATGTGGCGGTCGACCACGCGTCGAAACTGGACCCAGTTGACTCGATGGTAGTCCTTCCGCTGGCACGGTGCAGGGGCCACGTTGTAGCCCAGCTCGGTCAGCACCGGTTGGTGGTCCGAACTCAGGTCGTTGACGGCAACCGGCTTGGCTAATCTGGTGTTTGCCAAGAACAGGTCCAGCGTCGATGGGTTGCCCGTCGGTGATGTGAAGGTTGGTTCGTCCGGAAACCAGACGGAATAGAGACCATGCTGGGAATGGTCGAATAGCAGGCGGCCGTTCTGGTTCTGCTGGTAGTTCCGCCAGGCCTCGTGCCGGGCGTTCAGGTCCCCTCCGATTACGAAGCGGGCATTGGTGCGGGTTATGATGGCAAGGTCGTTCTTGAACTGCTGTGCTGTACCATTGCTAACGGTACATTGCCGGGGGCAGTAGACAACGATGAACCGGACGTTTCCGGTCGATGTTTCCACCTCAACGCCGACGGCCTCGATGATGGAAGTGTGGTAGTGGGGTAGGGTGCAGTACTTGATGCCTTTCTTGATGATGACCGCGACACCGCCCCCCCTGGAGCTGGTGCGATCAAGCCGGACAATGCTGTGGTCGGGCAGCCAGAAGCTGTCACCGGTCTTGAGGTGGGTCTCGGTGAGAAGGCCCCCGTCGATGTCGTGCTTGCGGAGGAAGTCTGCAAGCTCAATGTTTTTCGCCCCTACGGAGCGAGCGTTCCAGTTGGCAATCTTTATGGGTTCACGGTCCATAATTAGCGACGAAGGAGATGATAGCTTGGAGCTGTTGTGTTCTTGTTGCGCAGGTGCGCTTGATGATGATGGCCTGGGCCAACAGTGTGACGATCTCATCCGTTGACAGCGGAGAATCGTCTGTAGCTTCACCGGTTGTACCGGCCAATCCCGGAGCAGGGGGATCCGTCGATGGCCCGGAGGCTTGACCGGGTACTGCAGCGGCAGCCAACTGGGCAGCAGCCAACTGTTGGTTGAGCGGGAGCGGCGGCAACACTGGAATTGGCCGTGATTGGACCGGTGATAACGGAGGAAAGTTCTGCGCGTTGTTTTCTGGAACCTTCTTGCGACCGGGCTGGCTGTTGGACGAGGCCTTCTTCCGGATCTCGGCGTATTCGGCCCGCTTCGGACAGGCCTTACTCGTGGCCTTGTGGGCGGCACCGCAGTTGGCGCATGTGGGAGTGGCTTCCTCGATGCTGTCGCAGTTGTCGATCTTGTGGTTTTTGCCGCATTTGATGCAGCGGCTGGCCATGCGGCAATTCCTGGTGCCGTGCCCGAACAATAGGCAGTTCGAGCACTGAGTGACGCCACGGTGGGTGGGTTTATACCGCTCCCACTTCACTACGATGTGGAACAGTGTGCGTGTCGTCTGGAGATCCTTCACGGTTGTGGAGTTCTTCTCCAGATGGACCAGGTAGAGCTGGTCACGATACTTGATGGCCTTGCTGCGGGTCATCTTGTGGACTTCGACCGGCTTGAGGCCGTTCACCTTAATCTCGTCCATTAAGGTGGTGGTGTCCATGTCGTGGAGCCCGCGCAGCACCACTTTCAGCGGCTTGGTGGCCTCGACGTCGTGGGAGAAGTACTCCAGCTTCATCCTGTCCAAGAGGGCCTGGACTGCGTTGTAGTGATTTTCGGCCGAGACCATCAGTTTGTAGCCTTCCGTGCACCGTTGAATGGTGCAGCGAAGGCCCTACTTAATGTAGAAATCCAGCTGCTCCCATAGCCCGGGAGGGAAGCCCTTCACATAGAAGGGTGGCAACTTAACTTTTTTAGGCACCGTCTCAGGGTCCGACTGCGGCTGGGCTCCGTTCTGCAGGGCGGAGAACGGATTGTTGCTCAGCAGCTTTTTTGCTGCCGATGCGGTGGCGCTGATGTCTTCAGGTCTGGGTCGTTTAGTTCCGGGAGGCCCCGGCTGCGGGTCCGCAACGCCTGTCGGGACGGGCAATGGGGTTTTCTTCTGCTTCTTCTGAGCTGGCTCGGTGATCGCGCCGTCTCCTGGGAGAGTCTGTTTTCCCGGTAAGCCGGCACTCGCGTTACCGCGCGATTTCTTACCCATGGCTGGGTCAGCGAGAGCGTCACTATACAACGCGGAGCTAATTCGACTTGCGAACGAACGAACGAAACTAGAGAGAATTCATAGATGGTGACCATTAACTCTGACTGTTTTTATGCTTTTAGATTAGCATTGTAAGTCCCTCCTACATGAAGAACTATGCTAAGGAATGGCTTGCTATGCCCCGTCCGCATCAGCAAAGTAAGCCGTTCCATATCATAATCCTCCAAGTAGGAGGGACTTACAATGCTAATCTAAAAGTATAAATAGATAAACCATCTAATAACTTCAGTGCACTCCGTTTTCGTATGCATTAAAAAAATGATCTAAAATAAAAAATCTAGTGAACATTGTTACTCAATCGGTAGATAAAATATGTTCCGAGAATGGATTGGAGATTTTTTTTTTTTTTTTTTAGTCTTTATTATAGAGATTTTTAGCCTGGGGCTAGTTCATCTCTTAGGATTGGAGATAATTCAAGCTAAAATATTCTAATCGCGTGATATTCGCGTTCAATTTCGAAGAAATTTTGCATCAAATAGGTGTAAAAGTGTGCATCCCGTTTTGGTGTGTGTGTGTGTGTGTGTGTGTGTGTGTTTTTTTAGAGTTTTGAAGAAAGCCCTGCCTTATGTGAAGGCTGACTAAAAGTAAATTGGCATGTCCCTCGCGCGCCGCAAGCATGCCTCCAGTGTTGGGAATCGAAAATCTTTGACATTGGTTTGTTTACACTTCTATAGAGAACAAATGGTGCAAGTTTGATCAAAGTAGTCGATCGCGTTCAGAAATTGACGAATCCAACTTAAACTAATGTGCGTCTGGCGACAGGAATAAGTACTATCCGAAGGTGATCAGATAGTGACAGCCCCTGGAAATTTCATTATTTTTATGAAAATTTGTTAAATTACAGTGTCAGTTCGTGTAAATATGCTATTAAAATGAATGAATCTTGTACAAAACCTAAAAAAAACTTTTGTGATATGTGCCTAACCTAAAACAAAAATAACTAGTTTTCAAATAAAATTGAAAAAAACATGCTAAGGTTAAGAACATGGTTATGTTAACAGCCATACTGCATCGTTTAATGTTGATATGGAGACGCCCTAATAAAAATGTTATGGTCCATTTGCTTAACGACGTGTTCAAGGTATCATCGAAACTATTTGTGGAATAGTTCAATGATTTGGGTTCGTTTATGGTATTTTTTTTATTAGGGCGTGACCAACCAAATTCAATAAAAGTAGAAGAGCCTTTTGTACACAAATATACCAATGCAGGCACCCGATGCTGATTGTTGGTTTAATACGGTAGCATTGTATTCAGATACGATTTGCAACCATCGATCGAAGCATGCAGGGATTTAATTGGTTTTATCATGTTTGTTCTACGATTTTTTTTATTTATGGTATTTCAATAATTTAGCACTTAAATATCTAATTTTACCAGAGAGGTTCTATTTATGCCAGAGAAGAAAGGGTTTCCATTTGGCTAAATTCCTTCAGCTATAGGAAAGAAGATGTTCCTGCGGATGGAACAATATATTGTTTTGATTGCTTCAATATGTAAAATTGTTCTAACAACTCACATCAAACAGCAAAACTAATTGATTTATTTCAATCTCTTTGATGGGATGATCGTTCTCATTACATTCACTGGGATTGCATTCTCAGTTTGAATCCTGTGAAATTATTGTCAACATTATTTGTTGATGTTTTGCTGGTTTTCATTTTGAAGAAATCTCAATAATTTTGCATTTAAAAATTAGGATTTACTTACCATTCTTACCGGCGCTAATTTTCTGTTCATATTTGCTTTCTGTTATTGAATAATGCAATTACAATAACACGTAAAACATAGTTTTCTTATCACAAACTTGAAAATATATGCAGTTTAACAGATGATCTCAAGTTCATCACCGCTACGATTACAGCGCTGCGGTGGCCGGCATAAACTTGGATTTGTCAATAACGTCAAATGGAACTCGAAAGGAGAAAAAATATTGTGCACAAACACCTGGAAAATCCGGAGTGGTCCGGTTCCAAGCTGGCTAAAGTGTTGAAGATGCCGAAAACAACAGTTTATCGAGTAAAGGAATCAGCGAACCTACGAAAAAAAAAACTGGAACCAGGGATCGTCAGCTACGCAGCAAGATTTTGAGGTGCGTTCAAGCCAACCCCGGTCTTTCGATCCGAGATGTGGCCAAAAGGTACAACGCCAACTTTCAAATGGTGCGGAACATCTTTGCCAGGGAAGGATACAAGTCGTACAAAGCCAGTAAACATCGACACATGAAGCAGAATTCCGTGGCCAAAAAGCGTGCAAGGCTCTTGTACGACCGTGTTTTGACGAAACATAAGGGCTGCACTTTGATCGATAACGAAACATACGTCAAACTCGATTTTAAGCAGCTTCCCGGTCAAAAGTTTTGCATCGCGGCTGGACGTGGGGATGTGCCGGGAAGATTCAAGTTCGCGAAGAAGGCTATGCTTTGGCAAGCGGTTTGCAGTTGTGGCCTGAAAACGGAACCATTCGTCACATCCTCGACGATGACGTCCCATGTTTACATCGAAGAATGGCTGAAAAAGCGTGTACTGCCGTTGATCCACAAGCATAGGGGCAAAGTCATCTTTTTGCCCGATTTGGCCAGCTGCCACTACTCCAAGGGGGTTTTGGAGTGGTACGCTGCCAACAAGATCGATTTTGTCCCCAAGCTAATGAATCTTCCGAATTGCCCGGAATTTTGACCAATCGAAAAATACTGGGCAATTTCAAAGCAGCGGCTTCCAGCTCCAGCAAATGCGGGAAAACTGGAAGAAATCCGCTGATTCTGTGTCCGTTTTCACTGTGCGGGCGCTAATGGGCTCCATCAAGAGGAAGGTTCGAGATTTCTTTCGAACTAGAGAAATGTAACCATCTAATGCTGTAACTTTGACCTGAGTGGTGCGAAGACGGACCTCAAAATCGAACCACTTTCGAGCTGTCAAATCGAACCACTTTTTTATCATTGTGGTTCGTTGAAATAGATAGAAGTATTGTTATCGTCCAAAATAAAAAATAAATATTTTTCAGTAATGTTTTTGATCTTTTTAAAAACGTGATTCGAAACGACTCCAACAATTAAAAATAACAGTATTATTGCGTATTTTGGACCAAAGTAGACTCCTGCGCTGAAAAAAACCCCTCCGATTTTTTTTCGCTCAGGAACGACTGTAACTTCGGAGAACGTTCTAAGGAGATTTGTGATGATAGTACAAAAGTTCCAGGAAATTTCAACAGATTTTTCCCGCGACAGAAGAGGTTTCAGTGGATATTTTAGTTGCTGCCAGCGAGGTTCTACGGGGGTTCTATAGAGTTTTCATGTTCGAGTTTCACACGATTTGGAGGGAAGTCAAATCGTTGCCATTGGAGGTCCCAGGGAATTTCGACAGCACTTCCATAGATATCGTCGGCCACATTAAATTTGTATTTGATTTGCAACAATTTATATGTTTCACTGATAAATGGACCATCATCATATGTTCGCAGTGTAGGGATTGCATTTTTATCACGATAAGCAACTGAATTCAGATGTTTTACACAATTTTTATCAAAATGAATACTGCACAACCGGTCACTGGGTTTGATTTGAAAATTGAGATCCACCTCACAGAAACTGAGCCACTCTTTTCGTACTGCTGAATCCTTGGGAAACCTGAATAGGCTTCGCTTTTCGTCGTGTCCATCTTTATAATTGCAAAAGTGAGCAAAACACTTCATTCTGAATTTTATTCCACTCCGTAAAAACTCCAGCTATGAACAATGTCAACAAACAATCACAAAGTCACGAATCGGCTCTGCACAAAAAGCCGTTTGACACTTCTCTCTACCAACCGACGGTGATGAAACGTTTATTTCAACACTACCAACATGAAGAAAATTTCACTTCGCACCACTCAGACTTTGACTATTTAATAAAAGTACTGTAAAGCAACCATCAATGGACTTTTAAACTTATTGAATCACGAATTACAGGTCTTTTTGTGCGTACCAATTTACTTTTATTCAGCCTTTACCTTGAACATTGATTCAAAACCCTTTACAAGGTTTTATTACAATATTCTCATGAGTTTCCTTTAGAATCATTTTCCGTCATAGAGATTATTTGAGAATTCTTCTAAAATAAGTTTGAGATTCTCTCTGGAAGTCACTTAAAAACATTTTTATATCAGTCTAGCCTATGCAGATCAATGCAAACAAGCATTGATTTGCATAGGCTAGACTAGACTGATTTTCTTTGAAGCTTCTTTCCATTATTTGAAATTTACCTCAGAATTGTCTTGAAATTTCATTAAAATGCTTTAGAAATTCATTTCGTCATGCCCTTAGAATTCGTTTGAGATTATTTTCAGAAATCCTTTGGAATTGTACCCTTTTAATTCGATCCCCATGCACTTGGAACTTTCTACAGAGCTACTTAAAAATTCTACTCTGAATCTGATCTCTCACAAGTGACTTTGCGTTAAAGTGTAAAATTCCTAAGAGTTCCTCCTAAAACTACCTTTAATTTTCTCTGAAATACGTTGATGTTGTCCCTGAGAGAGAGAGAGAGAGAGGGAATAATTCCACCTTTTACCGCTGTCAATGATGTTGATGTTGATATTACTTGCTGCTGGTTTCTTGAACGATCCGCTCATCATGCTGTCCGATGAGAAAATGTGTTACATCTCTGGGAGCAGAGCTTTCTATTATGGCAATGCCCCAGGTCCCTGGTCTAGAGCCATGGCGACCAATGGGGTGGGCTTTCCACAAGCCTCTTTTGTTGGATTAGCTCACGACTCTTCCCCAGGTCGTATCTCGACAAAGAGTGGGATGGTGAGGCTGATCAGAGCGCAAATAACCTTCTACTCGGTCTTCTTTTATGCACTTTTTATTTAGGTTGTTACGCTACTTCCGAATAATAGGGTGTGTGTGTGGGTGTGTGAATGGCCGGCCGGCGTGCTGGATAGTGGATCGCTAGGCGGATGACCCGACGGATGATCTGCTACTGGTTTCAGACTGACGCGGTTTCGTGTCTCCCGACGCTCGCTTGGTTGACCGCTCCGACGGTCTAGAAAGCGTTCGGTGGCTCAACGCTGAACAGCGGAGACTTAAACTAAAGACAATGGGTCCTGATTCTTTTGATTAACGCGTTCCAGAATTGTTTTTCCACTTAATTTAACTGGAAAGTCCCTTCGACTGGAATTATTACTTGTTTAAACACTTCGAATTTGATCTGCGAACAATGCTCCAAACCTCCTTCGAGAAGAGCTGAAGTGAAAAAAGAACTTGCCCATTCGATGTGACCCAGTAGTGTAATATAACATACCCTATTGTATCTTGACAAAATACCATTTCATGTAGATTATATTGAAGTATTGTAAGTGAACACAATTTATATAAACAGTTGGTAGTTTTCAGGAGAACAAGAATGAACATCCGGTCAAGTATGTATATAAACCCTAAGCACCCTATTGTAACTCTCTTCGATGTCCGAACCGTTGACTAATAAATACCAAAAGAAGAACCTCGTGTGTTTGTGAGTATTTATACATTTGAAAGACATAACAGTTTCTGGCGACGAGGAGAACAATAACAGTCGCGTCTATTGAGTGAGTGAAACATGTCAGTTGAAGAGGAAAACAAGAATATTGTAGTGATGTCAAAGATGGCGTCTGTAGGACGAATGGATCCATTTGTACCTGGTGATGATTTCGAGGTGTACATCAAACGGTTAAAGATGTACTTTGTTGCAAATGGGATTTCGGATGAACTAAAGGCAGCAGTGCCTTACAGTCATGGGAAGTGAAACGTTTCAAATACTCGATTCGTTGTTTAGTCCGGAAGACCCATGTGAAAAAAGTTTCGATGAGATTGTGTCTAAGCTAAACAATCAGTTCAAACCAATGGTGATTGTGGCCGCAGAAAGGTATAAAATGTATACCAGAAAGCAGAAAGTGAACGAGCCAATAGTAGAATATACCGTAGCATTAAAGCATTTGGCCCAATCGTGCAATTTTGGAGCTTTTCTACCAGATGCACTTCGTGACGCATTTATAATCGGTATTCAAGATTCGAAAATACGAAGGCGGTTGTTGTCAGAGGACATGAATTTTGATCAAGCGTATAAAATAGCTGTTGGAATGGAGTTGGCGAATTCCGAAAAATCAAAGTTAACACGTGGAAACAGTTTGAATCACGTGGTATCGAAGCAGTCAAATGGGTGGATGAAAGTATCAAAAATGCGTGGCAGTGTAAGTGGGAAGCAAACAAACGAAGAGCGAAAGGTGAAGATGTGTAGTCGGTGTGGTAGATCAAGCCATCCGATCAACCAGTGTCCTGCTGTCAGCGTAGTCTGCTTTAAATGTCGAATCAAGGGTCACTTTGCGAGCCATTGTAAGACCAGAAATGTTCATTTGGTCGATGAAAGCGATGGAGATGAATACGATGATGAAAATGTAGATGTGATCAGTTGGGTAGCGGAAGGTAATGATCCGTTACTAATACCAGTAAATGTTGAAGGTAAGGAGATTCTAATGGAAGTTGATACTGGTGCTTGTAAATCGATTATAGGTGAAGAAGAGTACCTTGAGAAATTTAATCGCGTGTATTTAAATCAAGAATCAAAGTCATTTCAAGTGATTACCGGTCAGAAATTTAAGCCGATAGTAGTGGGAGAATTCAGAGTCAGCGTACCTAATAGTGACACGGTTTTTAAATTACAAATGAGTGTAGTACGGTCAGAATTTAAATTCAAAGCACTTCTGGGACGCACGTGGCTAAATATCTTGTACCCTGGATGGAAAAGTCGAATTTTAGATGGAGGGCAAGGTTATGTACATAATGTGGAAAATGGGAAAGTGATTGAAGGCATTGCAGGTGAAAAAAGCAAGACAGTGTGTAAGCGAAGGCTAGATTCATTTATCGAGAAATATGTGGTAGAAAACAAAAATGATTTCTTAAAAACATTGCAAGAATGCTACCCGCGAGTATTTAGTGACGACAGCAGTACATCGATCGAAAATTTTGAAGTGGACATCCATTTGAAAGAGCATACACCTGTATTTCATAAGGCATACGAACTTCCGTTCAAAATGCGAGGACCGGTAGAAGAAGAACTAACAAAAATGGTGAACAGTGGTATTTTGAAATCAGTGAAGCATAGCAGATATGCAAGTCCGATCGTAGCCGTTCCAAAATCAGATGGTAAGTCTATTCGAGTTTGTGTTGATTGTAAAAGGACGATTAACGAATTTGTGGAGACTGAGCACTACCCTTTACCGCGAATTGATGATATTTTGGCAAGCTTTCCAGGCTGTAAAATATTTTCCGTTTTAGACCTAAAAGGTGCTTATCAGCAGTTGGCTTTATCTGAGGAATCTAAGAAATATTTAACGATTAATACTCACAAGGGCTTATTTCAGTTCCAAAAGCTTTGTTACGGAGTGAGTAGTGCTCCTTCAATTTTTCAACAAGTGATTGATCAAATTCTGAAAGGTTTGGTGAATGTTAAATCGTACATTGATGATACACTCATTGGCGGGAAAAATTTTATCTTGGGCACATAATCAGTGCAAGAGGCATCAGCCCCAATGATGACAAAGTAAAGGCAATTGAAGATGCACCCTCACCATCCAATATTTCCCAACTGCAGTCATATTTAGGATTGCTTAACTATTATTCACGTTTCCTTCCTAATGTGAGCACTTTGTTGAGGCCTCTTTATGATCTGTTGAAGAAGGATACACTTTTTCATTGGACAGACAAGCATCAGAATGCTTTTTTTAATAGCAAGAAACATTTACTATCAAATAGACTATTGGAAATGTATGATCCCGAAAAAAAATTGATCGTCTCATGTGATGCCTCACCATACGGAGTAGGTGCCATACTATCTCATGAAGTGAATGGAGAACAAAAACCTATCATTTTCGCTTCATGTACATTGTCACCTGCCGAAAAAAAATTATTCACAGCTGCATCGCGAAGCATTGGCGATTATGTTCGCAATAAATCGTTTTCATAAATACATTTATGGTTATCAGTTTGAATTGTATACAGACCATGAACCACTTCAAGCAATTTTAAATCCAAAAAAATGTAAGAATGCAATAGCAGTTGCAAGACTTCAGCGATGGGCTGTGCAATTATCCATGTACAACTATATTGTTAAGTACAAACCTTCTTCTAAAATGCGACACGTGGATGCCTTATCAAGGCTACCATTGAAAGGAGAAACAGAAGTGGATTACGTAAAATCGTTAAATATTTCTGAGGAACTTCCTATCGATATTGAATTGATTCAAAAGAAATCTGAAAATGATGCTTTGTTACAAAAACTTATCAAACATTGCTCATCTGGTTGGTCGAAAATGGACCACTCTGACAATGAACTAAAGTATTATCAAAAACTGCAGAATTGCCTATCAATTGAAAACCATTGCCTAGTGTACCGTGATCGAGTAGTTATTCCAAAGGAACTACATGATAAAGTTTTGTGTTTGTTACATGAAGGTCACATCGGAGTAGTAAGAATGAAGATGTTAGCTAGGCAATACGTTTGGTGGAAGAATATTGATAGCAGTATTGAACATTTCGTGGGTCAACGCTCAGTTTGCCAACAAACTCAGAAAAAACTGCCATCTGGTACGGTCCCTTGGCCAACTACGAAATTTGTATTGAAACGGGTGCATTTGGATCTATTTTATTTCGGTAAATATACATTTCTGATCATTGTTGACGCGTTTAGTCGATGGATAGATGTCAATCTCCTTAAAACTTCAAACACTAATTCCATAATTGATCATTTGCGAAGATTCATTGTCACTTTTGGATTGCCTAGAGAAATTGTCTCAGACAATGGGCCACCCTTCAATTCAAGTCAGTTTATAGAATTTTGTCAAAAGCAAGGAATTAAAGTTACTAAATCACCCCCATACCATCCAGAGTCCAATGGTTTAGCTGAACGCGGTGTACAAACTACAAAAAATGCATTGAAACGTTTTTTGCTGGATGAAAAGTACCGTTCTTTAACTATAAATGAACAAGTTGACAATTTTCTATTCAAATATCGCAATACACCTAACGCTGTCTCTGGAATCTCTCCTTCGGCAATCATGTTTAAATTTAAACCACAAACACTAATTGATAAATTATCTATTAAACAGAAAACTGACGATGACTATTATCATTTTAAGTTTGTATTTTTTTCAAAAAAATTTCAATGCACAATAGGAAAAGAATGTACTGCAGCAGATTCATAGAGTTATTTCCAATCGATTGGTATGTTTGAATTTAGGTTTCATATATTAATGACAAAGTAATAAGCGTTCAAAGCCTAACACCTTTTCGCAATCTAGGGATTTTTGATTTACCCCTGTACCTTCCTGTAAGACGTAGACTGTGTCAAAAAGGCAGGCCTTTTATTTAAGGGAGGGGGGATGCCTTCAAAAGGGAATTCTTTTTTTTTACTTGAATCTGTAAGCGTGATTCAAGTAATTTTCTGTATTGAGTAGCCACTTAAGATCCACTATTTGGAAAATAATTGTAATGAAAGTATTTTTTTATGTTAAATTCCTAACTTTTAATTAAACACAAAATTGAAAGGAATCAGTTAAAAAAATAAAAAAATACATAAACAAACAGTTTCAGTGCAAAATTTAGCGTAACTTAATCATACCGTATGCGTGATAATGTTTGCGCCATTGAGCAATGTCAAAATTTAAAAAAAAAATCTAAAAAATTTCGTTTTTGAGTTTTTTATTTATTCAAAGGGGGATGTTTCTTAGAGTCTTAAACTATGTTAATCATCGATCGAGTTTCCACTTGCTGCAATTACGGACTCCACACGCTTCCGGATTGCACGGCAGGTTCTAATAATGATGTCTGGATCCATTTCTCTCCAGATACGGGTCTGAGGCTTGCTGTACTCGGGTGGCGTTTAGAACAGGCCTTGGCCTTCATGACGCGCCATATTGAGTAATCCAGCGGATTAAGATCAGGGCTGGATGGCGGCCATATATCCTTCGCCTAGAACGGAAGATGTTCCTGCAACCACTTCTGAGTGCGGTTTGAGGTGTGGCACGGAGCCCCATCTTGTTGGAATACAACATTTGGCTTCGGACCGTACTGTTCTTTGATCCACGGAAGAACATACTTACTTAAAATCCCGATGTAGACCTCGGTGTTGACTCTGTCACCTTCTGAAATGAACACCGGGTCCATTTTTTTGCCATCGGAAGCCACCAATCCAAACACCATAACGCTAGCAGGATGCTTGGTCAGATACACGTTCTTGTGCTCGTCGGCCACGTCTTTTACCGGAAGAGAACTAATATACCGGTCGGTTCTGGATATACGGATATACGGATTTGATACGGAATCGGCGGTAAACATGCTCTCGTCGGTGAACAGGATTACCGGATTTTTTTGCTTAAGGAAGTTCAAGATTTTCTTGCGTCGTTCAAGTCGTAGCTACCGGATGCGGTTGGTAATCAATCATGTGAGTTTTTTCCGTGTCCTCGACTTCTCCCCGCAATCTTCCTTTACGATCTTTCGTGCCGTAAAGTCACTGATCCCGTGTTCCTTTGCCATTTTCCTTATTGAACGCACTGGATTCACCCGAATCTTCCTTTTGATAGCAGCGATAACCCTTGGAACCCGAGCTGACCTTGGACGACCTGTGGCCACCTTCGTGGATAGTTGTCCTTTCTTTTCTCGGTCTAAAACCCTTTTGACGGTCCACCGGGACACTCCCACGGCGATTGAAATGTCTTTTTGCGACATTCGCGCGTGGGACAAATCACGAATACGCTGCCACTTCGTCATGGTGCAACTGTCAAACTAAGTAAATCATTTTCTTTTATACACAACCTACTACGGTATGAGCTATAGGTTAAGTGTATGCAAAGAAAACCAAGGCATTGTATGCACAGGTGAAATGGGAACCTTATTTGTACGATGAGGCAAACATTATCACGCATACGGTACATAAATATTTGATTAATTTTTTTCAATTTATAGTATACGCTATGCCGTTCTACGCATATCTGTCCCATGTTCTAAAAGTGACATCTGAGAAAATCGCGAATAATGTTTCGAATCATTTCTGCGTATTGGAAGAAATATAAGTTATTTGTGCATTGTTCATATTTCATAAGAATCAATTTGTTTTACTTAAAACTACTGAAATTACCTTCAATGAAATTAGTTAAACCTATTTTTATACGAAAACAATTCAGTGGGACTGATATGCCGAGAAATTTTTTATGAAGTAGAAAATTCTACGCATATCAGTCCCACTAAGAACTGCATTAGTTTCCGTGTTGCTTTGATGGCCACGTTGTGTTTTACGTCTTTACTCTTGTGGTTGTGTTTGCATGAGCGTGCTTGAGTTCTCCGCGAAGTTTCTAAAGTGGATAGTTTACATAGGTTTGCATCATTTACTTAAAACAACAATAAGTGCGTTGACATTGCTGCAATCGTCGTTTGCTACATCTATAAAGCCTAAGTATGGGCATCTTGAGAAACAAATGATGAATGCTCTGTGTAGAACAGAATAAGATTGTCGATCGTGGACTTCGATGATCTCAAGGACGTTTTTGGAAAAGTTAACATACACAGTAAGGATTCCATTATATTCAACCAAATGCATCCAGGGCAGTATATTAAGAAAATTCTAACGACTAAATTTACGAAAGGACGATTCGACAACGGATATTCTAAATCAGTCAATAGGAACATTATTTTAACTACACAATATGGTAGCAGCTATTAACTTGATGAATGAACACATCAAGTGATAGAAAGTTCCAACATTGTTAACTGCGTTGATTCGAGTTGTTTTTATACAAGTACAAGCAGAAAGTACGAAAGCAAAATCTATGTTTGTTAGCTGAGATCTCGGCGAAATTTCAGTTTGTTAGCTGAATCTCAGCAAAATATAAATCGGTGGTGCCCATCTCCGTGTGTACTTTCGCTTTTTCTGTACAGAATCTTACAGAAAACCAAGCACGGGAACTGACCGCTTAAAATTATTCAACAATAGAACGTTTTTGACAAGTTGGGGTAGCTAAATATGTTTGGCCAGTTAGAATGGAAAAATACTCAACTGTGCGTCGAAGTCTTGCGTGATTTTGGTTAATTTACCCTTCGAGTAGCCTATTATTATCAATTCACTTCGCACCAGCAGCGGCAGACAAAACACAAAAATAAAAGATCTAGCGAGCGAGCATCGCATAGCAGGAGACTTGAAGAATGTAGAGCTCTCAGCATTGATACATACGTCTGTTGTCAGCTAATCAGAAGTAACGATTCGCTTCGCGGAAGTAATTTTCGAGGAAAAAAATAATTCAGTCAAAATAAATTTGTAGGGCGGGCATCGAGAGTTTAAAATATAATAATATTATATTGATTAGATTTGTGAATTTCTAGGGTGGTGGCATGATTCTCTTTTATACATTAAATTTGACAATCATGGTACATGATATAAAACTTGCCGGAGTCTTGTATAAAATCCCGATCAAATCATCACCATCAGACCAATCGATAGCAAAAGTAATGATGTACAATGAACTGCCGAGTCATTCACCACCACCACCATCTTCCAACCGACATTTCAATCCAACTTCGCTTTCACACAACCTTCCAATCTCGATTCGATGCAATCCATGCTGGCTACAAAGCAACCAACCGACCATTCCTTCCTGTCCCGATCAGTGCTGTAAATTCTCAAAATCATTTGAACATTTTTGATGAAAATGAGAAAAGTAGCTATTCGATATCAAAGGGGACCTCCTCCGAATGGGTGATATCAGTTGCTTAGTCATTTGACGAAGGCATGGATCATTCTCATTTGAGAAACGCTATATATCATTCGATTGAGTGTAACCTACACACAAACGGAGCTCTGCTCGACATTCCGGCGAAAAAGCTAAGCCAACCCGACACCAACCTGACTTCTATCAAACCCCAACCCGATGTTGACCCGACATTGACCCGACATAAACCCAAAATTGACCCGACATTAACACGACATTGGGTCGACATCGACCTTAAATTAGCCTTACATTGATCCGACATCGGGTCGACTTGTCTGTTCGGGACCATTTTCCTGGATTTCTTCCATACTCCACTGTCGTATATCAAATGATACTCATTCCTAGTTGAACACTCAGTCGGTTAACAACGTCCCGGTCTCAGTCACGCGGCATCTAGTTTTTTTCGGAGTTTTTTTTCCGCCCGAGCGGTTTTTTCACCCCCCATTGGGTGCCCCAAGTGACCAGTGTGCAACAGAGGAAGTGGAATTTCATGGGCCGAGCCCCTTGGAGTTGCCATCCAGCTTTAATTCACCCCGGTAATCCATCCGGTCGTCAAGCCATTTTTTCATCATCGTGCCGACCCACCAACACCAACATCACCACCAGCAGCAGCAAACGGACCATCTAGCTGCACCGGCTGATAGGTTGTTTACAACCGGCATAAGTATTAGACAATACATTTTGCAAGTCCATTGCCTCCCTATTGTAGTTAAATTTTGCCTCGTGGCGCGTGACTCTGTCTCTCACCCCTGGTAGGGGAGTATGGGTCATAGTAAGACAACTTTTTGCAAGTAGATATAAGTTTTTTTTTGTTTTTTTTTATTTCGATTTTTTTTTTCTTTTTGATTTGTTCGTACGTCGGGCAAAAAATTTAATTACTAGTAATTAAAATTAATTAATTAGTGAAGGTTTTAATTTTTTTCCTTCTTAAGTGGTTGCGCACCGCTTTTGCGCAACACTTATGGCATCTTCCGATGCCTACGTTACGCGAACCAGATACTATGAACCGTCTTCGAAAGGACCATGGGTTGTCTTTTTTCGGCCCAAAAATAAACCTTTGAAAACTCTCGACATAACGAGAGATTTGCTGCGTAAGTATCCGGGAATCTTGGTACACAAAGAAAGATTCAACAAACTGCGTGTAGAAGCACCGACTTATGATGTGGCAAATAAAATTGCTGATCACGAGCTTTTTAGTGTTGAGTATAACATCTACATCCCTTCTCGAGATGTGGAGATAGAAGGCGTGGTGTCCGACGCGAGTCTGACTGTCGAGGACTTGAAACATGCCTCGGGAACGTTTAAAAACTCGACATTCGCTACCGCGCTAGTGAAGATACTGGATGTAAGGCAACTGCATTCAGCATCTTTGCTAGACGGTAAAAAAGTTTATAAACATTCAGACTCGTTCCGGGTGACTTTCGCAGGTTCAGTTCTCCCAAACTTTGTTAAAATTGATGGTGCTTTTTTTCCGGTGCGGTTGTTTGTACAGAGGGTATATAATTGTACCAACTGCAAAAGGCTGGGACACTCGGCCAGCCATTGCGGCAACAAAACTCGTTGTGGCAAATGTGGTGAAAACCACAAAGAGGATTCTTGCCACAAAGAATCAGTAAAATGCGTTTACTGTGGTGAGAATCCTCACCCCTTGCAGGAGTGCCCGATGTACAAACAGCACTCCGATAAAGTGCAGCGTTCAATCTCTGGACGCTCCAAGCAGACATATGCTCAAATGTTGAAGGCTGCATCAGCCGTCCAAGATGCAAACCAATTTTCGGTTTTGTCAGTTGAAGAATCGGACTCTGACTCATCCGATGAAGGTGATTCTACGGTGGTACACGCACCTTCAAAAGTGGACGGTTCCTCAAAAAGAAAATGCCCCTCCCCGAAAGTGCGCCGTAAGAAAACTAAAGTCACCTCCAGACGATTGCCAAATTCCCAGGGTAATGGGGATGAAAAAACAAAACCGAAGGCTCCTGTTGATCCAATCCCTGGATGCAGCAAGAATTTTCCGCCATTGCCCAACAAAGATAAAAAAAATAAAAAAGCTGCTCCTCAAACTTCTCAAAAGAAATCCAAGTCCGAACGAGGTTTGCTAGCTTTTTCGGACATTGTGGAATTCATATTAAACATGTTCAACATACAAGACCCTCTTAGAAGCTTAGTTTCTGCCTTGCTTCCAACGTTAGAATCATATCTTAAGCAATTGACTGTTTCATGGCCCCTCCTTGCATCAATCATATCTTTCGATGGATAATTCGTCGAACGAGGTTGAAGATATGATCACTGTGCTACAGTGGAACTGCCGTAGTCTAGTGCCTAAACTAGACTCGTTCAAATTTTTACTTCACAATTCTGATTGTGATATATTTGCTCTCTGTGAAACATGGCTTTCTTCCGATAAAGAACTCAACTTCCACGATTTTAACATTATACGCCTGGATAGAGACGATTCTTATGGAGGAGTACTTTTAGGGATCAAAAAGTGCTACCCTTTCTACAAAATTTCCCTTCCTGCTCTATCCGGCGTCGAAATCGTTGCTTGCCAAATAAATGTGAAGAACAAAGATCTTTGCATAGCTTCAGTATACGTTCCACCAAGAACCTCCATTAGCCGTAGTCAACTCTGGAATCTAGTTTCGATTCTTCCATCCCCAGTATTAATTCTGGGTGATATGAACTCCCATGGTACTGGGTGGGGCGATCTATATGACGACAATAGAGCGGCTATTTTTTACGATTTATGTGACGATTTCAATTTGACAATTTTGAACACTGGTGAAGCGACACGTATAGCAAAACCTCCGGCTCGAGAAAGCCGACTCGACCTATCTTTGTGTTCAAGATCGCTATCATTGGATTGTCAGTGGAAGGTTATCAATGATCCCCATGGTAGCGATCATTTGCCAATCATCATTTCAATAAAGTGTGGCCCTCACTCTGCAGAACCATCTCGGGTTCCATTTGATCTTACAAGGAACATCGACTGGCAGAAATATGCAACGGCGGTGACAATCGGTGTCGAATCAATAGATGCGCTTCCACCATTGGAAGAATATCGATTCCTCGCCGATTTGATTTACAAAAGCTCACTGGAAGCACAAAAAAGAAAAGTTCCAAGTGCACCCTTTAAAAGGAGACCAGCCACACCTGGTTGGGACGAAGAATGCACAAAATTGTATGTAGAAAAATCTGATGCTTTCAAAGCTTTTCGTAGACACAAAACCTCCACTTACTTCGAGGAATATTCAAAGCTTGAGACAAAGCTGAAACAATTAATCAAAGCAAAAAAACGCGGTTATTGGCGCAATTTCGTCGAGGGACTCTCACGAGAAACCTCAATGAACACCTTGTGGAGGGTGGCTCGCAACATGCGTAACCGCTCATCTTTCAATGAGAGTGAAGAATACTCCAACCGATGGATATTCGATTTCGCTAAAAAGGTCTGTCCGGACTCAGTTCCAGCACAAAATATTCTTCGAGAAGCGTCTCCTAGTGGCGGCTCTCTGGATAGACCATTCTCAATGCTGGATTTCTCTATGGCTCTTCTTTCATCGAACAACTCCTCACCGGGAAGCGATATGATTAAATTCAATCTTCTGAAAAATCTCCCAGATATCGCTAAAAGACGCTTGCTAGATTTATTCAATTCCTTGCTAGAAAACAACATTGTACCGCCTGAATGGAGACAGGTCAAAGTAATAGCCATTAAAAAACCTGGCAAATCAGCGTCTGACCATAACTCATACCGTCCGATTGCTATGCTTTCGTGCATTAGGAAATTGATGGAGAAAATGATCCTTCGGAGACTCGATCACTGGGTCGAATCAAATAACTTGCTATCAAATACACAGTTTGGGTTCCGCAAGAGCAAAGGAACAAACGATTGTCTAGCGCTGCTTTCCACAGATATTCAACTGGCCTTTGCACACAAGGAGCAATTGGCTTCAGTATTCTTGGACATTAAGGGGGCTTTTGATTCAGTTTCCATTGAAATTCTGTCAGACAACCTGCACAGATGTGGACTTTCTGGAATTTTAAATAATTTCTTGTACAATTTGTTGTCAGAAAAGCAAATGAACTTTTCCCTTGGACAACTGACAACTTCCAGAATTAGTTACATGGGCCTGCCCCAAGGCTCATGTCTCAGCCCTCTTCTTTATAACTTTTTTGTCAAAGATATCGACAACTGTTTGGCAGAACAATGCACGCTAAGACAACTTGCAGATGACGGTGTGGTTTCCGTAAGAGGTCCACATGCCGTGGACTTGCAAGGACCATTGCAAAATTCCTTAGATAACTTGTCTTCTTGGGCTATGAATCTAGGGATCGAATTCTCGCCGCAGAAAACTGAACTGGTAGTGTTTACTCGAAAACGGTACCCAGCCCAAATGCAGCTTAATCTTTTGGGCAGAAACATTACCCAATCATTGTCTTTCAAGTACCTTGGGGTCTGGTTTGATTCAAAGTGCACTTGGAATGCCCATATTACGTATTTGAAGCAAAAATGTCAGCAGAGGATCAACTTTCTCCGTTCAATTTGCGGCACATGGTGGGGTGCTCATCCGGGAGACCTCATAACGCTTTATAAAACAACTATTCTCTCTGTTCTAGAGTACGGCTCTTTCTGCTTTCTCTCGGCAAGAAAAAGTCACCTAATAAAATTGGAACGAATTCAATATCGTTGTCTGCGTATTGCTCTAGGCTGTATGCACTCAACGCATAACATGAGTCTCGAGGTTCTGGCAGGAGTAACACCCCTCCAGAACCGTTTCTGGGAGCTCTCTCTCAGAATACTAATCAAATGCGGAGTGACGAACACACTTATAATTGCTAATTTTGAAGAAATTCTTGGGCTGAACACACAATCTCGATTTATGAGAATCTACCACCACTACATATCATCAGATATGTGTCTTCCTTGTTATACTCCAGACCGTGTTCACTTCACCAATCGCAGTTCCTCAATTGAATATGATCTGACCATGAAACAAGCAACTCATAGGATTCCCGATCAACTTCGACCTATTATTATTCCGCGTATTTTTACTGAAAAGTACCAACAAGTCAATTGCATGAAAAGATATTTTACAGACGGGTCCCGTCTCAATGGATCCACTGGCTTCGGTGTCTTCAATGAAAACTCTAGCGCCTTCCGCAAACTTCAGGAACCTTGTTCCGTTTTTGTTGCTGAGCTGGCAGCAATCAACTTCGCATTGGGGATGATTTCCAACATGCCCGCAGACCATTACTTCATCTTCTCGGATAGTCTCAGTTCCATTGAGGCTATTCGGTCGATGAAACCAAGTAGGCACTCATCTTATTTCCTTTCAAAGGTAAGGGAGCAGATGTGTGTGCTGGTCGAAAGATCATATATGATTACCTTTGTATGGGTCCCCTCACATTGCTCAATCCCAGGCAATGAGAAGGCGGACTCTCTCGCAAAGGTGGGCGCGCAGGAAGGCGAATTGTATGACAGGCAAATTTCACACGATGAATTTTACCATTTAGTGCGTCAGAGTACCTTTTCGAGTTGGCAAACCGATTGGGACACTGGAAATCTTGGACGGTGGTTACATTCAATTATTCCTAATGTTTCTTCGAGAGCGTGGTTTAAAGGCTTGGGCTTAAGTCGTGACTTCATTCGCGTGATGAGTAGACTTATGTCCAACCACTACTCGCTAGATGCTCATCTCAATAGAATAAACCTCGTGGACAGCAACATCTGTCGGTGTGGAAACGGTTACGATGACATCGAACACGCAGTTTGGCAATGTACGGATAATGACGCCGCCAGAGAGCGACTTTTGAATACCCTCGAGGCCCAAGGAAGACAACCCTATGTTCCTATCAGAGACGTGTTGGCAACCCGTGATCTCTGCTATATGCAGTCCGTTTATGTTTTTCTTCAAATGTCTAGTATAAGAATTTAATTCCTTTTGTCTTTTGTCTCTCTTTATTAGTTTTTGTTTGTCTTGTCCCCCCGTCTCGATGAGTCTCATCGTCGCCCACTGGTCACCCACCACAGCCGGTCGAACTCCGGACGAAGCTAGAACAGCACTACCGTTCATACTGGCGACAACGCTCTGATGAGACAACGAAACCCTACCCCAAGCTCCTCCCCTGATCCTATCCTTCAAAAATGTACCCTTCTAACCTCGAGTAAGCCGCGAGTAATCGGCCCAACTCCTACTAGACATAGAATTAAGTGAATCTTGTTACACACAGTGAACAATGAATTATCGGCTCCGTAAAGCTAACGCGATTGAGCCTTCCAAATAAACGAACTAGATAAAAAAAAAAAAAAAATCAAATGATACTGAGTGACTCAATTGACAGTGACAATGAGCGTCGAATGAGAAAGGGGCTCTTCAAATTATGGTCATGTGAGAATTCTTTTACACAGAATTGATTGAATGGTTGTAGTGGTTCATCTTCAATCGAATGATATGAAAATTTACAGCACTGGTCCCGATACACCGTCAACAACTAAATAAATACATATTCGTCGAGACGATTGCTTCCTTCCATCTGCTCCTTTCTACCAGCTCCACCAGCAGATTCGCACGCAAAGTCGTCGGGTAATTTTCAGCTCCCACCTCGTGTCATTACCATAGACCATACAATTTATATGCTTTGACTTTGACTTCGGTGACTCGAACCCTACGAACGGCGTATTATGCATGAATGTTTACCGTTGTTGTTGCTGCACTATCGCGACGCTCTTGATAAGCGACAACTCGCACGGAAGGATCTTACCCCTATCGCATCGCATCGCGCCGTTTCCTCGATATCTACATGTGCATCGTGTGGTGCGCCGCGAGGAAACGGAGAAAGAAGGGCGAGAAAAACGTAGTAATAATGATAATAAAGGGCGATGCTGCAGCTCACCGGCAAGCAGCGAAAAACAGGCTGGAAAACATGGCTTCATTTGCTTTACCCATTTACACAGATACGTAAATTGGATGGATTGCAGCGGAGTGTGGGCTCTCTTCTCGCAATGTAGGGCACACCATGGTAATGATGTTTTCTTGGAGATAGGTGTATCTTAGCAGTTTCACCTTTTATGCTCCTGGGTTCTTCGATGTAATGCACACATGTGTTTGCCCTCACACTTGCCGACGAGTGTTGCATCTGGGTGGCAAGATAGACACATTGAGCAAGTAAAGGGAAATGCTTCCGCTGCAGTAGCAGCAAGGGATGTGGGAAATGAACCTGTGCCAGTTGGTAGGAATCGGTTGCTTGGGGAAGGAGCTCCTTATCGAGGCGTATGCAAGGTGCTAATAGATGAGAGTTTTTAGCGTAAATCATGTTTACCTAATTGAAGCTGGAATTTTGTTTACTGACTGCAAGTGATGGAAAAACTTTGCTGCTGTCGTGCAGCGTTGTGATGGAGAAATTGTTGCCACGGGTGATATGGTAATTTGCGTGGCAATAGGAGGAATCACGTGTAGCAAGACTAGAAGCTAATTTGGATATGTTTGGTAATTCCCTAGTTGATATGAATTCCTTACAGCAAACTTGGGTGACGAAAAAAAAACATTGTTAATTTACGGTACGTGAAAATTCAAACCACAATTTTACTGTATGCCAATATTACAACTGACATCTTAAAACTAAAAACTAAAACTAAATCTTATTTAAGTATAAAGGGAATTAATCGTTACAATTGAGGATTGCAACGATTTTTGCCTGAAATTATTAATTATTTTGTTGGACATTTGTTCTAAAGTCTCAACATTCGAAATTCTATGTACCTCGGTAGTATTGTATCAGGGAGGCAACTTCAAAATCATCTTCAGAACTTTGTTCTTAAACCTTTGAAGTGCTTTTTTCCTGGTAGTGCAAGATCTAACCCTATATTGGCACAGCATAAAGCATGGCCCGGTCTAAAAACTTATTTAAATATTAGAAGTTTATTCTTCAGGCAAAGTTTAGATTTCCTGTTTATAAGAGGATACAAACATTTAATATATTTGTTACATTTAGCTTGAATGCCCTCAATGTGATCTTTAAAAGTTAATTTTTGGTCAAATACTAACCCAAGATATTTCACTTAGTTTGACCAGGAAATTGGAACTCCGTTCATGGTGACTATGTGACTACTACTAGGTTTCAAAAACGAAGCTCTAGGCTTATGTGAAAATATGATAAGTTAAATTTTGGAAGCGTTGGGAGAAATCTTCCATTTTTGTAAATAAGAAGAGAAAATATCTAAACTTTTCTGCAGTCTGCTGCAAATAACACGAAGACTTCTTCCTTTAGCGGAAATGCCTGTATCATCAGCGAACAAAGATTTGTGGCAACCCTGAGGCAAATCAGGGAGGTCCGAAGTGAAAATGTCATACAATATAGGCCCAAGAATGGTACCCTGAGGAACTCCTGCTCTAACAGGTAGTCGATTAGATTTGGAATTTTGATAATTTATAAGCAGAGCTCTGGCAGCTAAATAATTTTGAACTGATTTCATAATTTAGAGTGGAAAATTAAACTTTTTCAATTTAGCAATCAAACCTTCATGCCAAACACTGTCGAATGCTTTTTCTATGTCTAGAAGAGCAACTCCAGTTGAGTGGCCTACCGATTTGTTTGAACGAATTAAATTGGTAACTCTTAAGAGTTGATGAGTTGTTGAATGCCCATGGCGAATTCCAAACTGCTCATCTGCAGAAATTGAGTTCGTTTTGATGTGAAACATCATTCTATTTAAAATTATCTTTGCAAAAAGTTTACTTATTGAAGAAAGCAAACTTATTGGACGATAGCTAGAAGCTTCAGCTGGATTTTTATCCGGTTCAAAATTCCATTCCAATTTTTCCATTTATAAGGAAAGTATGCGAAATGGAAACAATTGTTAAATAATTTTACCAAGAAAGACAAGGTATTCTCTGGGAGTTTTTTGATGAGGATATAGAAAATTCCATCATCACCTGGAGCTTTCATATTATGAAACATTTTAGTTATAGACCTTACTTCGTCCAAATCAGTCCTCCAGGAATCATCAAAAATATTTTCCCGAGAGAACCTATTCAGATAATCCCGAGCAACCTGTTTATCAATAGGACTAGTAAGACCCAAACTTTTTCCGCATTTGTGATCACAATTTTACCCCCAACATTAAGTCAATAATAGATAGTTCATCCATATATTCGTACTTTGACGCGAAGCGCTATGGATTATGAGATGCTCGATGACCCTGGAGGGATCGTTTTTGCTTACTGATCAGAAAATCATGGGTTTAATCCCAAGCTCTCCGTCATGAATCTTAAAATTCATGACCACTAAACAAAATGAATATGTTCTTTCGATAGCAGACTATCGATGGATTAAATAAACAACAAATAAACAATACATACTTTTGGTTGCATCGCCAACTTGAGGTGAATCCTAACCGAATACCCTACCCAACCCTCCAACTCCGTAGCACTTATGAGGGTGTCGCTAGGTCGGTGGCCTCTCGTTAAGTAAGTACTACATCAACATTTCCTTCCATATCCCTAGTTATGGTAAAGATGGGCGTGGCCGGGAATAGCGACAGTCATGCTTCTTTTACTCTTGTTTAGATTGGAACCAATGTTTACTCCCCAGCATTATTCCTGAAAGTAGTCTAACTGAGAATTTCAGAAGAGACGTGTGTGTCGCTACTATCCAATCTACGAAGTATATCATAACAAAGCTAACGCTAACGCTAACTAAATGTTGTCCCCAACATTAAGCGCTGGAATAGGCTTTTGATGTTGTTATCAAAAAAATTGTGAGCTTCCCAAAAAGGTTTGGAGCTTGGGTCTAATTTAGAAATATTGTTTTCAAAATTTTTGTACCTCACGGCAGGGAATTGCTTTTTAATTTGTTATGCATATCCTGACAGATAAATTTCATGGCAGGATCGCGTGTTCTTTGATATTGCCTTCCACGGACATTTTTCAGATGGATCAAGAGCTGAAGATCTTCGTCTATTATAATTGAATCGACTTTAACCTCGCATTTTGGTACTGAGGCAGCTCTTGCTTCAACTATAGAAGTAGACAGAGATTCAAGAGCATAATTAACATTATCTTTGGTTTGCAAAGGAATTTTTGGATCAAAGCTATATTCAATAAATGTTCGATATTATTCCCAATCAGCTCTATGGTAATTGAAAGTAGAGTTGCTGGGAGTAGACATTATATCTTGGGATATTTCAAAAGTTACGGGAAGGTGATCAGAACCGAAATCAGCATTGGTAACCAATTGGCTATAAAGTTGACATACATCAGTGGAGACCAAATCAATAGTTGAGGGATTTCTTGCTGAAGAAAAGCATGTTGGATATTGAATAGTGCAATAACCTGCAGAACAATCATCAAACAGAATGTAACCATTGGAATTGCTTTGAGCATTATTCCATGAGCGATATTTTGCATTAAAATCACCAATAGTGAAGAATTTAGAACTATGAAAGGTAATTTTCTGAAGGTCACCATTGAGAATATTCTTTTGCTGGCGTACGCATTGGAATGGCAAATAGGCAGCTGTAAACGTAAGTTGTTCAAACTTTGCGTTAACAGAAACAAATGAAGAAAAAAATTGATGTTTGATTTGTCTATGAACAATGATGACACCGCCACCACAGGCTGCATCAAGACGATCATTCCGATAAGTAAAATAATTTGCGTTCCTTTTGATCCTTATGATCAGGTTTAAGGAACGTTTCAGTTATAACGCCAATATAGCATAGCATAGCATAGCATAAACCAGGTTGCACAATGTCGTAGGTGGTACGAGCTCCAAATTGTTGTTAAGAAGGAGACCCACCTTCATCCGTTGCTGTTAGATAGTAATTTGTGATTAACTACTACCTTTTAGATAAAGGATGTGTCTCCCTCCAACAGACTAGAGCTGTCCTGGCCACGTCCTTGCATCTGGTGGGGAGGAATGTTCGTCCGTTACTTAATAGAGAGAACTCTACGACCCCTCATAAGTGTCACGGGAAGGGGGGGATTTATGTTAGTACACTGAAAATAAAATTTCGTTTATACAACGAAATCGCTCGTTTGTTCTACGAATTTATTCGTTGTTTTCTGCAACGAAATGGATTTGTACATTGTATGAAGCTAGTTTAGTTAGAACTGCCACACTCGCTATCGCTACACCCAACCAGCGGGCCACAAGTGTTGGTTGTGGAAACCGAAAAATGTGGAATGTGTTAGTGAGAATGGGTAAAAATAACTTCTTCATTGGAAGGAATAAATATGACAAAAAAATAAAAATAGGCTTCAGACCGGACTCGACTCATGAACCTTGCGCGATCGTCAGATCTGTGCTTTATCCATCGCTTTATCTGTGCTATGAGAAAATGTAAAGCTTAAGGCAAATAAGAAGCACTCATGGAACGGTAATTCGATTTCGTTTGCTTTTTCTGCTGCTTGCATGTATTCTTTCTCTCACATAAAACCACCGCGACGAGTAATTTTATTGATTGTGGTACCTTGCATATATTGCTCAAACCGACAATATTTCTAAAAAAAAATATCCCATCTCCAACACACAATCAGCACTTTAGGAGACAATAAGCGCAGTTGATGGTTTGATTGTACGAAGATGTATTTGCATATTATACGAATAAGGCGTAATATTGACATTGCGCCAGATGACAAGAAAAACGAATGTTTCGTACCATTAATGAAAGATGTGTTGTATGTACGATATTCATTTTTACGAAACGGTTTTCAGAGAAATAACGAAAATACATTTTCAGTGTAGGGAGGGTAAGCTATAGGATACGCCCAGCCGGCGTTGTTGGCAATCGTTATATCAAGCATTTAATAAATAGACGCTGTAAGTAGTTTATCTGTCCGTTGTTGCTAAACATATTATTAAAAACAGTCTTTAGATTTTGGAATTAAGAAACGTTATCAGCTCGATCCTGTTGCTCCTTTGCGCCTGAAAATGTTTTTTGATCCTAAACGGATGCCCAATACATTCTGATGTGTGAAAGAATGAATCAGAATATGTAATGAATGATAATGTACTGAAACTTTCAATCAAGCAGCAGTGCAATACTTGATTGACGCGTATTTAGTAAATTTTGAAATTATCGTTTTTAATTAGATGGATATTTCCTATCAAGGACAGAAGAACGAAACGGAGAATAAACTTAGCTGAGCGTAACTATGCGTAGGTTAGAATAGTCGGCACCACGTGCAACGGATAAGAATTTGAAAATTTTCACTCAATGTACTTTTCAACATCACTTCTGTACGTTCAAATTAACACTTTTCAAAATGAAATTGCAAATTTATAACATTTTCACTAGAACGAAAACGACACAGCAAAACACAAACACGTCATTTTCGCAGCACGGCCTACTTCGATCTCCAACGTTTCAGCTATAACGCCAATATGCACTCTTAAAAAGTTAAATAGCTCGTCTTCATTATATTTAAGAGATCGAGCATTCCAATTCAAAATATTTAATTATTTGAAATCCATTACTGAACTTCATGACGATATTGGTCCCAAATTTTACATCAGTTTACATAGCATCCAACATGGAGTTAGTTTTTAGCATATCAGTAATCATGTCAATTAATGATTTCTGTAAAAATTCAATTTTAGGTGCAGTAAAGTTTCCTTAGTCAACATTTTCAAAATTTCCGTTACAATTACTTTGGCTAGTATTTTGATTTATACCTGCTGCAATAGCAGCATACGTAGCTCTATTTACTCGCTGAACATTGTTAGCAGCGAGGGGAGTAGGTATAGATGAAAAATTTGAAGCAGGGGTGATATTTACACCTACGCGTACGAATGTAGAATTTGTTCCTCGCTGACCGTTGTTAACAGCAAAGGAATTTGTACCTATTCGGAAATGTGGAGCGTTTCCTACCTGTCGGTTAGAACGAGATTGTTGGCTCGCTTAGCGAGTCTTACATTCCCAATAATTGGATTTGTGGTTTTCACCACAATTTGAACATTTAAACTTTTTAGGATCTTCCTTCGCAGGACAGTCGTCCTTTGCGTGACAGAAGTCACCACAATTCATGCATTTAGCTAGCATGTAGCAAATTTTAGTTCCGTGACCCCATCCCTGGCACTTACGGCACTGGGTGAGGTTTTGGATATTTCCACCAATCTTCCTGAAGTGCTCCCACTTCACTCAGACATGGAGCATAAGGCTAGTTTTTTCTAGGGCCTTAAGGTTGTTTAGTTCACTAGACTTGAAGTGAACCAAATAAAAAAAAACCTTAGAAATCCCGGTGTGTGCATCGCCCGGACAGGATTTCATTTTCATTTTGATTACTTGGACAGGCTCAACTCCAAATAATTTAGTCAGTTCATCTATGATCTGATCGAGGGATTCACCACTGGGCAGACCTTTAAAGACAACCTTTAACACACGTTCAGTTTTGGTGTCGTAAGTGAAAAATTGATGCTGCTTCTCAGTAAGATACTTGAGAGGACGTTTGAATCCGTCCAAGGTTTCAGCCAATCAACGGTATTCACCACGACGGCCAATTTGCAGTGAAAACTTGAATTCCACAAAGTTCGAAAGCTCCGTGCGAAGAGCATGGAAATCGTAAGTGGTTATCACAGCTTCTTGGCATTAAGCCGGGAAAGTTTACTGGATTTTTTTTTCTGGATGATGCTTCATTCTCATCATCCGTGAGCAAATCAAATTTACTCAAATTAAGTTCATCAAAAGGGGGATCAAGAGATTGCCCTTTTCTTTTGCGCTTAGGTGCCATGGCGGCATTAAAACGTTTCACCAAATCGACTGCCAAGCAGATTACTATAAGAATCTGAAGGATCGAAGAGGAATGTTCCAAATCGATATCCAAGCAGGATTACCTCGGGTAGGGTCCAAACAAGGATCGGAGAGGAATAAGAGTCGAACAAGGTAGAACATTTTCAGGTATATTGAGCACTGAAAGTGCTGTTTAAATTTGTTGTAGCTTTAGGTAGCAGTAACACTTTCTTCAGGAAAAAAAGCAAATAGATACGCATGGCAAGATGAGCACTGATGCCTTAAAATGCTGGTGTTCTTGTTTGGCAGCCATCATAAACAATGAATGCAAAATTCCAAAACCGAAAATGATAAGAGATTTCGTATGCACAAACTTTAAAAAAACCAATGCTTTTAATTTTCAAAAAAGCACGCTGATCAGAAATGCATTTAATTTGAGTTGACTACTTTTTGCTCGTTCCACGCTTACTCCCGGATACTCAAGATTTTTAAAAAAAATAAAGAAATGGGCACATTACAGTGACCACGGGTAGTTATTGCCGATGCTAGTCGTGAGGTGGCCACTGATGAGAGTTATTTATCAAACCGACACACAGTAACTCAGCACATTGAAATATTTATGTAACGACCAAGCGTAATTTACTTTTGATAATACTACAGAACAATGATTGAAGTGTTGCAGTAATATCACGAAAGCACTTGAGCTCAATCGGCGCTTAAATCAATTATTCCAATCATACTTCACGTCTATCATCACGATCGAACACTATACAAACATATCGGTTCAGTTGAATTACGACCAGTTCAGGCAAAACTCAGCATGAACACACTCAACACAACATTAGCACCTAGAATTTGCGATGCCCATCAACGCAGCACTGCCATGCAATAATTTCAGCTTAAATCATAAAACTGCTCGCAACATTCCTGCCTATGCAAAACCTCAACCGCCAATTGCTGATCGCTTCATTCCCAGAGGGTGACAAGAGCAAATTTCAAATCAATCAAATAAGCAAAACACCAACTCAAACAAACCAGGTTTGATTAAACACCGGTTGCGCAGTGCTGTGTTGCTGTCGATATCAAATTGTACACAAATTCCTATCACACTCGACGGTAGCAGCTCAGCGATATGTTAAACTCTCCTCACTCACTCACACTCACTCGTTTGTCTCGCTGTATCGGAAGCCCGTATCACCTCCGCGTCCGTGTTTCAAAGCAGAGCATTCTGGTCGTACCACTTGGGCTGCCCACCATTCATCATCATTAAGCTTTCAAAAACGTGACACCACCAGCAAACCACACTCTGAACCCGGTTCACTTTGTATGAGTTCACGCGAAAAAAAAAGTTATCCTGATTGCAAATCATTATCGATGACGTTAATGACATTGCAAGCGAGCGAGCGGTCAGAACGACGATTTCGAATTCGCGGCTTTCGGCTGTGAGGAACAATGGATGTTATCGAACAAAAGCATATGCAGATCAGGGTGATGCTTTGTATTTGGAGTTGGTCGAGCTGCGAATTGAATTTTGCCAAACCCTGCACACGACCACCGCCGACCAACAACGGCTCGGTCGCTTCACGTGGGGTAATTTGTACTCGCAAATTCCTGCAAAAATGCATGATTGCGACCTGGAAACGCTCTTCCATTGCAAGCCTCCTAAACGAGCCAATCCCGAAAGGCGTGAACATGCTCGAAACTTGGCGTCCGCGCTGCTGCTGCTGCTGCTGTGATTGAATGATTATGATTAATCGTGCATCAATTAGAAAACACGTAATCATCGCCACCTTCTCCACACTCGCTCGGCCACGTTTTATGACATCGTGTGTCGTGTATCTGCCTTCAGTCACATCATATCCGCTCTGCCACACCAATAGAAGGGTGCTTCCGTTGATGAGTCCCGACCACTATCGTTGAATTAATTTGGAAATTTAAACTGACAGTTGTTTTCACCGACGACACGGAAGCTTTCCGACCCCTTCTACCAATCATTCCGTCATCCTGCACATTGGCGGGTTAAATCAATCACGCGAAGCCCCCCTACCCTTCCGCTAACGTGAGAATGGAAAGTCCTGTAGTTTCTGTTGATACCTCTTGCAAGCACGATCCGCAAAAGAATCGAATCGGTTCACATATATGTATTTTATTAACGAAAATTCAGACGCCCAACTTCTGACAAGCAAATCGTTTTTCCAAATTAAAATTGACAGCGTTTTGTAGCAACATTTTTCGGCAACCACCCGGCCGGGGCTACATTGGGGTAGGTACGTAGCTAGTCAGTAGTGTATATACTGTTGCAGAACTTTTGTTTCGGTGGTAAACGCGGTGTCTGTTTGTGGCTGAGGTAAGCACGATCCGAAAACAAGCTGACACGATTTTGGGACTTTGGTTGGCCGTTTTATTTGACCGGTGTGTTTTTATGTGTCTGTGTGCATGCCAAATGATGTCGTGATTAATCGAAGGGGGCTAAATTGATGGCTTTATCAAGTGTTGATGAATGAGTTAGGCAGACTTGGGAATGGTAATTTTGGAATGTATTTGATTTTTCTCTCATGCACGATAGGTTTTGCTCCTTCTTCGCAATTCAAGCTTATTGCTTTACGTATAAAAGTTTATTCCGTACTCTAAACTTAGTGTTGTGTTCTATATGTACTTGCACAGTTATTAATTGAGAGCATTCGATGCCTGTACCACTTTTGCATTAGTATTATTGTGTGGCAAGTACAACCATACCTTACGTCTAGGGAAGTCGAGAAATTTTCCAACCCGAAAAAATTCCTAGACCGGACCGGGAGAATTGAACCCAGCCACCTCCAGCATGGTTTTGCTTTTTAGCTGCGCCTTTACCGAATTAGCTAAGGCAGAACACTTTCTCTTCATCGTATAGGTACTTCGATTAATATTCAGTTTTGGTAAGCAATCGTATTCATAACTTACTGGTCACTTGAACTACACAGGATCTGGCTTTTTCACATTTCAACAAAAAGCAAAACACACAATTTTATGGCAAAACAAACCATCAAATCACTCTCGATTGCCCAGATCGTAAAAAAAAACTGGTTTCCATTTCGATGGAATGTTATGCACGCATAAAATTTGCCATTCCGATTTCTGGTTGATGCGACTCTTGTTTATTATTCACAACGTAGTTGTTTCTGACTAATCCATAAAGATTGTTTTGTTATGCAGTGCCAACTTACTGGCATTTGCTATTATTCGTTTTAACTTCCTACTTCTATCGAATCCGTTCTCTACTATGGAATTGAATGTGTCTATTGATAGACCACCCTGGAGTGCATCCGAAAGCGGCATTTGCTGATTGGATGATCTAATTTTACCGCAAAGAGTACTGTTATCAGCGATGAAGTCATAAAGCTATCAACACTTGAACGACGCTTTGATCATTGCGTGCATGTGTCAATGAATAGAAGCTCCGGGATACGTTTCCGAGCATCGAGTTCAATCCGGTAACACACAGAAGAAACTTTGAAAACTTGAAAATACAGAGATCACACACGAAATTAATTTCGTTGGTTGTCCATCATGTCAAGAATGTTTTGCATTTCAATAAATCTAAGTAGGTGTAGCAAATGATTTTGATTTGATGTCATTTTGATGCTGGACTTTGCTCGGGATATGACTTGATCAATGAAGGAATCTAAAAACGGTGTCCCATTGAATATGATAGCACGTAACGATTTTTTGTCGACTATACTGGGGTACAAATCAAAAAATATGTGTGGTGAAATAGTGTTAGGTTTTTAATGCTTATAACTTTGTCATTTATAGATGAAATTAAAATCAAAATATACCAATCCATAGGATATTTTTTAATCATTATTTTGAAATAAATACTTTTAAAATTTTTGATCAAAAAACTTTTGAAAAATGCGCAAATGATAATTTTGGTCACTGTTTTTTATGAATTAAACGTTTTTCCCAAACCCAGTCATCATAAACGAATACCACTTGGTTGCACATCATTCTGTTTGAACCTGAAAAGATATAAATCAGATTTAAAATTGCTTATGAGACATAAGCTCGATGAATTACCAATAACTGACTGTAAAACTTTGACTTTAAATGATCTTTATTTCTTGAATTGGTGTGGTTTACATGTATCACTAATCAAGTGGCACAGATGCGTCTTTTCATCTTTAGTTCTTTTAAATTTCAATTATTATTAATTACAGTTCCTTGTCCTATCAGGCCTGCTTTAGATAATGACCACCTTGGTGGGATTGGTTTGTTTTAAATTGAAAAAGAAAATTACTACTATTTACAACTATAACTAACCTACAACTACTATATACACCTAATCTACTATATACAAATTGCTTATCAAAGCATGTTCTGATAAATTACATTTTTGTGCAAATTTCTGGAATCTATTTTGGCAATGCCTGCCTCCTCGTGTAAATTTGTTATTCTAGTGTCGAAAGGACGATCAAGAACCATCCTCAGCACTCTATTCTGAGCGACCTGGATTTTGTTCCTGTGAGTCTGTGCACATGATTCCCACACCGGAGCTGCGTAGAGAATCGCAGGTGCTACGATTTGTTTGTAGACGGCCAGTTTGTTCACCCTTGAGAGGCGGGATCTGCGGCAAATCAGCGGATACAGACACCTAACCAAGGCGGAACACTTGACTACGGTTTTCTCTACATGCGCACGGAAGAGGAGCTTTTCGTCAAACAATATCCCGAGATAGGTTACTTCGGCAGACCACTCAACCCTTGTGCCACCCATGATTACAGTTCAAGATGGAGCCGGTTTCAGTTTGGGCGATTGCCGATGGAGGAACATGATCGCTTGTGTTTTGGAGGGATTGATTTTAATTTTCCACGTGGTGGCATAATCAGCAAAGGCGTTAAGGCATCGTTGAAGTTTGTTCGTTATTTCGCGAGGCATCCTTCCTTTGACGGCTATTGCAGTATCATCAGCGAACAGGAAAAACACGCAACCGTCACCGAGGGGAAGAATGTCGGAAGTATAAATGCTGTAAAGCAAGGGGCCCAGCAAACTGCCTTGCGGAACTCCTGCTGGGATGGAAAACGTGTCTGAAAGACAACCATTCAACGATACCTTAAACGACCTTTGCTGGAGGTAGTTACGGGTAATTTTAACCAGCTGTAATGGGCAGTTCAAGTTACAAAACTTGAACACAAGTCCGTCATGCCAAACATTGTCAAACGCCTTTTCAACGTCTTACAAGGCCATGGCTGTGAACTTGGATACAGCTTTGTTACTTCGGATGTTATTCATCACCAGTACTAGCTGGTGATTGGTGGAACGCCCCTTTCTGAAACCAAATTGTTCCGGAAGGAGAATGTTATTTTCCTCGACAAACTTGAGCAAACAATTGAGAATGAGTTTCTCGAACAATTTGCTCAGCGCTGAAAGGAGGCTGATTGGTCTGTAGCTTGAAGACAATGTTGGATCCTTTCCGGGTTTGCGGATTGGTATGATTTTTGCTACTTTCCAGATGCTTGGAAAGTAGTGCAGTTCCAAGCATCTGTTGAAGATAGCGGTTAGAAGAGACTGCACTTTCATGCTGAGTCTTTTCAAGATCAAACCCAGGAGCTTTCATGTTCTTGGTGCATTTCAGCGCTGAGCAAATCTGTTGTACTGTAATCATATCCGTCGGAGGCACGACACATGGGGAGGCATCTAGGTTTTGAACGCATTGCGCAACCTGATCTTCGAGTGGACTTTGGATATTCGAGCCAAGCAAATGCGATGAAGCGACATGCTCGCCGATCACATTTGCCTTCTTCTGTGGGGTGATTAAAATCCGATCGTCATCATTTTCGACTCTGAGAGGTGGAACGGGTTTGGGATGAGTTTTCAGGACCTTGGCTACCTTCCAGAATGGTCTGGAGCGGTCATCCAGATTCTGGACAACACGCCCGAAACTTTCATTTCGGAGTGAGTCCATTCTGGAAGCAATCTGCCTGTTCAGATCGGCCATTTCACGTTTTTTGCCCAGATCTCCAGTCCTCTGAAACTGGCGTCTACGGACATTTTTCAGGCAAATCAAGAGTTGGGTGTGGGAATCAATGGCAATAAACTTACCCCTCACAGGAACTCGTTGGACGCACGCCTCGTCAGCCACGGTTATGGCTTGGTGGAGTCCCTCCAACGCTCGGTCGATGTCCTCCACGGTGTCATGCGGCGGGTTGTCGATGATGTGCCTGTCTACCACGCGTCCAAACTGGGCCCAGTTTACGCGATGATAGTCCTTGCGCAGGCTTGAAGCAGGAGCCACGTTGCAGCCCAGTTCAGCCACCACCGGTTGGTGGTCGGAGCTGAGTTCGTTCAAGGCTACCGGCTTGGACAAGTCGATATTTGTCAGGAACAGGTCTAGCGTCGATGGGTTGCCCGCCGGTGAGATAAATGTTGGCTCATCCGAAAACCAAACGGAGTACAGCCCATGCTGTGAGTGGTCGAACAGCAGACGACCGTTCTGGTTCTGCCTGTAGTTAAGCCAGGCCTCATGGCGAGCGTTTAGATCTCCTCCTTCTACGAAACGGGAACCGTTACGGGTGATGGTGGAAAGGTCCTTCTTGAATTTAGCCGCTAGTCCACTGCTGGCGGCACACTGTCGAGGGCAGTAGACGGCGATGAACTGGACGTATCCAGTCGACGACTCCACTTCCACACCAAGGACCTCGAGTGTGGTATGTTATGCCTTTCTTGACGACGACCGCAACACCACCCCCCCTGGAGCTGGTGCAATCAAGCCGAATAATGTTGTGGTCAGGCAACCAGAAGCTGTCGCCGGACTTAAAAGGCCCACGTCGATGCTGTGCTTGCGGAGGAAGTCGGCAAGCTCAATCTCTTTTGCTCTTACAGAGCAAGCATTCCAGGTGATGATAGTTAGCGGTTTAGACGCCATACTGGATGATGAACTTACCGAGCACTTCTGTTCGGGCTTATTGCGGCACTTACGAAGAGCACCGGACATGTTGACCAAAATTTCCATCAGTTCATCCGCTGAGAACAGATCGAGGTTCCTGTTTTGCGCTGTTGGTTGTCTCCAGAATCCAGGGGGGATGGAGAGCTTTGGCCAGCAGAATCACCGGAAGTTGCTTGAGTGGAATGCACCTGCGAATTCGCTGAGGATCACGAAGAGACGGGAAATTCTCCGTCCGAAATGCCGGGACTTTGTCCTTCTTGCGTCCTGGTTGGTTGTTATTTGCCACCTGTTTTCGGATGCGTTTGGAGCACTGTCTGTCAGAACCTTGATGTGCACCACCACAGTTGGCGCATTTTAACACCACGGCTCCATCAGAAGTGGCGTGTTCGTGAGCGAAGTTGCTGCAGCGTGGCTTGATGCTGCAGTTGCGGGTTCCGTGTCCAAAATTGAGGCACCTTTGGCACTGCGTTACGTTACGATGGCCACCACGGTATGGCTCCCACCGTACGATGATGGAGTAGATCGATCGGATGGCTTGCAGTACATCGAGCGTCACCATCCCTTTCTTGAAGTGCACCAGGAAAAGACAATCCGGGTACGTCTTCACGTTTTCGTCTCTCCTTGTCATTCGGAAGACAGCGATTGGGGCCAGCTTGTACCGGCCCTTGATTTCGGCTTCGACCATCTTGGGGTCGAAGTTTGGTAGACCCCTGATGAATACCTTGAATGGCTTCTCACCGGGGTTGTCGTGCGTGAAGAATTCCACCCCATTCATAAAAAACGGCGGGAAATCCTGCCAGGTGCGGTTGCACATCGTTCTGCTTGAACTTGAAAAGATATAAGACAGCGCTGCTGTCGTGCCTCTACTCATTGTCACTTCGTACGGCGTGGCACTTGGTTCTGCAGCAAGCAGGACCAAGTCAGCGGATAAAGATGGATCACGGCGTGATCATCTGTCACACAATGAGGAATGAGACTTGGACATGTAAAATACCCCTCTCCCCTGTTTATAACGATAGCTCAAAACTCATTTTTTCTGGGAAATAAATTTTTAGCAGACTACAATTATTAGTAAAAAAGAGCTAACATTTTCAAAACAATAAATGCTAAAGAGAAATGAAATTCTGTTGATAAATTACCAACAACTATATATATGCAATTATATTAATATCTCTCTATATGCAATTATATTAACATCCAAAGTCCATCCTTTTTTTCCGTATTCTGCACAAAAGAAACGTTCTGCCCCGCCCCATTCATAATAAAACGGCGGGAAATCCTGTCTGTTGCGGGGCTTAGAAAGTATGTTTTATGCAGAATATGTAAAAAAGGAGGGACTTCGGATGCTAAACTAAATGCATATATGGTGCATCTTAGATAGAGAAGCTAACAAGCTAACAAAGAACACTGACAAAATTTCAAATATTGTTTTTATGTGTCCCATAAATGAACTGTGGCAACGTGATCAACAAATGAAATCTATGTGTCTGCCACTTACTTAATATGTGTAATTCTACATGATTTTCATTTGACCACACATAAACAGAATCCACTCAGAAGTACACATGAAATGTGTACGTCAAATGAATTGTATGTGTGGTCACGCATGGTTTTTATACGTCAAGAAAAATGTGTAAATTGTTATGAGTGAACCATTGAAATACATGAAAACTTTAAGATAAACTATAATAGTCTAAAATGCATGAAAAACATTTGCGTTCTTGCGTGGTTCTACGTCATATTTTGCTTGGTTCTACGTCATACTGTGCTCGTGTCTAGGACACAACCCTTTATTTTTTTATAAATCACTATACGTAAGATATCAATTCCGCCTACTATAAGAAAAGTATCATCAAACTGTTTGACTCTCGATAACGGATCGTGCCAGTTTGTGTTTGGCTCAATCTGACATTCATATTTTTTCGAGTATGGATCTCCGTCCCACGTGATAACCACCGGAGTAAATAATTGTATCGACAATAGAGAATTTGTTTTTCGGATGGTGGAGGATTGGCGTCTAATTTGAGAGTTTGGTGTTTGTTTACTTTTCGAGCATGTTCGTCTATGTTTACTTTCGGATGTACGTAACAATTTCTCATCTCGACTGTCCTACAGCGCACGTCTCGCCATGCATCGGAGAGGAGGTCACAGACAAACAGACAATGCATGAGCTATAATTAGTATAAACATCGAAATTGTTTACAAGCTTGTTTACAATCATTGCCCGAGCAGGAAACAATAACTTATTAATACCAAATTCAGGTATGAAAATAGCAAACTAAATATGGTATTAGTGAGGCTGACATAAGAGGTAAAATACCAAAAATAATACCTCAAAAATGCTCTTCGAATAACGAACTAATAAATCATTTAGTTATTACAATAACAAACGGATCACAGACGCTTTTTTAGATGCCAAAATACCAAAATTTGTTGTTTTGAAGGTCTTCTTATACCAATTCAATAACTCTTTTAGGTGCTATTTTTCTAAAAACTGAAAGATCCCATTTTGTTATTTTGCTATTTAATTGATATTTCACAAAAAAAAAATCTATAACTGAATAATATCATAACAAGGTTTTATACGACAAACTGGTCTCATACAACATTAAGATATTCATTTGTTATCGATAAGCTATCGAATTCTGCTCGGGTGCTGATTTATGCGAAACCCGAGCAGGATAAAATAGCTCATGAATACCTTATTCTGACCTGATACCAAAATTTGGTATTGACAAGCATGACATAAGAGGTAAAATGCCAAAGAATAATACCCAAAAAATGATATTAGGATACCAAAAGAATACCTGTGTGGTCTTGTTTTGGTATTGCATTATCTTTATTAGATCTTGAAATAGTATTGTGAGAGCATTTTTTTCGCATTATTTTTTGGTATTTTATCTCCATACCAATTAAAGGTAGATATTCGTTCCTACTCGGGTATCGCGCTTAAATTTACATGAATTGTCGTGTAATTTTTTACCAAATCAAGCGTTAATTGTATGTGCGCTATATATCACAGAAATTTACTTGAATTTTTCACACGGTGTAGTATTGAATGGTTACGAAAGAAAATTTGTGTTTGGCTCGTGACCAAAGAGATCGACTCAAAATGGAGTGGTTTTCACTCAAAATCTCAAAATCGTAGGTAAAATTTTCCCCGCTTTTTCGATAAATCTGCTAGAATATGACAAAAATCGACAACATTTTCCTCAGTCTAGGGGTATAGGCTGAGTTTCGTGACGAATTGTAGGGAATTTTGAACGAAGAGCTACGTCTGTTTGTCTGTGATGTGGTGTTGCATGCAGCGTACGCGTGATGCATATAAATATATATATATATTATTCCAATCAATTGAAAATGAATTTTCGAGAGGAAACTCCTAGGGTTCAGAAGTATATTTTTGAAATTATCACATTCAAGTGCGTTTATATTACAGTCACACATAAGTGGATGGACCGATATGTAAATAAAGGAAAAAATAAGTCTGAAATAGGTTATGTATACACACACTTATTTGACAGAAAGTGTCTTCATTGTTTAATCTAAAACAACCGTAGCTGCGTTTAACACTTGTATTGTACAGCCACATCAAACGTTAGATTCCTGATAACACATGAGATACACCTTTAAATGACGTCCGCGATCGTTCAGTCAGTCATAAAGATGCAAAACCGTTTGTATTTTGCTCGTTCCGTTTAACCCTGAATCCTAAGCTGCTGTACGCTTGCATCACCGTTCATGTTTTTACGACCACTTTTCTCGGATCAAAGCAGTCAGTAGTGGGAAAAATTAGCCTGTCTTGGCCAGACAATGACGACCGGGTCTAAGCATCCGAGGTCCGAGCCCGAGTACGTACGAATCAGGAACAACATAACATATCAAAGAACATTCCCGGAGTACAACAAAGAATCCGCTCGACCCCGTTGAACAAATATATCAGATTACATCAAAGCCAGATACTGCGCAGACGAGAACCAACATTACAAGCTTTTAATCCGAAAGCATTGCGTTCCACCATCACCGAGACTAACCTGAATCTGATTTCGCTGCCGCCACCGCCGCCACCTGAATCCAATTGTATGCTTTGGTGTGTTGATAGAAGCGGGCAGCGGTAGCCATGGTGGGTAGAGATTAAACACCGGAGTGCAGTTCAGATTGTCGTTTTTCGCGGGCGGTGAGAGCTTAGAATCACGGTGGACTACCACCGATCTAACCAGATGGAGCTTACCACCACTACCACCACGCACCGCCGAGGATAACATGCCGGAATCACAGAATTATTTGTGCGGTGTCTACTGGAGCAATTGTTCTCCCACTATCCGTCAGATGCAGGACACGATATTTTCGGAAGAGTGGAATCCCTCGGAGCAGGACACTGGCTGGAGGGTTCGGAAAACGCAAACAGACGTTTGAGCGAAAGCAAATTAACAACGGGCAGGATTTACGCTGTGTTCACAACCATGTTTTTACACTATCACCCTTGGGGCGCCCTCCCATTCTTCATAGGAAGGCATTGCCATCTGCTCGGGCACCTCACATGTTCCAGCGAGTGCACCCCCGTTAAGGGTGTGGTGGAAAAAACATTCCCTTTTCCGGGTACCGTCCAATACCCCTCCTCCTACCGCGGGCAAACTTCCCACTGGAATGTCATAAATATGAAAACTTATGTGAAATTGCAGTTTTTTTTTTCAACAACGATGCCATTTTTTATACGACCAGAGAACGTTTCTATCGGGTGTGGAGAAGAGGTGCAAGACTTGTTCATTTTTTGTTCGGTTACCTTACCACACGTGTGTAAACCGTTCTCTTACCGTCCCGGTCGAGCAGCGGATTGTCAGTTGACCATGTTCGACCGATTTTCAAATCTTCGACACCGCACCATGAATTGTCACGGTGCAACGTGAGTGGTGAATGCTTTCGAATATTTTGCAACGCCGTGTTTTTCGTTTTTTGCTGGAACGAACGAAGTTTTCCTCAACCCCAGACTGTTACGTGTAACTAATTTTCGCTTTCCGTTTGTGAGTGTGGTTACTCACCATGCATAACACAGATATGCCGGCTGGGGTTGAAGTGGCAGACTTTGTAATTAAGCGATTGCTTATCTCGGGAAGTTCTATCCCAGTCAGCTGGGCAGTTCACCCCAAGTTTTTTTTTTATCTCATAAAAAAAAACCTTTAAATATACACTGGTGGACATTAATATAAGGACGCTTTTGACCAGTTGCAGGTCTAATAGGATAAAACAATAAAAATGTTGACTCGACATTCTCCAATTGGCATGAATCTTTGCATAATTATGTGTTATGGGCAATCATTCACATTTTTGCAAAAACAATCGGCCATTAGTTTTGATGCATTTTTTTTTTCAAAATGGCGTCTTTGACATTTCCAATAAATTTTTGAGAATCATTTCGATCAAAAGCGTTTATTTTTATTTATTCTTTTACAATGAACACTTTTAAAACTGTTGGGTCATTATTGACATGACATCATTGATGATATTTGAACTCGTTATCCTTAGCGGAAAAGGTTTGGATTCTTACCTCTGTGCAAGGCCTGTCCCGAGGCCTGTCCTCTGCCAACGTGAATTTTTTTTTTTTTTTGAGTTCAATTGTTTGTTTTAGAATCAGTGGTCAGTGGTCAGTGATTGTACCAGCTCAAATTATTTTGAAGCATTGGATTTGTTAGCTGTTCCCGTCAGTATTTTGAAAATCGATTATAAGGATTGCTGGCGTTTTTTTTTTCTTTGATTTGTTTCCCGTCGACCTTGTTTCCCGTTCTGAGTACAAATGCCAGGGAGGCACCTTCCACACCTGGACCTTACCTACCGACCCATAAATTCATTGACCGGAAACTAACGGTTTTATTTCCCTTCCTAACGCAACATCAGGGATTTTATGCCTCAGAAAATCCCGACGGTAATGACTGGGATTAAACCCAGGTCCTTTGGAATGAGAGGCAGTTATGCAACTACACAACCAGGGCATAATTACTGATGACGATAGGATTATATTTTCCAATTTGGTTCTAAAAACTGACTGTACCATTTTCAATTGTTTTGGAATTTGTCAAGGTCAGTCGTATAGAGTATTGGCGTGAACACCAATTATTTTTGATTATCGATCTTGGTTGGCGGTAGCGTCAATTATAAAAGTAAGTCAGTTATTTTGAAGCATATGTTTCATTTAAAATTTATGCAAATTTATGCTAATCTGTGCTATTGACCTTTAGCTCTATCTTAAATTATTTTGAAGCATTGTTATTGATAGCTGTCTATATTTAAATATTGGTCATTTGGACTATCGCTAACTGTTTTGGATCATCGATTTTGATAACTGCTGGTGTCAGTTTTTGAAAACTGCCCATGCCCCCTCCATCATAATTCAGGCTTCTTTCAGGTTTTGTTTGGAGATTCTAATAACGACAATGGGTGACGTGGCGCTTTAGGTAGTGATGAAACGTCGCATCAACTATTCCACAGCCGCAGACAGTAATGAGCAAAGGCGGGCGCACACTTTTTGCCTATAGATTTGAAGACATAGGTACATCAAATCTCCGCGTACATAGTAAGGGTTAGGCAAAAGGTGTGCGTTTGACTTTGTACTGTCGCATTAATGGCCCTTCACTCATTTTCAACTTCTGATCAATTTTCATACTACCGTACTATCACGGAACTATCTACCTACCCTCTTCTGAGATCATTCTCTAGCTAATAAATTATCGCACTAAATCTTCATTTTAGATAGCGTTTCCAACCAACTCTGAAAATCACAAACTTCGCGTATGCAGTAACATAAAAAACACTTTGAATGCTTCCTAATATGTTTTTGTGCCGAATAAAGTTTTAATGGGTTACAGTAATAAGGATTTTAAACTGTATTTCAATAAAGTCTTTGTTACAAAATGTATCTTTTTAAAGTTTTTTGCTTGAATTTTGCCCAATTTAGACACAATTTTTTACAAGGAATCGATGCCGGATGAAGTCAAGTTTGGCCACAGTTTCGGTTTGTTGGTAAATCATCAAATGTCTTTCAAGAACTGTAAAGTAGATAATTATTGAATGTTATACATTTATGAGCATTTATGATTCATTCCAGGCTAGTGGGGTTGTGTCATAAAAACTATTTTTTACCAGTATACTGTTTAAACCATCTTCTATAGAAAAAAATATTTTAATAAGCTTTTGAAGACATATTTTATGATACCTATCTTTCGTTAGATGAGAAGAGGTTTCGTACCTGGAAAGAAAGATAAATTTGAGAAATTAGTTCAATGATTTTTTCACTCGCGATAGCAAATCTACACTTTTTTTTGCGGATGTATTATACCTGCCTACCAAAAATGCATCAAATTTTGTTTTCATTTATATCAGGCTTGAGAATTTTCAACCTGATGACGGTAAACTATGTAAAAAAAAACAACAACAAAGGTCAACGCTCATCTGACAGCACGATGTTCACTTTTACCTACTTTTGACTAGTTTGTCTCCTTTCTCCTTCTAATGTTGTCAAAAACGGAGGAGCAAAACCACCCAACAAGTGTTGTAAAGTGTAGGAACCCAACGTTAAGTATAATCATATTTACCTACTTTTGGGTACAACTAACTTACTTTTGGGTAGAAAGCTAGTGGAAAATTCCATACTAATTGCACACTAGTAAATGAAAACTACTTTGACCCGCTTTACCTACTGTTGGGTTCCTGCACTATAGTGCCGAGATGAGTGAAAAGAACTTTCTTTTGGGTACTTTTTTCTAACCGTGTAGAATCGATCCACTGATCACTCAAATTAAAAGTAAACACAACATTGCGGGTTGCCAAACCTTGCAGAAATAAAAATTAGTTGTTGTTGAAGTTGGCATAAAATTGTGTGACATAAAAAAGTGCCCATTTTAAATTTCAGTAATACGCATCATCTAAATACGAAAGGTTTGATTTGCTGCTTCTTGCTACACGTTCACATTACTTTGTATTGGTTTTTGTTCAAATCATGGAAAAACGAAATCAATTTCTTTGTGTATCCGTAAACAAGTAATTCGACAAGTGGAAAATTACGAATCACAGCGGGTCGTCGAAGAAAAGTACAGTATTAGCACAGCAGTCGTTGGAAAAATCTTCTTGAAATACAGAACGTTTGAAACAGTAGTGGATCGCTACGGCAGAGGCAGGAAACGCAAAACCGATGCAATAATGGACTCCAAAATCATGCGGGAAGTTAAGAAAAACCCCAAAGGTTACCATCAGGAAAATACAGGAAACCCTCGAGCTACCAGTATTCGATCGAATTATTCGCCGGAGGATCGCAGAACATGCACACTTAGAAAAATTTATGTAAATTTAGGTGCTCTGCGACTGACATATACGAGCGTCAATTTTGACATAAAATTGAGTCATAACAGATGCGCAATTTAGCTCAATAAAACGTACTTTCGAACTTTTCAGTCTCGGAGCACTTAATTTTACATGACATGTTTGTTTTTCGTCTCATACTTTATGTCAAGGATATTAGGTATTTCTAAGTGTGTGGATTGAAGAGTAAGTTTGCTCGAAAGTTGTCATTCATCAGAAAAGTGAATAAATCCAAAAGACTGAAATTTGCGGGAACATGCAGATAACCAGATAGAATACTGTTCTGTGAACGGATGCGTCCAAATTTGAGCTTTTCAACAACAAAAGACGTGCCCGTGTATGGCGCAGAGCAGGAGAGGAGCTTCAAGAACGATATATCCAACGCACGGTGAAGCATGGAGGTTATAGTTTGGGGATGTTTTTCTTGGGCTGCAGTGGGAAGCCTTGTCAAAATCGATGGAATTATGACAACAGATACGTACACTCCCGATCATAAGTTCAAGGACACCCCCAAAAAAACATGATAAATTTGTTATGTTCATATCTCTGTCATGTTACGTCAAATTTTCGTTCTCTTTAGATCATTTGAAAGGTTCTGAATGGAGCTTCCCTCTTAGGCAAATTGTTCAATATAATTTTCAAATTTTGTGTGCTAAAAGTTTACCCAAAGTTACAATATTTTTCAAAATTTACTCTGAAGAATCGTGACTGATTTTCTCAGAATTGGGTTGGCCAAATTTTGAAATGAAAGTAGTAGTAGAACATTTATGTGGTATAGTCATATGTCATACCATTCAAATAACCTTTGGGGTTCGAAAATTGAACGTAAAATGAGAGATCATTGAACAAAACATATTTGCATGGTTTTTTGGGGGTGTGTAGGGTAACTGATGATGGTTGGACCTATTTAGGCCGGTTTCACACGACGTCAACATTTATGTCGTATTTTTTTTTATGAATTCAACATATAATTATGAAAAATGCGTGATTAGGGGAAAGATCTACCTTTCTTGTTTCTAAGAATAACATAAAAAGTTAAATATTATGAACAAATAATTTTATAAAACGGTTTTATTCAGCAAAGAATTATGATGTTGGTTGGACCTATACTGATCTTGGTTGGACCTAAAATATGATGATGGTTGGACCTATTTTTGCAAATGCTAGTTTAGCCCATATTTGTTCAAAAACTTTGTTTAGAGCTTATTGGTTTCATGAAAAAACCCTTTTTTACAGTTTTTATGAATTTGCTATTTAAAAAAATCAAGAAATTTCAGTTTAACTTCATTTTAAAAAAAAAAGTTCATTTTCCACGCATTAGCTATTCATCATGGCTCATTTTCTCGGAAATCATTGACCCGATTTGGAAAACTTTTAACGTCAAACTATAGGCATTGTGGTCCCATTGAAAGCTATCGAATATTTTTTGAATCGGTCAACTGGGTCCGGAGATATGGCCGGAACAAGTTCCAGGGTATATGGAACATGGACCTAATTTTGACATGGAAGGAATAAAACCTATCATGCGACATTTCACATTACTTCCAAATTCGATAACAAGATCAATAACAAAATTGCCACTTCCGGGCATGTTCTGTGTGCCCTCGGGGAATTTAGGAGCTTAAAATAACAGAATATCAGAACTTAATTCCGGTTTTATAGTTTTTTTTTCTCCTAGGAGTTTTTTTTTTCGGAAATAAGTTTCAGTTAGCAATTTTTAGTTTGTTAACATTTTATTTCAAGTTAATTCACACACAAAAGGTGTATGAGAAGTGCTTAATGTAAATTTTGCGCTTTCGTGGTAGTTCGGAAATCGGTGGTTACCCTTTCAGCCAACCTGACGATGGAATTCCTCCTTTAAATTTACGCCCAACTAGTGACGCAAGGTCTTTAGCAGCTTCCAAGATCGTTTTGGTCGTCTTGGGACTGCCAGAAGCAGCGCACATACAAACCCAATCCGCTAGCTGGTTCTCCAAATCAACACTCAACACTATTTCCCTTCAATATTTCTTGTTGTGGCTTTCCTTAATTTTTGCGTAAAGCGTCGTTTTCGGAATATTGTACCTTTTCTGTGCCTGATACGCGGTAAGTGATTTATTTCTTGCTAAAGATTTTCGACCGTATAACTCTTTTCTTTAACCATTTTTTCAATCGAAGAAACTGATCACTCGGCCAAAACGAAATCGAATTTCAAATCAGCTGCGCATGAAGGATGTAGACAAACCGAAGCACACCTAGCGGCCGTCTTAGGAAACACATAGGTCCAACCATCATCATGCGTAGGTCCAACCATGATCATATTTATCTATTCGAATTTCGTCAATTATTCAAACATTTTAGTGAAACCAATGGATAAATGGCGTACTAACATGTTGTTTACACCTTAAAGCAGTATTTTACTGCATGAAAAAAAAAAAATGTAAAAAATATTCCCTTTTTGTATGTTTGAAAGTAAAGCATGATGACGAGCTAATGCGTGGAAAGTGAACTGTTTTGAAAACACATTGAAACTCAATTGTTTTGAAGTTTTTTTTCAATAAAACACCCATGCAAATTGAAGAAAAAGAGTTCTTTATGATAGTAAAGTGATCTTTGAAAATAAAAAATTAGCGAAGATTGACTAAACTAGCGATTGAAAAAATAGGTCCAACCATCATCAGTTTTTGGATAGGTCCAACCAGAATCAATTACCCTACATAAACTTATGATCGGTAGTGTACGTCAACATTCTACGTGAAAATCTCGAGGTTTCCTTGATTAAAACAGATCTGAAAAACCAGTTTGTGTTCCAGCAAGGCAATGATCCGAAACATACAGCAAAGAAAACCAAGTCTTACTTCCGTTCATGCCGCATTAAACCCATGGAATGGCCTTCACAGGGGGTGTATACCAGTACTTTCCAGTTTTTTGTAATCGGAAGCCGCCACACAGTGAGGCAGCGAAGCCATTCGCGTGGCCAAAACCTCTAGCGCCGTTGGTTTGCTTTCTACAGCGATACAATGTTCTACAAATTTGCTCAATATTAAAAGCGCCATCTATTGAAAGTTTCATATTAGTTCATTTTTACGCCACATAGGTGGCGCTCGCGTCTATCTTTTGAACGGAGCATCCTAGTTGAATGGCGAAGTTGTGTATGTTAAAGCGTTGAGAAATGTTGTCGAAGACATCGAAACTCTATGACTCACATCAAGAAAACTAACCTCTAAAATTGCGTTTTTTCTTTTTTTCACCTATATACGTCAAATGTAAAAGTTTTATGCTCTGATAATTAACAAAATGGTTTGACTCATCCAATAAATACCCATTTTTTTTTTTCGTACTTTTCGTCGACTATCGAACTTTCCAGTCTCGGAGACCTTAAGTTTACATGACATACGTGTTTACTTTTCATACTTTATGTCAAAGATTGATTCCGTCACGTGTAAAATTAGTTATTTCTAAGTGTGTATGGTAAATTCTTTCAAATTTGTTGAAATTTTGCTTTATGTGTGAGACATGATAATATGTTATTGGCCTGAATAGATTACAAACAATCAAAAACACAAGCACAGAAGCACGCAAATTCTTCACTAACGCAACCCAAACAAGTGCAATAACTGGTATTAATGAAGAATTAATTGACCGATGCGATACAATTCTTCGTACATTGTCTTCCGGATTTTCGATCAACATAACAGCATTTCGAAATTTTGCTGTAGAAACAGCTCGTCTTTATGTTAGCCTTTATAAATGGTATCCAATGCCAGCATCTGTCCATAAGGTTTTAATCCACGGATCACAAGCAATTGCTTCCAATTGGTATGTTAAGCGAGGAGGCTCAGGAAGCCAGAAATAAAGACTTCAGAAAATTTCGGGAACGATTTCAGTCGCAAAACAAGTCGAAAGGAAGCTATGGAGGACGTTGGAGGATGGACATTTTAAACCAGCAGTTTTAAGTCTCCTAGTAATCTATTCAGATCAATAACATCTTATCATTTTTTACACACAAAGCAAAATTTAAACAAATTTGAAAGAATTTACCATATGCAATATTCAAATGATGTTATATGAAAATGCCTGCAGTTGCCTGTTGAACTATGGTCGTTATTTTACCCAACAAGGTCCACACTAATCACTGTTAAAATATTGGCTGCTACTTTTTGCTATATTTTGAGTAATTTGCATTTTTATGCATCACTTTTTTGAGACCTTTATGTTAATAACTATATAATAAAGCATGGTATATAGAAAAATTTCAAAAATTATCAGGGTATAAAACTTATACATTTGACGCATATAGGTGAAAAAAGGAAAAAACACAATTTTAGAGGTTAGTTTTCTTGATTGCCCGATATCTCTTTTAATGTGAGTCATAGAGTTTCGATGTCTTCGACAACATTTCTCAACTTAACATACACAACTTCGCCATAAAAACCATTCGACTAGGATGCTCCGTTCAAAAGATAGACGCGAGCGCCACCTATGTGGCGTAAAAATGAACTAATATGAAACTTTCAAAAGATTGCGCTTTTAGTATTGAGAAACTTTGTAGAACATTGTATCGCTGTAGAAAGCAAACCAACGGCGCTAGAGGTTTTGGCCACGCGAATGGCTTCGCTGTCCCACTGTGCGCCATCTTGGTATTCAATATGGCATCCGACAGCAAATGCTGGTCCCTATCTACCACCTTGACTCCGAAAATACCCATATTGATGGATATTTGACAGTGTTTCCAACTTTTCCTGTATCTCATTTTGGATCTCTAGATTTCATCCCGATTCCAAAAATTCCCATATTGAAGCGTATTTGACGCATTGCTCTGACCCTGATTAAAAAACTGAGCATGCGTGGGCGAGCTAACAGTTACGCCAAATCGACGATCAAATGCATTGTTTACAAAAGCAGATGTGTCCCTTTGAAAAAGTATTCGAGAAATATTGAAAGGTATTTGACAGTATTTCCCACTTTTTCTGAAACTGAAAGTCGCCATATTTGATGTAAAAATGACGTTTGTAACGTTCTCCGTTAGTTTGTATTATATTTTTTTTATTATTTCAAACATCTCTTTTGTTAAGAACTTTTTCCAATTCAAGAACATCAAACATCCCTTTTCGATTCTAAAAATCCAATCCTTCGCATACTATAATGTTATAGCTAAAGTGCCTGAATTTATAAAGAGACGACATGTCATAAGAATTATAAATTCAGGCTCTTTAGTTATAGCAGTTTTAAAATTTGAATAAAATTGCCGTTTCCAATGCAATAGGCCTTTTGTAGCTTATGGTTGAAACAATAGATGGCCAATAAGTTAACTTGTCCAACATAATTCAATGAATTGTGGTATGTGAACGTGATGATGATTCGAAGAATTTGAGGGGTCGAGAGCTATTTAAAATTAATTTCTCGTTCACTTTAAATAATTGTCGACTAGAGAGCAGAAGTCAGCTTAGTGATATTTCTCTTCGGTTATATTCTAATTAAAGGTGTGTTCTAAATAAAACGGAGGTGTTTATTCATTTGTTCTAAATTATATAGTGATTTAATTAACTAAACAGTGGTGAAGTGAACTAAATTTAATTGTTTCCTTTTGTTCCTTTTAACTTGTTTTATAACAATAGTTTTTTGACGTGTTAAAATCACAACGGTGAATACTTTGCCCTTGTGCATTGTACGTTTATTACAAAAGGTAATAATTTATTGAATTTCATTTTATTATATTTTCCTAAAACTTAATTCCCGTTGGACAGCGAGCGTCCATAGGACGTTTTTATTACGGGCTAGAAACCCGTAGGCAATTCCTTGGCCATTTACCTGGCTTCTATACACGTAGTGTATTTCCGGTGCGACTGCTCTGTGGCCCGCCAGTTTCTGGCAGTCAAACGGGGCGAAAGGTTTTTCCGTCGGCCTGCCTTGCGATTCCTGACGGTGTGGTTCCATTCCGTTCCATAGTGGTTGCGTAACGGAATCAGAGTACGTGAAGGCCACTAGGAGCACGTTGGCTACCTCGAACGGATGATCTGGTAGAGTACCAACATCCACCGAGAACCTCCCCGCACCTTTAGTTCGGCCGTTGTTCTCGTGAGCATCCACCGTCAACGCTCCATCCCTGCTACGTCGCTACACCGTTAAATCATCGCACAGCATAGTGCACCCCCCGCTTGCCACACTGTCAGCTGCCAGCACATCAGTAAAACCCTGCGCAGGTATGTTTCATTTATGGCCATGAACTCTCAATACAACACACACACACACACACACACGCACACACACTCACACACACAAGAATTAAGAAAAGAAGGACAATATATATTGTATATACATAAAATAAATTCATCATAGACTACCTTTTTACGTTCATTTACGTGTGGAGGCGAACCAGCCCAAGGCTGAAAGCCTCCTCAATAAAGCTAAATAATAATAATAATTCATTTACGTTCAAGATCCCTGTGGTAAATCAGTCCACCGGGTGACTTCTGCATTATGTTCCACTTTGCGTTCGTTTTCGGTTGCAATCATTTTCATTGCGTTTGAGTTCACCACGAAACCGTTCGGAAAACCCTAGAGATTTGCTTTCCTGCAACCATAGCTAAGTCGGGCAACCTTAGAAAAACACGACCAGTGGTCTCTCGTTATCGGCGCATAAGCCACTGTGTTATCAGGAGTCCTGATAGAGGCCGTTCTACGACGGTTACACGTTGACATCGGACAACGATATCCGGTCTCTAGACATCACTCTGATTTCAAAAATATCCATATTGTCAAAATTTATCACTTCTCTGAAATCGCATGCCGCCATTTTGGATTTCAAAATGGCGTTGGACATCAATTTTTGGTCTCTATACGGCAGCCTTATTCAGAAAATACCTATATTGAAGGTTATTTGACCGTGTTTCCAATTTTCTACAACCGGAAACCGCCATATTGCATTTAAAGATGGCGGTAAACATTAAGATTTACGGTCTCTAGGTTTCACCTTGATTGCAAAAATATAAATATTGAAAAATATTTGACAGTATTTCCCACTTTTTATGAAACTGGAAGCCGCCATCTTGGATTTAAATATGGCCTCGGACAATGATATCCGGTCGTCATTTTGATTCTGAAAATACCCATATTTAAGAGTATTTGACAGTTGCTCCAATTTTTTTCAAAACCGGAAGCCGCCATCTTGGATTTCAAAATGGCATTGGACATCAATTTCTGGTCTTTTGATGTAATCGCACTTCCGAAAATATCCATATTGAAGGTTTTTTGACAGTATTTCTCACTTTTTTGAAACTAGAGCCACCATCTTGGATTTCAAAATGGCCTCGGACAATGTTGTGTGGTCTCTAGACGTCACCCTGATTCCGAAAATACCTATACTGAAATGGCGTCGGGCATCGATATCCGATCTCTAGACGTCATTTGATTCCAAAAATACCCACATTAAAGAGTATTTGACAGTTTTTCACACTTTTTCTGAAACAGGAAGTCGCCATCTTGGATTTCAAAATGGCGTCGGACATCGATTTACGGGTTTTAGACATCATTCCGATTCCGGAAATATCAATATTGAAGTGAATTTAACATTATTTCAGACTTTTTGTGAAATCTGACGTCCGCATTTGAATGGATGGGGTCTTGTTGTGATGCTTTTTTTTTTGTCGAAAGAAAAGAGAAAGAACCCATTCGGACACGAACGAAGAAGTTTGCTTTGAGGTATAATGTTGTGTTCAACTCAGAACCGAGAGTGTGACCTGTAGTACATTGCCACAGGAACAGTATGAGTGACATAGGACTAGAGTCCAATTTTTGGCCATGATGTATGTGAGCAATGTAAAAAAAAATGTGTTTATACCTATATTTTCTTATTAAAAAGAAAAAAATAAACTGACATTTTAGATATTCTATATCTTTTCCGACATATTAAAAAAAACTGTTTTTTTTTTGGTCCGTAAACTTTTTAATACTTTATAATAAGAAAACGGAATTATTATAACAAAACGGGTTCCAGCTTGTGGAACAACAAACAATACAATATAGAAACAAAAACGCTTCTTATTTGAGCTCAATCAAATTGATCAGTCCAGCATTATTTTAAACTCACAATATTTCCAGGACAGCGTAAAACAAAACCCATCGTGCTTCTGGGATTTCGTGAAAAAGCGGCAAGCATCTTCTCGCATCCCATGCAACGTTACCTCCAATGATGCCCAGGCTAATACAAATGTGGATGCTGCAAACCTTTTCGCCATGTTCTTTGAAAGCGTTTTTAGTAAAGTATCACCTGTACTAAGGCGCGATTGTTTTGCTCACGTTCCTTCGCACAACATCAAGCTACCCGTTATTCAGTTTTCCGCAAATGAAGTAGTAGAAGTCATCGATGAGCTTGACATCAAAAAAGGATCTGGGACGGACGGAATACCACCCCTGAAAAACTGTTCAAGAGAACTAGCGAACCTAATTGCTCGCTTATTCAACCGATCACTTCACGAAAGAACCTTTCCGACAGCTTGGAAAGCTGCTTGCATCGTCCCTATTCACAAATCTGGCAACTGTAATCAGGTGACAAATTATCGCGGCGTATCTATACTTTGCTGTCTCAGCAAAGTGTTTGAAAGACTGGTGCACAACGTTCTATACAACGTAGCGTCTCCCATCATCTTTGATGGTCAGCATGGCTTTATGAAGCATCGTTCTACAACAACGAACCTCATGTGTTACGTCACAGCACTGTCTCGCGAAGTAGAAGAGGGGCGGCAAGTTGACGCGGTGTATGTTGACTTTGCGAAAGCCTTCGACACTGTACCGCACATTCTAGCCGTGGAAAAACTGAAGCACATAGGTTTTCCAGATTGGATTACAGAGTGGATTCATTCGTACTTGTGCGATCGTACTGCATATGTTGCGGTCAACTCGACTCGATCCCGCACTTTCAAAATCACGTCTGGTGTACCCCAAGGAAGCGTTCTGGGACCATTAATATTCAACATTTTTATAAATGACCTGTGTCTGCTGCTTTCTTCGTTTAAGCTTTCATTCGCTGATGACCTAAAAATGTATCGTGTCATAGCTTCTCTTCCGGATTGTATTGCCCTACAAGAAGATATTGATACTATACTGGTATGGTGTGGCGATAACGGCATGCGGGTCAATAACATGAAGTGCAAAGTTATTACCTTCGGTCGCTGCAATAACCCCATTCTTCATCAATACAGAATGGAAACTGCATCATTGGACCGTGTGTCGTCCATATGTGACCTTGGCGTTACCATCGATTCGAGTCTCAGATTCACCGAACACGTGAGCATTAGGGTAGAGCACTACTTCGGCCTAATCGCCCATTTTGGGCCTATCGAGCAGAAAACTTCAAATAAATCCATGATTTCAGAGTTATCAGGTCAATTATGCGTTTGGTACGATACTTTAGTTAATAAGCTACTGAACGAATTCAATGAGAACGCGTGGTATGAAAGTTTGCACCCATTATTCCCAAAAACAAAAGAAGCGCTCCGACTGAATCAATTTTTATCTTCATACGATAGGCCGAAGTGAATTCATTGGCGTTTCAATTGCGTTTCAATGCGTTAGGCCGAGTTTAAAATCCGTAGGCCGAGTTTGGCGTCAAGAAGCAGTGTTGGACTTTTGACAATATCTCAACGATTGGTTTCTCGTTTTCAAATCTTAAGGTACGTACGGAAAGGCAAATCAGTAATAATAACATTCCGTTTGGTGCAAAACTTATCTAGATTAAGAAATACTAAGTGCGTGTTATTCTTAATAGGCCGGAAATGAGGTATTTAACCCTACCACTGCCAAAGCTTTTTCTGTGCTGGGATTCATCCGTCGCCACGCTTCCGAGTTCACCGACATCCACGCTTTAAAAACTCTCTATTGCTCGTTGGTTCGTAGCATTCTGGAGTACGCTGCTCCGATTTGGTCCCCTTATTATGTAGCTCATGTTTTCACGATTGAACGGGTGCAGAAAAGGTTCTTACGGTTTACACTGAGACAACTTCCTTGGAACGATCCGACAAATCTTCCTCCTTATTCTGACCGATGCAAGCTCATAGGATTGGAACCACTATCTGTCAGACGAGTAACGATGCAGCGGCTATTTATTTTCGATGTCATTGGAGGATCTATAGATTGCCCTGAACTTCTCGCACAGATCCCAACATTCCTCCTCGACGGTTTCGGAGCTCAGCTTTAATAGCAGTCCCATACCACAGAACAAACTACGGCTACAACAACCCTTTCGATTCGTGTCTTCGCTTGTTCAATGTTGTCTGTGACGAATTCGATTTTAACTTGACTAAAAACGTTTTTAGAAATAGGATTAGTAGTAATTTCTAGTTTATAAGTAAAATAGTTCAGTATGTACGACTAGTCGAAGACGGTGATAAATAAATAAAAATAAAATATTTGTACTTAAAAAAACAATGACCAACAAATAACCAAACAAATCCACAAATCTTACATTTTCAGCTTTATAAGCCGCCTTCAAGAGAAAGCTGTGTAATGATTATTGGATAACCAATAAAAGGTTGAATAAGCGCCATTCAAGTTCACACACAACTAAACAGCTGTATAGAAACGTAAATGGAAATGCAAGAAGAGCTTGTTATAACCGTCCCAACAGCCATAAGTAGCTGACTAAGCTCGCCAAATTTGCTTGTATAGAGGTTGAGTAAAGGTTTCCTCATATCGTATAACGTTTGAATACAGCTTGAGACTGTATAAATGAAATGAGTAAAGCGTTTACATTGTGAAAATTGTTAGTTGGGTATTAACTCAAAATGTTCACTAATATAAAACCCAAACAATCCTGAATCTGCTACAAATTACACTATCATGAATTCTCCAATCAACATATTCTTCTTCAAACCCATCATCAGCTTTTTAGTAAGATAAAACGCTTTTTTTGCAAACCGAACAATGCAAAATAACCATTATTTAAAAATGTCACATTTGACATTGAACCGACTTAAGCTGCCCACACAAAACCTGATTGTTCTTCAAACTCATCCCTACCAACTGCATAATTTTCACAATGTGCACACCCATAAAAAACACCACAAATTTTAGGCTGTCCCAAACCAGCGAAACACGAAACTGTCTGCTGCTCTCTCGTATATTATTCTGCCATAAGAAAACGAGAAACATCCCATCAAATCCTACGACAATGAACTTTTTAACTCTTGCTCCGCTGCCTACGCAAAAACTCACTTCACCTAAATCATAATCACCATGATCAAAAATACCCCACAACGTTTGCTTTCCCATCGAATCTTCACTGCAGGACAACCTGGGCCTAGTATTGAGCAAATGTAGCATCAAAAAAAAAAAAGAGTCGTTAATTTGTATGCCCTTTATGGCACTGGCAGTGATGTTTCCTAACCGAGGCGGTCCTTTTCAGTCAGCCGTTCGGTCTGGCGAGGTTCTTTCACTGCCATATCCCACCACTGCCACCACCACCATCAACATCACCATCATCATCCGGTGGCGGCGTGGCAGCTTCTTCCATAATATCGATAACGAACTTTTTGGCCCAAGAGTACTCAACACACATCAAACAGCGCAGCAACGGACGTGTGCAACTAGCTACATATGTACTCTTATGTTGTGATATGATGATGTACCGGAGTCGTGTGGCCTCAGATTCGTTGCGGTGATTGCCATTGGCTGGCTGTGATGTGATGCCTTGGCACGATGATGAGGATGACGGGAGAGAAATGGTTCACTCGTTTAATTATTATATGGTGCCCTTTTTTGGGACACTGATGTCCATATTTCTGGATTGATAAAAGGTGAAAGGCGGAAGAGTTCTTTGACGTGGATTTAACAAGGGGCTTAGCTGGGGTTTGTTTTGCGCCAAATTTGCCCTCAAATTCGTTAGATCCTGTTTCTAATTGCATTCATCAACAATAATTCGATTTTTTTTTCAGAATCATTTTCTAAAAAAAATGGTTTAATTCACAACCCTTTGTGGGAACCCCCCGTTGAAACCATAATTTTGCGCGCCAACTTTTGGCCTGACAGGAGACCCACATTTGCAAATGAGTACCTCCACTTCAATCATGATTGAATCAGCGAAATATGCAACCCAACCAGAGCTCGCGGAAAAGCATCAGACGCCAATCCAGCACGGAGACCACGCTGCAGTCACAGCACATGTACAAATAAACCCCGCTAAGTCCACTGACAGAAAAAAAAAATCGATTCTCATGGAGTCAGGCTTTGCTGGCTGGCAGGACGCGGACCATGGAGCTCGAAACAGTGGATCTACTCGTTACTCTTCGGAGTAAAATCATACGGAACCGGTTTTTGGGATGCCCGAAAAAAGAAAGAACCACGCTTTCGATGACGATGACGATGACGATGATGACGACGACGACCGTTGGAGAACGTGTTTTGCGTCGTCATCCTCTTCGACGGCGTCGTCGTCGTACACTGGGACTGGGTACCTATACCGACAAACTTGGAGTTGTTTTGAACCAGCAGCAATGTTATGCATCGGCATCAGGTTTTTTGTTTACCAATATTTGGTGGTACACATACCTGCATATTGGCCGGTCAGCACATACTGGCACGATGGGAAGGCTTGGTCATCAATGCAGGAATCAGTGTGGGCTTTCATCATGGGATACTTTCACATGCGCGAGGCTTCGAGGAGAAGACCTGCTGCCACTTGGCCGTTTGCTTTTGAGGTTATGTAAACAAAACAGTGTGAAGCTGTCGTGAGAGCTTTGGTTCGTGATTGCACATTGCGAATTATACTGCGTAACTAATTCCTAGTGCTAAGTGTTAATTAATTGCTAAGGGTGTCCAATTAGCGACAAGTAAGTCAAAGTTTAATCGGTTTTAGAACTCTGGGCCTATTTTAAATAATCATGATTATTTCTAGGGTTCAGAATCATAAGGACGTAGCTGCAATGATCGATTTTCTCTTTTGCTAATAACTTAATTGGATTAACATTTCTCGTTGGGTTTGATGTTGCTTTTGCTTACTAATACAACCTTTAACTTTGTCTGTGCTTTTACTACACTGTATTGGAAAACAATCGGAAAATTGGATCACTGAAATGTCAAGCTATGTTGTATAATAGTTATAAAGTTACAGCTGATTATATGTGTGCCATTTTGATCAAATACACCCTTTAGTTCCTCTCAGAGTAAATTTACCAGGAATGTAATATGTAGCATGTTTCCCTTTTTAGCTGTTTCCCATGAAATCGAACTAACTAACTAACTAACTAACTGACTAACTAACTAACTAATGAAATCTGTAGTCTGTGATAGGGAAATCGCTTCTTTGCCACCACAGAAACATTCATTCATATTCAGAAATTGTGAGTGAAAATTGTTACGATTTGTTATAGGGAGTAGTTGTTTTATAAAAATGACATTTTCCGCGTTACGTTATATTTAAACGGGAAATAATATTGTAGTCTCACTGACAATTGGTAAATACCATCGATTTAGCACAAGAATGTAACTCTTTCTGTGAACATTTCTGGATTGTTCGGCCCGAGTCAGAAGCTCCTACCGTTGGAACGTTGTCCGATTTTTCCTATGTGAAAATGAGCTTGGTACGACATCTTTCTTAAATTAAGCTCATCCTACACACAGCAAAAACAAATAATATTACATCCAAGAGGATGCACCTCTATCATGTCGAAAATCTCATGTAATTTTTATGGTCATACAAATAAACAAATGCAGTAAAAGCAACGTAATGTCAGTTCATGCACTATATTAATGATGATTTTGTCCTTTTTGGCAAGCAATATAACACCATATTTTCGACACGATTGAACTTTGATATGATATTAAAAATTTTTTTTTTTGCTGTGCACCTGACCGATTTCATCCGATTGACTCTCCACAAATGAGAGCGATGAATTCACCGTCGGATCGGATGATATCGGGTAGGTGCAGATTGAGCTTAAGGAAGTTTTTCTGCTCAGTGGCAGAGAGACAGAGAGAGCAAAATTCCACATTTTTTTACCGCTGACTTCCTACTGCTGCTGCTGGTACCACTTATCATGCCATCCTATGCTAAAACGAGCACTGTTTTATAATTTTTCAGGTTCAATCAGAACGATGTGCAAACAAGCGATACAATTATCACTTTTAATTTGTATATTTCACCATTTTTTTGGAAAAATAGAAAAATATTTTTTTCAGCAGATTTGTACAGTTATTTCCTATCAAGTGGTGTATTTGGATTTCTATTTGGTCTATAAATGACAACATAATAAGCGTTCAAAACCTAACACCTTTTTGTGACGGTCGCAATTTTAGATTTGATTAACCCTCTGTGCCTTCCCGTAATATGTAGTCTACGTCAGAATGAAAGAAAAAAAAAACCTTTAGTCAGTCAAAATTGGATTCCATAGCCCCCAAATTAAGCAATTATACCGATAATGACGATGCATCAGAACCCTACTCTGAACCACTTCAAACTAGGGAACAACGAATAGATGATTAGAAATCACATAGTTGAAGACTAACTAACTGTTTTTTACTTGTTTCACGATCATCCTCGGTCCAGGCAACTCGAGGACTCATCACTACTAACAAGGCATAAAATGACATAAATGATGTCCAGACGGTTGTTCAATAGAGCTAAAGCTACTTCAGATTGGGGTTAATACAAAAAGGCCCTAACTGAATACAACGGAGAATTGTGGCGAGCTAAACGGAAGGATTGGAGACGGGTATGTGAAGACATCAATAAGGCTCCAGCAGCTGCAATGATGCATAAAGATGGAAGTTTTTCTGCTGACTCTTCTGAAACACTGGAAGAAATGATGAGGACTCACTTTCCGGAGTCGACACAATTTTCACCTGAAGAATAGGACTTTGAAATGGCGGGACATGAATGGTCAATAGATGCCTATCAGAAATCTTGTGAAATCTTCATGCCATCTAGAGGTGAATGAATATTGAGTTCTTTTCAACCTTTCAAATTTGCCGGGAAAGATGAAATATTCCCAGTATTACTTCAACAGTGGAGAGAAACGCTCAGCCCCATCCTTACTGGAGTATTCATAGCCAGTGTTGCTCTGAACTACATACCAAAAGCTTGGAGAAAGGTTCGAGTTGTTTTCATTCCAAAAGCTGAAAAAAGAGATAAAACGACTCCGAAAGCCTTTAGACCCATAAGCCATTCATCTGTTCTGTTAAAGACAAAAGAAAAAATTCTGTATGATTTCATAAAATCAACAAGTTTGGCGAGGTTACTTCTTAGTTAATTCCAATTTACTTATCATCCCGGTAAATCTCCGATAACGGCTCTACAATCACTAGTTAATAAAATCGAGAAATAGGTTAAAACCAAGGAAATAGTCGTGGTTGCTTTTCTCGCTAATGAAGGTGCATTCGAGAATGCATCCTACAGATCAATGCGTTCAGCTATGGAAGCAAAAGGCTTAGATAAATGCCTCACAGATCGAGAAATATCTGCTGATCTTGGAGATGCCCAACTAACTAATCATAAGTTTAAGGACACCCCCAAAAAAACACGACAAATTTGTTATGTTCATATCTCTGTCATGTTACGTCCAATTTTCGTTCTCTTTAGATCATTTGAAAGGTATCGAATTGAACTTTCCTCGTAGGCAAATTGTTCAATATAATTATCAAATTTTTTGTGCTAAAAGTTCACCCATAGTTACAACATTTTTCAAAATTTACTCTGAAGAATCGTGACTGATTTTCTCAGAATTGGGTTAGTCAAATTTTGAAATAAAAGTAGTAGTAGAACACTTATGCTATACCATTCATACCATTCAAATAACCTTTTGAAATCAAAAATTGAACGTAAAATGAGAGATCATTGAACAAAACATATTTGCATGGTTTTTTGGGGGTGCCCTTAAACATATGATCGGTAGTGTATGAGATCGGTGAAAGGTTGCCCTCGAAAAGGGGTACTATCAACCTTAATTTTGGTCTTTAGTAGTGGGCAAACTCCTTAAAAGTTTGGCGGATCAAGGTTTCGAGGTGATTGGTTACACAGATGATGTGGTCATTATGGTGCGTGGAATATGGAATATAAAATTACGATTTCTAATCGGTTACAAACTGCGCTCCACATGATTTTCAAGTGGTTTAGGAGAGAGAGCTTAAATGTAAACCCTTCAAAAACGGTCATAGTACCCTTCACCAAAAGAACACAAGTTATGTTAGTACAGCCTACTCTAGGGGTTCAAATTGAGTGCGCGGAAGAGGCTTAATACCTAGGTGTTACTTTTGACCGGAAACTAAATTGGAACTCTCATCTCGATAAGGCTAGAAATGCGCTATGGGTTTGCAGTAAAGCTGTGGGGAAAACATGGGGACTATGACCAAATATGGTATACTGGATATATTCAGCAATAGTTTGACCAAAAATTTCCCATACTTCACTGATATGGTGGCCCAAAATAAATGAAGCAACCGCTCAAAAGAATTTAGAACATCTGCAAAGACTTGGTTGTATATCAACGACAGGGCAAAAGTACACCATCTGTTGTTTGTTGCCTTGTATGCCATTCTCAATATTCTGCCCATGCATCAATTTATTAAATTACATGCAGCAAAAAGTGCCCTACAGCTCAAACGTCAAAATAAAATTTTAGATGGCAATCAGGTAGGGCATTTGAGTATCCTAAAGGATTTCAACTTAAATGTAGCTGGTAATACAGTGGACGATTGGATGGTAACGAAGACAAACTATGATGTTTCCTTGAAATTGGTTAAATCAAGCCGCCATATTTGAAAACCTGGTGAGCAAAATATACGTCCAGGATCTATTGTATTTTACACCATCGGGTCGAAAATGGGTGTTAATACTGGAGCAGGGGTCTATGGCCGTGGAGTCAGTAAAGTTGTACCAGTCTTACAGTTTTTCAAGCTGAAACTCAAGCAATCATTGAATTGTGAATATCTGCCAAATAAGGAAATACAGGTTTGCTAAGATCTGTATATTCTTGGACAGCCAAGAAGCTCTTAATGTGCTTAAGGCATTTACATGTCTAGTGTGGGAATGCTTTCTTTCTTTAAAACAATTGGCCAAAAGGAACGAAGTTACATTATACTGGGTGCCCGGCAGGCTTGATAAAACTCCTCAAGTTCACTGAAGGATTTAAAATACTCTTATCATGCGAGTTTAGGAAGCCCTCGCTTCGAGTGAGTGAAGGCAGGAATATGGAAGAGGTAAACAAAAACTCCCCGAGACTGAGGAAGAGTGAACTGAAGCGAGAGGTTGATTTGACGAGAGGTGCACTTTTAGAGGCTCCGGATGATTTTTTTTTGTTCGAGGCATAAAGCTCAGAGTTCACCCAGGGTGAGAGTTATAGCGAATTCGTTTATTATTCAGTTCCAACCTGGATCGGGTATCAAGATTGGGCCTGCATGTTTTCTGACAAACGTCAGTTCGATCGTTTGTTTTTAAAACCCAGCTCAGGTTGAGGTTCGCACTGACAAAAAGTTCGGTTTCGCACTGGGTTGGAACTGGTTCCAACCCCGATAATAAACGAATTCGCTATTAGAGTGTGTGAAAGAAAACATGAAAATGAATGGCAACGAACATCACTCTCGTGTTATCCCCTTTCGCTCACAAACTGTGAGGTCGGTAGAATGATTTGTGAGTAGCAGTTCTACTCCTTATAAAAATGCTACGTTCGGCTCATTTCAGACTCGCGAGTGAGGCTCCATCAAGCCTGGTGCCCCGTCATTGTGGTATTATAGGAATTGAAAAAGCCGACAGTCTAGCAAGACAAGCTTCTGCATCGAGATTCACCGGTCCGGAACCATTTTGTGGAGTCCCTGAGTGCGTCCTAAGAACTTGGGAAATGTTGATGGTAGAATCTAATTGGAATACCACGGATACATCCAGACAAGTCAAAAGATTTATAGATTTATGATAATTTATACGAAAAGGTGATCCACCTATGATGCGGAGCGACAGCCCCTAATACTGTCACATATGTTGATTCGTAGTTTTCGGCCACCGTTCATTCAGTCAAACATCTATTCTTTCAAATGTTCGATTAGCCATCTTTTTTTTCAGCCTAGTGTTTAAGTGATCAAACGTCATTTTGCCACCTGTTCCTACATCAAGCATCCTTATTTACAATATCCTGCCCCCTCATGGATACATTTCGGACATCTTGCGTGTTAACTTCAAAGGCCTTGTGTGATGTGATCGTCCTGGACCACAAAATACATGATGACCTTGTGAACGACCTGGATGCTTCGAGTGGACTTGGTTTATGCCATCATTTATCATCACCAGTTGTGCATTACTACTAGTGACTTCCGTTACGTTGATATTTGATCGCTTCTTCTGAGTTTCCATAACCCGGTATAAACTATGGATCACTTAGTAATGAAACAAACTCTTTTGCTTATTGCAGCGCTCCTAGTGGACGTTTTTGGAAGCTCTTGATGTCTACTTGTTGACAACAACAATAACAGTGGAAAGCTGGCTAAAGTATTGAAATTTCCTAAAAACACCGAATGGCACATGCTCAAAACGTACAGGGAAACGTTGACGACGAATCGGAAGCCTCAAAGTAAACGACGGATTGGAACTGCCAACTGTCAGCTCCATGGAAAGGTCGTAAGGTCGATCAGAAGCAACCCAGGCATGTCCGATTGCGATTTGAGTAAAAATTATGATGCCACCCATAGTACAGTGCAGTGAATTTGCTACCGCGAAGGCTTACAGACATAGCGCGCCAGTAAGCAACCAAATCGATCACTCAAACAGAATACCGTATCTAGAACCCGTGCTCGGAAGCTGTATGACAACCTGCTGAACAAGTCCGGTGGGTGCATACTTATGGATGATGAAACCTATGTAAAAGCCGACTTCGGACAGCTTCCATGACCAAAATTTTACAAGGCGAAGATTCGAGGGCGTGTCCCTGACAGATTTAAAATTTGATTTTGCGGATAAATTCACACGCAAATATATGATCTGGCAGGGAATTTTCAGCTGCGGTCAGAAGACAAAGATTTTCGTCACTGAGAAAATGAAGAGCTCAGAGGTTTACGATAGTGACATTTTGGCGGGATCTTGCGAGTTGTCACTACAGCCGGGAAGTACAACAATGGTACAATGACAGCGTAGTCCAGTTTCTTCCGAAAACCCTCAATCAGCCCAATTATTCCCAGTTCAGGCACATTGACAACTACTGAGCAATTATGAAGAGGAAACTGAAGGATAAAGGTACAACCATTAAAACGACAGTTGATGGTGGGATGAAATAGCCAAAACAGTGGACGAGACCGTTGTAAGCCGCTTGATGGGTCCGTGTATCCGTTAATTCAAATCCGAAATAGACCCAAATTATGTTGTTCCATTACTAAGTGGGCCATGCTTTAGGAACACATTGCACTAACGTACTTCCACTACTGGTGCGTTTACCCTAATGCTGCCAAACTTATAATAAGGCCTGTACTCGAAAAAAAAATGCACCAGACAAAAGTGTTCGCCAAAAATTTATATTGAGTCGAATTTGTTGAAACTTTCAGGGAATGAACAAATACATATGGATTATGTTTCGGCATAATTACTTTATTCAATTTCCTTTCCTTCGCTGAAAGCCCGCACCTTTCTCTTAAGACCCCTCATTACATTTTGTGCAATGGTGGAGCCGAACTTTTTGGTCACTTTCATCCATTCTTTCGTCAACTCCAGCTCGTTCTTAAACACCTTGAACGATTTTCGAACTTTGGCCTTCATTATGGCCCAATATCTTTCCACCGGACGAATCTCTGGTGAATTTGGGGGGTTGGTGGTTTTTGGTACAAAAACAACGTAATTGTCTCTGTACCAATCCAACGTCGATCGCGCGTAATGGCATGATGCCAGGTCCAGCCAAAATAATGTCTCGCCTCCGTGGGACCGTAGGAAGGGCAACAGACGCTTCTGGAGGCACTCGGTGCGGTAAATTTCGCTGTTGATGGTACCCATTGTGATGTACGGTTTAGTCAGTTTACCGCATTGGCATATGGCCTGCCCGAGCAAGTATTTTTTGGCGAATTTGTCCACTTTCTTCTTCCTTATGACTTCCGGAACATGAAACCGTGATTTGGCAACGTAGAACTCCAGCCCCGGTATCTGCTTTGCGTCTGCCTTGTTTCGTCATCCATAACCACACACATCGGTTTCGTTAACCACTCTCGATACAGCTTCCTTGCGCGGGATTTGGCCGCCGTGTTTTGTTGATCACGCCGGTTCGGTGCCTTCCGGACCTAGAATACACGAAACACAGCTCGTTTCATGGTTTGTTGAACGAACCAGGCGGAACACTTTGCCTTCAGAGCCGCGTCGCTAATCGAAAAGGTTCGGATTACGCTTGAAATAATCCAACACCTTCCGGGCCTTAACAGGGTCAGCTGTCTTCGATTTTCTTCCACTTCCAGCCCGCCGCTCGGTCGTCTGGGACTCCTTAAACGATTTCACCACCCGAGACACAGTTGTATGGGTGATTCCCAGTTGTCTTCCGATCCATCTCATGGTCGCAGTCGGATTTTCCATGACGGCGCGCAAAATTCTCCGGCGATTTTCTTCTTGTTTCGATGACATCTCAATAACCACTGAACCGATTGTTATGAAATTTTGCACATGTAAACAATTCACTCGAAACTAGTTATACCCAGATTTTCATCAATTTTTACCCACGGATAAAAAAGTTACACACGGATAAAAATGGTGTATTTTTTTTCGAGTACAAGCCTTATGTTAGTTTCAGCATATAATCGTCAAACGGCCCGCAACAACGACTAACATAATGAGTTACACCAATAAACTCTATTCTACGAAGTATTGGCCCGTTATCAGAATGACTCGGTTTATGTAGACGTTCTTAAGGTCACAACTCATCAGAATGAAAATGGTCATCTAATGGCCCCTAAGCACGTTCCGCAAGCCTCGAAGAATGTGGCCAATGTGGAGAATGTGCAGCAGAAACCAGCTTTCAGCTATCCAAAGGCTCTAGAACTGGTCTTCGATACCCCGTAGGGAATAGAAAAAAAAAAAAAAAACATTCATTCAGTTTAACTATGTTCGACTGAAAGCGAAATAGAAAGAAACGACATATCAAACACTTACATCGAATCCCCGTCTTGGGCCATTCTTTCTGGAACCAATTCAATCTCTATTGATTGATCAAACTTTATGCTTAAAACAGCTATCTTACAGTTTTCCATGCGATTCAGCATCCGGTGCAATAATTTTCTCAATTTAAACGCCATTTGGAACGCTCGACGGCTACCACGTTCAACGCGATCATCTCGCTGTCGGTGCTTCACACCTGACACATCAATTTCCAATGTCTACGATAAACGCGAAACGTGCCTCGGATTACTCATTTCCTTGCCAATAGCCGATTTGCACCAACTATCTGGAAAGTGTTACAAACGTGGCCCATCGTCGTCTCGATGCACAAAGCGCATCTTCTGCGTCGTCGTCATTCAGAACTCATTTGCGTCGTTACAGCACGTTCTCCGCCGACAAACAGCTTTAGTTCACTCCAGTACCATTTATCTATGTGTATAGCAATGGTACTACTTTCAAGTGTCTGTCCCCGGTCAAGAAGCATCATCATCACTGTCATCAGCTTCGCTGATGCATACGGAATGACCGCCTCAGCTGTGAACGAGTTCGCTCTCTACCAACACAATAAAAAAAGCTAATTTCCATAAAACAAACAGCCAAGCGGTGCAAAAAAAAAACTTCAAGCGAGTGCAGCTTCAACATTAGTCATCTAATTAACAATCCCCCGTAAGCTCCACGAGCGAGATCAGATGTTGTTGAAGCTGCAAACCTCGTCATCCCAGTTGTAGCGTGTATCTCTTTGCAGCATGCATCCACTCAAGGTTATCCCGTTCACGGTTTTGTTATTGGTTCTCACACACCAGCATGACGCGGGGCAAAGACGATGGGAAACGTACCCGTTTCTAACCTGAAGCTCATGGTTTTCCGCTGTTAGGAGGACGGCTGATCCATCAATTTACGACTCCGTATGGAACGTCGATGCAGTTCTAGCTAATCGTATAGAATGTGCGAAGCCTGGCAAAAAAGTGCTAATTCAATCCGATCAAGTTAAGTGCAATGCTTTGGCAAATTTCCTGATTCGCGTGAAGTTTTCAATCTTGTTTCTTTCGTTGCCGTTCGATAATGGTTCCCGGGTGGAAGAAAGCAGCACATGAAATAATTCCCAACGAGTGATTAATGATCCGTCCAGGCTTACCCGTCCGACCACCACCGTCCTGCCCTGGGTTGAGACTGATAGCACCTTTTTTCTTGCTTCGGTTGTTATTTTTTCTAGAGACAAGCTTAATCGACACTGTAGGTTTTGAGGCCGGGTTGCCGCTGGAGGATTTGGTTGATAAACCCCGAACAAAAAATGGTTACAAATCCGTCAATGTACGATAATACATCATGTGGCTGCTTCGTAAAAGACTTATGCCGAAGCCGCACTCCCAGCAGCGGTGATTGCGATAACGTCAACAGGCACAGGTGAATAGATAAGTCAACGAACGGTGCGCGGAGGTGCTGGGGGATAGGGCTACAACTTGACAGAGTTACCTCACTCATATGCCCAACGGAATTGAGGATGATCAATGTTTACCTCTCTGAGCGTACACCGAAAGGAATGGAAATACCTCCCAATATTGACAACCATTTGTAGTGGCACGTCTTTGAAGGCACGGAGGCATGTGTTTACTAAAAAAGCTGATTGCCGTGACCGATTGATGAATTGTGAACATAGATTTGATGTTCCACGAAGGGAAAACGCTTGCATTTTGTAGTGTAAAATATCTACCGCTACATGCCATGTATTCTTCTGGCTCATCGCAGTTCTTCAACTCAACATGGTAGTAGTTCAAACTGGACGCACCCTGACTCCGGTTGTTTAAAACGACCATGGCAGCGATTACAATGACTTGAGTGTGACTGAATTTAGTTATATATAAGTTACTACAAATGTGTGTGTGCATGTGTGTCATCCTCTATCCCTCACCCAGCCGGGGGCGTTGGACAAGTAGAACTGTGAATAATTTGATCAAATCTCATGCTCAGTAATGGTGCCCTTTATGTTGTGAAGACTAGTACTTCAAAAAGGGTAACTTTTGAGGCAAGACAGGGTGTCCTCAACAAGTTAAGAGAACAGGATGCACTAGATATCTACAACAGGTACAGCAAAACATCATGTTTTCACGCATATTTTTCTCTAGTCTCATTGCTGCACTTTTTGCGATTTATGAGTAAAGGAAAATCAAATCTGGGTTGATCTCGTTGCCGGGTACAGCGAGTTTTGCCATCTTTCTGCACGCGTTATTTCTAAACATCCAAATTTCAGTCAGATTTACTCATTTCCATAAGAAGTAGGGCTACCCAATATTGAGCAAACAATATTGCATCTGACAAAATAGCAAATTAACATTCGGAATCCTTTTTTTTTACTTAATTAGAGAGATTTTTAGCCGTTGGCTAGTTCATCTCTAGGGGTCGTCCATTAATTATGTCACACATTTAGGGGGAGGGATGTTTTGAAAACTGTGACGAGCCATACAAAAAATTTAAGGTTTATACAAAAAATGTGACAAAAGGGGGAGATTTTACATACATAACGTGACATAATTAATGGACCATCCCCTATAAAATATGAGGCCCCATAGGGGGGTTCTGCCTGCAAATTTTGTTATTCACATGTACTTGAAATAGAAGCAATTAAAATAGATTCCAGTAAAAGGACTAACAATACAGACAATGAGAAAAAAAAACAATCTGGTACATCAAAGTTATGCAGGGTTTTCAAAGAGATCGGAGCTCCTCCGTCCGGCAAAAGAAAGTTAAGAGGACCTAAATGTTGTTGTATAGCCCAGCGTCCTTGATGAAATAAATAGCTGTCGCTAAAGTGGAAGGTTCGTCACCCAGTATGTCCCTAATGCTGTTGTGAAATGCGTACTGCTTCCGTAGTTGTTAGTATTGCGGACACCACCACAGGATGTGTTCCACCGATGCAGTGGTTCCGCAAACGTAGCATATTCTGTGGAACTACATCCCACCAAAACTATGTGAGATCCTTGTATGGCCTGTCCTAGGACGAGAAACTACCTTCTGGTGCGTAGTTTTGACATATCCGTCCACTTGCTCGTCGTTCCTTTGATTCTTCGGATGAAGAGGGATTGGGATTGGCACCACTCTGCTTCTCAGGCTTCCCACATTTTGCTGACTATCCATCGCTTTATGTCTTGCAGTGGCACTTCGTCGGTGTAACGGGGGCCAGCTGGTCCAGACCCTGGCAGGCTATCGGCTTCGTTGTTTCCTGGGATACCGCAGTGCCCAGGGATCCAGGAAAACACCGTGTTCGAAGGAGTGGCCTCCACAATACCCTGTATCCAGGAGTGAGTCAGGGTCTCCGGTGTAAGGGCTTGTATCACGCTGTGCGAATCGGATAGCACCAGTATGGGCCGGTCCGAAAGTGTGGTAACGACAACAAAGATGGCCGCAGCTTCGACGGAGAAAACTGAGCATTCCCAAGTAACATTTCTGGTTTTATGAGGGATCTGTAGACAATGATTTAGTCTTGTAGAATGCTTTAAAACCTCGATAAAACTAGCAATGTTGCTTGGGTTGTGGCGGTAGGCTGCTACTCATCGGTGCTGAAATTCCGGCTACTCCAATTCCGACCCCAGCTCGGGAAAGCGATCCTTCCGTGTATATGTGGGCATGGGTTGGGTAGTCCGAGCCTAGCAATTTGGCTACTGTTCTCTTCAGCACTGCAGAGTTATCTCCAGTTTTGAACCTGCTCTTTATCTGACTCTCGATTTTTGGTGGAGGTATGCGCCAATTTTTGTCTCCATACCAGTGGATTTTGGTCACTGGGGAGAGCTCCGAATTGGCAGTCATACGGAGGAGTCTGTTTCCCTCATCGAGCAGAAAGATCCTGTCATTTCCGGAGGTCATTGCGGTAAAGGCAGCGGCTTTCGTTGCAATTGCTGCGGTTATACGATGGCGGAAGGGCAGAATACCCGCTTCGATGCATGCGACATCGGCGGGCGTTGACGGACGAAGACCAGAGACAATCCGAACGTAGGTATTGAAAGTTGGTGCTAGTATCTGCACGAGCTTTTCGGTGGCGATCAAGACCGTACAGTAGGCGACTATCGATGACGGCTCTAGCAACCCGGAAATGAGAGTTGCGATTGTTAGACCGGTGGGGGCGAGAGATGGTGCGGATCAAGTTGATCCTACTGCGGAAGTCGTTCTCGATCGTCTTAAAGTGCTGCTCGAAGTTGAGGGACCAGTCAACAAGTACCCGCAGAATACGGACCGTCTTCTTCAGTGGTATGGGCTGGCTTCGAACTTTGCTAGGTGGCCCGTTGACATTGTGCCGGGATGGACACACGTGGCACCTGACGCTTTTGGTGACTGAAAGCTGAAACCTACCGCGCTGGCCCACCTGGCTACAGCGGAGACTGCTTCCTGGGCCTTGATCCTGTTACGTGCTGCTGTTGGGCCGGTAGTGATGATAAGTACATCGTCAGCATACACGAAAATGTAAACATTTTTCGGCAGTCCTCCGAAAACTCCGTTCATGGCCACAAATAAGAGGGTAACGGCGATAACTGAACCTTGTGGGACGCCCGTCTCTCCTCTGAAAAGCTGGGACCTCGTGTCGCCAACTGCGACTCTGAAAGAACGATCGGTCAGGAAATTTTTGATGAAGTGGACCATGGTTCGACACAGCCCCAGTTGACAAGCTGCTCTAAGACGAGGGGCGTCCACGTCCTGTTGAAGGCCTTCGATATATCCAGCGAGACGATATCGGTGTGAAAACGCTATCGTTGGCACTCTTGAGGACCTCCCTAATGTTGCGAAATAAGTTGACGTTCCGTACCCTTGACGGAAGGCGTGCTGTCGATGGTCTAGCAGGTTTTCGGTTTCAAGGAAATGCTTTAGCCTCCTGTTGACCAGTCCCTTCAGGACCTTGGACATACAGCATGTCAAGTTTATTGGCCGGAACTTACTAACTTCACGGGTTGTTTCATTGGCTTTTGGGATGGGAATGACTTAGATCTCCTTCCACGACGCTGGATACGAGCTGGTGAGCCAGAGCTTGTTGAAAAGCTCCAGCATCCCCGATTTCGTCGGGACCCGCCGGCTTTCCGTTGCTGCAGCGGAGGGCATGCTGCAATTCCTGCCAGGAGAATGCTTCGTTGATGTTCGAGTTCCCAGCGTCAGAAGAAACAGAGAAACTTGCAATGGATGACGTCGAAGGCTTAGATTTCCGCTGGAATTCGTCTTCGTACTTCTCGATGGCTACTAGATCGGTAAAGTCAGAAACCGCTTCACCGTTAATCTGTACGTGGAGCGGTGTCATGCACCGTTTCCCACTGAGGGCGTTGACTTGCCTCCATAAGTCGGCCGAAGACTGTGACGAATTCATTCCTTCCAGAAAGTTCATCCAGCTGGTTCGTTTGACGACACGGATTTCTTGCCGGCATTGATTGTGCGACTCATGGTAGTGACGGAGAGTATCCTCGCGGTCGGGATGTCCGATAGGAAGGCGCTTTACACGGCGAAGTGCTTTACCCCGGGCTTTAATGGCTTTCCTCGTATCTTCATTCCACCAGCGTAGCACTTTCCGCCCCGGAACGCTGCTGGTCTTTGGGATGGTTGCTGTTGCCGCGACCAGGGTAACACCTCGAGGGTCGGAACGGGGGCAGCTCCAGCTTGGGTGGTGCCCGTTCAGATCCTCAACCAGGATGCGCGGTTCTTCAAAACCCCGATGACCACGGAGTGCCGGAAGTTGTTTCCCCGTTTTGCTGTCCACGTGTACTTACTGCCTAGAGAGCGGTTCATTCGGTCTGTTGGCGCTTTGTTAGTTTCCTGGAGTGCGATGACCCAGGGGGGATCGTCGTGGCAAAGGAGCTTTAGATCACCAATGTGGTTCAGGAACCCATTAATGTTCCACTGCGGGATGACGTTTACTGGCTTAGGCAGTGCAGGAGTGGGGTACGGGTGCGCCGTGATTGTGGAGCTAGTGTCATCGCGACGGTGACTGCCACTCTGGTCGACGGGCAGATCTATATCGTAGGTGTCCGATCCATCGTGATGGTCGGAGCCAGTTGACAGATTGATATTGTATGCTGAATGAGACAGGGCCCCACCAAGGGCAGGTGTAGAGGTTCCAGGGCAGGGATGACCCAACAGAGAAAGAAGAGGTATTACCTGGTGGCGTACTAGGTTTGGCAGCTTCGGTCGTTGTTATAGCAGCATATTCGAGTCCCTCGAAGTCCTTCGGGGAATGGGTCGGTGAGCCCTTGTCCGTCCCGATACTTGAAGCAGACTTGACTCCTTCGTCGTCCATAAGGGGACGAGCGTTTCCGCCCTTGTGCGTCCCTCTTCCAGACCTCCCCCGGCGAAGGGTGGTTACCGTCAGTTTCGGGGTGGGAATGGCATCCGCACCGACGGGGCTCCAACTACCGGGGGCTATCGTTGGGCTCTTCTTTTGTTCCTTCGTCCGCGGGCCGCATTCGCAATCAGATCGATGTTTTTCAATCGTCATTTTGTCAGTCCCAACTTTGCTTACTCAATTATGGTGGATATGAGCAGATCCTACTCCAATTTGGGTTGTTTAGAAATAGCTTGCACCCATGCATAAACTGAGCAATTCGCATAACCTTGGGCTAAGCATCTAAAGCGGACGTTGCCCATGTCAATATATTCAAATAATCGTATTCAATTTCAATTTCTTTATTGACAGTAATAATGACAGTTTAGTTTTATGCCATCAATATTTATGATAATATTTCCCTAATATTTGCACCAATATAATGATAAGAGTAACTGGCGCTTCGAATCATGGTTTAAACATCATCCTCATTATTACAATAGTTATCAGAACTGGTAAATCACGAACAAAACTATTGAGGCATTAGCTTGTTTAGCGGCTGTGGTAAGCGTTATTACATCTCACCCCAGCAGGCCTGGGTTTAATCTCAGTCAGCGCTGCCATGATGTTCTGAGACATAAAATCTCTGAACTCGCCTTCCTTTGGAAGGGAAGTAAGGCCGATGGTCCCCGGTTTATGAGTTGATGGATTGATAGGTAGGGTCCAGGTGTGGGAGCTGCCTCCCTGGCGTTGGTAGCATTGGTGCTCAGTACGGAAAACAAATCAACAAAGCAAGGAATAGCTTGTTTAAAGAAACTGTGTTGAAAATAGCTGGAACGTCTATTGAAGACTCAAAGTGACGATTGACACGACCACGATTTGTTGTACATCATCATTTTTGTAATTGCGGATCTAAAAACTAGGTGTCGCATGACCAGTTTTGGCTTTGCTTTGATTCGCCAATACATGGCTGCAGGGACACTTGCCTTACCAACCAGACTTAGGCCTTGATGTCTCCACTTTACTCGATCCATGGCCACATTTCGCCAGCCTCGTAGTCTTCTTTTTGTTCCTGTTGATTTCGAGAACCATTTTCACTTACGACGTGCCAGCGTATCACGTGTGAGTGATACCCCGGTACCATTAGTGACGTAACTACTTGCGTTTACGTTGATTTTTTGGTTTACTAATACAATAATATTTCACAATCTGCTTCACCTCTCTCTGTACCTCATTTCTAGGTAGTCATATTTGCTATTGTAGCGAAATCAAGAAAGAAAAGAAATGGTTAAACTTTCCTCACCATACCAGTTGATATTTATAAAACATGGACAGTTTTGGCGTGATGACATGCACTTCCAATGAATTTTTCCAATACATTTAGAAAATGATGATCGAGGAATATTTCAAAAAGAAGAAGTAGGCAAATTATTAACCCTTTGTAGAACCATAAGATTATAAATGCCCCATATGGTATTACTAAACTTTAAGCTCCATAAATAAGTGGATCACACTTGATTAACATCAACCAACCTAAATTAAAACTATCCCTTATGCAAACTCAATTATGTATGCAAGTGACCATCTGTCGATTTTGCACAAAAATTCAGCCAAACCCACGAAAGTACCCTGAACTGATCCAGCCTAGACCTACCGTTCAATCCAAAGCAAACGGTAACGACCACCCCTCGGATTAACACTCCAAACAAGGCCCCGAACGACTCGGGTGACTTTAATCCACACCGATCGCATACCTACTTAACGATTCGAAGCATGCATAAATTAAAATACCTCTTTTGCCTTGATAGCTATCTGACGGGTACAAACGGTCACTTACTCGGTCAGTAACCCAACAAAGTTACTCGAAGGATGTGTCATTTTCGTTAACGACTTGGCGATTTTGTGTGAATTCAACGAATGTGGCGCGAAAACGAGCGATGTGGTGGGCACATGTACATGTAGGTAGGTACACATCATCAGACAGAGCCCCTTTCCCTTTTTGACCAAATATGGCTGGGAAGATTGGAGGGAAAAAGTTTCATGTTCGACAGGCCCGGTCCTAATTATCGCCGATGATGAGATGCCACACGAGATTCTTCTTTGGAGGATGGACCCGGCCCAGTGCAGCGCTCTCGGCTCTTACGTGACACAAAGTTTTATTTACGTGCGGGGATGATGGAATACGGAAAAGGAGAAAATACTTTTTATTACACCTTGCGCTTCTGGGGACACAGTGGGGTGGTGCAAACTGGGGAATTCGTTTTAAATCAAGAAAAACAAATGATTGACATTGGAACAGTTAAACTCGAATGAGGCATCCTTGTGCCGATTTATTGATGCCTGTTTGGGGTAGACCCACCGTGCAGAAACCTGTCCAAATTTAGCATTCCGGCGGAGGCACTTGAATTTCGGCAAAAGGAAGAGGAAAGGACAATAACGAAGACGTTAATCTGATCATTCTTCGGTCCCAATGTAGGCTAGGAATGTGTTTTTCTTTTCTGCCAAGTCCAGATCCCGAGCACGAGTTGTCCAGTGTTTATTTTTATTTTGGTCTCGTCGTCTTTCCACCGTTGTTTTTGCCCACCGTCGAGCGAGGGGGTGGGAGGGAAGAGCCTTCCGCGAGCCGCGTAATCGTTTTGTGGTCCCGGTGTTTATATTCGTGATCTTGGTTACACACTTTCCACGGTTTGTTTTGTTCCAAGCGGTAGCCGCTTATTAATAATTCAAAGGGGGGATAGGTTTTGTTTTTCTGCTTTGTTTTCCTTCTGGAGATCTTTGTCGATCTGCTAGATTTCATTATGCTGCTTTGTATTTCGTGGGATAACATGCATGTCAGTGAGGTGGTTTTACTTGACGCAGCTATTTCGGGTGCTTGTCTTCCGTGAGCTGCAACAAGATTCGGCTTTGTAAATCTTACTCACGACAGTGGGAACTATGTTTTTGTTTTATTTTTTTTTCGTGTTTGAGTGAGGATCATTAAAGTGGTATGAATTATGATAGGCGGTGTAATTAAGTTAAATATATTTAAAGAGCATATTGAATAAGAAACAGGTTTTCAGCGGTACGGTGGTGTAGTGGTAAGCGTGATTACCTCTCACCCCAGCAGGCCTGGGTTCAATCCCAGTCGGCGCCGTCGGGATGTTCTGAGGCATAACAGGCAAGTAAAGTCGTTCGTCCCCGGTTCATGAGTTGATGGGTCGATATGTAGGGTCCAGGTGTGGGAGCTGCCTCCCTGGCGTTGGTGGCATTGGTGCCCAGCACGAAACACAAGATCAACGGAAAACAAATCAATTAAAAAAAAAGAAACAGGTTTGAGATATCTTGTAGAATATTTTTAGTTAAGAATTGACGTATTGACAAAGACATTCCAGAAACCCCTAGTTCCTCTAACACGGTTTTGCCAGTAACATTCAACGTTCTTCACAGTTGTCCTGGTCCTGTTGTCCGTAGAAGTTTGGGGGTCATGCAGCTTGCTTGTGGAACAGCGTATTATGTATAGTCTACCTACCTCCAGGCTTAGCATGCTCAATATTTCGCACCAATAGCTAATTTGTTAATGCTGTTTGAAGTCTGCCTTGACGTAGTTTGATGCGTTGCTAATCTTGCTTGCACGCCATTTTGATAACTAAAGAGCAAATGCTAAAATCAAAATGGAGGCATCATTCTGCACGCAGACACTTACAAAATCAAGGGTGTTCAATTTTTTTAAATGCTCGGTTAAAAGAAATGTGTCAAGTTTAAGTCATCCAAATTTTGATCGTAACACCCTTCAAGTCCGTAAATACAGTAGATTTATGTTTAGGCAAAAGGCCATTCTCATTTTCGCATCATAAAAATTATAAGAGAAATATCCGCTGATCTATTAGGACCTTCAATGAAAAACTCATGTGTGAATTAAAATTTAGTGATTTAACTGCACAGTGAACTCCATTTTTACTTTATCGTTTGCTTAAAGTCAAATCAAGTTTCATCAACTGACGGAAGAGTTCTATACAAAAGCGTAATTTATTTAAAAAAAAAAATAAGCAAGTCAACTTTGCTTACCTTCGAACTATAAGGATGATCCCTAAAATTTTGCTTTAATAAGTTAGTTTGATTTATCCTCAATAATACATATAAGACCCTTTTAGAACATTCGATAAATTTTGACCTAAATATAATTGTATGTGTTTCGTATAATCACATAATCACATCATCAGTTCACATACAAAATATGCATTGAAACATCACCTTTGGATAGCAGCAAGTAGCGCAATATCCTTCTTCCCCCTACTAAAGATCAACAATTGAAAATTACTTTATTTTTGGAGAAAATTGTTTGTAGCTTTTTTATTAGAGAATTAAACAAAGCACTTCCTTCAGAAAAAAAAAGCACTTTTTAATGAATAGTTTAAAATTATTACAAGGCAAGTTTGCGTTTTAAGATAAGAACTTATATTATCAAAACTGGTTTAGAAAATTAATCATAAGTCTTATCACTATAGTTTCTTCAACATACCGTAAAATTGTGTTATCAATACTCCCGATCATAAGTTTGAGGTCATCCTTTAAAAAACTTGTAAAAGTTTTTTACTCATCTCTCTGCCATTTTACAACCCATTTTTGATCTTTATAGGTGGTAGTTCATAGGTTTTTTTCTTCCCTTGTTTTGTTTTCCGTTGATCTTGTTTTCCGTGCTGAGTACCAATGCTACCGACACCAGGGAGGCAGCTCCCACACCTGGACCCTACCTATCGACCCATCAACTCATGAACCGGGGACCAACGGCTTTACTTCCCTTCCGAAGGAAGGCGTGATCAGAGATGTTATGCCTCAGAACATCCTGGCGGCGCCGACTAGGATTGAACCCAGGCCTGCTGGGGTGAGAAGTAATCACGCTTACCACTACATCACCGGCACCGCTAATTTTCTGATATGTTATAAATGAAAAAAAGCCAGATGATTTAATGGAAGTTAAAATGTTTACATAGGGGAAATGGCTCTTATGTTGGCCTATGGATCTAAGAATGGGCCCATCGCTAAAAATGCTATTTATCAATTTTATCTAGATGAACGCGTCATTGGGACGGTACGTATGGATATTTTTGGTCGCTATTGAAAATTTAGTCGATTGCTGAATTTATGTATGGACCCAAATTAGGGGCATTTAGGCCGACATTACATCCATTTACCCACATACATAATTTTATGATAATATTAGAAAAATATAAGAGCTTTGAAATTCTGTCAAAATATATGTTTTATACCCAACCTGATATATTACCATATAAAAATGGCGAATTTTCAAATGGAAAACGTCAATAACTCTTGATTGGAAAATGGTATCGATAAGGTCATCGCGGTAAAACTGCGACTTCAAAAGTTTTAGCAGTTATCTCCAGACAAAATTGCTGAGAAATTTGAAATAAAAGAATATAGCTTAGTGAGTAGTTAGTCTTTTTTAGAAATACCACAAGTCCATAGAGGGAAATTTCTCTAAATCGGTCAATCGGAGATTAAACTAAGAACATCTAAACGAGATTATTGTGATTGCAGTTTTGAGCTTTGAGTTGGAGATCTTCAAACTACACACATAGAAATAACAACTTTTACACGAGACGTCCTCCATATTGGATGTAAATCATGGAACGTAAACAAACATTTCATGTAAAATTGAGTGTTCTCAAACAGAAACATAAGCAACTCGACGAAGATAACGTTTGATTGAATAGTTTTCTCGTTTCTTCCTACTGATTCTTATGTCAAAAAGGCCGTTTACATGTGTCGGTCGCTGGGAACCGAAATTTACATGACATTTTCGTAGTTTGTAGCTAATTGCCATAAAGTCATACGGTCAATTGAATACTCTCTGACTAAGCGGACATAGTGAAGATCTGAGGGATTATCTGATTGAATAGTTGATCAGAAGGTCTTATGAATAATTAATTAATCTGAATCGTTGTAAAACTATCCAAGGGGCTTTGAAATTCTCCGAAGTTCAGTGATCGACTCTGAATCTGCATTAACTTCAAAAAAATTGGAAGTACTTTGAAAAACTACTCTGAAACGTGGGGATATATAGAGAGTTATAAATATCAGGAAAACTGTGGAAGCATAAGGACAATTCCATGAATTTTAGTGAAATCCAGAGAACTCTAATTTATTTAGAACTTCAAAGAGCTTCTAGGGATATTTATGGAAGTCACCGGCTATCGTGAAAGCTTAAAGATCTTCAAGAAGATATTCAGACAACTTCGTACATTTCAGGAAAATGTTGAAAACTTTATCGAAGATATAGAGTAGTTTTTAGGAGAACTTCAGAAGAGTTCTGACGAGAACTTTAGAGTGGTCATGAGGAGAACTTCACAGTAGTTTTGAGGAGAAATTCAGAGTAGTTCTGTGTAGGGTTTCAGAGTAGTTCTAAAACTTTTAGAGTAGTTCTGAGGCGACCTTCAGAGTAGTTCTGAAGAGAATTTCAGGGAAGTTCCGAGAGCTCCAAAGAAGTTCCACCGGACTCAGGAAAATATCGGGCAATTTATTAAACTCCTCGGGAGCACCCGTAGCATATCTGGTCAGCGTAGTTCTGAGTACTTTAAATGGCCACCAATGTTCTTATTTTTGAGTTCTCGTTGTAGTTTGATGTGTCACATAAGGATGTAGGTTAAAGTTTCACATCTTCGGGGGTATTCGGAATATGTCCGGATCTGAGTTACGTGGTATGTTTGAATTCTGATGTAGTTTGATGCGTCGCATGATGGTGTTCAATAATCCGACCAGTTCCCAGAGGGTACCCAGATCCTGTTCGAATCTGGTTCGAATCTTCAGTTCCTAATATGGCCATCAATGATCATATTTTTTCTAATTCTCATGTAACTTGATGTGTCGCATGTGGGTGTTGGTGCAAGAAGAATCCCCAAGTAAAAATTAGGGTTTTATGAGGGTACTGTAGACCATGATTTAGACTTGTCGAGTGCTTTAAAACCTCAATAAAACTAACAATGTGACTTGGGTCAGACCAGTTCTCCGGGGGTACCCGGAACATGGTTCTGACTACTTACTACGACCTTGGATGATTATTTGGTTCACGTCTTGAAGGTTCTGGTTAGTTCAAGAACAGAAGTTTTTTTTTGCTTTATCACAATCACGATCGTCAAACGGCTGATGATTGTAACGCTTGGTACATTCCTTTCAATGTGCTTGCCAAAGCACTCTCCATAACCATCCATCAAGATGACGAGAGAAGTAAAAAAAAACTGGTGAATGTCGTCTGCGGTGGTGATCCATCACTGATCTGGTCATTCCCGACAATCACGACACTCATCCGTGCTCGTTGCAGTTGCTGCTTTGCTTGCTTATGTGAGTTTGTTCGTGAGTGAGCTTCCGTTAAATTTTGCCAGCTTTGTTTGAAACTTACACAGTTGCGCCTGCCGAGCCGAACTTGAAATGCGTAGGCATTGTTTTCATTTTCTTCTGTCGTGTCGCTTTTTCTCATCATCGTACTGCAGAAGTCTTCACTGTTTCCGTTATGCTTTTCAACATCAGCAGCAAATGTTACGTTTTGCCTGTGAGCAGTGACCATTACTGGCTCTACCTCTCACTGCGTGACAAAACGTTCTGTCAGCGATAGTCGGTTGATGCATTAACGAGTGTCGCGTGAGTGTCATGATATTTTGCATCACTGCTTGCAATGTATTCAGATCCTTAAAAATAGAATATCCTCAAAAACCCTTTATAGCTTCCCTCAAAGATTACCACAAAATTACGTTGAAGCACATCCTTTCCTGAGTTTAACCGACATTTTTCTCCCAATCGATTAAAAAAATTTCATTTAAAGTTTATTTATTACCTCATTTTCGATTTAATCATACAGACTACTCTACCTAATGGGCCGGCGCCGGTGGTGTAGTGGTAAGCGTGACTGCTTTCTAACACCCCGATGGGTCTGGGTTCAATCCCAGCCGAGGTCGGTGGGATTTTTCTGAGGCATAAAAATCTCTAGTCACGTCTTCCTTCGGAAGGGAAGTAAAGCCGTTGGTCCCGGCCCATGTGTGTTGAATGGGTGCAATATCCTACGCAGGTGTGGAAGCTGCCTTTCTGCACATTCGATTGCCGTCAACGGATGGCAATCGATGTCCGTCGGTGATTGGCACTAGATTGCGGAACAGAGACCGACGTTAAATAAAGGAAAGAAAGGAAAGAAGTACTCTACCTAATCGTAAAATCATAATGGACACCAACGTCGTTGAAGGCTTTCAGGCATGAGTTTAGTGGGTGTTTTAACCGCAGGCAGTTTTATGTGCAGGTACAGCAACAAGGGCATATCTCATCAGTTGCCGAGGTGGAACATAGAGATGGATTTCCTGGAGTAATTGAGGGCAGTCGATGTTTCCGCCATGTAGGTCCAAATTTGAACAGTTGCTGAATACTTTGTCGCCTTCCATGCAATATTTCCAAGTCAATCAAAGCGCAATGAGCTGAGTAGTCTGATAGATACAGGGGTCGACAGATCGCGTGGTGTAAATCTAATGAATAGTCTATGTATCCCTTCAACTTTGTGATAAGTGACGTGTGGGACGGAACCCAGATGGATGCAGCGTATTATATGAGGCTACGGACTAAAGTCTGGAACGCGCAAAAATGGGTCAACTTCAAATTGGTGTATTTCTGTTAAAAAATGCGTAAAAAAAACCCTGAAATGCTGCATTTGGAATTTGAGTGTATATACAATGGTTGCTATGATGAGTTTTCATCGTTTGCTCTCCAGTTTTCAAAATGACGTCCAAGCAAGAGGAGCAGCGTGTCAAAATTTTGCTTGCGCAGCAAGAGAATCCAACGTTCCCACACGCCAAGTTGGCAAAATTGCTGAATTGCGGGGAGCGTCTGTTGACCACCAGGAAGCTTGTAAGCGGCGGCAATCGAAATCCGGAAGCGGAATTCTAACCTCTCCACCCGGAAAGTCACTGGCAAGCCCAATGTCTCCCATATTACTGTGCAGCGGGCCAAGAAACGATCCGGGTTGTCGACGTTTAAGAAGGTGAAGGTGGCGAACCAAGATTACAAACAAAACACGTCGGCGAAGCAGCGGTCCCGAAAGCTGTATACGAATCTGCTCACAAAGTTCGACTGTGTCGTCATGAACGACGAAACCTCGAGTGAGTGGCGGCATGAATATGGAAAAAGTAAACAAAAACTCCTCGAGAGAGAGGGAGAGTGATCTTCAGCGAGAAGATGATTTGACGTGAGGAGTGCTTTTCGAGACTCCGGATGACTTTTTTGTTCGACGCAAGAAGCTCAGAGTTCACCCAGAGTGAGAGTAAAGGTGGGTTTAGACTAGGCAAGTCAAATGATCAACTCAGTTGAATTCAATTGACTTGAAAAGTTGAACCTGGTTCAACCTTTTTTCAATTCAAGTGAGTTGATCAAGTCAGTTGAATGGCATGGTTTACACGTTCAATTCGCGTTCAAGTCAGTTGAATTCAACTGACTTGATCAATTGACTTGCCCTGTCTAAACCCAGCTTAAGAGCGTGTTATAGAAAACATGAACATGAATGGCAGCAAACCTCACTCTCATGTTATCATCCTTCGCTCACAAGCTCTGAAGCTCAGCGGAATGATTTGGCAGTAGGCAATCTACTCCTCAGAAAAATGCTTCGCTCGGCTCATTTCAAACTCGTGAGCGAGGCTCCATAAAGCCTCTAGTAAACAGCACGGCTTTTTTAAAGGTCGCTCAACTACCTCTAATCTTCTAGAATATGTATCTTTCATTATTAAAGCGTTGGACAGTGGCAAGCACGTTGAAGCGCTATACACCGACTTCAGTAAAGCATTTGACCGCATCGACATACCATTATTAATCCTCAAATTGCAGAAAATAGGAATGGAGCCTGGACTCTTGAATTGACTTCAATCATACCTAACACATCGTAAACAAATAGTCCGCTTTCAAAATAAACTTTCAGAACCAATTTCAGTCACCTCTGGGGTACCCCAGGGTTCTCATTTAGGCCCACTTATTTTTATTTTGTACAAAAACGACATTTCCTACATACTTAAAAAATAAAATTGCTTGTATATGCAGACGACATGAAGCTCTTTATGGAAATAAGTAATTCTAGCGATGCAGAAGAATTCCAGAATGAAATCAATATATTCCACACCTGGTGTAGTAAAAGTCTACTTAAACTGAACGTAAAAAAATGTACTGCAATAGCATTTAGCAGAAAAATTGAAACACCGCATATTGAATTATCATTAGGCAACCAAATAGTAGAAAAAAGCAAAATTGTAAGAGATCTAGGTGTAATCCTAGACTCCAAACTAACTTTTATAGAACATTATAATACTATCATTAGTAAAGCAAACAGAATGCTAGGCTTCATCAAAAGGTTCAGTCATAATTTCGAAGACCCATACACTATTAAGCTTTTATATACCACATATGTAAGGCCAATTCTGGAATACTGCCACCTAGTATGGAATCCATACATTTCCATACACGAAGAACGCATAGAATCTGTCCAAAAACAATTCCTTTTATATGCTTTACGTAAATTGAATTGGACTGCATTTCCATTACCATCTTATGAAGCGCGCTGCATGCTCATCAATATACAAACACTTAAGGAGCGCCGCCAATTTGCAATGCTTTTCTTCATCAACGACATTATTTCAATGCGCATAGATTCGGCAGAAATTCTCGCACAATTAAATTTTTACGCACCTTGTCGATATCTTAGAACACGGAATTTATTTTCAGAAACATCGTACAGAACAAACTATGCAAAAAATAGCCCAATCAATCGAATGATGCGCCTATATAATTTGCATTGCGGAACTATTGACATCACTATGTCCAAGCAGCAAATAAAAACTAAGCTAAAACAGAATAGAATTAATGCATAGTATGTAAGTAAACATTGTAATTATCATTGTATGTAGTCTACACTGGCTTGACGAAATGGAAATAAATAAACTAAACTGAATGAAACCTCTTGACATTTTTTTTGTTTTGAAATTTAGTATTCCGTTTTAAGATGGCTAGGCCAAACAAGAGATCTAGCGTTTAAAAATGTTGCACGCGCATTCGTTAAATTCAAATTTTTCTTTAATTTCATACTGCAACTGGAAGACAGACTTAAGCAAAAAAATCTGCCGAAATTGTTAAGACAACTATTTTGTCGAACAGGTGATTCGCACTAGTGAGCTGACGAGCATTTATATTTGTGACAGCTGGCGTCATCATCCAGATTATTTTCACGAGCGAGTGTTTGAACAAATGTATATTACCTTTTAGTAGAAACCACAGATTTCCTAAGCTGTATAGGCCTGATTTCATGTCTTGTTATTACGGTAAAGTTACGTAAAATTTTTTGAAACCATCAACTTTGCAGTTTTAGCCAAAAACTAGAACCCTCCGAATTCATTCTACTTCGGCTTTTTTTAAAAATATTGATCAATCATCAAGATAATTTCTCGTAAAGGGTCCAGAATAAGTTGATAATACGAACAATAATCAAGCCAAAATGGCACACATAACAAATTACTTAATTTAACATGACGATAAGGTTGTGCAAAATTTAATGGAAAAAGTCATCCGTTAAGTCGGTCAATTCATATTTAGCAAAACATAGAGTGATCTCAACAATACCAGAGCTTCATGAGAGTAAGGTGCCAGAATTACATAAAAAAATATTTTTGAACTCTTAATTTTGTTTGACTATTTTTTGCTCGTTTTACTTACAGTCTCCCAGGAAACGGAATTTTAATTCTTTGAAAAATTGCATGTAAAATGTGAGGAGAATTACAGGTTCATCCACTTACCCTGGAGCAAATAGTTAGTTCCACATTATTTCTTACTAATACTTATACTTTTTCAGTTTAATATTACCACTGCAAAGTTATAAGGCTGATTGCTCAAAATATTAAAATCAAATAGCTATGACTATTACTGCATGAGCTTCCCAAGTGTTTCAAAAATTCTCACAATTCCATTAACACGTACTTTATTATTCATCAAATTAGTTGAGCATATCACAAAAATCATCATCTTCTTTGAGAGCCTTACCTCGTCTCATTTACCATACAACTGACACTGCCATGCTACCTGTGAGGCCTTCTGTGAAAACACAACCTGGTAGTGTAATCGAGGGCCGTGCGTCCCTCGGCAAACTTAACCCAGTAACCGAGCCGATTAGCAGCCAATTTTCTGAATCGGCTCAAATTTCATGCCATCCGCTTGCAACCGACAGTAAGCGTACCCTTCCAGGTCGGCAACCGCTGTGAGAAACCTTCAAAATTAGAACCATCTGTTGCAGAGAGCAGCAACAGCCTTTCACAGTATTAGTAAGTAGGTATCGGCTTACCTTCTCGCCAAAGTTTGACTTTTAAACCTTTTCACCTCATTTCTTCGATGATGATGATGATCATGAGGAAGTCGACGATGCCGGAGTTTTGTGCAGAGACCGCTAGGGTCTTTGCTGATTTTGTAGCTGTTTATGTTGCTTTTTTTTTTTTATTTGCATCATACTCACACCGTCATAATCAACATAATGGTAATGACTATAATAAGAGGGCAGTCGGCAGGGCGAAAACCTCAGCCGGCCGGCGCAAGCGGTGAGAAAAGACATCGAATAAAAGCAGCATGGTGCATAAATAATTTTGAAAGCATAAAACAGAGTGACAACCGTTGCAATTGCACGTGGAGGTGGTGGCTGTGTGGTTTTACCGGTGGGGTGGAAAATTCACATGTCCATTCTGCAGCAAATGTATGCACTGTGGCGAGGCACCGTGGAGCCAACCGGGTCGTATTTTTACGAGTCTCATAAAAATGCGATGCAACAAATATGTGAAAAGGGTCTCATATTGTTTTTTTCCTATGCGGAAACAATAACGACGTGTGAGTGGGTCACCGGATCGTATGGGGAAGAGAATCCGGGGGGGGGGGGGGGGAGGTCCAATCTGCTCAACGGAATGAACAACGAGTTGATGTCATTCGCGCGCGCGCTCGGTCGCCCCGCGGTGGGGTAGTTGGCGGATGTGTTTTCAAAAATATCAATACTGTGTCAATACTGTAAATCGGACATGAGTTTGGTTTTTACGATCTAACACATGTCGCAAGCAATAATTCACCGTATCATGCCAGAGGTGTGCAATTATTTGAAATTGTTACGAAAAGTTATCTCTCATTGTTGGTCCCCCAGCGCGGGGGGTGGGATAAAGCCTACCTGCAATATGGATGGCATGTAGTGTCAAGATTAACAAAACAGAACACAGCTTCGGTAGCGGCTTTTTATGGTGGTATGTGTGTGTGTGATTGTGTGGAGGAGCCTCTTTCCATGCATGTTTGGTTGCATCTACATGCATTCTCTGTACGTTACCACTTTGTACCACACCGCCAGGCTTGACGAAAGAGTTGTATGTAGGTACTCAGGTGACCGGCGAGCGAGCAGCACATTAAAAGTGCATTAAACATAGTTTATTCATGGTTTTTGGCTCAACAGCGTTGGGTTCTCCACTCGGATGATATGGAGCTAGACGATTTTTTTTTGTTTCTGTTCGTTTGGTGCTGATGTATGCATACCGTTGGGGTTAACAGTGCCATGTTGCATACAGGTGTGATACTTGGTTTTTAATATTTTAAATGTGAAAAATTGCGAGAGGAGGTGTTGCAAACATCAACAACGGATAGTTGACCTGATGGAGCACGGAAGTACAGGATGTCTGAAACAATCTGAATGAAATGGGAGCTGATCAGATTTGTTGTTGTTGCTGCAGTTTGCTGTTGTTATTTCACATATTTCGTAAACATATTTTAGAAGAAGTGGTGCATTGGCAGATCTAAAATAATTTAATTAGTACAGTGATATTAGAGAGGAGCGGACTGGCTGAATTTAAGTCAAATGAATTGTCAAAGTCAGAACAGATTTCTTTCTGCAAATGAAAATGTAATATGGATTGTTTATTAATTTATAATTACCACTTCCAGTGGTTTCATTGTATGGCAGTATCGCCAACGGGGGGGCAAAGCGCTTCCATTTCAGCAATGGACGGAAAATGTGGTCATCACTCACATACTAATCACGAAACAGTTGCTTTACAAAGTCGACGACGCATCAACCGAAAGAACTGCTGATGAAGAACAATGAGGGGGACCACACAATGGTTGCTGCCGAGTAAACAGACTGTGCGTCACAGCCGATTGAGCACTGAAAATATCGATGAACATTTCAAATGATCCTATCTATTTTCTTCATCGACTTTCTCTTTTCATAACCACTGCTATGCAAACAGATTTCGTGCTAATTCTACCACATAAACACATGGAACACATCTTTTGGAACTAGTTCCACTCAAGTTCCAGTGAGTTACACTCATACAAGCTTACATACATACATACATACATACATACATACATACATACATACATACATACATACATACATACATACATACATACATACATACATCGACAGCTGCAGCGAATAAGCTGTTGGAGACGGGCAAGGTCAAGGTTGGCTGGTCATTGTGCTCGCTGAAAGCCACTCCTCGGGTTACCAAGCAATTGGAGCGATGCTTCAAGTGCATGGGATTCGGTCACCAGGCGAGGAACTGCAATGGCCCTGACAGATCTGATCTGTGCAGGAAATGCGGAGAGGCTTCAAATGCCTAGCATACAAAAAGGCGATGGCAGGCCAACAGTAATGGAGGTAACCCAAATAAACCTCAATCATTGCGACATTGCTCAGCAACTGTTGTGGCAGTCGACAACAGAAACAAAGTGCGACGTTGCAATCATTGCGGAACCGTATCGAGTCCCTCCCGATAACGGTAACTGGGTTGCGGATAGAGCTGGGATGGCAGCTATACAAGTTATGGGCAGATACCCCATTCAAGAAGTGGTTGCGAGCTCATACGAAGGCTTCGTCATCGCCAAAATCAACGGAATCTTCATGTGTAGTTGTTACGCACCCCCCAGATGGACGATTGAGAAGTTCTACGAGATGCTTGATGGACTTACCGAAGAGCTGGTCGGACGACGACCGGTAGTCATCGGAGGAGACTTCAATGCTTGGGCAGTGGAGTGGGGAAGCAGGTGTTCCAATGCAAGAGGGCACAGTCTGCTGGAAGCTCTGGCAAAACTGGAAGTTATGCTGGCCAATAAAGGCACCAGCAGCACTTTTCGCAGAGATGGCCGAGAATCCATTATCGACGTTACTTTCTGCAGTCCGTCGCTGATGGCAAACATGGATTGGAGAGTGTGCGAAGGATATACCCATAGCGACCATCAGGCGATACGATATGGCATCGGTCAACGGAATACTGTGGCAGTACGGAGGACGAGAACTTGTGACCGAAAGTGGAAGACGAAAGCTTTCGACAAGGATTTGTTCGTTGAGGCACTTCGTGTGGACGGGAGTCCCGTAGATCTAAATGCGGACGAGCTGACAGAAACGTTAGTGAGAGCATGTGACACGACCATGCCGAGGAAACTGGAGCCAAATAACAGACGGCGTCCAGTCTACTGGTGGAACGAGGCACTTAGTACTCTCCGCGCTAGTTGTCTCAGAGCCAGAAGACGTGTTCAGAGAGCAAGAACGGAAGCAGACAGAGAGGAACGAAGAGAAGTGTTTCGAGCGGCCAGGGCCGCTTTTGAACGAGTGATTAAGCAGAGCAAGTCGAACTGTTTTAAGGAGCTGTGTCAAGACGCTGATGCCAACCCCTGGGGCGACGCATACCGAGTCGTGATGGCGAAGATCAGAGGTCCAACGATGCCCGCTGAAATGTGCCCAGAGAAGCTGAAAGTCATCGTGGAAGGACTTTTCCCGAAGCACGACCCAACAACCTGGCCACCTACACCGTACGGAGAAAGAGAGGGAGATAACGTCGAAATCACCAACGAGGAGCTCGTAGTAGTGGCGAAAGGATTGAAGGTGAAGAAAGCTCCCGGTCCGGATGGAATCCCCAACGTAGCGTTGAAAGCGGCGATCCAGTTATCCCCTGACATGTTCAGGATGGTGCTGCAGAAATGCCTGAACGAGGGTCACTTCCCTGACAGGTGGAAGATACAGAAGCTAGTGTTGCTGCCGAAACCAGGAAAACCGCCGGGGGATCCAGCATCATACAGGCCTATATGCCTGCTGGATACACTCGGAAAACTCTTGGAGAGGATCATCCTAAACAGGCTGACGAAATACACGGAGAGTGAGCACGGATTGTCGGAGAGGCAGTTCGGATTCCGGAAAGGGAGATCGACGGTGGATGCAATTCGGACAGTGGTCGAGAGAGCTGAAAAGGCGTCCAAACAGAAGCGGAGAGGAGATCGATATTGCGCCGTCATAACGATCGACGTCAAGAATGCGTTCAACAGCGCCAGCTGGGAGGCCATCGCCGAAGCACTGCATAGAATGAGGGTCCCTGACTACCTGTGCAGGATCCTGAGGAGTTATTTCCAGAACCGGGTTCTAGTCTACGAGACAGACATGGGACAGAGATCGATTAGGATCACAGCGGGAGTTCCACAAGGCTCCATCCTTGGTCCAACGCTCTGGAACGGGATGTACAACGGCGTGCTAACGCTGAAACTGCCCAAAGGAGTTGAGATCGTTGGCTTTGCGGACGACGTCGTCTTGACGGTAACAGGCGAGACGCTGGAAGAGGTGGAAGTGTTGTCAACCGAGGCAATCGACATGATTGGTAACTGGATGAAAGGAGCGAAGCTGCAAATAGCCCACCACAAAACGGAAGTGTTATTGGTCAGTAACTGTAAAGCGGTACAGCGGGCGGAAATCACCGTCGGGGAGCACACCATAACCTCGAAGCGTGTGTTAAAATACCTGGGAGTGATGATCGATGACCGGCTAAACTTCAACAGCCACGTCGAATATGCCTGTGAGAAGGCTTCAAAGGCCATCAACGCGATAGCTAGAATCATGCCGAACAACGCTGGTCCCAGCAGTAGCAAGAGGCGTCTTCTGGCCAGCGTGTCATCATCGATACTGAGATATGGAGGTCCAGCCTGGGTTCCAGCGCTGGAAACGAAGCAGAACCAAAGGAAACTGAGCAGTACGTTCCGGCTCATGGCCATGCGAGTCGTGAGTGCGTACAGAACCATCTCGTCGGAAGCAGTATGCGTTATCGCCGGTATGATCCCTATCGGCATCACCCTGGCGGAGGACAGTGAGTGCTACAGGCAGAGAGAAGCCGGAAGAGTACGGAAAGTTGTGAGAGTGGAGTCATTGGCTAAGTGGCAACAGGAGTGGAACACGACGGAGAACGGTAGATGGACACATAGACTAATACCGATTCTTTCGACCTGGGTGAACAGAAAACACGGAGAAGTCAATTTCCACCTAACGCAGTTCCTGTCGGGCCACGGCTGCTTCAGGAAATACCTGCATCGGTTCGGACACGCAGCGTCACCCCTCTGTCCGGAGTGTGGCAACGTCGATGAAACGCCGGAGCATGTGGTCTTTGACTGTCCAAGGTTCGAGGCAGTGCGAACGGAGATGCCCGTCCTTAACGTGGAGAATGTCGTTGATGAAATGTGTCGAGAGGAGGACTCTTGGAATGCCGTCAGCAGGGCAGTCACACAGATTATGTCAGAGCTGCAGCGTAAATGGAGAGAAGAGCAGCGATCTAGCAACGCCAGCTAGCACTGAGAGTACGACAAGTGCATGAGCACAGCCACCCCCCGAAGTAGTCGCTTCACAGTGGTCCCGGGGGGATCCAGGCAGAGGAGAGAGTAAGGAATGGGTTTTAGTGGAGCTGCACTAGGCAACTAGTGGATACCACACCGTGCCACCTTCACTACAGGCCAGGCTTCTTGAAGCTTTCCTAAACCTTACTATAAAAAAAAAAAAAAAAAAAAAAAAACATACATACATACATAGATACAAACATACATACTGGATGCAAGGAGCGAAGCTGCAAATAGCCCACCACAAAACAGAAGTGATGTTAGTCAGTAACTGCAAATCAGTGCAGCGGGCAGCAATCACCGTTGGAGAGCACACCATTGTTTCGAAGCGCGTGCTAAACGGCGCCGGTGGTGTAGTGGTAAGCGTGATTACCTCTCACCCCAGCAGGCCTGGGTTCAATCCCAGTCGGCGCCGCCAGGATGTTCTGAGGCATAACATCTCTGATCACGCCTTCCTTCGGATGGGAAGTAAAGCCGTTGGTCCCCGGTTCATGAGCTGATGGGTCGATAGGTAGGGTCCAGGAGCTGGGAGCTGCCTTCCTGGCACGTCGGTAGCACGGAAAACAAGATCGACGGAAAAAACAAACCAAAGTAAGCGCGTGCTGAAGTATCTGGGAGTGATGATCGACGACCGGCTAAGCTTTAATAGCCACATCGAATATGCTTGCGAGAAGGCAGCGAAGGTCATCAACGCAATAGCCAGAATCATGCCGAACAATTCTGGTCCAAGCAGCAGCAAGAGGCGTCTTCTGACTAGTGTGTCCTCATCGATACTAAGGTACGGAGGTCCAGCCTGGATTGAGGCGCTGAAAACGAAGCAGAACCTAAGGAAATTGAGCAGTACGTTCCAGCTCATGGCCATGCGAGTCATGAGTGCGTAAATAACCATTTCGATCGAGGCAGTATGCGTTATCGTCGGTATGATCCCAATCGGCATCACCTTGGCGGAGGACTACGAGTGCTATATGACGAGAGAAACCAGAGGAGTACGAAAAATGGTGAGAACGGTGTCGATGGCTAAGTGGCAGCAGGAGTGGGATGCAGCAGAGAACGGTAGATGGACACACAGGCTAATACCGATTCTTTCGACCTGGGTGAACAGGAAGCATGGAGAAGTCAACTTCCACTTGACGCAGTTCCTATCTGGTCATGGTTGCTTCAGGAAGTACCTGCATCGGTTCGGACACACAACGTGTCCGGAGTGTGGGAATGTGGAAGAATCACCAGAGCACGTGGTCCTCGAATCTCCTAGATTTGATGCTGTGCGAGAGGATATGCTCGCCCTTAGCACGGAGAATGTCGTCGAAGAAATGTGTCGTGAGGAGGGCACCTTTAACGCCGTCAGCAGAGCAGTAACGCAGATCATGTCAGCGCTGCAGCGAAAATGTCGAGAAGACCAACTAGAAAGTAGTACTCTCCGTCAGAGTAGGCTGAATCCACCACCGGGGATAACCGAGTAGAACGTGACGCTGGGAGCTAAATAGCTCACAACTTGGAGAGACGATCAGTGAACTGGAAGCGCCAATTAGCTGAGGTTAAGTCAGGTGCGTAATGCATGGCCCCCTCCGAAGTAATACGACAAGTGGTTCCGGGGGAAAAGGGCAAGGCGTCCAAGGAGGTTTTAGTGCGGTAAGAATCCCACGCACCGTGTCACCGCGACTGTGCGCCCAGTCGTCAAGCGGTGGCACGATGACCTTTTTGAAGGTTTCCCCTTGCAAAAAAAAAACATACATTCATACATACATACATACATACGACGGCGATACGACTTGCACCGGACGCAGCCAACGAGTTGTTGAAGACAGGACGAGTCAAGGTTGGGTGGTCAGTATGCCCCCTGAAAACTATCCCTCGGGTTACCAAGCAAATGGAGAGATGCTTTAAGTGCATGAACTTTGGTCACCAGGCGAGAAACTGCAAAGGCCCTGATAGATCGGAGCTGTGCAGGAAATGCGGAGAGAATGGGCACGTTGCTAAAGACTATATGAAGCAACCGAGGTGCATGCTCTGCAGAAAGAAGGACAGAAACTGCCATATGGCGGGATGTTTCAGGTGTCCAGCTTACAAAAAGGCGATAGCGGGCCAATAGTAAAGGAGATAACCCAAATAAATCTCAATCATTGAGACACAGCCACTGTTGTGGCAGTCGACAACGGAAACAAAGTGCGACGTTGCAATGATTGCGGAGCCGTATCGAGTCCCTCCCGATAACGATAACTGGGTGGCCGATAGAGCAGGGATGGGCAGGTATCCCATACAAGAAGTGGTGACAAGGTCTTACGAAGGTTTTGTGATCGCCAAAATTAAAGGAACTTTCGTATGTAGTTGCTACGTACCCCCGAGATGGACAATGGATTAGTTTCACCAGATGCTAGATGGACTCACCGGGGAGCTCACCGGACGGAGAACAATCGTCATTGGAGGAGATTTCAATGCTTGGGCAGTGGACTGGGGAAGCAGATGTACCAACGCCAGAGGGTATAGCCTGCTGGAAGCTCTGGCAAAGTTGGACGTGAGTCTGGCCAACGAAGGAACCATCAGCACCTTCCGCAAAGATGGTAGGGAATCCATTATCGACATCACTTTCTGCAGTCCGTCGTTAGTGGCAAGTATGAACTGGAGAGTGTGTGAGGAGTACACTCATTGTGACCATCAGGCGATTAGGTACAGCTTTGGCGAACGGATACCTACGGCAATGTGGAAAACGAAAGTAAGCAAGCGGAGGTCGAAGACAAAGGCATTCGACAAGGACCTCTTTGTAGAAGCTCTCCGGGTAGACAGCAGCGTCCCAGACCAAAGCGCGGAAAAGTTGACCGAATCGTTAGCGAGGGCATGCGACACAACCATGCCGGGGAAATCGGAACCAAGGAACAGACGGCGTTCAGAGAGCAAGAACAGTAGCAGACAGAGAGGAGCGCAGGGTGATGTTCCGAGAGGCCAAGGCTGCACTGAAACGAAAGATAAAGCTGAGCAAGTCAAACTGCTTCAAGAAGCTGTGCCGAAACGCTGATGCCAACCCCTGGGGTGACGCATACCGAGTCACGATGGCGAAGATTAGAGGTCCAACGACGCCCGTTGAAATGTGCCCAGACAAGCTGAAAGTCATCGTGGAGGGACTTTTCCCGAAGCACGACCAAATGACCTGGCGACCTACACCGTACGGCGAAGCAGAGGCAGACAACACCGAAGGTAGACAAGTCTCCAACGAGGAACTCGTAGCAGTGCGAAAGGGCCGAAGACGAAGAAAGCTCCCGGTCGGATGGAATCCCCAACGTGGCGTTGAAGGGGGCGATCCAGGTGTTCCCGGACATGTTCAGGATAGTGATGCAGAAGTGTCTGGATAAAGGTCACTTCCCGGACCGATGAAAGATACAGAAGCTAGTTCTGCTACCGAAGCCTGGAAAACCGTCGGGGGATCCAGCATCATATAGGCCTATATGCTTGCAGGATACAGTCGGAAAGCTATTGGAGAAGATCATCCTCAACAGGCTAACGAAATGCATGGAGAGTGAGCACGGATTGTCGGATTCCGGAAAGGGAGATCAACGGTGGATGCAATTCGGACAGTGGTCGAGAGTGCCGAGAAAGCGTTCAAACAGAAGCGAAGAGGAGATCGATATTGCGCCGTGATAACGATCGACGTGAAGAACGCATTCAATAGCGAGGCCATCGCCGAAACACTGCATGAAATGAGAGGGTTCCTAATTACCTGTGTAGCATTGTAAGGAGTTACTTCCAGAGCCTGGTTCTAGTCTACGAGACGGACATGGGAGAGAAATCAATCCGAATCACATCCTTGCCCCAACGCTCTGGAATGCGATGAACAACGGCGTGCTAACGCTGAAGCTGCCCAAAGGAGTCGTGATCGTAGGATTTGCGGACGACGTCGTCTTGGCGGTAGCAGGCGAGGCGTTGGAAGAGGTGGAAATACTGGCAACCGAGGCGATCCACACGGTTTCCAACTGGATTCAAGGAGCGAAGCTGCAGATAGCCCACCACAAAACGGAAGTGCTATTGGTCAGTAACTGTAAAGCTGTTCAGCGAAAAACTAATCTTGCTTTCAAATAAATCAATTTGATTTCTGATTTTGCAATCATAATGTTTAACTGAATGGGGGTGTCGTAAATCATTAGCATCTATGCTTCTCACGCTGAAAGATTTGAGCTGAAATCTCACCCCGGGCAAGTAAAGAATGATCTAAAATGTGTTGAACAGAACAAATACCATGGAGGCACCATATTTGAAGCGGTTTCTAAATCAAGGTACACAATAATGATCGACTATTTTCAATCATTAAATATTTTAGAAACGTTTCTTCTGCAAATAATAGTTCCAGTGCTCTAAGGATGATAGTGTAACCAAGTTTTAAAAAATATGCTGTCAAAATCGAGATGCGATCAAAATTAGACGAATGCGTCATCATTAGGAACGCGTCAAATATGGTGCTGGCACGGTAAACAATAATCGTTAGTTAAATGACAGATGAGCTTAAATTAAATTTTAAACAAGACGTTATCAGCAGAGCTTCAAGTTAAGTTGCTTTCATTGAAAAAGTATTGACTGCATAATGAAACCACAATATGATATCAGACTAATGTCGTGACAGTTGAAATCAAAATGAGTTTTCATATGATAGGAACTGCAAACTTTCATTTTGTTAACCGACTTTGCTCGAGATGTAAACACCACTTTAGGTACCTAATGCTTTAACTGTTTCCAAAATTAGGTAGTAATGCACTCTTTCGTAGCCATATGAAAACATGTTTTTTCCGTTTTGTCCGATCAGTTGAATCACACCAGAAATTCTGACTGCGTATGACGTGTCTTCAAACCCGACGCTGCCCTTGTCAACCCATATTTGACGCCCGTCACAACAAAATTCTCCCCCTTCTATTCTATTCCCGACGCTAAAATAGGACACAACGAGAATGAATTTCCATTGCGGTCGTGCGCGAGCAGGTCTATTATAGTGGTGCCTCCATATCCCCTTAACCATGGGAACACCACCCTGAAAGCAACGATGACGACGAAGGGACTCGCTGCCCTTTGTGTATGCACATTCGCCTTCGTTCCCTTCCATTTCCCTGCTATTTTCTTACTTTCTTTGTTATGAATGACGGCTCCTGTCGTCATCGTCGTCGTCGTCACCACCGTCGCCCATGGAGGCTATTCTAGTTTTTTTTGTTGCGCCCTAGCAAACCCATGAGTGTTGGTTTTTCCCGTCTTTGTTTTGCTTGCTGCACTTGTTAGAGCACGGAAAATTATCCTTTTATTGCGCCTTGCTTGAATGCTTGAAGGACTTTCTATGGGTGCCGTGGAATGTGTGTGGCTGGCGCATGGATGGTGTAAAAAGAAGCAAGGTGGTGTTGCTCAGTTTTTAAGGTCAAGTGGATGCGATCCTTGCGAGATCGGTCCTAGAGCGGGTACGGGAGTGTGGGTTTGTCCCAATTTTAGACTACTTGGCTGCGACAAATTGGGTTTATCGTGCATTACATTTTCTTTGAGGATAGGAAAATGGAGGGCACTTACGCGACAGATGGTATCTGTCTGAGGCGATGTTATCTCTTCGCCGGTAATTCAAGCGAGGGAGGATAACGGGTAAAGTAAACAATAAATAACGGCTTTTTAGTGCCAATTTGGACTACTAGTAAAAACTTGGTAACCTGAAGAGACGGTGTAACGAAACGAAACTTTGTTTTCAGTAAATTCAGCAAGTTATTCAGGAACATATCACCCAGCCAAGCAATTGTTTTCTGTCGATTAAACATCTATCATTGAAACAGCTAAGGTAGCAACCCAAGAGACAAATCCATACCAAAATCAGACACCCCCCCCCCCTCCCCCCACAGCGTCTCACACTTATCCACATCAACATGTCAGCAACTGACGTCGAATTCAATTGAAACGTGACACGGATTCACCACCATTCCTGCTAACGCACTACCGAACGTCCTCCATCCTGTCCAGGGCACACACATACACACACATACATTCATTTGGGACATGTGGCGGCGACAACCCTCAAGGAGTTAAAGTCGACCACTTTGCTACACATTGTTGTATCCAAACGAACGGACGACTTGGGGCGAGTCCTATTCTTTTGTGTTCGCTGCGCTGCTGTCCTCCGCATTCGGAATATGGACCAAAAACGATTATTTCCCAAACGGTCGGTGGTCCGAGCCGAGGTGGTCCTACCGATAAGTGAGCGACACGCGGAAAACAGCAGGAATCGGGTGGGAGAGGCAAGTGATTTGTCATCAGGCCCCCTCCGGCCAATACACAATGCTGCAGCAGCCAGGAGCCAGCAGCGGTAGGTAGTTGTTTTTGTGGATTTCTCTTGTTACATAACCTCAAATGGATTCTGGGCAAATGGTGAGATAAAAGCTGATGGCAAATCGTCCATCCTCGTCGACGACGTTTTCGTTGGGGAATGGAGCGGAAGGGACAGCAAATGTACTGTCTATGGACTGTGAGGCCGTGTGTAGCAGCCTCAGCATGTGGAGGACTCCTCTTCTCCTTATTGGATTCAATCAGAGCACTTATCGATTGCTTTCCTCTCTGCACCGACGACGACGACGACGACGTTGACGACGTGGCCAAATTTGCCTAGGTCGGCAGTATTGTTTTACGAGGCAATAACGTTTAGGCAGTGCGGATGTGCCTGCATGAACTTCGATAGCTTCCCAAACTGCGACATTGCAGGACCGGGTTAAGGAGGGGTGATTTCTTCATGCGCAATTACATCACGTGACGGCCGACCTGCATGATCTTGTTAGGAACTGGGAAGAAGTTTTGTGTGTGTGCAAATTATGCATTAAAGTTGGTGACGTTAGACAATTTCTGATTGATGAACAATGGGGAAATCTTATGCCAGTAAACATTGGTTTTGCGAACAAGGACAGAGAGATTCATCGAAATCAATGATGTTAAACAAATTCATCAAATGCAGCTCTACTTTTCAAACACATCAATTTCACTATAATCCCTTTCAGCAAATGAACAAGATATCAACAACAGTTGCCTTGCAACAAGCCGAACATATTTGAAGCCAGAACATTTCTCATTTTGGTAGATGTTTTGTGTAAGTGACAAACAAAGTTGAGAAATGCTCCAAAAGGTAGACCTGTGCGTCGATATCATCGGTTATAATTTAGGAAATTATATGTGTGTGGAAGCTAGTATGATAGAGAATGATTAGTAGGAACGAGTTATCACTGCTAATACACATCATTCTATTATCACGCGATTTTGTTTTTCGCTGCTATATTTCATCATTTGATTTTAATTTTAATAAGTTCTGCAATTAATTTTGCTGAGATTCAGTAAAACTTGCCGAGGCTTAGCTAACAAACAACATTTTGCTGAGATATCAGCTAACAACCAAATATTTTGCAGAGGCATCAGCAAAATTGAATGCCGAGGTAATTGGCTGTTGGAGATTTTACCGAGCTAGCTTAAGTGTGTATACAGGCAGAAATTTACTGTATAGGCCATTGTTTGGCTGTATTAGCTAATCTACAGATAAATTGCATGTTGGATGCCCAGCGTCGGCTTAATTTATCAAATTGTATTCATCAAGAACCAATGATTAACTTCTACATGATTTATGGTATTGATATCTAAGGAAGCAATAACATAATACTTAATAAGGAAAAGAAGGTACCCTGAAATTGATAGTATTTAACTGATAACTGAGGATTCTTAATTTTTAGTACAGATACCATACTTCTCATGTCGAATGATGTTGAAATAGGATGCAGTCTTGCGTCTTGATAAGACAAAATTAATTGATTTTATGAAAAGTAATGAGAAATTTTCATCAATAAATTGATCCCGTTTAACGGTACCAAAGTTGAATCTCTCACATTTTGCAAACAATGCAAGCTTTCTTATTATTTATATTTTATATCAAATGTTATACTAACTTACTCATCGCTTGAAAAAAATATTTTTCAGAGGTAAATTGGATTCGTACCTGTGGAAAGAAAGAAAATAACAATTATGAATTAAAATTATAGATGAAATTTATATTGTTGATGGTTAGAGTATATTTAAAATAGAGTTTAACAAGATAAATAACTATTAAATGTATTGAATTTTCAGAAGATCACATATATGTTTTTAGGTTTAAAAAATAACCATGTTATTATTACTACTATGCGTGAAGTTAACGATTTACATAATTTATTTATTTATTTATTTATTTATTTATTTGGAGGGAAAAGCCCACAATAGTGGGCGTAAAATCTCATAATTTCAGTACCAACAGATAACATGGAATCCTACAGATACATTTGCTTGAACTAAGTCCTAAACATATAAAAAGATATTAATGATAACATAATTAACTTAATTTAAGTACAGAAAACAGAAACCGTCAGGAAGTTAAAAGTACATTATAAAACAGATTCTTAAGCCTAACACGGGACATATTAATCTCAAAGCAATTATAACATTTGTTGACAATCTTGCACATGCTAGTTAACGGCTCATTAGCGCCGTAGTTTGTTTCAGAAGCCGGGATGTTGAAAAAATAATGAGAACGTAAATTCACGCGTCTGATATTGACATTCAACTGCTGCAGAAGTAAACCGCAATTGATGCCCGATCGCAGGAGATCAGCGATGAACGTAGCCTTAGAGACGCCTGACAACGACTTTCATAAGTAGCGAGATTGAAAGGATCACTCCAGGGTAGCCAACGAAAGGCGAAACGTACAAATATGTGGAGCGGAATAGCGAGCAGTAGAGTGTTTTTAAACAGAAAATGTCTCTAAAGTCTTTGGCGAAACGAAAAATGAAACCAAATTCAGAAGATGCCTTAGCGGAAACATAAGCCACATGGTCCTTGAAGGTGAGTTGTGAATCAAGTAGAACACCTAAGTCTTTAATGGTAGATTCACGGCTTAATATTTGCTCCTGCATGCTGTAAGCATAACAAATATCGGTTCCTATGGGCAGATGGCCAACTGTGTTCCAAGCTGAAATCCAAGCAATTTTAGAGTGTTCCGTTATATGTTTGCGTAGAAACTATATGAGTTCAAAAAAAATGCGTCATGTCCGACAGTCAAGCTGCTCTAAATGCTTTAAAGTCGGCGACATGTACATCAAAACTTGTCTGGGAGTGTGTTCAATCACTTCAAAAATTGTCTTGACATAATCAAGTCAACTTATATTGGGTTCCTGGTCATTGCGGGATTGAGGGAAATGAAAGAGCTGATGCACTAGCAAGACTCGGATCTTCTCATAAGTTCATCGGGCCAGAGCCCTTTTGTGGCTTATCGGGTGCATCTCTTAGAATGGAGCTAAAAGCGTGGGAATCTTCAAAAGTGGAGGAAAACTGAAAGAACACTTCCATTGCTAGGCAGTCGAAGCGATTTATTAATCCAAACATTTCTGTGACCCACAAAATCCTGGAACTTTCTAAGAAAGATCTTAGTATATAACAGGTCATTGTCCGAGCCGTTATCACTTGAAGCTGATTGGAAAACTTCAAGATGATGTATGTCGCTTCTGTGGCATAGAAAAGGAAGACTCGGAACATTTGCTTTGCCACTGTCCGGCAATTTTCAATAAAAGGCGTAAGTTCTTCGACAAGGGGCTGTTCTTTGACATTTGGAGAACAACTCCCAGTACGACAGTGCACTTTATTCGAAGTATAATGCCGTGCTGGGATAATGCTATTAGTCAAACGATGGCGATCACTCCTAATAAAAGTGATACGGCATCTTGATATAGCTAAAGAAAAAAAAATGGGGAATATATCACAATAGATCAGAAAAATGGTCGCAGTGATGAAAATACCCGACAAGGAAAAAAAAAAGCATAACAGATAGGTGATTTTTTTCCTGGAAAACGTTATAATGGCACATTTAGAAGCATTTAATACCATCCTGTTCTTGTCACAGCAAAAACGTCCAGCTGCTGCTGAAGAAACAATGCATCACTGCGATCTTTGATGACAAAGTATAGTTTTAAATCGTCAGCATAAGACAGCTTCAGGCAACGGATCGAAAAGTAAACGTCATTCAGATACAATAAAAATATGAAAGGTCCCAGATGACTGCCTTGAGGTACACCAGAAGAAACTGCAAACGGTTGAGAAAAATGATCTCCAATCTTCACTGACATATGTCGACCGGTGAGCCAATCAAGCCGTGAAAACCAAGTCGCTCTAGTTTGGCCAATGCAATCTCGTGATTGATTTTATCAAAAGCAGCAGAAAGATCGGTGTAGATAGCATCCACTTAATGACTTCTTTCCATATTGTTCAGTCGCGATGTAACTAGAGCATGTGTGTTTTAAATAATCTTGCACCAAAAGTTCAAAAAGTTTTGAGACTGCACATAAAGCAGCGATACCACGGTAGTTGGACACCGACTGCTTATTGCCTTTTTTGAAGACAGAGAAAACAAAAGAATACTTCCAGCAGTCGGGAAAGATTCCAGAATCCAAAAAGAGGTTGAAGATGGATGCTAAAGGTGCGGCCAGCACTCCAATACAGTTCTTAATAACCGCGGAAGAGATTCCATCAGGGCCAGTGCCAAAAGAATTTTTCAAACGACAGCCTGCTCTACGAACATCATTAGTCGAGATAGGCAGACACTGCTGAATTGTGACATGAACAGGTCAGTGATTCCCGTATCCGTATCTGATTCTTCTTGATCCGTATTGTACATTGTAGAAGGTAAGCTCGATTCCTTCCGTTGATCGTTCACATGATTCCAGAAGCTCTTGGGATTTGCTTTGAGTTTAGTTAGTAGAAAGCGCTGATAGGCTTGATAAAGCTGTTTATTGAGCCACTTGTACTGTTTGTTAACGAGGTTGTACTTCCTCTTCGATGCATCCGTTCGAAGTTTACAAAATGTCTTCAATGTCGTTTGGATGACTTCAGTCGCTTGAGTCGGTGGTTGGTCCAAGGAGGGTTACTTGATATGGGTGGAGTTGTCATGGGTACAAACTGGTCGATCGCATACACGACAATATTCGAGAAAATAGAAGAGGCAGCATTCGCATCACGATCTCGGAGTTCATCGTTCATCGTTCATGATGTTCAAAGTTCATCGTTCATGATGTTTTCGAAAAAAGGTTGCCATTCCCTCGAAGTCAGTCCTACCGTAGTCATACGATACGCTGTCCACGGTTACCCGAAAAGTGGTGAATGGTGTCTACAATTCTTAACTAATCGTTCGGGTGCCTCTTGAACCAAGCAATTAGAGGCGACTTCACGGCTAAGGAAACATAGATCAAGCAGTCTATGATTGTCATTGAAGATCCCGTTCCGTTGCAGAAGATCAGCAGTATTGTAGCAATCTAGGAGAGATGCTACTAGAGGTGTAATGTATGAGCCATTAGAGCGAGGATGAAAGAACCCTGTTTCATTCGATGACCAGTTGACTGAAGCAAGATTGAAATCACCAACAAGAAGGATTTCGTCAGTAGCATTCATCTTGGATACAACCCAAAAAAAGTGAATCAATGTGTTGATCGATCAACTCAGAATCGCCAAGTTGATCCGGGGGTGAATACAACACGCAAATGAAGACACGCTAGCAAGACACCACCGCCGGAAGCTTTGGGGCTAGTGGCTCGAGAACGATCAGTGCGATAGACCGTAAAATCCGAACTAAATATTTGCTTAGAAAGTGTGTTGCTGTTCAACCAAGCTTCGATGAAGGCGTACATATCGTAACAAGCATCCGAGCAGACCAATTTGTACTCACCTACAGTTGTATTTATGCCTCCAACGTTTTGGTAATACAGCAATATTTCAGCTCCCTTAATCCTGGATGCGTTGCGGTTGCCATTAGAGTCATCATGGTTGGGAATGACTGAAATTGTCGAGGGACTATGTACGGATGTGTAGTGTTAATTTCCCGGTTCAGCAGGACATATACTGTTCGTGCAATTACCTGAGAAACCAAGCTCAGTGACTTGATCATTGCAATCAGAGTCATCCTAGTGAGAAGCGGCTGAAACTGCGAAAGGACTTTTTTACAGCAGTGTAGTGATCATTTCCTGCTTCGGCAGGACATATACAATTTGCGCAATTACCTGAGAAAACAAGCTCAGTAGCTGATTGCTACTTCCGAAGGCGAGGCTCGAATGGAGAAACGCTGACAAAACTGGGCCAGAATCCATTTTTAGTAACGGTGTTAGTGAAAATTGGGTTATCCAAAACTAGTACTTTGAAGGATACAAAGCTCACATGACGTCCCTTTCTAGCAGCGGAAGTTAGCGGTTGACATCGGAACCAAGTTTTAGTCCTGCCGGTTTTGCTACAGATGTAATTTGATACTTGGGAGGAGGCTTGGCATGCGATGTGGCTTTAAAACCGTTCGAAGAATCAGTAGCAGGAATAGAAACATTGTACGATGGCGGTAACACCTGCTGAGGAACGTGTGAATCCACATAGTTCGGATACAGGATCGAAGATGTCCGAGGTGGTAAATACCAAAACGGCATTGAAGCCGGCGTATATAGTAAAGCAGGTGGATGTACTTAACGTCAATATCAGACTTAAAGTGGACATTTTATATGAGAGATAAGAAGATGAATGTATAGAGTTGAAAGATCCGTTGTAGTATGGCGGTGTGAAAATTTTATATAGAAAGTAGAAAGCGAGCACAGGACAATTTTGAGGAAGGTACGAATTGGATCGAGCATTTCCTTTACCAAACTCAGCATTTCCTTTACTGAACTTCGTAGACGATGACGGATTCGGGACAGGAACAGGTAATGTATGGCTGAAGCACAGAATGATAAACCGTAATACTTATCTCAACCATTACAAAGCACCGAATCAACCAAAAGTTTCTACTACAGAAATCAGGCGATATCGGAATTTGCTAGCTGGAACAACAAAGGAATACTGGCAAAAATCAAGTCAAAATTGTTCCAAAGAAGTCCTCTCGATGCTTTCACAGAATGAACCGGAGTTCCTGACGAATGAATTTCTAGAAGTATCCCAATCGTATGTTCGATATCGCTTCGACGAGGATAAGCCACTGAATGATGTTTTGACGAGCCTTCCAGTGTTGAGACGAAGATGTCTTCTGAATTACCACTTTGAGAGTGCAACGGGTGGGACAGCGGGATCTTTGGAACAGTACTTCACTGCCAAACGATCGAAAATCATCGATTTTCCGATGACAAATCGCAAAATTGGACTCTTGTATGCCAATGCTTCGGATTACGACATCTTCACATTCCTTTGTCGTTACTTGGGAGAAAAAATTGATGACGTGATTATTTTGAAAGAAGTAATAGAGTGGATAGGTTCAGGGATAGGTTCAAAATTAAAATATTGCTGTTCTATTTCACTTATTGTTACACTAGTTTTCTTTTAACTCATTTTGTATGAAATTGAGGTAAAATAGTTATTAAAATTCATATTTTCATCTTAATGTTTCAGACTGTGGAAACAACAAACGGGTGTTCTATGTGTTTGCCGAATAAGTACCCTTGAGTGAAGGAACTGAACACGTTGTGGTCAATGTTACGGACTTGATGTGTGTTCACTGTGTACACAATTTTATGCAAATGAAGCAAACATCAAAATTCATGGAATTCATTCAGGAATATTTTTTCAAAACTCTTCCAACAACTGGATCAAAGTCGAGTGCTACGCGTAAGGAACAGCAGCAGCGAGTAGTTAAACGTATCATCGAGGTCATTGCAAATCACATTCCCAAGAAGCAGTAGCATAAATGTTTAGCCAAACATTACAGATGCCAAGCCTGATGATGGATGACGGAAACGAAATGATATAACATTGAGAAGCAAGCCAGGCTTAAAGTCTGGAACGCTCAAAAATTGGTCAACTTCAATTTGGTGTATTTCTGTTTAAAATTAAAAAAAAAACCTGAAATGCTGCATTTGGAAGTTCATTGTAAATACAATGTTTGCTATGATGAGTTTTCACCGTTTGCTCTCCAGTTTTTAAAATAACGTCCAAACAAGAGGAGCAGCGTGTCAAAATTTTGCTCGCGTAGCAAGAGAATCTGGCCAAATCGACCGTGACAAACGTTTTAAAAGTTTACGGGGAGCGTATGTCGACCGCCAGAAAGCCTGTAAGCGGCGGCAATTGTAATTTGGACGTGGCAGCGACGACGAAGAAGGTGGCGGTGAAATATAAGTGGAATCTAAACCTCTCCATCCGGGACGTCGCTGGCAAGCTCAATGTATCCCATACTATTGTGCAGCGGGACAAGAAGAGCCGGGTTATCGACGTTTAAGAAGGTGAAGGTGGCGAATCGAGATTACAAACAAAACACGTCGGCAAAGCAGTGGTCCCGAAAGCTGTATACGAATCTGCTCACAAAGTTCGACTGTGTCATCATGGACGACGAATCTTATGTGAAGGCGGATTTCAAGCGCGTCAAATATCAATATGAACAATATATTCCTGAGCAGATTTGTTTTTTGATATTGTTAGAAATGTCAAATGTTCATTAATGCTAATAATTGCAATAAAAATACTAACGATTTACTATGATATTGCAAGAGGAATGAAAAATATAATAGTTGCATAACTCAGTGTCAACAATTTCGCTCATGCTCCATGTAACTGATCATTATGACAAATGACCTTAATCTTTTCGAGATTGTAATATTAATGGTTATAAGAAAACCATTGGATTAATCTACAAAAGTACTTATTAAGAATGCTGGGGTTCCTAATGGGAAATTATTATAACAACAGTGCAACTGTGTGTTTTGATTAACACAACCGATGAGAGTAACTCAAAATTGAGCCAAATTTGACGCAAAATTACAAAGAGTGGGATTGGTTCCACAGTAAAATTTTCATTGTTATTCCTTAAGAATCTTTTCGAATATAAGGAAAATAAACGAACATTTTACTCAGTCAAGGACTAAACTAATGTACTGAGTGAAACCACTTTCAACCAGTGTTGGAAAAATATCAAAAAATCAAATTTCACCAACGCCCAAGATCACGCTTGATTTTCGTGGACAAAAATCAACAAGCAAACAACTGCGGTTGATTTTGCAAGCTGTGATATCACAAAACTCGCCAGCTGCAAATCTCAGCAAACTGTGGTGAGATTGAGTTTCATAAATTTTGCTTTACACCCGAATGCAACCGAAACTTCCATAACGGCTGGCAGCAGTCGCTTTGTGTCTGCCATCGGTGAAGAGTAAAAAGAGATAGCATACTGTACTTTCTCTTTCTAAGTAAACGATGTGCAACGGAATAATTTTTGTGTCGAGTCAACTTCTCAGCTTGATTTTTGCACGTTGTGAATAGTCTCGCAATATCAAAGGAGCTTGTTAAATCAATATCAAGCATGATATTTTGTTCTAATATCACGCGTGATATTGCGAGCTCATGAGAGCGGAAAAATATCAATTGATTTCTGATTTTGCCAACACTGCTTTCAACATTCCTCATATTCACTTTTTGACATTTTTAGTCAAATCCCAAGTAAAAATTCAGCAACCATTTAGTTTAAATACAGCATTTCAAAGTGTAAAACATTGCTGTTTAGTAATTCGCCTTTTTGCTACTTCAAAAACCTTTTATAGTCCAGGAAAAAAGTCGACGATTGCCTTTTTTTTTAAATAAATTTAAAGCAGTTCTCAATCCCTCCATAAAGCTGTTCTGCAATTCAATCATAAACTGCATCAGCAATTGTATATTAACGTCGTGATCAAATACTCTATAAAAGTGTTCTTTCATTATAAAATCGACCATAAAATAATTAGGTTTTAAATGAGAGCAAAAGGCATGTATAAATGCTATTCAGTCTTTTTAAAATGTATCATAAAACCCACAATCACTCTGTTTACATTGAACTTAGAAGATATGGATCCTCATAGTAAATAAAACCAAATTTTATGACAAGGAAATCTCGAAGGATAGACGAAGTAGGATGAAAAATTCAAGCGAGCACGTGCGATTTAACCGGTACCAATAGATGACGATCGGAATTACTTGGATCAGTACCGACAGCAAACTACCAAACTGCCAGTTAGCAGAGATTAGCTGATTTCCGATCCATGGCAGCCATTTTATTCGGCGAAAGGGTCAACTAATCAAAAATTTCATTCAAGCGTACATTCCTGCGTCGTTTGATGATGAATCTTCGGAAACAAGCTATTCGAAATGCTAAATATAATACAACAGTATCGCACACTTTCTGAGTAACTGCTTCCAATCCTTTGCCTGGGAGAACGTTGGATCGCACAGCGCAACTATAGAAAGATAAACAAACTCTGACGTTTAAATTTTTGCTGGCAGCTTTGCCTCCGTAAATGCAGACATAAATCTGAACGGGTTAGGATCAAGCAAAACGGCTTTAGATAAATACAATTCAGTCTGTAAGTTTTCTTCATAGAAGCCTTTTTTAAACCTTTTTAATTTGTTAGGGATTTCTTGATAGCAAAGCAACGTTTTCCCAAATGGTCCATGAAAACCAACTTTTATGCCTCCGCCATATTACAGTCATCTTGTTGGCTTTTCACAATCTTCGTTTTTCAATCTACATTTCCTTGCATATAACTTTATTTTGGTCAATTTAGCAGTAAGCAAATTTTTAAAATGCGAAAATCTTTTTAAAAAATCTTGGCTTAGCTTGATAATCGATGTTAAGAATAATTTTGTTTTAACTTATATATAAAATAATAAGTGAAATCAACGTTTTCCGAGGGCAGAATATTTTTTTTCGGTGTTATCACGTACATTTCACATAAGATTTAATATGGCACCTAAAACTAGGCCACTTTATGAGAACTATTCAAATAATTTTGGTGATTCAAAAGGATTTTTATACGATCAGTTTTTATTTTAGTTATTTTGATAAGATCGGATGGTAATAATGAATTCTTTGCAATCTTGATTTATGCTTTTCAAGTGGATTTCGCAAGCGGCTTGGGAAAATGGCTCAAGAAAGGGTTTTATTGATGCCAATTAGCATTTTTTGTAGCTTAAATACAGTTTTCAAATCGTTTTCAATGCGTTCGTCATATAACCTTCTTGCAGTAACTCAATCTTGAAGAGCTCCGAGAATACATCATTCAGAACTTTCTCCAGGGTGGGCCAACTAGACAGATTCCAGACTTAACGAGGTTTTTGTGGATGCATCAACGGCAAAACAGCCTTGACCAGGGTTTTATGAATGTTGTTTTATTGTAGCTTTGTAGTATTTAATAAAACTAAAAATATTACTTGGGATTAGACTCAATTTTTGTCAAGCTTGACTCAACTACTCAGTTACCCTTATCGGTCGTGTAGAGTGTATACGAAAAGTTTTTATTTATTTATTTATTTATTTCATCAACCGATGTAGACTAGTACAAATACATATACAAATTTGTTTTTCTTAAGAATATTAAAAAAAATATATTGTCAGCTATTATATTTTTTACTTCCTACGAGTTATGATTCCGTATGGAGTTAAAATATTGTTTTAGTTTATGCCGAGACATTGAAAAGTCAATGGTTTTGCAGTATTGATTGTAAGACGCCATCATGCGATTTAATGGCCCAAATTTTGCATAATTTGTGCGATGATGGGTTACGGCAAATAAATTTCGATTTCTGAGTTGTCGAGTAGGTACATAAAAATTTAATTTTGATAAAAGTTCTGCTGAGTTAATGCGCTGCGAAACGATATCGTTTACAAACGAAACCATTGCATATTCACGACGCTCTTTTAATGTTTGTATGTTTATGAGCATGCAGCGTGCTTCATATGATGGAAGAGGAAATGATGTCCAACCTAATTTACGAAGGGCATATAATAGAAATTGCTTTTGTACTGATTCTAATCTTTCTTCGTGCGTGATTGAAAATGGAGACCATACAATGCTGCAATATTCCAGTATTGACCTCACATAGGCAATATATAGTGTTTTAATTGTGTATGGGTCCTGAAAGTTATAGCAAAAGCGCTTGATAAAGCCTAGCATGTTATTTGCCCTGTGAATAATTGTATTGTAATGGTCTATGAAAGTTAGTTTGGAGTCTAAGATAATCCCTAAATCCCTGACTCTTTCACATTTTTCTACATTCTGATTTCCTAATGCAATTGAAATGTTTGATGGTGTTCTTTTTCTGCTAAATGATATTAAGTTGCATTTTTTTACATTCAGTTCTAATAGGCTTTTTTTACACCATGTGTAGAATATGTGTATTTCACTCTGGAATATATTGATGTCTTCATCATTTTTTATTTCCAAAAAGAGCTTCATGTCGTCGGCATAGATTAGCAATTTTATTTTTTTGAGAATGAAGGAAATGTCGTTTACGTACAGAATAAAAAGAAGAGGTCCCAGATGAGAGCCTTGCGGGACTCCTGAGGTGACTTGAATTGGGGTCGATTTCTTTCCGTTGAATTTAATTATTTGTTGGCGGTTAGTTAAATATGATTCAAGCCATTTCAGGAGTCCTGGCTCAATTCCAATTTTTTTCAATTTGAAAAGAAGCATTGGTATGTCAATTCGGTCAAATGCCTTGCTAAAGTCTGTATAGAGAGCTTCTACGTGGTTTCCATTATCCATTGCATTTAATGAATAGTCTATAAATTCAAGTAAATTTGTCGAGGTCGAACGTCCTTTAAAGAAGCCGTGTTGCATGTCAGTAATTCTATTTTTGGTTTGAAGAAATAATTTTTCATTTACAATTGCCTCGAAAAGCTTTGGAATGCAAGAGATAATGGCTATTCCACGATAATTACGTACGTCAGATTTTCGGCCAGATTTAATTTTTTTTACACTGATAAAAATCTGATTTCCTTACGAGAATCCTCAATTATGAATGCATATGTAATTTTATGTGTTGAAGTAAAAAATTACGTCACATTTTAATTTAGCATGACACAATCGTCAACGAGTAAAATTACAGATTTATGACATTTCGCATCGTTATAAGCGAATGTAAAAACCTAAGGAAATCTAAAATTACACGAATTTTTCGAAGTGTGTAGTTGATATGACTAATACCGACTAATAAGACTAATAAGACGAGATGTAAACTAGACGAACGAAATACGAAGCCCTTGTCAGCTAGGATGCAGTATTTGACAGCCATGTCAAATAAATTAGTTTTATTTTAAACAGACTCACAATGCTGTAGCCATCGGCTCGAAAGTCTACCCTCGAAAAGGTGTCAGCAAAAGGAGAAAAGGTTCCTCTCACATTGTTTGTGAAATATAATTACTCCTATTCCTGGGAGGAATCTGTTTTCACCAAAAGAGACAGTCTTTTGCAGAATCTTGTTCTTTCCCCCAATCCTCCCTTGTTTCGAACTTCAATCCCCCCTGCACCAAAACGTAGCGTCAAAGTTTCCTATTGAGCTCAAACGGAACAAACGTGCGAAAGTGCTGCCTCGATTCCCTCGTCTGCTAAGAAAAGAAAAAATATAAAACTGTCAGAACTTACACGTGGGTGAGCCGCCATACCTCCGATCTTGTATGAATGTTGTACGAGCGAAAAAGTTTAGATAACATGATACGTGAGTTGATAGATCTCTATCAGCTTTTGATCAAAATAAAACCTTTTCTTTGCAGTTTTCCATTCTTGCCCGGATCCCCATTGGTCTCCTTTGTTTCTTTTATGGGCAAAGTTCAAATTTTTCTCGCGAACTTTTGGCCTTCCCCGGAACGTGTTGCCACGCTACCACCAAGCACCTTTCACAGCAGCCATCAATAATGTTTGAGCAATGTTTGAAGAATTACGCCGTCGATTAGTGTAATTCTACTCCTGGAAAACTTTTCCGATGCATTTAATTTTTTCCTTCCTTCCGATTCACAGTTTTTCAAATTAAATTCAATTAGACCCCGACTCAGCAGCTACTTCGAAGCGAATTCTTTTCACACAAAGTTCGTGACCCAAACTGACGACGACGGTGGGAGCTCACTCTTCCGTCCGGAGCACTCAGGAATAACAATCGCAAGCATCAATGACCAGTAGTTGGGAAAGAGTGATGAGGAGACCAACTAAAAAAAAAATGAACCATGAAAGGAAACACCAAGTAATGCAATTATGTCTTCTCTTGTTGGCCGAACTCTATGATATCTCGTTATTCGCGTAGTGATAAATTCAATAGTAGCTCATCAGAAGTTTCCGTTTTGGTTCCTTTTATGCTGCTACCCGCGCGTTGAAGACGCTGACGACGACGCTTGGGTACCAAGCAACGCTAATCAAAACTTTGCTGATGACGAAGCCGGGATCCGCTCGGACTGATACTAATTTCATTACATTGAAATGTTCCGCAGCACCTAACCTTTCACTAATGGAGGGAGGTGGTGATGGCAGTATGATTCAAAGCGAGAGTCGAACTAATGTTATGACACTTACAGCTGGCAGGTGGCATAACGTATCCGATGACGAAAGATTAGAGTGAAAGGTTGTCATGTGAAGCTTCTTGCTAGAACACAATCTTCTTTTCTTTTATTTAACGTCGGTCTCTGTTCCGCAATCCAGTGCCAATCACCGACGGACATCAATTGCCATCCATTGACGGCAATCGAATGTGCAGGAAGGCAGCTTCCACACCAGCGTAGGATATCGCACCCATTCAAATACAACACATGGGCCGGGACCAACGGCTTTACTTCCCTTCCTAAGGAAGACGTGACCAGAGATTTTTATGCCTCAGAAAAATCCCACCGACCTCGGTTGGGATTGAACCCAGATCCATTGTGGTGAGATAGCAGTCAGTCAGAATTAGGGCGTAACAGCTTTTGTAAACAACTGTACTTCTTTCGATGATTTCTAGAAAGTTAAGGCTCGCCAACGCAAATCAACAACACCATCGGGTAGAGGAAGACTTCCCCAACCCGACGGTTACGTTGGTTTGAGTGAGTGTGCCTTGAGTTCCTATAAATCATCAATAGAAGTCATTGTTTACAAAAGCTGTTACGCCCTAATTACAGCTCTAGCTAGATATACGTGTATAATTTTACCATTGTTCTCTATTTATTTAACCTCATCCTTCCACTAGAAATCAAGTTTCTTCCCCTTCCTCATTCCAACGGTTTTACATTCTGCACCTTTGTCGATCGCTTCCTGAAGAGCTCTTAAGCATATGGCTGCTCTCAAGCATACATTCCCGCTAATCAAACCCGCTAAAATTCAACCCGGAAAATTTCCAAATGATCCAAACGGGACACATTACCATTCGACGGAGCGGTGAATAGTCCAAGCTAAGGCACTCAGCAGCTTCGTCTACTGCAAGGTCCCCTCCAACGCCATTTCGGTCGTTAAGGAAATGAACAATCCTAGAAAGGAGCACTTTTTACTTTTGGATACCGGAAAAGCGACCCAGTGACAGCCTACCAAAACAACATATCCGGAATGGTTGAGTCGATTCGTGTCGCTCCGGCGAGACCAGACATATATCCTGATATCTTCTGCCGAGAAGAGTGGTGCGGGGGCTCTTCTTGGGGAGGATATTCCTGGAAGAGGTAGAGCAAGAATAGTAGCTCCAAGGGGAATTGCCCACCGGGAATGTTCGGGTTGTGCTGAGCGCATTTCTGTGTTTGTGTGGCTCCCGGAACGAACTACCAACTAAAAGGGGTTGGATCGGGCTTGCGGGAGGACATATATTTTTATGATTCATTATGGTCACCAATTCGAGCATGGCGTCGCTCGGTAAGCGGGTCGTGTGTCTGGTTTTCCTAGCGAGGAAACGCGAACCACAGCGCAGGAAGAGTGAAAATTATCCTCCTGGTGGTGGTGTTTTCTTATTTTGACTTTGCCGAGCCCCCGCTGGCTGGAGGCTTTATCTTCCGTTCCGGTACCCCCAACCGAGACGGGCGAGTTAGCACTGTTTGAATTTAATTTTAGAAAAGTTGTTACCGAAAAATTGGAAGAGCAAAGAGAACGGTGTGGAAGCAAAGTAAACTTCGGTTCCCTTGGATGCCTTCCTTTAACATACGTGTTCTTAAATACATAAAGAAAGAACGACCCACATGGATAGTTTGTGCAAACATAGGGAAGGAGCATTCGGAGGAAAGTTAGTCACAATCAGCGGTGGCGGTGGCGGTGAGTGAGGTGGAAGGTGAAAATGTAAAAAAGTATTCAAGCGAATGTTACTGATTTTGACTAGGGGTTGGCCTCAGTCGGCCAATGAAGGAGGAAAAGTTTATTTTTTGTGCTACTCTGCAACACGGTGGGGAGGGGTCTTGTAATGCCCTAGGATAATCGTTTTAATTAGTTTTAATGGCGCCGGCGGTGAATGAAAAGCTTTTTTGTTTGCCGGGTTTTTGCGTGTGTTGGCATGGTTGGCTCGCCCTTTTTGTTCGTGTGCGGGTGAGTGTAGAAAGGATAATGTGAAATTTAATGCCATTTTTAGGTACCGTTGTGGCTGATGGGGAAAATTGTTGAGGTTTGGTGTTGTGTGTTGTTCTGTCCGAAAGTAGGCTTTAAAGAGGATAACGCTCTGGTTCTATTGTTTGAAACATCAGAAAAGAAACCGTGATGATAAAGGAAGCGATTTGCTCGGTTAAGCAACCAGAGACTCAAGAAAGTTACTCCTTAATTCTTTTCGCTTACATACCTGGGGACTGTTGAAAGTTACGCACCTTTTCCAATTGAGGATGTCCGTAAGCCACAAACAAAAAGGTTTAATCCGATTTTGTCTTGGATAATCATGAAGAAGATAATTAAATGCATGACTCTCAACAACTAAGCGCATGCGATTTAAAGCCATTGCACGCTGCTGCTCAATAAACCCAACACCTCAACTTTAGATAACATCTAACTTTAACGTTCCAAGCGCTCTTCTTTACAACCACGTAAACGTCTTCAAACGTACACATAAAATATTTGTTTGTATGAGAACGACGAAAATTCGGGCCAAACTTTCCCCTCCAGTTTGTCTCATTTGCCCCTAGTCCCTACCCATGAGGCACGTACCTCATTTTCATTGCCAAGCAAACATAAAGCAAACCCAGCGACGAACACGAAGACGAATATAAACGTCCTATAAAAGTATTCCAACCAATACAGTAAGTAAAGGCAAGAGACCCATCATTTTGTCATCAAGGAGGCTTTCCCGGTACAGTTCATGAATGCGAAAAAAAAGCAGGCACTTTGCGTGCCGAGGACATTTTTAGAGACCTACCTAGGTACCGAGGTACTTGCAGCAGCAGCAGCAGCAGCGACAACAGGGGGGTTACTACAACAGGTACCTACCGCCAACTCACTACTAGAGCAGTAGACGTATAACTCCTCACTGTCACGGAGCTTAGCAGTAAGGACATAATGCAGTCACGGCACTCAGCCGAGGGAATGGGGCTTAGCAAATGGTTGGGATTACTGCCCGGATGCCGGGGCAAAATAAAAAATAAATAAAATACGACATGTCAGCGGTGTAAACGCTGGAATTGAACAAATAGTGACAGGAGCAGCTTAATGCGACATGCAAGGGGCTTGGCAGATTCCAAGACGAACTGATGAAATTTTCGCATTAGATTTATTAAATTATAAAGGAAAACTGAAACATGAATTGCTTTTTGAAAATTATTAACTTATAATAGGGTAAATTCGGCACCCATTGACCCATTAATATTTGTTATGTCAGGTTTTTCTTCAAATGAAATATACGCACTACAAAATACGGTTGATTTCCAGTTGCCGATAATAGATCAGCTGGTTAACATGCAGTTCAAATGGAAAGGTTGCCGAAGAAAAAGAAGGTGCCGACAATAGTCCGACTCACCTGAGAAGTTTGGAGTGTTGTAAAAACGTTTTCGAACCGTTTTGAACAATTCTGTCGATGGTAACCGATAGAATAGCAAGCAGCAGATAAATGTAAACAAATAAACAAGGCATATGTGTGCGTGTCGATGATTTTTTTTTTTAAATAGAAGTGTGGGCGTCCTTAGATTGATGCGAATACGTAAATTCCCCTATAATATTTGGGAAGATCAGAACAATTTGTTGTACGGGAAGGACGAAAAGGGTGGGGGTTAATGGGCAAATGCTTGTTTAGTCGTCAAATGTCACAGCACAGTAGGCTAGGAATGCAAAATACAGTGCGACAAAATTAATAATTTCGGAACGAAGCTGCTTATTACAATAAGAATTATCTTTTAGTATAAACAACGGGTAGGTATCTCTGCACAGTGGGCCAAAAATACAGATGAGCACAACTGGGCGCTTTCATTGGTATCTATGGTTAGAAAATTTCATGATAATAAGGTTCCCGTTTCACCTGTGCATACAATGCCTTGGTTTTCTTTGCATGCACGTAACCTATAGCACATACCGTAGTAGGCTGTGTATAAAAGATTTACATAGTTTGACAGTTGCACCATGACAAAGTGGCAGCGTATTCGTGATTTGTCCCGCGCGCAAATGTCGCAAAAAGACATTTCAATCGCCGTGGGAGTGTTCCGGTGGACCGTCAAAAGGGTTTTAGGCCGAGAAAAGAAAGGACAACTATCCGCGGAGGTGGCCACAGGTTGTCCGAGGTCAGCTCGGGTTCCGAGGGTTATCGCTGCTATCAAAAGGAAGATTCGGGTGAATCCAGTGCGTTCAATAAGGAAACTGGCAAAGGAACACGGGATCAGTGACTTTACGGCACGGATGATCGTTAAGGTAGACTGCGGGGCGCAGTCGAGAGCACGGAAAAAACTCACATGATTACCAACCGCATCCGGGAGCTACGAGGCGAACGATGCAAGAAAATCTTGAACTTCCTTAAGCGAAAAAATCCGGTAATCTTGTTCACCGACGAGAGCATGTTTACCGTCGATCCCGTATCAAATTCCAGAACCGACCGGTATATTAGTTCTCTTCCGGTAAAAGACGTGCCCGACGAGCACAAGAACGTGTATCTGACCAAGCATCCTGCTAACGTTATGGTATTTGGATTGGTGGCTTACGATGGCAAAAAAATGGACCCGGTGTTCATTCCAGAAGGTGACAAGGTCAACACGGAGGTCTTCATCGGGATTTTACAAGGGGTAAGTCACTCAGAACATTGTGCCGAAATTATATTCCGCACAGCTTGGGCACATCCATCGGCACATTTTCCTCATACTTTCGGCACAATCTCGTAGGCATTAGATTGTCGAAAATACAATGGGAGCACTGCTTAACAACTGTCATTGAAGTTGCTCAGAACATTACGTGCTGTTTGACTGTATGTTCAGGAACATCTTCTAATTGAATATACTAGAGGAACTCAGACCAGCACATGCACATATCACTTATAAATCTAAACATGAAATGTAGGTACTAGAGTGGACTCAAGGGGAAGAGGCAGTTAATCAGACTTCATTAGTACCCTTAATTCAAATAATGCTGCAACTCACACAAAACAAACTAAAGAAGTCTATTCATCACCCTCTATAGTCGGTCTCCAATAATGCTCCCCACCGGTTCCAACTCTTTCCGGCCGAAATACTAGGTTCTGGTCTGCCTTTGAGGGCATTATAAAACACTAAAATACAAGACTTTTATTATCACAAAACACCGAAATTTCGCACACAAGCCACTTCCCGCGTCATCCTCAATCCGATTTATCCTTGCGAATTCAAACCAAAACATTCAAGGTGTCAGAAATACCGTATTGCCGGGATGGATATTTAACAAACAATTGCACATTGCTGTATGATCGGCACAATGTGTGTGGAGTGACCTACCCCTTGGGATTTTAATTAAGTATGTTCTTCCTTGGATCAAAGAACAGTACGGTCCGAAGCCAAATGTTATATTTCAACAAGATGGGGCTCCGTGCCACACCTCGAACCATACTCAGAAGTGGTTGCAGGAACATCTTCCGTTCTGGGCGAAGGATATGTGGCCGGCATCCAGCCCCGATTACTCAATATGGCGCGTCATGAAGGCCAAGGCCTGTTCTAAACGCCACCCGAGTACAGCAAGCCTCAGACAAACATTGACCCGTACCTGGAGAGAAATGGATCCAGACTACATTATTAGAACCTGCCGTGCATTCCGGAAGCATGTGGAGACCGTAATTGCAGCAAGTGGAAACTCGATCGATGATTAACATAGTTTAAGACTCTGAGAAACATCCCTCCTTTAAATAAATAAAAAAAACTCGGAAACGAAATTTTTAAGAATTTTTAAAATTTTGACATTGCTCAATGGAGCAAACATTATCACGCATACGGTACTATATCTGCACCTGCGCTGTGCATATGTGATTATTGTTGACACAATTCAATTTTTGGTTTCATAATTTCAACCTTGAATATTTGGCGAAGTTCTGCCATGGATTCCTAATGCTAGTCCGAAGCAGTACATCATTTGTATTGGTAACAGTCCGCATCGTGCTCTCTTGCCGTGCGGATCTATTTGCTTTTTGCTGAAGGAAGTGTTACTACTACCTAAAGCTACAACAAATTTAAACAGCACTTTTCAGTGCTCAACCTGTAAAAATTTTCTACCTTGTTCAACTCTTATTCCTCTTCGATCCTTGTTTGGACCCTACCCGAGGTAATCCTTCTTGGATATCGATTTGGAAAATTCCTCTTCGATCCTTCAGATTCTTATAGTAATCTGCTTGGAAGTCGATCTGGATAAAAATTTACTGCCGCCATGGCGCCTAAACGCAAAAGAAAGGGGCAAACTCTTGACCCCCCTTCTGATGAAATTAATTTGAGTAATCAATTTGATTTGCTCACGGATGATGAGAATGATCCATCATCCAAGAAAAATTCTAGTAAACTTTCCCGGCTTAATGCCAAGAAGGAAAAGATTCCCCCTATTGTGATAACCACTACCGATTTCCATGCTCTTCGCTTGGAACTTTTGAATTTCGTGAAAGTTAAGTTTTCACTACAAATTGGACGTCGGGGTGAATGCCGTGTATTGGCTGAAACCTTGGACGGATTTAAATGTCTTCTCAAGTATCTTACTGAGAAGAAGCACAAATTTTTTACTTACGACACCAAAACTGAACGTGTGTTCAAGGTTGTCATGAAAGGACTGCCCAGTGGTGAATCCCTGGATCAGATCAAAGATGAACTGGCAAAATTACTTGGAGTTGTGCCACTCCAAGTAATCAAAATGAAAATGAAATCCCGTCCTGGCGATTCGCGCAACGGGATTTCTAATGATTTTTATTTAGTTCACATCAAATCTAGTGAATTAAAAAACCCCAAGGTCTTGAAAAAGGCTACCTTATGCTCCATGTCCGAGTGAAGTGAGAACACTTCAGGAAGACTGGAGGAAATTTCCAAAACCTCACCCAGTGCCGTAAGTGCCAGGGATGGGGTCACGGAACTAAAAATTGCTACATGCCAGCTAAATGCATGAATTGTGGTGATTCCTCTCACGCAAAGGACGACTGTCCTGTGAAGGAAGATCCTAAGAAATTTAAATGTTCAAATTGTGGTGAAAACCACAAATCCAATTTTTGGGAATGTAAGACTCGCAAAGCGATCCTACAATCTCGTTCTAACCGTCAGGTAGGAAACACTCCACGTTTCCGACCAGGTACAAATTCCTCTGCTGTTAACAACGGTCAGCGAGGAACAAATTCTACATTCGTACCCGTAGGTACAAATATCTCCCCTGCTTCAAATGTTTCATCTGTACCTACTCCCCTCGCTGCTAACAATGTTCAGCGAGTTAATGGAGCTACCTATGCTGCTATTGCAACGGGTAGAAATCAAAATACTAACCAACGTTCTAACGGAAATTTTGACAATTTTGACTTAGGAAGCATTACTGCCCCCAAAATGGAATTTTTACAGAATTCATTAATTGACATGATTTCTGATATGCTTAAATCTAACTCCATGTTTGATGCTATTCAAACTGGAGTAAAATTTGCAAATAATATTGTCATGACTTTAAAATTCAGTAATGGATTTTAAAGCATTAAATATTGTAAATTGGAATGCTCGATCTCTTAAAGATAATGAAGACGAGCTTTTTAACTTTTTGAGAGTTCATAACGTGCATATTGCCGTTATAACTGAAACGTTCCTTAAACCTGACCATAAGGTTAAGAAGGACGCAAATTACTTGATTTATAGAAATGATCGTCTTGATGGACCCTGTGGTGGCGTTGCCATCATTATTCATAGACGAATCAAGCATAAAATTCTTTCTTCATTTGAAACCAAAGTTTTTGAAACTTTGGGAGTTTCTGTTGAAACAAAATTTGGACAACTTACGTTTATAGCTGCCTATTTGCCATTCCAATGCGTAGGCCAGCAAAAGAATTTTCTCAAGGGTGACCTCCAGAAACTTACCCGTCATAGGTCTAAATTCTTCATTATTGGTGATTTTAATGCAAAACACCGCTCATGGAATAATGTTCAAAGCAATTCCAATGGTAATATTCTGTTTGATGATTGTTCTGCAGGTTATTACACTATTCAATATCCAAACAGCCCAACATGCTTTTCTTCTGCAAGAAATCCCTCCACTATTGATTTGGTCTTAACTGATTCATGTCAACTTTGTAGCCAATTGGTTACCCATGCTGACTTCGGTTCTGATCACCTTCCAGTAACTTTTGAAATATCCCAAGAAATAATTTCTAATCCCAACAGCTCTACTTTCAATTACCATAGAGCTAATTGGGAGCGGTATCGAACATTTATGGAATATAACTTCGATCCAAACATTCCTTTGCAAACCAAAGATGAAATTAATTATGCTCTTGAATCTCTGACTACTTCTATAGTTGAAGCAAGAGCTGCCTCAGTACCAAAATGCGAGGTTAAATTCGATTCAATTATAATAGACGATGATCTTCAGCTCTTGATCCGTCTTAAAAATGTCCGTAGGAGACAATATCAAAGAACACGCGATCCTGCCATGAAAGTTATCTGGCGGGATTTGCAAAAACAAATTAAAAAGCGATTCTCTGCCCTGAGGAACAAAACTTTTGAAAATAATATTTCTAAATTAGACCCGAGTTCCAAACCCTTTTGGAAACTCACAAAAATTTTGAAAAAACCTCAAAAGCCTATTCCAGCGCTTAAAGAAGGTGGTAAAATTTTGATCACAAATTTGGAAAAAGCTCAGAAACTTGCTAAGCAATTCGAGAGTTCCCATAATTTCAGTTTGGGTCTTACTAGTCCTATTGAGGATCAGGTTGCTCGGGATTTTCTGAATATTTTCTCTCGGGAAAATATTTTTGATGATTCCTGGGGGACTGATTTGGACGAAGTAAGGTCTATAACTAAAAATTTTCAAAATATGAAAGCTCCAGGTGATGATGGAATTTTCTATATCCTCATCAAAAAACTCCCAGAGAGTACCTTGTCTTTCTTGGTAAAATTATTTAACAGATGTTTCCATTTGGCATACTTTCCTGATAAATGGAAAAATGCAAAAGTTGTTCCAATTTTGAAGCCGGATAAAAATCCAGCTGAAGCTTCTAGCTACCGTCCAATAAGTTTGCTTTCTTCAATAAGTAAACTTTTTGAAAAAATAATTTTGAATAGAATGATGCTTCACATCAATACGAACTCAATTTTTGCAGATGAGCAGTTTGGATTTCGCCATGGGCATTCAACTACTCATCAACTCTTAAGAGTTACCAATTTAATTCGTTCAAACAAATCTGAAGGCCACTCAACTGGAGTTGCTCTTCTAGACATAGAAAAAGCATTCGACAGTGTTTGGCATGAAGGTTTGATTGCTAAATTGAAAAAGTTTAATTTTCCACTTTATATTATGAAATTAGTTCAAAATTATTTAACTGACAGAACTCTTCAAGTAAATTATCAAAATTCCAAATCTAATCGACTACCTGTTAGGGCAGGAGTTCCTCAGGGTAGCATTCTTGGGCCTATATTGTATAATATTTTCACTTCGGACCTCCCTGATTTGCCTCAGGGTTGCCACAAATCTTTGTTCGCTGATGACACAGGCATTTCCGCTAAAGGAAGAAGTCTTCGTGTTATTTGCAGCAGACTGCAGAAAAGTTTAGATATTTTCTCTTCTTATTTACAAAAATGGAAGATTTCTCCCAACGCTTCCAAAACTCAACTTATAATATTTCCACATAAGCCTAGAGCTTCGTTTTTGAAACCTAGTAGTAGTCACAATGTCACTATGAACGGAGTTCCAATTTCCTGGTCAAACCAAGTGAAATATCTTGGATTAATACTTGACCAAAAATTAACTTTTAAAGATCACATTGAGGGCATTCAAGCCAAATGTAACAAATATATTAAATGTTTGTATCCTCTTATAAACAGAAAATCCAAACTTTGCCTGACGAATAAACTTCTAATATTTAAACAAGTTTTTAGACCGGCCATGCTTTACGCTGTGCCAATATGGTCTAGTTGTTGCACTACCAGGAAAAAAGCACTTCAAAGGATTCAGAACAAAATTCTGAAAATGATTTTGAAGTTGCCTCCCTGGTACAGTACAACCGAAGTACATAGAATTTCGAATGTTGAGACTTTAGCACAAATGTCCAACAAAATAATTAATAATTTCAGGCAAAAATCGTTGCAATCCTCAATTGCAACGATTAATTCCCTTTATACTTAGATAAGATTTAGTTTTAGTTTTTAGTTTTAAGATATCAATTGTTATACTGACATGCAGGTTAAAAAACCTGTTTAAAATACTGAATTTCCAAGACATGAACAATGTAAAAACACTTAGATATATATCATAACAATTAAGGCTGGTACGTTACTGCAGTAACTGGAGCACCTACGTTAAAAATGAAATGTAATTTATTTTGAATTTGGAACAAATAAAGAGTTAAAAAAAAAAAAAAAATTTGTATTGGTATTATCCTTTCTGTTTTCAGCAAGCAAACCACGGAGGGCGAAAGGGGGTGCTTCATTGTATTGTATACTCCGTATTCCGATGGAAATGAAAAGAAACGTATGGAACAGTGCCCTCTACTACTCCGTGTTGTGTTTCGGTTTGACCAGTTTTAAATCATCTAGGCTAGTGGCTTTTATTTTTTTAAAGGGTGATACGGTCAAAATTTGGTCAAGGGAAAACGCGTGTAAATCGGTGAAATCGTTCATTTAAAAAATCAAATTAAATTTCTTTTTCAAGTTCAATTAGTATAAAATTCAGGAAAAATATTCAGTTAGGTTTCCGCTTTTCCAAATCCGAATTGCCGGGCCTTACGCTTGACCCCTGCCATCAGATTTTGTACAGCCACCTTGTCCACCTTCTTTGCCGCAGAAAGCCAGTTTGCCTTGAACTGCTGCTCGCCCTTAGCAGTTTTTTTGGTCTTCTTTAGGTTCCGCTTGACAATAGCCCAGTATTTCTCAATTGGGCAGAGCTCTGGCGTGTTGGGAGGGTTCTTGTCCTTGGGAACCACCTGCACGTTGTTGGCGGCGTACCACTCCATGGCCTTTTTACCGTAATGGCAAGATGCCAAATCCGGCCAAAACAGTACAACCGTGTTTCTTCAGGAAAGGCAGCAGACGTTTATTCAAACACTCTTTCACGTAAATTTCTTGGTTGACAGTCCCGGAAGCTATGAAAATGCTGCTTTTCAAGCCACAGGTACAGATGGCTTGCCAAACCAGATATTTCTTTGCGAACTTTGACAGTTTCATGTGCTTGAAAACATCTGCTACCTTTCCCCTTCCTTTTGCCGTATAAAACTCCTGTCCCGGAAGCTGCTTGTAGTCGGCTTTGACGTAGGTTTCGTCGTCCATTACCACGCAGTCAAACTTCGTCAGCATCGTCGTGTACAGCCTCCGGGATCGCGGTTTGGCCGTCGTATTTTGTTTATCATCGCGATTTGGAGTCACTACCTTCTTGTAAGTCGATAGTCCGGCTCGTTTTTTGGCTCGATGCACGGTTGTAGACGATACACCCAGCTTATTTGCGGCATCTCGGAGAGAGAGGTTAGGGTTTCGCTTGAAACTACCGGCAACTCTCTTTGTCGTCTCAGCGGCTTCCGGTTTTCGATTTCCCCCCGATCCAGACTTCCTGGCTGTCGACAAACGTTCTACAAACACTTTAATTACATTTGTAACGGTTGATTTGGCAACTTTTAGCGATTTTGCCAACTTTGCGTGCGAGTAGCTCGGATTTTCGCGATGCGCGAGCAAAATTTTGATACGCTGCTCTTCTTGCTTGGACGGCATTTTGACAACTGAAGAGTGAATTCCAAAATCAAAATAGGAGCAACATTCTACACACACACACCTTCAAAATGAGGGGTGTTCAGGTTTTTTAAATGCAAAATTGAAAGAAATACGTCAAGTTGATATTGACCAAATTTTGACCGTATCACCCTTTAGACCGTTCCGGTGGTACTGGTAGTGAGCGGCTTTGATGGTTCAGAACAGTTTTATCGAAGTTGGGAAGGGAGTGGCATCGTTCCGGAAGCTGAATTAATGACCATGATTTGGTTAGTGGGGAGAGCGAAGGGAACGTTGAAGACATAGGTAGATCAATTTGGAGCAGGGAGATTCGTGACGGAGCTGAAATCTCAGCTGAAGGAGGTTAAGTGGAATTGTAAGATGTTGATTGGTCAGTTGTTGGGCTTGAAGTTGAGCTCCTGAAAGTCGACATTGGTGAGTTGGTTGAAGGATAGGTTTCACTCTCGGACACGACCCTGGTAACCCAGCGCTTGAAATAGAATATTTGTAGGCTTGGCGGAGAAGAAGTCCCAGCTAATTGTAAAGTGACCGATATTTTCCGGCAATAATCCTCGTAGAACTGATCCGAACGCATCTTTTCGAACTCTATGAGGCTCGAATTGATTATTATTATTATTATTATTATTATTATTATTTATTTTTATTCATCGGACTATTGTCTACATGAAACAACCTGAAAGCTGAAACAATTCAAGTGTTTCTAATCCGTGCCAAAAAGCGAGATGAAGATTCCCCAAATTCAAATAATTCTTCGACAGCCGTAAACGTACGCATCATAGTTGTTAGTGGTTCGTTGTAACCGAACGCCGTTCGATAGTACCGCGGTTGGAGAAGGGTACCACTTCGTAATGTTCTCGGTGGTACTCGGATATCCAACAGCGAGAGAAGCCTCGAGCAGTCGACCTCACCATTCAATAGCTTGGCAACAAAAACTGCTTGCTGATTTTTCCGTCGGCATTCCAGAGTATCCAAGCTCAGCAGATTGCAGCGATCAGAATACGGCGGGAGATTTTGCGGATCACGCCATGGTAGATTACGTAATGCTATCCTGATAAACTTGCGCTGAACACTTTCGATCCTCAAGCTCCAAGTCAACTGATGAGGAAACCAGACCAAGGAGGCATTTTCCAGGATTGGTCGCACAAGTGAGCAATAGAGAGCTTTCAGGCAGTGTGGGTCAATGAAGTCCTTCGATATTTTCGACACAAAACCTAGCTGGCGATTCGCCTTTGTGATCAGAGCAGAGCGGTGGAGGTTGAACGTCAACTTAAGGTCCAGTAGAACACCAAGATCGCTGAACTGGTCGGTTCTTTGAAGAACCACACCGTTGATGGCATAGTCAAAAACAATCGGCTGCCTGATGCGGTAATACGACATTACCATACATTTAGGAATGCTGAGGGTAAGCTTATTCCGACGACACCAATCAACAAACAGATCCAATACCGATTGAAGACGAATGCAATCCTCAGCAGTCCGCACCACGAAGTACAGCTTTAGGTCATCGGCATACGCATGGAATCCGAGCCGCACAGAAGCGTCGTAAGGGGATCGGTGTCCATACAAAGGCCACAATCTGGCCGTAGTTGTTTTATAAGTGGTCGTTTACCATGTTTGATTCCGTAACGCTTCACCACTTCGTTGATCAGCATGTCCGATATAATCCGCGTACAGGAAATTCCAGCCTCTGTTCTTCACCAATGTCCCTTTACCATTAAAAAATCCTGCTAAACGCAAAATCCAAAAATTTGAAGGGGTGAAAAATGTTTCACTTCCGTTAACAAGCACAGCACTCTTCGATCTCCATGAGTAACTCAATAATCTTTCATCGATTTTTACAGCAACCCATTTTATACCTCGTTCACATTACAGCCTATATCACGTAACATATGCTGTCTTGCAATGAGCACTCATACATAGGATTTCCAGTGAAAACTAGATGCATGAGCGCTCATTGCAAGACAGCGTATATCACGTGATATACGCTGAAATGTGAATGAAAAAAATTAAAAATTGAAAATTTAATTAATTTCAAATAATTGGGAAATTTAAACTGCTTTCATAGTAATCCCCATCAGTGATGGCATAATCATTAGAAAATTGATATTTTTCCTCTCTTATTCGCGTTCATTGGAGCAAAATATCATGCTTGATATCGATTTTACAAGCTCCTTTTTCCAAACGAGACTATTCACAACGTGTAAAGTTGAAGCTGAGAATTGCACCTCGTTTCCTTAGAAAGAGAAGGTATAATAATTGCTATCTCTTTTTTCTCTTCACCGATGGTAGTCACGAAGGGACTGCTACCACCCGTTATGGCAGTTTCGGTTGTAAAGCGAAAGTCATGAAACTCAATGTCACCACAGTTTGGTGAGATTTGCAGCTGGTGAATTTTGTTAGGTTGGTATTCCGAACTGCAATATCACAGCTTGAAATATCAACCGCAGTTGTTTGCTTGTGATATAGGGGAAATGACTCTTATGTTGGCCTATTGATCTAAGATTGGGCCCATCGCTAATAATCTACTATTTATCAATTTTATCTAGATGAACGCGTCATTTGGACGGTACTAATAGATATTTTTGGTGGCTATTGAAAATTTAGTCAATTGCTGAATTTATGTATGGGCCCAAATTAGGGGCTTTAGGCCAACGTTACATCCATTTCCCCTATGTGTACGGAAATCAAGCGTGATCTTGCTCTTTGGTGAAATTTAATTTTTTGATATTTTCTCAACAATGATCCCCATACAAACTTCAATTCTTTTGCCCGTCCTCTAAACTTTCATCAATCGTTAGATTTTTTTGCACAAACTCATGAAGAATAGCCCACTAAGTTGTGGAACTTCATAATTTGGGTCTATATAGGATTTGAATTAACGGATTTGAAAACGGGTTTTACTCAAGTGCATACCTTCCTTATATTTTATGAAAAAAATACGAAACGGATTATTCGTCGCAGTTTCGAAGGAATTCCTGAATTCGTCGCAGTATCGAAGGAATTCCTCAATTCGAGCCATCTAGCGGTGCACAACAGTCTCGTTTGTTTTGGCGATTTTATCCCATCCATTTTTCATCTTATTGATCTGATGAATTGCCTAGTAGTTTTCAATGGGCCTGAACTGGGGATAATTGGGTGGATTGAGGGTTTCCGGAACAAACTGGACTCCGCTGGCTTTGTACCATTGTAGTGACAAATCGCAAGATCTGGCCAAAATGACACTGGATCATCATGTGAATTGATGAGGGGCAGAATTCGCTTCTGGAGACGTTCGATTTTGTAAACCTTCGAGTTCATCATTTTCTCAGTGACGAAAACCTTTGCCTTCTGGCTGGAGCTGCAAATTCCCTGCCAGATCATATATTTGCGTGCGAATTTATCCTCAAAAAAAAAATTTAAATCTGCCAGGGACACCTCCTCAAGCCACCGCCTTGTAAAATGTTGGCCCTGGAAGCTGTCCAAAGTCGGCCTTTACATAGGTTTCATCATCCATAAGTATGCACCCACCGGACTTGGTCAGCAGGTTGTCATACAGCTTTCGAGCACGGATTCTAGCTATGGCATTCTGGTTGAGTGATTCATGTGGTTGCCTACTGGCGCGATATGCCCATAGAGGTAACTCTAAGACCAGAAGGTCAGCTCTGGTACATTCTACGGTCCCAAGCTAATTGATGCACCCTTCGAAACATAGGAAAATCCAAGGACCCCTCATTTTATCTGTCAAATTTTTATAGCGAATCATATCAAAAAAAGTGTAGTACTAGAATTTTGACTAAAATGTACTACGTTAATCGATTTGCTTGGGACCAATGGGATAGTCAAGCAGTGAGCCAATTTAAAATCGTTAGTTTCCACCGGTTGGTATGCCTGTAAGCCTTTGCGGTAGCGAATTCTGCACTGTACTACGGGCGACATCATACTTTTTACTCAAATCGCGATCGGAAAAACCTGGGTTGCTTCTGATGGACCACACAACCGTTGCATGGACCTTGATGGTGTCGTCAAGGTTTTCCTGTACTTGTAGCCAGCTTGGACGCGGACCACGATGGATTTTCCAGGTGAGTGTGCACGATTTTTTTCTACGCTACTCTTGCATGGTAACTGTCTCCAAAACAAGAGCGTTTTACGAACTGAAAAAAATACACTGTTATTGTTATTGTTGTTGTCAACAAAAAGACGTCTAAAGCTTCTGAAACGTCCACTAGAAGCGCTGTAATAAAAGAGTTTGTTCCATTACTAAGTAGTGTTCCATTACTAAGGCCATGGCTTATAACTCCAAAGGTTATAAATTGAACTGGAGAACCACTTTTTTAAAAGAATGATGTACATACTTAATTTTATTTGCCGAATCTCTGCTATTTTTGACGAGATTTACTTGGCAACAATTTTAACAAAGATCGCAGCAAACATGACGCTTGTTTCCTGAGATTCAGCCAAACCTATTCTAAGACTCAACAACCAAACGTCACTTTTGCTGAGATCTCGGCAAAATATGTTTGATTCATCATAAAAAATTAAGTGCCCACCCTGCAGGAGATCAAATTCAGTTTAGATTTCTTGGAATAAAATATACCAGGCACGATTTCACAGCTCAACATTCATCCCAGAGCTTTCCCATCACAGCGTTCTATCCTCCAGTTGCAGTTCTAATTGAGACACAATAGAGACAAAAAAAATGTAGTGGAACCCATCAAAAGGAAAAGCTCCGCTGAAGGACGGCTCCTTTGTTAAGAATCTCATGAATACACCCGTGCAACGCTGTTTACATAATACCGAAATGAAACAATTATTCATAGCCATTCCAAACAGTACAACTAACTACCCAGTGACAACACTCAGCGCCATCATCAGTCCCGAAACCATCTTCCCAAACCAAAACGTGCACCCGACGACCCGGAGTGCGCGATGCTTCCGCTTTTGTTCCACAACAAACCCGAACACCATTTTCCGAAGTTAATCGCACGTTCTTAACACTAATCATCCAAACTACCTCACCGGCGGCGGGGCGGACTTCCTTACCAACGACGATGGCAGCGACTTAATGTGTTCGCAACAGTCCGCGTGATATAACGACAACGACGGCGACGACGATTCCCCGGAAAAAAGTACTCCATCCCGGCAACCCGGGCGAAGGAAATCTTCACAAGGAACCATAGAAACCGATTTCTTTCTCCCGTGCTTTGTTCTGTTGCTGCTGATTCCCTCGCCTGTTACACATACATACACGCAAGGAGAAAGAGCAGAATCGCGCAATCTATTCCTGGATTTTCCTTGCCCTTCGACACCCCCCACGCTCCATCGTGCACCGTTCATTCGCTACTTTATGCTTCAGTGCTGTCTGTGAACCCACTTCCTCGGCAAAGTATCAGCACACTTCCGTGCGCGAACCGAACGAAACCGTTCAAGATTTGTCTTTGCTCTCGCCAAGGAAAGCTACCCTCCTCCTGGAACGGCAGCCGCATTCCCTTCTGCTGAACTCTTCAAACAGGCAATAATTTTCCTGCTTTCCCCAAAGATCCAGCTGATTCCCTGTCGACGTCCGTGCGGGTGAAAGGGGCGCAACGACGACAACTAAGACGATGGATGGTGTGTGGCGAGTGCTGTTCCTGGTGCTACTAATGTTGGTTTCTTATTGCCAGGGTAAGAACCGCTAACCCGGTGCGCCGGGCTGGGCGACGACGGCTGGGGAAGCGAGCACAAGAGCCACTGAGGTATCTCGCGTGCACTCTTTAGCGATATTGATCAAAATCGTTGAAAACAGCGAGGATAAAAGGCGTGCACAGATCGGGGTAGGTTGATTTATAAAATATCTTAGGGAAATGAGTAAAAGATTCGTCCGGAATGAAATAATGCTTGAAGGAGATGACCCCGGCGTAGTGGTTAACATCCATTCCTTTCACGCCAAAGCCACGAGTTCAATAATCAACCCCAAAAAAGTCACTAATGAGCCAAGAGTGTTGAAAATACTCCAAAATAAATGTTTGAATGCTTTTTTTTCTCAAATTTAAGCATTATTAATTTTTGATTTAGGTGAGCGACTGAAAGTCAATTTTTATTTGTTATATGCAACAGTTAGAAGATACTGAGAGGTTAGCACATATCATCGGCAAGAGACGTGCGTGTGAGAAAATTTGCGAAAAAATGAATGGGAATTTTGGGTTCGAATCCCACCGGTGCCCTTAGATTTTTTCGCAAATTTTCTCACACGCACGTCTCTTGCCGATGATATGTGCTAACCTCGCAGTATCTTCTAACTGTCGCATATAACATTATTAATTTTTGTTTGGTGAAATTTTGCCTTTGAATTCTAATTTCAGCTGAATAAATGCGTTTCATCGTTTACATCCAAAGGAAAGTGATTCCATTTGCAAAGAATCTGTAGTTCGATGATGAGGTTCATTTGTTCCAATACAGTTAAGGTGATTCGCAGTGACATTCCAAGTAACAATTTTGGTTTTATACGGGTTCTGGAGACCATGATTTAGACTTGTAGCATGCTTTAAAATCTCGATAAAACTTGCAATGTTACTTGGGATCCTTATTCTCGGAACCACTTAGAAACATTAAGTGCACAAATATAAGCTTCTATGACACGTGCAATATTCAAATTGTTACTTCACGTTTGCTGCACTGCAGCATACATGAAGTAGCAATTTCAGGTGAAATAGGGCATTGATTTCCAAGATTTGTGTAATTAAAAAATCGAAGCAGAAGTGCATGTATCGCCTACTTAGCTGCCATTTGTGGAATCTACAAGGAATCACCTTATCTAGTGAGGGTCTAGTATCACTCCGGTGGCATCAAAATTCAATTATATGCCAGTTATTGACAGTTGATGTAAACATTAGGAGTTTCAGCTTCGTTTATGCGTTTGGTATCGTTGCGGTAGGTGAACATTTATAAAGTGCGTGGAGTTTTAGATGGTTGTTTCGGTGTATTTCAGTTGGTTTTCTATCGCTCGATGAAATAATAAGAGGGAAGTGCATGGAAGCGAATTCACGGTGGCTTCAAGAATCAATGACCGTGCTATTTATGACCGTGAGTGGATGGGAACGCCACCATTACAACTGACGGCAGCTTCAAGAACCAATGGCCGTGTCAGAGGATTGTCTAGTATAAGAGAGGAGCGGTTTCAAAATAAACTGCCTTGGGAACCTATGCCTGGGTGGTTTCTAGCAACACTGCCAATGCAATCAACATAGGCGCTGCACGATTGGCTCTGGCTTTGGCAGTTCATACGGCTCAAAACCAGTTAGTCCGCTCCTCTCTTATACTAAACCCTCTCAACAGTTAAACTTCTTTAAAATTCCTAGTGGAGTCCTTTGATTTTTTTTCCCTGCAAAGCAATCTTTTGTAATTAGCTGAACAATAATTGATAGTTACCTACTTGAAGCTTGAAATGAAAATCTGCTAAAATAATTCACAAAAACCTTGTTGGCATTTACATCTCAGGAGGTAACTCTAAGACTAGAAGGTCCCGAAATAACGTGCTCAACTTTTTGGCTCAGCTCTGGTACTCTCTTCGGTCCCAAGCTAATCGATTCACCCCTCGAAACATAGGAAAAACCAATAACCCCGCATTTTATCTGTCAAACTTTCATAGCGAATCAAAACAAACAATGCGTAGTACTAGAATTTCGACTTGAATGGGGTACGTTAATCGTTTGCCTGGGACCAATATGCTAGTCAAGTAGTGAGCCAATTTAATATCGTTAGTTTCGTATTGATTGTTGGTATTACCATTTTTAAGTATTTTCTATATCCTTATTCTACATTCTGTTGAAAAGTAATGCAAATTTCAGTGCCTTGAGACATAAACTAATTCTACGAAAAAGGGGAGATGCTTAAAGCCAACAGAATGGTGCTTAAATGCCAAAACAGACCAAAAATTGCCTCTAAAGCACGAAAAAAAAATCGAAAACATTAAAAGCGTTTCAATGATCTGGTCATAATACTCTTAAAATGATTTCAAACCTCCCGCCAGAAACTAATTTGTAAATCAAAACAGTTCAGCTGTTGAGATTTTGGCAAAAATTACCAGAAGCGGCGATAATTTCTAACCCCAAAATGAACATAAAGCATCCTGAATGTCTCATAAACGTCAAACATGAGCTTAGATACTCCAAACTGGGTCAACCCAAATTGCCAAAATAGTCGTACATTGGAATGATTAAACAACTCTAATAAAACCATCACTGCCAGACAGAGACGCCAAGGGCGAAAAGGCAAAGTAGCGTATTTCAAACGTTTCTACAAATATTATCTACGACACTAATTTCAGTGACATTGAATCAATGCGTAATCCCAAAGGCATTCTGCAGAAAATTAATAGGGAATTCTAGAATGTATTCTAAGGCCTTCCAAGAGTAATTTCTAGGTAATCATGAAAATAATGTATTACCACACATTAAGATTTTGTTTCCGTGTTCGGTACATTTTACCGAAATTAGAACAACTGGACGTTCGGTAAAACTTTGACTTTCATTTTAAAGGCTATTGAAAATAATATCAAAACATGTTCAACCTTGATTAAATAATCAAATAAAAGTCATTTTAGTGGAGATTTAGTTCCAAAGTAGCTGAAAAGCAATTGAATTGAATTGCATAAATTTTACCGAAAAGTTCAGCTGTTCAGATTTCGGTAAAAATTACCGAAGTCGGCGATAATTTCTAAGTGTGCAGGAAAAGGAAATTCTGAGCAAGTTCCATAGGAACTCAGAGGGAAATTTAAATAACAATTCTAAGGGAGCTGTAACCACAATTCCAAGAAATGTCTGGCAAAAGCTCCAAAGAAATCCTGCCAGGAATTCCAAGAGAAATTCTATCATAATTCCAAGGAAACCTGCACTACATACCATGAGGAGATTAATCAGGGAATTCTGGGGAGGGAATAGTAGTGATATCCATCCGGCATGTGAAAACGAAGTAGGCTGTGGCGGCGATTGGTTGTGTTTATTTTTGCTGACAAGATTTTTTCTCGTAATTCCCCGATCTAAAGTGTTTTTAACAATCCCCAGTTTTGATTTCGACAAGTGGGTTTTAACCAGAAATGTTACTTTCTGTGGAACGTTCTTCTAGTGCACTGCAATCGAGCTGTACATTACGCGTACCATTTAGGTCGATACGGAATCAACCGTTATGGATAAGGTAAAGCCGGGACTTTTTCGAGACCTCTTCCACCCCGACAATCTCATATATGGAATACAAAACGTTCCGGACAATTTCGCCTTAAGAACCTTGTCAAATCGGGAAGCCGCCATCCATCTGGAAAGTGGCAGAAGCACCCAACAACTAGCAAGTCTTTTTCATGTTCCACTCATTCGATGGTAGTACTGGAAATGGAAAGCATCGGTTTGAGAAAACTTTCTAGTTTATCAAGGATTTCTCGCGGTTTGAAAACCACGTGAAGTTTACGGACAAGTTGCATCCATACCCCTTACCATCCCTCTCCAACTGGGGAGTTTGGTAAAGAGAGATGATCAACCTGATTCGTACCTTCCTTAAAATTGTCCTTGCTCGCTTTCTTCTCTCGCTTTCTATATCCAATTTTCACATTGCCGTACTCTTACGGAACTATCAACTCTATACTTTTATCTCCTCATCGATCCATTAAAATGACCACTTAAAGTCTGTTACCTGACGCATATTCATCTTCAACTGACGCATCTTCAACTATGTAAATCGTTAACTTCTCGCTACTTCAAAAAAGTTAAAGTAATTATAGTCTATTTGATGTATATTTTGAATAAGTGTAGACAACTTGTGCTCACTTGTGCATTTTTGAAAAAAAAAATCATTCAGAAAATCATATATAGTTTTTCAAATTTCATGATAAAATATATAGTATTCTGGAAAAGTTCTGTCCTGCAAAAAATTGGATTGACCAGTATCGATCGAATAAATATGTTAAAAATGTTCATTTGAACGAAAACTTAAAAAACGAGAATTTCAGACAAATTTTATAAAACTTCGTGTCGCAGACAGCTCGATGGTCCGAGATACCACTGCACAAGCGACACAAAACAAGCAGAAACTTATTGTACACACCCACACGCCGCACAGAATTGTATTTCCCTCTACACTCCACACAGCAGAGAAACACAAAGAGCGAGTCGGTAGGTATAAAATTACCGGTACCAAACTTTACCTACATTAGTCAAATCATACCATTATATCGTACACTTTATACTCGCGGCGTTAGATCACTTGTATATTGATCTAACGCCGCAAGTTCATTTCTTTGTCTCCTGACCGAAGCCAACTACAAGCCAAGCATTCAGTCTTTTTCAAGACTAAAGAGTTTAACTTTTTGTGGCTAAGCCCCTAAGTCAGTGACCGGATAGTTCGCTCAGCCGTTGCCAGGCGTTGGTGCTCATCGAAAAGGATTCCCAGTGCGTGGATTTCATGTCTTCGGCAACTGTTCATATAATGTTTACGTTCTACAACTTTTCCGAAGACAGCAAGCCTCTGCTGAACTATTTCTATACCTAAAATTGTAGTCCTAACTAAGCCCAGAAACTTCATTCAAGACGTCAACTCAATTGGATGCAATTCTATACCGTGGCCCACTTAGTAATGGAACAAGCTTTTTTGTTTATTGCAGCGCTCCTAGTGGACGTTTTCTGAAGCTTTTGACGTCTATTTGTTAACATCATCAATAATAATAAAAGTGTATTTTTTTTTCGAGGGGTGCGACACATCTAAATCTCGATTTTAAATGGTCGAAAAATCTCACACTCTTTTTCATCTCTCGCATCTAAACCCATCTACTCGCATCGCTCTCCACCTTTTTGCAGGAAATCTTCAAAATCACAATCAATCGTGTTTCTATCTATTAAGCGCGAGTGCATCTCACAACCAGGGATGCCAACAATATAGAATAATCTGTATTTGTACAGATTTCTTAGCAGTCTTTAAACCAAGAATCTGTAAATACAGATATACAGATTTTTTGATTGGGTAAATGTATATACAGATATTTTGAGGTATGTCTTTAATTCAGCTAAATTTTTGCGTCGGTCTTTCTTTCATGCTGCCGTATGATTTATAACCTTACCTCGAGAGTGTAGAACTCAATGAACTGGATTACCGAGGTGAAGTAATCGGGCTCACACAACTGCATGACAACACCAACGTCACAAATTGCATATACCTACATTGTTTTTTGGATTACTAATACAGGTTCATTTCATGATCTGCTTTACCTCTCCCTGCACCTCATTGTGAAGAACTGTCACCTTAGCTGACAAGTCTTCTTATTAGATTTCTCGTTCTCTGAAACGCACTGTAAACATTGCAAATGTATTGCTGGGAGAACTGTCAGAACGCCATTTAACCAATATAAGCAAAGATTCAAGAAAAATAAGCCTTTTGCTGCGTGAGAGTTGCGTTTTCCGGTTTTTCTGCTGCGTTGACCTCATTTTAAAAACGTTTTGATTGTTCGTTTGATTGTGCGTGTCTCATTGCAACTTGTTCGAGATCCCGGATGTGAGAATCAAACGTTTTGTTTTAGGTTTTTGAATTTATAAGCAGGGAATCAAAATCAACGATTCAGATAAAGATAATGGCATTCTCATTTTGGTTACACTCATGATTAGTACAAATCCATAAATCATAATGGACAGTTCTGGAAACGATAAAACGATTATCATTTGTGTAACAGATCATGATCATATGAAATAGCGATCATCATCATCAGCTGTCATCACTGAAAATTCCCCGTGTAGGACAAGGCTACACAAATACCCTATAAGAAGGATATTTTCGGAATGGGGATGACGTATAGAGATCGAAAATCGATGTTTGCCGCCATTTTGAAGTCCAATATGGGGGCATTCCATTAAAAAAAAACTGGTGAAAATTTATGTTCGGCGCTATTTGGAAATCCAAGATGATGGCCATCGATTTCAGAAAAAAAAAACTGCCAATTATCCTGCAATATTGGTATTTTCGGAAAAGGGATGACATGCAGCTGTAGAAAATTAATATCTGCCGGTATTTCGGAATCCAAGATGGCGGGTATTGGTTTTAAAAACAACTGTACCCTACAATATGGGTATTTTTGGAACCGGGATGACGTGTAGATGTCGAAAATCGATGTCGGCCGCCATTTTGACTAGTTTATTTGACAATTTAATCTAAACCCAAAGGCCGCCAAATTGGATTCCAAAATGGCGGTGGACATCGATTTTCGATATCTACACGTTATTCCAGTTCCAGAAATACCCATATTATACACAGATAAAAATTCTGAATTTTAATTGTGATGTAAACATTCATTCACGTAAACTTAAATTTAATTTCACACAACCGAGCAACTTGTAAACAATGTTGTTTACAAAGATGGGCTTTTGTATACAATATTTGCTACATTGCATGAATTGTGCTAGAACTTTACATGATATATAATGTAAATTTATATGATATATGACGCTCCATTTGTGTGCATCATATTGAACAGAAATTTACAATACTTTTCGAACTGTGTAGGGTATTTGACAGTTTTTTTTTCCGAAACCAACGGGCGGGATGACGGATTTCAAAATGGTGCCCTGCATTGATTTTCAACATAAATGTGTCATCCCGATTCCAAAAATATCCATATTGTACACCTTTCGAAAAATTCGTGTAAATTTCTGCTTGGTATAGCGCACATAAAATTAACGCTAGATTTGGCATAAATTTACGCGATATTTCGTGTAATTTTAAGCGCAGTATCACATAAATTAGGAATATTGCATGCAAGCTTGTAAACGATTTTGCTGTTTATAGCAAGTATAGCTCAAAATTAAACGAAGGAAGATTTTACGCGATAGTTAAAATTCAGATTTTTTTTTCTGTGTAGGGTATTTGACCTCTAGAACAACTTTTCCGAAGACAGCAAGTTCCTAGATTTCGAGATACATTACAAAGTGATTGTTATCATATCAGTAGATTATAGTTTTTGTTGCTGATCATGATGAATTGCACAAATGATAATCCATGATCTTACTGCACACTGATCATGATTCCGTTTACTAGTATTTTTATCGTCGGTAAGCATCGGAAGATAGCATTTTCTTGATTCCCTGTTTATAAGTCGAATAGCCGTATTTCCAATGATTCGAACAAAAACTTCTTCTGTTGTTAGTGGGCTGATTGCTGAGAGTCTGCATGGTGAGTTAGTACAGATAATGAAAACAACAGATTTTTCTATAATGATTGATGAGTCAACCGACTTAGGAACAGTAAAGACTCTCGCTATAGTCGTTCGCACTTTTGATGAGAATAAGTTCCAAGTGAAGGACATTTTTTATCACTCAGTTGAGCTCCAAAGTGCCGATCACAAATCCATATACGATGCCATTGTTCAAGAATTTATCAGAGATGGAATTGACTGCAAGCAACGAATGATCGGTTTTGCATCAGACGGTGCTTGGTTCACGAAAGATTGTCCGAAATTGATTATTGTAAAGTGCACATGTCATTCTAGAGCCTTGTGTGCTAGTTATGCATGTGGCACAATTCCGACCTACATTGAACACCTGATGAAAGATGTATACTCTTACCTGTCCCATAGCCCAAAAGGAACTAATGAGTTGAATAAGATTCAAGAAATGGCTTGAGTTCTAAAAGCCATTGAAGATACTGCACAGTTCGAAAAAGTAGTGTAAATTTCTGTTTAGTATGATGCACATAAATGGAGCGTCACATATCATATAAGTTTACATTATATATCATGTAAAGTTCTGAGACATTTCATGCAATGTAGCAAATATTGTATACAAAAGCCCATTATTGTAAACAACATTGTTCACAAGTTGCTCGGTTGCGTGAAATGAAATACAAGTTTACGTGAATGAATGTTTACATCACAATTAAAATTCAGAATTTTTATCTGTGTGGATTCTTCATCAACAAGATGGTTATCTCTCGAATCAGTAGTTAACCGAAATTTGGAGCGATTTGACGAGCTGCACATGTTTTTCAGCTTTCAGGTCAATCTCGATCGTAACCAAACGGCTATTCGTATATTAAGCCATCTCAACGACCCAATGACCAAACCAGTGTTGCTTTTTTTGAACTATGTTTTACCTTTGATAAACAAACTAAACAGAACTTTCCAAGCGGAAGCACCTGAGTTTACTCAGATTTATTCTGAAACAAGAACACTCCTACCTGACTCTTCTGAGTATCGTCTGCGTGGAACAGTACGTGCAGGAAATCAGTACCAAATCAGTCTCCCGTGAATTTGAACAACATTTGAAGAATCCAAAGGACATCTACATCGGAATTGAAGCTGCTTCAGCAGAAGCCAAGGGATTAGACGAAGAAAGGAAATTGACATTCAGGACCGTTTGCCGCAATTCTTAAGTGGAACTAATTAAGCAGATTGAGAAAAGATTTAATTTCAAGGATGACGTGTTGAAAGCAGCTTCGTTGATTGATGTATCAAAAATTGGATCGTATTCATCATTACATGAAGTCACTAAAAAAAAATCCCGTTCTTCTTGAAATCGGGTAAGGAACAAGGCTTGGAAAATGAGTTCCGTGAACTTAAGACCAGATTGATCTGTGGAGAAGTTCAAGTCGGAACTTAACATCCCAGAATAACTGGGCTAAGCTGCTGAATATTAAGCGAGGGAATGATAGCTTTGCCCTACTCTGACCCTACTCTGAGAAGTTTCATCATCAGTTTCCTGATTATACCACACTCTTCAGCCAGCGTTGAGCGCAGGAAGGCTCAAAGTAAACGCCGAAGTGGAACTGTCAACCTTCAGCTCCATGGAAAGGTCGTGAGGTCCATCAGAAGCAACCCAGGTATGTCCGATCGCAATGATGTCGCCCGTAGTACAGTGCAGCGAACTCGCTACCCAAAGGCTTACAGGCATACCGCGCCAGTAGGCAACCAAATCGATCACCAACCAGAATACCGTAGCTAGAATCCGTGCTAGAAAGTTGTATGACAACCTGCTGACCAAGTTCTACTTATGGATGATGAAACCTATGTAAAGGCCGACTTCGGACAGCTTCCAGGACCAACATTTTACAAGGAGAAAGCTCAAGGAGCTGTCCCTGATAGATTCAAATTTGTTTTAGCCGATAAATTCGCACGCAAATATAAAGGGTGATACGGTCAAAATTTGGTCAAGGGAAAACGCGTGTAAATCGGTGAAATCGTTTATTTAAAAAATCAAATTAAATTTCTTTTTCAAGTTCAATTAGTATAAAATTCAGGAAAAATATTCAGTTAGGCTTCCGCTTTTCCAAATCCGAATTGCCGGGCCTTACGCTTGACCCCTGCCATCAGATTTTGTACAGCCACATTGTCCACCTTCTTCGCCGCAGAAAGCCAGTTTGCCTTGAACTGCTGCTCGCCCTTAGCAGTTTTTTTGGTCTTCTTTAGGTTCCGCTTGACAATAGCCCAGTATTTCTCAATTGGGCGGAGCTCTGGCGTGTTGGGAGGGTTCTTGTCCTTGGGAACCACCTGCACGTTGTTGGCGGCGTACCACTCCATGGCCTTTTTACCGTAATGGCAAGATGCCAAATCCGGCCAAAACAGTACGGAACAACCGTGTTTCTTCAGGAAAGGCAGCAGACGTTTATTCAAACACTCTTTCACGTAAATTTCTTGGTTGACAGTCCCGGAAGCTATGAAAATGCTGCTTTTCAAGCCACAGGTACAGATGGCTTGCCAAACCAGATATTTCTTTGCGAACTTTGACAGTTTCATGTGCTTGAAAACATCTGCTACCTTTCCCCTTCCTTTTGCCGTATAAAACTCCTGTCCCGGAAGCTGCTTGTAGTCGGCTTTGACGTAGGTTTCGTCGTCCATTACCACGCAGTCAAACTTCGTCAGCATCGTCGTGTACAGCCTCCGGGATCGCGGTTTGGCCGTCGTATTTTGTTTATCATCGCGATTTGGAGTCACTACCTTCTTGTAAGTCGATAGTCCGGCTCGTTTTTTGGCTCGATGCACGGTTGTAGACGATACACCCAGCTTATTTGCGGCATCTCGGAGAGAGAGGTTAGGGTTTCGCTTGAAACTACCGGCAACTCTCTTTGTCGTCTCAGCGGCTTCCGGTTTTCGATTTCCCCCCGATCCAGACTTCCTGGCTGTCGACAAACGTTCCCCAAACACTTTAATTACATTTGTAACGGTTGATTTGGCTACTTTTAGCGATTTTGCCAACTTTGCGTGCGAGTAGCTCGGATTTTCGCGATGCGCGAGCAAAATTTTGATACGCTGCTCTTCTTGCTTGGACGGCATTTTGACAACTGAAGAGTGAATTCCAAAATCAAAATAGGAGCAACATTCTACACACACACACCTTCAAAATGAGGGGTGTTCAGGTTTTTTAAATGCAAAATTGAAAGAAATACGTCAAGTTGATATTGACCAAATTTTGACCGTATCACCCTTTATGATCTGGCAAGGAATTAGCAGCTGCGGCTTGAAGACAAAGGTTTTCCTCACTGAGAAAATGATTTACAAAACCGAATTCTGTCCTTCATCCAGTCACATGATTGTCCGGTGACATTTTGGCCGGATCTTGCGATTTGTCAGTACAGTCGGGAAGTACAACAATGGTACAAAGACAACGAAGTCCGGTTTGTTCCGAAAACCCTCCATTCGCCCAATTGTCACTAGTTCAGGCCCATTGGAGACTACTGGGCGATTATGAAGTGGAAACTGAAGCCATCAAAACGGTAGCTCAGATGAAAAATTGGTGGGATGAAATCGCCAAAACAGTAGACGAGACCGTTGTGTGCAAGGGACTGGTACGCTGGCAGTAGGCAGCATAAAAAACCTAACCTGAATACTGCGTCATCGCGTTATGAAAATGAATGGGATCACTTTCATGACTTAGCTAATTTTAAGGATGCTCCAGATCTTCCAGTGGATTATTCTGCTGACATCAGAGTCCATATTCGGGTCCCAACTCTTAATTCGTGCTGATTAGATGTCTCTGAGTGGTTTCAAAAATCCGCGGAACTCTGGTATCAGTTCCATGAATTCCCCAATTTTACAGATGTTCTGGATCTTCCAGTGGACCATCCTGTGGTCCCTAGGGTCTGTACTTCAATCACAACTCTTTATTCATTCTGATAAGACGGCTATGAGTGATTTAGAATAAAAACCGCGGAGCTCTTGAATCAGTTTCATGAATTGACCAATTTTAAGGATGTTCCGGATCTTCCGGCAAACCATACCGTGGTCTCCAGGGTCTATATTCCTGTCACAACTCAATATTAATTCTGGTAAGACGTCTATGAGTGATCTAGGATCAATTTCAATGAATTGACCAATTTCAAGAATGTTCCAGATCTTCCGATGGGTCTTTCCGTAGTCCTCAGAGTTCATAGTCCGAACACAATTTCTAATTCATTCTGATAAAACGTCTTTGAGTGGTTTCTAATAAAACTACTGAGTTCTAGGATCTTTCACAGGACCAGACTTGTGACCTACCGGAAACTGAATAATCTCAAAAGGTGACAACTTTTTTTCAAATATATATATATCTTTACTAAGGTGTCTTTTAGCCCTAGCCCAGGGCCCCTGGGCTAGTTCGTCTCCGGATACCCCAGAAGGGTTACAGTTTCAGAGGGGAACCGGTACTTAAATTCATTATTGTTTTCATTTTACCTAACTGTTCTGTGTTGCTGTCATCTTTTGAATTTTCTGTATTGTTTTCAGGACCCCCGCAGAGCCCCACCGGTAGAAACCACCGGGCCGGGCCTACTGTAACAATATATATGGGTTAAACTCTCCTGTAGATTCCAACCTCCTTCGCGAGACATACCAGTTGTACCTCCGCTACCGGGTCGTTCTGGAGGGCGTCCCGGACGTTGCCCGGGATCCCGTAGAGTTCTCGTGGTTATTGGAAGTAAGTGCAGTTTAATAGTATGTGTTCGATCATCATCGTTGTTCTGCAGGTGTCGCATCTTTGGCGGAAGTTTCCACCACTGCTGTGGGTGATGTGGGTGTGGCCGGTTCTTAAACAGGGCAGGAGTCGCTGGTCGTAAAAACTTGGGCCGGCCGTCCAGGGGAGGGTCTTCCGGATGAAGAGGTCTCTTCTGGCGAACCATTCGCGGTCCCATGCTGTCCTGAGGATTGACTTGATCCATATTTTCAGGTCCTGTTTGGGACCGAAGTGTTGGCGAGTCGGCCACTTCGTCCAATGGGTGCGAGGTGGTCTGCTTCAATGTTTCCGGCAATTCCGCAGAGTCCCGGTATCCACATGAAAGAGGAGCCGGAGAGGAGGGGGAGGTGATTTTGTATGGCTTGAATCCAAGGGTGGCGGTGGGTGGCAGATTCCAGTGCCACGAAGACGCTAGCAGAGTCGGTTAGTACACACAGTGAAGAGGAGGATGGTAGGGAAGCTGCGTAATGAAAGGCTGTAGTCTCGGCCGAGAAGACCGAGCATTGATCGCTAAGCCTCCAGAAGTGTAAGGTCTGTCCATCAGTCGACCCTGCCTCCTGCCTTGGAGCCGTCGATGAAACGGAGTTCGTAGTTGTGGTATCGTGTTTGTAGTAATTTTGTGAGGCAGGATCGCATTGCTGTAGAGTTGTCTCCTGATCGGAACTGCTTGGCCATGGATTTGTCCACTCGGATGGGGGAAGCATCCCACTCTCTGGCTCCGTTATAGTGGGACTGGGCCATCTGGGGGAGCTCCTGGTGATCGATTTCCTGGAGGATTCGTTTTCCCTCGGCGAGGAGATAGAATTCTCCGTCTCCACTTAATTTTCCGTCGAGGCTCACGGCTCTGGTACAGATTATTTCCGCATTGTAATATTGGAAAGGGAGCACTCCGATTTCGATGCAGGTGGCATTGGCTGGTGTTAAGGGCAGAAGTCCGGCTGCAATTCACAGATGGACGCACCGAGGAGCTCAATTCCGTAGGTCAGTCGGCTATGAACAATGGCTCTGGCGGTATTGAGTACGATGAACCTACGATTCTCGTTTTGTGTGGCCCGGAGAGGGAGCTGAGGATGTTCAATCGTGTTCGACAATTAGTCCTGACATCATTAAGGTGGGTGCCGAACCGGAAGTTCCGGTCAATCGAGACCCCGAGGATGGATATGATCTTCTTTCTAGGGATAGTGTGGCTGTAAATTTTGATTGGTGTCAGAAGTGGCCGGGGGTCAAGGCGGCAGACATGAGAGACTGAGCCCTTTTCGGTAGATATCTCAAACCCGGTCCTAGCGACCCATCGACAAACAGCGGAGAACGCAGCTTGGAGCTTTACCCTCATGGCATTCAGGGTCTTCCCTATGATCAGTAGCAAAATGTCGTCAGCATAGACCAGAATGTAGATCTCCTTGGGGAGCCCCACAAAAATTTCGTTCATTGCTACCAAGAAGATGGTCGCTGCAATTACGGCACCCTGGGAAACCCTGGTCTCTTCCCGTCTGGTGCTGGAGCGGCGGTTCCCGACGGTCACCTGGAAGATTCTGCTTTGCTGGAAATTCTTCAAAAAGTAGAGGATATTTCGCATCCTCCGTTCGTGTGGTCTCCACTAACATCCTCCGATGATGAATCCCACATAATTGTAGGCGAATCTTACATCCCCTGGTTGGGTGTATTACCGGCAGCGGATAAACTACGACCTCGAGCGCTCAAATTTGACCAATCAATGCTCTGAAACAGGATGTATCTTCATGAAAATAAAATAAACGCTCACGGACTTCATTTAAGGTATTACTGAATCTGTCATTTGCCTTACTAAACATGTAGAATCTCTGCAGTTTACTGCCGATTATCCAAACAATAAAGAAAGTTCTAGTCACACCTATGAACCAGACAGGACGGAAGGAAAAAAGATCCACACCCACAAGCATGACCCAAATGGTGGTGGTTGGGTGAAGGTGAAAATAGCAAAAAAGGAACCCGGGGGTAAAAACCCTAGTAAAATTCTTCAAGTAGCCTTTCTGCCCCAAAGAAATCCAAGAATCAGGAATAGAAAAGCTATCAAAAGTCGAATCGGGCTTTAAGCCCCAGGGTGCATTTCACCCTACTTGGTTCCACGTTGTAACTAACTGCGCCTTCTCCGACGTCATCGTCCTCGTCGTGGTGGTGAAATTTGATGAAGAGAGCGAGTAAGGATGAAGCCCAAAGTGTATGCGTAGAATAATAATAAACGATGACGCTGATGGCGAGAGAGAGTGGTTGGTCCGGTCGGTCGGAGTGGTCCCGCGAGGAGGTACGATCCCTGCTGATGGGAAGTTTTTGCTCCTTGCATAAAAGTACACACCACGGGTGTAGGGACTCGGTAAATTGCTCCTAGGTATTGGTTCTGGTCGGTTCCGCACGGGAAGGAAGAAAAGGAACAAAATTACAAGCACGTGCAACGGTCTTTCTTCTCCGATGAAGCCTGAAGCCTGCCGTCTTGGTGGTCGGAGGAAGGCATGGATGCGGCAAATCGAGGGGCTCGGTTTTATTGCCTTAATATTTTTGTTGTTCTCTGCTTTGTTGTTTACTTTCTATTTCTGGCTCGGATGATTCTCGGCATGCGATTCAGTGTGGTTAGTGCGTCTCCGGGCACCAGGTGGAGGTGACGGTCGGTTCAGGCTCTGGGTTGGGTGTGTGTTTTGAAGGTGAACGAATCTTGGGTTGGGAGGATTTTTCCTGCTCCAAAAAAGAAAATCAATTTCCGCTTTGCCAAATATTTTGCTTTCTTCCATTGAATCATAAGATGTGACCCAATTCCGAAGGTTTCCATCCAACTGGGGGTTTGGATGAAGATAATAAGCAAACTGCAAAAGGCAAACCTAACAATGTAATAACTTGCTTCACAAATCGCATGAGAAACATTTCAAGTAAAATGTTTCACATTTTCCATTTCATTGCGAGATATCATTTGTATTTCAACAGCAATTTCTGCAATTTCAATTTTCAATCATGTAGACAGTGCACAACAGCATCCCATCCACACAGACAGAAAGAGCTGAATTGTGATTTTTATTTCTCGTTTCACTCCACTACAGGTTCAAAGGCATCAGACCTGTAGGGGAAGACAGCCCAAAATGCACCCCGGGGCAAAACGCCCGATGCGGTTTTACTTAGCTTTCCCGTTTCAAATACATAAGTTTGATAAGCAGCATTGCTAGTTCAGAGTACTTAAACTAGCATTTCTGCACACAAAATCATAGAATTAGTAATGGGAAAACAGCGAGAAACCGTTTTGCCCTGGGCTGCATTTTGTCCTCTTCTACTCTACCTGCTGCTTATATCCTTCCACCCAGGCAACGGCAAAACAATGGTTTTCTCCTGTTTCAATCCAACCCAATCCCGGGAACAAGAGGTGGAAAAAAAGGAAGAGTGCAAGTTTTGTTGTTTTCGGAAATATGAAACGTTTCAGCTTTCAGCTTCTCGACTGAAATTGCTTGTTCTTCGAGCATATCCTCTCGTATAGCAAAAGCAACTAAGTGTGGGCTGGGGGTAGATTGCTCGTACTTTCGACTTTGCTTTGTAGCGAAACAATAAGCTAATTTTTCTCATGCTTCTTCCGGAAAATTAATGCTGCAGACACATTGTTGCACGAAAGTTTGCACCAGACTTCCGTTAGGGAGGAAAAGTCAGGTACTTTATCTTAACATGATGCGCGCTAGTCGGTTTCTCACTGTTTCTTATCCAGAAATGAAGATTAAGCTTTTTGACCTTTCAATTGCAAACTTTACAACGCTTCGACTCCCACAATCATCGAGTTCAATTGAGTGTCCCACATTGTGCATTGGAAGAGTTTTACCTAGGAAGCTTCTAGATGTGGTGCAGTGATGAAAATTGCACCGCAACCACCCGTCATGCTACCGAGAAAATCGAGCAGCACTTCTTTAAGCCAGAACCAGAATCGGTCGTCTTAATAGAATAATTCAATTCAACTTTTCGGCACAATGTGCCACTACATCTCTCACTCCCATGCTCCACTTGCAGCAGCAGACAGACAAGCGGTGTCAGTTGTAGTGGTCTTTTCTTGCTCTAAATTGCTCAATTGGATTAAGCTGAATCATGATGATGGCTTCTCCGGGACTACAACACAGATGCAACTGTGCAAAACTGTACAGTCTTGTTTCAATGTCGCTCGGGATATCCGAAGTGGTACTGTTGGAATGAAATTTTGAAGTGGATTCTTTTTTGACATACAGTGTAATTAAATCACTTTAGTTCGAAGATATTCGCTTGGTAAATATCGGTATTACGACACGTAAATGTTTTCATAAGTGACTCATAGGGTGGAAGAAAAAATTCAATTTAAATCGACGATTGCCTTGTGAAATAATGCGGAGTCTTATCGCCAAAACAGGCGAAATATTGAATCGAGGCTTCTGTAAAATGCTTCGGTATGTAGATGGTTCATATGGCATATCGTTGATTTGATAAGAATCAAATATTTGTTTGACACTTGATAACGATACCAACTTCTTCTTCAAGGTTTAGTACGTCACAACTGGAACCTTACCCCTGCCCCTCGACAGTGTTCTCATCCTGTGCCAGTTTCCGTATTTGTAAAAATGGAATGTTTAAAATGGTAATCGTACCTGTTTCCTCCGTCATGATAAACCGTGCCTACACTAACCATTGAGATGCCTCTGCTATCGTTCTAATTTTGTTTGAAAAGGATATCAGTTTTGCAAATGATTCATACAATTGATATAATTTGAATAGCTAGTTTTTAGGTAAAAGGAACATTGAAGCAACGTATATTTGCTTTGTTGATATAATCTATGAATGAAGAGATTCACTGTTTCCTGCGCACTTCAGCTCCAATTTTACCTTAAATAGCAAACAATGTAAATAATTCAATGGAAGATAGATCGCTTCTTTTCGGTTAGTGTCCTAGAAATCTTGTTATACCCCGTTCACATTACAGCCTGTATCACGTAATATACTCGGAACTAAAAATCGCGGCCAGCTATCCAGAACAAAATTTTCTCAAATATACACCGTGAACTATGTGGTTCACGAATATGGGAACTCTTTTGTTTCCCGTGTAGGCTGTCTTGCAATGAGCACTCATACATAGGATTTCCAGAGAAAACTAGATGTATGAGTACTCATTTCAAGACAGCGTATATCACGTGATATACGCTGTAATGTGAACGGGGTATTAGTGTTTAAAAGTGCGAGAGTAGCCTCATTTAATGTTAGGAATATTTGTTTATCTCACCAACATTCGAACGGGTTAATGTTGTGCAATAGCTCCGAGCACTTGTCAACACGCACATATCATTAAATATCAATATTAAGAAAACATCCAGAGTACGCTCTCCAAATAACGCATTCTTTCCCTTAGCATAGAATCACTAATCACTGTTAGGTTTTCTCGTTTATTATACTCTCAACATCAAATGGGTCAATACAGCTAGGGGAAAGTGGGGCAATTTCGCCAATGGTACAATTTTTTTTCCTTGATTTGTTTTCCGTCGATCTTGTTTTTCGTGCTGAGCACCAATGCTACCGACGCCAGGGAGGCAGCTCTCACACCTGGATCCTACCTATTGATCCATCAACTCATGAACCGGGGATCAACGGCTTTACTTCCCATGATCAGAGATGTTATGCCTCAGAACATCCCGGCGACGCCGACTGGGATTGAACCCAGGCCTGCTGGGCTTATTGCCTCAGGACTACTTCAAGTGTCAATTTCATTTTAGTCTTAACAATTACTTTTTTCTAGTGCGAATATTCGGAAAATGTTAGACTAGCTCAAAATATTGAAAATTTAATAAGATTTACATATAGTTCATATTCCTTGAGTAGCAGTCATTGATTTCTTATAAGACACCATGTTTTTCTAGAATTCAGTAACTATATGGGATGTAGGAAAATAGTGATTTTTTTATAGCTTGACATTAGATCTGACTGGAAGATCCAAAACATATAATTTAATGCTACGTAAATTTGATCAAAGTAGGCCTTGATTTATTCTCATACTACAGTCAACTCTCCTCAACTCGATATTCTATAACTCGATGGATTCTGAGGTCCCTTCATTTTCCCATATCTCGATATTTCTACAAGTTGATGCCTGTCGATAATCTATGTAGTGTTACTTTGATTCTATAACTAGATATTTCAAAGGAAGAGCTTCTGAATTATGTGATGTTGATGTTAAAATCAAAGGAACTTAAAAAAACAAGACAAATGGTGGTCATATTGAGTTCCAAGGACCTTTCGACCAGATCAGAACATGATCCTGGTGTTTCGGGGAAATGGTTTGTACCTTTAATTTATACCAGAATCTATCATGAGATAAATAAAACCGGTTATATTGAACCGGGCGGATGCTGTGCTTTTCGGCCGAAGGTCAGTAGGCCGAACAGTCATTATGCGGAACGGTCAATAGACCGAACGCTTTTTTAACCGACAACTCATTAGACCAAATTCTAGAAAATTATTTCTGAACACCACGACAATTTTCTGATTTGAAAAAGAAAATAACCAATAAGGAATAATAGGATAGACATGGATATTCCATATTGAACTCAAATCGTAAATAATTATTCCATCTCATGTCAGGTTTTTTTTTTTAAACTACTATTGAAATTCTGGGTGTCTGCTACCTGAAAAAAAAACCAGGAATCCTCAGGAAATTTCATATTTCCTGAAAATACCTGGAATTATCATCATTGTACAGCCCAAGTAACAATTTTGGTTTTATGAGGGTTCTGTAGACCATAATTTAGACTTGAAGAATTTTTTAAAATAACGCCGCCGGTGGTGTAGTGGTAAGCGTGATTACCTCTCACCCCAGCAGACCTGGGTTCAATCCCAGTCCGCGCTGCCGGGATGTTCTGAGGCATAACATCTCTGATCACGGGAAGTAAAGCCGTTGATCCCCGGTTCATGAGTTGATGGGTCGATAGGTAGGATCCAAGTGTGGGAGCTGCCTTCCTGGCACGTCGGTAGCATTGGTGCTCAGCACGGAAAACAAGATCGACGGAAAAAACAAACCAAAGGAAAAAAAAAATTTATTAAAACCTCGATAATACTTGGAATGTTACTTGGGAGGATATAATAAAATTTTCTTACTATGTTTATTTTTAAAGAATATAATACATTTTATTTTGCAAACATTTAACTTTCCTCCTTACAAAAGCTGCAATTTTCAAACCTACGACTGGATGCCTTCCTTCAAATAACAACTGGAGTGCGGTAAAAATCAATAGAACTGTTTCAACCACATCGTTGGTACTTGAGCGGTCGTCGATCATCTCTTTTTGCCAGTGCTGGTGGACACCCCCACCATCCCTCTCCAAAGGGGGAGTTTGGTAAAGAGAGATGATAAAACCGATTTGTACCTTCCTAAAAGTTGTCCTAGCTCGCTGTCCTACTCCTCTATATGCAATTTTCACACTGCCGTACTCTAAACGGAACTATCAATTCTATACTTTCATCCCCTCCTCATCTATCGTATAACAATTGCCACTTTTGTCTGTTATTTGAAATTAGCATCTTCAACTATGATTTCCTCCTTATTTTCATTCACTCATTGAAATTAATATACCATGAGTGGATACATGTTCAGTAACTATTCGTGTCATTCGGTCGTCAATCAGTGTGGACGCGATTTTCAGTCGCTCGTAGCCGCGTGCATTTTTCTTTTTTTTTACCCTCCACTTTTAATTTTGTTTTTATTTTATTTTTTGCGTCCGGGTGTCATTTTGTGTGTGTGCGTGTGTGTGTGTTTTTTTTTGTATGCCGTTAAAATGAGCTGTGAAATTTGTGCTATGAATTCTTCCGCTGACTCCGGAATGTGGAAATGGGCTGGAAGCCCGCGTCAATTCCACGCAGCCTGCCTAGGGATATGTGTACCAGTGCCTGTTCAGAGGAGCTCAATTCGCAAGAGAGACAAGACAATCAACATTTCGTCATATGTGTTACCATACTGTAGCTCATTCCAAACTATGATCACGGCAAGTTTTGAGTTCAACGTGCTTGTGGATCAACAAGCGCGGCTGGTCGACCATGTCAACAAAAACACTGAGGTGAGTCATCGCTCCACGGTTCATCCAAATAATGCTGATATTGTCCATAAAGCGATCGACCGGCTCGTCGATATAAAAAAAAGGAAAAAAACAGCTGACGGCAACTGGAAGCAGTTGTTCTACTGACAACGTTAGTGCTATTAAAAACCACATTGTCTCGCTATTTGACATAGCGATGAAAGCTTCAAAAGATTTTGTTTAAATACAATGTAAACAATGACATCAGGAATTTCCGAAGACCTAAAATATCTCAAGGACGAGCTGAAAAATAATAGCAATACAACTTCTGACCTGTGCTCTACTGTTGGTGCAAAACGCACCGTTTAAGCAAAATCGTCAATTGCTGGCGTATGGAAGGTAAAATCAAGAAGAAAGTAATGGTGTATGGTACTATAATACCACCGGCGCCGCTAGTATTTAAGGTTTGTTCGCGACATAATCTGGACACCCCTAAACACATACATCTCCTGAAATATCGCATCAACGAGTGAAATATGTTGCAGAGTGGTGAACGTATGTCTGTTGTTTCTGAACATACAACCTTTGTTTACATTAGAAGCGCTTAGTCGAAAATGGCGTTGAAAGAAGAGTAAGTCCGAAAAGCAATTGTGTGTGGCTGCAATGAAAATCCAGATCCCTCGATCAGAAAACTTTCCGAAAAGCTTGGTTTTCCTGCAAGCACTGTTCACAGCGTTTTAAAACCGTTCGATACTCGTTTGACAACAGCTAGGAAGACGAGAAGTGGAACAAAAACGGATTTGAGGAGCCACCAGAAGGACGTGAAGGCGAAACAAATATTACGGAGGAGGTCAGATCTTTCGCTACGTACTGTTGCTCGTAAAATAAAAATCCCGCAACTTTCATGCATACTTCGAAGCATCGACAAGAAATGAAAGGTGAAGATTCTACCAAACCACTACGATAAGCAGAATGTGACAACCAAAACACGTGCTTGAAATCAGCTACAACTTTGCTCTAGACAGCATTTGGATTGAACGTCAGGATATTTTGTTATTAATTAATAAGGAAGATGATATTCTTTTGACATGCTTCATAAACTGCTCAGCAGGCAACATTCGTGTGCCAGGCACGAAGAATAGGGCAAAAAATCCAGGCTAATATGTCATTAGCGCAAAATGCTTTGTTGTCCTGAAAGTAGTCGATTAATCATATGAGAAAGCCACCAGCTACCAAATTATTAACAATTACAATGAAGTCTTATCAAAAAGTGGTTTACAGCTAAGTTGTAGCTGTAGTTGCAGAGCAGATAGCAAGCAAACCCGTAAATTATTATAGTGAAGTTCAAACAAATCTGAAAGCTGCTCAACTAGAGTAGCTCTTTTAGGCATAGAAAAGGCATTCGACAGTGTTTGGCATGAAGGTTTGATTGCCAAATTGGAAAAGTTTAATTTTCCACTCTATATTATGAAATTAGTTCAAAATTATTTAACAGACAGGTAAGTTACTAAAATTACTAATCTGAACGACTACCTGTTACAGCAGAAGTTCCTCATGGTAGCATTGTTGGGCCTATATTGTATAACATTTTCACTTCGGACCTCCCTGATTTGCCTCAGGGTTGCCACAAATCTTTGTTCACTGATGACACAGGAATTTTCGCTAAAGGAAGAAGTCTTCGTGTTATCAACCGCAGACTGCAGAAAAGTTTAGATATTTTCTCTTCTTATTTACAAAAATGGAAGATTTCTCCCAACGCTTCAAAAACTCAACTTATAAAATTTCCACATAAGCCTAGAACTTTCCATTTGAAACCTAGTAGTAGTCAAATAGTCACTATGAACGGAGTTTCAATTTCTGTGCCAATTTGGCCAGTAGTTCTGAAGATGATTTTGAACTTGCCTTCCTGGTAGAATACTATCGTTGTACATGCTTAGAATTTCGAATGTTCATTTTCATTTTCATTTTGCAGCGGAGGGGCGGGGATGGTGTGCAAGTCAATCCAAGGCCGATAGTAAAGGAGGGGTAATGGCTGACTCGCCACATACAGGCTACAAGATCAACATGGGAAGGTATAATGATTAGATTGAGGTAGGTGGTTGGATGTTTTTTTTTGGATTTAGTTGGCCACGATGCTACAAAATGATATGGAATGTGTGTGCTGGAAATAATTTGAAATTTGAATGAGTTATTTAATTAAATATCAATTCATTATTAAAAGTTTTACTCTGCTTTGAATCAAATGTATGTTACTTGAAACTCACGATACTTCTCGCAGCGTGCTCGCCTAGTTTCTAAACACCGAATATCGAATTGGTCTCACCCGATATTCTTGAAATACTTGACGTTTTGAATGAAGCATTGCCACTTCCAGACTTTGTGTTGTTAGTTTTCTTGATAGTCTTGTGCTTAATCCTTGGTTTGTCTTTCGCTTCGTATTTCTAAGAATTCACTCTATAAAAAGATTTAAAAAAAATAAACGCTTCCCACCCACAAGCTGTAGACCGAGTGCGAAATTTTTGTGATGATACTTTCCAAACGTGCATACCCATAGAAATAAATCCAATTTAATAAAGGATTTATTTAAAAAAAACAGATGATTTCAACTGTGACTACTGTGACTAAATCTAGCATTCCTGCTAAAATATCAAATCAAGAGCCACATGTGAAAAGGGCATACAAGCTTTTTGTAAACCAACCTTTGTAGGCCCTCTTCTCGCCAACCGAGGGTCGCCCACGCAAACTAACAACATCATCGGGAAGGAGAAACCTTCCCCTATCCGGCGATGTTGATGGTTTGTGTTGGTGTTATATGGGTGGCGAGAAAAGGGCATAAGAATGTTTGTTTACAAAAAGCTTGTATGCCCTTTTCACATGTTGTTCTTGAAATGCTGTGCTTAATCGTGTATTATTAGTACAGACCAATAAACAATGTACGGTGATGATTAATCTATTAATATGCTTTTATAAGCGGGTTCAAAAGCACTTTGGTAAGCATCAAAATTGATCTGGCAACACTGGTGTGCATCTTTCCAATGTGCTTAAGATCCAGATCAGCCCTGGGACCTTGTAGCCTAATTAAACTACTTCAAGGTTTTGCCGAAGTCCATGGTACTTAGAATTTCGAATGTTGGGACTTTAGGACAAATGTCCAAAAACATAATTAATAAGGTAAAAATCGTTGCAACCCTCAATTACAACAATTAATTCCCTTTATATTCAGACAAGATTTGGTTTTAGTTTTTAGTTTTAAGATGTCTATTGTTGTACTGACATGTATGTGTAGAAAACCTGTTTTAAACACTGAATTGCCAATGACAGGAATAATGTACATAGACTTCGATATATTTCATAGCAATTAAGGCTGGTAAGTTACTGTAGTAGCTGGAGCACCTGGATTAAAATTAAATGTAATTTAATTTGAATTTGAAACAAAAAAAAATAATGGCGAAGCGCTTGGACGTTTAGAACAAAAAGTTCCCTTTTCCCATAGGAATCCCCATTTAAACTTCAAAGGCCAGTGCAGTATGAGCTCACATCCAAATAACTAAAATTTTATCGGAATGATCAGTACTTGATTTAGAATCGATTGAGCTTGGTGAAGGTAAATCAATATTTTAAACCACCTTAGTATTCATGATAGATGTGCGTGTTTGGTCAATAGTGTAGGCTTCTTATAGGCTTGTCTGTAAAGGCACGCTATTAACTAGCCGGTGGCAGCGGGTTTGATTGCTAGTTCGGTCGACGAAATCGTTAAGGTTAAAAAAAATCGACACACATTTTGAGCTGATTAAATGCAATGTTTTAGCTGAAGAAGCATACTTTTACCTGAACAAGCTCTTATTCAATTTGAAAGGCTGGGAACACAATATACAAATTCATGCATTGGTTGAATAGGAAGTGCATCAATAACACTAAGTTGAAAATAGACGAAATCTCATTTAAGAGTGTCAAATACAGGTAGAAGAAGAAGTGCATTAAATACGCTTCTATCCTTAATTCACATTTCAGCAATGCATAAAACAACTTGCTCACTTAGCTTCATTAAATATTCCACTGGCCTCCCCAACACCATAACTTACACGACACAAGGATTATTAGACATCGCTGATTCCCAACTCTTTATCGACACAATCAATGCATATTCGAAAGGAAATAATCACTCAAATTCACCCACCTGTTGCCATTGGTCCTCGATCGAGGATTCCGACGAGAAGCATCCGGTGTCGTGGATGATCTGCAACTCTCGGAAGATGTTTCCGCTTGGTAGTATATCCATCGTGGGATGAGACTGCCGGTGCCGGTGGACGGTTTTACCGTTTGTGATGTTATGTACTCGAAACAAAAAATAATAATAACGATTGAGCTGTGTGACTAAAACACTTGAAATTGAGCTGAACTTTTTCTCTTCCTTCTTTTGCTCCTTCTTCCTTTTCTTCCTCTTCTTCTTCTTTCACTCTATGTAGAACTGTAGTTGATAAACGCTGCCTGGAAGCCTCACTCGCCGCACTTGACGCTCTTAATAATAATTATTATTTTTCTTCTGGCTTGTTGGAAGTAAAATTTTCGTTGAGCAATGATTTCCTTTTCTTCTTCTTCTTCGTGGTTGTGGTCGTCGTAGTCGTCGATGGAAATACTGGTTTCTGTTGTTTGCTTTCGCTGCTTGATAATCTTCTACTGGAAACACTTTACTATTTGGCTAGATTTTCTCTTCTTTGAAAACGCACCGGCGCTCTAACACTTATAGATTATTTTTGCTAAAATTTTCTGCGACACACTTCACGTAATCACATGGAATGAATTTATCTTATATACACATTTATTAAACTTTTTCTGCTGCCTGAGGAGCCTATTTTCTTCGCTGAACAATCTACTGGCATGGAATACACGGACCGTCGAACATTCTTTTATCGATCGTCACGGTTTTCTACAAATTTTGATTATTTCATATGTGACAATTCAATCAACATTTACATGTGCAATTCACTAACGATGCAGTATAGAGTGAGACAGGGTGCTAAATAGAAACTGATGACGTTAGCTTATGGCTACATCTACGGGGAACGGTTGTTTATCTTTCACACCGAATGAGCTTCGAAATACGGCTTGCCGTGCCGAATGTGGAATTTCAATTTTATCTAACTCGCTCTTCAAAATTCATCACACGAGTCAAATGGTTTATGTTTCTTTTGTTTATGTTTACTCTGCTGGATGATTTCCAAAACTTTTGCTCCGTCTCCGTTGCTAGGGCTCCGATGTGTTCGTTCTCTTCTGAATACACACTCCGGCGGGGAATTCTTCGTTGTCTTCGCCGGAGTTCCCTTCAATGTTTAATAGCTATCACGTCGGCTTTCTCGAAGCACTCTCAACCGTGGAAGATGTCATGAACTTTATAAACACGTCCCAAGATTCAAGCACTGCGCCACGAAATCTAATAAAAAGGGGAGAAGAGAAGAGAGTACACATTTGAAAAATTGCTGTTGTCTATTGTTTAGCAGCTTTCGGCGGGTTTGTTATGGAGTATGGTTCGGCTCCAAAATAAAACATATAAAACTCTGATTCGTTGCACGAGGGGGAACGCAGCAAGAACGCCAAAAATCACTCCACGCTATTATTAGAACCTTTCATGAACGGATATTATTATTTATATTTTTGTTCGGTTACTGCACGCTACAAAGCACTTTTATTTATTTTTATTCGCATGCTACCCCTCACTGGAGCAAACTTACTACTCTTCCCGGGCACACGCACTCCGATGGGGGCTTTCGCCAAAAACCGTTTCAAACGACAAACTGCACGCATTCGACGCACCCCAACACCCACGACGGCGCAGACACAATCGACCAAACCGCCAACGATCAAACAAAACAAAACAAATGCATCCGATGGATCGATCGCGCTCTGTTGAATCCCAAACGACGAACACACGAGATAAACGCTACTACGGGTACACGCTAAAATTGCTCCTTCTCTCGATCACGATCCAAACGCTGCGCTATCGAAACAAAACGCACGAACCGGCATCAATAAGAACACTAACAAATATAATAAAATTCATTTTTCGTGAAGTCAAAACCTCGCGCTCCCCTCGCTCAAAGAACTCTCGCACTCATACCAAGTAGCAACGCATGCTGCCGACCCGCACGTTGTTGTTTTCATCGCTCAACCACCCTCTGCCACCCCCTCCGGCGATCGAGTCCATTCAGTCTCAGCGTAGCATTATTCAGCAGCACCATGCACCATGCTTTAAATGGAATGAGAAAGAGAGAAACATTGGCACCTAAACATACACACATACTAGCTCTGGCGAACCCCTTTTCTGGAACTCCTATGCCCGTTCCGTGCTGTCCACATACTTACCTACTGGACAATGTTTGAGCATCGACGGCTCGTGGGGGGAGAGAATCGACAGAGATAATATGCTCACCCAATCAACCAACACAACGTCCAAGGAGCGGAATACGTTAGCGATAAAGAGGCGAATGGATGCAATGTAAAACCCACACAAAATAATCAGGCTCTCAGTCCTGAGTCACGTAGAACGACGGTCTGTTGATCAACGCGGACGGATGAAATTCGATGAGCGTGATGCAGTTGAAAAATACACAATAACGATGCAAACATGCATTAGTGAGTGGTAGCATGGAGGAACTCGGGAGAATTGACTAGGAATCTCTCTCTACATGTCTCTCTCTGAAACTCGCAGACAAGTTGGAGTGAGGTCCCGGATCCCCGAGTGTCAGGATGTTTTAAATCTTGTTCGAAAACTTACTGTCGAGTGGTTTGCTTTTAGTTTGCTAAATTTAACCTAATTTCAAAATTCATGCAGGTTTATTCGGTTTTTGAACCTACCTTATGTACTCTTGCGTTTATTTTTGTATGTATTCCACTAATTCTCAAAATAATTTTAAAAAAGGAACAAAAAGGCTGTCGACGTGCATAAGTAAAAAAAAAATAAGTGATCTAAAAATGGCATATTCGAGATTTGAAATGATTCACATTGTTTCTAAAATTCGGCCATTTTGAATCTAGATTTTTTTTTAAATGGCGTTCTTGAAAGTTAAAAAACTATAAGGGTCTGTGTCTAGGGGCACGAACGGAAGCTTGACGTAGGACCGCTAGTGGACGGAACAAATGAGAAGAGCATTTAGTTCTTTTAATTGATCGATCATCTATTATCTTAACTCTTTCCGTTTTTTATTTGTAGGCGTACCTGGGGGCGACCCCGGTGTAGTGGTTAACATCCATACCTTTCACGCCAAAGTCACGAGTTCAAATCTCACCCTCGGACAAGTCACGAATGACCCAAGAGTGTTAAAGTGAATATAAAAAAAAAATAAAAAAAAATGTAGGCGTACCTAATTTGTGTTATTATTTTTTTTTTTCAAAGAGAAAGTTGGTGAAGAGAATCGATCAAAATCACTTGCACCCCTGCTTCCAAGTTTGGTTACAAGATTATAACTCTGGAGAGTATTTTGTGTGGTCGTTGGGGGCGTGTGGTTCTGAATATGGATAAACAGGCACAGATAAATTATATTCCAACTGTTTACTGTAATAAGCTTGTTGGCCCTGAAAAGGACCGTTTTGTTGCCAAGTTGGTGATGATTTAACCTCCGAAAGCGAAAGCGTGGACGACATCCATGGCTGCTTACGCTTGGCGTGTTCAGTATAGGTGACAGCATCACGGGTCACATTTTCCAGGAACATCTTCAGCACACCTCGTGTTTTTTCGTAGATCAGACGAGGTTGAGTACACCATCCATACCCGCGGCCTTCATGTTTTTAGTGCTTCTAACAGCTGCTATCACCTCATCAGCCGATATTCTACTATCATGATGCACTACTACGGGGGTGTCAGCGACTCTAGACATTGCCTCCAGAACGGCAGGCTCATGGGGGCTCACCATGGTTTGGCCAAGATTATATGAAATCACAAAACTGTTGGGCAAGAGCATTGGCCTTTTCAACTGGGACTATGAATAGGGATGGGTCCGAGCTCTGGTCAACAGAGGAAAGTAACGAGATCGGTCTCCACTTAGTTTTTCAAAATTTTGGTCAGCTTCCAAAATGGTTTCGCACAATCTGAGAGAGAGCGAATCTTGTTGGCAAAATCGTTATTGCTGAGTTCCACCATCCTGGCCTGGATAATTTTGGTTAGTCTATTGACATTGGTCTTCAAATGGGGCAGTCCGGAACGCTGGAACTGCCTACGAATGGTATTACGGAGTCTGATAAGTTCTTTTTGGTTGGGCTGTCAAGGTTCAGAGTATGACTCATCTGTCCGGATGCTGGTGTTTTTTGCTCCCTGGCACGAAATATCGCCTCTTCGATGGTTTGTAGACACCGATCGACTTCTTCGAACGACTCCAGTAGGACGTTGTAGTCGACTGCTGTGTCCACACAGCGCTGGTACTGCTGCCAGTTGACACGATGGTAATTTCGCCGGGAAACTTGAAACCTATTGGCCGAGGAACCTACTTCGGCCACCACCGGATAGTGGTCTGAGCTCAGTTCCTGATAAGCGATAGGTTGAGAGATGTTATCGCCAATGTTGCTGATGAAGATGTCGATGGTGGCATGAGCTCCAAATCGACTCAACCGGGAGGGGCTTCCTGCAGATCGTTGTACAAGATTGTGCCGTTCTGGTTTCGTCGACTATTGTCCCAGGATTGATGCGTGGCGTTCAGGTCGCCAGCGATGACGAAATGTTGCCGCCGTCGTGTTAGCTTGATGATGTCTCTTTGGAGGTCTGCGGCCGATCCGTCCCTAATGTTGGTTTGCTTGGGACAGTAGACCGCGATGATGGTGATTGGACCAAGCGATGTGCTCACCTCAACTCCGATGGCTTCGATAGTTTTCAGCTGGAAGCTCGGTAGCAGCCGGCAGCTGATGTTCCGTCTCGCAGCGATGGCCGGGAAGGAAGACGTTCAGCTCGGGCTTCATGTGAGTCTCGGTGATGACGGCTATGTCGATGTGCTGTTCGTTGAGAAAGTTAACAAACTCGATGTTTTTGCTCTTCAAGGAGCAAGCATTCCAATTTACGATCTTGATGGCTTCACGGTTCATACTTAGTGACAAGGGACAGGGCAGCATGTAGCTGTTCATATCGAGTCTTGCAGGTGCGCATGATGATGATGACCTCAGCCACGACCGTCACAAGTTCCTCCAAGGTGAACGGAGAATCGCCGACAGGCTCATCTGAGACAGCACCGGCGTATGATAAACCAGGGGCGGTGGATGAACCTGGAATTAGCTGGGCCGCAGCAGCAGCGAGACGGTGCTGAACTGTCCGTCTGTTAGGAACCATTCTTATATTCGCAGGATTGGCTTGTTGGTTGTTGAGCGGAAGCGGGGCTAGGTTCGAAACATGTTGATGGGGCTGGAGAGAAAGGTACTGGAATTCCGTGAGTACAGGAGGCGAACGATGATTATGGAGGCGATAGTTGATTGCAGCCTTCCGACGAATAATCTTAAGCTCCACTCGCTTGTGACACCCGCGATTGGAGACTTGGTGGTTTCCACCGCAGTTGACACACGTTGGCTCGATGTCATCATCTTGCTCATAGGACGCAGTTGAGTGAGTTCCAGCACACTTGCCGCAGTGTATCTTCATGTGGCAGTTTTTGGTGCCATGGCCATATGAGAGGCAGTTCATACACTGCGTTACATCACGATGTTGGGGTTTGTAATGCTCCCAACTGATGATGACCTGAAACAGGTCCCGGATTTTGGATCTCAGAGCCGCAAGACTGGTGGATCACTTCGTGAAGTGCACCAGGAACAACTGATCACGAAAGCTGGTGTTGTGGTTGGAACGCCGGTTCATCGGGTACACTACTTCAGGCTTGAGCCCACGTCGCTCCAGCTCGTGGAGCCGCTTCGAACGACGGTAATCCACGTAAAACCATCTTCAGTGGCTTGCTCGATGGCAGCTCATGCGTGAAGAAGTCCACGTTGTTGTCCTTCAGGAAACATCCTATTTGTTTGTACTCCTCCAGGCTGGAGCACATGATTTTGGTGCCGATGCTGCAAAGCTTGAAGCGAGGCAGCAGCTTGTGTTTTGCCAGTTCGGCACTCAACTTGGCAACATCCTTCACCGGTGTGAAAAGCGGGGGAATCCGCTCTTTTCTTGCAATGGGAACGGCGTCACCATCGCCATTTTCTTCCGATGGATGGCTTGCAGTATCCGTTTTCCGGCATCATACTGCGATGCGCTGGGCTTGATAAGCACCTTTTTTGAAGGACCCGCTGCTGTCTCATTGGCACGTTTACGCACCATTTGTTTCGTGTTTGCAAGTTCAAGTAAACTTGCCAGAACGCAAGAAGGTGGCGACACTTCCACGGCGCAACGTGACAGCACAAAACGAAACAAAATCTAAACGAGATCTCGAGCGAAAATACGGACTGAACAGCTCTACAGTTGAGCAAAGAATGATCTGAGTCGAGACTAGACAGCAGTGCTCTTTTATATATTTTCAGGTTAAAGCAGAATGATGTGGTTGTGGTACTCTATTATGACGACTGGGTTTGGGAAGAACGTTTAACAGTGATACAAATATCACTTTTTATCTGTACATTGGACAATGCATGACATTACCGCTTTTTCAATAGTTTCTTATTGAAAATCATCAGTCGGAAGCATTGTTTAAGATGCGTAGAAATTTTTCTGATCAATTGATGGTAAATTTATTGAAATCGGTCTAGGGACAGCTAAGTTATTTATGTTCAAAATCTTTCATAATTTTGTTTCATGTTGTGGTACATGAATATTTTTGGTATAATAAATGTTGTGGTATGTAAATATTTTTGGTTTGCGTGCAGAACACTAAGTTGAGAACACGCAATAAGCTAACATACGATACGCATTAAGCATGTCAGTCGGCGCCGGTGGTGTAGTGGTAAGCAAGACTGCTTTCTCCCCCCCCCCCCCCCCCCTTGTGTCTGGGTTCAATTCCAGCCGAGGTCGGTGGGATTTTTCTGAGGCATAAAAATCTCTGGTCACGTCTTCCTTCGTAAGGGAAGTAAAGCCGTTGGTCCCGGCCCATGTGCTGTGTTTGAATGGGTGTGAAATTCTAAGCAGGTGTGGAAGCTGCCTTCCTGCACATTCGATTGCCGTCAATGGATGGCAATCGATGTCCATAGGTGATTGGCACTAGATTGCAGAACAGAGACCGACGTTAAATAAAAGAAAGAAGAAGAAATAAGCTTGAAATGCGAAGAGGAAGACAAAGGAGAACCGAATCTAACTCTTCGAAAGAAATTATATGCAGTAGGTGAGAAACTGGCAACTTTTTTTAGGGCTGTGTAAGCTGTGTTACTCGATTTGAATTCTTTTTTCTCGGTGGTTGCCTTACTTCTGGATGACGACTGAGATCAACGACGACGCTGGACTCTCGGTGGCACTTTTTGAGCCTTATGGCTTTATTTGCTTTGTGTGTTATTTATTGTAATGTTTTGCTGCCTCAAACTTTCACCTCGCTTTAGGCAATTCAAGTCTTTTGATGAATTATAAAAAGTCTGGTAGTCCTGAAAACAGCTTCAAGAGAAATTCAAATGAGGTAAAATTATCATACAGTTACAGTTATTTCCAAAATAATGAATCTCGGTTTCTATCTTTTTGGGCCTCCCTTGACTCAGTCGGTAAAAGCGCAGCTACAAAGTAAGACCATGCTGGAAGTGGCTGCGTTTGATTCCCGTTTCGGCCTAGGAATTTTTCGGGTTGGAACATTTCTCGACTTCCCTAGGTTTAGAGTATGATTGTACTTGCTGTACAATTATACTATCTATATGTGGTAACACATATGCAAAAAAAAAGAAAACGATTAAAGACTGTACTCGAAAAAAATGCCACAGACAAAACTGATCACCGAAAATTCGTTTTAGGTCGGATATTTTTGAAACTCTCAGGGAATCAATCAACGCATATTAGCAATGTTTTTGCAAACTTGGTTTATTCATCCTCCTCTCCTATGCTAAATGCCAGCACCTTGGACTGAACGCTTTCAATCAAATCCTGTGCAACACTTGTGCCATCTTTCTCACACTCTTTCATCCACTCTTTCTTAAAATCCTTGCCATTTTTTTTTTATTTTCCGGGGGTTGCCCTTCATAATTGCCCAGAATTTTTCTATTGAGCGAAGTTCTGGCGAGTTTGGCGGATTTGCCTCCTTCGGCACAAAAACAACATCGTTGGCTTCGGCCAAAACAAAGTGTCACCTTCGTGCGACCGGAGGAAGGACATCAGGTGCTTCTAGAGGCATTCTTTTTTTATATATTTGGCCGTTGATGGTGCCGGTCGTTATGTATGGATTGCTGAATTTACCGCACCCACAAATTGCCTGCCACACTGAGTACTTTTTGGCAAATTTGTCGACCTTCTTCTTCCGGATCTTCTCCGGAACATCCAGATGGGACTTGCCGACGAAAAACTCCAGGCCAGGGATCTGCTTGCCGTCCGCTTTAATGTACTTCTCGTCGTCCATTACGATGCATTTCGACTACACAAACCACTCGCGGTACAGCTTCCTGGCGCTGGATTTGGCCACCGTATTCTGTTCATCGGTTCGCTTAGGCGTCTTCCTTACCTTGAACACATGAAGTCCGGCCCGCTTCATTGTCTGCTGGACGAACCAGATGGAAGAATTGACCTTCTTGGCCACGTCCCAAATCGAAAGGTTCGGATTGCGCTTGAAGTAATCCCTCACCTTCCTTGCGTTCACGGGGTCGGTCGTCTTCGCTTTTCTTCCACTTCCAGCTCGCCGCTGGGTCATCTGGGTCTCCTTGAACGATTTTACCACACGGGGCACGGTCGAATTGTCGATTACAAACTGTTTCGCGATCCACCTGTGGGACTGGCCTGGATTTTCCACGACTGCTACCATAATTTTTTGTCAAAGCACTTCTTGCTTGGAAGCCATCTCGATAATCACTTGACAGATTGTGACGAGTTTTTGCACATGTAAACATTACAATCTAAATTAGTTTTACTCAAAGTTTCATAAATGTTTACCCATGCAATAATAAGTTATACTTTATCCTTTTCAACAAGATAAAATATCAAACATCCATGTCAACTTCTTCTTCTTCTTCTTCTTCTTCTTCTTCTTCTTCTTCTTCTTGTTTGCATTTCAAGCTTATTGCTTAGCGCATATTAGCTTATTGCGTGCTCTCAACTTAGTGTTCTAAATGCACTTCCAGAGTTATTAATTGAAAGCTTTCGATGCCAATACCAATGCATGAATTTGTATATTATGTGGCAAGCACAATGATACTCTATGCCCAGGGAAGTCGAGAAAATTTCCAACCCGAAAGATTCCCTCGACTGGACCGGGAATCGAACCCGCCGCCTCCGGCTTGGTAATACCGTGCCTTTACTGACTAGGCTATGAGGCCCCCCCCCCCATCCATGTCAACTTAACGAAGATATAACTGTGGAAAGTGTGAAGAAGTTCACCACCAACTCTTAAAGGCCTTCCAAAAAATATTATTACTATGCACAATCTTCTAAACTGCAAAACGAACTTTTGCTCCATCTTACTCGAGATTTAAAATACAGTAAGCCATAATAAAATGAACTTTGAAGGCAAGGATCGACTAGGAATTTTCAGAAACCAAATATGATTTATATAACTTTTGTGTCCTATCTGATATCTGAACATTTACAGCACTGGTTGTGAATTGGGCAAGCAATTCTGATCTGTGATCATAACAAGCATAATACCGTCTCACATTCTGCATACTATCTGCTTCGTTACCTACAGTTTTAATTTGAGATCATCTGAAAAGAAGCTATCAGCTCGTAATCATTTCTTCGTTATCCATTGTACACATGTCCTAATAAATAATGAAACCCGTATAGGTTTATTATCTAGACAAAGATTACAATCTTTCATTATTATTCACGTTTCGCAAAACAATATCGAAGTACATTTCTTAGAACACCGTTACCAGTAAATTCTGCGAATAAACACAGACCTGATTCATCATCAATAAACCGATACAATTCATTGGTAAGTACGTACTCTAGAAAAACCTCGACACCATCAAACACCATGCAAGCCAGTGCTGCCAGAACAACCATCGCAGTAGTTAAATCTCCATTAGATACTTTGGTGAGAAATACACGTTCCTGAGCGTTATCTCCCTCACTCTGTCTCTCTCACACCGATCACAGTTTATCACACTTCCACTGTGTGACTCCATAAAACAGACATAAATTTTACGAACTTAAATCTCACACCAGAACTAGTCTAGAGCCCTTCCACCGGATTTCTAAAACTAGTCGGGAGAACGTGGGGCCACTATTCGTCGAAGCATGCATGTCTGCTGCCTGCCTGCGGTAAGAACCACAGTGGTATAGGGCATGGTGGTGCTGTGCGGTCTATGGTGCAGTGCATAATAACACGTTAAACAAACTTAAGACTCAACCGTCGTCGGCGTCGTCTTCGGCGGCAACGTGCAACTTTAAAGTTTTCCTACACATTTATGTAAGAAACGTACACAACCAAAACTGGGAAACCGAGGGAACTCAGCATTTGTACAAACACAGACTCGTCCCCCCTCGGGGCAATCGGACGAAATCAAACCCATACCTACTCTGCTCGGTGCTATGTTTCGAGCGAGCGTCGATGTCGATCGAAAGAGCGAAGGAGGGAGAGCAGCATAAAACTTCGAACGTTTTGTTTACATATATCATGCATTGTGTGTGATTTGACTTTTTAATTATTTTATCGCACTGTGAGGAATTTTCTTCGTTTTGAGAATTTGAAGGCTTTTTCTCTTTTCGGTTGCTTTTGGAGGCTTTTTATTTTCGTTTGTTTGTGAAACGTGTTTTTGGCTTTCGACTGCAAGCCAGAGTTGTTCCATTGTGGGAGAACCGGTAAGTTCGGCCGTGCATACAAACGAACATCCGCTTTTGATGCACCATGCCCGATGATGATCATTCTCCACGGGGAGTACGTCACCGTGCGTCCAGAACTCATCGCGTGCACCAGCCGATCTGTCGGTTGGTAGATAGCATTCTAAACTGGTGAGTAATTGATCGACTGTGGCAGACTGATTTGTGCTGGTTCGCGCCGTTGGTTGGATGGCTTATGAGATACTTAGTATATTTATCGGAATGTGCTATTTTTGGGTACGCCGCTGCTGGATACGCTCGTCCACACGCGTCTATGGAGAATGACATCATGGCACGAGTTGAGCGTCGACTTCGAGAGACCGCCGGCGGCCGATAGACGGGGAATAGCGTTGAGTGTTTGATTTGTTGTGTATACTACTAAGTTAGATTGAGTGGTTATATGTGGTAGTTCAGATATCGTGTGCATATGTGTAGAGATTATATACTGACACGGTGGGCTCGATTGAGGAGATAGATTTATTTAAATACGACTTACTTAAAACCTTACGAATGACTTCGTCTGATTCATGCACTATGTTGGAGCTGGTGGATTCGATTTAGTGTAAAAAATTTCACTTCTCAGGGCGTACATAAACATTGTTATTGCCACATAATAGAAGTACAGAGCATTGTTTAGAAGGCTTAAAAAGCTTTCAGTTATCCAACGTAGAAGAGTTGAGAGAAGTTTTAATGTACAACGCATCAAATCAAGAAAAATTGTTGAAGGTTCTTTTAGCAAAAAATCATATTCAAATGGCAATGCAGGGACGATAACTGTGGCTTATTCTTATCTTGAGTTGCAGCGTTTATTTTTGCGCTTATCGCAAAATGCTACTATCGATAAATTTGTTTGTGCTGTTTGCAGTTCCTGTAGATGATTTATTATCACACACAAACACGACAGTAGCCTGTGCCGATTCAAACTAGTTGCTGCTATACCAAGAAAACCTGAAAGTCTTACGCATTTTAAAGGTTGAACACGAAAAATTCCGGACACATTCAAATTTTAAAAAATTTCACTGTATCAAACTAAGAGTGTAAAGAATCACAGCAAGCATTGGTTGTTACGATTTGTTTACATCATGGCTTCACCTGAGCAAGCACATCGTGAATCAATCCTGCACGCTCGAAAAGAAAATCTCGATCAATCCGCTCCTGGCAGTTTTTGATCAAATTCCTGGGCAGGAATTTTGTACCTCGGTTGACCGGAAGAGTGCCCCGCAAGAATGTACCTAAAATCGAAAAGTTCCTTATCTGGCAAACAATCTGCAGTTGTCGGCTGAAAAGCGAAACTTTCGTTACTTCTGGGACCATGGACAAGAATATTTACCAAGAGGAGTGCCTACGGAAGAGACTACTACCTTTTATCAGGCAGGTCAATTCTCCGGAACTAAGGCCAATTGAGTAATACTGAGCACATAATGAAGAAAAAGGGTGGAACTGCAATTCACCTGAATGATTTCAAGCGGAAATGGAATTTGGCAGCCAAACAAGTGGGAACAGGGCTCGTGCAAAAGCTGATGGGCCTATGGTAAGAAGGAAAACTGAAACAATGATCTTACACTAAGCATAATATCTACTAATGTATAGCTGTTACATTGAGGTATGAAAAACAAAACGTATTTTAAATTTTCGAGGCCATGTTTCGTTTTCAATGCGGATTCGTTCAAAATTTAACTGAATCAAGCTAAGAGTGTTCAGAATTACAGTAGGCATTGGTTTTAAGGATAAGTGCATTTGTTTACATCATGGATTCACCGGAGCAAGCACGTCGCGATTCGATCCTGCTCGCTCGATCAGATTTAATACCTCGGTTGACCGGAACAGTGGCCCGGAAGAATGTACAATCAAAAAGAAATCGAAATTACCCAAAAAGTTCCTTGTCTGGCAAGCTATGAGCAGTTGTGGGCTGAAAAGCGAAGCTTTCGTTACTTCTGGGCAGGGCCCAACAAAGTAACGTTCAACCGAAAATCGTCAAGCGACGGCGAAGCTGTCAACCACCATTTCAATTGAAAATCGGTCTGTCTCCTCTTCGAGTAGATCCGCTTCAACATCAACAGAACCACTTTCGATCTAGACCTGTGCGCCGCCACGCCACGCCGCCGCCGCCGATGAAATTGAGCCAGCGCGCCGCCACAGTTAAATTGTTCACGCCGCCAAATAAATGTATGTCACGCCGATGAAAATTCCGTAACATCTTTTCGGTAAAATTCATCTTGAACGCGTTGAAATTAGAACTTGTGTGCACGCTCGTTCGTGGCTACTAAAAATTGAGTGAAACCCACCCAATTTAATTGAAACAAGATCTACTCTAAATTGAGTAACATAGCCAGAACTGAATTTTGACTACAACGGCTAGGTAATTGTTGATGAGTTATTTCTACTCATTCCCATAAATTCAAAATAGCAGCAAAAATGCTCAAAGCTCCATGCTATCCGCTCAAATGTTGCATCAACTATTCTGTAATATCTGGGACACCACGACTTTTTCGGCCGACTGGATGCAGGGCGTCTTAGTGAAGGTCTTAAAGAAGGGGGATCTGACTGTGTGCGACAATTGGTGAGGCATCACTGTTCTCAAAGTTCTGTGCAAAGTTATTCTGAGTCGGATACAGGAGAAGATCGACGCGACTCTCTAGTGGCAGCAGGCTGGATTCTGAGCCGGAAGATCTTGTGTGGACCATATTTTCACGCTCTGCATCATCCTGGAGCAGGTCAATGAATTCCAAGAGTGCCTTTATTTGGTATTCATTGACAACGAAAAAGCTTTCGACTGACTCTGTGGGGCGCCCTGAGACGCAAGGGGGTCCTGCATAAAATCGTCAACCTCATCGAAGCGCAGTATCAGGCTTTCACATGCAGAGTTCTGCATAACGGAGGCTTGTCTGACCCTATCCGGATAGTCGCTGGTGTGAGACATGGATGTATACTATCACCACTACTGTTCCTCATCGTAATCGACGAGATCATGGTGGGTGCAATTGACCGTGTACCGAATCGTGGGCTGTTTTGGCAGCCTATCATCATGGAGCATCTCAACGACTTCGATTTGGCGGCTGATGTTGCTCTACTAGCACAATGGCGCTTTGATATGCAGAGTAAGCTCAATGACCTAGGCGAACGCTCCTCTGCGGCGGGTCTCATCATCAACGTCAACAAGACCAAATCGTTGGATTTCAACACGGGCAACCATTCAAACTTTACGGTAGCGGGGCAACCAGTGGAGAAGGTCGAAAGTTTCCAATATATAGACAGCCAAATAGCGTCGGACGGCGGGACCAAGAACGACATAGGTGCACGATTAAAGAAGGCTAGGGCTTCCTTTGCGAGTTTACGAAACGTATGGAGATCAAACCAGATATGTCAACGCACCAAAATCCGATTTTTCAACACGAACGTGGAAGTTTTGTGTATCAGCGGAGAACACTCAGAAGCTACATGTCTGCATTAACCGATGTCTACGGTATGTAATTCGTGCCTGGTGGCCTCACAACTGACAACTCACTCGAATGTCGAGCTCCATCTTCGATGTCATCTGAAGCCGATAGCAACAGAAATTCGAGAGCGAAAGTGGAGGTAGGTCAGCCACACACTTCGACGGGGCGGAAACGAAATCTGAAGGCAAGCGCTGGATCTGAATCCGGCAGGACATCGCAGCAGAGGCAGACCCAGGGGCTCATGGCGGCGGAGCCTTAACAAGGAAATAAAGCAAGTTGATAGGAATCTGACCTGGGCCCAGGTCAAGACAAAAGCGAACAGCCGCCCAGGTTGGATGTCTTTGGCGTTGGCCCTTTGCACATCCGGTGGTGTACATGACCCTTAAGTAAGTATCCTTGGTTGGCAGCCTTGGTTCGCAAGGTATTGTGTGTGCCCACCACCAGCACGCCAAGTGAACGAGTTTTTAACATAGCTGAGCTGACCGTATCTGCACGTCGGTCAGGCATCGACTCTAACAATATGGATAAAACAATCTTCATTCATGACAATTACAGCATTTGCAAACTATCTCACACCCTACATAACGTACTTTTCTAATACTTAATAATAGGGTTGTAACACTTTGCCATATGACTCCACCACCTGCAATTTTAACAAGCACTTGACATACCTCTACAAACAAATGCTGCATGCACGGCCAATGAAAACGCTCAAAATTGAGTAAGGGTTACTCATATTTGAGTTCAGGGTACTCAAATTCGCGAAAACGTAGGTCACTTGTGTAATGAGTAAATTTTTCGACGCTCTTCCGAGGAAAACTTCTCGAAGACGAGGAAAACTGATTGTGGTTTTAGTCTGCCTACTAGCAACCGGTGGAAACTAACGATTTTAAATTGGCTCACTACTTGACTAACCTATTGGTCCCAAGTAAATCTATAAGCGTACCCCATTATAGTCTAAATTCTAGTACTACACTATGTTTGTTTTGATTCGTTTTTTAAATCATTAAATATAAACTCACATCGAGCAACGCCGCCACGCTGCCGCCGCCGAAAGTAAACGGCGTGACGCCGCCGATCAGCTTTCATGCTGTTTGTTTTGGCATGACTCGTGTTCATTTTCTCTTGCGCATTGAAGCGAAGCTGTTCGGTTCAAATTCACGCAGTTTTTCTTGTTTTTTTTATTGTTCATTCGGTTCATTTTAATTGGAATGACGTCTAGAGGCCGAAAATCGATGACCGGCGCCATTTTGAAATCCAAGATGGCAGCTTTCGATTTCAGAAAAAGAGAAATGCCGTAAGTGTGATAATGTTTGCACCATCGTACATATAAGGTTCCCGTTTCACCTGTGCATACAATGCCTTGGTTTTCTATGCATGCATGTAACCTATAGCTCATACCATAGTAGGCTGTGCATAAAAGAAAATGATCTACTTAGTTTGACAGTTGCACCATGACGAAGTGGCAGCGTATTCGTGATTTGTCCCACGCGCAAATGTCACAAAAAGACATTTCAATCGCCGTGGGAGTGTCCCGGTGGACCGTCAAAAGGGTTTTAGACCGCGAAAAGAAAGGACAACTATCTACGAAGGTGGCCACAGGTCGCCCGAGGTCAGCTCGGGTTCCGAGATCGTTACGGTAGACTGCGGGGCGAAGTCGAGGGCACGTAAAAAACTCACATGATTACCAACCGCATCCGGGAGCTACGAGGCGAACGATGCAAGAAAATCTTGAACTTCCTTAAGCGAAAATACCGGTAATCCTGTTCACCGACGAGAGCATGTTTACCGTCGATCCCGTATCAAATTCCAGAACCGACCAGTATATTAGTTCACTTCCGGTAAAAGACGTGGCCGACGAGCATAAGAACGTGTATCTGACCAAGCATCCTGCTAGCGTTATGGTGTTTGGATTGGTGGATTCCGATGGCAAAAAATGGACCCGGTGTTCATTCCAGAAGGCGACAAGGTCAACAAGGAGGTCTACATCGGGATTTTAAGTAAGTATGTTCTTCCGTGGATCAAAGAACAGTACGGTCCGAAGCCAAATGTTGTATTTCAACAAGATGGGACTCCGTGCCACACCTCGAACCGCACTCAGAAGTGGTTGCAGGAACATCTTCCGTTCTGGGCGAAGGATATGTGGCCGCCATCCAGCCCCGATCTTAGTCCGCTGGATTACTCAATATGGCGCGTCATGAAGGCCAAGGCCTGTTCTAAACGCCACCCGAGTACAGCAAGCCTCAGACAAACATTGACCTTTACCTGGAGAGAAATGGATCCAGACTTCATTATTAGAACCTGCCGCGCATTCCGGAAGCGTGTGGAGGCCGTAATTGCAGCAAGTGGAAACTCGATCGATGATTAACACAGTTTAAGACTCTGAGAAACATCCCCCATTTAAATAAATAAAAAACGAAATTTTTGAGAATTTTTTTTAATTTTGACATTGCTTAATGGTGCAAACATTATCAAGCATACGGTACTATTAAACACAAATGGAAGGCCCAGATCATGGAAATGTTTGCTAATCTGAATTTCCTTGGAACTCTTCACAGGATATCTACGACATTTTTTCAAGAGTTCCCTTTTAATCATCCTAAAATTTCATCATACTTATTTTATGAATTCACTAACATTAATCTTGATAATATCCTTATTTTTCAATTACATTCTAGGCGTTCTCTGCAGACCACATGAATATCACTGGAAATTTCTAAAAAATCACTCTACAATTCCATAATTCCCTCAAACTGGTAATAATTCCCATTATTCACTCTTCTTTGAGGTTCTTCTTAGAATTCATTTTAAATTCATCAACATTTGATTATAATTAATCACGGAACTTCATACAAACATACGTCAAAATTCAATTGAAATTATCTTAACGATTCCCTTATGGATTCTCTTCACCATACTCATATAATTATTCTCCTTACAAATGCTCTATTCGCTTTCTCCACACAATCTCCTCTTCATGCGATTATCATCTGAGATTGAACTCTACTCAGAATCAGAAGAAGTAAACTGCGGATGACTTTTTCGTTCGACGCAAGAAGCTCATAGTTCACCCAGAGTGAGAGTAAAAGCGTGTGATAGAAAACATGAACATGAATGGCAGCAAACCTCACTCTCATTTTATCCCCCTTCGCTCACAAGCTCTGAAGCTCAGTGGAATGATTTGGCAGCAGGCATTCTACTCATCAGAAAAATGCTAGGCTCGGCTCATTTCAACCTCGCGAGTGAGGCTCCATCAAGCCACTTTGAATTCACAAGGAATTCACCTCACACTTCCCTATCAACTTTTTTTCAGAATAAACATAAAAATCGGAAAACCTAAGGCAATCCAAAATTCTAAATTAATTGAAAATTCTATGGTTACTCAGAATCCTAAGATACTATAAAAGTGTTAGGAATGATCAAATGCCTTTTAAATGCTCATTTAAAAATCTTATTAATTATCCTCAAAAATCTCACCAACATACTTAAAGTGCCAGGCTTGGTGTCAGGATCCCGAAAAATTTTCTAGATTCTTAAGCCATGCTTTTTTCCAAGGCTCATTTTTTTTGTTAAGCTCTAAACAATTTTTTGATTGCTCTAAGTTTCAAAATTTTAAAAATGTCACAATGCTTCGAAATACTGAAATTTGTTGGAATCTTGGAGCTTATCAAATTTTCATGGTAGATGAACTAACAAAAGTAATTAAAATGCATTAAATTTTTGTTGTTAACAAATTAGTTTCGATTGTAAATTAAGGTGCCCTTAGATTTTTTCGCAAATTTTCTCACACGCACGTCTCTTGCCGATGATATGTGCTAACCTCTCAGTATCTTCTAACTGTCGCATATAACAAATAAAAATTGACTTCCAGTCGCTAACCCAAATCGTTAAAAATAAAATGTTCGACCATTTGCTCGAAAAATCTGGCTCATAATTCCAAACGTTATTGCCGATTTCTTACACCACATTTTTTAAGGTAGCTCGCCGCAAATTTTTATTTCTGACTGATGTGATGATCATTTCAATCTTCAGTGGCTCAAATTTCAGCTCCCACAAAACATAAAACAATGATCATGATATAACACTTTTGCAGCAAACATGGTGTAACAATTCCATGTACGATGCTGCAATAGTGTACAATGGAAACAGTGATGGTCTTTTAGAAGTTAAGTGGCAGTGTTGGCTTTTTATTTTTGGAAAAATAAACGGTAAATCAATATTTGTGATATTGTTAAAGCAACATATTTTAAAAATCTGGGAAAATCTGGAACATATTTTAAAAATCTGGAAATAAACGTGATGTTTCTGTGTGTCTGGCAAGACGACTGAATATCTGGAAAATCCAGATAAATCTGGAATTCTGGCAACGCTGGTACACAACCACATTAAGGTGATACGATACGTCACGCTTTTTTTGCTTTTTTTTTCTCTCCTTTCTATGTGTCAGTGAATTGATTATCATTGATGCAGTAGTGGTGTGAGTGTACATCATACACTACCACAGCTACCGTAAACATAGCTGCTAGAGCTCGTTATTATTAGGTCGAATGTGTAACAGTTGATAAAACATAAGAAAGGTAAAGAATATGTTATGTCCATCTTACTGTAAATTTCATCCTTCGTCATTTTTAAAAAGGTAAAGATATCTCTTTATCATGCAATATTGAGACTATCACTACATGTCTATTCAATTCGCCAATATTATCGACCTACCACCTCCCAGGACACCTCTTCCTACACAGAAAATAGTTATGCGCCCAGCCACCAAGACCAACATGTCAAGTCATCATAGTAGTTAATTGATTCAACATCACATTTTGTACACTTTGGTTACATACGAGCTGTCCAAAAGTGATTCCAGAGCTCAAACCTCCAGGTACACGGTAAGAGAAAAAGATCCCAAAGTGACTCATTTTCACAGATCTCGGCACTATATTGCAGGAAGCCAAAAGTAGGTAATGTGGGTCAAAGATTTTTCATTTGATTGTGTTCAATTAGTATGGAATTGACAATTCGTTTCTACCCAAAAAATAGTTAGTTGTACCCAAAAGTAGGTGAATATGGTTATACTCAACGTGATTATACTCAAAGTCAAAAGTAGGCAAACATGAACTGGATATTTTTTCTAATCGTGTATGTTTTTGTTTTTGAATCATCCTTTTGCCGCCATTTGCATATCAGCTGATGGCTTCGAGCAGTGCAACCAGAACGACATATATGTTTTCTACACGGTAAGAAAAAAAAGTACCCAACGGCCGAGTTCACTTTTACCTACTTTTGACTAGTTTGTCTCATTTTCTCCTTCTAATGTTTTCAAAAAAGAAGGAGCAAAACCACCCAACAGGGGTAGTAAAGTGTGGGAACCCAACGTTGGGTATAATCATATATACCTACTGTTGGGTACAACTAACTTATTTTTGGTTAAAAAGCTAGTGGAAAATTCCATACGAACTGCACACAAGTAAATGAAAATTACTTTGACCCGCTTTACCTACTATTGGGTTCCTGCACTATAGTGCCGAGATGAGTGAAAAGAACTTAATTTTGGGTACTTTTTTCTAACCGTGTGTAGAAGATTTCTAGGTTCATTTACTTTCATTTTTTGTCTTGAGAAACAAAATAAGAAATTGCTTTAAACATTTATTAGTGATGGTTACTAAATTGAACACAGTTTAAGCACCTTAAAAAGCAATAAAAGCATTGTTTTTACACACTTTGTTTCAATTAAATCGACAACACTGGATACGATGATAGATGATTTGTACACACACCTTCGTAATGCGGTGTGTAGAAAAAAGATAAACAAAACAGTTTCAGTTGGCAAAATTATTCGCGGCTCGCGTTTTTATCGATGCAAATGATATTATTTAGGTAAAAATCGTCTTTAAAAAGGAATTAACTTGAAAGTGCTTGTAGAAGCACGTGTCGTAATTGGTTTTAATGTGGTTCTGAGTAGTGAAAGCTAGTGAAAACAGTTATTAAAATTGCATGCCCTGAGCAGAACAAAATCGGCTGATCGTGCGTGAATGAATTGGCAATATTTTGGTGGAAAAGCATTAAAATATGTATCCAGATCTTATTCATACAATTTAGGCCCATTTTTTATGTAGTTAGTAATTTACTGTTTTGTAGGAAGATGTCTTTCGTGCGCATACCAAAACACGTTTATTTAATGATTGTAGGGACAGCCATTGTTGCATGACGTGCCACATCACCTTTAAAAAAAATAGTAAGTACCGTCACCAACTGCTTTATAGGAAAATGGTATACCCCGCTCTATGAGTAAACCATACTAAAACGAATGAGCCTTATCAGTTAAAACAAATTTGTCAAACTGTGAGTAGGTCAAAGTCCTATACGGTACAGTAGAATTTTCGATGCCGATTAATAAACACGGCACAGTAGAATTTTCGATGCTGATTAACGTGTAACAGAATTCAAAACCAATAACGATTTTCCTCCAGCACCTATCCGTCTGTATATAGCATTGTCCTGCAAATTGCTACAACAGATCTCGTTGTCTTACGCTTTGGATGGCTTTAAGATAGCAATCAGCGGAATAAATTTCTCCGCCCGAATCCATGAAAATGAAAACAACGCATTAAGCAGCATAAACACACAATCAGTGAAACAGTCATAATAATAGCATGTTGCGCACTGCAGGGGCTAATCATCATCGCACCAAAGCAAAAAAGAGCGCCTTGAATGGTTGGACGACGACGACGACGAGCATAGAGATAAAGCTAACGAGACTCATAGAATGAAAGAGGCTGAAAAAAAAAACCGTCGTCAAGGCATATCGCTACTCTGACAACTGACTGGATGCATGCAAGTCGCAAGTGCAATACGGACCGGAATCGAAACGGATGTGCATAGCGGTGCTGACATCCTTTTTCCTATATGTACTGCTTTTTTCGCTTCGCTTTGTGCATTTCACTTCTGCAGTAGCAGTTTTTCTCCATTCGCTCTCTGCTTGTCCCGTGCCTATCCGATTCTCTAATTTCCATTTATTTATTCATTTCAAGAGCAGTCGCCGGATGGCGGTCGGTCAGTGATGTAAGCGATCTGGCTGTCGGAGCGAGGGATGCTGCTGGAAGTAAGTCTTTTGCTCACATATAAGCATATGTGGAGTAGAATTGATGAGTGGCAACTGGAAATGATGCAGTACTTGTGACGAAAGCAGCCGGCAACAGTAACTGGAGAGCCATGTTATGTGGGCCGTTCCATATCGAAATGAGATGGATTGCACCGAGCGAGCGACCACGATGGTTGGAAGGGTGCACTTGACGTGGCGAGTGGGATTAAGGGAATAATTTGATGATGTGGCTAGGATCAGCCCTGCTGGTGGTGACCTTGGGGGCAATTTTACTGTGGGAATGGTGGAAATTGGACACAGCCAAGGGAGGATATGCTTTTCTTGTATTCTCTTGCCTCACTTTTTCCAATCATGTTGCGGTAAACATCGGCACGGGGAATATCGATGGATGACGTTGAAAACTGTTATAGTGGAATCTAATTTTGAAACGTTGTGCAATTTATTTTTAGCTTCCATCGCTGGATCGGCTGCCACTGGGGTTTCGCGGGAGATGCATCGAATGGTCGATACAAATTACACGAGTGCAAAATGTCTGGCATGATGGTGAAGTTCACTGAAACCATATGGATGAGATGAACGGACCATATTGTCACTGTAACATCGCTGCAATGTTGCGAATGACTCGATATTTTTTAAATAACTGTTCATTTTTTTAATTATAGATCTCAACGGTTATATTTTATTCGTTGTAGAGTTATAAACATTAGACCTGTTAATTTTAACAGAAAGGTTCGGGATGCACCGTGATTACTGTTCGTCATGTTAATTTGAACTTCTGTGCAAATTTTCAGCAAAATCGGTGATGATTTAGAGGTGCTTCAAGTTAATTTTATGTTTTTAGGTAATTTATGGCTTATAATATTTGTGTCCCGAGAGTGAAACAACGAAAACTGCTGTAACAACTTTCATAGCAAAGCTTAATGTGTTATCTACCAACTGTGTCACTAGAGGTTGACTATTCAAAATGATTTTATTGAAGTTTGAGTTAGTTTCATGCTCGAAAATATCTTAAAAAGGGAATAATTTTAAAGTATTTGTTTTACGATCTTTACACCTATATGATATAAAAATGTGTAGTCTACGGCATTATGTTCTTTACACTGTTCATGAAATTTCGTTCAAACATAGTTTTCGTGTAGATTCCATAGATTGAGGGATAAAAATCAGAACAGAGGCCGTTATAGCTAAAATTAACAAACACAAAAGAGCCAATAAAAGTTTCAATTAGATTGACAGAACATAGTACACGCAAACCAAAAATCTAGTACAATGAATGTTAGTTCCGTTTCATATCATCCTCTGTTCATGAACATCGCAACGAATGTTAGAAATTGACCATGCAGGCGATGTAATGGTTGGTTTTTTTGTCTTTTTTTTATTTCGTGTTCTATCTACGCTTTCGACTATACCATCCCAAGTAACATTTTAAGTTTTATGAAATACTATAAAGCTACTATAAAACAACATTCATAAAACCCTGGTGCTTTTCCATTGATGCATCCACCAAAACCTCGTTGATGCTAGAATCTGTCTAGTTGGCCCACCCTGGAGAAGCTTCTGAAGGGTATATTTTCGAAGCTCTTCAAGATTGATTTACTGCAAAATGGTTGTACGATAAACGCATTGGGATCCATTTCCAAACCGTATTTAAGCTACGATAGAAGCTATTTGGCAACAATTAAAACAATTATCCGAGCCATTTACCCTAGCTGCTTGCTAAATTCACTAGAAAAAGGATTCATAACTACCATCCGATCTTATCAAAATAATTAAAATAAAAACTGATCGTATAAAAATCCTGCCGAATTTCAAAAATTGTAAAATAGTTCTCATGAAGTAGCCTAGTTTTAGGTGCCATATAAAATTTGATGTGAAATGTACGTAAAAACATCGAAAACTTCAGTCCACCCACGGAAAACATCGATTTTACTAATTATTTAACATTAAGAAAAAAAATATATTGTTCAGATCGATCATTAAGCTTAGCCGAAATTTTTACTTCTTATGATTTTTGCATTCTAAATATTTTCTAATTGCTAAATTAACTAAAATAAAGTTATATCCAAGGATATATAGATTGAAAATCGAAGATTGTAAAAACAAACAAAATAATTGTAATATGGCGGAAGCATAAAAGTTGATTTTCATGGGCCATTTGTGACAAAATTATTTTGCTTTCAAGAAATCCATAACAAATTCATAAGGTTTTTAAATGGCTTTTATGAAGAAAACTTGTAGACGGAATTGTTTTTATCTAAAGCCATTGCTTGATCCTAACCCGTTCAGATTTATGGCAGCATTTATGGCGGCAATATTGCTTACAAAATGTTAAACGTCAAAGTTTGTTTATCTTTCGATAGTTGCGCTGCGTGATTCAGCGTTCTTCCAGGCGATTCCCTCCCGATGGCTTGGAAGCAGTTACTCAGAAAGTGTTCCCAACATTTCGCATTTCACACAGCTGTAACCTCGATCATTCTCGAAAAGATCCGCTTCTTCCGGATGGTTCTGGAAGTGCACCATCAAAAGATGCTGGAATGTACGGTTGAATGATTTTTTTTCCAAGTGACCCTTTCACCGAAAAACATCGCAGCTATGGATCGGAAATCAACTAGTGTCCGCTAACTGACAGTTTTCAGTGGTTTGCTGTCGGTACTGACGCAAGTTATTCCGATCTTCATCCATTCGCAAGGTCTGGAGAAGACTGGTCTGTTTTCAGTCTGTTTTGACAATGTTGTATGCATTTGAGGACCACGCTCACTTCACTCTTCTCCACCAGATGCTCAGTCCTTGATGGTACCCGTTCCGCCGGACGTTCTTCTAAAGGACAACATTTTACTGCATTACGTTAGCATCGCTTGAATTTTTCCTCCAAATTCGTTAATCCTTCGAGTTATCCTTGTCATAAATTTGATTTTTATTCACTATGAGGATCCATCCTTAAAGTTCAATTTGTTAACAGAGGAGATTTTATGATACACTTTTAAAAGCCTAAAAGGCAACAATATATGCATTTTACTCTCATTTAAAACCGAATGGTTTTATGATTGCTTTTATAATGATAGAACAGGTTTATAGGGTATTTTATCAAGACATTAATAAAAAATTGCTAATGAAGTTGATGATTGATTTTTAGAACAGTTTTATGGTGGGATTGAATACTACTTGAAATTTAATTTTAAAACAAGACAGTTTTTGACTTCTCGCCAGACTATAGAAGGTTTTTAAAACAGCAAAAAGGTGAACTACTAAGCAGGAACGTTTTACACTGTGAAATGCTGTATTTAAACTAAATGGATTATTCATTGCCATTATAAAACCATCATAAATCAAAGTGGATGCCAAATGATAGCAGAATTGTTACTTGGGCAGTAAGCTTGTAGAACGACGCATATTATAGAAAATTGTAGAATGACGCACACACTTGCCTCGAATCTCTCCTGCAGAAAAAGCGTACGAAGTCGAGTATGCGAGAAAATGAGCGCTTCGTGTTTGCTTTTAGGCTATCCGTATTCAGAAGCATGGAGATAACAGTGGAGAAATCACAGGTCTGATAATCGCAACGTGCGTTGTCGAGTCCAGTCGACAATCTGTTTCCTATTTTTTCGACATAACTAATTTCACTCACTAATACACTCTACATTTTTCGGTCTCCAATTTTCTTGCATTGGACCGCAGCTAGGTATATCGCATCCTCGGTTCATCCGGTCTCCACTAACATCCTCTGATGATGAATCCAACATAATTGTAAGCAAATCTTACATCCCCCGGTTGAATGTATCATTGATTTTCAATGACGACCGATGACTGTTTCATCGATAGCTGATATTTTTATAAATATGAATCCTCAGTAAACGTGTTATTTTTTATCAAAGGCAAGTGTCACTCGAGCCATCCAAAATGTTCGTTAGTTTTATAAATTGCTGTTATTTTCTAAGCAACCATAGCGCAATTCTCGGGTAAAGATTTTTGTTTCGCTATGAAAGTTGTTACAGCAGCTTTCGTTGTTTCAGTCTCGAGATACAAATATTATAAGCCGTAAATTACCTTTAAACATAAAATTAACTTGAAGCACCTCTAAATCATCACCGATTTTGCTGAAAATTTGCACAGAAGTTCAAATTAACATGACGAACAGTAATCACGGTTGACCTGATAAATCTCAAACATTTCTGTTAAAATGAACAGGGCTAATAAACATGATAGTCAAATCACAATTGTAATAAGTTATTGCATACAGTTTTTAGGATGTTCTGGACATACTTGATCCTTCCTTGGTTTCTCTAAATTTTGAGCAGATTTTTTTCAGGTATGTTGCCACAAAGTTTTGTCTAGACGGAAGGTTATGTTACGGTGTCATTTGGGTCTGATTTTGGATCGAATATATTTATTAGCAGCGTTGCCAATATTCTAGATTTATCTGGATTCTCCAGATTTTTAGTCATCTTGCCAGATGCACAGACAGACAACGTATATTTCCAGATTTTTTAAATATGTTCCAGATTTTCACAGATTCGGCTTTTATAACTGGGCAGACGAAAAGGGACTCAGCTCTTTCAGCACCACTGTTATAGCTTGGGTTCCATACTGCAGAGCAATATTCCAGGGTGGACCGCATTGGACATTATTGGAATTTTAAGGTAATTCTGAAAATAGTTCACAGTTAAGTGTGAGGCGAATTCTTTGTGAAATCAAAGGAGAATTTCAAGCTTCTTCTGAGTAGAATTTCATCCATCTTTATGGGCTTCGGGGTCGTGCGGCGTCACCTATCATTTAGGCGTATTGTGAGTTCCACGAAGTGAGGGTTCGATTATCGCTCCAGCCGGTGCAAATTTTGGCAACCTGAAAATTTCCCAACTGGTCTAATGGGTGTGGTGTGCTGTCCGTTGTCTAGTGTTAAATATTCAGTCTGTGCAACCTCTGATTGAAGACGGTGTCAATTGTCTTGTTTACTCTGATGACAATTGCATGGAGATTTTGTCAATAAAGGAAACACAATCCGGAAGAGTATGCTGATACGAATTGTGAGAATAATTTCAAAGGAATTCTGTCCAATGTTTCTATGGAGATTAATTATAATAAAATTTTAAGCGCAATTTCTGGGAGACTTTCAAAACAATTTTGACAAAGTACTTAGGTAATACTGAAAAAGATTTCAAAACAATTCTGACCTTACCTACAAAGCAGTTCAAAGAGAATTATCGGATAAGTCTGAGAAGAGCGTGACGGTCATTCTGAAGGGTGTACCAAGGAAATTGTTAAGAATATTTTAAGAATTTCATAGAGAAAAATCGACACAAAATTGAGCGGATTCTTGCCAGTTTGATGGAGTTGTGGAATTGGAGAGTGATAGGATAATTCAAATTGACCTAAAAAAAAAGGCGAAGATATCCTGTGCAGAGTTCCAAGTAAATTCAGACTAACAAAAAAATTCATGATCTGGGACGCAGGAAAAATATAAATTCCGGAATTTAGAATCATTGCAAGATCCTGATACTTCAAAAATGAAACTATCAGACTTTCATTTTAGTAATATAATAAAATTATTCTTTGGCATAAAATTATTCGTAATGGTCATGCGAATTGTGGAGTTAACCGTAGTTTAGGTAAACTGTGTGTGAGTTCCACGATGTTAGGCTTTGATTCCCACTTCAGCCCGGTGAATTTTGCCTCCAAATAAAATTGCCTGCTGATCTTCTGGGTGTTGTGTGTTGTATGACGTCAAGAATTAAACTGTAAATCTGATCAACCTCAGAGTAATATTAGAATTATTTAGAACTAATAAAATCTTTAAATTCTGGTACTGCATCAAAAAGTAAGGACTACATCGACTATTAGTTCAAAAAATCCATCTCATCAAATTTCCTTGAATCTTTGCTTCTCATTCTTTTTAAAAAAGTTACAGCTTAAAAAACAATTCTATTCATATATTCTTAATTTTTGAAATGCTGCGTAATGGATATATAAACTTTTTGGGCACACCGTGTCAATACTTTTCTACTGTTGGATGATTTTAGCAATGCTAAAGTTATTTGTTTTACATAATTTATTTAAACATGCAATTTTAAACTTTAAATAAATTTCAGATGATCATACTGACCTATGTTTACGGGAAATTTGCACATCACTTTGATTTCAATAGCATTATGTAAAAAAGAAGATTTTTGGAGCATTCCAGATTTTTGCAGATTTTATTTTTTACCTGGTCCAGATTTTTATGAAAATGACCTGGCAACGCTGTTTATTAGAGCAGTTCGTATTTTTTCAAATCCTTAGACTTATTGAAGTCAGCATGATTTTCTGAACAATCATCAAACAGAATATTTCCATTGGAATTGCTTTGAACATTGTTCCATGAGCGGTGTTTTGCATTAAAATCACCAATAATGAAGTATTTAGACCTATGACGGGTAAGTTTCCGAAGTTCACCCTTGAGAAAATTCTTTTGCTGGCCTACGCATTGGAATGGCAAATAGGCAACTATAAACGTAAGTTGTCCAAATTTTGTTTCAACAGAAACTCTCAAAATTTCAAAAACTTTGGTTTTAAAAGAAGAAAGAATTTTGTGTTTGATACGTCTATGAACAATGATGGCAACGCATCCACAGGCTCTATCAAGACGATCATTTCTATAAATGAAATAATTAACGTCCCTGTTTCAGTTATAACGGCAATGTGCACGTTATGAACTCTCAAAAAGTTAAATAGCTCGTCTTCATTATCTTTAAGAGATCGAGCATTCCAATTTAAAATATTCAATGAATTATAATCCACTGCTGAATTTCAAAGTCATGACAATATTGTTCGCAAATTTTACTCCAGTTTGAATAGGATCAAACATGGAGTTAGATTTAAGGATATCAGAAATCATGTCAATTAATGATTTCTGTAAAAATTCCATTTTAGGAGCAGTAATGCTTCCTAAGTCAAAATTTTCAAAATCTCCGTGAGAATTACGTTGGTTAGTATTTTGATTTCTACTCGCTGCAATAGCAGCATGGGTAGCTCCATTAACTCGCTGAACATTGTTACCAGCGAGGAGGGGAGGTATAGATAAAAAAATTGGAGCAGGGTGATATTTGTACCTACGGGTACGAATGTAGAATTTGTTCCTCGCTGACCTTTGTTAACAGCAGAGGAATTTGTACCTGGTCGGGAACGTGGAGCGCTTTACGAGTCTTACATTCCCAAAAATTGGATTTGTTAGTTTGAACATTTAAATTTCTTAGGATCTTCCTTCACAGGACAGTCGTCCTTTGCGTGAGAGGAATCACCACAATTAGCTGGCATGCAGCAATTTTTAGTTCCGTGACCCCATCCCTGGCACCTGCGGCACTGGGTGAGGTTTTGGAAATTTCCTCCAGTCTTCCTGAAATATTCCCACTTCACTCGGGCATGGGGCATAACGCTAGATTTTTCCAAGGCCGTAAGGTTGTTTAGTTAACTAGACTTGAAGTGAACTAAATAGAAATCATTAAAAATTTTCATTTTGATTACCTGGAGTGGCACAACTCCAAGTAATTTTGCCAGTTCATCTTTGATCTGATCCAGGGATTCACCACTGGGCAGTTCTTTCCTGACAACTTTGAATACACGTTCAGTTTTGGTGTCGTAAGTAAAAAATTTGTGCTGCTTCTCAGTAAGATACTTGAGAAGACATTTAAATCCGTCCAAGGTTTCAGCCTATACACGGCATTCACCCCAACCTCCAATTTGTAGTAAAATCTTAACTTTCACGAAGTTCAAAAGTTTCATGCGAAGAGCATGGAAATCGAAAGTGGTTATCACAATAGGGGGAATCTTTTCGTTCTTGATATTAAGCCGGGAAAGTTTACTGGATTTTTTTTCCTGGATGATGGATCATTCTTATCATCCGTGAGCAAATCAAATTGATTGCCCAATATATTTTTATCACAAGAGGGATCAAGAGTTTGCCCTTTTTTTGCGCTTAAGTGCAATTCATTTTTATCCAAATCGACTTCCAAGCAGATTACTATAAGAATCTGAAGGATCGAAGAGGAATTTTCCAAATTGATATCCAAGAAGGATTACCTCGGGTAGGGTCCAAACAAGGATCGAAGAGGAAAAAGAGTTCAACAAGGTAGAAATTTTACAGGTTGAGCACTGAAAAGTGCTGTTTAAATTTGTTGTAACTTTAGGTAGTAGTAACACTTCCTTTAGCAAAAAGCAAATAGATCCGCACGGCAAGAGAGCACGATGTGGACTGGTGCTGTTTCTTGTGATTTTGTTTTTTTTCAGTTTTATTTGAAGTATAAAAACTAAGTTAGGGGATACTTGATCCTCCAAGGTTTACACAGACATTTATGAATTTGAAAAAAAAACAAAACTCTGTTTGTAGAGACCTGAAAATGCATATGGGTCATTCCGTTCCAAGTGTCCGAGGTAGTTGAAATTGACCTCTTCGGATTTGAACCAAATTTGGAGGGGTAGTATATTTAGCTACAAATTATCGTGCTTATCGAAGCACCCCTCGATCAAGGCGAGTATTTTCTATTTTTCAGGATTTTCAACAAATGCAGTACACGGCCAATGTAATCAGCACAAATTTGAATTCAGTTTACTCATAAGTGCCAAAAATGCAGGAACTCTGTGATGGGTAAATTTGCCTTATGTTTTCCTGTGGAAAACCTCAATAATCTGCCGGAAAATGAGAAAAATTTACGAAATTTTTTTTTCAATTTATTTGTAGTACTAACAGACCGAGAAAATGCAATCTTTACTTTTCTTGTATTCGCAATTTTTTGACGTTGGACTACGTCTGTGATTTCTATTTGGGGGTACACTTTGTGAAAACCAAAAATGGAAACGCAACAACATTATGATAGATTTTGAACATTAATGACTCAGCTGCCCCTAGAACAATTTCAATAATTTTATCTCCAATCGATCAGAAATATTTTTACGCATCAATAGTAATGCTTCTGGCTGACAACAAGAAACTATAAAAAAATATAATGTCAAGCATTGTCGAATGTACAAATAAAAAGTCATACATTTATCACTGTTTTCATGAAATAAACGTTCTTCCCAAACCCAGTCGTCATAATCGAATACCACTTGGTTTAGCTTCAACTCATTTTCGCTTCGGACGGCGTGGTGAGCAGGCAGCAGAAGTAGCAATAGCAGCAGTAGGAAGGTGGTGGCAGGATAGGTAGTTCACTCTTCCATCGTCTCACCGCCGTGGCGGTGTCAAACGTATCTCCGGTATGATCTACGAGAAAACATGAGGTGTGCTGAAGGTGTTCCTGGAAAATGAGATCCGTGATGCTGTCCTACACTGAACACGCCAAGCGTAAGCGTTCATGGATGTCGTCTACGCTTTGAAGCAACAGACGCACTCTGTACGGTTTTGGATGTTAAATTATCATCAACTTTGGCAACAAAACGGCTCTTTTTAGGGCCAACAAGCTTGCTACAGTTAAGAGTTGGAATATAATTTATCTGTGCCTGTTTGTCAATATTTAGAACCACACGCCCCCAACGACCATACAACATGCTCTCCAGAGTTGTAATCTTGTAACCAAACTTGGAAGCAGGGGTGCAAGTGATTTTGATCGATTCTCTTCATCATCTTTTTCCTTGAAAAAAAAATTTACAAATTTGGTGCGCCTACAATTCAAAACCGGAAAGAGTTAGGATAATAGATGATCAATCAATTAAAAGAGCTAAATTCTCTTCACAATTATTCCGTCCACTAGCGGTCCTACGTCAAGCTTTCGTTCATGCCCCTAGCCACACACCCTTCCACTTTTTCGATGAAAAACCTGGAAAAATATGAGGCAAATTTACTCATCGTCGTGTACAATATTTATTTGACTTGCACTGTCGCATTAATGGCCCTTCGCTCATTTTCAACTTCAATTCAAATTGCATACTGCCGTACTCTACCTGATCTATCTACCTACTCTCTTCTGAGATCATTCTCTAGCTAATAAATTATCACACTAAAGCTTCACGTTAGATAGCATTTCCAACCAACTCTGAAAAATCACAATCTTCGCGTATGAAGTAATATTAAAAACACTTTGAATGGTCACAATATAAAACGGATAACTAGGATCCGAAATACATCATTTTGAAAAAAAGTGTCGAGATCATTTTCATGGCGGTGATCGCAGAGTTAATGCTTAGTTGAAACAAAATACAATTAGTTATCAAGGGTTAATATGTGGCTTATGTGAATAAGTGGATTGGCCATAATTTCTGCTGAGAGTAGTATTTTCTTAAACGTTTGGGACATAGAAAAAGAATCCCACTGAGCTTGGTTTGAATATAACCCTCTCTTACTTCTTTTGAGAAAGTCAGTAAGTTTCAAAAATTTTGCATAAATCTTTTTTAAAAATAAAAATTCAGTATAAAAAATTCCGTGGATTACCACAAAAAAAAATTCGAAAGATTCCGCGGAATTCCACCACCAAAATGGCGATCATCTTCTGTATTGCATATTTTCGGACATTTCGTTTCGTGAATTTCGCGAAATCTGATTGATGAAAACAGTTCCGGTTCGTCTCGTATCAAACATAAAAAATCTCCTTCCTTTGGTTTGTTTTTTCCGTCGATCTTGTTTTCCGTGCTGAGCACCAATGCTACCGACGTGCCAGGAAGGCAGCTCCCACACCTGGACCCTACCTATCGACCCATCAACTCATTAACCGGGGACCAACGGCTTTACTTCCCATCCGAAGGAAGGCGTGATCAGAGATGTTATGCCTTAGAACATCCCGGTGGCGCCGACTGGGATTGAACCCAGGCCTGCTGGGGTGTAAAAAATCTATCGCATGATTTGGTCCTCAAGAAACAATGTGCTGTGGTTTTATGGCTATCTGGCGAGCATCATCTACAATCAATCACGGTCGTTCCTATATTTCCCATAACATACCAAAAAAGCTGCCTTTTATGTTAAAAACTATAGCCTATTTTCAACTTCTTTATTGAATTCATACCAACATGTTCAAGTTTAGCCACACCAGAAAAAATGTATAAAACAGCCTGCCACTCAAACATGTCAAACAAATGAAACCTGTTATTTAAGTGGACCTGAAACAAAGTTATCTGTAATTTCACTTGTTGTAAAAATATCATTCGTTTGTTTGAAAAAGGAAACGTTCAACTATTCCTCTTATGTTTTTTGGTACAGATGAATCAACAAAATAATTTATATCGAGTCGATTAACCACAACGAAAATATCGATATCCGTGAGTGGAGTAAAACCGATAAGATTAGAAAATTTAACTCTTCTTGGAAATTGTTTCAATAAATCAAGCGACAGTTCTGATTCATCCTCACGTGTCGACTACTGTTTGGAACTTTTTTTAAAGAACTAATCACACACATATCACTCTAGGCTCGGGGTTTCACTCAGCACATTTTTTAGGACAAAAACCATTCAGTATCGATCGCCAGATACATCCCATTAGGCAAACATCCACGGCCAACGCAGAACTCGCCCGAACAAGCTGGTAAATTTTTCCGTGAAAACCAATTAAATACAAATTCACCAGAGCATAAAGGCAGGCATTAATTTGAAATCACCAGCACGGCGAAAGTTTCGGCTCCTTAATCATATTACAATGAAAAGTTTCCCAAAAGCCGAACCGAAAAATGAATCACTTGTTTACGTTGCCGGCAAATGGTTCCCCCAGTTTGGGTCCCAGTTGTCGTCATCACCACCGAAAACTTACTTTAAAATCAGTGGACCAAATTCCCCCGGTGATGGCTTTAATCTCTTCGCCTTTGCCACTGGTACACGAGGACGGTGCTTCGCTTATCGTTTAGCACTTTGCCAGCCACCACACACTCCGGGAATCGGACGACGCCGTTTTCTTCGTTGGTTATTAGATATTTACAGCTGCCTGGCCTCGACAAGCAAACTTCGTCACTCCTCTAATCAGCGTCTGGATATCGACAATCCCCGGTGGAATAATAGTTGCTTAAATTACTTTTCTTTATCTTCGAACTTGGTACAACTTTCCGTGGAGAAACTCTTCGAAAACAACTAAAAACACACATGTGTGTCACACTCAGCGTTGCCCGCTTGGAGCCACTCCGGGGAATCCTGCCGGGGCCAAACCAAACACACAATCACTACACTGCCGCGGCTGTTGTCGTCGGTGGCCTATGTGCAAAACTGTTGCCGGGCACTACTGCTAAATTTGGTTTTCCGTTTGTTGGCTTATCGGGATGCTGCTACTTGTGCTTATTTAATATTAGATTAGCCCTTGTATAACTTGAGCTCGTTTCTTTTCACTAAACAATACACACCAGACCGAAAGCAGAAAGCACTCAAGTTCAGCTGGATCGAATAAAACTCAATTTGCACGTATTTTCCTCTCGAAACTGTGCTGCCTTGCTTCCACACGTTCGATCTTTTCCCTGGTTACGAAATGGAAGTTTCTGTTTTCGGCGATGATTATATGGACTTTTCTCCGACAGCCGGTGACGTGACCGGGAGATGGCCTTATCCCTTGTCTAGCCGGAACCGGCCGCAAAACTTTAAAATTTCTAACTTTTCATTCACAAATTTCCACTAATTTACTGGACGCCGTTGGTCTCCGACAAAAACCTGACCATAAATCTCACTCTTCACACCCGAATGCTTCTCAATCGGCGTGGCGGTTAGAAAAAAAGCGCTGGCTATTTTCCGACAGTGGGATATCCGGTTTCCCCGTCCTTCCTTCCTCTCTCGTAGCGGTTTTTGCTTCCTTCGTTCGTTCGTTCATTCGTTCGTTCGATTTCCCAAAAACACCTTCAACCGAGCGCACACACCGCACCGCAGTACATTTCTGGAGAAGGAAATGGTTTGGCAATAAAAACTACCACCTCACACACAAACAGCACACACGTGAAGGATCGAAACGCGTGCAAATTTGATCTGCCGGCTTCAAAAGTCTACTCGTGTCTGAGTTTGGAGTTGTTTAAAAAATCGCCAACCAGCCACCGACCGACCAACCAACCGACGATGGCTCCCGGTTATCCCCCGTTCGGGAAAAGCTCAGGATTCGGAGGATGCTCGCACTTGTCCTTTCCTCTCTCTCTCTTTCTCTCTCGCTCCCTCTCTTCGTTTTGCAAATCTCATGGGGGAAAATTTTCGCAGAGAGAAAGCTTTTCCCCTCTTGCTTTTCAATGATCAGCTTTCCGATCCTGGCTTCATACTGGGCGGCTAGTTTCGTCTCTTTTCAGCGCACGTGCTTCCCGGTGGCAAGGATTTGTTTATTTATGAAATTTTCCATCAAAAGCCGGCCGTATGTTGGATGTGGCGACGGTGTTTGCATCGGGCAGAGTTGCTAGTTCCCTGCTGGTGTCGTCGATCATATTTTTTAATGTTTGCATATATGGCCTAAAATATCCTGCTACGTTATTAATGCGGATTCGTTCGAAATTTAACTGAATCAAGCTAAGAGTGTTTAGAATCACAGTAGGCATTTGTTTACATCATGGCTTCACCGGAGCAAGCACGTCGCGATTCGCTCCTGCTCGCTCGATCAGATTCTTGCTCAATCAGACTCCTGCTCGATCAGATTTTATACCTCGGTTGACCGGAAGAGTGGCCCGGAAGAATGTACAATAAAAAAAAGTCGAAATTCCCCAAAAAGTTCCTTGTCTGGCAAGCAATGTTGTGGGCTGAAAAGCGAAACTTTCGTTACTTCTGAGCAGGGCCCAACAAAGTATGTAACTTTCAACCGAAAAGCGACGACGAAGCTGTCAACCACCACTTCAACTGAAAATCGGTCTGTCTTCTCTTCGAGCAGATCCGCTTCAACATCAACAGAACCACTTTCGATCAACTTTCATGCTGTTTGTTTTGGCATGACTCGTGTTCATTTTCTCTTGCGCATTGAAGCGAAGCTGTTCGATTCAAATTCGCACAGTTTTTCTGACTTTTATTTGATTGTTCACTCGGTTCATTTTAATTGGGATGACGTCTAGAGGCCGAAAATCGATGACCGGCGCCATTTTGAAATCCAACATGGCAGCTTTCGATTTCAGAAAAAGAGAAATGCCGTAAGCGTGATAATGTTTGCACCATCGTACAAATAAGGTTCCCGTTTTACCTGTGCATACAATGCCTTGGTTTTCTTTGCATGCACGTAACCTATAGCTCATACCGTAGTTGGCTGTGTATAAAAGAAAATGATTTACTTATAGCGAATTTGTTTATTATTCAGTTCCAACCTGGATCGGGTATCAAGATCGGGTCTGCTTGTTTTCTGGCAAACGTCAGTGTGATCGTTTGTTTTTAAAACCAAGCTCAGGTTGAGGTTCGCACTGACAAAAAGTTCGGTTTCGCACTGGGTTGGAACTGGTTCCAACCTCGATAATAAACAAATTCGCTATTAGTTTGACAGTTGCACCATGACGAAGTGGCAGCGTATTCGTGATTTGTCCTACGCGCAAATGTCACAAAAAGACATTTCAATCGCCGTGGGAGTGTCCCGGTGGACCGTCAAAAGGGTCTTAGACCGAGAAAAGAAAGGACAACTATCCGCGAAGGTGTCCACAGGTCGTCCGAGGTCAGCTCGGGTTCCGAGGGTTATCGCTGCTATCAAATGGATGATTCGGGTGAATCCAGTGCGTTCAGTAAGGAAAATGGCAAAGGAACACGGGATCAGGACTTTACGGCACGGAAGATCGTAAAGGAAGATTGCGGGGCGAAGTCGAGGGCACGGAAAAAAAAACTCACATGATTACCAACCGCATCCGGGAGCTACGAGTCGAACGATGCAAGAAAATCTTGAACTTCCTTAAGCGAAAAAATCCGGTAATCCTGTTCACCGACGAGAGTATGTTTACCGTCGATTCCGTATCAAATTCCAGAACCGACCGGTATATTAGTTCTCTTCCGGTAAATGACGTGGCCGACGAGCACAAGAACGTGTATCTAACTAAGCATCCTGCTAGCGTTATGGTGTTTGATTTAGTGGCTTCCGATGGCAAAAAATGGACCCGGTGTTCATTCCAGAAGGCGACAAGGTCAACACGTCGGGATTTTAAGTAAGTATGTTCTTCCGTGGATGAAAGAACAGTATGGTCCGTAGCCAAATGTTGTATTCCAACAAGATGGGGCTCCGTGCCACACCTCGAACTGCACTCAGAAGTGGTTGCAGGAACATCTTCCGTTCTGGGCGAAGGATATGAGGCCGCCATCTTAATCCGCTGGATTACTCAATATGGCGCGTAATTGCAACAAGTGGAAACTCGATCGATGATTAACATAGTTTAAGCTTCTGAGAAACATCCCCCTTTAAATAAATAAAAAAAAACTCGAAAACGAAATTTTTGTCTCCCAAAATTTCTCGATAAGAAACTGACTTGGCACAAACCATTTAAAGTTTATATGGAAATTACTATAGGAAAACCAAATGTTTTGTTCATATTCATCCAACAATTTACCATATCGCTCTGCTTTAAAAAATGATAACTGAGCTCGTAGAAAATTTTTTCAGCTACAGCTTTGTCCTTAACCACTTTTCAATATAATGTAAGCATCAAAAGTTATCAATAATTCAAGCCACTAATGTCTTACGATTATGCTCAATCAACTGTTCAGCAGGCAACATTGGTGTTTCTGGCGCTTGGAATAGAGCACAAAAATCATGGCTACTATGTCACTCTGCAAGATACAGTGTTGCTCACAAAACAGCTGCTTGATCATGCCATAAGATTATCAATCTCTTAAATAATTAATAACTGTTTTATTTGACGTTTGGCTCAACAACTATATTCTGCTAAGTTGAAGCTGAGAAAATTTTCCATAAGTATAGCTTTTGAATTTTTGAACAGTGCAATATGGAAAAAGGTAAGAAGACAATGAACAAAAAGTTTTGATTTCCCATAGTAATTTCCATATAAACTTCAAATGGTTTGTGCCAAGTCAGTTTCTTTGCAAATGAGTTCAAATTTTGGGAGACTAATCAGGACCCGATTTGGAACCGTATGAGCACTGTGGAGCGAAAATGTCAAAATTTGCATGAGTCTACTACCCATCAATATGGGTATTTTTGGATTTTTTTTTTTTGGGGATGCCTAGAGATAGGAAATAGATGTGCGATGCCATTTTCAAATCCAAGATGGTGGCCTCTGGTTCAAGAAAAAGTGGAAAATTCTATCAACTACTCATCAATATGCTTTACGTATGTTTAGAAGCCAGAAATCGGTATCCGAAAATTTTGAATTCCAAAACGGCAGTTTCTGGTTTCAGAAAACGTGTCAAATACCTTAAAATATGGGTATTGTAGGAACTTGGATGACACGTAGATGCCTAATAGATGTCAGGCGTCATATGAAAATCCAATATGGCGACTTCTGATTTCAGAAAAGAGTGGGAAATACTGTAAAATACATCAATATGGGTGTTTTTGAAATCCCAGTAACGTTTAGAGGCCAGACACCGATGTCCGACGCCATTTTAAAATCAAAGATGGTAGAATTGGTTCAAAAAAAGTGTGAAACTTCAATCAAAGTGGATATTTTTGAAATTACATATAGACGTCGCAAATGCGGTCGAATATCGATTTTTAGCATCTACACGTCGTCCCCGTTCATAAAATACCCACACCTTATAGTATTTCACACTTTTTCTGAGCCCAATCTTGCAAAATGGCGTCGGACATAGATTTTCTTCACCTTCCGAAAATTCCCATATTGTAGGGTATTTGAGACTTTTCCTTAGCCTGATGGCCGCCACATTGGACTCCAGAATTATTATTATTTATCTTTATTAGGGAGGCTTTCAGCCTTGGGCTGGTTCGCCTCCACGACTCCAGAATTGCCTCGATATTATAATTTTCATTTGATATAAAATAACAATTTATTTCTTCGTATAATCCGGATGCCATCTAGCATTGGGCGATCTTGAGGCAAGAATCTATCTCAGTGAATCGATTCATTTTTATGAAAATAATCGATTCTCCGATTTAATCAATCATTTTGAATCGATATATAGAATCGATACATTTTTCAAAACAGCACAAAAATGTTTCAAATATAACGGATCATAGGAAAATTGGTGCATATTAACGCCAAGTAAAGTATAAAGTTGATATTACGCTACATAAGGTACACGGCAAAAACATAATTTCAATATCACATCAAAGTGGATGCACTTCAATCGTGTCGAAAATATGGTGTTATATTGCTTGCCAAAAAGGACAAATTTATCATTAATACAGTGCATGAACTGACATTAAGCTGCTTTTACTGCATTTGTTAATTTTTGTAGCCATGTGTTACATGAGATTTTCGGCATGATTGAATGTAGTATTCAAATTAATTTTTTGCTGTGTATTTAGTGTAATGATTGATATAATTTAAAAATAAATTCTAGATAAACATTTCAAAAGGTCCTATCTGCATTGATCGATTCTCTTCATCGACTTTCTCTTTCGTAAATAACTCAGCTGCAAAACCTTTCCCTGTTTTATTTGACGTCCTTTTCAAATTATGTGGTAGAATTAGCGCGAAATCTGTATGCATAGCAGTGGTTATAAAATAAAAAAGTCGATGAAGAGAATCGATCAAAGTAGATTGGACCATTTTAAATTTTTTCATCGAGAATTGTGTAGTACATACGCAGTAAAAGTTGTGAGTTGTTATGGTTATTTTGCTAACGACGTGTTTGGGGTATCATCCAAACGATTAGTGGAAAAGTTCGACTATTTGGGTTATTGTTCGTTTATGATATTTGTTTATTAGGGAGTACATACATGATGAGAATATAGTAAATGACTATTTTGATTTCATTTGACATGTGGGAGTTTTTGCTCAGGATACTTGATTAGGTGAGTGATTAAACAGGTTATAATGAAGTAATGAGTTTGGGTTGTTAGCGGAATGCTTGAATAAAACAGCAAAAAGAATATATCCATTTAATTTCAATAAATTCACGTTTTTATCCATGACAGATACATATTTTGACAGTATTCATCAGCGTCATTTCCACAGGTTATAAGATTCGTTTTATTGGTATTAAACGATGTGAAAGACTAAATTGGAAGAGAATGCGAAGTACTATACGAGAGTCGCACAGAGAGACGATCGTCTCTGAAGCCTCAAATTTTCAGAGACGATGTTGTAATGAGAGTCCCGGCAAGAGTGAAGCAAGAAGCACCAATCGAACTGTCAAGCGGGGTACCAAACAGGCAAAGTAAATCAACATCATTGTTCCCACATCCGGTGAACTACAAGGTATTGCATTCATTACCGACAATATTTTAGTAATTTTAGATGGAAAACATTTCTTCGCTTTATTTATTACATTGTGGTATTTATAAGTTATAGGGGCAATGGCTCTAATGTTTGCCTATCGATCTAAGATTGGGCCCATTGCTAAAAATCTGCTATTTATCAATTTTATCTAGATAAACGCGTCATTGAGACGGTACTCATGGATATTTTTGGTCGCTATTGAAAATTTAGTCGATTGCTGAATTTATGTATGGGTTCAAATTAGGGACACTTAGGACGACATTACATCTATTTCCCCTACCAAGCACATATTTGAACCTTTTTCAGGTTCTGTAAATGTTTTTGTCTATCAGAAGCTCCGATATCGACATGAAATTTTCCTCTTCTGAATGAAAGTCATCCGATGCTAGCTATCCTATAACGCTACAGCAATAGATAAAGCACTACGGCGCCGGTGGTGTAGTGGTAAGCGTGATTACCTCTCACCCCAGCAGGCCTGGGTTAAATCCCAGTCGGCGCCGCCGGGATGTTCTGAGGCATAACATCTCACCGTTGGTCCCCGGTTCATGAGTTGATGGGTCGATAGGTAGGGTCCAGGTGTGGGAGCTGCCTTCCTGGCACGTCGGTAGCATTGGTGCTCAGCACGGAAAACAAGATCGACGAAAAAAACAAACCAAAGGAAAAAAAAAAAACTCAAAAAATCTGGTTGCCGTTTAATTTGACAAAAAATAAATCACAAACAGTGATGCTTGTTCGCAACATTTTCTCTTGGCGGGACTCTTATTATAACATCGACTCTGCAAATCTTCTCTTTCTCGTTCTTGTCTACTGAACTGTCACACTGGTTGTTTGCAGAATCCATGTTCAAGGCAAGTGATGTGCAAAGGTGAAGACAAAAAAAAATATTAAATTTCAAATGCAAATGCACTGTCAATTTGTTTAGGATCGAAACAAAAATCTAATGAAAAGGATCGATCCAGTCGATTTTTGTCGTGTCTGAGATCGATTCAAAAAATCAATCTTTTGTGTTTCGATCCAAGATCGCCCATTGCTAATGCCATCCCTATCGGCAACCGATATTGTGCGGATACTATACGGATATGATATGTTGATGCCAAATCTAAATGAGCTCCGAATTGAAGTGAAAGTGGAAAAAACGAGGGAAGCAGTTTTCGAGTCATTCATTACGTCAATTGAAACAAGTCTTTGCTTCAAATGAAAAGAACTGATGAACTTGACGAACGAAACAAGCGATAGCCAAGTCATGTTTGAAAACATCGTGACTCGCTAACAAGAAACACAATATTGCTCGAATTGAATCGATTCTGCGGAGAGTTCATTTTCTTTTCTTTTTTTTCGAAAATGTAGAACCCTGCTTCTGAGACCATGAATTAGCAAATTTACTAGGAGGAGTGCCTACGGAAGAGAATACTGCCTTTTCTGAAGCAGCATGAAGTGGATTTCGTATTCTGGCTGGACTTGGCAAGCTGCCAATACTCAAATTCCACCAAACGTTGGTATCGCAAAAATGGCGTCACAGTGGTTCTCAAGGTGATAAATCCGGCCAATACTCCGGAAATAACCCCATTCGAGGAACATAAGAAAAAGGGTGGAACTGCAGTTGACCTGAAGGATTTCAAGCGGAAATGGAATTTGGCAGCCAAACAAGTGGGAACAGAGCTCGTGCAAAAGATAAGCCGTGTACGAAGAAAAGTTCGAACAATGGCCTATGGTAAGAAGGAAGACTAAAACAATGATCTTGCAATAAGCATAATACCTACTAATGTACTGCTGTTACATTGAACTGTATGCTGCTGTTATATAAAAATAAAATTCATTTTTAAACTCGAACAAGATTTTCATGTCCGGATTTTTTGTGTTCAACGTTTAAGCTTTACCTACAACTATATTATGCAAATAAAAAAAAAGATACTGAAAAGGAATATTGAGGTAATAATTTTCAGTTTATTTTCTATCTTTTCTTCTCTTAAGGCTAATAAGTTTGAACTGGACCTTTGCATCAGCCTTTGTCTTCTTCCAAACTTTGGACGCTTCATATGAAAACGATGTAACTGTTTTCAACTAAATGCTTTTTGAAGCGGTCCAAAGTAATCCTATTTTAAATTTCGTTAAACATCGTTTTGGGGACATGTTTTCCCACGTGGAAAAAGATTTTTCGGACTAATTAAGAAGCATATAAAAATATTAACTTTAGTCGTTTACATTTAGAGGAGGCGCAAGGGGTGTAAGTTCGAACGATGAGCTTTTCTAATAAAACATGTCCTATCAGGCCTGTTGTAAAGAGTGACCACCTTGGTGAGATTTGTTTGTTTTTAATTGGAAAAGGGAAACTACTTATAAATACTGCCCAAGTAACACATATTCAAAGTATTATGTTGAGTAAACTTATTTACAACCAAATTGAGCCATACAAAGGTTACATAAACTGTTATAGAACATGTGTGTTGCTTAGGTATTTACAACTACAACTAACCTACTACTACTATATACACCTAAGCCCCGTAACGTGGGTAGATCACCTTTTCGTGGTACGTTACGGGATGTAAGATCTACCACCAATTCCTAGTACTGACTACTTCAAACTAGGGGAACAGGATTTTTCAGTAATCCAAGGAATACATCTTAGTCCTTGTTACTTTTTTATGCCTTGTTGATAGTGACAAGACTCGGCTTTGTCCACCGAGTATGATCTTGAAACAAGGAAAAAATGAGTTAGTTAGTCCTCATCTATGTGATTCCTAATCTTCTATTCGTTGTTCCCTAGTTTGAAGTGGTTAAGACTAGGGTTCTGATGCATGGTCATTATCGGTGTCCTACCTTAATTTTATTGCTAAGGAATCCAATTTTGACCGACAAAGGGGCGCGCCTTTGGAGAGTGTTCCAACACTCCGAAGGGTATAAATAACGTTACCTTTCAATTAGAATAGATTCCTTGCGGTGAAGGCAAGAATGACAACTGTATCAAAACCGAATACTTCATCATTTCTCAATAGTGATGGAGTAATACGACATGCACTAAACTAAGGACACGGGATATACTACAATAGATCAAATTACTGGTCGCAGTGGTGGTGGTCCCAAACAGAGGAAAAAAAAACCTTCTATATACAAATTGCTTATCAAAACATGTTCTGATATATTTGTTATTCTAGTGTAAATTTGTTATTCTAGTGTCAAAAGGACGATCGAAGATCATCCTAATCACTCTGTTTTGTGCCACCTGGCCTTTTTTTCCTGTGAGTTTGAGTACTTGATTCCCACACCGATGCAGCGTAGAAAATTGCAGGTGCTATAATTTGATTGTAGGCAGCCAGTTTGTTAACCCTAGAGAGGCGGAATCTGCGAGAAATCAGCGGATACAAACACCTAACTAAGCTTGAACACTTAGCTAACGTCTTTTCTATATGCGAGCGGAACAGAAGCTTCTCATCCAATACCATTCCAAGGTACGTTACTTCAGCAGATCACTCAACCCTTGTGCCATCCATGACTACTGTCCAAGAAGGTACCGGTATCAGTTTGGGCGACTGTCTATGCAGGAACATGCTAGTTTGGGTTTTGGAGGCATTGACTTTGATTTTCCAAGTTTTTGCATAGTCAACAAAGGTGTCAAGGCATCGTTCTAGTTTGTAATTCTGCCCTTGACTGATATCGCGGTATCATCTGCGAACAGGAAGAACACGCAGGGGCCCAACAAACTACCTTGCGGAATGCCTGCCGGGATGGAAAATTTGTCGGAGAGACAACCATTCAACGATACCTTGAACGACCTTTGCTGAAGGTAGTTACGGTTAGTTTTGACCAAATGCAACGGCAAATTGAAGTTACAAAGCTTGTATATAAGTCTGTCATGCTAGACATTGTCAAACGCCTTTTCGACGTCTAGCAAGGCCATGGCTGTGAACTTGTATACAGCCTTGTTACTTCGGATGTTGTTCATCACCCATACTAGCTGATGAGTGGTGGAGTGCCCCTTCCTGAACCCAAACTGTTTTAGTAGGAGAATTTTGTTTTCCTCTACAAACTTGAGTAATCTATTGAGAATGAGTTTCTCGAACAATTTGCTCAGCGCTGATAGGAGGCTTGACCGCTTTACGGCAATGCTGGATTTTTAACGGGGTTTGCTGATCGGTATTATTTTTTGCTATCTTTCAGTTGATTGGAAAGTAGTGCAGCTTCAATAATCTGTTGAAGATGGCAAGTAAAACTGTATAGACTTTCATGCTAAGCCTTTTTTTATGATTAGCTTAAATACGCCGTCAAAACCGGGGCTTTCATATTCTTTGAATGTTTCAGCGCTGAGGGGAGTAATCTATATTTTGGACGCATTGCACCACCTGATTTTCGAGTGGACTTTTAATTAATGAGCCAAACAAATGCGATGCAGCAATATGATTGCCAATCGCATTTGCTTCCTCTTGTGGGGTGATGAGCCGATTGTCATAATTTCCGACTCTGAGAGGTGGAACGGGTTTGAGAGTTTTCAGCACCTTGGCCACCTTCCAGAATGGACGGGAGCGGTCATCCAGATTCTGAACAACACGCCCGAAACTTTCATTTCGGAGTGCGTCCATTCTGGAAGCAATCTGCCTGTTCAGATCGACCATTGCACGTTTTTTAACCAGATCACCAGTCCTCTGAACCTGGCGTCTACGCACATTTCTCAAGCGATTCAGTAATTGGGTGTGGGAATCAATGGCAACAAACTTACCCCTCACAGCAACTTGTAGAACACACGTCTCGTCAGCCACGGTCGATGTCCTCTACGGTGTGAAGCGGTGGGATTTTCTTTGATGTTTCTGTCAACCACGTGCCCAAACTGCACCCAGTTGACATGATGGTACAGGCTCTGAGCAGCTGCCACGTTGATACCGGCTGATGATCGGAGCTGAGATCGTTGATCGCCATCGGTTTGGATACTCCAAAGTTCGATAGAAAAAGTCCAACGTTTCCCGTCGGAGAGATGAATGTCGGTTCATCCCGGAATTTTACTGTATACAGCCCCTGCTGCGAGTTGTCGAAGAGCAGACGTCCGTTTTAATTCCGCTGATAGATCCGCCATGCTTCGAGGCGGGCATTTAAATCGCTCCCAATGACGGATCGTGTGAGTGATGGTGGTCAGGTCATTTTTAAATTGGATGCCTAATCCATTACTGGCAGTACACTGACGAGGGCAGTATACGGCGATGAACCGGACGTTTCCAGTTGGAGATTCCACCTCCACTCTAAGGGCCTCGATGATAGAAGTGCGATGATGATCGCAACACCACCCCCTGGAGCTGGTGCTATCAAGCCGGATAATGTGGTGATCAGGTAACCAAAAGTTGTCACCGGATTTGAGATGGGTCTCTGTTAGAAGGTCCACGTCAAAACTGTGCTTGCGTAGGAAGCAGCAAGCTCAAACTGTTTAGCTCTTGCAGAGCAAGCGTTCCAAGTAACGATAGTTATCGGTTTAGACACCATACTGAATAACAAACTTACCAAGCACTTGGATCTGTTCGGGCTTGTTGCGGCACTGACGAAGAGCGCTGGTCATGTCGACCAAAATCTTCATCAGCTCATCCCCAGAGAAGAGATCGGGATTGACGTTTTGTGATGATGGTTGTCTCCAGGTCCAGGTCTCGTGGCCGTAGAGGACCACCGGTCTAATCAGCGGTCTTGTAAACAGTCCTCCGGAGCGTCCTCCGGAGTCCAAAGTAGGCACGATTCCCTGCCATAATGCGTCTTTGAATTTCTCTGCTGGTATCATTTTCGGCTGTCACCAGTGAGCCCAAATACACGAACTCATCGACCACTTCTATTTCGTCACCGTCAATCTGAACTCGGAGTGGGAGGCTAACATTGTCTTCTCTAGAACCTCTTGCTTTCATGTATTTTGTCTTTGATGCGCCTAGCTTCAGCCTTCAGTCTGATGTACGTTTCTGCCATCGTCTCAAAGTTCCGTGCTATGATGTCAATGTCATCGGCGAAGCCAAGAAGCTGGATGGACTTCCTGAAGATCGTGCCACTCGTATCTATCCCAGCTCTTCTGATCACACCTTCTAACGCGATGTTGAATAACAGACACGAAAGTCCATCAATGTGATTATTATTTTCTTGAGGACATTTTTACTTTTAGTGAGTCATTTCACAACATTTCTCAATACCTGTACTGAAAGTACAGTCGAGAAACAACGGTGGGTGGACCTACCGCATATATGAAAGAATACCTGTACAGGATATATACTGAATCATGCAATGATGCACCATGAATGATTAATTTTCTCAGAAAATCTTCATTTCCAAAACCAACAACACCAATCATATCAACTTTCAATTAACTTTCACAATGGAAACCCTACACTCATCGAGTGCTTAAAGCTTGATGCAATCAGCTGCTGCTCATCCCCCCTTATAATATCACGGAGAATCAAAGAGAATGTCGGAGAAATTTTCGCAAGGATAGCACGCTCCCCTAAGCTCCCGTTCTGACGAAGGCATCCTGCTGATTCTCTGTTTCCCTGCACGAGGGAGCATTCGCTTTTCCGACAGTAGTTCGGCACTAAAGTTACAACTCGAATGCCGCTTCTGTGCGCAAACTTCACCGTGCGCATTCAAATAACATCGGCGGCGGTGGTGGCTGCTTCAGTGATGTTGATGCTCGTCGTGAATGAAACTCTTGATGTAGACTACCTACAACAACCGGAGAGCAAAAGCGAAATGGTTAAAGCAAAAGGCACAGCGCGCGGATGGATGGGAGGAGGGTGGTACTTTCCTTTAGTCCCTTTGGAAGTTCGGGAGGAAGCGGCTCCATCGCAACCGACTACTAGAAGCAGCAGCAGCAGCAGCATCAATGTTTTTATGTACAACCGGTGGGGCGGCGGTGAGAAAAGGATACTTTTAATAGCTGCCATCTCACTCGCACTGACTGTCCGTACTCCGTAGTTTGGATGCTTTCCACTGACTTTGGCTGTGCTTTGACTATACACATGTGCAACGACGACGACGACGTGGAGCGACGGCAAAGCCCGAAAGAGCAAGTCGTTGAATATCCTTGCTGATGATGGAGTCTAGACTTCTTAGGAGCGCAGTGTTGTGTCGTGTGCTTTTCCTATATAAAAACAACCATGCACGATGAAATCTACAGTATATAAATCGCTGCTGGTGCGGCTGCTCCTGTCGCTTGCTGTGGGATACTTCCACCGTGAAAAGTGGACATTTTGTAAGCATAAGTGTCAATGGTAGGTTTATATTTTTCCTCAGATACGAACATTTCTGTACTATGTGGCTCAACAAGAGCATGAAAGTCAATTTTAAGGCACATTTACATTTCTCCATCACCATCACCGGGTGCTGTTATTGTTCCCGGGGAGGATAGCAGGAAGCTCACGGGAAAAGCTTTTTTTGTATTCCCTAGCCAGCTGCTGTTGCACTCATGTATGCATTTGCTTTCAATAGGTTATGAGAATTTTGGTTGCAATACAAGTCGTTAGTTTTCTAATGTGCACCGCAATGACTACTAATGATGCATTTTTCATTGTTTAGATTTGGGTTTCGTTTGTTTCTTTGGAGCGTTCTTGGGAGCACTTTGGGGAAGATTTCTCCTACAGAAAGCAGCAGTCAGTCGGTTGATTCTTTGTCCAGAAGCTGCCCCCATCGTTTGAACAATCGAAATAAGGAGGACTGCAGATGTTTGAGTGACTTTGCATAGCATAGTTTGTATTGGTACAAATCCTAGAAGCTACTACTTCAATTTACATACTATACAAGCTAGAAATTCAGGAGTTCGAAGACGGTGTTAAATAAGTATCAATCGTTGAAGTCAAATAACCTAACCTTATATGATTAAACTAAAACTAAATTGTATAAAAATGTAAAGGCAATCACTTTCTGAACAAAATAATTTGTCAAGTGAAATTGTTGTAGGGTTCAAGACCTGTTGAAATCTACTGCAAACATCAAGGAATCCCATGAAGTTTTTTTTTTTTTTTTTGTGAATTTGGTTTGAAGCGACATATTTTTCTTTTCACAATAATTATGTGTCATTTTTAACAACATAGTTGAAATTAACCATCTATGGTGATCTTGATTCTTCTTACTTAGTAAAATTTCGACCATTTATTTAATCTGTTGTAACAGGCCCCTTTTTAAATAATTGCCACATCAGGGTATCATAATCGCTCGATTGCTCTACGAATCAATTCGTTGTTATCTGCAACGAGATAGGTTCGTTCATTTTATGATCCTAGTTTCGTTAAAAACGCCACGATCGCAAACATTCGTATACTCAAAAAAGAAAAAAGTAAGAAGTTGTATCCAAGACACGATCGTAGATTTGACGTAGGATTAGGAAAGGTAGGTTTGATGTGACAGCAAAATTATAGTATATCAAGACCAACAATTGAAAAGGCTTCAACGCCATTTGTAAAAAAAAACTTTGTAAGGCCATTTTCTTGCGAACCTAAAACTACATTCGCAAACCTAAAACACAATCGGGTAGAGCAGAATTTCCCTTACCTGTTCATTTTGTTGGTTTGCGTTGGCGGAATTCGGTTCACGGCAAAATGGCCTTACAAGGTTTGTTTACAAAATGGAGTTGAGGCCTTTTCAATTGTTGGTTTTGATATATTAAACTGATTTCTTAACTCGTTATCAGACAAAAAGTTCGATAGGTAGAAATTTGGAAGTAATTTGAGAGTTCTGTTTGTTAGGTGCTCTGTCGATGTCCATGTAGTACAACCAAATCCTGGATGGTATGTTTTAGATGCAAGCTCTTACTCTTTAGTTAACTGTTTTATCAGTCATTTGTGGTCCTGAAAAGAACCGATGGGTTGGAAGCTTGGAAGCCAGTTATAGGGCTGGTAGAGATCAATGCTGTCAAAAATAGAGATTTTAGTGACCATGTTGAAGAAATAAGTGACCAACTAGTGACTTATAGTTGTAAAAAGTGACTTAAAAGTGACCTAAGGGAAGAAAATTAGTCGTCCTGATGGCATACCAATTAAATGTTTGATGTTTTAGACTCATCCAATTAGAATTTCATAAAACATTAAATATGTACGATAGGAACCTTTAAAGCGAAAGATTCAATAGAAAATTTATGACTAAACCTCCAAGCTTCAACTACATGGGAAAACCTGGAAAACCGGGAATTCTCAGGGAATTTTATGTTTCCTGAAAATACCTGGAAGTCTCAGGAAATTATTATTCGGGAAATTTAATCATTTTCTTACTTAGAATGTATTTTGAAATAAAAACATTTAATATTCCTAGTTATTTTCATTCACACATTGAACTTTATAGATACAGAATGTATTAATCTTCAGTAACAGCCCAAGTAACAATTTCAGTTTTATCATGGTCTCGTAGACCATGATTTAGACTAGAAGAATGCTTTAAGCCCTCGATAAAACATGCAATGTTACTTGGAAAATAAATTTTCAAAATTCAGAAGCTTCAAAATTTTTTTTTTTTTTTTGGTTATGGAGTATGCATATTTCCCACAAGTTTTATAAATTCGGAACTGAAATGTTATAATACTTCAAGAAGTTTTCAAGAATATGAAGTCAAATTCCAGTTTTAAGGGCTCATGGAATTTTATTATAATTTCTAAGGACCCCATTGCAATGGAGTTCTGGGAATAAATCTACGATAAAAACATCTGCAATCTGCTTTCATGGTAGTTCTGAGGAATTTTAGACTTCATGTGAAGCTTAAGCCTTAGATAGTAAACTCCAAGCGAATTTTCATTTGAAATCTCCCTTTGAATATGGAATGGACTATTCTGAGATCTTCAGAACAACTTAAAAGTTCCCAAAATATTCCTGAATTAATTAAATTGCGTTGAAGTTCTTTTGTAGTTTGAGAAACCTAGCCTGATGCTCGCAATACTTCTCATCATTTTTTTTAACTTCTCTAAACTTTTTCGGTCTTCCTCAAGTTTCCATAATTTTCCTAGCGATCATGATTTTTCTCTAAAGTGTTAAAAATTCGCTGAATTTCTCGAAACTTTTTTAAAATTTATGTAATTTCTCTGCTCTGGAAAATCTCCTCGCTGAAGATATCGGTTTTTTCTTGATTTTTGTTTGTTTAGAGCTTTATTAGCGAGATCAATATCTTTCTCGAAGCTCTTGAAACTTTTCTTAAGTGTTTGCAGTTCTTATGAAGCTTGTTGTACTACCATGAATTTAACTGAACTGTTATAAAAATATTTAAGCTGGCGTTAACTTCTGGATTTATGTGAAAATCTCAATAATTTTCATAATATCTCTAAAGATCTCTCAAAATCTGGAAACTTCTTGAAATTTGCCGCTAATTTAGTGAAATGAATGGAACTGAACTCCCCTGAAATTCCCTTTGTTTCTAGAGCTTTGCTAAACTTATTTGAGATGCTCCTAAAATGTCCATAAAAGTTCCTGAAGTTCTCGGATCTTCCCTTAAGTTCAATAGACTTTTATGAAGTTCTCGAAATGGAACTTCTTTAAGCTTCCGCAGCGAAATAACTAATCATATTGTCGAGCAGTTTTGAGACGACGTTCTACCAGCGATTACGCAAATGAAACAATAAATTCCAGATTTTTCAAGCATATTACAAATAAGACCCTATTTTCTCGAGGTTGTAGAAGAAAAAGCATCAAAATACTGTTCCACGTTAAAGTTCGAGTGGTAGGAAATGTCATTTTAAACTGCTCGATGTGATGTGATCCATTAATGTAGTTCAATGATTTTCACCGAAGTTCTCAAGGTTTGTCTGAAGTTCAAATAATCGAAACTAATTCATAAGTTCGTCAATAGTCTAGAGTTTCCTGATGTTTTTAAAACTGCCCAAAATATTTTTCAATTTTCTTAAAATCCTCTCGACTGCCCTGAACATCTTAATAGTTTTTAAAAAGAACTCACAATTTTACTGGAATTGATTTAATTCTCTTTGAATTCTAGAATTTTTTATAAGGTTTATAAACGCTTACGGAACTTTGCCTAAATTCACTAATAAATAATTAATTTTAATTTTCTCTGCTTAGGAGATTTTCAGCCGCAGGCTGGTTCATCTCCGAGTAAAATCACTAATATTCCCTGAAAAACCTGGACATCCCAGAAGTTTCCATGCTTACTTTAATTTCTCTAAATTAATCAAATGTTTCGGTAAATTTTCTGATACATATTTATAATTCCCTGAAGCTTCTAAAATTTTCGGATCAATCATAGAATTCTCGGAATATCCCATAGTTCTAAGGAACTCCTTGTAAGTCGCGGCAAATTTCCTTAAGTTAATGTGATATTTCTGAAGTTATCAGTTGCCCTCGAAGTACTCGGAACTTCACTGAATATCTTGACATTTCCATGACATAACACCTTTGAAATACTCTCACATTTTCCGGATGTTCATATAATTTTTATTGCGTTCCCGAAATTTTCTCTGAGCGAACCAAAGTTTCCGGAAATTCCGGTTTCTGCAATTTTCTTGAAATTTGTTGAACTGCCCTTTAATTCTCAGATATGTCATGATGTTCTCGGAGCATCCCTAAATCTCTTAACTCTAATGAACATCTCGGTTCTGCTTTAAAATAAATGGAATTCTCGTAATCACGTCGTAAACACCTTTAAGCAGGGAAGAATTCTCTGGATTTCTGTGAAGTTCCTGAAATATTTCTGAAGTTTTCATAAATTTTCTGAAGGTCTCTGTACTGAATCTTTCGGAGCATCTTATGGGTTCTTGATTTTATTTCAGCACATCATGGAACTATCCTGAATTTGTCTAAACTCACGCTTATAGATTTTTAAACCAATCAATGGTCTGGGCTAAACTTTCGGGGACTTCCCCTTAACATCTCTGGAATTCCCCAAAGATCTCTGGATCTAACTTTTCTGAGATCAATAGAACTTCTTTAAAGTTTCCACATTTTTGTTAGTACGAAACGTCAAGACATTAAAAATGTTGTGATCTTAGACTTACTAATATGAACTAAGTGTTCAACTTCAACATTTAATAGGTTTGATAGTAAAGCTGTTTCTTTAAAACTGATTGTCATGTCTTAAAAACGTTTGCGTTAAAAACATATTTCTAAAGCATTCCATAAAAAGCATTCTTATTATAAACCTGAAAATTATCCGTCAAAGTTATGGAAAACCTGGAAAACTCAGGGAACTTTATTTTGCCAAATGAGTGGACACCTTGTAGTTAGAGAAGAAGCGTAAAAAAACCAAATTCGTCAACTTCAAATTTTACAACAAATAGAACAAAATGTAGGCCTATTCAGAAGAATGGTCAATCTTGAAATAAATTCACGATTAAAAATGTTTAGACTTAAGTCACTAGTCGTAATTTTCGGCGACTGTGTTAGGGAAATCACTTTTCCCATCACGGAAACGCCTCGTTTTTTGATTTCAAAATTACGCATTTTCGTGCTCAAAACTTTAGATTTATTCAATAGATAATAAAAAAGCGAAAATTGATTGGGATTCCAGTGTAAGCATTTAGTAAGCGAACACATACTGGAACATTCAGAAAGTGTAGTCAGGTTTTCAACAAAAACATGGGTGAAAAGAGAAATAAAACAGTCTCAACCCCAACGACACGAAGAAAAGCCCTATTGATATGAAGGGAAAACGGAACAGTAACATGTCTAAACGTTCATTGGATTTTCATGCCGCTAACAGTGAAGAACAAGGTCAGAACAACAACCGATTTGCGATCCTCGCAGATCCGGAAGATGACAAATTCTCGCAAGCAACACCTGCAGTCAACTACCCTGACACCGAGTCAAGCAAACATCATGACGAAGGACCATCAGGAAAGCCTCTCGCAACAAAGCAAAAGCTGCCCCCTCTGGTAGTTAAATCGGTTCCACTGGACAAGCCTATGCTGACAATGCAAGCGATCGGTGCTACCGCCGAGTTTCAGCTGACAAGGATGGGGATAAAAATCGTCACCTCAACCCGTAATGAATACAACAAATCCAAGACGAACCTGAGCAAGTCTGGCGTAGAGTTCTACACGCATGACATGGCAGCCGAGAAACCATTCATGGCAGTGGTCAGAGGACTACCCATCATGGAAACCAAGGACATCGAAGCGGAGCTTCGAGAAAATTACAAGTTACAACCACTGGCGGATTTTCCCATGAACCGACGAAATCAGGACAAAGAGTATCGTGATTGTCTGTATTTGGTACATTTTGCCAAAGACAGTGCAACACTCGGTGCTTTGCAAGCTATCCGCTCGATCAGCAATGGGAGGCGGACAAAGTACCCAACCGGAGTGTCACGCAGTGCAAGCGCTGCTTAAACTTTGGCTTGGTACTCGGAACTGCAACTTGAAGCCAAAGTGTAGCTTTTGCTCCCAAGAGCATCTCACTGAATACTGCATCCTCGAAGGAGCTTGTTTGAAAGTGCAAATTGTGGTGGAAATCATTTTTCAACGGACAAGGCGTGCACAAACGTGAGTACAGACGTATCCGGATGCAAGCAACAACAAGGAATCAACCAGAAAACAAGAAGAATAAGAAGCAAGAACTCATCGATCTCGATTCATTACGCACATGCTCGCTGTCGAAGTGCTCACCCGTAGAAAAATTTCCTATCGATTTGCGTATTCTGAATTAAAATCCATCATCTCTGGATGAAAATCAGACCACGTTCATGCCGCGACTGACTTTGGATTCTGAAATTGCACCCCAATGTGCCTTAATAATATATGGTATGTTATATTTAAATATGGGAACTGAAATTCGATAGATGACCTTGACAAATCAATCTGAACTTTGCATTAGGTCCTAAGTAACATTGACAGATTCTCTTCATCAACTTTCTCTTTGTATCCCATACATTTTCAGCACACTGATCAATAAAAGAAGCTTTTTTTCTAGCATCTATTACAACAAACACAAAAAGAAACGGTTATGTGCTCAAGTTATTAACGAAAGAGAAAGTCAACGAAGAGAATCAAAAACAAGCTTGCTGTCCTCAAGCAGACCGGCTATTGAGTATGGTATGCCAATCTGGGAGAGTTGTGGTAAGTTTCACCACCTAAAGCTTCAGAGGATCCAAAACAAGATCCTCAGAATGATCCTTAGCAGTCCACTGCGAACTCGTAATTCTGAGATTCACCATCTGGCCGGTCTTCAATCACTCGAGGAGCGAAAGACGTCCATGCTGGAAAGGTTCAGAGTCGCCAGTCTGCGATCAAACCACCAAATCATCTGTGATTTGGCAACCTAGTTCAAGTAATTAGGTAGGTTCCTGTGCTCAAGTAGGTAGGTTTTCAAATTATTTAATTCAAACAAAACCAAGCCCTTAAAAGGGTATCCTGTAAATTAGCGCTGCAATCATCATATTAGAATAACCAATTTACTAGAACAAAGATGAAGAGCCAAAGGCTAACCAATTGAAATGTTAAACCAAATGTTGAAACATAAAAAAACAGCAAATAATCGTAAATTTGACTACTTACTGCAACGAAAAGAATCGATCAATGTTACTTAGGACCCAATGTAATGTTCAGCTTGAAAATGTAAAAAAAAAAACTCTTTATGGTGTTCTTGAAAAGGACCGTTTTGTCGTGATGGTTGAGTAACGTTGAGGTATTAGGGTGTTCAACACGAATGAGGCTATTGCTTGGAACGAGGGTGACGCGCTTGACATATGTAGATGGCCCACAGCGACTCACGAAGATGGATTCCGATCAGTAGCGGTGAGGCTTCTTCCTCCTTCTTCGGTGAATGAACGCTCATGTGGGCTGCAGCTCGCTGCTTGCGGGCAGCCTTTCGATGTGTACAATGTTCAACGCCACGCACCGAAAGCACTGCTACTGTTGCTGTTGACGACCGGCCGGAAACCACCACACACGGTGATTGAATAAGCACCGGTCAGGGAGACCGGATCGAATTCGATATTCAAATCTGTGTTAGGGAATGCGCTTTTTGCAGGCAACCGGTGATAATTTTTTGGAGCACTATTACAATAGTTGGACATTTGTGTAATTTTTAGTAGTGCCCTATTGAAACTTAATAAAGTGTTCAATTTAGCAGATTCGTAGCTAAATTCCTAATCGATTGGCTTGTTTAGAATTAAAATCCTTCCACTACTGACAGAGTTATATGTGGTCAAAACCTGACCACTTTTCGTAATGCGATCAATTTCGGTTTTCTGAAATTGCACCCCCAGTATGTTGCCGAAAGACGTAATCCAACGTCAAAAGAATATGCGTGCATTGTTCGCAGATAATTAAAAAATCGACGACAATTTCGATAATAAAATAAATGGTGTATCTGGTTATCGTTCGGAGGCATTTCGTACAATTGCGATCTTAGTTTAAATTTAAAAAATGAGTTACGTTAATAATTTCAGCCTCCACAATAATTGCTGCGTAAATCAGAAAATAATAACTGCCTCCATTCCCTTTCGTGTAGAATGATTTCCCTGCATTAGCTCCAGATATAAAGTCCGCTCTTTATTGAAATCCCATTTCTAACGTCACCTTGAAGATTACACCTTCATGAAGGCTGTCAAACGAACTCATCGGCATCATTCTCAGCAACTAAAAAAAGAAAGCATAAAAGGTGGCTTACAGCAACAAAGCATTCTTACATCTGCCGATGAAAACAACTTGTTACTCGAGGAACAGTTTGGTTTTCGGAAAGGTCGTTCGACCGTCCACCAGCTGACTCGAGTAACAAACATTCTCAGACGGAACAAGTCTGTTTCGAAAACATCTGCCATGGCGTTGTTGGATGTTGAAAAAGCGTTCGACTATGTCTGTCATGATGGCCTGGTGTTCAATTTGCAGCAGTACGGTCTTCCAATCTTCCTGGTGAAGATCATAAACAACTATCTAACAGACAGGACGTTCCGACTCTCTCTGAATGGCATCACATCGGATGCTTTCAACATCGGTGCCGGGGTTCCACAAGGAAGCATCCTTGGCCCCATCCTATTTAACCTGTTCACCTCCGATATGCCGGCTCTCCCTGATGGTGGATCGTTGTCTCTGTTCGCAGATGACACATCCATCGTCTACAAGGGTAGGGTCATCGGAGCTCTGACTGCCAAACTTCAGAGAGGCCTGGACGTCCTGTCTGAATATTTCAACAGCTGGAAGATCCGTATCAACGCGGCAAAGACCCAGGTCATTATCTTTCCACACTCTAAATCTCCTAGACTTGTTCCGTCGGAGAATAACAAGATCTGCCTGAACGGCACAGTGGTGGAATGGTCCAAAGAGGTCGTGTACCTCGGGCTGACACTAGACATCAAGCTTCTTTTTAGGGAGCACGTTGACAAAACAAAAACCAAGTGCAACATCTTGATAAGATCGTTGTATCCACTTATCAACAGGAAGCCAACCCTGTCCCTGAAAAATAAGCTTGCTTTCGGGAGATGAACCAGCCTGCGGCTGAAAATCTCGATAATAAATAAAAAAAAAAAAAAAACTTGCTGTCTACAAACAAATCATCCTTCCTGTAATCGAGTACGGTATGCCAATCTGGGAGAGTTGCGCAAAATGCCATCACCTTAAACTCCAAAGGATCCAGAACAAGATCCTTAGGATGGTCCTAAACAGTCCCCCGCGGACTAGAAATTCTGAGATCCACCTCCTAGCTGGAATTCAGACATTAGAAGAACGGAGAGTATTCATCCTGGAAAGGTTCACCAGTCTGAGATCAAATCATCAGATCATACGTGATCTAGCACGTTAGGTTAAGTTATACTCGTAGTTAGGTAGGTTATCACTTTTTCAATTCAAATAAATCACATCCCCAAAGGGATATTCTGTAAACTAGTTGAAAAACGCAAATATTAAATTAGAATATCAAATTAAACAAAGATGAAGAGCCACGTAAGCTAATCAATTAAAATGATAAATCAATGTACTACCATAATCAACAGAAATAAAAATAATTTTACTACTATAACAAAGCATTCCTACTCACAAAACTCAACGTTTCACGGTCATCAGCAACAGGAGCAACACAAATATGAACGGACACTAGAAGACGAGAAGAGTATCAGTTTGCAGGTCCGTACGAAATTCAGTTCGTGTATTTTATTTATTTATTATTGCTTGTGAACGGATAAAATATATACCCCAATGACAAAGACCTAAATCAAAACATACAATATTAACATAAACATCTTTTAAAACAAGAATTATTTTTCTCACGGGACACATTAAAGTCAAAAGCATTGTAACAATTATTGAAATCGCGGCACATGTTCAGCACTGGTTCGGGTGCACCAAGGTTGATCCTTGAACGCCGATTGTTGAAGAAAGCATACATACGGATGTATGCTGGTAAACGGCTGGACAATGTGTACCATTGATACTTCGCGTATCTGTAGGTATAAAATAGACCCCACTAGCGGTCCTTAGCCTCTTGTCCAGTAACTCCTATCCCTACCTCCCCGCGGTGCCGGCTGGGGTACGAGTAACCATAGGAAAGATCGAGTAACCAACCCTGGTGGGACCTTGGTCGTATACTGACAGAGAGGGGGGGGGGGGGGAATCCTCTCTCCGGAGAGTGTAGTCTTCGAGCGTCTGTTCACCATGAAGGTGCGGCTAAAAACGGCGTCTGTTCTCCATGTTAGGAGCTGCTAATCAAAGTTCTGGTGCCAGCGTGGGACTCTAATAAACAGTGCTGTGCACGATGGTCCCCCGGCGAGACAATGGGGGTTGGTGCAGGCCCTACAAACCAGCCGTAAAAAAAAACCAAAAGTACAGGAAGCAAGCAATGTAAATACGGACCGGAACAATCGGCATAAACCCAAGCAACGGAAACGGACTAATGATTGGAAACTCGGAACATGGAACTGCAAGTTTCTGAATTTTTTGGAAAGTCCCCGTATTCTTTCCGATTTATTGAGGGTCCGCAAGTTCGACATCGTAGCGCTGCAGGAGGTTTGCTGGAAGGGATCGTCGGTACATACGTATAGGGATGGTTATACCATCTACCAGAGCTGCTGCAATACACATGAGCTGGGTACAGCTTTCATCGTGATTGGCGAAATGCAGAAGCGCGTGATTGGGTGGTGGCCAATCGATAGCAGAATGTGTAAGTTGAGGATCAAAGGCCGTTTCTTGAATGTCAGCATAATCAACGTGCACAGCCCTCACTTAGCAAGTGACGATGACGATAAAGACGCTTTTTACGCGCAGCTGGAACGGGAATACGACAGAATAAGCCAAGACAAATCGTCATCGGAGATCTTAACGCTCAGGTCGGCCAGAAGGAGGAATTCTGACCGGTTATAGGAAAGTTCAGCGCTCACCAGCTAACGAACGCCAACGGCCTTAGACTCGTCGATTTCACCGCCTCTAAGAACATGGCAATCCGTAGTACCTACTTCCAGCATAGCCTCCCATATCGGTACACCTGGAGATCACCGTAGCAGACAGAATCGCAAATCGACCACGTTTTGATCGACGGAAGGCACTTCTCGGACATTATTGACGTCAGGACCTATCGCGGCGCAAATATCGATTCATACCACTACCTTCTAATGGTCAAGGTGCGCCAAAAAACTTTCCGTTGTCAACAACATTCGGTACCGACGCCCGCCACGGTACAATCTGGAGCGACTGAAGCTGCCCGAAGTCGCAACTGAGTACGTGCAATGCCTCGACGCAAAGTTGCCTGATGAGGGAGAGCTCACCGAAGCCCCTCTTGAGGACTGCTGGAGCAACGTGAGAGCAGCCATTAACAGCGCTGCTGAAGGCGCCGTTGGGTTCGTGGAGGGGAAACGACGGAACGATTGGTTCGACGAAGAGTGTCAGATGGTTTTGGACGAGAAGAACGCAGCACGGGCGGCAATGCTGCAGCAAGGAACCCGTCATAATGTGGAGCGATATAAACAGAAGCGAAGACAGCAAACTTATCTTTTCCGGGCTAAGAAGCGCCGCCTAGAAGAGCTGGAGTGCGAAGAAATGGAGCAGCTTTATCGTTCTCAAGAAATACGCAAGTTTTACAAAACACTCAACGCATCTCGCCAAGGCTTTGTGCCGCGAGCCGAAATGTGTCGGGATAAGGAAGGGAGTATCTTAACGGACGAACGTGAGGTGATTGATAGGTGGAAGCAGCACTACGATGAACATCTGAACGGCGCAGAGGCGGAGGACCAAGGCGGCTGGAGGAATGGTTTCATCGGTACAGTGGATGAGGATGATATGCCAGCTCCCACGATAGGTGAAGTTAAGGATGCTATCCGACAGCTTTAGAACAACAAAGCAGCTGGGACAGATGGTATCGGAGCAGAACTTATCAAAATGGACCCGGATAAGTTGGCCACTTGTCTGCACCGACTGATAGTCAGGATCTGGGATACATAACAGCTACCGGAGGAGTGGAAAGAGGGAGTAATATGCCCAGTATATAAAAAAGGCGACAAACTAGAATGTGAGAACTATCGAGCGATCACTATTCTTAAAGCGGCCTACAAAATGTTTTCCCAGATCATCTTTCGCCGTTTATTGCCGCTAGCAAGCAGATTTGTGGGAAATTAGTTATCAAGCCGGTTTTGTGGGCGGGCGATCGACAACGGACCAAATCTTTACGTTGCGGCAGATTCTACAAAAGTGTCGTGAGTATCAAGTCCCTACGCACCACCTATTCATCGATTTCAAGGCCGCTTATGATACTATTGACCGCGAAGAGCTATGGAAGATTATGGCCGAGAACGGTTTTACCGGGAAGCTGACCAGACTGATCAGGGCTACGATGGATGGTGTACAGTGCTGCGTAAAGATATCGGGTGCGTTATCGGACTCGTTTGAAACCCGCAAAGGACTTCGACAAGGCGATGATCTTGAAGGTGTTATGAAACGTGCGGGCTTTAACATGTGGGGCACGATCTTTGATAAGTCCAGCCAGTTCATCTGCTTCGCTGACGACGTGGACAATGTCGGAAAAACATTTCAGGACGTGGCGGAGCAGTACACCAGGCTGAAACGTGAAGCAGAGAAGGTTGGATTAAAGGTGAATACGTCGAAGACAAAGTATCTGTTAGCTGGAGGAACCAAGCGGGATAGAGCTCGCATAGGCAGAAGCGTGATAATCGACGGAGATGAGTTCGAGGTGGTGGATGAATTTGTGTACCTCGGATCATTGGTGACGTCCGATTAAAACTGCTGCAGAGAAATTCGTCGGCGTATTATTGCCGGAAGTCATGCTTACTACGGACTCCACAAGACCCTGAGGTCGGGTAAACTTTACCTCCGTACTAAATGTACCATATATAAAACGCTGATAAGACCGGTAGTTCTCTATGGGCACGAGACGTGGACGATGCTCGAGGAGGACCTGCAAGCACTGGGTGTTTTCGAACGACGAGTGCTTAGGACCATCTCTGGCAGGGTATGTGAGAACGGTGTATGGAGGCGAAGGATGAACCACGAGCTGGCCCAACTCTATGGCGAACCCTGTATCCAGAAAGTTGGGAACATTGGGCAAACGAGTGAATTGGCGTAACATTGTGATGCAGGTGCAATCCTGAGGGCATGGTGAAATATAGAATGGTGTAACGAGATGTCAAAAAACATGATCACCCATATTGAAAAACAACTGTCACTCGTGACAGGGCATCAGATTTTGTTTACAAACAAATTAATTGAGGATTGATTAAGTCAGTCATGCTTAAAATAATGCGTTGATTTGATAGTTCATTATTCTTCAATGAAATGAATGTTGTGCAAGTTTATAATTGTTAAAAAAGAAGAAAAAATGTGTGGAAACACAATGAAGCTACATTTTTCAAACTGGGAAATATTATCAACTTAAGGAGAAATATGTTTCTCATGGAACCAATATCTGGCTTCGTACATAAAACGAAGGAAATTGCAGATTAAATTACTATTTGGAGAAAATTTGAACGGATGAGACTTGAAATTATAAAGATGCAAATACCAGAAAAATATCAAAAATGTATGCAAAGAATGCACAGTGATGAATTGCTTATTGTTGTTTTGTTTTCTGTGTTTAATTAAATGGATTTAATATATTCTTGTTCTTGGCCTAAAATATAATGAAGCTGCGAAATAAAATACAATGAAATTAACCACAAATTATGTGTCAGAATTAAATGCAATGTGAGTCGATGCCAGGGCCCCACAAAGTCAGTTTCAATCGAAAATCTTCAAGCGACGATGAAGCTGTCAACCATCACTTTCAATTGAAAGTAATTCCTTCTTCTCTTCGTGCAGATCCTCGCCAACATCAGCAGAACCACTTTCTATCAGTTTTCAAGCTGTTTGTTTTGGCTTGACTAGTCTTCATTACTACTTTCATTGTCAAGTGAATTTATTTTTGCATTGAAGCGAAGCTGTTCGATCCACATTCGTGCAGTTTTTATGACTTTTGTTGATTGCCCAACAAACATTGAAGGCAGAATAGGAGCTTATTCAGGGCAGATTTTGCTTCTTCAGCTAAAAAATAGCTTATTCAGAACCAGCACAAATTGTTTGTTGGGTGTTCACTAGGTTCTAGGTCTGTGCACGTGGATGTCAAATTTATCATTGTCAGGTGGTTTGTTTACCTATCAATATGGGTATTTTTTGAATCGGAGTAACGTCTAGAGATCCAGTTTAAGAAAAAGTGGGAAATGCTGTCAAATACTTATCAATAAAGGTATTTTGGGAATCGGGATGATGTCTACAGGATGAAAATCGATATCCAACGCCAGTTTGAAATCGAAGATGGCGGCTTCCGATTTACGAAAAAGTGGAAATACAGCAAATACACATCAATATTGGTATTTTTGTAATCGGTATGAAGTCTACAGATCGAAAATTGATATGCGTTGTCATTTCGAAATCCATGATGGCGGGTTCCGATTTCAGATTAAGTGGGAAATACTGTCAAATACCCGTCAGTTTAGATATTTTTGGAATCGGGATGGCGTCAAGGGGTCAGAAATCGATAGCCGACGCCATTTTTAAATCTAATATGGCGGGTTCCTATTTCAGAAAAAAATGGGAAATGCTGATGCCGTCCCATCAATATGGGTATTTTTGGAATCGGGGTGACATCTGGAGATTGGAAATCAGTATTCGACGCCTTTTTGAAATCAATGATGGCGGCTTCCGGTTTGAGAAAAAGTTGTAAATTCTATCAAATACCCATACAAACGGTTTTTTTTAGAATCAGTGTAACGTCTAGAAGCCGGAAATCGATATCCGACGCCATTTGTAATCCAAGACGGCGACTTCAGATTTGCGGAAAAGTGGTAAATATCCTAAAATATGGTTATTTTCAGAATGGGGATGAGACGTAGATGCCGAAAATTGATGTCATGCCGTCTTTAAATCCAAGATGACGGTTTTGGTTCAGACAAACTGTGAAATACTGTCAAATACCAATCAATGTGGGTTTTTTTGGAATCGGGCTGACATCCAGAAGAAAGAAATCGATGTCCAACGCCATCTTGAAAATCAAGATGGTGGCTTCCGATTTCAGAAAAAGTGTCAAATAGCCTACAAATGGCATCGAATATCGATTTTCAGCATCTACGCGTCGTCCTCGTTCCGAAAATACCCATATTGTAGGGTATTTGACACTTTCTGAACCCTGATGGCCGCCACATTGGATTCCAAAGTGGTATCTGATACCGATTTTTGGCATCTACGCGTTGTCCTTGTTCCCTAGAATAATCATACTGTAGGGTATTTGACACTTTTTCTGAAAACCTAAAACCAGCATCGGATATCGATTTTCGGCAGCCACGCGTTGTCTCCGTTCCGATAATACCCATATCTTAGGGTATTTGACACGTTTTATGAAACTTGATGGCCACCATCTTGGATTCCAAAATGGCGTCGAATATCGATTGTCCGCATCACCGTTTCGAAAATCCCATATTGTAGGATAGTTGACACTTTCTGAATCCCCGGATTGGATTCCAATATTGCGTCGGATATCGATTTTTGGCACCTTCTCATCGTCCCCGTTCGAAAATGCCCGTATTGTAGGGTATTTGAGACTTTCCCTGACCCCGATGGCAACCATCTTGGACTTCAAAATGGCCTCGTTAATTTAATGTTCGTTTAATATAAAATAATATATTGTTTCTACATATAATCCGGATGGCATCCCTATCGGCAACCGATATTGTGTGGATACTATCCGGATGCTATATTTTGATGCCTGCGACAAGTCGAATGAGCCCCGAATTGAAGTGAAAGTTAAAAAAAAACAAAGGAAGCAGTTTTCGAGTCATTCATTGCGTCAATTGAAACAAGTCTTTGCTTCAAATGAAATGAACTGAAGCACTTGACGAACAAAACAAGTCACTACCAGCTGAAGATTATGTAGCGATATAATGCAAATGATGGTAGTCTTATTTTATACCGAGTTTTATTCTGTATTTTATAATGTATATATTTACAAGTTTTATGATTTACTGAGAGCACAACTTTTAGTATTTCTTAGCGAGATGGCTTTTACTTGTGATCCAGTTTTGCTGCGATGGTGTCTTGTTGACCAAATCTGAAGGCATTTTTCGTTTTCTTTTTGATGTTGAAGGCCCCTAATCCTCAGATGCTAGTGTTTCCTCAACTGGTTTCAATAAGCCTTGTTCAACTAAATTTCCGTATCGAATACGCACGATAGTACGGATTTTGACGTACTTTTTCACTACTGTCCTGTCGAAGTTCGGGTATTGTTGTAGAATCCGATTCATTACCGTTTCAATTACATTTCTTTTCAAATCAAAACCTGCTGTACCGTGACTAAGAATAAAGATTTTTTCCATCACTTTACCAATCGATTTAAATTCTGGGGATGGAACTGTTAGTCCACCATATGAAAGATGACGATGGCATGTGTGCGGGATTCAAATATGTTTTTACGTTTGCAGTCTTATCGCCAACGTCTGGGTGTGAGTTTTGCAGTTTAAAAGCAATCCATCCTAGAACGTAAATGAAACCGTCCTTCTCCTGGGAGCTAACGATGATGTCAGCAGTAACCGAAATCAACGACAACGATTCCGCGAGCTGGTGACCATTATCAACCACGCTTGTAACAACCGGGACTGCGATTCTACTTTCGTACAAAGAGCTGTTCAACAACCCTTCATCATTAACATCACCTACAGGCTTTTCAGGAATATTTGGAGCAATATCAGCCTTGTGGAAAAGTTGGGCGGTGAAATTCATCACGTTTTTCGCAATGCACGTCCTGGTCTACGGTGTTGGTGTTGCTCTGGGTAATTCCTGGATTTTTGCCAAGAATAATCAAGCGAAGTCGATACAGCACTTGAAGTGGTGAAGGCCTATCATCTAAACCGCCATTTGATTTTATTTGTGAAAAAAGGTTTTCGAGCAGGTCTTGTTTCAGCTGCAAATAAATTAAGAATATTTATTCAAGACTACCTTTGCTATTAAATGTGTTTACCTAAAATTTTGGGATAAACTCAATTGTATATTTTCTTTTTCTATGTCTTCAAACAAACCTTTTAGTGATATAATAGAAATTATAATAGATTTCTGAAAAACTGCTAAAGATTTGCAAACAACTCCTCCTTTCCTTATTCCTCGAGAGTCAGACATCAGGCTTAACATATTTTCGAGAGCTGTAATCTGATGATCAGCTGCTCTAAATGATTGTTTAATTTCCAATTTGGCAAACGCCTTACATGAATTAAATACATCGAACCAATCATTAACTGTTGTGATAAAATCTGCAGCATGATTTGCTTCCTCTGCCTCATTTGTGTTCTGAAATCGTTCTCTTAAAGCAGTTGCTGTTGTGTGCGAAAGAAGTTTTGCAGCTTTTGACACATTCTGATTCTCTGCCGATGATAATTCCAAATGTCCACTATTAAGGGCAAAAATCGGCGTTAGTTCGCAATTGGCTCGCTCATCAATGAGCATACGCAGAAGTCTTGTATTCAATGTCCGATTTTTCCAAACGAAATGATTCCTTCGCCCACAAACCAATTTCTTATTAACTTAAGATTATGTGGCGCGTCTCCAAAAATGAATTTTTTTCTTTGGTTATTGGGTGATTAAAATATGTTTGAAAAAACGATTGTAATTCCCATTGTTTTACGAAGACACATGTTGTCAGGTCCGTTATCAGAAGTAAATCCAACGACGTTGTAGCAAATGTTATGAAGATCTTTGATTATATTAGTCAACATATCTTGCGTCATCACTTGGTCAAACGCTATAAAGATTACCTGCTTCCACTTAGAGAAAATACCTCGGACCATAACAACTTGAGCATGCGGACCCACAATTTTATCTGCTCTTAGATCGAATTCCATTATTTTCCATACACTCATTTCTTCGAACGAAATTATGCAAGCAAAATCCCTCGGTAGCATTGTCTGTCCTACAATATCCATAGCCCTTAACACATCTCGCAATACACCATTCTTCAAATCCATTCGTCTAGCATAATCTTGAACCGTAGAAATTCTCGGCAGAGGAATATGCAGCTCGTTTTTCAAATACAGATAACAACGTTTGCTTTGAAACCGTATAGCAAAAGCTTTTGATATTTCCTCAGTAGTCCAGTGAGAGTGCTGCTTCCGTCCAAGAATAACATCGATTTGATTAGCGGATAGCACTACTTTTAGGGCCAGTCTTATATGTTCAACAATTAGCGCACGATCAATATGTTCCACCTCACAAATTTGTACCTGCTTTTCCATATCATAGAGTCGTTTACGTAATGTTTTCCCTTCAGCAGCATATTGGCTAGCTAGATCACTATTCGCTACTTTCAAAGTCGTGATATGTTGTTGTAGATGTTGAGTTTCAAGTTTTGTCAGAACTAGTTGATTTGTCAACTTTTCTACGAGCCTTTGTTTGTGATCTAGCTGTTCCAAGTTGTTGACTATGCGTTGAGCAGATTCTAGGTCAGTTTGCCGCTAGTTCACTATCTAAATAACATTAGTGCCTCTACCTGTTGCATACAGTTCGTCGTACTTGTTTGAAGGCTTGCTCCATAATTTGTATTTGTAAAACCAGGTCCGTTCGTATCTATTGATATTTTGAAAAAGAAAAAAAAAATATCCCGTTAATAATTACCTGACCTACATACATCAGTAAAAATAGTGGGTTCAACTAGATGATGCTCAGCAATCTTATAATATTTTTTTCATCATAATTGTTTTTCATAAATTCATCTTAATTTCTTGTCGAATTCCTCAAAAAGCGCAAACTATAGTTCAGTGATTCAGAAACATTACGAATCTTCGAACTTCATTCGGCCGAAAATTTCACACAAACCTCGAGCTGTCCTTTCCGTATAAATTTCAATAGATTGTAGCTCATTAATCGTCAGAGCAGTAGAATTAGCATTTATTAATGAATCACCTGGTAGTGCTGAAAACAATACGATTAAAATCTGTTAATAACGCAATTCGGTGCGATTACCATTTGCTTTTAATGTTCGACGCATTTTAGCACCTATTAATTCATGTCGCATTTGGTAGCGATCATCATAACTGTTTTCTTTAAAATGACTCGAGCATATTCCTTGATTTTTCTGTGGAATACAACCTTTTTCTCGTCCACAGAAGCTTATCCAATGCTTAAATCGCTCTGTACTCCTAGGAAAATTATGATATACAACGTCAGGGTTACGAGAAACCTTGTTGCCACAGTTTAATACTGCACAAAAATACGGCATCTGAAAATATAATTTAGAAGCATTTAAATTGTATTAAAGAAAATCCTGTCCAAAATGCTACATACCTTGATATCAATACTAAGTGAAAGTTGTAATTTCCATACATTGAAAAAGTAAAATTCCACGATTTTTCCAACTAACTGCAATACTTCAATATGTTTTACTGGTACGTATCAATCAAGAGGGATGCAGGATGCAGTCAAAGAAAAAGTTACTTACTGTCAAATAGTGACATTTCTTCCCCTATCTCCACCGCAAAGAACGCTCTCCCCACTTTCCATCTATTTTCTAACCAACCCGTTACACCAGTCACCATGGGTAACACAGGAATTTTCTAACATAAGAAATAACTTTCGAAATGTCACTTTTAACCACGAGTTTAATTTAACTCGGCAAATGGTTCACAGCCTTAATTTATCTTTCATCTTAGTAGAAGTTATTCTCTCTCTGAGTGAGATTGAACGACCGTGAATGGCCACCGTAAAAGCACCAGTAATTTGATGGAAACAATGCATAACGACTAACGCTCGTTATGACCGAAAGCTTTTTATTGTATTCTGCTTTCCAACACCACAGCTAGAGTACGCGCATGTCAGCGATGGGTTTCGAAATCATTTCATCCGAATACAAGTATGATCCCCATCATAAAGCTTTGGACTGTTGCATCGTTTGCTCAATCGTTTACTATGTATCTTTGCACTTGAAGTTATGGATGCATTAGAGAATATGCTCTAAACCATTTGGTGAATTATTTTAACTTTTGGTTAAAATTTGACAGACGGAAAGTTATCGATTAACCCTGCTATCCGAGTGTGGTTACTTCTGACAGACAAGAAGTTAAATTTTGACAACCTTGGGTAAGTTCTTCTCGAAAACCAGTCGAAATGTCACTTTTAACCACGAGTTAAATTTAATTGTGAAAATATATGTGATATGTGAATGATGGATGAACGAATGTGCTGTGTGATGGGTGAAATTGGATGGAAGCAACCTCAATAGATCCAACCAAATTCAACTCAAAAGAAGCAACCAATAGAAGCGCCTAGACCCGCTCCCATAAGGGTGCCCAAAAATTCCCACCCTTGGTATGGCAGTGTATTTTATTACCCCCCAAACGGTGTTGGGATGAGTCCGGTAACCCAACAGAAATCATCATTTACCCCTTTATCAATCTAACGGGTGTTCAATAAAAATCTTTTTCAGTCATATAGCTAGTAAAAAATTTTGTATCAACGAATTCAGTATTTTTTATTAAAAACATTATGTTTATTCTTCCAAAAAACGTCAATGAACATTGGAGAAGAGGCCCTGGTCAGCCGTACGACGCAACATAGTCGCGATGCTCTCACAAGAGCGATGGACGGCACTGAAATCATTCTCATTATTTATTGAACACCCATTACAAATTATGCAAGTATTCGTCAAAGCCTGACAAAAGTATTAAAGAAATGTATTTTCAATTTTTTTTAAAGAGATGAACAGTGCAACATTTTAGAAAATCGGTCAAAATTTGTTTTGAAACTAAAGGTTACAATTGTTTGTAAGGTTTTTATTTACTTCCCTGGGTCCCGGGACTTCCAAGGAATCCCAAAATTATATTTCCTGAATCCCAGGATGCTTAAAACCCCCGGGAACTGGAAGCTCTTTTCTAATACTTTGGCATTATTGTTTTTTTTTTCAATTCTGTAGGAAAAAAACTCAATTACCTATTCTATAACGACTTGCATACTATGCACAAAAGAGCTTCAAATTCTGCTCCTAGCTCTGCGATTCAACGATCGTTGTAATCCAACTGGCATATTTGTTGATGTTGGTAAACACATCCGTGTAGTTGAGTTGGCATCCTGGGAATCCAAACGAAAACAGTCCCTTCAGGAAATAACGATTCTTCCGATCGGCACGCTTCACATACTGCATCGGAGCCCCACTCATAAAGTGGAAACAATTGCGCAAATCCTCCTGGTAGTACGTTCCGCAGATATGATTCGCCGTGGTTTCAATGTTCATCTTTTTGTAGACGGATTTGCATGTATCGGCACTTTCCAGCATGACGAAGTCTCTCGTCAAAACGTGCGCTTTCTGACCGACACGCTTCCACCCACTGATAGTGAACCCCTCGTTGTACTCTTCCACGGTTGGAATGCAAATTGGTTTCACATTTGGTCTGGCAATATCGGCTGGAATTTTCAGCTTCAGAATAGCAATATTATTATCATATCGCGGTTTGTTGAAATTGGGGTGAATGAAGATTTTTTCAACATCTATCGATTGAAAGTTGGTGGATATTTCCTTCCCGTCGGAATGCTTCTCTTGGTCCGGGTTCGTTTTCATGTTGTACTCTCCCAAGCGAACAGATCGGCTGAAAAATAACAAAAGTTACAATTGTGACGACCAAAAACTGCCGTATCTTACAGTTTGTATTTCTTGAAATCGCTATCCACGCAATGACCCACAGTGACCACAAATTGGGGATGAATCAGAGCTCCGTTGCAGATCGTGCTAACAGTCGGTGATGTTGTGGCTTTAAACTCCAAAATCGCCGTCCAAGGATACTGTAGAAATACCGGCTTATCCTCTTCGTCCACCGTAATGTTGTGTGCATCAAGTCCACAGTTTCCCAAATTTAGTAGATTTCGTTTTTTCACGACTTCTTGATGGGCAACGATCCATCGCAGATAGTACGGTATATCCGTGAAAGTGACATAGTGTTGAGGATCACAATGTCCTAATATTTCGGAACGGACTCCAGCGCTCACCAGACCACGAATGTACCAAGCATTGTCAAGTTTAAAATACATCCCACCACCACTGTCACCATCACAAACATTGGTCATGTTGGCCGGATTCCCAGCGCAGTAATTGCTCGCATCATTAGAAAGTATCCTTCTAAAATGATCCGGCTTGCTTTTCAGACAAGTAGCATAATCCACCACGGACAGTCTGGCCTCCTGCAGAATGTCCATGGGCTTAAGCTCATCTCCCATTCCCCATCCTACGACGGATCCACCGGTCGGTAAGTTAATAACCGAATTCAAATCCGACCTCTCCTGGGGCCACAGACATATCGGTTGAATGTAATCCGAAAAGGTAATGTCTTCTTCTGTCCTCAACAGTGCGATATCATTTTTCAAATTGTCTATGCTGAACTCATCGTTACGGATCACCTCTACGATTTCATAGGTTCTGGAATGCTCACTCGGGGAGCTTTTGTTGTGAAGACCCACTTTTACGGTGAAACTCTCCGGCGGAAGAACCTCTCGGAAGACTACGGTGCAATGTGCAGCTGTAAGTAGAGAACTCGGTTAAAACCATACACACTTAGAAATATCTTAGAAATAACCATCTTTGACACAAAGGATGAGACGTACACAAACACGTCATGTGAAATTAAATGCTCCGAGACTGAACAATTCGTTACTCGACTATTGACGCTCGTAAATGTCAGTCAGATTTGAAAGTATATTTTTTCGTGTGGATCGGCCAGAAAGTGAATGTTTGGGTTTTCTTTTTAAACCATTTTAGAAACCTCCACTGACCTGTTAGTATGAAATTGTCACTTATAACAGTTCCTCCACAGATGTACGCCTCCTGACCGGATCGTTGTCTTGTGAAGATGGCCGCATGCCACGGCCAATCTGCTTCCCGGGCTGATTTTCCTCCCAATATGAATCCCATATGGCTGATCTGTCGCTGTCCACAAGGCACTGAAAATCACGATAAAACCATTTGAATACCTTCATTTCTCCTAAATAAAATGATCATTCACCACCTGCAGCAGCCAAACATTGATGATCGGGCAGCAGTAAACATAAGAAAAATAAAAATAACACCAGCAGTGGGAATACCCTGCCGATAGCCTTTGAACCCATCTCTGCGCGCAGCGGTGAGCTATTCACGATCGAAAACAGACCAACAAAAGAACTTTAGACGCCTGGAACCGTTCGAACGCTTCTTGCAACTGAGCTAAGCTGACTGAATGGCATCGAGGATTCTTCTAATCATTGAAGGTTTGTAAGATCCGTTTGAGAGAGCGAGAGAGAAAGAGAGACGGTTAATTCAGCAGAGAGAAGATTTGATTGAATTTTCTGAGAAGATCTGGTTTAAGGACCATGCTTCGGCCAGGCAGGCTCCGCATTTTGCCGTGGTGCTTCAAATCGTTAGCAGCAAGTTTACAAAAATGAACATTTCTCGGGGGATTCCCCACGTTCTCGGTGTAGTGCTAGTAGTCTGGTTGCAGATAGCGAAAACAGAAGGTGATTGTTATATTAGTGCATCTTATAATAAATTCTCGTAAGATGGAAAATTCAAATATGGTCTTAGAACTCCGTAGTTCCGATATATCATTTATGGCATATCGACCAGAAGGCTGGATCAGCAAACCAAATATTATTGGAGTGAAAATTTACAGGACTTCCACAATTAGTGTTTCTGGAGGGCTGTTTTGGTGTTGAAAGGACTTCATTTGACTTGTATAACATGTACTTTACAAGCATAAAGTTATTTATTTATTTATTTATTTATTTCGTCAACCAACGTAGACTAGTACAACTAATACAGTTTTGTTTTCTTAAATTTATATTTATATAAAAAAAGTAGTGTCAGCTTGTTAGTTGTTATTTCTTATGGAATAAAAATATTGCTTTAGTTTATGCCGGGACATTGTAAAGTCAATGGTTTCGCAGTGTTTATTGTAAGAGGCCATCATGCGGCCCATATTTTGCATAATTTGTGCGATGATGTTTTATGGCAAATAAATTTCGATTTCGGAGTTGCCGAGTGGGTGCATGGAAGTTTAATTTTGATAAAAGTTCTGTTGAGTCAATTCGCTGCGAAACGATATCATTTACAAATGAAACCAGCATCTCACTGCGTCCTAGCAAGAAGTACGGTCGACTTGTTTCGCGCTCCGTTGTTTTGGAAGTTTTCTCGGTATTCGCTTGATATAAATTATCAGTTTTTTTCTCACTAAGTGACTCCTGGCATAGTTCCCGGTAAATTGATCGAAAAGTGAGTTTTTTTGTAGTAGAAAGTGTCAATTTCGGAACGATTAATCCGTGCTATTGGTAATTCGCAAACCAATTTGGGCATCATCGTTGCGTGGTCACGCATACGCGCTCACGCATACCCGCTTACGTATCATCATCATCGAGTGTGAGCACCCGTTTCTACATCTACATCGTTCATCAATCATCGTGCGCCTGTGTGCGCTGAGTACCGAGCCTCGATCAAGTGCACCACAACGAAGGTCATCCACGCAGCGCGTCTCTTCCAGCCATCTGTGTAAACGCCTACACATGTAACGCTCGGTGGTAGTAGTATAGGATTATCAGATAAGTTTTTGTTTTTTTCTTGTTTCTTTTCCTCCCCCATTAGTTAAATTTTCATTTTGTATTTCTGTGTTTGTAGTGTTTTCTGTGTATTGTGTTTGTGCGTTCAGTGGGAGAGCGTTTTGCGCTCCCACTAGTTGAACAAAATGGATGTTTTGTCAGAAGACGACATGGATGACCATTCATCTCAGAATAATGATGATGTCATCCCTGGTTCGTCGTCTCAGTCTGACAATGGGCAGGCTGAGAAAAGCTCCAGATTGCGGGCCTACCCGAATGACTCGACTGGCCCATGGGTTGTCTATTTTCAGCCCAAAAACAAACCCTTGAATGTTGTTCAGATATCTGATGATCTGACAAAGCGATTCTCTGCAGTGACCGAAATAACGAAGGTTAGGCACAACAAACTTCGTGTGACCGTCGCTTACCTGAAACAGGCCAATGAAATTGCTGTTTCCCAGTTTTTCACACTGGAATATAGGGTGTACATTCCAGCCTCTGATGTGGAGATCGAAGGCGTGGTCACTGAGGCGAGCCTGAACCCCGAGATACTGGAGAAGCAAGCGGTTGGCCGATTCAAGAACCCCTTGCTTCCTCCGGTAAAGATACTGGCCGTTCATAGAATGAAGTCAGTATCGCTCAGCGAGGGTAAAAAGAGTTTTACCCCCACAGACTCGTTTCGGGTGACCTTTTCTGGATCTGCCCTTCCTCAATACATCGAGCTGGGAAAACTTCGTCTTCCTGTGTGGTTGTTTGTACCTCGGGTCATGAACTGCCAGAATTGTAAGCGGTTGGGACATACGGCCTCCCACTGCGGCAACAAGGCACGCTGCTCCACATGCGGGGAGAAGCATGAGGATGGCGCCTGCGCAGCTACTGCACCAAAATGCGTGTACTGCAATGGAACTCCTCCTCATGCTCTCTCGTCGTGCCCGGCGTACAAACAGCTCGGGGACAAAATGAAACGCTCTCTTAAGGAACGTTCCAGGCGGTCTTTTGCAGAAATGCTTAAGACAGCCAAGCCATCGACCAACGAAACAAATCCCTTCGCTCTTTTGTCAGATGACGAGTCTGGCTCTGACTTGGCTGAGGAGGGAGTTTCTTTCAGTTTTCCGGAAGGTTCTGCCCGGAAACGAAAACGCATCCGTTCGCGGAAAGTTGCAGATCAAGAACCCCAAATCAGCTTGTCCAAATCAAGGAGTGGTGGAAAAAAGGAGACTTCTACTCCTCCTGGATTCCGCAGAACTGATTATACCCAGGATTTTCCACCTCTTCCGGGGACATCCAAAACCCCTGATGCCCCAATTTTAAGAACAGAAACCCCTTCTTCATCTGGGCTGTTCTCATTTGATGACATTGTGGACGGTATTCTCAAATACCTCAACATTTCTGATCCTCTGAAAAGCATTGTCCTCACATTGCTTCCGACTGTGAAATCCTTCTTGAAGCAATTGACTTCAAAATGGCCCCTTCTTGCAGCTATCATCTCCTTCGATGGATAATTTTCCAAACGAGGTCGGGGATTTGATCACTGTTCTACAGTGGAATTGTCGAAGTCTTATTCCGAAATTAGATTCGTTCAAGTATTTAGTCCATAACAATAATTGCGATGCATTTGCCCTCTGTGAAACATGGCTTTCTTCAGAAATTGATCTCCCTTTTTTTGATTTCAACATTATTCGATTGGATCGTGAGGATTCACGTGGAGGAGGGGTACTTTTGGGGATCAAAAAGTGCCATTCCTTCTATAGAGTGAATCTTCCCGAATTCCCCGGTATTGAAGTTGTCGCATGTCAGGCTACCATTAAAGGTAAGAGCCTTTGTATTGCTTCTGTATATATTGCTCCTAGAGTCTCTGTTAATCGCAAACAACTTTTCGACATATGTGCGGTACTTCCCGCTCCATGGTTGATCATGGGAGATTTTAACTCCCACGGTACAGGCTGGGGGGAGCTGTACGATGATAACCGTTCTACTTTGATTTATGATCTCTGCGACAACTTCAACATGACAATACTTAACAATGGAGAAGTAACACGTTTGGCTGGTCCATCCTCGAATGGTAGCAGATTAGACCTCACCTTTTGCTCCAATTCACTATCGTTGGATTGCACTTGGCATGTAATCCAGGATCCGCACGGTAGTGATCATCTGCCGATCAAAATTTCGATTGCCAGTGGGTTCGACTCGTCAGAATCCGTTAACGTCGCGTATGATCTAACCCGTAACATTGATTGGACTAAGTTCCAATCCGCGATAGACGATACAGTATCGTCAGTGGAAGAGCTTCCGCCGTTGGAGGAATATAATTTCCTCTCTAATCTCATCGTCGACAGCGCACTTCAAGCTCAAACACGACCGGTGCCACGATCGTCAATCCGTAAGAAAACACCATCGCTCTGGTAGGATCAACAATGCACGGAGGTTTACCGTAAAAAGTCCGACGCGTTTAAACTTTTTCGGAAACGCGGAACACGCGAGCATTTCGACGCATACACATCTCTTGAACGCGAACTCAAGAGCCTCATCAAGGCCAAAAAACGGGGTTACTGGCGGCAGTTTGTAGACGGATTGTCGCGCGAAACGTCTATGAATACGCTTTGGAGTACGGCGCGAAGAATGCGTAACCGGTCTACTAACAACGAAAGCGAGGAATGCTCGGATCAATGGATTCTTAAATTCGCGCGAAAAGTGTGTCCGGATTCCGTGCCGTCGCAGTTGATCCCTCGCGAAACCGCGAATTCGGTAGACGAAATCAGTCAGCCTTTTTCAATGGTGGAACTTTCGCTCGCTCTCCTTTCGTGTGGCAATTCTGCCCCGGGATCTGATAGAATCAAGTTCAACTTGCTGAAAAACCTCCCAGACGTCGCTAAGAGGCGCATGTTGAACTTGTACAATCAGTTCTTGGAGCTCAATATTGTTCCCGACGATTGGAGACGAGTAAGGGTGATAGCCATTAAAAAGCCTGATAAACCCGCGTCGGATCACAATTCGTATCGGCCCATCGCGATGCTGTCGTGTATTCGGAAATTGATGGAGAAAATGATCCTTTTTCGCCTCGACAAATGGGTTGAGACGAACCACCTTCTTTCAGATACTCAATTTGGTTTCCGTAGGGGTAAGGGAACGAACGACTGTCTCGCGTTGCTTTCCTCGGAAATTCAGTTAGCTTTTGCTAAGAAAGAGCAAATGGCTTCTGTGTTCTTGGATATCAAGGGGGCTTTTGATTCAGTATCCGTTGAAGTTCTTTCAGAGAAACTCCACGTTTGTGGATTGTCTCCATTAATTAATAATTTTTTGTACAATTTGCTGTCAGAAAAACATATGAGCTTTTCTCATGGAAACTCTACAGCTTTTCGATTTAGCTACATGGGTCTCCCCCAAGGCTCATGTTTAAGCCCCCTTTTGTACAATTTCTACGTTAGAGAAATTGACAATTGTCTTAGTGACAATTGCACGTTGAGACAACTTGCAGATGATGGCGTAGTGTCTATCACAGGGCCAAAAGAGGTTGACCTGCAAGGACCCTTACAGGATACCTTGGACAATTTGTCTACTTGGGCTATTCAGCTAGGTATCGAATTCTCCACGGAGAAAACTGAGTTGGTCGTTTTTTCTAGGAAGCATAGCCCAGCACAACCGAAGCTTCAACTTTTGGGTAAACCGATCACTCATTCCATGTCCTTTAAATATCTCGGGGTCTGGTTCGATTCCAAATGCACCTGGAGATCCCACATTGAGTATCTGAGACGAAAATGCCAACTAAGGATCAATTTCCTTCGATCAATTACCGGAACGTGGTGGGGAGCCCATCCACAAGATCTTCTGACGTTGTACCGGACAACGATTTTATCGGTTTTAGAGTACGGCAGTTTTTGCTTCCAGTCGGCAGCTAAAACGCACATCATCAAGCTGGAACGGATCCAGTATCGTTGTCTTCGTATCGCGTTAGGATGCATGCACTCGACTCATACTATGAGTCTCGAAGTGCTGGCGGGCATGTTGCCACTATCCGTCCGTTTTTCAGAGTTATCTCTGAGGCTCCTCACCCGTTGCGAAGTAATGAACCCACTGGTGATCGAAAATTTTGAGAAGCTTCTGGAGCTAAATCCTCAAACATGTTTTATGACTTTGTACTACCTATATTTAACACAGGATGTCAGCCCTTCCAGAAATATTCCCAATCGTGTAATATTCTCCGATTTCGGCAATTCAGTGAATTTTGATTTATCTATGACGCAGGAAATCCGCGGAATTCCAGAGCATCATCGTTCTATGATTGCTCCGTCATTATACGCTGCAAAGTTTGGCCATGTTGATTCTGCAAGAACGTTTTTCACAGATGGATCTCTAATAGAGGAGTCCGCTGGTTTTGGTGTATTTAATGAATTTCATAGCGCCTCTCGAAAACTTGAAGCTCCTTGTTCTGTGTATGTGGCTGAACTGGCAGCAATTCACTACACTTTGGAAACTATTGCTTCACTTCTTCCAGGCCACTACTTTATTTTTACGGATAGTCTCAGTTCTGTCGAGGCTATCCGTTCCATTAGGCCGGTAAAGCACTTCTCGTATTTTCTCTTGAAAATACGAGAACTGCTTAGTGCTTTATCCGTGCGCTCTTTCATCATCACCTTCGCGTGGGTCCCTTCGCATTGCTCAATTTTGGGCAATGAGAAGGCGGATTCACTTGCGAAGGTGGGCGCTATGGAAGGCGACATTTATGATCGACAAATCGCCTATACTGAATTTTTCTCTATTTATCGTCAGCAGTCACTCGTTAGCTGGCAACATCAATGGAGTGAAGGGAGCTTGGGACGATGGCTACATTCAATTATCCCTAAGGTGTCGAAGTTTGCATGGTTCAAAGGGTTGGACTTGAGTCGAGACTTCATACGCGTGATGTCTCGTCTCATGTCCAATCACTATTGTCTAAACGCTCACTTGTTCCGTGTGGGGTTGGGAGACAGCAATCTCTGTGAATGTGGACAAGGTTACTAGGACGCTGATCACATCCTTTGGTCTTGTGCGGAGTATGGTGGAGTCAGATCACATTTTTATGATTCCCTTCGGGCTCGAGGTAGACAACCTAATGTTCCAGTTCGGGATATTTTGGCTAGACGCGATCTGGAGTTTATGAAACTCATATATGTTTACTTTAAGGATATTAACCTTAGATTGTAAGTTTGATTAACCTTGTGTTTAGTTTGTATTTTGTACGTGTGGGTTTTTTTTTTCAATGTTTGTTTTCAAGATGAATAGAAATAATTTCATGCTTTAGGATTAATTAAATAGTTGTATCGTAAACCACATTTCAAACCTCCTTCTTCTCTTTTCCCATCCAAAAAATTGTAAATCTACACTAACCTCGAGACAACCGCGAGTACTCGGTCCAGTTCCTTTAACTTTAAATTTAAGACAGTAATAATGTATAACGCAAAGAATAACTCGGCTCTGTAAAGTTTATTCGATTGAGCCTGTACAAATAAAGTAATTATATAAAAAAAAAAAAAACAAATGAAACCATTGCATATTCACGACGCTCTTTTAATGTTTGTATGTTTATAAGCATGCAGCGTGCTTCATATGATGGAAGAGAAAATGAAGTCCAACCTAATTTACGAAGAGCGTATAATAGAAATTGTTTTTGTACGGATTCTAATCTTTCTTCGTGCGTGATTGAAAAAGGAGACCATACAATGCTGCAATATTCCAGTATTGACCTCACATAGGCAATATATAGTGTTTTAATTGTGTATGGGTCCTGAAAGTTATAGCAAAAGCGCTTGATAAAGCCTAGCATGTTATTTGCCCTGTGAATAATTGTATTGTAATGGTCTATGAAAGTTAGCTTAGAGTCTAAGATAATTCCTAAATCCCTAACTCTTTCACATTTGTCTACAGTTTGATTTCCTAATGCAATTGAAATGTTTGAAGTTGTTCTTTTTCTACTAAATGATATTAAGTTACATTTTTTTACGTTCAATTCTAGTAGACTTTTTTTGCACCATATGTAGAATATGTGTATTTCATTCCGGAATATATTGATGTCTTCTTCATTTCTTATTTCCAAAAAGAGCTTCATGTCGTCGGCATAAATAAGCAATTAAAGTTTTTTGAGAATGTAAGATATGTCGTTTACGTATAGAATAAAAAGGAGAGGTCCCAAATGAGAGCCTTGGGGGACGCCTGAAGTGACTTGAATTGGGCTCGATTTCTTTCCGTTGAATTTAATTATTTGTTGGCGGTTAGTTAAATATGATTCAAGCCATTTCAGGAGCCCTTGGGTCTATCTCGGGGTGAATAGAACAACAACAATTAAGTGCTCATTTATTGAAGTGTTTCAGGAGGGCGACAAGAATGCAGGATCTCTGTTTCGGTGAAAACTAATAGGGCTTCAATAACAAGTGCTCTTCTATTGAGGTGATCCATGAACGCAACCGTAAAGTATCCAAGGACCTCTCTTTGGGGGGAAAATTCATGGAACTTCATTACCTAGGTGTTGTGACCTGACTGAGGTTTCTAGCCTCAGCAAGCCGTTAATCAGGTACCTACAACAGATTCACAAATCATTGATGCTTCTTCGACTGCTCTGCTTCCATCACTGCTGCTACTGCTGCTGCTGATATCCGTCGCTGCTAAAGTTAATCTTTATCTTAATCTTTCTTTATTAAAGAAACTTTCAGCCACCGGCTGGTTCATCTCTGGGTTAAAGTTTATTACAAGAATGTCTTCAACGAGATTATATGGATTAGAGAATGAAAACCTTGGTGGGATTTGTTGGTTTTAAATTGGATAAAGGAAACTACTTATTGCTACTATTTTAAATCAATTTATCTCCATAAATATGACTCTAATCGCGATTTGAGGGGTGTTCAGATGATCGAAATTTTCATTTTCGGATTTTCCGGTATAAAATATATCATAAACCTTAACTTGCCGGCTGGTGGGTTTGACAAACCTTTAAATCGATTTATCTCCGTTAATATGGCTCTAATCGCGATTTGAGGGGTGTTCAGATGGTTGACATTTTCATATTCGGATATCCCGGTGTAAAATATTTCATTAAACTTTCTTTGTCGACTGGTGGGTTTCCCAAACCTTTAAATCGATTTATCTCCGTTAATATGACTCTAATCGCGATTTGAGGGGTGTTCAGATGATCGAAATTTTCATATTCGGATATCCCGGTGTAAAATATTTCATTAAACTTTCTTTGTCGACTGGTGGGTTTCCCAAACCTTTAAATCGATTTATCTCCGTTAATATGGCTCTAATCGCGATTTGAGGGGTGTTCAGATGATCGAAATTTTCATATTCGGATATCCCGGTGTAAAATATTTCATTAAACTTTCTTTGTCGACTGGTGGGTTTCCCAAACCTTTAAATCGATTTATCTCCGTTAATATGACTCTAATCGCGATTTGAGGGGTGTTCAGATGATCGAAATTTTCATATTCGGATATCCCGGTGTAAAATATTTCATTAAACTTTCTTTGTCGACTGGTGGGTTTCCCAAACCTTTAAATCGATTTATCTCCGTTAATATGGCTCTAATCGCGATTTGAGAGGTGTTCAGATGATCGAAAACCTTTCTTTGTCGGCTGGTGGGTTTCCCAAACCTTTAAATCGATTTATCTCCGTTAATATGACTCTAATCGCGATTTGAGGGGTGTTCAGATGATCGAAATTTTCATATTAGGATATCCCGGTGTAAAATAATTCATTAAACTTTCTTTGTCGACTGGTGGGTTTCCCAAACCTTTAAATCGATTTATCTCCGTTAATATGACTCTAATCGCGATTTGAGGGGTGTTCAGATGATCGAAATTTTCATATTCGGATATCCCGGTGTAAAATATTTCATTAAACTTTCTTTGTCGACTGGTTGGTTTCTCAAACCTTTAAATCGAATTATCTCCGTTAATATGGCTCTAATAGCGATTTAAGGGGTGTTCAGATGTTCGAAATTTTCATATTCGGATTTCCCAGAATAAAATATTTCATAAACCTTTCTGTCGGCTGGTGGGTTTCCCAAACCTTTAAATCGATTTATCTCCGTTAATATGGCTCTAATCGCGATTTGAGGGGTGTTCAGATGATCGAAATTTTCATATTCGGATTTCCCAGTATAAAATATTTCATAAACCTTTCTTTGTCGGCTGGTGGGTTTCCCAAACCTTTAAATCGATTTATCTCCGTTAATATGGCTCTAATCGCGATTTGAGGAGTGTTCAGAGGATCGAAATTTTCATATTCGGATTTCCCAGAATAAAATATTTCATAAAGCTTTCTTTGTCGACTGATGGGTTTCCCAAACCTTTAAATCGATTTATCTCCGTTAATATGGCTCTAATCGCGATTTGAGGAGTGTTCAGAGGATCGAAATTTTCATATTCGGAATTCCCAGAATAAAATATTTCATAAACCTTTCTTTGTCGACTGATGGGTTTCCCAAACCTTTAAATCGATTTATCTCCGTTAATATGGCTCTAATCGCGAGTTGAGGGGTGTTGAGATGATCGAAATTTTCATATTCGGATTTCCCAGTATAAAATATTTCATAAACCTTTCTTTGTCGACTGATGGGTTTCCCAAACCTTTAAATCGATTTATCTCCGTTAATATGGCTCTAATCGCGATTTGAGGAGTGTTCAGAGGATCGAAATTTTCATATTCGGATTTCCCAGAATAAAATATTTCATAAACCTTTCTTTGTCGGCTGGTGGGTTTCCCAAACCTTTAAATCGATTTATCTCCGTTAATATGGCTCTAATCGCGATTTGAGGGGTGTTCAGAGGATCGAAATTTTCATATTCGGAATTCCCAGAATAAAATATTTCATAAACCTTTCTTTGTCGACTGATGGGTTTCCCAAACCTTTAAATCGATTTATCTCCGTTAATATGGCTCTAATCGCGATTTGAGGAGTGTTCAGAGGATCGAAATTTTCATATTCGGATTTCCCAGAATAAAATATTTCATAAAGCTTTCTTTGTCGACTGATGGGTTTCCCAAACCTTTAAATCGATTTATCTCCGTTAATATGGCTCTAATCGCGATTTGAGGGGTGTTCAGAGGATCGAAATTTTCATATTCGGATTTCCCAGAATAAAATATTTCATAAACCTTTCTTTGTCGACTGATGGGTTTCCCAAACCTTTAAATCGATTTATCTCCGTTAATATGGCTCTAATCGCGATTTGAGGGGTGTTCAGATGATCGAAATTTTCATATTCGGATTTCCCAGTATAAAATATTTCATAAACCTTTCTTTGTCGGCTGGTGGGTTTCCCAAACCTTTAAATCGATTTATCTCCGTTAATATGGCTCTAATCGCGATTTGAGGGGTGTTCAGAGGATCGAAATTTTCATATTCGGAATTCCCAGAATAAAATATTTCATAAACCTTTCTTTGTCGACTGATGGGTTTCCCAAACCTTTAAATCGATTTATCTCCGTTAATATGGCTCTAATCACGAGTTGAGGGGTGTTGAGATGATCGAAATTTTCATATTCGGATTTCCCAGTATAAAATATTTCATAAACCTTTCTTTGTCGACTGATGGGTTTCCCAAACCTTTAAATCGATTTATCTCCGTTAATATGGCTCTAATCGCGATTTGAGGAGTGTTCAGAGGATCGAAATTTTCATATTCGGATTTCCCAGAATAAAATATTTCATAAACCTTTCTTTGTCGACTGATGGGTTTCCCAAACCTTTAAATCGATTTATCTCCGTTAATATGGCTCTAATCGCGATTTGAGGGGTGTTCAGAGGATCGAAATTTTCATATTCGGATTTCCCAGAATAAAATATTTCATAAACCTTTCTTTGTCGACTGATGGGTTTCCCAAACCTTTAAATCGATTTATCTCCGTTAATATGGCTCTAATCGCGATTTGAGGGGTGTTCAGAGGATCGAAATTTTCATATTCGGAATTCCCAGAATAAAATATTTCATAAACCTTTCTTTGTCGACTGATGGGTTTCCCAAACCTTTAAATCGATTTATCTCCGTTAATATGGCTCTAATCGCGAGTTGAGGCGTGTTGAGATGATCGAAATTTTCATATTCGGATTTCCCAGTATAAAATATTTCATAAACCTTTCTTTGTCGACTGATGGGTTTCCCAAACCTTTAAATCGATTTATCTCCGTTAATATGGCTCTAATCGCGATTTGAGGAGTGTTCAGAGGATCGAAATTTTCATATTCGGATTTCCCAGAATAAAATATTTCATAAACTTTTCTTTGTCGACTGATGGGTTTCCCAAACCTTTAAATCGATTTATCTCCGTTAATATGGCTCTAATCGCGATTTGAGGAGTATTCAGATGATCGAAATTTTCATTTTCCGATTTACCAGTATAAAATATTTCATAAACTTTTCTTTGTCGACTGATGGGTTTCCCAAACATTTAAATCGATTTATCTCCGTTAATATGGCTCTAATCGCGAGTTGAGGCGTGTTGAGATGATCGAAATTTTCATATTCGGAATTCCCAGAATAAAATATTTCATAAACCTTTCTTTGTCAACTGATGGGTTTCCCAAACCTTTAAATCGATTTATCTCCGTTAATATGGCTCTAATCGCGAGTTGAGGCGTGTTGAGATGATCGAAATTTTCATATTCGGAATTCCCAGAATAAATTATTTCATAAACCTTTCTTTGTCGACTGATGGGTTTCCCAAACCTTTAAATCGATTTATCTCCGTTAATATGGCTCTAATCGCGATTTGAGGGGTGTTCAGATGATCGAAATTTTCATATTCGGATTTCCCAGTATAAAATATTTCATAAACCTTTCTTTGTCGGCTGGTGGGTTTCCCAAACCTTTAAATCGATTTATCTCCGTTAGTATGGCTCTAATCGCGATTTGAGGGGTGTTCAGAGGATCGAAATTTTCATATTCGGAATTCCCAGAATAAAATATTTCATAAACCTTTCTTTGTCGACTGATGGGTTTCCCAAACCTTTAAATCGATTTATCTCCGTTAATATGGCTCTAATCGCGAGTTGAGGGGTGTTGAGATGATCGAAATTTTCATATTCGGATTTCCCAGAATAAAATATTTCATAAACCTTTCTTTGTCGACTGATGGGTTTCCCAAACCTTTAAATCGATTTATCTCCGTTAATATGGCTCTAATCGCGATTTGAGGGGTGTTCAGAGGATCGAAATTTTCATATTCGGATTTCCCAGTATAAAATATTTCATAAACCTTTCTTTGTCGACTGATGGGTTTCCCAAACCTTTAAATCGATTTATCTCCGTAAATATGACTCTTCACGCGACCATGATTAAACAAGATATTAAAATGAAATCACGTTCTCCAAAACAGTCATTAATGTATCCCAAACTTGATCAAGTCTGCACTTTCTATTTTTTAACATTACGAAGTTTTCCGCTCAGGATCTAATTTTGTACAATAGTGGCCTGGGATAAATCGGAATTTTTTTTCCCACCAAACTCTACAATTTTTTGGCACTCGGATGCATACCTTATTTACCGACAGTATCGCTTTTCTTATGTTTTATCTACAACCGCAAAACAGATCGTGCGCGATTGTGTTTAGGGAACAAACGGATTGTGTTTATATGGAATAGCTCACCAAATACTATCACCATAACAGCACCAACACAACCTTGGGAAATTTCGAAAATAAATAAAAGGAAAAATACACACATCCACATAAAAGCACATAAATATGGAAAACATTCGTTTCGAGTGTTCAGGATCGAAACATAACGTGCTTGCCCCGGTGAAGCCTTGATGTAAACAAATGAACGTATCCTGACATCCAATACCTACTGTGATGCTATCTATACACTCTTAGCTTGATTCAGTGAAATTTGAAAAATTTTATTCCAAAAATTTCTCAAAGGCAGCGTTCTTAATGTGTGCGGATTCTTACATCATCAACCTATATTAGTTTTTGACACTTTTTTTTAATTTTTAACCAAAAATACTTGAACTTTTTACAATATTTAATTTTTTTTCAGCAAAGCTTTTATTTTTTCCTTTAACTTTGTCTTTCTTTGTTATGATTTGTTGAGGCTGAATTTTAGCTCTAATGTGAATTAATGAACATTATGCAATTTTTATCTTTCTTTTTGCTATTTGGGCTGGAAATGCTCAACTAGTACCGTTGCAAATATGGAATATTTATATAACTGGAACACCTAACCTACTCTCCTAATAAAAATCGACCACCGCTAACGCCGAAGCTCCATCTCAACAGTCTCTTTTATCCAGTTCAAGTAGTAATGCACATCTACAAACACATCTGTTAAATTTAGTCTACATCGTGAAGATCCGAAGGCATAGAGTCCTTTCAAATAATATCGATTCGTCCCATCTACTCTGTCCAGATAGTGGAGCGAACTTCCACTTTTAAAACTGTAGCAATCATTCGCTTTGTCATCGATGTGATCAACGCATACAAAGCTTTCCTCCGGATCCAGGTCAACGTTTATCGAGCTGTAAACCTTCTTGCATAAGAAACCCTCCTGCATACGGGAAATCTCTCGCTGTAGAATGTTATCTCCTGCCCGTTTCCAGCCAACGACTGAGAGATTTCCAGCAAAGCTCAAAGCTTTTGGCAAACATATTGGTTTTATGTTTAACTTTTCTACTGGAGCCGACCGAGAAAGCTTAATCAGTGCAATATTGTGGCTGTATCCTGTTATGGCGAACTTAGGATGGTGGATCACTTTAGACACAGGGATTGAGTGTGTGCTGGTTGCAACCCCATAAATATCTGTGTCTGGATTGCTAGACAGGTCATAGTCTCCAAGCCGAACGGATTTCCTTTGCAAGAAAATAAAAATAATATCAGTTACAAGAAACATCAAAACGGAAATATTAAAAAACCTTACAGTTCTGTTCCATCACATAAATCGCAAGCGCAATGACCCATCGAAAGTACAAATTGGGGATGGATCAAGACCCCGCTGCATACCATCTGAATTTTACTGGCATTTGGAACGCTGAATTCCTGAATGGTAACCCAAGGATACTGGAGGAAAATTGGCTTCTCTTCTTCCGGAACGCTTGAATCGTGATCATCTGCGGCACAGTCATCCAAATCAAGCAAGTTAGTAGTTTTCTCATGTTCCTTACTGTCAATCCAATCCTTAAAGTACGTTACGTTACCAAATGTAACAAACTGCTTCGTATCGCATCGGGTTTTCATTGCCGATTGCGCGCGAGCACCGGCATTAACAATTCCTCTGATGTACCATCGTTTGTCCTGTTCGTTATACACGAACATGCCTCCACCGCTGTCTCCATCACAAACGTTAGTTTCGTTCGCATTTCCGGCACAAAAATTGCTGTTATCTTTGGACAGGAGAAAACTATATAGCACAGGATTGCTCGACAAGCACGTTAAGGCATTGACAAACCCTAGCGTAGCTTTCTGCAGAACTGGTTTCAACTGGTTTCCCTCACCGAATCCCCATCCGACTACGTGTCCAAACTTATAACTTTCAGCAGTACTTCCAGTCGGCATACAAACTGGTTGAATGTAATCGGAGAATACCACCTCGTTAACCGTCTTCAGCAGAGCAACGTCATATTGGTGGTATGTGGGATTGTATTTCCCATGACGGATAATCTTTTTCACTTTGTGATCTATTAAAGTAGGCCCAACAGTACTCAAATTGGTAATCCCAAGTCTCAAAATCAGACGATCCGCTGGTAACGGGATATGATATTGAGTGGTACAATGAGCGGCAGTTAGCACAAAGCTGGAGCTGATAAGTGTTCCTCCACACTGGTATGTGGGCGTATTATCATTTCTTTTCATAATGTAAAGAGCCGTGTGCCAGGGCCATTCTCCTTCGACGGAATCTGCTCCACTATAAATAAGTGCCAAGTGAGACAGTTGACGTTTACCGCATTGTAGCGCTGAAAGGAAGACGTTTTAAGAACTCAAGCACATACACACAAACGCACATACATTATACGATAAACAAACCTTCTATTTGCAGCGAGATCAGAGAAAGTAACGCCAAAGAAAACAGTGCAAAAAGTACAGTCATATTTTAAAACCTAAACAATATTTCACCTAATATTAATTTCACGAATCTCAAACTGACCTATGCAGAAACTCCCAACAATCGTTGCTATTAAAGAATGAGAAAAGACTGGAAAGATTGAGCCTGCGTGGGATTCCCCAATATGATGTGATTTTAAGATTCAGCAAGAGAATAGAGAGAGAGAGAGAGAGTCATCGCACTTGACAGAATCACTGACCATGCATTGATGAGTGTGAATTCCTAAGTTCTTTATGATGTTTTGATATGCTGGAATGTAGGGAAACAATGGATCTCAGGATAGAAAACCCTCCAAGAAGAAATATTGGGTGTTGGGTGGAAATGTTATCTCAACACGAAGGCTGCTTGCTTTAGTGCGATACGTTATTAGCTAGAGAAAGGTCCGAAGAGGAAAATTGAACAGTAGTTGAAATTGAGCGACGGACCATTAACACTCCGAACACGATGCCTCCGGTAAAATGGGTAACGGAAAATTGGCAATGTTTGAAAAATTATTGTTCAGCAATTTATCAACAGATGTTACATATTCATGCCGAATAAATTTGTAAAGCTTGTAGTTCCAAATGGAGCTAATAGATTTGAAATTCGTCAATAAACGGCTGAGTTATAATTTTTCAAACATTGCATTTTATTGGGAGCACTGTGTTCAGAGTGTTAATGCTACAATACTAATAAAATGCGCACTCCATTACCTAACTCATTCTTTGATGGATATATCCAGTGCTGTGTTTCTAAAATTTGAGCAAAGTAGTCGCACCCAATATTGACTAGCGGCCTTAAAATATAAATATGCCTAGAATAACGATGCATCCGATCACATAGTGTATTATCTAGTTTATGTAGTACGTTGCAAAACATTTGCCCTTTTTCGAGCAGCATCGTACTCTACAGGTGGCGAAGTCCCTTTATCCTTTCTTCTTGAAATTATGATTAGTTTCCGAAAGTTCTGTTAACATTTTCCAAGCACCATAATTTGTGTTTTCTTATTTATCTCATAGCTATCTTACTTGAATTTCTCCTAATTCCAGGAAAAACCTTGAACAGTTTCTAGAATTTCTCAAACATTCGTGGGTAAAACAAAGCTTCCAAAACTACCAGTATGTTATCAAATCAAAACCTCCGCAGTAAGAAGCCCTTACTACGCTACCTGAAGCAAAGGCGCAACGAACTTCTTCAATCACAAGTACTAGGCTAATTAAGGGGAAGATTGTGGATATAATTGTAGTTAAAATAAAAAAAAAAAAAAAAAAAAAAAAAAAACAAAAAATAAAGATTCATTAATATGGATTCATTTGATGCGTTTAATTCGTTTATTACCAATTTGGTTTCGATGTTGCAGTTCAACTTATGCTGGATTTGGTGGATGGTAATATCTTGAGTAGTTATAAATTATGACTGCTGTTAAGATAGCATAAATCAATCGCCAGCATAATAGAACAGTAACCATAAAAATATATGTAGAATAATGCAAATGGCACATCCCATGTGGCTCTCGTACAAAAAACCTTACTTTCGTAAAGGAAACTTTTACCTAGGAAACCTTGTCAACCTAACCTCTGCTACTTTTAACAAAAGTGGAATGCCAAACTCTTCGAGCATGTGTGCGTGGAAATAACGCAATCGTCGCTACGCAAATCTTTGACATAAGAACCAGAGATGTTTGTGTTGTTACAACTGATGTTACCTTTGGAAATCTTATTAGGCAATACGTTTACTGTTCCAGTGCCACATTTTTACATTTATAACAGGTTCTTGCTTTAAACGTTCCCAAGAACTCGTGACATTACTGCCGAAAGTATTAAATCAGTCCAGAAAATTTAACACTTTCGGAAGTGAGTCTATCTTTGAGCGATTCAACATTTTCACTACTGAACTCAAGCTTTTCTGAAGTTATTAAATATGCTGTTCGGGCAGGCCTGGGCTCACCTGAATCTGTACCTTCCGTGCGTAGCGGAAACTGTGTTGCGAACACCAAAAAACAGGCTTGTTCCAAGGGAAGAACGTGATCCAGGAATCTTCGAGGCACGGGTGATATGTCACACTACTGGCACGTATTCAATGCATGCAATTCACCTTCCACTAAAAATTCACTTTATTTAAATGTACTGTTGCACACTGGCTCCATGCAATCTTATTTATTTCCATGTAAGTCTATCCTCGTCGGTGGCTGACGATACAACTAACGAGTGAATCCAAACTATATCGGGCGATGCCCAGCCTCCGATCAACCGATCTACAGAGAGCGCGAGAGAATGAGAATAATCTCCACACGTTATCGGTATCGGTCACCTATTCTATAGAACAGAAAACATCGAACTGCAACATATGCTATGAGCTGAATGCACGAATCCAGTGTTTCCAATTTTTCCGAAGTGATTTAAAACTTTTGTAAAGTTTAGTACTAGGGTAAATGTTGGCTTCGGCACCTATTGACTGTTTTCGGCAACCAAAATTTAAACGTTAATTTCACTATGGTTTCCCATCTACACACTTCCCTGAATGTTTCCAAACGATTATTTAGTCTTTCAGCTTCAATCTGATTATATTTGTACGACCGAGCAATTCTGTAATGCCAGATTTTTCTTCAAATGAAGCATACGCACTAAAAAATGGGGTTGATTTCGAGTTGCCGATAATAGAACAGCTATTTAACACGCAGTTCTAATGGGAAGGTTGCCGAAGAAAAAGAGGCTGCCGACAATAGTAACACTCACCTGAGAAGTTTGGAGCGTTATAAAAACGCTTTCAAACCGTTTTGAAAAATTCTGTCGATTGGAATGGATAGAGAAGCAAGCAGCAGATGAATATAAACAAACAGACACGTCATATATGTGCGTGACACTGAGAATATGCTAATAGAAGTGCGGACGCTGCTTAGATTGACGAGAATACGTAAATTCCCCTATTTAAATTTATTCTGTACGTGCAATTTTTTTCCTGAAATGGTCCAGTACTTTCCAAAGTGATCCTAAGCTTTTCTCAAGTTATTCAATACTTTCTGAAGGGATTCTTTACTTTTCCAAAGTGATTCCAAACTTTCCTAAATGTAATGTCATGTAATGTCAGTATAGACAGATCTCGTTTTTTTTAGCCGGTGCCGGTGGTGAAGTGGTAAGCGTGACTGCTTTCTAACACCCCGATGAGTCTGGGTTCAATCCCAGCCGAGGTCGGTGGGATTTTTCTGAGGCATACAAATCTCTAGTCACGTCTTCCTTCGGAAGGGAAGTAAAGCCGTTGGTCCCGGCCCATGTGTGTTGAATGGGTGCGATATCCTACGCAGGTGTGGAAGCTGCCTTCCTGCACATTCGATTGCCGTCAATGGATGGCAATCGATGTCCGTCGGTGATTGGCACTAGATTGCGGAACAGAGACCGACGTTAAATAAAGGAAAGAAAAAAAAAACATCTCGTTTTTGGAAACGTAGCTACAGTGCACTCTCTACAACTTGAGGTATAGAATTATCGAGTTGTAGAATAACAATCTCATACAAATTTGCTAGCTCAGTAGCCATGACACTCATTTTTATTATGGTTATATAACTGGATATCGAGTAACTGGACATCGAGTTGTGGAGAGTTGGCTGTACTTCATCTATGTTGCCAAAGTCGAGATCTTTTCGTCACAATTGAGTAGTTTAGCGATAATAATCAATATTCTCTTAATTGAATCCTGTTGAAAAACTGTTGAAAAATTCGTGGAAGTGAGAAGGATCTCTCGGTTTTTGACGGTGAAGGTATTCAGAAATTTTCTTAAGTCACTCAATGCTATCCGAAGAATTTCAAAGTTTTTCTGAAGTGATTAATTACTTTCAGAATTGATTTCAAACTGTTAAAAAGTGATTTAATTCTTTCTGAAGTGATTTAGTACTTTCGGAAGTGATTACAAACTATCTGTTAGTATTCAGTACTTTTCCGAGCGATTCCAAACATTTCTGAAGTGATTCAGTACTTTCTGAAATGATTCAGCGTTTTCCGAAGTGATTATGGACATTCTGAAGCGATTCAGTATTTCCGATGTGATGCCGAACGTTCCTGAAGTAATTCTGTGCATTCTTATCTAATTAAATCATTTTCGAAGTGATTCCATTCTTGTGGAAATAATTACAAACTTTCTGGAATGATTCAGTACTTTCCAATGTGAATCCGAAATTTTCTCAAGTGAGTCAATATTATCCGTAGAGATTCTGAGCTTAAAGTGATTCAACACTTTCCGAAGTGATTCAGTGCTTTCTGAAATAATTCAGTACTTTCCGAAGTGATCATGAACTTTTACAAAGTGATTCCGAACATTCCTGAAGATATTCGGTATTTTCCGAAGTGATTCCGAACATTTCTCAAGGGTTTCAATTATTTTCAAAGTGAATTTTTCGCAATGATTCAGTGCTTTCCAAAGTGGTTTCGAATATTTATTAAGTGTTTGGGGTCTTTTCTGAAGTTATTCAGTACTTTGTGAAGTGATTCTCTACATTTCTGAAGTGATTCAGGACTTTCTGAAGTGATTCCAAACTGTTCTGAATCGATTCAGTACGTTCAGAAGTGATTCCGAACATTTCTAAAGTGATACAATACATTCCTAAGTGATTCAGTAGTTTCCGAAGTGAGTCCAAACTTTTCTGAAGTGGTGCAGTACTTTCTGAAGTGATTTCGAACTTTTCATTAGTTATTCAGTGCGCTCTGAAATGATTCAGTACGGGTATTTTTTTTTAAGATTTTCCAGATTTAACATTTTCTTTAAATTTTTCCCGGAATGTATATAAGGGGCGCTATCCTTTTTAAATTGAACGGTTTTAATCATTTTAAATATGCTTACCAGGGGCGCAAGTCATTTTAAATATATCCTTTTTAAATGTTTTTCAGAACATGTTTATCAGGGGGCGACCCCGGCGTAGTGGTTAACATCCATACTTCTCACGCCAAAGTCAAGAGTTCAAATCTCACCCCCGGACAAGTCACGAATGACCCAAGAGTGTTAAAGTGACTATATTAAAGAAAAACGTTTTTATCAGGGGCGCAACACATTTCACATTTTTAAATATTTTTTTTCCTCTGAACCCTTGCCATTTCAAATTTACTGATTTTTAAACTTACTTGAACATGTATATCAGACGCTAGTTTTAATATTACTTACCTTACCTTACCAATCAGGCTAAGGCCTTGTTGTCCTCTGCTGTCCGAAGAAGTCGTCTCCACTCTACTCGATCCATGGCCACACTTCGCCAGCCTCGTAGTCTGCGAAGGGTCCGCAGGTCACCTTCTACTTGGTCGATCCACCTTGCCCGCTGCGCGCCTCTTCTTCTTGTTCCTGTTGGGTCGCTTTCTAGAACCATTTTCACTGGGTCGTCGTGCGGCATTCTTACGACGTGCCCAGCCCACCGTAGTCGCCCAATTTTTGCAATGTGGACGATGGATGGTTCTCCCAGCAGCTGGTGCAATTCGTGGTTCATTCGCCTCCTCCACGTTCCGTCATCCATCTGCACTCCACCGTAGATGGTACGCAACACCTTCCGTTCGAAAACACCAAGGGCGCGTTGGTCCTCCACGAGCATAGTCCAGGTCTCGTGGCCGTAAAGGACCACCGGTCTAATCAGCGTCTTGTAGACAGTCAACTTCGTGCGGCGGCGAATTTTATTCGACCGGAGCGTCCTCCGGAGTCCAAAGTAGGCACGATTCCCTGCCATAATGCGTCTTTGAATTTCTCTGCTGGTATCATTTTCGGCGGTCACCAGTGAGCCCAAATACACGAACTCATCGACCACCTCGATTTCGTCACCGTCAATCTGAACTCGGGGTGGGAGGCTAACATTGTCTTCCCTAGAACCTCTTGCTTTCATATATTTTGTCTTTGATGCGTTGATGGCAAGTCCAATCCGTCTAGCTTCAGCCTTCAGTCTGATGTACGTTTCCGCCATCATCTCAAAGTTCCGTGCCATAATGTCAATGTCATCGGCGAAACCAAGGAGCTGGATGGACTTCCTGAATATCGTGCCACTCGTGTCTATCCCAGCTCTTCTGATCACACCTTCTAACGCGATGTTGAACAGCAGACACGAAAGTCCATCACCCTGCCGTAACCCCCTTCGAGATTCAAAGGGACTCGAGAGTGTCCCCGATACTCGAACAACGCACGTCACTCGATCCATCGTCGCCTTGACCAATCGCGTCAGTTTATCCGGAAATCCGTACTCGTGCATAATCTGCCATAGCTGATCTCGATCGATTGTGTCGTATGCGGATTTGAAATCGATGAACAAATAATGTGTGGGCACGTTGTATTCGCGGCATTTCTGCAGAACCTGCCGAATCGCGAAAATTTGGTCCGTGGTAGCGCGCTCACCCATGAATCCCGCCTGGTATTGCCCCACGAACTCTCTTGCATATGGTGACAGACGGCGGCATAGAATTTGGGAGAGTACCTTGTAGGCGGCGCTCAGCAGTGTGATCGCGCGGTAGTTGCAGCAATCCAACTTGTCGCCCTTTTTGTAGATTGGGCATACGACACCTTCCATCCACTCCTCCGGTAATATCTCCTCCTCCCAAATCTTGGCAATCACCCAGTGCAGCGCTCTAGCCAGTGCTTCACCACCGTATTTCAATAGCTCACTTGGTAGTTGATCTACACCAGTTGCTTTGTTGTTCTTCAGCCGACCGATCTCCTCCTCAACTTCTTGAAGATCAGGGGCCGGTAGCCTGTCGTCTTCTGCGCGTGCTCCAAGGTCTGTTGCCGTGCCACCTTCGTTTTCTGCTGCTTCACCGTTGAGGTGCTCGTCATAGTACTGCTTCCACCTCTCAATCACCTCACACTCGTTCGTGAGAAGGTTACCGTCCAAGTCCTTGCACATATCGGCTTGCGGCACGTAGCCTTTGCGCGAACTATTGAGCTTCTCGTAGAACTTCCGTGTGTCGTTTACGCGGTACAGATTTTCCATCACCTCGCGATCTCGATCTTCCTGCTGACGCTTCTTCCTTCGGAAAACCGAGTTTTGTCTGTTCCGCGCTTGTCTGTATCGCTCCACATTCAATCTCGTGCGGTGTTGCAGCATTCTCGCCCGTGCTGCATTCTTCTCCTCTACTAAAAGTTTGCATTCGCCGTCAAACCAGTCATTTCTTCGGTCCGGGATTGCAGTACCTAGTGCCGCTACAGCAGTACTACCTATGGCTGAACGGATGTCCATCCAGCCATCTTCAAGAGAAGCTGCGCCAAGCTGCTCTTCCGTGGGTAGTGCAACTTCCAGCTGCTGCGCGTAGTCCTGGGCAACTCCGGTGTCCCGTAGTTGCTCAATGTTGGGTCGTGGCGTTCGACTTCGACGTGTGTTATGCATCGTCGAGAGTTTTGAGCGCATGCATACTGCAACTAGGTAGTGGTCCGAATCTATGTTCGCACTGCGGTACGTGCGGACGTTGATAATGTCGGAGAAGAATTTCCCGTCGATTAGAACGTGATCGATTTGGTTTTCTGTGTGTTGGTCAGGTGATCTCCAGGTGGCTTTGTGGATATCCTTGCGGGGGAAAAAGGTACTTCGAACTACCATACCCCGGGAGGCTGCAAAGCTCACGCATCGTTGGCCGTTGTCGTTCGATACGGCATGCAGGCTGTTTGGCCCGATTGCCGGTCTATACATTGCCTCCCGTCCTACCTGAGCGTGCATGTCGCCGATGACGATTTTGACGTCCCGTTGCGAACAGCCGTCGTACACCTGCTCCAGCTGCGCATAGAACGCTTCTTTCTCGTCGTCGGGTCTCCCTTCGTGTGGGCAGTGCACGTTGATGATGCTGTAGTTGAAGAAACGGCCTTTAATCAATAGTTTTAATATATAAATATTAATTGAATATTTTTTTAAACTTTCGTCGAACTTGTTAATTGGGGGCGCAAGTGTTCAAGGGGACTGACTTGGATGCAGTGTATTTTTAATATTTAACATTTGCGGTGAGATTTTGCTCTCATTGGATTGCTGTATTTTACCTATTTTGTGAACATTTTTTCGGTTTGCAGCTAAGTAGTCGTCGACTACCCGCGACTACCCACAACTACAGCACTGGATATATCCTCAAATCCACAGGCAAGGAGTGCGCATTTGAGTTGCTCATATACCCAGGTAACAATTCAAGCTGAAAAGAAAGAACAGAAGCTGATTATTGGTTGATGTAAGGTGCACAAAGCTGATTAGCAACAGGCTGAATATAAAGTTGAGCAGTAGCGCATAATGTTAATGAACCGTGTGCATGGTTCAATTCTATGAAACCAAAACCGGGTATACTGTAATAAAATAAAATAAATAAAATAAATAAAAGTGCTCCCAAAACAGCGGGTAAAATATTTGTGCAAAGCGACAGTTCTAGACTAACATTTGAAATGGGCCTATGTCCAAAACGCAAACAAACCAGAAAATGAATTTAAAATTTTTTCACCACTATTCAATTCATATTTGATAATTGAAGTATTTTAGGCATTTATATTGTTCACAATAACAAAAGATACAGTTATCTCAGCATTCAGCATCCAAAATATGTGAAAACCTTTAAAAAATTTATGAAAATCGATAAAAATTAATTTTATAAATTAATAAGCCTTTCTTGTGAATCTTTCATTGGATAGGCCCTTTTTGTTAAGCCGTTGTGCTTGTCATCAGAAATGGTACGCCCTTTGCTAAGCCTTTTCGCAACCTCAAATAAATTCAAAACAAATCATCGGCTCTGCCTCAAGCAGTAGGGTTAGCTTCGGTTTCAAAAATTTCAATCATCGGCCCTTCTTGTCACTTGTCCTATCAATGAAATGAAATAAATGAATGGTTGGCCGTTTTAGCGTGTGGGCCTTGAATTGAAAAATTTCGAGTTATTTTTAATGATTTTTCTCGATTATGCGGAACTTTCCTACATGATTAGTAGCTATCAAGCGGTGCTAAAGAATGGTATCAAAACCCGATTTGTTTACGTTTTGGACATAGGCCCATTTCAAATGATACTCGAGAGTTGTTCTTGGTACCATAAAACGGGGTATCTTTGATAATGGGGGTAAAATTGATAGTATTATATAATGATTTTAACGATTTTTCGATTTTACGAACTCATTGTCATAAAAATGAGGGCCTAACTATAAGGAACAACTTTGTAGAAGAGACTTTTAGTTTCAATTTCAGGCTCAAAACATATCATTCCACCTAAATCTGCATACTGGACCACTGTGCAATGCCATCTAGGAATCCAATATGGCCGCTTCCAGTTATTTTAAAACTTGGAAATACTGTCAAATATGCGTAATTTCGGAATCGGGATGACGTACAGAGACCAGAAAACGATGTCTGACACCACCATGAAATCCAAGATAGTGGCTTCCGGATGCAGAAAACTGGAAAATACTGTCAAATACCCTTTAATATGGGTAATTTTGGAATCGGCATGACGTATAGGGACCGAAAATCATAGTCTGACGGTAGGTTCTGTTTTTTTTTTTAACTTGGAAATAGTGTCATATACCCTTCAATTGGCAACACGGTTTGCTTTTGATTATCGTTTCTATTTTATGCTCCCGAGTTCCTTTTTAATTCCCATAACTACGCGTTTTTAAATTCTCGACATTATTTGTCACCATAAAGTTTCGGGCTATCGCCAGTTTTGTCGCGCTTTTTTCATCGTTTTGTGTTCGCCGCTGTAGCATCAGAAAGTGTTGATTATTGGTGTTTGTTTTTGTTACCGTCATCATTCATCACCTATTGTCTACTTCAAGCAGGAAGTCAACTGATAGTGAAATGGGAAAAAAGCAATGCGGCGAAAGCAAACAAGAGATCAATGATCTCGAACCAATCATGTGTGGTTTTTGTGAGGCTGCTTTTCATTTTGACCAGCAGTGCTGTGGTTTGAACCCTCGCACGATGAAAGAAGCATTCGCAGCTGGAAAGGCAATTTTATTTGTCCTCCCTGCAGGTTCAGGGGCCTCATAGCCTAGTATTACCAAGCCGGAGGCGGTGGGTTCGAGAGTTGAGAGCACGCAATAAGCTAATATGCGCTAAGCAATAAGCTTGAAATGCGAACAAGAAGAAGAAGAAGCAGGTTTTTGGAAATTCATTAGCTCTCACGGTATGGAGAATACCAGCGTACGTTGTGTATAGCAGATCACCAGCACATGTTCAATCTTGAAGGTACAAAAATAATCGATCGCACCTACCGAAGTTTTGCTTTATCGATGCTAGAAATGTGTCATATAAACAACACATCTAACACCGTTAATTACAGAACAGATGTAGCGGGGCTAAACACAACGTACGCTGGTATTTTCCATACCGTGAGAGCTAATCTCTCACGTAGAGAACGATCACGAAACAATACACACCGTCAAGTTGAACAAAGCACGAACGAGTCGACATAGATGAGCTTTATCTACTTTTGTGTATGCTTTATCCCACCGTCTTCTTCAAAATAACCGTTGTATAGTGTAGTGTCATATAGCGTCCTATGTTAATTAATATTGAACTCAATGTAAGTCCAGTAATACAAAATACCGCCAAATAGTACCTTAACAACATTTAAAATACAGACACCATACAGGAAGCTCCTCCAAGCTAAACACGCTTATCGTGGCAACGAACAAAAAAAAAATGACGACAAACGATAGACTGTCTATGTTCATGTAAATATCAATGTTTAATGTTAGTAGTAGTCTCTATAAGTTGAAATATCTTTCTAGTTTACCCTTGAAAAAGGCCACAATAAACGGCCGAAACGTCGGGCAATGCACAACTAACTGTTTGGATTAGCCTAGACTGAGAAAGCCATAAAAACGATTCCTCATTGCTACATCCCGCACCACGCTGTCTTCAAGGAGTCGAGTACAACAACGAAGGTCAGGGTCGTATTCAACGCGTCGTGCAAGTTGTTATTGGTTGGTCCAGACGTTCAGGAAGATCTTCAAGCACTGGTGCTGAGGTTTCACATTCGCTTCGTTGCTATGGTTGCCGACGTGGAGAAAATGTATCGCCAAATGCTTCATTTCGCCAGCGACCGAAGATTCCTACGAATCCGCTTCAGGATCAAATTTCCACCTGCGAACTGCAGACAGTCACCTACGGTACTGCGTCTGCTCCGTTCTTGGCCACTAGGACTCTGCAACAAATCGCTCTAGATAATGGAGATCAATTTCCAGCTGTAGAATCTGCCATCAAGCTTCGCAAGCAGGCAACAGTGATGCTTAGTGTTGCTGGATTTCCAATCAAGAAGTGGGCATCTAATATTCCTGAGGTTCTTCAGGACGTTCCACCGGAAGATCTGGTGCTCAAACCTCTACACGACCTATAAGATGAGCCAGCAGTTTTAACTCTCGGTCTGGGAACCATCGAACGACGTACTTCGGTTCAAGGTCCAACTACCACTTCCTGCTGCGATGCTGACGAAGCGTAAGGTGATGTCTTACATCGCTCAAATCTTCGACCCGCTTGGTCTCGTGGGTCCTACGATTGTTGTTAACAAACTGTTCATGCAGCGTTTGTGGGCTTGAAGCAGAATGGTGAAGATTACGAATGGGATACTGCACTCCGCCGCAAGCTGCAAGAAGAATGGAAGGATTTCCATGCTACTCTCCATTTATTGAGTAAAGTTCGTGTACCATGATTCGTCTCGCTGCCTAACACTATTAGCATTCAGCTTTACTTCTTCGCCGATGCCTCCAAGGGAGCGTATGGGACCTGTTGTTACGTGCGGACCGAAACTAGAGACAGTGTTTCGATTCAACTTCTGACGGCCAAATCCAAGGTTGCGCCGTTATCCAGTCGGCATGCGATAGCCCGGCTAGAACTCTGCGCTATTATCGACGCAGCTCTACAAGAAGGTGAATGCTGCCCTGAAGATATGTGCCACTGCTTTCTTCTGGACGAATTCCACCACTGTTCTCCAATGGCTACAATCATCGCCTAGCCGTTGGAAAGCATTCGTAGAGAATCGAGTAGCGCAAATCCAGCACGCAAACGACGTGAACTGCTGGAAACACATTGCTGGTTTCGAGAACCCTGCTGATGATATCTCGCGAGGACTGTATCCAGTGGACCTTCTTCAATGCAAGCGCTGGTGGAACGGTCCTGAGTGGCTGTCACGTGCTCCGGAAGCCTGGCCGAAACCAATTCCATCCGAAGAAGAAACGGGAGCGACTGTAGAAGAAGTTCGTAAGGCACCACTCGTTGCGATGACCGTTGTTCAGGTGGACTTCTTCGACGATTTGTTTGCTCGTTACTCTGGTTTCTCCAAGCTTCGTCGTGTTATAGCTGTCTGCTTATGCTACGTTCGTTCTTTACGGGAACGTGCATCGCTTCGCCGTTGCGATCCGGTAAAGTACCCCACCCTCAGCATTTTAAAACCAGTCAATTCCTCCACTGACCACCGTAGACCTTCAACGTGCTGAACTTCGGCTGTGTTGCCTGACAGAACAGCAATCGTTTCCCGAAGAAATTGCCGATTTAGTCAACGGGGAAAGAGTTGCGCCAAGTCTTCCACTTTAAAGTGGTTGAGTCCATTCATCGACCAGGACGATATTCTTCGTGTCGGTGGCCGGTTACGAAACGCACTTTGACTACGTCAAACAACCCGTCGTGCTATCTGCCAGACATCCGCTGTCGACTCTGCTGACTAGTTTCTTTCACTTAAATCTACTGCACGCAGGGCCACAACTCCTGCTAGTAACTCTCCGCCAGAAATTCTGGATTCTGGGTGGTAGAAATCTATCAAAATCCGTCTTCCACCATTGTCACACTTGCTTTCGTAGCAAGCCCACACTAGTTCAGCAGAGCACAGCAGATCTACCGTATGCGTGATAATGTTTGCACCATCATACAAATAAGGTTCCCGTTTGACCTGTGCATACAATGCCTTGGTTTTCTTTGCACGATAAAATGAGGGATTATTGGATTTTCCTATGTTTCGAGGGGTGAATCGATAAGCTTGGGATCGAAGATAGTACCAGAGCTGAGCCAAAAAGTTGAGTACGTTATTTCGGGACCTTCTAGTCTTAGAGTTACCTCTATGGTAGTAGGCTGTGTATGAAAGAAAATGATCTACTTAGTTTGACAGTTGCACCATGACGAAGTGGCAGCGTATTCGTGATTTGTCCCACGCGCAAATGTCGCAAAATCACCGTGGGAGTGTCCCGGTGGACCGTCAAAAGGGTTTTAGACCGAGAAAAGAAAGGACAACTATCCGCAAAGGTGGCCACAGGTCGTCCGAGGTCAGCTCGGGTTCCGAGGGTTATCGCTGTTATCAAAAGGAAGGTTCGGGTGAATCCAGTGCGTTCAATAAGGAAAATGGCAAAGGAATACGGGATCAATGACTTTACGGCACGGAAGATCGTAAAGGAAGATTGCGTGGCGAAGTCGAGAGCCAAGAAAAAAAACGAGTCGAACGGTGCAAGAAAATCTTGATCTTCCTAATCAGCCGTTTCATTTCAAATGACGATTTTTTTTTTTTTTTTTTTTGATCGACCTTCTACGATTATGTTGAAACTTTGCACAGTTGTTTGTTATTGTTCAACATGCCATTTTACATATATGGTTGCCTAGTTTTGTACACGACTAACACTTGAAAAGGGCTCATGCAAAAATGATACGCATAAATAGAAAAACATATTTCTTGCGAACGATTTGTTTGATTGAGAAGGTGTCTTCGAAGAAGTTGCGGACAAGTATTGTGCCTTTCAAGAAAAAATATACACTGTAAAAAATTATATTTTTTTACAAAAAAAAAATCAAAATTATCAAAAAAAAAATTCATTTCGCATAATTTTTTTTTTATTATTTTTTTAATTTTTTTTTATAGTTCAGATAAAGTAATACCTACTGACATTGTGCATTTGCTGGGAAAATCATAAACAAAAAAATATGAATTATTGAAAAATAAGTATTTTCCAAAATACCACCTACAGTAATCGAATATCTTTAAAATAGTGTTAATATTAAAACACATTAAATTTACAACAAAAAAGCTCACAATGCTTAAATTGCCCAAAGTTGTTATTTTCGAGATACTCGTAGGTTAAATTTCTCTTTCGTAGCAGGCTGCAGAGGATTCATTTTAGTATCGGCTCCCGATGTTCCCGAACCACTGATTCGCAAAAAACTGCCTAATGGACCCAGGGAAGACTTCACTATCGATTACCTTAGACCACTTCCAGAGGGACAGCATCTACTTGTTATAATGTAGTACTTTCTACGTATGGCTTTCAGACGACGAACTTCACGCTTTGTAGGTTGATTAACGAATGTCTTTATTGACTTCTATTGACTTATTCTAACTTCCATTTACCTGAGATACTTGAAGCCATTATTTACTTAACTAACCAATCACCGATTATTACCTGATAGATAGGTCCAAATTAATTGAGAGAAAGAGTTATGGTGAGAGATCACTTAGTCAGCATTGTGACACTCCGTGCTAGTTGGAAACAGCCTGCGAGTATTGATACTGTAAGTTGATACTTTTGTTTTCGCGTGATAAATTAAAGACTTTTGCAGGGCAACGAACAATTCCAACGTGCCGATGTAATTGTTCGTTGAACCTTTGGATATTGAATTTAATTTTGAAGAACAAGAACATGCATGATTCGGTGACATGTGAAAATCACATGCTACAATAGTAGATTGCTATAGTCGATACTTGGAAGTATGTGAGATGATGTTTATTGATACAAGAGCAAGATTAACAGTCTAATGAAGGTTTTCAGTCGTTTTGGAATTCCTGCATTGATCAAGGCTGTCAATGGTCCTCAATTTGCCAGTCAAGAGTTTAAGGTTTTCTGTAAGACATACGCGATACGTTAAGTTAACACCATTCCGCATTGGCCGCAGATGAATGGCCAGGTGGAGCGACAAAATCGCTCTATCCTGAAAAGATTGCGGATTGCTCAAGAACTCGGCAAATATTGGAGAGAGGAGCTTCATAAGTACTTGTTGATCTACCATGCAAAGAATCATTCAATCACAGGACAGCCACCATCTACGTTGATGTTTGCAAGGCGAATTAAGAGTAAACTGTTCCAATTCATGCAGATGACGAGGCGGTGATAGATTCCGACAAGCTACAAAGGCAGAAGGGGAAGGAGTATACGGACAAGAAACGCCGAGCTCAACATAGCGAGATTTGTGAAGGCGACCGAGTTTTTGTGAAAAGGATGACAAAGGAGCATAAGCTGTAAGCCGATTATTCACCCGAAGAATTTCTGGTAGTAAAGAAAGTGGGATCTGATGTAAATGTTCGTTCAACAAAATCAGGTATAGAATTCCGACGCAATGTCACCCATCTGAAGAAGATTCCGGATCATACGATGCACCCCGACCCGAGCCGAGACCATTACCAAATCAGACGTCTGGTGATTTGAATCATGATCAGACTTTGCCTACTAATCGAGATATTACGGGCACTCCGAAGGGTGAAGTAGGACCGACACGTTCTAAGCGTTAAAGATCTGAACCAGCTAAGTTTCAGGATTATGTGCCTTATTAACATCAAGAAATTAAGGGTGGGATTGTAGGATCTAACGCTCTGGCACCACTTCTCAAGTAGTGTGACAGGAGCTAACGGAAAGAGAAAGGGATTGATGGAGCGAGGTGGAATGGTATCCGTCGATCGAGAAAAGATACGCTCTGTAAGAAGGGGATAATAAACGTGAATTTCGATTACAATAACTACTGGTTTCTTCATTACTACAGATTCAAACCCAGCCTCCCCCAGCATGGTCCTGCTTTGTAGCTGCGCCTGTACCGACTGAACTAAAGGATTCCTACAAATTCACATCCCTCAAATATTTTAACTCTTTTTTTGCATGTTTTGGATGACAGTTTATGAAGACTGGGGCCAGGCATCCGCTGCTGTGCAATTCATTGTTGGAGGAGATATAGTGAACAAACGTGGCCTCTATCCTTGGCACGTAGCCATTCTGCACAAAGCAAATTATCAAGGCGGAGGTTCACTCATCTCGCAGCAGTTTGTTTTGACAGGTAATTAGAATTCAAGGAGGAATTATTCAATGAACGCTTTAACTGACTCAACTATTCCACAGTGACACACGTGACATATGATCATTTAGGGGAAATGATCGACCCAAAGAGCCTGACTATTAAAGCTGGCATGATTAAATTGACCGATGATGCAAATGCAGATAGTTATAAAGTTGCGGAAACTCTTCGTTACCCTGGATACAACCAGGAAAACCTCATGCACGATATTTGTATGCTTAAGGTGGACGGAAAAGTTTCGTTTGGTAAATATGTAAGACCCATTTTTCTGTGGGACAATAGCGACAAAGTCCTCTCCAAACTGGCTGATGAAAAACATAAGGCAACCGTCATTGGTTTTGGATTAACTGGAGCAGGTAGCAGTAGAAATAACGATTTGAGATCTGCTTCGGTGGCCCCAATCGGATCCGAAGACTGCATTAAAGGTTTCAAAGGTTTCAAAGAAGTATTATGGAAGGGTCGGAACTTCTGTGTCAAAGATGCAGAGGCAACAGTATGCAGAGGAGATAGTGGAAGTGGATTGGTGAACTACGTTCAGCAACGGAAGGCATACTTCCTCCGAGGCTTAGTCAGTCAAGGGCATGCATCTTGCTCGAAGGGTTCTGAAGCAGTATTCACCGATGTGGGGCACTATTTGAAATGGATCGAGAAGACTGCTCTGCCAACCATGTTTAACTTACTGGGGAATCCTACCTGCGACGGTGTATCAAAGAACAAACAGTCACAAGTTTCTCTGCCAGGATTGGTTAATTTGAAGTATTCCTTTAGAAAGTCATTTTTCATCAGCGATTGCCACGGAATATTGATAACGAAGAAACATGTGCTCACTCAAGCCAACTGCGTCGCATCAAACAGCGTTCGAAAATTGTAATAATTGTTTTGATTGTCAAAGTTTTACTTGCTTAAATGATTTTTCTTATTGTAGACACTCGGTTGCCACTGGAAGTTCTGTGATTAATGATTATTCGAAACTTTCTCAACAATACGCCATCGAGACGGTTAGTGTGGAGAAAGAGCTGGGTATAATAACACTCTCTGATGAAGGTAATTTATTGTTAAATTATTGATGAGTGAACCATCATTCAAAAATCTTTATTTAATTTTCCATTCAGTGGCAGAATCCGATAAACCTGTTTGCATTCCAACGCGACCAGAAGAAGGTAAATTGAGTGTTCTGTTTTGGAAGCGGAAACTAAACCATCCAAAGTATGTGCAACAGCTCAGCACCATTGATCAGAGTAAACAAATGGCCAACATTCGCGAAATCTTGAGCGTGAATGTCACCGGTGATACTGGTAATCTGAGACTGGGTAGTGCTCCTCTGTTGTACACCGTTGACGATGAGACCGGAGTACATCTGTATCTGAGGGCTTTGGAGAAGTGCTCCATACAAGGATGCCCCGATGGCCAATCACCAGCATTTGTCGATGTGCTGAAATACAGGCAATGGATAAAGGAAATAGCTGGGCAATATATGAACCATGATTTATTAACTCCCAAATTAGGGGATTAAGTAGTGGTGGGTTAAAGTTGTTAAAAGGTTCAAACGAAATTCCTTTCAATCGTTCATATTAAAAACCGATCATAGTTTATTACGGAATAAAGATAAAAAATCACAAGCACAAAACTGTGCCGTTGAGTTATTTAATGACAATAGTTTCAAGGACTGGGATGTAGGAATCGAAATGTCACAATACACTTGCGTTTTCAACTACAGTTACTCCGGTTTTCAGGAACGTTTTAATACATCTGCTGACCTCGGAGATGGATCACAGCATACGAGATATAGTTGTGAGGTCATCAAGCTCATCAGGAATTTGTTTATGGACTCGGATGGAGACCTGCAGCATTTCAGTGTTCTCCGCTGCACCATGCCATATCACTCAGCACAGCTTTCAAGTTGGAATTAAAAATACGAATTGTAGTGCGCATATGAGTGTAATATCTTGATATTTAGTACAATCAATGTCGTTAATGGTCACACCTACATACACTCCCGAGCATAAGTTTAAGGACACCCCCAAAAAAACATGACAAATTAGTTATGTTCTTACCTCTGTCATGTTACGTCCAATTTTCGTTCTCTTTAGATCATTTGAAAGGTATTGAATGGAACTTCCCTCGTAGGCAAATTGTTCAATATAATTTGCAAATTTTGTGTTCTAAAAGTTCACCCAAAGTTGCAATATTTTTCAAAAATTTCTCTGAAGAATCATGACTGATTTTCTCAGAATTGGGTTGGCCAAATTTTGAAATAAAAGTAGTAGTAGAACACTTAGGTATCGTCCATTAATTATGTTACACTTTTAGGGGGAGTTTTGGAAACTGTGCCGAGCCTTACAAAAAACAATTAAGGTCCATATAAAAAAAATTGACAAAGGGGAGAGGGGGATTTGAAAATGGGCCAAATTTGCGTGACATAATTAATGGACCTTCCCTTATGCTATGCAGGTCGAACTCGATTATCCGGAGTTTCGATTTTTTTTTCACTCCGGATAATCAAATCCTCCGGATATTCGAAACACAAAAAAAAAATCAAATCTGCCCCTCCTCTTAGCTACATCCAATATTGTTAAAATAATCATATTGTATATCAGGCATAACATTTGATAACGGCACAAAAGCATTTGTAAACAAACTTTCTAAGGCCCCTCACACGCGAACCAAAGTACGCCCATGCAAACAAACAACATCATCGGATAGGGGCAACTATCACCATGTTTTGTTGTAAAGGCTGACTAAAAGTAAATTGGTACGCCCCTCGCGCGCTGCTAGCACGCCTCTAGTGATCTTTAACAGTGGATTGTTTACACTTCTATAGAGAACAACTGGTGCAAGTTTGATCAAAGTAGTCGATCGCGTTCAGAAATAACATCAAATGGAACTCGAAAAAATATTGTACACAAACACCTGGAAAATCAGGAGTGGTTCGGTTCCTAGCTGGATAAAGTGCTGAAGATGCCGAAAACAACAGTTTGTCGAGTTCTCAAAACCTACTAGGAAACCCTGAATGTGAAAAGGACTCAGTGGACCTATGAACGACCTGCGCAGCAAGCTGTTGAGGTGCGTTAAAGTCAACCCCGGTCTTTCGATCCGATATGAGGCCAGAAGGTACAACGCCAACTTTCAAACGGTGCGGAAAATCCTTGCCAGTAAACATCCAAACCGGCACATGCAGCAAAATTCCGTGACTAAAAACCGTGCAAGGCTCTTGAACGTCCGTGTTTTGACGAAACACAAGGGTTGCACTTTGATCGATGACGGAACATACGTCAAACTCGATTTTAAGCAGCTTCCCGGTCAAAAGTTTTACATCGCGACTGGAAGATAAAAGTTCATGTTTTCCGACAAGTTAACGAAGAAGGCCATGATTTGGCAAGCGATTTGCAGTTGTGGCCTGAAAATGGAACCATTCGTCACATTTTCGACGATGACATCCCATGTTTGCATCGAAGAATGTCTTTTTTTTGTGTAATTACTTTATTTGTACAGGCTCAGTCGAATAAACTTTACAGAGCCGAGTTATCCTTTGCGTTATACATTATTACTGTCTTATATTTAAAGTTAAAGGAACTGAACCGAGTACTCGCGGTCGTCTCGAGGTTAGTGGAGATTTACAATTTTTTGGATGGGAAAAGGGAAGAAGGAGGTTTTAAAGGGCAAACACGAAATTATTGCGACACCGAAAATGTCATGCCAATTTTCTTATAATGTTTAGAATCAAACCAAAATTTTAGGGTAGTTTTATACATATATTTACTTCAAAAATCAAAATAAAAGTTAATCGATGGAGCCTTGAGTGTAAAATTGAACGCATTTTCGCTTGATGCCCTCCATCAAAGTCTTTACAGTGTCATCCGGTACCAGTTTCTCAGTTTTTTTTTTCCATTTTCTTAACATGTCCTTCTCGTCTTTGACTGTCTTCTTGCTCTTCCGAAGTTCCCGCTTCATTATTGCCCAGTACTGCTCCACCGGGCGCAGCTCCGGACAGTTTGGCGGATTCATGTCCTTTGGAACAAAATGGACATAATTGGCCTCAAACCACTCCAGGACACTTTTAGAATAGTGGCATGATGCCAAATCTGGCCAAAATAGCGGAGCTTCGTCGTGCTGCTGTAAGAACGGCAAAATGCGCTTCTCGAGGCACTCAGATTTGTAGATCTCGCCATTTACTGTGCCCTTTGTCACGAAAGGCTCACTCCTCAATCCGCAAGAGCAGATGGCCTGCCAAATGAGATATTTGGAGGCGAACTTCGACATTTTCTTCTTCTTAAATTTGTCGTCCACATCGAACTTGCTCTTGCCGGTGAAAAACTCCAACCCCGGAGTTTGCTTAAAGTCGGCTTTTATATACGTTTCGTCGTCCATCACACAGCAGCCATATTTTGTCAGCACCTTCTCGTAGAGCTTCCGTGCCCGAGTTTTAGCCGTCGATTGTTGCCGCTCATCGCGGTTTGGGAAGTTCTGTACCTTGTATGTATGTAGTCCAGCTTTTTTCTTTGCATTCTGGACTCAGCTCTGCGACATGCCGATCTTTTTAGCCAAATCACGGCTTGAGACGTTGGGATTTGCTTTAATCATCCGCTTCACCTTTCCCTCCGTCTTTTTGTTCTCCGGTCCCGGTTTTCTTCCAGCTCCTTTGCAGTGGTCCAACGTCAACCGCTCCTGGAACCGCTTCAACACTCTGGAGACGGTTGAATGGTGAATGTTCAACATTTTTCCCAACTGCCGGTGCGACAGGTCAGGAAATTCCAGGTGTTTGGAAAGAATTTGTTCTCTCAACTCGCGTTGGTTCACCTCCATTTTCGTTGAATCGAAAAACACGACTTCGAGTTTGACAGCATGTACACAATACACATCAATGAGAAAGTGTGCAAAATTTGGTTGATTTTTACCCAATGGTAAAAAAGTTATGCCCTGTTGAATGTGTCGCAATAATTACGTGTTCGCCCTTTAAATGTGGTTTACGATACAACTATTTAATTAATCCTAAAGCATGAAATTATTTCTATTCATCTTGAAAACAAACATTGAAAAAAAAAACCCTCCAGATGTACAAAATACAACCTAAACACATCGAAGAATGTCTGAAAAAAAAAAGCGTTTATTGCCGTTCATCTGCAAGCAAAGGGGCAAAGTCACCTTTTTGCCCGATTTGGCCAGCTGCCACTGCTCCAAGGTGGTTCTGGAGTGGTATGCTGCCAATAAGATCGATTTTGTCCGCAAGCTAATGAATCCTCCAAATTCCCCGGAAAATTGAAAATTACTGGGCAATTTCAAAGTAGCGACTTCGACGAAGCGGTGGGGCAGTCAAGGACATTCAGTAAACGCAGGCAAAATGGAAGAAATGCGCTGATTCCGTACCCGTTTCCACTGCGCGCGTGCTGATGGGCTCCATCAAGAGGAAGGTTCGAGATTTCGTTTGAACTGGAGATATGTAACCATCTAATGCTGTAACCACAGATAAACAGACGTAACTCTTTGAAAAAGTTTTTCTTGAAAACATTGTATCTCAAACCATAGGACCTCAGTAACGACATCTCTCGGGCTTCTCGCGGAAAACAAGCTTGCTCGCTAACTCGTAAACAATGTTGCATAAAAGTTCTATAGAATGTATAGAAACGTCAAAGTGATCTGATGCCAGTGCTGCGGCGAGTAGTTCGCAGAACTGATAATATTCAAATCAACCGTTAAATGCGTGAACGAAGATACACAATGAAGTGCTACGTCTGTTTGTCTGTGCTGTAACTTTGAACTTTTAATAAAAGTACTGTAAAGCAATCATTCATTCTTATTGAATCGCGAATTACAGGTCGTATGTGTGTACCAATTTACTTTAACAATGATGCACATGAATTGAAGTTAATTGCTATATCTGATTAATAAATTATCCATACAAATTTAAAATTAATCGTTTGCTTTGCATCCCGGAGGATGATGGTGTATCTAACATATCTCAAAAACTGCCGACGTGGTATGCGTACAGCCCCTAAAGATCATTCTTCTGAAACGTATGAAACTGTTTGAAACGTAAAATCTTAATATTCCCGTAGTTTGGCCGGTTAATGTAATTTTTTTTTATAAGTAGTATCACCTCAAACTGAAATACTACCTTTGAGCTGATGAAACAATGTTTGTTAAAGAATGCTGTACAACTGATGACTACGTGACTACTATTAGGTTTCGAAAAGGAAGCTCTAGGCTTATGTGAAAATATTATAAGTTGAGTTTTGGAAGCATTGGGGGAAATCTTCCATTTTTTAAAATAAGAAGAGAAAATATCTAAACTTTTCTGCAGCCTGCTGCAAATAACACGAAGACTTCTTCATTTAGCGGAAATCCCTGTGTCATCAACGAACAAAGATTTGTGGCAGCCCTGAGGCAAATCAGGGAGGTCTGAAGTGAATATGTTATAGGCACAAGAATGCTACCCTGAGGAACTCCTGCTCTATCAGGTAGTCGATCAGATTTTGAATTTTGATAATTTACCTGCAGAGTTCTGCCTGTTAAATAATTTTGAATTAATTTATAACTAAAAATATAGAGTGGAAAATGAAACCTTTTTATTTTAACAATCAAACCTTCGTGCCGAACACTGTCGAATGCTTTTCTATGTCTAGAAGAGCAACTCCAGTTGAGTTGCCTTCAGATTTGTTTGAACGAATTAAATTGGTTACTCTTAAGAGTTGATGAGTAGTTGAATGCTCATGGCGAAATCCAAACTGCTTCTTCTTTTTCTTATTCTTCTTTTTCTTCTTTTTCTTCGCATTCCAAGCTTATTGAATATCGCATATTAGCTTATTGCGCGCTCTCAACTTAGTGTTCTAGATGCACTTCCACAGTTATTAATTGAGAGCATTCGATGCCTGTACCATTTATGCATTGGTATAATTGTGAGGCAAGTACAATCATACTTCTATGCCCAGGGAAGTCGAGAAATTTTCCAACCCGAAAAATTTCTAGACCGTGCCGGGAATTGAACCCAGCCACCTCCAGCATGGTCTTGCTTTGTAGCTGCGCCTTTACCGACTGAGCTAAGGGAGGCACCAAACGGCATTCACTACGACGGCCAATTTGCAGTGAAAACTTGAATTTCACGAAGTTCAAAAGTTCCGTGTATGGAAATCGGAAGTGGTTATCACAATAGGGGGAACCTTTTCCTTCTTGGCATTACGTCGGTAAAGTTTCCTAGAATTTTTCCTGGATGATGGATCATTCTCATCATCCGTGAGCAAATCAAATGGATTGCTCAAATTAATTTCATCAGAAGGGGGATCAAGAGATTGCCCTTTTCTTTTGTGCTTAAGTGCCATTGCGGCAGGTAAACGTTAATTCAAATCAACTTCCAAGTAGATTATTATATGAATCTGAAGGATCGAAGAGAAATTTTCCAATTCGATATCAAAGCAGGTATACCTCGGGTAGGGTCCAATCGAGAATGGAAGAGGAATAAGAGTCGAACAAGGTAGAAAATTTACAGATATATTGAGCACTGAAAAGTGCTGTTTAAATTTGTTGTAGCTTTAGTAAGCAGTAACACTTCCTTCAGCAAAAAGCAAATAGATCCGCACGGCAAGAGAGCACGATGCAGACTGAAGCGATATAGTTGGATTAGTAAAAGATTGCACTTTTTTAATAGATAAATGTCCGTTATCTGAAACCTGAAAAAGTCTTTCAATTAGGCAACTTCTACTGTAGTTATTTTGAAATTTTATTTTAGTTTATTGTTCAAAATTGAGGACAAGTATTATTGCAAGTTTTATCAAGCATAAGTCTTAATCATGGACAAGGCTGTGATAAAAACCAAAATTTCTCTTTGGGGAATTGTTTGTCCAAATGTAGAAATATATTTATTTCAATGATGGCCACCAACTGCTCAACATAAATTGAGGGATCATATAAATCATAAACCTATAAACTACTAACAAATCTTGAATGTGCAGGGGCATGAGATTAATCCGATGATTTTCTATTCAGTAAGCAAAAAGGCTGCTATCAGGCCTTGATCGAGTTATTGTAGCCATTCAAACCCGGCACCGATGAAAACGATGAAAATTTTCACAAAACACGGTGAGCTATGATTTTTTTTTAAACATGTTGGGACCTGGGTTTGATCCCAAGATTTTCTACTCGGTAAGCAAAAATGGCTGTCTGAGACAACCGAGCCCTTCATATCACAGCACACAACTTATGATGGAGAAATTCCTGACGGTGGTACCCCTTACACCAGAACAAGCCGCAGCAACCAACGATGTTTCAAACCCGGATACAAGAAGCTATTTTGGATAGGTTTTTACGTAAGATGGGCACTTAATTTATAATTTTCGTTTAGTTTTGATAATTATTTTGAATATTAGTCTAATGGTCGAACTCAAACACAAAGAATCGCAATGGAACCAGCTTTATTTTCATTTAATTTAGAAAGAACTTTTCGGAACATGTCTTCCGGAGTTCCAAATTATGTTTCAGAGTGAGCAAAACCTAAACTCACCAAACAATAAATAACACGCGATCGATGCCATTTCGCAGGGAACAAATGGAAATCGTAACAGCCTTTGACCCCCAACTTGCACATTATTTTGTCCATTGGCAAAGGAGGTTAATCAATAACGACTAAGTAGTGTGGAACCACGATTATTCCCGACACTAGCGGCTCTAGTGACGTGAAAGGTGACTAGTACACCGTAAATTGAGCGTAACAAGGCTATCAAAAACAACTCACAGAAACTAGATAGCACGTTGACGATACTACGGTGATCGGCTTTCCGGAAATCGTATGACACGGTCGTGGAAATGTCGTCAAAGACCCGATCGTGATTGTCAGCAACAGTGACAACCAAGGGAGGGTGATGATGTACTTGCTTTACTAGTGGAGAAGGTGCCGTGGAGATGAAAGGAGCGGTGTCCTGAACGCTAACGAAGCAGAGGTCCAGGCTACGGTTGTTTTCGTTGACTACGTGGTTTATTTGAGAGAGTGTTGCTGTACTATAGCAGTCGAGAAGGCTAACTGATCCTGTATGAAATACAGAGTGTACAGGGTCTGGGTAGAGAAAGCCGCTGTAAGATGGTTTCCAGAAAACACCGGGTAGATTGAAGTCGCCCAGAACGATTATCTCATCAGTTGGTGTCGCACTCTCCATTATGGTGAAAACGGACCGGCAATGGGTATCGATAAGTTCGTTGTCACGAACCCGGTCAGGTGCAATATACACCGCACATAGGTACAGTGTGCGATCGCTCAGTTCTACGGCCACCCAAACTTGTTCCACACAGTTCCACAAGACGTTTTCAATAGCTCTCGCCTTTAACCCGGAACGAACTGCCACGAGAACACCACCTCCAGTAGATTTCCGACTGTTTTTCGGATTTCTGTCACAGCGGAAAACCTCGTATTCGGATCCGAACACCTGGATGGAAAGCGTTCGAGAATCGAGCCAAGTCTCGACAAAAACGATGACATCGTAGTACACGTCCGATACAGCTAGGTGGTAGTCAAGAACACCAGAATTCATTCCGCCTACGTTTCGGTAGTACACAGATAAAAATTCTGAATTTTAATTTTGATGTAAACATTCATTCACGTAAACTTGTATTTCATTTCATGCAACCGAGCAACTTGTAAACAATGTTGTTTACAAAGATGGGCTCTTGTAAACAATATTTTCTACATTGCATGAAATGTCTCAGAACTTTACATGATTTATAAATTAAACTTATATGATATGTGACGCTCCATTTATGTGCATCATATTGAACAGAAATTTACACTACTTTTTCGAACTGTGTAGAAAATGACGTCGTGTTTACTACGGTCGGTGGTCGCACGAGGTAAGGCGTTTTCCCTGGAAGTCATGGAAATATCAGGTGGCGAATGGACATGAACAATCTCAAGTGGATACTCGCCGTAGTGAGTAGGTTGGAAGACCCCCTCTCCACATCCAACCACAGGCCCGGCACGACTATGAAGACCGGAGGCGGCAGATGGCAGGACTGGGTCAGAGGGATTGGGGGCTTCCACAATGCTTTCTACAGCGCGTCCCAGGTTCCAATTAACAGGAGTAGAAGCATTTCCTCGATCGGTGACATCCAGAGTGCTGAAATTCGACTCGGCATCAGGCAGTGAATGTTCAGAATAATATTTGTACTTGCCTGACATAGCAAGTTGGAAGACCCTCGATCCACATCCAAGCTCAGGGCCGGGACGACATTGATGTACGCTGGCAGGAATCGGCACGACTGAGTTAGAGGAACCGAGGACTTCCCAAGTGCTTTCTACGGTGCGTCCCGGTTGAAAATACTCATCGTTCGTTCCTGCGATGCGTCTATTTGTCCGAAGTGCAGCAGCAACAGGATTCACTTCATCATGGTCCGGACAGCTAATGATAACCTGGGTGCGGGAAAACTCGTCACGCAACGAAAAGCTCGAATCAAAACAGTACTTGCCTGTGCAAGCATGGTGGAAGACTCCCTTTCCACCACCAACCACAGCACCGAGACGGCTGTGATGAACGGAGGCTGCGATATGCCGGACTGGGTTGGGACGATTGGGAGCTTCCATCAGGCTTTCTACGGTGCGTCTCGGTTGAATTTCTGGAAGTATAAGCTGTCACTCCATAGGGGCAGCATTCGTCAATTGGGTGATTTTCAAGCTTCGTGAATCTTCGAACTCACGGAACTGGATACTCTCAGGCCAAGAGTCGCAAGAAAGTGCCAGGTCACGCAGTTCTTTCTTGACGCCAATTTTGAACGATACGAAGTTCAGCGTTGTTGGATCTCTACCTTTGGGTACCAGTTTGGCCACCATTGGTGTTTCACTAGCGTCCAGTGCCAGACAGTCACGAACGAGTGACGCAATATCTTCGTTCGTGGTACTGGGGTGAAACGCCGATAAATATACCCACACCTTATCCGCATTTTGGTTAACTGTTTTAATCGACTCACTGGGTGGTTTCGTGCCGCTGAGAATCGGTTTATCGTTCGAGTTAATCGAGGTCCGACGACGCTTTGGGGTGTTACGATTAGAGTTGAGACGATCCGATCTAGGCCAAGACAATGTCGATGTCGAAGCGGATGGTAGTTTCGAGTCTACTTTGGCCGCTAGGGCGGCCACTGCCGAATTCAATTTATCAATGTCCGCCTTCATCGAATCGACGGCTTCCGGTATTAAAGAGCTCTGCGCGCTGTCCCGGCTGACGATGTTGCGGAAATGACCGTTAGTGAAAAGCTCGGAACAGTGATCACACATCCAGAACACGTTTTTCTCGTACAGTCCCAGCTGGTCAAGAAGCTCCAGTTCAACCTTGGCGCAAATGATGTGAAAGGATATTCGGGAGAATTATCAATTACGTCTCCTTACGTGCAGCTCATTCATCATTTTAGGACCACCGAAATCATCTTAGCAACAAACAGTTCGATTTATTCACTTTAATAATGAGAAAGCGAAACGACGAAAGTACACTTTTCACGGGTTTCTCAGTGCTGTTACTTAAGGCAAACGGCATCTCCATATAAATCGGGTGACTTAAGTAACATCGAAAACTATTTTGATCGGAAGGTGATTACGTCAAAAAGCAATTCGACTGGTAAATAAATTTAAAAATGGGATGTGATCCTATATTCGGACAGTATTATAGTGTAATAGCAGGAGCATCGATTGACACTGATAGCTCGACTTTGTTTACCTTTGTTTGATTTGTTTGGTTCACCTTTAAGCTATTACGTTATTAATATCAACTATAGTCTGAACGTAGTACAATGTCGTCAGGGTAGGCGTGTAACATGCATGAAAAAGCTAATACTGTTTGCCACACCTTTTATTTGACCAAACTTATAAATTGATTTGAAATGTATTTAGTCACCTTTCTCACCGGGAGAGGGTATTACTTTTGCGTCTTTTCAGAAACATATGGGAATTCTGGGAGTGAATCATATTGTTAATTTATAATATTTGGTGGAACGCTCAAGAAGCTGGAGACAATCAGCCATGAACTGAGTCACCGAAGTAACCACCATGCCCACTAATTCTCCCAAACATCATATTAGTCGAACATCAGACTTACAATGTGAAAAGGGCAATAAGCAGTCATGTGGTTTACTTGGGTAGTTGGCATCAGTGCTGAGATTTGTCATTGTCACAGACAGACTTTCGCGCGATATTGACTAAATTGTTCGTCACATAGTCACTGACAGACTTGTCCTCAAAAAAACCTTCGTCAAAATCTCATTCATTTTTTCGTCAATGACAAAGCTTCACCTGGTAACAAAAAGTTTAATTTAGTACATTCTGTGTCACATTATTGTTATCCAAGTAGCTCAGGACGTAGATACTTGTTCACTAAAATGGATCCATGTAATTTTTTTGCTGAAGTCATTTAATTTCGTTACAAATTTAGCTAATAAATTAATCTACACATGTTCGTCACTGACAGCATTGTCATTGACAATTGACATGGTTTGCCTTGACTATGACTGTTAGCTCCAATGAGTGACCAAAGCAGAATTGTCAATATCACCGTGTACTGTCGAGATTTTGCAGCACTGGTTGGCATATCTCACTGAAGGACACTGGACCAAGGAGGATAAAGGTAAGGTTAGATTAGGATTAATATAGCCTGCAAGGACCCTTCAGCAGTTGCTTTTATAGATCTGGGCAATCGCGCCAATACACTATGGGGAAATTGGGGAGGAAAGGTTGTCTTACAATTAAAATAAAAGATTTGCAATATTTGTAATAAAACTTCGCACATGCAGGTTCTGTACAGTGATTGTCATAGTAATTTTCAAATAGTTTTATGAATTTGGTGTTTGTTGCACACAAGAAACACAGTTTAAGAACTAATATTTCACGGTTCCTCGTCATTTTCAATTTCTTTCCGATTACCATCATCGTCAGTTTCCAAATACAATTTTCTGTCGCCAATTTTGTGATCTGCATCCTCATAGATTAAATTTCCATCATCATCCATCTCATAGTGAATCGTATGGGTTACCGGTTCGTAGTCATGTAACACATGATCTTCGTCGTCAGTAAACCATGCCTTTTCGTCTACCAATGTCTCGATCCAAGATCTGAACGACACAATATCATTGAACACATCGTGCATACCGTCATGACAGTCTGCCGTGCCAAATGATCGTACACCTGCTAAATAGGTGTAGGTGTTGACACCGTCGTGCTGAGTGAAAAATATAGGACTGGCAGAAAGGGCACGATTGCACTTGCCGATTTTGGTAGAATCGCAATTGTACGTGCCATCCGTTTCCGCCTTTTCGGAGAGTTGACAGGGCTCGAAACAAGCAACATAGTCTTTCGTTGTGAAGTTAATACCCATTTCCAGATACGACGATCGACACTGATCGAATGGAACTAATCGCATGAGAGACGTTTTGAGCTCTTTTGGATGTTCGTCTCGGCGGTACCAGGCGGTCATGCTGTAGTACGGGACCGGCTCTTCAACCGGTGGAAGACACACTGGTTTGACGTTGTCTGGAAAATTTTCCATCATTATGACTAGTGCTACATTATGAAAAGCTTAAATACCTGTAAGGATAACATTTTTGGCCAGTCGTAGAACGTTGATGTCAAAAATGTCTTCACTTGTCTGGATTGCTTGGGAAAACAGATGCTCCTCTACTTTTACTGCTTGAATATTGCTTCTATTAGAGCTGTAAGGATCCTTGCCGACGGAACATTCTCCCAAAATAACGTGTAATCTAAAAATAGCTCTTCAATCATAAAATGTTTCAAACAAAAAAGTTGCAATTTGTCTTACAGCTCCCGATATTTTCGACTGTCGGTACATTTTGCAGAGGTAACTACAAACTCCGGATGAATCAGTACTCCATGACAATCGCTTACGTTGAATCTACCCCAAAATAGATAAGCCAGATGAGCGATCCACGGATGCTGATTGCCTGCTAGAATGTTCTTCTCCCTATCATTGGATTCTACATAGCTTCCCATACCGCAATCTTCCAATCCTAGAAGATTATGCTGCTTTGGTAAAGCATGCCTCTCAATCCATTTTTGGTAGTAAGTGATATCCACCAATTTCACGTCCTTGGCCTCTATAGTTGGTGGTCTCTGACTGACGATTCCTCTTACATGCCAAACATCATCCAACTGGAAATACATTCCACCTCCGCTATGTACACTTTCACCACTGCTTGTCATGCAATAATTCTTCTTCTTTGACGATCCATCTTGTAATAAATCAGCGCACCTTTCAACATTGCTAGCAGACACATTAGTTTCACTCAAAACATGCTTGACATCCCCTTTCTGAACCCATTTCCAACCGACAACAATTCCCTGTTGTCCTCGACCAGCTAATGCTTCCAAGCTTAGTCCAACACTTGGCCACAGGCATATCGATGAAATGTAATGATTGAACTCAATTATCGTGTCCACCTTCAACAGTGCCAGGTCATTCATTCTAGTCTGTGGGTTATAGTTTTCGTAGCGAATGATATTTGAAACGTTTGATTTCTTCTTGTAGTTTTGAGGATCCGAAAGATCTCTAATGCCCATCACGACCTGCAATTCATTCGGTTTCATTGGGATGCTTCCGTTTATATAAGTGACTTGAGCCGCTGTTAGCACGAACCACTCACTGATGATCGATCCACCGGCGATATAGTTATTGTCACTGCTGTACAAAGCCACGTGCCATGGCCAGGTTTTGAAAGGTTTGGCAACTTCTTCCTCTGTGTATCGCATTTCTCCACAAGGTATATCTGTTAATAAACGTTAAGCGGTTATACTCGAGATTCAACTCTAGTGGAAAACTTAGCCAATACTTATGGTTGATACATTTCTCAGAAAAATAAATAAAATTATTGCAAAGGAAGCAACCATTCGCACATCCATTCTGGTGAAGAAATAAAAACTAATAGTTTAGAAATCTGAACGTTTTTGATAAGAGTTGCATTCTAACGTGAATAACTATGGATGATACTCGATTTCAAATTCTTATCAGTTTACTCACAACGATCGCTTTAAAGTTTTCTTATTTCTAGATTAGCTTTTCACAACCTCCTTCACTAAGACTGAGAGATTGGCTTCATCCACTTTCAGTCAATATGAATGAGCTTCGTGCAGTTGGTGTATCTTCTGCTTCGGTGAATTGGTTTAGATCGTACTTAACCCAAAGAACGGAATGACACATTCTACCTAGACGTATTTACGTCTTGGTCTGATTTATGGACAGTTGACTGTAACTGAAAAAATAAAGGTAACCCTAAAATTGATTAATTTTTTTTGATAATTACTTTATTTTATTAGGCATGATCGAATAAACTTCACAGTGCCGAGATTTCTTTTTCGCTATACAATACATCTTAAAACTAGAGTCATAAGGTACAACACAAAAAAAAAACATTTTATCCAAAAATCTTCTTCCATCAGAACGGGGTTCCCTTCCAGTGGTTTCAAGGTATGGCAACATCGCCAAAGGGGGGCATAGCGCATCCACGGCACAAATGGGCACAAATTGTGGTATTCAGTCACACACTCATCACGAAACGGTTGCTTTTCAAAGTTGACGACCCATCGACCGAAGGAACTGCAGATGAAGAACAATGAGCACCACCAGTCTTGTAAGCGGTCACCGTAGTTGACACATTGTCTGTGATAATCGACTACCTTTGCTTCCGACACTTGCAAATCAAGCTATCAAATTACAGCACCAAACTAAAATGTCATATGAAAGGCTCTGTCATACGACACTGTTGCCGAAGACCGTCACAAATGTATGTATTTTAGTTTTTCTCATAATAAGCGCTGTTGATGTGGTGCTTGTGTGAATTCAGAAAATAGCAAGCAACTTTGTTCTAGTAATAATATTCCTGATAAAAAATGGTTTAATTTATACCAAATTAAGGAATTAGAACAAAATCACACATGTCAGATTTTTTTTTATCTAGTTCGTTTATTTGGAAGGCTCAATCGCGTTAGCTTTACGGAGCCGATAATTCATTGTTCACTGTGTGTAACAAAATTCACTTAATTCTATGTCTAGTAGGAGTTGGGCCGATTACTCGCGGCTTACTCGAGGTTAGAAGGGTACATTTTCGAAGGATAGGATCAGGGGAGGAGCTTGGGGTAGGGTTTCGTTGTCTCATCAGAGCGTTGTCGCCAGTATGAACGGTAGTGCTGTTCTAGCTTCGTCCGGAGTTCGACCGGCTATGGTGGGTGACCAGTGGGCGACGATGAGACTCATCGAGACGGGGGGACAAGACAAACAAAAACTAATAAAGAGAGACAAAAGACAAAAGGAATTAAATTATTATACTAGACATTTGAAGAAAAACATAAACGGACTGCATATAGCAGAGATCACGGGTTGCCAACACGTCTCTGATAGGAACATAGGGTTGTCTTCCTTGGGCCTCGAGGGTATTCAAAAGTCGCTCTCTGGCGGCGTCATTATCCGTACATTGCCAAACTGCGTGTTCGATGTCATCGTAACCGTTTCCACACCGACAGATGTTGCTCACATGTTAGATGATAGCTATTTGAAAATTTTCGTTTTGCTCGAATGTTGTTCTACCGTTTGTGTTGTGTAAGAGAGACGACGGTAAAGCATGAGAATACGAATACAAGCACACGACAACGAAGCGAGTATCGTAAAAAACATCAACAGATTCAACCTCTGAGCACAACACAATGGTTGCTGCCGAGTATACAGACGATTGCGTGATACACATTTATTTATTTATTGTTCCAATGATTCATTTGACACATGGTTGTCTTAATGAATTAAAATAGTATAGTTAAAACAAAAACAGGACACATTCTAATTCAAGACAGTCTTCTAATAAAAACAGTTAACGGCACATTACATTCAAACAATGCATAGACGTCATTAAACGGTCGGACATTGTCCCGTAGATGGGCAGCATCACGCCCGAAACCGGTCGACAGTAAGGTAAATTTTAATTTATTTTAAAGTTGTAAGAACGATAAGTGTTGTGTCTTGTCTCGCGTCGCGTCTTGTGAATGTCATTAAACGCATTAGCGACGGCTCGGGTAGGTTCATTCAACCCATATTGCCGATTACGGGCTGCGAGATGTACAAAATTACGCTGTCTAATCACTCTCTCAGGTGCGTAAAAGAAAAGCTGCTGAAGTAATTCGGGGGAATCAATCTCGCTGCTAATAATCTTAGCAGCAAACACAGTTTGAGCGTTCCGTCTTCTTTGTTCCAAGATGTCAATTTCAAGCAGACGACAGCGATCCACGTAAGACGGCAAGTTAGCCGTGTCACGGCAAGGCAGATGACGAAGCGCGTAGCGAACAAACTTTCTCTGTACACTCTCAAATATGGCTATCCAGCATGCTTGGTATGGGCACCAGACGACAGCACTTTACTCTAAAATTGAACGTACTAACGAACAATACAGCGCCCGCAGGCAAAGCGGATCGCGAAAGTTTTCAGATATTTTGAACATAAAGCCAAGCTGCCTGTTAGCTTTAGTCAGGATGTCATTATAGTGCTGTTTGAAGGTCAATTCACAGTCGAGTGTTACTCCCAAATCTTTGACCTGGCTAATCATCTATAATGTTTGCCCGGAAATGGAATAATCAAATATTATCGGGTTTTGTTTGCGGTGAAATGATATCACGTTGCACTTGTTGATGCTAAGCGTCATGAAATTACGGGAGCACCAACTCTGCATACGATCCACAATCATCTGCAACTCCTCACAATCAGCGATGCAATTGAGAACCGCATACATTTTGACATCGTAAGCGTAGAATAGCCGGCATCCAGGTGGCAGTAGACACGTTGACGAAAAGCGAAAACAGAAGGGGTCCCAGATTACTTCCCTGGGGAACGCCGGAAACGTTCGTGAACACTTCAGAATGAGAAGCTCCAATCTTAACGCAAAGCGAACGGTTCGTAAGGTAAGATATGAACCACGAGATGAAGGATCCAGACACTCCGAGTTTCTCAAGCTTGCTCAAAAGAAGGTTGAGGTCTACTCGGTCAAATGAAGCCTTGAGATCAGTGTAAACCGCGTCGATTTGTCCGCCAGAGTCCATTGTCCGAACGCAGAGCGACACGAATTCGGTCAATTTGGTTGCAGCTGACCATTTTGGGTAGAATCCATGCTGAGCCGTGGAGATGTAATTTTAACAAGAGCAGTAGAGCGCCTCATTGATGATGATCTCGCATACTTTGGAGCAGCAACATGTAACGTGATTCCTCTGTAATTCTGGACATTCATTTTATCGCCTTTCTTGTGGACGGGGAACATGAACGAAAATTTCCACGCCTCAGGAAATTTCCTCTCCTGTAGAGACAGATTAAATAACTTCACCAAGGGAGTGAGCAACGACTCCGAACACAGCTTCAGAACGGACGCAGGAATGCCGTCTGGCCCGGCAGCAAACGAGAATTTCAACCTTTGACGAGCTAGATTGACGGTATGTTCACTGATGTGAAACGGACGGAGCTCAAATGCATCTGTTGGAGAATCGCTTATAGCAATCGTGACTTTATTTGGTGAGGCCGAAGATTCATTGAACGAACTCAAAAGCAAGAAGGCGGCATTTCTCCGGTTCAGATTCAGCGGTTTGCTCACCGAGATGAACTGACAATGGTAAATCGACTTTGTTCTTTTAAGAGTTTACAAACGACCAGAAACGCTTTGGATTTCTGCAAAGAGATGATTGCGTGCGGAAGACATATCGTCGATACAGGAATCTGTTGCATTTCCTATAGTCGTTACTTGTGCGGTTGAACTTCTGCTGCGTAATGTACGAACGATTTTGGCAGTTTCTTCGTATCGATTTAGCTCTATACCGTTTCAGTCGACGCAAGTGACCGTTAGAGCACGGTGGCTTTGGTACGGGGCGGGCAATAGATACAAATTCAGCCACGATATCCCAAATCATTTGACTGAAATATTCAACGGCATCGTCAACACATTCAGCTAATTCTAATGGTCGCCATTCGATACCGGAAATAGCAGCGCTAATCGCAACATAGTCGGCTCGACGGAAATCCAGTGTCCGATTATTTACGGAACAATCCTCAAAAACGACTGGCGCTGGGAGGTTCATCAGGACGTCTAAAGCAGGGTGGTCTGCATCAAGAAAGATCAGAGGTTCTATGGCTTCCGAAACGGTGCATGCAGCTTCGTTCGACAGAACAAGGTCTAGCAAGCGAGCGATCCTATTCAATACACCATTGATTTGCGTGAGGCCATGTTAAGCGAAACCGTCAATAAGCGTTGAACTAGCAGCCGATAGAACCAATTGAGGCTCAACCTGGAAATACCCATCGTACGACTTACTCCACCGGAGCAAAGGCTGGTTATAATCTCCGAGCTGCAGAACATAGTCATTGAATTCCAAATTGGAAACAATAGCACCGAAGGAGTTCACATGATCCTGAGTACCAATGACATCGTTGCGGCGGTCAGGAAGTAAATAGATCACGCCTACACTAATAACTCGACTTGGCGTAGTGATTCTAACCCACAGCTGTTCTAGAGCATCGGAACAGGTGTCGGATCGATACAACTGTTCCAACGAGATGAAACAGCGATTAGGACACTTCCACCACGGGTTTTTGCACTGTTGGTCTGTGCGATAAACCGAAAAGGCATTTCCGAACAGTTGAGCACTGTAAAAACAGTCATCGAGCCATGTCTCCGTCAATACAATACAGTACATCGAGCTATATGTATGTCTGCTCGTCTCGAAAGCTTAGAGAACACTGAAAATTGATTGATTTGGAAAATATGCATGCTACATTTCATCCTCTCATATTTCGATGTCCTCGATGGTGGCTGGCTGATCTATGAAATAATGAACTGGTACTTTTCAAACTAATTTTTTGAACTAAATAGAGACTTGCCTGGAATAGAGACCTTCTGGCCGACGCAAACGCCTGATCGGCGACGATGGTACACCTGACCCGATGTTGATAATATGTAGGAACTTGCTGACGAACTACGATGACCTTGGTTGGACTGCTACATAGCTGAGACCGTTGAACGAGTTGGCCTTACCCACCTACGACCACTGCGTAGAGCTCTGGAGGATAAATAGCGGACGCTTTTCTTCCTCGTCGTTGTTTCGTGTAAGTGTACCTCAAATTATCAAACGTGGGAATTTGTTTAGATGGGTTTCTTAGCAAGCAGTCCGCGTGACTGCTCTGGCGACTAATGCCACTGAATTTATGTTTGGACATGCTAAACTAGGTTCAGCCCGACTGCTTCATGCACACCTCATGTAAATAGAACCACCAACAGAACAAGACAGGTTACCTCGACTTTTGGAGACATCATCGGAATAGTGACATCCACGGTTTCGACAGACTGGAGTTGAAGCTCAGGGAAATTGTGGCTACGAATGAAAAATGGGTCGATTACCTTTTTGAACTGGCGGTCAGATACTCAGGACCCGGGGATGACCGCAGGACTTGGCAGGTGATTGGGCGATTGGCAGGTGTCCTAGCGATCCGAGTGTTCTCGCACCGCGTAGCTCGGACTGGTGATGATTACGATTTTTTTTAAATTTTTCTTATTTGTTCCAAATTACAGTAAATAATATAGTGCCTTTCCGTTTTTGGCAACACCCGTTTTTGGCAACAATATATTTGATTAATGTGTTTCTGCAAATTTCTAGTACAGTAATTTAATTCCTTGTCTTTTGTCTCTCTTTATTAGCTTGTGTTTGTCTTGCCTCCCGTCTCGATGAGTCTCATCGTCGCCCACATAGCCGGTCAAACTCCAGACAAGTTTAGAACCGCACTACCGTTCATACTGAGGCAACGAAACCCCACTCCCAAGCTCTTCCTCTGATCATATCCTTCGACAATGTACCCCTCTAACCTCGGGTAAGCCGCGAGTATTCGGCCCAACTCCTACTAGATATAGAAATAAGTGAATTTTGTTAAAAACAATGAAATATCAGCTCCGTAAAGCTAACGCGAATGAGCCTTCCAAATAAACGAACTTAAAAAAAAAACTGGGTGAGAAGCATACTTAAACGATGGGATGTGAGTGGATCCCAAATGGAGCCTGGTGGAATATCTTGGAGCGAAGAGAAGCTAAAGCAAAAGCTGGCGAGTACCAGAGAAGCCTAGAACAAATTCCGTCAACGGTATTCGGCTCTAGAAATGGAACCCAAACGTTCTTACAAACGGGGCAATCGAACGTAGTTGGCCTGCCTGGAATTACAATAATCTAAAGCTGCGTGAATAAAATTGAAACTTTTAAAACAGTCTGGTCAAAAGTGGCTTTTTTGCTATTATAATAAATTGATCGATTGCTTTAGTGGAACAAGAATGATCGGCATCATTAGAACGCATTATAATGGTGTATGCTGTAAGTATAAGAAAACGCTTTCACGCCAACGAGCGCAAAGTAAGAATTAATATTATGAAAATAGCTGATTGCTTGTCAAGATAGTATTAGGCATGGAACGATTTCAGATACACTATTGAACCACAAGCTACACCACTAATCTGCGAGTTAAAATTTACATTTGGTTTCAGTACATCAGCTACTATGAAAGTACTAGGATTAGCTACATATGGAATCATCGTATTCTTTCATCTATCCATCGCGCAGACTAAGAAGAGAGGTAGGTTTGAAATCATTACGCTGAATCACACACTTACAGCATCGTTGAACTTTGCAACAGGCATACGATGCGGTGAAACAAAGATGGTCAGCGTTCCTGGCTCCGATGAAATAATAGACATTTGGCCATGGCACGTTGCGCTCTACAACAAAACGGCTGATTATATAGCAGGAGGATCGATCATCAACGAGTGGTTCATCCTGACGGCAGCTCATGCTACGTTTCGTGATGAAAAGATTCCCGTGCAACCGTCCGAATTGTTTGTTGTGGCAGGAATCAGAGATCTTTCAATTCCAGATGCTGCCCAATATTTTACCGTCGAAGATATCATTCGGTATGAACATTACAACCTGCGAACGCGAACAAACGATGTAGCGTTACTCAAGTTGGAAACTGCGATCGAGTATAGTTTCCACGTCTCTCCAATTTGCTTGTGGCCCGAAGGAGGACCTAGCTTGGAAACGCTAGCCCGCCAGCAGGATCAGGGCATTGTCGTCGGTTGGGGTCTCTCGGTAAACGGGACGTTTTCCAATGTCTTGCGAGAAACTAGTTTGTCGCTGATTAGCTTCGAAAGCTGTGCTGAGCACACCAAGTCGTTTCAGCCTCTGTTGGCGAAGGGTAAAAACTTCTGTGCTGGCAATCGGGGAGGAGCAAGCGTTTGCAAGGGAGATAGTGGTGGTGGAATGTTCTTCTATTTCAAAAACACGTGGTTCATCAGAGGAATCGTCAATCAGGGAACTCCTACGCAGGACACCCGTTATTTATGCGACCCGAAAAAGGATGTACTGTTTATGGATGTGACTTATTATCAGAAGTGGATCGAAAGGCACGCTGCTCCGAAGCGGCATAATCTTTTAGGACTGAAAGAATGCGGAATGGGTCACTTCGAGGAAACCAACGTGAGGCACATCAAGTTTGTTCATTCCGAGCAACATCCTTGGGTTGCTCATTTGTACTACTCATACTGGAATCGGTTCAACGTTAGCGATTGCCATGGCGTGTTGATTCATCCGGAGTTTGTGCTCGCACCGGCAAGATGTGTTAATCATAAACATGATCGGAAGCTGTAAGCACGGAATGATTCGGTTTCGGAGAGATTGCTTATCTGATTGGAATCAATTTCAGGTTACATGTGGTTCTAGGTGAAGAATTGATTGGCCCAGATCCGTTCAGCAAGGACTACAACTTTCAAACAATCAAAGTTTCCGAAGTCTTCATAAATGGACGATTCGATAGTGGAAAAAATGGCTACGATGTCAGCTTATTGCACTTGGCACAAAGCGTTACCTTAGGAAGTAAATACCTAATGGCAAGTTTGATTCAATCAAAACAATTATGGCAATTTTATTCTGTTTCAGATAATACAAGACCAGTTTGCTTGCCATCAAAGTACGAACTCAATCCATACTTTAATTTGGCCGCCTGGTATCGCCGTGATGATCATCCCAAGCAACTGAAGTCGTCTCTCATGAGGTCAATTCGGTTCAACTACTGCAGTGCAATGTACAAAAAGCAGAACATCAACATCACTGAGGAGGATCATCTCAATTGCTTCCAACGATGCGAGATGTCCAGTATAGTCCAATCAGATGGCACGTACAGCTGCGAGTACAGTGAAGAAAAAGGGTGCAAAATTCCCATTTCCGGTGCCCCCCTATTCTACACGAAACACGACGGAATAAACACGTACACCTATCTATTTGGCATGCGATCGTTCGGATCGGCGGATTGTGTCGACAAAATGAGTGAGGTGTACAGCGATGTGGTCAGTGTGGGACCATGGATAAGGGATCTTGTTACAAAGCACACACGCTCCAGTGATGATGAACGTGATTCGACTGGTGGCATGAAACGAACGTTTACGAATAAGAAACCCAGTTCTTCCTGTCTCTTTCAAGTAGAATAATTTTGCCCAACAGTAATTTATGTTTGACAATGAAGATTTACTTTACTTTGTTTAACCATGGCTTTGTTTAGGGTCCTACTGTATTTGTTATTAAATTAATTAATAAAAAAAACTCGAAAAAACAGCTTACGTTTGAAAGAAAGGACAATATTATTCACCTTAAACTACCAGTACTCGCATATTAGTCCCGTTTGGAAAATGACGATTGAAGATATTTGTATAATTTACAGTTTTTTAGCTACATCTAAGGACTGTTCATTAATGAAAGTAGACACCTGTTTCTCAAAGGAAAATATTAATTTTCGCACACATTCATAAGTTTACTTTATATTAATGAAAATTAACATACATATCAAGAGCTACATGTGAAAAGGGCATACAAGCTTTTTGTAAACAAACCTTTGTAGGCCCTTTTCTCGCCAACCGAGAAGTTGCCCACGCAAACCAACAACATCATCGGGAAGGGTAAAGATTCCCCTACCCGATGATGATGATGGTTTGCGTTGGTGTCATATGGGTGGCGAGAAAAGGGCATAAGAAGGTTTGTTTACCAAAAGTTTGTATGCCCCTTTCACATGTTGTTCTTGATATGACCAATTTCACGTGAGTTTGAATGTTTACTTCTCATTTCTGAAGAACGCTCGGACTTTTCTCTTGATACCGCTCATTAGATTCTGCACAACTTTCTTCTTAAATTTTCGTTGTGCTGCAGACCAAATTTTCTTGAAGCAGTCAACAGAGCTTGCTTCTCTTCCATCTCTCTTAAGATGTCGTTTAATTATTGCCCAGTATCTTTCGATAGGACGCAGTTCAGGTCAGTTTAACGGATTTTGGAGCATCTCCAACGTAGCAGAAGCATAGTGAGCAGATCCCAGATCTGGCAAAAAACAATGGAGGATCCGTATGCTTTCGGTTAGAGCTTCCATACCGGGATGAAAATCCCGGGATTAATATATTTCCCGGGATTTCCGAATCCCGGGAAATTAATTTAAAAATCCCGGGATCGCGTGTACCCCGGGATTTTTTTAAATTTGAGACTCTTTTACCACTATAAATCTTTCTTGGAATATCTGTAGTAGAATTTGAATCCAGAACTTTCACATCTTATGAAGTATATCTCTTCCCTTCGTTTGCCATTCATTCTGATTTTTCGAAAGAATTGCACACAGACACCACTTTTTGTATATGATCGTTGTACAAGAAGCACTCGTGAAAAATACGATCTAGCAGTGAAACAAACCGTGAACATTTTGATTCAATCAGGTTGAGCATCGTGAGATGACCATCATTCATAGTTGATCAAAAACCATTGGAATGCATTGTTAAGATGGTTGGAAGTACGTAGTACTAGTCTCAACTGATGAAAAGACTCAGTATTTGCAGTTTATGGAGTCACCGGCTTCTATCTTGGCTTCCATAGCTCTCCCTGGCTGTCATTCGTTACGTTGAAAGGTATGCATTACCTTTACCCATTATTATGTAAGTATTTTGCCTAAAGCACGGCAAAATAGTTTTTACAAATAAATTCATGAGAGAAATCATCCACCATAATCATCATGATCTGCACGGACTATTGCGAAATTTGGCTGACAATCATAATATCACGTCCCATTATTGAACTTCTTAGATGTCAAGAGACATTCATTTGGTTTCAGATAACTTCATAGAAATTCGTGGAACCTCGTAAAACTTCAGGGATCAGCATAGATCTTCAGGATACTTCGTAGAATGTTTAACAACTTCGTGGACGATGATTACGGAATGAATAAAAATTGAATGATTTAAAATTCGTACAAGTACAACAAGCTGGGCAGAAATTCAGTTGTACCTATCGAAAAATTAAAAGATGTAAGCTATGGAAAAATCTTTGAAGTACTGGATACTTCGAAGAAGTTGACGAAAAATCCCAGAATTTCGTAGAATATTCTACATATTCAGAGAACTTTATGTAGGCTTTGAGTTCATGGAACTAAGTTTAAGTTCAAGAACTTTCTTGAAAGTACACGAATCTTCGTATAACTGATATTCATGGATTTGTGATGATATCTTTGGATAAAGGGTGATACGGTCAAAATTTGGTCAATATCAACTTGACGTATTTCTTTCAATTTTGCATTTAAAAAACCTGAACACCCCTCATTTTGAAGGTGTGTGTGTGTAGAATGTTGCTCCTATTTTGATTTTGGAATTCACTCTTCAGTTGTCAAAATGCCGTCCAAGCAAGAAGAGCAGCGTATCAAAATTTTGCTCGCGCATCGCGAAAATCCGAGCTACTCGCACGCAAAGTTGACAAAATCGCTAAAAGTTGCCAAATCAACCGTTACAAATGTAATTAAAGTGTTTGGGGAACGTTTGTCGACAGCCAGGAAGTCTGGATCGGGGGGAAATCGAAAAACGGAAGCCGCTGAGACGACAAAGAGAGTTGCCGGTAGTTTCAAGCGAAACCCTAACCTCTCTCTCCGAGATGCCGCAAATAAGCTGGGTGTATCGTCTACAACCGTGCATCGAGCCAAAAAACGAGCCGGACTATCGACTTACAAGAAGGTAGTGACTCCAAATCGCGATGATAAACAAAATACGACGGCCAAAGCGCGATCCCGGAGGCTGTACACGACGATGCTGACGAAGTTTGACTGCGTGGTAATGGACGACGAAACCTACGTCAAAGCCGACTACAAGCAGCTTCCGGGACAGGAGTTTTATACGGCAAAAGGAAGGGGAAAGGTAGCAGATGTTTTCAAGCACATGAAACTGTCAAAGTTCGCAAAGAAATATCTGGTTTGGCAAGCCATCTGTACCTGTGGCTTGAAAAGCAGCATTTTCATAGCTTCCGGGACTGTCAACCAAGAAATTTACGTGAAAGAGTGTTTGAATAAACGTCTGCTGCCTTTCCTGAAGAAACACGGTTGTTCCGTACTGTTTTGGCCGGATTTGGCATCTTGCCATTACGGTAAAAAGGCCATGGAGTGGTACGCCGCCAACAATGTGCAGGTGGTTCCCAAGGACAAGAACCCTCCCAACACGCCAGAGCTCCGCCCAATTGAGAAATACTGGGCTATTGTCAAGCGGAACCTAAAGAAGACAAAAAAAAACTGCTAAGGGCGAGCAGCAGTTCAAGGCAAACTGGCTTTCTGCGGCGAAGAAGGTGGACAAGGTGGCTGTACAAAATCTGATGGCAGGGGTCAAGCGTAAGGCCGGACATGTTGTTAAATCGGATGTCCCTAGTATTGAAGAAATCTCTTTTATTTAATCATTCTTCTAAGGAGATGAAACATAGATTTCAGAACATCGTTTAAAGAAATTACGATCATACGAATATTAAAAAAAATTACTATCTTTATTGACTTCCCGGGATCCCGGGATTCCCCGGGATATCAAATAAATATTTCCCGAATCCCGGGATAGTGGAAACCACCGGGAAATGGAAACTCTACTTTCGGTAGATGGGTAGAAGCCGTTTTTTGATTCATTCGTTTCTTTCATTTTCACCATTGATTGTGCCCGTTGTGAAATACGAAGAACTCTTCAAGCCATAGGAGCAAATGGCTTGCCACACCAAAAACCTTTTTTCCAAATTTTTCGGTTCGGATTCATGGCACATCATCAGGCACATACACTAACTTTACATTACTGGAGTCAGTAAAAATTTTCTGGGTTTTTAATTTCGGGTCGCCCAGTAATCATCACAGGAATACCCAAGTAACCAAAAGTTCTGATAAAAGGCTATTTGTGGCTTAAGCAGCTTGGTTGGTGGTGGTCTATAGAATTCTAAGCTGCCTCATTTTTAAGTCGTTATAAGAACTTGAAAGTTCCGGTATCATAATTGAAGAGCATTCTAAGCAGGTTCTGACGGAACTTGAACGGAACTTTTAGAAAATAAATTAAAAAAGGTTTTTGTCCTCTACACCAATTCTATATTTAGTTCATACTTTTATGAAAGTTATTTCTTAAGACAGGTATTAATGAGTATTAATTTATCAGCATTAGTAGTAGAATTGGAGCTGTTTGAAGAATTAAATCCAGTCCTTCTGCGTGAGAGCCCCAGCATGAACCGCTGCGTCATCTGAGATATGTTAAAGTGAGCTGTTGTCCCGCCTACTGTTGGAGTTTTCAGTGCCAGCTGACTGACTTGAATACGAAACACAACACCTTGATGAATTTTAAATTGGTGTTTGCCCGCATGGTATTCCAACACATTTGTAGCGCAGTGGTTAGCGTTCGTAGATCCCATGCCGAATACATAGATTCGAATCCAGAAAATTACTTTTTAGTTTTTTTATGTTTGGATAGAATGTAGATGCACTGCATAAATATAAGAATTATGATTTATTCGGGCCACTGATCATGTCATATTTACGTACATAATTTTTTTTTTTTTTTTAATAATCCATTTATTTGTCAAGGCTCAAATGCGTTAGCTTTGCGGAGCCGAATATTTTTTACATTATTGTGTGTGAATATCATTTTCTTACAACTAATGTTAGTAGAACGGGGGCCGATTACTCGCGGTTTACTCGAGATTAGGGATTACATTTATTGATCATTTGGAGGGAGGACAAGGGAAAGCATTTTGAACTAATTTAAAACTTAAACGTAAAGGATGACTAAAACACAAAACACTAAACACATACATCAACAGCTTTAAGAAAGTCGTAAATAAGCTTCATAGTGTCGATATCACGGCAAGCCAAGACGTCTCTAATTGGCTTAATGGGGTGGTTTTCCTCGGACCCTAAGGGAATCACACAGAACGGATCTCGCCTCATAATGCAAGGAACAGGACCAAACAACATGCTCGATGTCGTGATAACCGTACATAAGTTGCTGTCGGCGAGCGTAATACGGAAGACGTGGGCGTTTAACGAACAGTGATTGGACATGAGCCTGGACATTACACGAATAAAATCACGACTCATATCCAACCCTTTGAACCAGGGTTTGATCGACACCTGTGGGACAATAGAATATAGCCATCTTCCCAGATCACCATCATTCCACTTTTGTTGCCAGTTGGCGAGGACTTGCTGACGAGAAATCGTGAAAAATTCGTGGTAGGCGATTTGTCGCTCGTAAATATCGCCTTCCATAGCGCCCACCTTGGCCAGCGAGTCCGCTTTCTCATTGCCCGGGATAGAGCAATGAGAAGGGACCCATACCAATGTGATGACATGTGAGCTGTTTGATAAAGCACTCAATGACGATCGTATTTCCTGGAGGAAATACGCCGAGTGCTTCATCGGCCTCATTGAACGCATAGCCTCCAGGGAGAGCTTAGGCTATCCGTAAAAATGAAATAATGGTCAGGTGGAAGTGAGACAATACGCTCTAACGTGTACGATATAGCTGCTAGTTCAGCAACATATACCGAACACGGCTTTTGAAGCTTGTATGAGGCGCTATGAAGATCGTGGAATACTCCAAAACCAGTGGACGCATTTATCACCGACCCATCTGTGAAAAATCTCTTCTCGGACGTGGCGGTATTTGTTCGCAAAAAAAGTTGGGACAATCAGGGCACGGTGAGGCTCTGGAATTCCTTGAATCTCCTGCCTCATTGTGAGATCGAATCTCACGGAAGAACCACTGAAATGATGGGAGACAGCGCGATTGGGGTTGAACGAGGAGGGGCCGATGTCCAGAGTCATGTACTCGTAGTACAAGCTCATGAATCGTGTTTGAGGATTCCGCTCTAGCAGCTTCTCAAAGTTTTCGATCACCAGCGGGTTCATGACTTCACAGCGGATGAGGAACCGGAACGATAAATCCACAAAACGATTTGTTAAGGGGAGGACGCCCGCAAGAACTTCAAGACTCATGGTATGCGTCGATTGCATACAACCTAGCGCGATTTGAATGCAACGATATTGAATCCTTTGGAACTTTAATATTTGCGTTTCCGCCGCCGATTGAAAGCAGAATATGTTAATATGTCAAAAATAATTGTACATTCAGTAAATCTAGATAGAGCTGAAATTAGGGCGAAACAGCTTTTGTAAACAATGACTTCTTTCGATGATTTCTAGAAATTTAAGACTCGCCAACGTAAATCAACAGCACCATCGGGTAGGGCAAGACTTCCCCTATCCGATGGTTATGTTGATTTGCCTGGTCGTGCCTTGAGTTCCTAGAAATCATCGAGAGAAGTCATTGTTTACAAAGGCTGTTACGCCCTAATTCCAGCTCTATCTAGAAATGGTTAGAGTTGCGTTAAGCAATGTTAACTGGAAAGCCCAGTATTTTTGTTTATTTTGCGGTAGTTTAACTGACTAGACAGTTATTTGATTCATTATTGTACCGTGTTACCTAGTTACACACTCATTTTAGATTACTGAAGTCAGTAAAATTTTACTGGGTTTTTGAACTGCGGACCACCCAGTAATTAGATCAGTTGCAATTTTGAATACCACACTTCAAGTAGCAGTAAAATTGAAATGAAAAGTTGAAATATACTATCTGTTATGTAATGTATATAAAACTATTCTCGGGAGAATTAACCAATGAGCTTCTTACTTATGATGGAAATAATGTTTATGATTGCTGCAGCATAAAATTCATCAAATGCTTTCATGCCACATGATCAATAATGTTGTTTCGAAATTTTACAATACTTTAACTGTATACGGTATCATTTGGCATACAGAAGGAACATCGCGAACAAAAACTAATGATAATACAGAACATCATCTATTCATTAGCTACTTACCTGAGTTTGATCAGTTTCCTATGTAAAAGTTACAGTTAACTATACATAATTACGTGGCAGAACTTTGTTTTTCCCAAACATGCAACATCTGCAGTGTGTCAAAGTGTCAAATTGAACGGTCCAAAATTGGTCGACTAAAATTAGGTGTATTTTTTTTAATCGTGCGCTTAAAAAACTTGAACACCTCTCATTTTGAAGGTTTGTGTGTACGGAATATTACCTCTATTTTGTTATTTCCATTTACTATTCAGTTGTCGAAATGACGTTGAAGCAAGAGGAACAGCGTTTCAAAATTGTGCTCGCGCATAACCCAAATCCCAATTTTTCCTGCTTGGCAAAATCGCTGAAAGTGGCCAAATCGACTGTGGGTCATTTTCGGCGGTCACCAGTGAGCCCAAATCCACGAACTCCTCGATCACCTCGATTTCGTCACCGTCAATCGGAACTCGTGGTGGGAGACTAACATTGTCTTCCTTAGAACCTCTTCCTTTCATGTATTTTGTCTTTGATGCGTTGATGGCAAGTCCAATCCGCCTAACTTCAGCCTTCAGTCTGATGTACGTTTCCACCATCGTCTCAAAGTTCCGTGCCATGATGTCGATGTCATCGGCGAAGCCAAGAAGCTGGATGGACTTCCTGAACATCGTGCCACTCGTGTCTATCCCAGCTCTTCTGATCACACCTTCTAACGCGATGTTGAATAGCAGACACGAAAGCCCATCACCTTGCCGTAACCCCCTTCGAGATTCAAAGGGACTCGAGAGTGTCCCCAATAATCGAACAAGGCACATCACTCGATCCATCGTCGCCTAGACCAATCGCGTCAGTTTATCCGGAAATCCGTACTCGTGTATAATCTGCCATAGCTGATCTCGATCGATTGTGTCGTATGCGCATTTGAAATCGATGAACAAATGATGTGTGGGCACGTTGTATTCGCGGCATTTCTGCAGAACCTGCCGAACCGCGAAAATTTGGTCCGTGGTAGCGCGGGCACCCACCTGGTATTGCCCCACGAACTCTCTTGCAAATGGTGACAGGCGGCGGCATAGAATTTGGGAGAGTACCTTGTAGGCGGTGCTCAGCAGTGTGATCGTGCGGTATTTGCAGCAATCCAACTTGTGACCCTTTTTTTTGTAGATTGGACATACGACACCTTCCATCCACTCCTCCGGTAATATCTTCTCCTCCCAAATCTTGGCAATTTACCAGTGCAGCATTCTAGCCAGTGCTTCACCACCGTATTTTAATAGCTCACCTGGTAGTTGATCTACACCAGTTGCTTTGTTATTCTTCAGCCGAACTATCTCCTCCTCAACATCTTGAAGATCAGGGGCCGGTAGCCTGTCGTCTTCTGCGCGTGCTCCAAGATGTGTTGCCGTGCCACCTCTGTTTTCTGCTGCTTCACCGTTGAGATGCTCGCCGTATTATTGATTCCACCTCTCAATCACCTCACACTCGTTTGTGAGAATGTTACCGTCCAAGTCCTTGCACATATCTACTTGCGGCACGTAGCCTTTGCGCGAACTATTTAGCTTCTCGTAGAACTTCCGTGTGCCGTTTACGCGGTACGGATTTTTCATCGCCTCGCGATCTCAGTCTTCCTGCTGACGCAAACTGTCTGTATCGCTCCACATTCAATCTCGTGCGGTGATGCAGTATTCTCGCCCGTGCTGCATTCTTCTCCTCTACTAACAGTTTGCATTCACCGTCAAACCAGTAATTTCTTCGGTCCGGGATCGCAGTACCTAGTGTCACTGCAGCAGTACTACCTATAGAGGAACGGATGTCCCTCCAGCCATCTTCAAGAGAACCTGGGCACCTGCGTCCTGTAGTTGCTCAATGTTGGGTCGCGGCGTTCAACTTCGACGGGTGTTATGCACCGTCGAGAGTTTTGCGTGCATGCATACTGTAACTAGGTAGTGGTCCGAATCAATGTTCGCACTGCGGTACGTGCGGACGTTGATAATGTCAGACACGAGTTTCCCATCGATTAGAACGAGATCGATTTGGTTTTCTGTGTGTTGGTCAAGTGATCTCCAGGTGGCTTTGTGGATATCTTTGTGAGGGAAAAAGGTACTTCGAACTACCATACCCCGAGATGCTACAAAGTTCACGCATCGTTGGCCGTTGTTGTTCGATACGGCATGCAGGCTGTTTGGCCCGATTGCCAATCTTTACATTGCCTCCCGTCCTACCCGAGCGTTCATGTCGCCAATTGACGTCCCGTTGCGAACAGCCGTCGTACACCTGCTCCAGCTGCGCATAGAACGCTTCTTTCTCGTCGTCGGGTCTCCCTTCGTGTGGGCAGTGCACGTTGATGATGCTGTAGTTGAAGAAACGGCCCTTAATCCTTAACTTGCACATATTCGCGTTGATCGGCTGCCAACCAATCACGCGTTGGCGCATCTTACCCAGCACTACAAAGCCGGTTCCCAGCTCGTTGGTGGTGCCACAGCTCTGGTAGAAAGTAGCCGCTCGATGCCCGCTTTTCCATACCTTTTGCCCCGTCCAGCAAAGTTTCTACAGTGTTACGACTTCGAAGTTGCGTGGTTGAAGTTCGTCATAGATTAACCTATCGCAGCCCGGGAAGCCGAGCGATTTGAAGTTCCATGTTCCGAGTTTCCAATCGTAGTTCTTATTTCGTCGCGTAGGTCTGTGCCGATTTTTCCGATCCGTATTTATTTCTTCAGTATTTGCAACTTTAAATTTATTTTTCCAGGGCGGCTTGTTGGGCCTGCCCCAACCCCCTGTCTCGCCGGGGGACCATCGTGCACAGCTCTGTTTAAAGTCCCACGCTGGCACTAGGACGGTGATCAGCCGCTCCTAACATGATGAACAGACGCTTGGGTTTGGTGAAGCATTTCCTCTATCACCGTACTCTGGCTACCACGTCAGTGTTCGCGTCGCACCTCTTCACTTTACTATTGCTGGACTGGCAACATTGCCCAGACTACGCCACCCAGCTGTGTCCATGTTTCAGCTGGTAGTCTTTTGTTATCATATGACTCGGGGAGGCGTGAAGTAGGAATTTGTGAGGACCAGAGCTAGGTATTCCGCTCCTTCCAGGTAGTCAACTCACCATTTTGTAGCCCAAGATCAAACGAAGCTATACTAAATTGCCGTAGACTCTAGGTATCCGAAAGTTCAGCCAAGAGAAAGCTAGCGCTACTACAGCCTTGTTTTGCATTGCTCCACGTTGCATTATACAACCGCAGAATAAAAAAACTCAGGTCACTATTTAGTATTTTTTTTTCGATACTTCGCAAATAACAGCGTGAACATAAGGAAATTAGAGAATAAATTTACCCAGTCTACGAGTAAAAATGTCATTGATTTCCTTCAGACTCTAGCAGATTTTCGTGGAAATTCAAAAAAATTTACTAAGTCTATGAGTGATTTGCGATTTTTGTGAATTTGAGTCAAAATCAACAGACGAATACATAAAAGTGATATTTTGAGTGCAGCGAAATTATGAGGGGCGTTAGTTAATCTACAAAACCAGATTGGATCGAACTCTATGCTATATTGAAGAGAAAATTGAGTTCAAACTTATGCTTGATAGATGCGTTGGTCATGAAGGATGAAGGTTATGTAGAACGAACTGGTGCCAAGGTGGATATTCATTCCAACACTAGTGTAGTTTTAAGATTCAGAAGTGGTTCAATCAACTGGATCGCTAGAAAGCAGCAATGCGTTAGCTTGCAGATGCAGAGTACGTTTTCCAAGTCCAGTCCGCATCGTGCTCTCATGTCAAGCTGATCTATTTGCTTTTTGCTGCTACCTAATGCTACAACAAATTTAAACAGCACTTTTCAGTGCTAAATATTGTCTGTAAATTTTCTACGTGTTCAAATCTTATTCCTCTTCGATCCTTGTTTGGACCCTACCCGAGGTTATCTTGCTTGGATATTGATTTGGAAAATTCCTCTTTGATCCTTCGGATTCTTATATGTAGCAATCTGCTTGGAGCCCCGTAGCGTGGATAGTTCAATCAGTAATCAAAGGAACTCATCTTGTTATTTTTTATGCCATGTTGATAGTGACAAGACTCAGTTTGTCCACCGAGAATGATCTTGAAACAAGGAAAAATTTAGTTAGTTAGTCTTCATCTTTGTGATTCCTAATCTTCTTTTCGTTGTTCGCTAATTTGGAGTGGTTAAGAATAGGGTTTTGATGCATGGTCATTATCGGTGGCATTGCTTAATTTTATTGCTATGCATTCCTGTATGTAAAAAATAATGTAGCACAATCTGGGTATCTTATGAACTGTCGGGGTTATGGTACATGAATTGGCATTCTGGTAAATGGCGTATGAGTTTTAATTAGATTCGGAGTTATAGTAAATTACACAGCAAAAAATAAATTTTAATATCACATCCAAGAGGATGCACTTCAACCATGTCGAAAATCTTATGTAATTTTTATGGCCACAAAAATAAACAAATGCAGTAAAAGCAGCGTAATGTCAGTTCATGCACTGTATTAATGATAATTTTGTTCTTTTTTGCAAGTAATATTACACCATATTATTGGCACGATTGAAGTGCATCTACTTTGATGTGATATCAAAATAATTGTATTGCTGTGTAGGGTTAATGGCGTTTGGGGAAACGGAGGGCCTCCCTTATCTCAGTCGCTAAAGGAGCAGCTACAAAGGAAGATCATGCTGCAGGTGGCTGGGTTCGATTCCCGGTCCGGTCCAGGAATTTTTCGGGTTGGAAAATTTCTTGACTTCCCTGGGCATAAGAGTATGATTGTACTTGCCACACAATAATACTAATGCAAAAATGGTACAAGCATCGAAAGCTCTCAATTAATAACTGTGGAAGTGCATCTAGAACACTAAGTTGAGCGCACGTAATAAGCTAATATGTTATAAGCAATAACAGGGTGTCGACTCAAAGTCGAAAATAAAATTCCCTGACTTCCCTGACTTTCCAGCCGGTTTTCAGAAAATTTCCAGTCCACAAAACTTCGTTATTTTAACCTAAGAAGCTACAACGTGATGTGCTTTATTATACCGTAGCGTAAATTAAGGTTAGTTTAAAATGAGCAGCAGGGTAAGCTTTCGAAAATATCAAGAATAGCATACTCATGGCACTTACAACAGAACTTGATACTAATACAATTTTTACAGACCATATGACCGACTACCTACGAAGGATGTGAATAGACCTAGGGCTTTAAATACATATTATAATATAATAATGAATAACTGCTGCTCACAACTAGGCTCCCTATTCATTACTAAGTAAGGGGTACCACAAAAGATCAAATAATGGACGCACCTCTCAATTTGTGTTCATAATTTCACAGCCAAATAAAAATCAACCCGTAGACGATCCTTTCTCTTTACATATAAATTATTGTAAAATAAATACAAAAAAAAAAATAAAAGGCATTAGTCAGTTTCGTACTCTCTAGAACTCCATATGACAACCGCAGACATGGTAAAGTAATTTAAGTTTAATTATCATTAACATTTTATTCTCTCAGTAAGTTCACATAACAACGAGAAATTGCAAGTTGAATATGTGTTAATTTTCGGATTACTTTTAAAAATGTTTATCATGAACACTTTTCTCCTGCAAACGACGATCCTTGTCTACATGGAAAGCGAATGCGATTTTTCGAACTCGCTGAATAATTTCATTCAAAATTTGTAAGTTTTCGAACCCGCTTGCATGAGTAACACCATCATAGATCTGACGTCGCACTACGACCAACCGGTGAACACTCGTGTTTATTTCAGTTACCATGGAGACGTAATTTGTGATTAGCCCCGGTCCCTTTCAAATTGTATCATTATTTATGAACGGCCTTATATTTGAAATGACGTTTCACATTCATCTAGTGATGTCCGATTTTCATTCGAATAATCGTTTAATCGATTAACGAACCGAAAAGTAAACTATTTATAATCGGTTAGATCATGCCGATATAAGCATTAACATCTCCACAGGATCATCACCGATCGTTTCAAACATGTGCTGCACTCTCATTCGTGGAAAAATGGCAGCACAGCGAACAAATAATAATCGATTAGTTGTTAATCGAGTAATTAAAAAATGGGACATCTCTGATTTTGGTGTGATTGTTTTGATAAAAATGAGCGCAAAATTTCATCTCTTCCGAGCGGGCAGCAAAACCACAAAATTACCTTGAATACGGGGGGTTCTCATTGGATGAAAGGGACCGTGAAAGAAGACACTAAAATAGAAAGTTTTTCTTCCGACAGTTTCATCTTAGTATTCATCTTTGCTACGACTGAAGGCCCAAACGCAATGTGGGCGGAAGCGGAACGGAAACGGTGTCACAAATGACATCAAGATGCCTAACCGCACTCGATTTGATTCTAAAGGCCGGCGCACAATAGATACGTTTTCAGGTTTTTTGACAGTTAGCCCATGCATTATTTGTCAAAAAACCCGAAAACGTATCTATTGTGCGCCGGCCTTAACTAGTTTTCAATCCGACAAATAGGCTTACTCAGATCGGGCTTTTCCGCTTCCACTGCCGTTCCGCTGTCATTGCGCTTGGGCCTTGACTCTTCCCTCATGTTTTCAAAGATATTCTGCATTTACCGAAAAACCTCTCTCTGCATTGGCGTTGCCATGCGATAAGCAGCAAATCATTTTCACAACCAACAATAGTTCTGAATACGCCGACCAATAACCTGTGCCAAAAAACGTCCAGTCGTTCCGTTTTTGCGATCATATTGATCAAATGTGCATTTACCTGTGCAATATTGTTATTATTATTTATTATTAGTCCATCTGACTTTAAAGTCTTAATAAAACACTTAAAGCTAAAAGTAGTCATACATTAAAATTGCCCGACATTAAGCGATTACGAAATCTGGATGAAGTGATGCCAAAATTGAATTGGTCGGATACCACGTTGAATTCGTTCAATTCGTTCCAGTCTATCTCGGACAAGGAACGTCGCAGCAAACGTAAATCAGTCTTCCGGAAGTTGAGACGATAGACAATCGAAGTTTCATCAAAGTGAAGTTAAGATCTATTTGCGATAGAAATATCCAAAGCAGGATGGAAGTTGTCAAGAGGAACGATGACATCAGGTGCCTCAGTAACGGTACAGTCAAGAAGTGAATTTTCACTAACGAACACCAAGTCTAGGAAATGAGACTGAAAGTTGGGAACTAGATTTATCTGCCTCAATCCATGAAAACCAGTACCGTCCACAAGCAAGCGGCTGGCCGGAGTAGTAACAGATGCTTTTGGATCTGGATATGCAAATCCCTGACCTGAGTGCGACCAGATAAGCCCAGGTTGATTGAAATCACCGAGCATAAGAATCATGTCCGAATAATTAGCCCTAGAAGAAGCAAATTCTACAACATCCATATGAAGTTGCATTACGCTACAGTCGAGACGTCGTTCAGAATGTACACCGTTCAGATGGTTAATATTAATGAACCTTTCCATAACGCCTCTAACCATTTTGCGTTGCACAAAAAAGGCACCATAAAAGCAACTGATTTAAAGAAAGCTAGCTTAATACCACGTTCAGACTACAGAGTTATAACATGTTATAACGTTTGTCAAATAATAGCAACACAGAAACCACCATCAAGATAGTGCTATAACATGTTATAAATCTGTAGTCTGAACGTACTATTAGCCATCAGCAGCGAGACATTCAAACAGTTTTTAACATCTTGGTAGGAAGCTGACGTTGGTTCAATTTTGTCTTTCTGGACGCCTTGAATAAATTTTCGTATTTGCGGAGTAATTTTGATTGCCCTCTGAACAGCAGCACTATTTTCCAACCATCGGTGACCGCAAAACTTTAGCGGGAATATGGTAGATCTTGCTGGTACATCTTTGAAGATATTGTAGATACCACGCAAATATTTGACAACATCCCAACTAATCCTGCGAACACTATCCTTGAATGTATGATGCAAAATATACAGCCCACAGCTTCCCAGATCTATCACCTTCTCGCCACCTTTTTGTACCTCTAGCTTCAATTCACATTGGGCCCATCCATGGACACTTGCAGCAACTTGTTCGAAGAAATACCGGCAAGGGCGTCCATAAACGCAGCGAGTAGATCTGATGCCCGGGATCTTCCCAAAAACTTTGACGTCATGCACTGATAAAATTTCAAAGATTGTTTTATGTGTCCCACACATGATTTTTTGCAATGTGATCAACATTATTTTTTTCCCTGACCTACATTAAAATTCCCTGACATTCCCTGACTTTCCAGATCATAAATAGAATTCCCTGACATTCCCTGACTTTCCAGGTTTTTCCAGGTAGTCGACACCCTGAATAAGCTTGAAGTGCAAATAAGAAGAAGAATAAGAGAAGAAGATGGAAACGTCATTCAGGGAAACGCCCTTTTAAATAATGACAATGATGAGATAATCCGTCAAAATAGACCTAAAAATCATTACCACGTACCGCTTGGCAGTACCAACGGATGGATGCAATCAAATAACAACAATCACCACCTACTTAAGAGTTGAAGATTTTTATTAGTTTTGTTCCAATGTCACTTACTTAAAAGAGGTAACATAAAGTGTGATTATATTTCAGTTGTCTTGTCTTGAATTTTCTAATTACACTAATTTTCAATTAGTAGTCTTATTTTACGCACGTTTATAGTAAGAGTACCTTAAGTTAACAATTGTTTTCCACTGTTTTTTTTTGTCTTGATAATTTATTTCACTTGATACTACATTAAAATGGACATAGTTCATTTTCTCTTCCCATCATTCGACTGTTACAAGTAGAATAAATAAAAATAAGCGCTGCTTGCTAAAAGTTAGCTAAAACATGTTCCAAACATACAGTTCAGTTTGAAAGTTCCTTTGAGCATTATCTCCCTTTCAGTTTAACTTAGATTATCACATTGAACTTTTACGGATTAGTAGATACTCGGAGAACTGCTGCGTCTCGACTCCTCCGCCAGTGCTGGCCTCCACGCTGAAACCAGCGTTCAGTAGCCGGGTCAGCACCTGGATCGAGTTCAGTTTACAATAGCCATTTAGCGGGAATCGAATGACCTGTCTGCCGTCGAACTGATTCCAAGCAGCGCCGGTTCGAGCGTCCAGTATGGCTTGATTGGTCTCGGGGAAAACTTCATCCAGGATCGAACGTTCGGCTGAGATCAGAATCCGTTCGCCCAGATCCGGTGAGATGTGTAGCGCAACTACGTCGTGGTTAGCATCGTGCGGTGAGCCGGATTTGCTTCTTTGTCGACTACTCCCGAACGGAGGCAGCCCGTTCCCACTGCGTGCTCGTTCCTTCTTTATCTGATCGATCTGTTTGATCATAGCTGCAAAATACGTAAGGGTAAAATTACTTTCGAGCCGAATTCCTTTGATCATCATGACGAATGTACTCACGAACAATATCGAAATATTTGGCTTCCTCTAGCAGGAGTTCGAGATCGGGGAAATCATCCGCCACCAGAAGCTTGGAGTTGCGCATAAAGTTGAGAATGTGCCGAAACATGCCGCCATCGCGGTCGATGAAGTAGTGCTGTTTGAGTGAGTCCAGTACGATCGGGATGCAGCCGTTGAACAATTTCGCAAGCCTGGAATCCGGGTATCTGAAACGAGGACAAATGTTAGTTGAATGTTTTGTGAAATGCGGTAGTGGATTAAAAATGTGGATAAAGCTCGTTTCGTGTTGGTAGCATAATTTTCCAACGCGAGACGTGTCTCACCCTTTGCTCTGTTTTGCAAAATTGGGAAACTTGCTCAACATTAAGTTCCTCAAACTAGAAACACAGATAAGGTATTAAACTTGAGTTGCTACGCACTAAAACAGCATTTTTTCAACGTTTTAGGGAGCATTTAAGTATTTCTCGAAAAACGCTACAATACCCGTTTTTTCCTGCGTAAAGAGCACAAAACTATTGCAACACTTACAACTGGCTGTAACTTTATTCCTACTAAGCGGAAATTAACCAAACTTTGCATAGTTTCTCTTTGAAGTGTATTGTTTACATCCTGTAAATTGCGTTATTGTCTGTTTCGATGCGGCTAAGGTGGAAGTGAGTCAAGTGAAGACCCGTGAAAAATTGTGTACGCTCACATGGAAAATCCGGAGCTATCTCATCGTACTTTAGGAAAAAAACATACTGAATATTAATAATTCAACCGTATACAGAGTTATAAACAGGTTCAAAGACCGGTTGACATTGGATCACAAGCACGGAGCAGGAAGAAACCGGGAGCAGCATGTAGGAAGACGGAGGGTAACGATGTTGCCAAATAGGTCGGTGTTTCGCAAAGTTAAGTGAAGAAGGTTAATTCGGTGCATTTTGTCCCCAAGTACATTAATCCACTGAACTGAACAAAACTATGCCCAATCAAAACCTATTGGGCCATAATGAAGCGAAAACTCTGAAAGACCAAGAAGAAAGTAAAGGATACAAATGACATGCGAAGGAAATGGATTAAAAATGAGAAAAAGGTATCGGATACGACGGAACATCCTCTTATGGATGGCGTCAATCAAAAGTGTCGGTAATTTAACAAACAACCCCTAAAACCTTATCCAAATATGTATACTGAACGTGTATACAACCACCCTATACATTTGTTTTTTTCTTCTTATAAACGCGTGAAATTCGAGAGCAAATTAAATGTGTGGCAATAATTTCGTGTTCGCCATTTAGATGTTTGGCCTGTCTAAAAGGATAGCACCCATGTGCGGCGATTCAAATATGACGTCCGTCCACTCTTGAGGGGCTCCTAGAATGTGTAATAGGTATGGAAAAAAGCGTGACACAGGGGGGCAGCGGGTGCGGTTAAAAATCACAAAACTTGTGGATGTTATAATTGAATCGCCCCATATCTTTCAGACTAAAGGTCATATGATCAAATATCGTTTCGGTTCTAGGCACAAAAGGCCAAGGCCGTTTAAGTAGCTGCAATAAAACTCCGAAAAACTATTAGCATTAATCGAGAAAATATTCCAATCTACGTAAAAACGTTTGAACTCAATGCAATGGGTTCAGACGTAAATTTATCGAAACAGATTGCTCGCGCACGCAATCTATAATAAATGTTTAGAACTGAGACTAGAAATAGGATCGTTTTCTAAAAGCAGCTAGATTTTTGTTTACATTGTGCTTTCTTTTCGTCGATAGACTGTCAGCTGCACTGTAAATGAAGATATCATTAGACTTTTAGTACAAATATTTTTTCTTCATAGCTAACCTACTGATTCCAAATCGGTAGCCATGCTATAAAATTTGGTACATTAATGACGGCAAACTCCAACCCGGATTAACTTTTAATACCGTCGGTTAGGTACTGATCTAAACTTAAACTTATCAAACAGCTTAAAAATAAAATTTGTTCCTATAAGTAAAATTGAATTTCTTACATCTAACTTAACCAAGAGACATTATTTGCTGTCTATGTGGGTGAAAGGTGAATGAACGGTGATTCGGTCGTGATGTCGAAAGTAAAGTGCAATTGCACTCCAAAGTGCATTCTGCTTGAATTCATTTCTGGTAAACAGTGAATTGCAACCGCACTTCAAAGTGCAAGTGACAGTGCAAGACAATTGCTGCACTCCAAAGTGCATCCTGGTGATACTGCGTTCGTGTCGGGAAGGATTTGTTCATTCCGTTCTCGTGTTCGTGAACCGCGTCGAGAAGGAGCAACTCGTTCGTTTCCGCGATCCGTGACGGAAAGGAGTTTTTTTTCGTATCAAATCGGCAAGGATGTCACGTGTCGTCGCGTGTGCGAATCGTTTAACCAGTTAGGAACGTCGTTCGGATAACGACATCGCCGGAAGTATGGCCACCAGGAAGAAGCTCAAGACATCGAGGCAGGTAATTACCGTGCGGGACCGAAATCCGTACACCTAAGCACGAGAGAATCATTAACGGTCAATACTAAATAATGCTATCACATTATGCTCTGTATCACATCTTTTTCCTTTACATTTATCTTTATTTTTCCAATATTTGCAAACACCAGGTCTTAAAATTACCTTTAATTATTAGAAAAAAGGATTTAAATTGCACATATCGTGAATCAAAATCCGTACAGCGTTTTACGATTGAATCAAAATCCGTACAGTTTTGAATCGAAATCCGTACACTGTGTTGAGGATGAATCAAAATCCGTACAGTCATGAATCAAAATCCGTACATGAATGTAAATCGATCCAAATCAATGAAAAAAAAACGTGTTGCTATCTTGAATAAAGTATTTTTTTTTTGTAGTTGCTTGGCTAAGATTCCAAAACAGCTATATTCGTTTAAATACACTAGTTTACAGCATATTTGAACTTTGTACGCTGATAGTCATTTCCCATGTAAAGTCGTGCGCTGAATCCAAAAATGTAGTCCAAAAAAATCTCGGTAGGATAGTTTTGGAGATATAGGGGTAAGAGAGGCATAGTGAACAGGTGGGGCATAGTGAGCATCGCGCGTGCTCCAGCTTGGACTTCCGGCCGTTTGTTGGCTGTAGGATCAATATCTTAATGATATTGATCCTACTACCAGTTGATTTGTTTCATGCAGTTGGAGATCCAGAGCCAAAGTACGAGATGCTCACTATGCCCCACCTGTTCACTATGCCCCTCCTTCCCCTAGCTAAAAAATGAAATCTCACGTTAAATAAAACTAAAACACAAATATCTCTGGCTGCAATGAAGTGATATTAATTATTTTAACGCCAAATTAAACGTGATAAAATTTTATTTCGATCGTTATAACACTATTTTTTCCGTGAGAGTAATGGTAGAACCACCATAAACATTTTAATTTACATTGCTTAAAAACTTAGCAGAAATTAAATTTTTCTTAGGAAAACTTAAAAAACAAACTATTAACTAACAACAATACCATCAATCTCACTGACAATTGATGTTCAATTGATCGAACGAAAAAATGTCTTACCTCTAATTTAGCGTTAAAATAATTGATATAATCTCATTACAACCGGAGATATTTGTATTATAGTAATCAAACTTGTTTAAAGTGAATTTTCATTTTTAACTGTATCTCAAAAACTATCCTACTGACATTTTTTCGACTACATTGTTGAATTCAGTGCACGATTTTACATAAGAATCATTCGTCAAAGGTTCAAGTTCATTTATTTTACTTTTACTTTTTTAACTAATGATATCAGCGTTAGATTAATTGATGCTCCAATCGATTCAAAGGAGAGGTAACTGAATTCTTTTTATTTAAGAAGGTAACTGTTCTGGATTTTTATGCTAACTAATTCATGTTTAAGGATTAATTTCTTCCAAATTTTATTCTATACCAGTGCTTTGGGTTAAATATTCTTACTGGAGTTTTCCTCCGATCACAACTTCGAGGTTTTCGAAATTTACATGTGATAACGTGCAAGATGCGCCATACTTTGAAACTCCACCAACCCACTGGCATCAAGCGATAAATTAACCGGTTCCTAAGATGGTAGCTCTATAATGGCGGATAAGTAAAAGAAAAACACAACCATCTTAAAAACCAACAAAAAAGACAATGAACTGACATCAAGGATTAGTTTTTCGTTTTGTGCATGAAAATTAAAATTGGTAAAATAACGACTTTAACTTAATTTAATTTAATACGTCAAAAGAGTAATAATCATAAAAATACAGATCTTTCATTGCTTCTTTTCCACAGCTTTCTTCTGCTTCTTCTCCATTGTTACCATTGCCTTTTCAAGTTATAATGCTTTCTTGCTTCCAACCCTAAAACATAACCATAATAGAGAGCTTAACGACGTGTTCGGGGTATCATCAAAACCATTTGTGGGAAAGTTTACCCATCCGGGATAAAGTTCGTTCATGGTATTTGTTTATTGGGGAACTTTCTTTGCTCTTCTTCCTTTTCTTCCTCCTCTTCCTCTCTCGCTCAACCTTTTTCTTTTGTCGTTCCTCAATCCTTTGTTTCTTTGCGTTCTCTTTATCAATTTTCGCCCGCACTACTTTCATGTTTATTTCCGGTCATTCCTCGCTGGTAGCTACTGCTGGGAATGCTCTCTGTCCCATTTCTGTCTGCTCTCTGTAAGGGAGCATCCAAAAATGACGTATCATATTTTTGATCAATTTTATACTCCTCCCCCCCCCCCTCGTAGCGTATTTGGCTATATCCAATACATGGCCGGTCACAAATTCTGAAACCCTCACCTCCCCCCTCAAATGCTACGTCATTTATGCATGGTCCCTAATTTGTATATGCGTGTTGGTGATATCCTGTAGGCGAGCTGCGTTGTTTTACTTTTTGGCTGGTTCTTGACGCTCTTCATTAAAAGATATTAATAATATAACGTTTACAATACGAATAAAATAAGAGAGTAACGATTCAATACGGCATCTCTTATGGTGGTGAATTGAACGGCAAAATCCCTGGATGCTTCTTGGTAAGATTTCTCCGCACGCATCATTGCCATAGTCTTCTCCAAATCCTCCGGCATGTATTTAGTTTCCATGATCTGCTGAAAAACATTGGATAAAGTAGAATCGTCATTAGTGATGCACAAGTGTACGGATTTAGAATCAGCTGTTATATATGGATCGAAATCCGTACAGTACTAATTTTGATAAATAAATACCATATGAACGATCCATTGCTTAGAATTGAGATATAAAACGATAAACACTAACCTTTTCGATCGACCTTCAGGAAACTACTTGCAAACATCACTGAAATACGCTTAACAAACTGAAGTAAATCCGAGAGATTTTCTTAGAAAATCGTTAAGAACGCAACCGATTGACAGAAATGCCCGACACGTGTTAAGGTTTTTATTTTTCTTATTTTAATTGCATGACATTCTGCTTAATTGTTGACGTAAACATTAAGCTAATGCATGAATGAACATGAATATGTATTCATATATAATATTTACATTGTTATGATGCATATAAATAAACAAATTCAACAGGGTGTACGGATTTCGGTGCTGTACGGATTTCGGTCCCGCACGGTATGGACCAACTTGGGAAGCCCTGCTCAAACGCTGCGATGACCAGCGGTTCTTCAGAAAGCAGTTGTTTCGGGCCTTGTACTGCCTGGCTCCCACACGCAAGGAATCTCCGAAAGGTCTCCACACGCTAGTGGACGACTTTCAACGCCACGTCACGGCATTGGCAAAAATGGGGAGGCAGTCGACACCTGAGACACTTCACTGGAATGTATGCTTTCTTACAAGTTGGACTCTTCAACTTTTCGTGACTGGGAAGAACATTCCTGTACCAACGAATCAGGATTCTCTAAACGGTCTCCTCGGAGATGGAGCATCGTTACACATCGGTCAAGGTGGCCGGTGTCAGCCCGTTCAAGAAACCACAGCAATCGAGGTCGGTCACCAATATCGCGGTTGCTAGCCCACGATCCAATCACTTATCGTGCATCTCCTGCTCCGAAAAACATCTGTTGGTTCAGTGACCAACTTTCCAAAGGCTCTCTGTTGGTCAACGGAGGGAACTCATTTCCCAGAAACGTCTTTGCTGGAACTGCTTCAAGTTATCACATGTCGCTCGCAACTGCAACTCAAAGTTTTCCTGTCGCCTCTGCCACGAAAGACACCACAACCTCAAGCTTCACCATTTTCACAGAAAGGCATTCGTGTCGTTGAGCAACCAGCTTCCTCCTCCACGGTAAGATCGGTGGAATCAAGCGCATCCAGCCACCGAAGTGAGTATGCCAGTTCATGTCCGTTCGTAAAGCACAGCTTTCCTTTGACGGTTGTTCTGACAGTCCTCGATGAATATGGAAACGAGCATGCCGCTCGAGCACTCATCGATTCCGGATCCCAATCCAACTTAATATCCAAGAAGCTGGCTCGTCGTCTGAATCTGAAACCAGAACGAGCCAATATCCTCATCACTGGTGTTGGGAAGTCGACGACCACGGTGTCACAGCTGGTCAACGCACGAGTATTACACTAGTGAATTGGAGTTCCTAGTGCTTCCAAACCTAACCACCGAACTTCCAGGCAGAGACGTGAACATTTCGGATTGGTGCATTCCCAAGTCAGTCGAGCTCGCCGATCCTAACTTCAACATTTCCAGTAGTATCGACATGATATTGGGAGCTGACCAGCTGACCAATTCCATGAATACCTGATGAGTGGTAGGATCCACCTCAGCCGTGGCTTACCGACGCTAATCGAAACAATCTTTGGTTGGGCAGTGTCGGGTCGCTGGTATAGCAATACTGCACGAGTTCCTCTACACTGTTGTACCGCAACTACCACCCACAACCTGGAAACACTGATGGAGAAGTTCTGGGAGATTGAGTCCATCAATACCGGTTGAATTTACTCGTCAGACGAAGTCGCTTGTGATGAGCTGTACCAAGCTACTATGACCAGAAACGCAGACGGAAGGTATGTAGTCGCTCTTTCAAAATCTCAGAATCCCCATATTCAACTCGGAGAATTCCGTGCCATCACCGAAAGACGTCTGCGAAGTTTGGAACGCAGGCTTGAGCGGGACGAAGCTGTCAAGGTAGCCTACCATGAGTTTATGGACGTGTACCTACGACTTGGCCACATGCGACGTCTCGAAGATCCGGTAGATGATTCCCTGATGCACTACTACTTGGGGTTGATGCATATATTATGTCACGCTCTAAGGGGGGAGGGGGGAGGGTCTAAGATGTTGTGACAAGCAATGCATTAGGTATAGGAAAAACGTCACGATAGGGGGAGGGGGTAATTTTTTGCTCGATTTAGCGTGACATAATTAATGCATGGGCCCTTGCCGCAACACCCTATGTTTAAGGCCAGCAGCACTACGACAAGGGTACGGGTTGTATTCGATGCCTCCTGCCGCATATCATCCGGCAATTCCTTGAAAGACATTCTCCTCGTTGGCCCAGTCGTGCAAGAGGGTCTCCAGTCCATCGAAATAGCATTCCGGACGAAACCTGTTGGAGTTGTGGTGGATGTGTAGAAAATGTACCGCCACATTGGAGTTGTACGCATCGACCGATCGCTCATCCGAATCCTCTTCAGAAAAGACCAACAGATCCAATCTCCACTTTGGGGCTTCAAACCGTTACATATGGTACATCCTCTGCACCATTCCTCGCCACTCGAACTCTAGTCCAACTCGCCAACGATAAAGGTGAGAATTTCCCGATGACAAAGAAGGCCGTGTTAGAAGACTTTGACGTCGACAACCTCATCAGCGGTGCCGAAACCCCCAGAGGAAGTCATCGAACTTCATCGCCAGCTCAGTGAAATGCTACATTCCGCCGGTTTTCCATTGAGGAAATGGACCTCCAACAGCTCAGTCGTCCTGGCCGAAATTCCTTCGGACGAACTAGCAATCCAACCGTTCTACAAGTTCTCCGATGAACAGTCGGTGACCACCCTTGGACTGATCTGGGAGCCGAAGTCCGATACACTGCGATTCCGAATCCAGCTTCCAATTCCTGCTACCGTGCTCACCAGACGAAACGTCCTTTCATATATCGCGCAGATCTACGACCCACTGGGCCTCGCCAATCCGGTAATCTCTATCGCCAAGCTGTTCATGCAGTGCCTGTGGGCGTTGACCACCAACGACGGGAAGTCCTACGCTTGGGATGATCCACTTCTACCAAGACTCCAAACCGAATGGAAAACGTTCCATGATCAACCGAATCTCTTAAGTGACATAAGAATTCCCCGATTTGTCTCGGTGGCCGGGACAACCAGCATCCATTTACACTTCTTCGAAGATCAACATCAGAATGTTTTTGTCCATTCGAACTCTGCGCGGTCCATTTCAATTTGTCTACGGAACTCTTTTAAAAGGTTATTGCTTTCCTAAAATCCGACTGTCCAGTATTCTTTTGGTTAGATTCCACGACGGTGCTGCAGTGGCTAAAGTTATCACCAACCTGCTGGAAGGTATTCGTGGGCAATTGAGTCTGAAAAATCCAACAAGCTACGGTGGGACATCCATGGAATCACGTCGCTGGGTTCGACAATCCGGCCGATGACATCTCGCGTAGCCTTACTCCGGCCGATCTTCTCCACTATGAACGCTGGTGGACCGGACCAATGTGGTTGAAACTTCCGTCGGATCTGTGGTCCAACCAACCCATCGGAGGTGATAATACTTCAACAATGGTTACTGAAGAACGCAAGATTTGTCTAATAGCCAACGCAACCCAATCGAACGAGTTCTCCGAATTCTTATTAGGCCACTTTTCGTCATACGCTGAATCGTCACTTACGTTTCACGTTACCTGCGTGCATTGCGCGCATCAGCCGCAAGTAACCATCCAAATGGTGCTTGTGTGCTTTCATCGAAGTACAACCCGCCACATTCCTCACAACTTCGAAACTACGGGATGCCGAAATCGCTTTATGACGCCTGGCTCAGCGCGATACGTTCTCTGAAGAAGTGGCAGCTCTACGAAACGGTATACTAGTTGATAAATCTTCGTCGAGGATCAACAACGTCATTCGGGTCGGTGGACGACTCGAAAACTCCAAGGCTGCTGAAGATACCAAACACCCAATCATCATTTCCGGCAAGCATCCGCTGACCACGCTACTGGTCAACCATTACCATCGATTGCTACTGCATGCCGGACCCCAGCTGATGATGTGCACCATTCGTAAAAAATTCTGGATTCTCGGAGGTCGGAATCTCCTTCGTCAGGTGTACCACTAATGTCACCTGCTTCCGATGAAAGCCAACTCTCGTGCAACAATCAACAGCCAATTTATCAACCTCAAGAGTAACTCCATCCCGTCCGTTCTCTGTATCGGGAGTGGACTACTGCAGTCCAATCTACCTCAAAGAAGCACACCGCAAGGCAGGACCAGTGAAGTCATACATCGCTATTTTTGTATAGTCTCAGCAACAGCAACATTGAGTGGAAGTTCATACCACCCCGCGCGCCCCACTTTAGTGGATTATGGGAGGCGGCGGTAAAATCGACGAAAAATCATCAGCTGCAAGAATTAGGCACAACAACAGCCACCCAGGACGAAATGATAACTCTACTCGCTCAGGTAGAAATGTGCCTGAATCCCCAACCAATTACCAAGATGTCACCCGATCCAGCCGATTTGGAAGCACTCACTCCAGGTCACTTCTTGGTCGGCTCCAATCTCCGAGTGCGACGTCAAACCAACACCGAACAACAGGCTGTCTCGATGGTATTTAGTGCAGAAACAAGTCCAGCAGATTTGGAGAAGGTGGTACCCCGAATATCTCCAACATCTTCAAGCCCGCTCTGCCAAAGGTAATCGATTGCCCGTTAACATCGAAGTTGGTCCTTTAGTCATCATCAAAGACGATAACCTCCCTCCGGCACAGTGGCATCACGAAACTCCATCCTGGGCAGGGCGGAATAGTACGAGTCGTCACACTCCGAACGGCGACCACCGACAGTGCTATCTGTCCAGTCGCTAAGATCTCTTCTTCCGATGCCACCGGACGACACCGAGAACGATAAAGGTAAAAACTGATGTATCAAACTAATCAATCTAGTTTCTTTTCCGGTTAGGATCATCGTCAGCATTCTGCGCACACCAACCTTCAAGAACCAGGATGCTCAATACCCTTTGCAAAAGGCACACGGGGCATCTACACCAGCAGAATGATTTAGAATTAGGTTCGTTAAAATAGGCTATTTTAAGGAGGCTGGAATGTTAGGTACTGATCTAAACTTAAACTTATCTAAAAGCTTAAAAATAAAATTTGTTCCCAGAAGTAAAATTGAATTTCTTACTTTTAACTTGACCTAGAGACATTATTTGATGTCTATCTTACAAACTACGAAACCGATCTAAATTATTATATACTAATACCTACGAACTACGAACAAATCACACAAAGCAAACAGTCCGTATTTTCGCTCGAGATTCCGTTTCGATATTGTTTCGTTTTGTTTACAAGTTTACTTGAACTTGTAAACACGAAACAAATGGTGCGTAAACGTGCCAATGAGACAGCAGCGGGATCTTCAAGCCAAGCGCGTCGCAGGATGACGCCGGAAAACGGGTACTGCAAGCCAACCCGGAGGAAAATGGCGATGGTGACGCCGTTCCCGGATCCCCCTGCTTTTCACGCCGGTGAAGGATGTTGCCAAGCTGGGTGCCGAACTGGCAAAACACAAGCTGCTGCCTCGCTTCAAGCTTTGCAGCATCGGTATCAAAATCATGTGCTCCAGTTTGGATGAGTACAAACAAATAGGATGTTTCCTGAAGGACAACAACGTGCACTTCTTCACGCATGATCTGCCATCGAGAAAGCCACTGAAGGTGGTTTTGCGTGTATTACCGTCGTTCGAAGCGGCTGCGGTGAAATCCGAGCAGGAGCGGCTTGGGCTCAAGCCTGAGGCAGTGTACCCGATGAACCGGCGTTCCAACCACAACACCAGCTTCCGTGATAAGTTGTTCCTGGTGCACTTCTCGAAGTGATCCACCAGTCTTGCGGCTCTCCAAAATCCGGGACCTGTTTCAGGTCATCATCAGTTGGGAGCATTATAAACACCAACGTCGTGATGTAACGCAGTGTATAAACTGCCTCTCATATGGGCATGGCACCAAAAACTGCCACATGAAGACAAACTGCGGCAAGTATGCTGGAACTCACTCAACTGCAACTCCTGTGAGCAAGATGATGACATCGAGCCAACGAGTGTCAACTGCGGTGGAAACCACCAAGCCTCCAATCGCGGATGTCTCAAGCGAGTGGAGTTTATGAATATCCGTCGGAAGGCTACAATCAACAATGGTCGCCTCCATAATCATCGTTCGCCTCCTGTACTCACGGAAGTGCAGTACCCATCTCTCCAGCCCCGTCGGCATGTTCCGAACCTAGCCCCGCTTCCGCTCAACAACCAACAAGCCAATCCTGCGAATATACGAATGGTTCCCAACAGTCGGACTGCTCAGCATGGTCTCGCTGCTGCTGCGGCCCAGCCAATTCCAGGTTCATCCACCGCCCCTAGTTTATCATACGCCGGTGCTGTCTCAGGTGAGCTCGTCGACGATTCTCCGTTCACCTCGGAGGAAATTGAGACGTTCGTGACCGAGGTCATCATCATCATGCGCACCTGCAAGACTCGATCTGAACAGCTATATGCTGCCCTGTCCCTTGTCACTAAGTATGGACCGTGAAGCCATCAAGATCGTAAATTGGAATGCTTGCTCTTTGAAGAGCAAAAACATCGAGTTTGTTGACTTTCTCAACGAACGGCACATCGACATAGCCGTCATCGCCGATACTCACTTGAAGCCCGAGCTGAGCGTCTTCCTTCCCGAATTTCGGTCGGTAAGGCTTGACCACACCAGCTTCGAGGGAGGGGAAGTGGCCATCGCTGCGAGACGGAACATCAGCTGCCGGCTACTACCAAGCTTCCAGATGAAAATTATCGAAGCCATCGGAGTTGAGGTGAGCACATCGTTTGGTCCAATCACCATCATCACGGTCATTAGGGACGGCTCGGCCGCAGACCTCCGAAGAGACATCATTAAGCTAACACGACGGCGACAAAATTTCATCATCGCTGGCGACCAGAACGCCAAGCATCAAGCCTGGGGCAATAGTCGGCGAAACCAGAACGGCACAATCTTATACAATGATCTGCAGGAAGCCCACTACCCTGTGTCCGGAAACTCCCACCCGGTTGGGTCGATCCGGAGCTCATGCCACCATCTACATCTTCATCAGCAACATTGGCGATAACATCTCTCAACTATCGCTTATCAGGAACTGAGCTCGGACCACTCTCCGGTGGTGGCCGAAGAAGGTTCCTCGGCCAATAGAATTCAAATTTCCCGGCGAAATTACCATCGTGTCAACTGGCAGCAGTATCAGCGCTGTGTGGACACAGCAATCGATTACGACGTCCTACCAGAGTCGTTTGAAGAAGTCGATCAGTGTCTGCAAACCATCGAATAGGCGATATCTTGTACCAGGGAGCAACACGTACCAGTATCCAGACAGGTGAGTCATGCTATGAACCTTGACAGCCCAACCAAAGATCTTATCACTCGCACCAGGTTGAGTCGATCCGGAGCTCATGTCACCATCGACATCTTCACATGTGTATGATACATAAAACCTGTCAATTTAACTTTCACGGAGTCAAAATAAGCGATTTAATGATTGTTGATTTTTATCTGAAATTTCATTTAGAGTGAAATCTTGAAATTTCATTATTGTGAATTTCTCGTCACAGTCATACACATGTTTGCACTAATCGATACTGTGAAAATTTTCAACTGTCCACCAATATTTTCATCTGACGAAACAAAATCTCTGTAATTTCTCAAACTGATGACTAGCTTTGACTTATTTAAATGTAATTGAACAATTACCCAACTTGTGTTTTTTTTCCTGGCTCAATTTTGCCCCTCAAAAACCATCACATACTCACTTTGTCAACGTTTCCAGCGAACTGGTATAGATCGTTCCGCCGACGTCGATGTGTACCGGAGCTGTGTACTTGGAAGCGGCGGCCACGCAAGGGATCCCTGTAATCTGCTTGTGGTTCGAGTGATGATATCCACTGCCCACACCGGTGACGGCAGGCGAGACGGCCGGTATCGGCGGCGTCGGCGTCGGTGAGGACGAGTTGGAAATCGTCGGTGACGTGGTGGGTGAAGTGCTAATTTTGATTTGCGTCGCGGAAAACAGCCTCGTTGCGGAAAGGTCCCGCGGCTCCAGCGAAGGTTTCACATCGCGTTCTCCACCGACGGAGGCCCGTTCTGCCCGCTCGCGGTCACGATCTCGATCACGTTCTCGCTCCATGTCGCTGTTACATTTTCGCCTGCGTGGGATGAGAAAAAAAGAGTGAAAAGTCACCGTTAGTTGTAGTGCTTATGTCGTGCTCTATTTTCGTGGTTTATGGGATTGAAGTTCTTACAGCAACGCTTCTAAATGTCATTAGATTGATTTTCGTTTTGAGCCGTTATCATCACAATATTTAAAATCAATGCCCGTCTATATTATCGATGCAGGCTAAATAGTTTAGAGGGAAGTGATGGATTGCAAACGGCGGTACATATTATTAAATTATGAACATAACTTTGGGGCAACCTAATTTGGCGGTATCCCAACCAACCCGCCAATACACAGACGTGTGCATTTCTTGGTAGTTACATGTGGATTACGGAACAAGGTACGAGTTTTCAACGTGGGGCCAATGCCGGCGGCGGGTCAGCAATCTGAACGGGAAATTTCGACAACGCTCAGAAAAATCTCGATTTATAAACTGTGCCCTACATCCATACATATATGCTCGGTAGATACAGCGGGTTCATTTTCTGTCAAAGGCTCCTCCGTGGCTTGTGGGGGAGAGACGGTGACGGAGTGTGTTTGTGAGTGCGAGCGCGCGGGGGAATACTCGCGATATCCTCGAGCGCCTTCAGTCCGGCATCTTCAGCCGAGGATCGGAGCCACCGCGTGGTTCGGAGTTTGGGGGAAACTGAGGCAGAACATGATGCTTCACCATGCTGCCGCCTGGAGCTGTAGGCGGTTGCGGCGTTGGGGTTTGAAATGAACCAGCAAGCGAGATACAGCCAGAGACAAGGAGTAGGTTGTTCTGGTGTCATGGTTTTTCCTTTTTTTCGGTTTTATTTTTAAGATTAATTGTACCCCCAGAGGGACCCCGTACCAGATAGGTGGCCGCAGGGTTCCGTTGCTCAAAACTCGTGACGCGAAAAATGTGTTTTAATGAGAATGTGTTTCGGGAAGGTGCTGTGTGCTGTGCTGCCTGCGAACGAAACGCGAGTGAGGTTGACGTGGGGGCATATGCATAAAGTTCAAAGCGAGATATCCCAGGCTTTGGTTCAATTCGCCGACGGATAGGGAGCATTCCATCGCACATAGTGTGGGAGAGTGGTGGGACCTCACACGGACGACTGCCCCGCTAAGACATTGCCGATTGAACGTGTTGAATGCAATAAAGCTGTCATGTTGTTCAGTATATTTTATCATTAATTGACAGTTTCCAACGGAAAACGTGATTTCGTAGCAAATATGTTATCTGTTACTGAAGCTTTCATCGGGAAACATTATTTCATTTGAGTAATGAAATTGATAAAATCTTGGCACTTGCGTTTGTTTGGGAAATTTACATTCAGCTCACAAGCGTAAACAATAAGCGTTTACTAAGCTACCATAAATGCATAACACATAAAGTAGACTGAAAAGGAAGAATGATGCCTCTCTTATCAGCTAGCACATTACGATTTGCATAAACTTGAACTTGTCTACTACATGGCTGGAAGAACTAAACTAGACTGATAAGAAGTTAATTCACGTTAGTATGTGTTTTGTGTAAAAAAAAATCAATTGTAAGCAAAAATACGATGATGAAGATGCCTCTTGACTAACCAATCATCGTTGAGACCATTTCTTGCCTTGGCATATTGAACGATACTCATCGATTTTCCCAGTTTTTAGCCAAATCTTAAACAGCGACACTCTTTTTAGGTGATCTCTCAGTCCACAGGTTAAGGGTTTCGACCAAAATTCGATCTGTATTGGATGGTAGCCTAACTAACAGCAACCCTGTTCAGGCTGCTCCCATACTTACTTCCTCCATTTTCGCCAATTTACTGAGTGGCCGGTTAGGAATAGTGTAACGTTTGAGCGTAACGTAAAACGGGAATCTGTTTCCGAGCAGAAACTTATTAATACCAAATTAAGGTATGAAAATAGCATAACTGGCCATCTTAATATGGTTTTGACAAGGCTGAGATAAGAGGTAAAATACCAAAATAAATTGCCTCATAAATGTTCTACGAATAACGAACTAGCAACATGATTAAGTTCTTATGATAACTTAGGGATAACGCTTTTTTGATGCCAGAATACCATACTTTGATAATTAAAAGGTCTTCTAATATCAAGCTCCTCGTTCTGTGTATGTGGCTGAACTGGCAGCAATTCACTACACTTTGGAAACTATTGCTTCACTTCTTGCAGACCACTACTTTATTTTTGCGGATAGTCTCAGTTCTGTCGACGCTATCCGTTCCATTAGGCCGGTAAAGCACTTCTCGTATTTTCTCTTGAAAATACGAGAGCTGCTTAGGGACTGTTCATAAACTACGTAGACAGTTTTTAGGATTCTTGACCCCCCCCCCTCCCCCTACGTAGACAATTGTTCATACAAAAAATTTAAAATTTGTATGGGCCGTGGATAATTGTCACCCCCCCCCTAAACTGTCTACGTAGTTTATGAACAGCCCCTTAGTGCTTTATCCGTGCGCTCTTTCATCATCATCTTCACGTGGGTCCCTTCGCATTGCTTAATTTTGGGCAATGAGAAGGTGGATTCACTTGCGAAGGTGGGCGCTATGAAAGGCGACATTTATGATCGACAAATCGCCTGAATTTTTCTCTATTTATCGTCAGCAGTCGCTCGTTAGCTGGCAACATCAATGGAGTGAAAGGAGCTTGGGACGATGGCTACATTCAATTATCCCTAAGGTGTCGAAGTTTGCATGGTTCAAAGGTTTGGACTTGAGTCGAGACTTCATACGCGTGATGTCTCGTCTCATGTCCAATCACTATTGTCTAAACGCTCACTTGTTCCGTGTGGGGTTGGGAGACAGCAATCTCTGTGAATGTGGACATGGTTACCAGGACGCTGATCACATCCTTTGGTCTTGTGCGGAGTATGGTGGAGTCAGATCACATTTTTATGATTCCCTTCGGGCTCGAGGTAGACCACCTTATGTTCCAGTTCGGGATATTTTGGCTAGACGCGATCTGGAGTTTATGAAGCTCATATATGTTTACTTTAAGAATATTAACCTTAGATTGTAAGTTTGATTAATCTTGTGTTTAGTTTGTATTTTGTACGTGTGGGTTTCAATGTCTGTTTTCAAGATGAATAGAAATAATTTCATGTTTTAGGATTAATAAAATATTTGTATCGTAAACCACATTTCAGTTCCTTTAACTTTATATATAAGTCAGTAATAATGTATAACGAAAATGATAACTCGGCTCTGTAAAGTTTATTCAATTGAGGCTTTACAAATAAAGTAATTAAAAAAAATATGTCGATGACTGATCCATAACTAAATAAATTTTTATACACCAAGCATACCAACCAAGATAAGGTATATTACCTAATTAAGATATTCATATGTTATCGGTTCTAGCTGTTTTGTAAATATCGTTGTGAACGGTCGAGATGGAAGGATAGCATTGGTTGTAAAAATGTACCCATCAAGTTGCGCCGTCTTACATACATATGATATAACGCTAGCTACAAATCCTGGATGGTTATCGTCTTCAGAAAAGTTGTTCAGATGGACAAGACCAATCTTAAAGAAAATCTTGTTCAGAATTAACTCACCCAGTGGCACTAGCCTGAAATTAATTTTTAATTGTTTGCCCTAACTTAACACATGGACTATATCGATGGTTTCCGACTTCGACAAAGTTGTTCAGATGAACAAGATCTATTCAGTGGTAAAGAGTTCAGCTCAGAATTCATTCATAAGGCAGCGCTAGTGTAACATTCATTTCCAATTGTTTCCATCAGATAGACTAGATGAACGATTTCATTTTCAGCTAAGTTGTTTAGATAAACAAAACCTATTTTGTGGAAAAAAAATACAATACAGAATTCACTTATCAGGTGGTGCTCGTGTAACCTACATATAATTTGAATTGATTGAAGGCTCCGGATAATTGTGTGTATTGGCGAACGTTATAGTTTATTTCGCAGTGCTGTGATAAATATTCGATTAATTAGGTGTGAAATTGTGCTGCAGGGTGCCTTCCATTCATTTTGACTAAAAAAATGTTTTTTGAAATTATGGAATAATAAGAAAATATGATGATATTTTTACATTTTTTGAGTCAAAATGAATGGAAGGCACCCTGTTGTGCTGTATGCCGCGGTAAAATCGATCATACGCGTGCCCCGTAGTCTAGTCTAGTCTAGTCTAGTCTAGTCTACACATACACATCCAGTACTTGAAAGAATCCTGGAAAATGATACATCTATCATTTTTCTTGTCATTATTAATGCCTGCTGCACATCAAGGATGTGAAACAAACAATAAAGCGGCCAGGCCTACTGTGTAGCGTTTAGTTAATTTTTGTGGAAGTGAATGTTTACCATGTCTACTTAATAAGTATAGACAGTGGTTAACATTTAATCCACAGGTAATCAAAGAGCGGGGACATACCGTACCAACCGCTCCGTATGCTGGATTTGAAAATAGGCTATATAAATCGTTGGGAGTGACAGAACTAAGAAAGTTAATGTACACTCCTTGGTTGTCCGATCTCCTGGGATGGAACACAGGTATTTACCCCTTGTGTTCGAGCGAACAGTCCTCCCTCCGTACAAGCGTGGACGGCACCGCCAACCCACTGCCATCCCTCAATCGATCCAGCCGACCTCAGTTGAAGGACAACGGAGAGCGGTGTGCGGACGTAACCTATACGGAGGGAATGCTGTATTCGCCTAGGTTATAGCGCCCTTGCTCGCTACCATTTTCTTCTAGCGGTTGGGACCTGAGCACTAACTCTTGTCCTAGCCCTATATGGCATATGGTTATAGCGCCATTACTCGCTTTCTGAAAAGAGAAGAAGGGAAGGGAAGGAGAGGAAAAGGACTTGGGAAAAGGAAATGCGGAATTCCTTTCCTCATTAGTATTTGTATCGTCAACTTTTATGAAAACTATATAGGGGAAATGTTGGCTTCGGCAATACCTCAACCTATTATCGTCAGGGGGGTAAACAAAGTCCTAGAGTACTCAGATTTGGCCAATAGATGCTCTGAAATAAAATGTACCGACATGCCAAAATTGAGCTCCCAAGGACGTTGCTTACCCCCCTGATGACAATAGGTCAAGGTATTGCCGAAGCCAACATTTCCCCTAAATCATTTTTCCTTGGTCAGAGGTATTATTACGACATTTGAATAAGATTGTCTTATCATTTGTTATTCAAAATTTAATGTTATAATGATCAACATAGCTTTGAATTATCTAATATAAATCGGTAACACTGTCCTGCAACCGATTATTTTTCTAATCCGAAAACTAAAAGTTACGAAAAAGCACTTAGGCCTTCATTAAGTTACACTTTCACGCGACGTTCAATGTTTTGCGGTTTGCTCTTTACGCATTGTTCAGGCTATCATAACAAGCTATGACCAACGTGACGATTGCTTAAGCCCTGGTTAAACAAGTAAACAAGTTATTAAAATGAAATCATGTTCCCGAAAGCAGTCAACAATGTATCTTAAACCGGATCAAGCGTGCGCCCTATTTTTCTAAACATTCCGACGCGGTCCGCCCAATATCTATCAATTACGTTTTTCTACAATAGTAGCCTGGGATAAATCCTAATTCGACCGACACGTGTTTGTTGAAACATTATATTCTGCCTAATATCAGTAGTCAGTAGTCATTAGGAAACCTGTTACTATATTACCACATATGTATCCTTTTTTCATGAATTTGTCCACTGACTGGCAGTGGCATTATGGATAAAATCCTCCTGGAACCATCTTTTATATAAATAATTTCAAGAAGCTTAAATCCAGGAGTTAGAAGGTGACAGCTCTATCACAACTCCTAAAGCCCATTTCAAGAACGCAAGCATTCCGAAGCTTTTTTCGTATATGCTAAGCCCCGCTCCAATACATTTCAATGTAGGAATCATTAATAATGTACTGGGACTTTCAACCAAGCGGTATTGCTTGATTGACGCGTATTTAATGAGTTGGAAATGTTTGTAGTATCACTAGTACTAGTACTCGGAAATTAAGTATGAAAATATTGTAAAGGACAAAATGGAACGAACTCACCAAATCTGGCCAAGTGAACCTAACAAGCTGGCATGATGTGTTAGAGGGGAAGTCGCAATTGTAGACGGTTCGCTTCACAGGGTAATCCGGTTTGTGGTAAAGCTTGCACGGAACGTATAGTCTTGAAATACGTCTTGGCCGTCTGATACAATCCACATATGTTAGAAAAAATCCAGAGCAACGCAAAATCCATAAATTTAACGGGATGAAATTTCTTCGCTTCCATCTACAAGCACAACACTCCGATCCTACGCGTGCCCCGTAGTGATCATTTAGTGGATAAGTAGGAGAACGGTTGCTGTTGCAGCTGGTTCTCGTTCAAAGTTTGTTTCTTTGAAAAACTCGAACAGCTGGTAAAATTTGGATCTTTTGCGTCTTAAAGGGAAAAGGGACAAATGGTACAAAAAGTGTTGTAGATTAAATAATGACAATCATTAGAATAGGTACACAACTTTTTATGGCACCCTAGAATGGTCAGAACAAGTAATTGCATTTAAATTTAATGATTATTTTGTCGACAGTGTTTCATTGATTAATCAATCCATTGAATTGATCGATGAACCTGAAGAAATAAAACAACTAGTTTAAAAGTAGTTGTAGATTTGAAGGTTTTCACCCAATTACATTAGATGAACTAAGAGTTATTTGATTTTTTCGGCTGGAGTAGATAATGTTAATGCTAGAGTTATTCAAGATTCCTTTATGTCATTGGCCACATCTTGCTGGACCTTATTAATGAATCATTGCAAACTGGACATGTGCCACAAGTATGGAAGGAATCCTCCAAAGTAACAATTTTTGTTTTATTATGGTTCTGTAGACCATGATTTAGATTTGTAGAATGCTATAAAACCTTGATAAAACTTGCAATGTTACTTGGGCTTAGTGGTTCCTAATCAAAAAGTTGCTGGAACGATTAAAGCCAAAGAGTTTCGTCCCATCAACATGTTGCACACATTAGAGAACATTTTAGAACTTGTGTTAAAGGCCAGCTGTTGGAGTATTTAAGTGGTAATAGTTTGTTGATACCAGAACAATCGGGATATTGTGAAGGTCAATACTATGGGTATCTGTGAAATGGGATCGATAAGTGGAAGTGGTAATTTCCATCCGCCGCCATTTTGGAATCCAAGATGGTGGACCAAAATCATATAGGCAGCCCCGGTCAGGTAATTACACTGTCAGGATGCCGCCATGTTGTATTTTGGTCCGCCCTCTTGGATTCCAAAATAGTGGCGGATCTCAATTTTCCACTTCCTCTCATCGAGCCCATACCGTAGATACACATATTGCATGGGTTTACATGAATATTCTCTGTCCGGAGGCCGCCATATTGGATTTTGGTCCGCCATCTTGGATTTGACTTGAATTTCGGAATCCCCCAAACTCTAGAATTTAACAAATCTTCTAATCCGTTTAACATATCTAATGATTTTCGATGATTTTGGTCTTGATTGATATTCATGCTGGTTAATTTTGGGAATCGAAAATCACGGCTGATAATGGTCAAAAATCACATGTGATTTTCGTGCTGATGATGGCTTGTGATTTTAGGTGATATTGATCTTGAAAGATTGCTAATTTTTATTTTATGATCTTGATTTTAACCAACACTGCGCCTTTCAATGGTTGTCGGTGAAGCAAAGAATTGTATTTTTGACTATGGTGTTCATTTTTAAAATAGTTAACGGTTTGCTGCCTCGATATTTGTGTGATCGAATTGAAAGAGGAAGTCACTTTCATAGATATAATACTAGAAACGCGGATGAAATAAGATCACCACATTGTTTGACTTGTGCTTCACAGAATTCATTGAATTTTAAGGGAATAAATGTTTTAAATTCGATGCCTCGACATATCAAACGTTCAGCACCACTTACAGAATTTAAAAGACTCTGAATTCCACCCGTTAAAACTGTCTTTTGACCAGTTTTCTTTCCTTGATTTGTTTTTCGTGCTGAGCACCAATGCTACCGACGCCAGGAAGGCAGCTCCCACACCTGGACCCTACCTATCGACCCATCAACTCATGAACCGGGGACCAACGGCTTTACTTCCCTTCCGAAGGAAGGCGTGATCACAGCTGTTATGCCTCAGAACATCCCGGCGGCACCAACTGGGATTGAACCCAGGCCTGCTGGGGTGAGAGGTAATCACGCTTACCACTACACCACCGGCGCCGCTACTTTTGAACAGTTTTCCAGTTGTTTTTTTTTTAAATTGTCAAATTATGTATCTTGAAGAAGTTATCTCTAACGGATTATTTTGTATGGATAGCTGTCATAATGACTTTTTAATAATTATTGTAGCACTGTAAAAACTATTTCTGTTCGCCACGATGGTGATGATGGATTTTTAATATTTGATTTAATAGTAGTAGATTAAAAAAAAGAAGTCTACAAAGGTCTGAACCTCGTGCGCATATTATGGATAAAGAGGACTGAAATTAAAATTTGATATATAAAACAAAATGTTACGTTCTTGATTGGCTGCTAGCGACTTGAAAATACTTGTTAAAAAATCCTTCGAAAAACCCCTTGTAGAGCTAGTCGAGCTTCGTCAACCATTCAAACAGCGGAGGAACAAAAAGACGACAAATGCTCTGGGCCTCACCTGATTACAGCTCATTGTGCATTGTCTTGACAATGGACAATTCGCCTTTTCGGTCACTCTGTAACTCTTTACTCCTATGTTAAAATCCCATAAGCAAACATCAGTCTGTGCGTGAACTTCCTTACCCTTTCACTCCTATGGAAATCCCATAAGAAACTTTCAATCTTTCCATGAAGAGACGGCGGCTTGCTGGTACCATGGTGCAATGAAGAGCTAAGACAAAGTCCGCAAGATTTCATGCACAGATTGTCAGATGCTTATGGGATTTTACCATTGGAGTAAAGAGTTGCAGAGTCACCGTCAACATCAATACTTACTGAGCATGCAAGCATGCACTGAGGCAAATAAATTTAAGAATTTCATAAGGCTCGACTTATGAACGAGACATATGAATTTCATTAGCGTGACTTATGAATGAATTTCGTCTAAGGTGAGGTAGCTCTTATACGCCCATAACCATCTTATTTTCCCAAGCGTTGAAAGATGAGTGGTCAACACACAGGCCTCGTAATATCAAGGTCGTTGGTTCGGTTCTAGTCTGCTGCATTTTATAATTTTTTTTGTGAACATTATTTTTCATAAGGCAAATCAGTGAAATTCATACTAATTTCTTGTCCCTAAAACTAATAAGTGGATCTTATGGAATTCTTACGTCCATTTGCCACAGTGTGTATATCTAATTTTCTTCCATAAGGGCCAATGCCACAAACGCAATCAATTACTTTTTCCGCGAATTTCGCGAGAGTAAAAACTCGCTCGAGTAAACCACCACGATGATTGTGTAACGCTCAGTGTCGATATCACGCAAACTTTATTTTGACAGATCGATGTCCAACTATGCCAGTTATACCACTGAGGCAACACAAAAAAGGAGTCAACTTTTAGTCAGCTATTTTGCATGAAGTTCCACATATGTTATGTGCTCAGAATTAGCGCTCGCGAGTCGTTACGCGACCGAGGAAAGGGCAAAACTTGGCAATGTGCTTCATATTCGTAATTTAACGAAAAATAGTTCACTGAGAATTCATGCAACGAAAACAAACAAGCTCGTAGCGTAGACAACGATAAAGTCACGCACAAAGCTAGAACATTTTGCTCCGCGGCAAGTGTTGGCAGTTTTTGAAAACAAAACAAATCACGTTGCCAAATCTTCTGATTATACTTCCGCAAATCTGTTTACATTTAATTACTAGAGAGAAAGAGATATTATGAAAGGGACGTCATTTCCAAACACTGCCAAGGGCGCAGTAAACCATCACTACGCCACTGATCAGCACTAGATATCATCTGCCCCTAATCCAACTTTCCAGTTCTACCAGGTTCTTCCAACGGTGGAACTGACAACTTATAAATTTTCCCCAGTTTGCGACAGTACGAAGCAACTTGGATTTAGATACAAACATTCGGAGTATTTCGCATCACCGCCACACCAGTGGTCACCACGCCACTTTAAAGTGATACGATACGTCACGCTTTTTTTGCTTTTTTTTCTCTCTCGTTTCTATGTGTCAGTGAAATGATTATCATTGATGCTGTAGGAGTGTGGGTGTACATCATACACTGTCGCAACTACCGTAAACATAGCTGCTAGAGTTCGTTATTAATAAGTCGAATGTCTATTTATCATCCATTATTGACACCATTACTACATTTCTATTCAATCTGCCAAAATTAACGATCTATCACCTCCCAAGGACATCCTTTTCTATACAGAAAAATATCATACGCCTAGCCACCAAGGCCAACCAAGTCAAGTAATCATAGTAGTTTATTAATTCAATGCCACACTTTGTACACTTTGGTTACACACGACCGGTCCAAAAATGATTCCAGCACTCAAATCTCCAGGCACATGGTAAGAAAAAAGTACCCAAAAGTAAGTTATTTTCACACATCTCGCCACTTTATTACAGGAAGCCAAAAGTAGGTAAAGTGAGTCAAAGTAGTTTTCATTCACTTGCGTTCAAATCTTATGGAATTGAAAATTCGCTTTCTACTCAAAAGTAAGTCAGTTATACCCAAGAGTAGGTGAATATGTAAAAGTAAAAAGTAGGTAAATGTGAACTGGCCGCTAGGTACGTTTTTTCTTATCGTGTATGTTTATATTTTTGCATCATTCTTTTCCCGCCTTTTTAATATCACCTGATGGCTTCGACCAGTGTAACAAGAATGACAAATAGGTTCTCTACAGAAGATTTGTAGGCTTATTTACTTCCATTTCTTTTCTGAAAAAAAAAACAAATAAGATATTGTTTTAATATTTATTAGTGATGGTTTCTAAATTGAACACAGTTGAAGAACCTTCAAAAGCAATAAAAACGTTGTTTTTCAACACTTTGTTTCAATTGAATTGACAACACTGGATACGATGATAGATGATTTGTACACACACCTTCGTAATGTGGTTTGTAGAAAAAAGGTAAACAAAACAATTTCAGCTTACAAAATTATTCGCGGCTCGCGTTTTTAACGATACAAATGATATTATTTAAGTAAATATCATCTTTAAAAGTGAATTAAATTGAAAGTGCTTGTAGAAGCACGTGTCGTAATTGTTTTTAGTGTGGTTCTGAAAAGTGGAAGCTAGTGAAACCAGTTATTCAAATTACATGCCCAGAGTAGAACAAAATCGACCGATCGTACTTTTTCATGCAAATATTGCGAATGCGTGAATGAACTGGTAATATTTTGGTGAGAAAGTGTACAAATATGTATCCAGACCTTATTCATACAATTTTGGCCCATTTGTTAAGGTATGTAATTAGTAATTTACTATTTTGTAGGAAGATGTCTTTCGTACGCATACCAAAACACGTTTATTTAATGATTGTGGAGACAGCCATTGTTACATGACGTGCCGTATCACCTTAAGCTTTCAGATATTGAATGACGCTTCAGAATTTGCAATATTTTATTTACCTTTCTCTAACGATCGGGTTTGAACAAATAATGAATCACCAATTGTTGAGATATTAATAAATATACACGTCATTCGAGTTTCAATTCCGTTCAAACACATTGAAAAGCAACTGAATTCATTTCGGAAAACGAATGAAGGGAGAAAATATCGTTTCGTTAGTTTTATTAGTTTTCGAAAAGAATAGATGTAGGGTTTTTGATCTAATTTCCGCCTTACTAAGCACAAACCACGTTTTACCTTTCTTTGCTGAACGGTTTTTAACAAAAAAATTGAATAGACAGCTTAGATGACGTCTAAATTTATTCACCTTTTCATTCGTACCCTTGGATTTGATAAAGAGTCACACATTGTTGAGATATTGTTTAAAATCTAATACTGCTTCTTGATACAAAAGTCGTTCTACGAGTTTCAATTCCGTCCTAACGCATTGAAACGCCATTAGATTTTCTTCGTCCTACGGATAAACGTAGAAAAAGGGGATTTGCTAGGAGTGCTTCTTTTGTTTTGAGAACAATGAGCGTAAATATTCATACAACGCGCTCTAACAGGATTTATGTTGTAGCTAATGAACTAACGCATCGGAACAAACCTACACACTTAGAAAAAATCACCGAGTTCGGTAATTCATTTACCGAATTCTCAACAGCTGAACGGTCGGTAATGTTTTCAGTAATCGAGAACATTACCGAAAAATCTGTAAACTGGATCAGCAAAATTAGCTGTCAAATTTACCGAACGATCGGTAACGTTTACCGATGTGCATTGCTTGATTTGTAGTCGTCTTTACCGGAGAACTGTAATTTTGAGGACGATATGCAAATCCAAAATTACCGAGAGATCTGTATTTTTTTAAAACGGTAACCGACTCAACTGTAATTTGCTTTAATATTGTTTCAAGGTGGCGGTCACTGCAACCCATGCAAAAATTTGGCTGCTGTCGTGATCAATAAGTTAGTGTTGCAAATTGCACCACCAATGAACAAAACCAAGTTTTTGTCGGAAGGATTCGGCGCTACACGGAAAACAAGGAAGCTTTGGGAGAATATTCCAAATGCTGTTTTCAGATCGTCGCTAACGGGAATGAAACTTGGACTGACAGAAAGAACAAGCAACAACAGCAACAACAGCAACAACATCGGCCATCTGTAATCGGTATTTATTTAGATAACGAAAATTAATTATTTACGGAAAATATCTACGATTCACTCATTTTGATGTTGAATAACAGTCTCCATAATTTCACCTTTTTATTTTTCACAAGCAGGAACTCTTTTAAAGTCGATCGAAAATAACAATATGGTGGATTTGACGTTTACCTCGACCATTACCGAACTCAGTAATGTGGAACGCTTTGTTTACCGAAACTTCAGTAAAATATTTCACCGAAGTCAGTGATGTGATTTACATACCTGCCGGTAAAAATGTTTACCGTTTTCGGTAAATTAAAATGAAATTACCGAAATTCAGTCATTTCATTTACAGTTTTCAGCAATAAAGCGAGAAAATACCGAAACATCTGTAATTTTTAGCATTACCGATCTAAGACGGTAATTTTTTTACCGAACTCAGGGTCTCTGTTTAAGTGTGTATTATTTATTTGTGCACTGTGAAATCGTTGATATTATTGATCTTTTCTGGTCAATAGAACGGAAATTGGCGATTACGACGAAGTAGTGCTCTACCCTAAATATTCATATTATGTATTTTGCAGCTTGTGCACTGCACTATCGTACCGAACGTATGATTGATGCGTTCACGTCGAAATCATTAATATTTTTGATGATTCTGTTCGATATGACGGAAATGGGCTCTAATGTCGAAGTAGTTCTCTACCCTACAATATATTATTCAACATCAAATGTGAAACTGTGATCTCCAAAATTACCTAACACTAGGCATCTAGTTTGTTGAAAATTATGGACACTTATAGAATAAGTGGAAACAGCTCCGTTGATGCTATGCATCAACACTAGCCACTCATTCTCGGTGTATAGATGTGCTATTTTACATTATTTAATAATTACATCTGCCAAGTGCTGCATGTGCAAAACCATATCTGTTACAACAAAGGGACCACTGATAAGAGCTAGAAGGAAGCAAAACAAAAAACATAAAACTGCATGCTGTGCGCATCTTGTATTTGAATAGCGCATTCGAACTTCCTACTTCAGTTCTCATTGAACCGTGCCAAGTGCTTGTCACCCATCTGCTCCACTTTTGGTTTGAGAAATGTTTTGGCTGAGGTTGTTACATCAGTGTCTCTTCATTTTGTGTTTTTTTTTTACAAGTTAAACATTCACTCAACAGGTTACTTCTCCTGTCGCTGCTCGGAGGATCCTACGCAATCATCCACGATTGTAATCACTATCTGAACGCAGTCTACAACATCCGATACTGCTCTCTCACCAACGTCACCGTAACGCACGATGCCGAGGAGGTTGTTTTCCGATCCGAATATCCCAGGCCGTACTATTTCGAGTTTTCCGAATCGAAACTTACCGAAATTCCGCGAGTGATGTTCACCTCTTTTCCGGAAATGCAAAATCTGGACGTGACACGGTGCCAGGTGGAAAACGTCAACAAGTATACCTTCGAACAGGCTAAGGAATTGCGCTACTTGAACCTTTCCGGAAATCACTTGACGGTGTTGAACAATTTTGTGTTTAAAGGTTGTGATAAGTTGGTGCGATTGGATTTGTCCAATAATCGTATAGCGCAAGTGAAGGAAAAAGCGTTGCATGATATAGCGAAAATCGATCACGTAGACCTTTCCGGGAATTTGCTGGACAATTTGGACGAGAATCTTTTTTCCAGGCTCACCTTACTATCGTACCTTTCATTGGCCAACAACAGACTCACAGATCTGCACGATCGCCTTCTGGAAAACTGTACATTGATCGCCTATTTGGATATCCGAGGGAACCGCATTCACAGTTTGAGTGACACCTTTCTGAAAAGTTTGACTTACCTGAGAATATTGGTGGTAGATAATAACAAATTGACATCGTTGAAAATACCACCACAATTGACAAAGTTGTCTGCTTCCAAAAACAAAATCTCTGAAATTTTCGCTGAAGATCCAGCCAAGTCACAACTATACTCATTGAGTATTTCAAAAAACAATTTAAAAAATATCTATAATGTCACCATCCTAGAAACCATCACAATGCTGGATCTCTCATTCAATCCAATTGGACCTCTCAATATGACTGCATTCCTCCGGTTGAAAAAGTTGGTCGACCTTAACATGGAAGCAACGCAGCTGCAAAATTTGCAGCATGGGATTTTTACGCAGCAAACAAAGCTGCGTCGGCTGGACATATCGTACAATTTCCTTCAAAAATTGGATTTGACCATACTGACGTCGATATCCGGATTAGAAACACTGTTCATTGACGGAAACGGTCTCATCGACATCAACTACGAACACGTACCGGAGCTGTTTCCGAATCTCACCTACTTGGGACTATTCGCTAACGCTTGGAATTGCTCGTACTTGACGAGTTTGGTTCGATTCTGCAACCGGAATAAAATCGCTGTCAGTTCAACGAAGATCTACGGTGAAATGACCTATTTGACCAATGTGCAGGGAATTTACTGTGCTAGCTCGGATAAAGATCGGGTCCAATTTCTGCCAAGTACGGCAGTAAGCCATTTGGATGAGAATGTTGGACGCGAGGAAGATACTCAGCTGAACTTGATAGTGGCTAATGTGACATCGACGGAATTTGAATACAAGTTGATGGTAGAGCTGTTGGATATGATAAGGAATGTGAACATCAGTAATGCCAATCGCTTGGAGGAAGTGAGACGGATTGCGTTGGATTCGGATAGAGGCTGCGAATCGGTACATACGACCGGTTATCAGGTGTTCATCATGTTGATTATGACAGTGATTCTGGTGCTAAATGTCGGATTCCTACTGTATGTTCAGTACAATGCCAATGCACGGCGAGCAATGGATCGGATGATAATTTTCAAACGGGGGGAGACGGCGTCCATTCAAACTTCGATTGATGACTATTGAGCGTGGGGGGAAAGGATTGTTTCGTGTACGAAGAAAAAAAATGGTTGTAAATATATTCCTTCTTTGCTTTTAGTAAAACTCATTGTTCAATAAATTATTTCATATCAAAATCACAAAGCCACCCACTCAACCGTCGCATGAAAATGCACAGATAGAAACGTAAAGTACTACAGAAAAACATGAACCGGGGACGAATGGCTTTACTGGGGAACATAGAAAGAACCAAAAAAACATAGAATACTCAAAATTTTCATAAAATATGTCACCTTTGATATGTTGTGTAATAATGTTATTGACGTAGCCTCATTAGAATTCGAATTAGATATCGAAGTTTGAATAATTATTTTGTAATTGCTTTTAAAACTTTCTGAAGAATAAACAAATTTTACAAGTATAAAAAAACATATCCAGCCTGATCCGCCCCACAGACGAGACGGTTCCACGATGCCATTGCAGCCATTTGGTCCACCATCACACACACAGCACAAGTCCATCTGCCAGCCTTGTTCTAGATTAACATGAATATCCCCAACAAGGGAAGTCGAGAAAATTTCCAACCCGAAAAAATCCTTGACTGGCTTGGGAATGAACCCAACTTTTCTTTTCAACCATGTCAGAATAAACAAGGAATTTTTTTGAGCTTGACACACACTACTATTTCATAATATCTTCCATAGCTTCAAAGGTCAATTTTTGATTTTTAACTAATAAGGTGGTGTTAATTAACTACGCAGACAGTTTTTTGTGATTTTTGACCCCCCCCCCCCCCCTGCAAAGACAATTGTCCATACATTCTTTTTTTTAAATTTGTATGGACCGTGTATGATTGTCAACCCCCTCCCCATAAACTGTCAACGTAGTTTATGAACAGTCCCTAAGAAAAGTTCTTTACATCTGTACTTCGCACGTGAGGCTCAAACTTTTGTAGACTACTGTTTTACTTTTTTAAACTACTGCTACTATCAATCCAACATCAACATTGTGACTAAGATAAGTTTAACTGTTATGTACATATTATTTTTTTGAATGAAATAAAATCAAAGTTGTTCACACAAAATGATATGTTTCAGCTTGGTAATACCATAACGACTAGCCTATATGAAGCCCATAATGTCCTTAGCCTTACCGGGGCCCAATAAGCATCAAATCACTGTGGGTTACACACTACACAATTGAGATGAAATTTCACTTTGTAAAAGTTCAAAAAACTATTAAAAAGTTTTTCTCTCAACAAACTATTGCAAAATCCTGAAAAACAAAATGTACTTTAGCGCCCAAGAAGCTACACTTGATTAGAATAGCTTAGCTTACAAGCTCGTTGCTCATGATTGCAGTAATCACTTCATAAACTCGGTCCGTCATCGAATGTCTTGATCAGCAAAATCTCCAAGCAACAGCAGTATCTTCCAAGCAAAAACAAGCAAGCACCAGTAAAACAGACCGAAACAAGACGAGCAAAAAAAAAATCGTACTTATACCTAATTTAAAAACAGCCTCCGGTCCGATTTATATTATTATTCGTCGGATTAGTATCATAGGCAGATAAGGCCAACTCGGGATAGAACAGAAACGAGTCCGCCAGTGCTTCTGGTTGCTGTTTCTTTTCTCGCGCCTTTTTCCCCGAGGCGGCTTGATGGGCCAACGCGCGGCGAGCAAATCATGAGTATTGGCCACCTTACCTCCCCCCACCTACACCCGGTTTATGCCGCCACCGATCCACATCGCGGATTCAGATTGGCGATCGAGTGAACTTTTTGAATCATCAAAAAAAAAAACAAGTTGTAAAAAAGCTCTCCGCTCCTCACTGGAGCGGATGGAAATCGAACCGTAATCAAATTCTAAAATTTATGAATTCATATTTTGAATGTTTTATTTTTCCGGTACCATTTCCTGGTCGAAATTTGTTTGTGCAGCCAAAGAAGTGTAGGAGCAAAAAAAAAACGCATCGTCCAACTCAAATATAAATTATAAATCCGGAATCGAGGAAGAGCGGGAAAATCCTAGTATGAGAGCGCATATAAAAATATGAAATTAATGCATTCCTGCATGTAGGCAAGCGAAGGTAAACGTGCATATCTCTCCGGTGAGTGTGTGTTAGTGTGTGCGGCGCACGTGGTGTTGTGCACTAGTTTTTGGGTGGGTGGCAGGTGGCAAAGGCGAGATTTTCATTTCAGTTCAGTGGATTTGGGCCCCAGCGCTCTGATATGTCGTGACGCCGCCCGCCGTGCTGAGCTTTGCGTTGGTGTCTCGGTCAAACAAGGGGGGTGGCGGAAACGGAAGATACCCCGATTGGGTATGAAGTTATAAGCTAGGGAGCGGCTCACGGGGCGGGAAAGAGTCAGCGTAGAAAATATTTTTCAGTCATAATTCACCATCGATTCCGCCCCCGGAGGTAATATATTTTGAATAAATAATCTAAAATGTACAAATTTATCATGCACTATTTATTGGTGTGCATGAATGAACAAATACATGTTTACACCCACGCTTTGCATCCGGTTGCGCTGATCCCGGCTTGGCATGCACCGGAATTTCAGTTTGAATTTTTGACCGAAGCCACCCACCGGAATCCATTAAATCTAGGCGCGCAGTTCACCCGAAATCGGTCATCCAATCGAGCATGCAATGGGAACGGGAGGGCCTGTTACCAGCAACCAGCCCATCCATGTGATTTGTACCAAACGTCAAATCAAAAGCGGAAATGGGGTACGGTGATTGTAGGAGCTGGAGATGCAAGTGAATCTCTAAAACTATTTAAATTATGATATGATGAAATGGTGGTCGGATAGCGGAAAAAAGAACGTGGTGAAATATCCCATTTTGAGTGCCGTTTGCTGAAATGCTAGATTGAAATCAGTATGGCGATTTAGATCAATGGTGGTTTGGCGATACGGCAGGGGTGGATTCCCATCTATGTGGAATGCTTGTTCGCCTTCAGGCAAACGAGATTATTTCGAGAGATTTAATGAACATTGAACATTACCTTTTACTGCCAAATATGATGGCTTGTTGATGTGTGTGATGACAGAGCTTTTTTGTGAGTGAATGATTGGTTCCTGCGAAAGAACGTCATTGTTTTACAGGATGAGAGTTCAACGGCCGAAATTCTGGTTAACAAAGCCATGCTTGATCTTAACCGATGAGATACAAGGATTTATAAGATGGCTTTGATGTTCTTGAAAGAACTTTCGCGTACTCTCAACGTTGTGTTCTTTGGAGCATTTCAATAGCTATTAACTAGAGCTTTCTATGCCAACGCATTAAATTGCACAATGTGTGGCAAGTACAATGATACTCTGTGCCCAGGAAAGTCGAAAAAATTTCCAACCTGAAAGATTTACTAGACCGGACCGGGAGTCTTTCTCACCTCCTCTGGTTTGCTAATATTGTGCCAAAATCGACTATGGTATCGGAGGCCTCCAAAGGGTGTCCCAGATTGTAAAGAGTAAGGTAGGGCAAAAGTTCGTTTTGTACACTCTTCCGAAAAAATCTTTCTTGCTACAAATGGACTGCAAACTCAGCAAGGTTCTGTAAGAGAAAGATGTAATCCTTAAGGGGGACATCAGTTGGTGGTTTTCAAAAAATCGAAATGTAAATTTTTGCTTTTTAGGCATCCTTCTAGAATCATGTGTCAAAATGCCAATTCGATACACAAAGTCGTTACGACTGAGATAGTCTTGTATTAAACGCACTTAAATATAATTCGAATCTTTAAACGCGCTTTTCTCGAGTTACCTCGAGCAATGTTAGGAAAATATCTCAATATCAAATCTCACCAAAGATCAAAATGACGCTTGATTTCAGTAGACAAAACTCAACAAGCAAACAACTGTGGTTGATACTGCAAGCTGTGATATCGCAGCTCTGAATATCAAGCTAACAAAATTCACCAGCTGCAAAGCTCATTAAACTGTGGAGAAATTGAATTTCATTATTTTTCCTTTACACCCGAACGCATCCGAATCTACCACAATGATTGGCAACAGTTGCTTCGTGTCTGCCATTGCCGAAGAGAAAACAGAGATAGCATTATTTAACTTTCTCTTTCTAAGAAAATGAGGTTCAACGGAATCATTTTTTTTTCCGTCGATTCAACTTTCAGCTTCAAAATTTTCATGTTTTGAATAGTCTCGCAATATCAAACGAGCTTGTAAAATCAATATCGAGTATAATATTTTGCTCCAATATCACGCGTATTGAGAGCGTATGAGAGCGGAAAATATCAATTTATTAATGATTATGCCAACATTTCTTGCGAGACAGGGATCTTGGAGACTAATGGATCTATTTTGGTGATTCTTCTGTTCGCAATGTAGCAATGATTTATCTTAAATCTTACTTAGGATTTTTCGGATATTACAACTTTTACATTTTCAACGCGCATTTAAGTAGCGATTTTGACGTAGGACTACGTCTGTGATTTCTATATGGGGGTACACTTTCTGAAAACCAAAAATGGAACATGTAACGAAATTATGAAAGATTTTGAACTTTAATAACTAAGCTGCCCCTGGACCAATTTCAATAATTTTATCACCAATCTATCAGACATATTTCTACGCATCGTTAAAAATGCTATCGACTATTTATTTTCAACAAGAAACTATTGAAAAGTGATAAATGTCATGAATTGTCCAAATGTGTCGGAATGACTGAAAAATCCACCAATTACGTACATGTATATGCTGCTTCCCCAACACTGTCATTAGAGAATCGTTTCTAGACGAAACATGCAAATGTAGCATTGCTGCTTCCCCAACACTGTCATCAAAGTGTCCTTAGTAGACGAAACAAGTCGAAGTGACATTCGTCTCTGATCTTCGGGCGTGTGCGAATAGGGAGGATGCAATTGCGAAACATTTTGCACACTCATCGCCATATTCAGAACCACACGCCCCAACCAAACACAAAATGCTCTCGAGAGTTGTAATCTTGTAACCAAACTTGGAAGCAGGGGTGCAAGTGATTTTGATCGATTCTCTTCATCGACTTTCTGTTTCGTTAATAACACGACGGTAAACACATTCATTGATACGTTTGTTGTTCTGGATGATAGAAGAGCATAGCAGAAATAGTGCGAAATAGGTTACTGAAGCCATGGCCATCAAAAGAGGAAATCGACTTTCACCCATCTGCTTCTAAGCCCCTTAATTCAGTCGTCATCATAGCAATGAAAACTAGCATCGCACCGCTTTTGTTTCTTGCGTTACACTTGCTGGTTGCAATTCTGCTGTTCGACATTTTCGAAGGACCACCAAAAAGACATGAATTACACTATTTTCTAGGAATGCCTAAAAGTTCAATTATTCGATAAACGATTAATCGTAACAAAATTTTCAGCTGTTCGATTAAATATTTATCGAATTTTCAATTATTCGAGCGCGTAACCGACATCCCTTCTTATTTCAACTCGTTTGATTTAGCGCAGTGGAGAAAATAAATACAAGTACTAATTTATATGAACAGGCAAAGAGAAGAACCATGACGTGAAACAAGATCATAAATTGGCCGAAAAAAGTGTTAACCATCTTTCTGATAAAAGCTCAGATTTATCAACCTGTTTGAGAGAAGGAATTTTACGAGAAAAACTAAAAAGGGGTGGAGCTATAGCTGGGTAGACACTGATATTCTGGGGCCTTCCAACCTGTCGCAGACACCAGTTCAACCCTTGTCCAGCAGCAGACGGACCGAAACTCTTGTGAGTGCCCAATCATTGAACCGAAGAATACGGAATTGTCCGATCCGATTTGCAGATCCAGTTGCCTACACGTCATCATCATCTTCCAAAGGTTTTAAGCCTGTGCTACCATCGGCCCTTTTCAGGACCACCAAGATTTTCCGAAAGCGTTAAATTTCTGAACATGACCCAACTAAAATTCATATCAAAAGTGCTCTAGGCTTCCAGAAAAACTGGGAGCTTCATATTTTTTTTTTCTATTTTCTTGAAATTAATGGAACGCAATACTTCAAACTGCCAAGAAGTTTATGAAATACAGCTTAAAATGTTTCTGCATCATCCTGATGATTATCTGGAGTTTTGACGTAGGACTACGTCTTTAATTTCTATACTGGGGGTCACATTAAAATTAGCTAAATTCAGACATGTAACGAAGAATCCCAAACACGGATGTAACGGTAGAGCGCAATTCGAATACACGACGCATGGCCACTTGAGCGAGCTCACCGCTCGGTTGATCGCTCACCATTTCACTAATGAATGGAAGGGAGGAGAACAGCAGCGGTATTAAAAACGCTTGCCAAGCTACTAAAACCTAATTAGCTATTCTGCAAGTATAAAACAGACTGTAATTCAGTGAACGTGATCAGTTGCTGTACCATTAGCTGTGGGGACAGTCGTCACAACTAATTTGAAAGACCCCGAAAGTGGACGTGGACATCGGAATGGGAAGAATTAAGACATCTTTCAAACGTTACACAGATGAGTTTGATTACAATGATCACCTGCGTAATGCTGCTGCCAGGAAAGCCAACTGAGCACGCTGTTTCTGGAGATACCCAAGTGCACCAGTTTGTTCGCTTCGATCCAAATGGCAGTTTCATTTGCGACGGAGATGGTCATCACAAATTTGGTAGGTCCCCAAAGGACGCGGACATCGGAGACTCTCTGAGTAGCTTCACCCTCTTTCGGACGTTCCACTGCAGTTTTTCCGTTAGGCTGACAACAACTTTGATCACCTGCGAAATTTTAACCGCTGTGCAATGGTGTGAGCACGTCATCCCGAAAGTACCAGCATGTAAATCTGTTGGATCCCAATAGGCCTTTTTCGCTTTCAGCTTTGGGTCATCGAGTCTCCGTGAGAGAATAAATTTGCGTAAATCATCCAGCTCTAAACCTTCCCGCAGACGTCAATTGGTAGCACGTTTATGCATTTCGTGTTATTTCTCCATCCGCTGAAGCAAATACAACAGCCTATTCGTTCCGTACCCTCCAACTCCAACAACCCTTTCGATGAACATCAGGAAAACACAACAAACGGTTCTTTTCAGGGCCACCATTTGAAAAACTAAAGGCCCTTTTCAGGGCTGGAAACCAACAAAGAAACGGCCCTTTTCAGGGCCACTAATTCAAATGCAGAAGGAGTTAAGATAAAAGCAAACACGTTTGTTCCTACTACTCACGGCCTTTGCGCTACATATTCCAGATCTTAGATGTAAAGTATTCATCACCTATTTCTCCTTAATTGGCCTATACTTACTGACATAGGTAAGTAGTAATATCATCATTCAGAATTTAATGTCACAACCAAACTTATAAAATTTCAGGTATAATCGTCTTCTTCTTATTCGCATTTCAAGCTTATTGCTTAGTGCATATTAGACCATTGCATGCTCTCAACATGATGTTTTAAATGCACTTCTACATTTATTAATTGAAAGCTTTCGATGCCAATACCAAGACATGAATTTGTATATTGTGTGGCAAGCACAAAGATACTCTATGCCCAGAGAAGTCAAGAAAATTTCCAACCCGAAAGAATCACTCTCGACCGGACCGGGAATCGAACCCGCCGGCTTGGTAATTCCGTGCCTTTACTGACTAGGCTATGAGGCCCCACAGGTATCAATAATCACTTTTTTTTATCAGCTACACGGTAGCCGTCCCAAACAATCAAAAGGACACCAGAAACATCAATTAACGACTCTTCTAAGGGTCACCATTCGAAAAACAACCGGCCCTTTTCAGGGTCACCAATTCAAAAACGGAAAGAGTTAAGATAAGAGATTATCGATCAATTAAAAGAATTAAAGGTTCAACATATTTGTTCCGTCCACTAGCGGTCCTACGTCAAGCTTCCGTTGGTGCCCCTAGGCACAGGCCCTTCTACTTTTTTGTAATTTCTTTGAAGTTTGCGGCCATTTCCTTAACTCAATTGTAGTTCATTTAACTTCTGTGAAGTTCCGGTCGCATTTTTTTTTTATTCTATGGATTTTCTTAAGATTCGCAAAACTTCTGTGAGGTTCCCGTTATTTTCCTGAAATTAAAAAGATTTAATAAATGGAGCTTTAAGATTTCCTGTGGAGTTCTGGATTTTTTTCAAGGTTCATGAAAATGCACTTAACTTATCAGAACTAAATCTTCAGGAGTTTCAAGCTGCCCTGAAGTTTTTTAAATGCCCTAAAGTTCTCAAAATTGTCCTCTAGGCTTCCCTGAATTTCTAACAACTTTTAGAAAAGTTCCCAACTGTTAAAAAGGTCCCAACTTTCTCTTGAATTATATTGAGTTTTTTAATTTACCATGAAGCGACCGAAATCTTCCTGAAGTTTTAGATTTACTTACCAATCAGACTAAGGCCTTATTGTCCTCTGCTGTGCGAAGAAGTCGTCTCCACGCTACTCGATCCATGGCCACACTTCGCCAGCCTCGTAGTCTGCGAAGGGTCCGCGGTTCGCCTTCTACTTGGTCAATCTATCTTGCCCGCTATACGCCTCTTCTTGTTGTTCCTGTTGGGTCGCTTTCGAGAACCATTTTCACTGGGTCGTCGCCCGGCATTCTTACGACGTGCCCAGTCCACCGTAGTCGCCTAAATTTTGCAATACGGACGATGACTGGTTCTCCCAGCAACTGGTGCAATTCGTGGTTCATTCGTCTTCTCCACGTTCCGTCATCCATCTGCACTCCACCGTAGATGGTACGTAACACCTTCCGTTCGAAAACACCAATAGTCCAGGTATCGTAGCCGTAGAGGACCGCTGACCAGCGTCTTGTGGATAGTCAACTTCGTGCGGCGGCGAATTTTATACGACCGGAGCGTCCTTCGGAGTTCAAAGTAGGCACGTCTCCCTACCATAATGCGTCTTTGAATTTCTCTACTGGTAACATTTTCGGCGGTCACCAATGAGCCCAAATACACGAACTCATCGGCCACCTCGATTTCGTAACCGTCAATCTGAACTAGGGGTGGATGGCTAATATTGTCTTCCCTAGAACCTCTTCCTTTTATGTATTTTGTCTACGATGCGTTGATGGCAAGCCCAATCCGTCTAGCTTCAGCCTTCAGCCTGATGAACGTTTCCGCCATCGTCTCAAAGTTCCGTGCCATTATGTTGATGTCATCGGCGAAGCCAAGAAGCTGCATGGACTACCTGAAGATCGTGCCACTCGTGTCTATCCCAGCTCTTATGATCACACCTTCTAACGCGATGTTGAATAGCATACACGAAAGTCCATCACCTTCCCGTAACCCCCTTCGAGATTCAAAGGGACTCGAGAGTGTCCCCGATACTCGAACAACGCACTGCTGATCTCGATCGATTGTGTCGTATGCGGATTTGAAATCGATGAACAAATATTCACGGCATTTCTGCAGAACCTGCCGAGTCGTGAAAATTTGGTCCGTGGTAGCGCGGCCACCCATGAATCCCGCCTGGTATTACCCCACGAACTATCTTGCAAATGGTGACAGGTGGCGGCATATAATTTGGAAGAGTACCTTGTAGGCGGCGCTCAGTAGTGTGAGTTGCAGCAATCCATCTTGTCACTCTTCTTGTAGATTGTACATACGACACCTTCCATCCACTCCTGCGGTAATATCTCCTCCTTCCAAATCTTGGCAATTACCCAGTGCAGCGCTCTATCCAGTGCTTCACCGTCGTATTTTAATATCTCTTTTCCTCAACTTCTTGAAGATCAGGGGCCGGTAGCCTGTCGTATTCTGCGCGTGCTCCAAGGTTTGTTGCCGTACCACCTTCGTTTTCTGCTGCATCACCGTTGAGATGCTCGCCATAGTACTGCTTCCACTTCTCAATCACCTCACACTCGTTTGTGAGAATGTTACCGTCCAAGTCCTTGCACATATCGACTTGCGGCACGTAGCCTTTGCGCGAACTATTTAGCTTCTCGTAGAACTTCCGTGCGTCATTTACGCGGTACGGATTTTTCATCGCCATCGATCTCAGTCTTCCTGGTAACGCAAACTGTCTGTATCGCTCCACATTCAATCTTGTGCGGTGATGTAGTATTCTCGCCCGTGCTGCATTCTTCTCCTCTACTAACAGTTTGCATTCGCCGTCAAACCAGTCATTTCTTCGGTCCGGGATCGCAGTACCTAGTGCCACTGCAGAAGTACTTCCTATGGCGGAACGGATGTCCCTTCAGCCATCTTCAAGAGAAGCTGCGCCAAGCTGTTCTTCCGTGGGTAATGCAACTTCCAGCTGCTGCGCGTATTCCTGAGCAACTCCGGCGTCCCGTAATTGCTCAATGTTGGGTCGCGGCGTTCGACTTCGACAGGTGTTATACACCTCGAGAGTTTTGAGTGCATGCATACTGTAATAGGTAGTGACCCATATCAATGTTCGCACTGCGGTACGTTGTTGTTTATAAATTTATTTGATAAGGCTCAAACGGGATTAACTTTACAGATCCGAGGATTCTTGGTCACTATACAATACAATACATCTTAAAACTATAGTCAAAAGGTACATCACGATAAACATCTTCCGCTATTCAAAAAGCCTCCTCCATCAGAACTGGAGCCGCTTGCAGTAGTTTCATTATATGGCAGTTGCGCCAACTTGGGTCAGAGCGCTTCCATTGCAGAAATGGACGCAAAACGTGGTCAGCACTCATACACTCATCACTAAACGGTTGCTTTCCAAAGTCGACGACGCAACGATCGAAAGAACTGCTGATGAAGAACAATGAGGAGGACCACACAAGGGTTGCTGCCGAGAAAACAGACGATCGCATGGCACACATCGAGAGTGGCCTGCTTTTGTCCACAGCCGAGTTAACACTGACTCCGCTGCGGTACGTGTATCGAAGAAGATTTTCCCGTCGATTAGAACGTGCTCGATTTGGTTTTCTGTGTGTTGGTCAGGTTATATCCAGGTAGCTTTGTGGATATCCTTGCGAGGGAAAAAGGTACTTCGGACTACCATACCCCGAGAAGCTGCAAAGTTGTCGTTCGATACGGTATGCAGGCTGTTTGACCTGATTGCCGGTCTATACATTGCTTCCCGTCCTACCTGAGCGTCTCCGATGACGATTTTGACGTCCCGTTGCGAAAAGCCGTCGTACACCTGCTCCAGCTGCGCATAGAACGCTTCTTTCCCGTTGTCGGGTTTGCCTCGTTGATGATGCTGTAGTTGAAGAAATGGCCCTTAATCCTCAATTTGCACATCCTCGCGTTGATCGGCTGCCAACCAATCACGCGTAGGCGCAGCACTACAAAACCGGATCCCACCCAAGTAACATTGCAAGTTTTATCGAGGTTTTAAAGCATGCTATAAATCTAAATCATGGTCTACAGAACCCTCATAAAACCAAAATTGTTACTTGGGCAGTTCGTTGGTGGTGCACGATGCCCGCGTTTCCATATATTTTGTCCCGTCCAGCAAAGTTCCTGCAGTGCTGCGACTTCGAAGTTGCGTGGTTGAAGTTGGTCATAGATTAACCTTTCGCAGCCCGGGAAGCCGAGCGATTTGCAGTTCCATGTTCCGAGTTTCCAATCGTAGTCCTTATTTCGTAGCGTAGGTCTGTTCCGACTGTTCCGATCCATATTTCTTTCTTCGGTATTGGCAACTTTGTGTTTTTTTTTCCAGGGCAGCTTGTTGGGCCTGCCCAAACCCCCTGTCTTGCCGAGGGACCATCGTGCACAGCTCTGTGTAGAGTCCACGCTGGCACTAAGACGGTGATCAGCCGCTCCTAACATGGAGAACAGACGCCGTTTTGAGTCGCACCTCCATGGTGAACAGACGCTCGGGTTTGATGAAGAATTTCTTCTGTCACCATATTATGGTTACCGTGCCAGTGTTTTAAAAACTTCCTTGAAACTCACGGATTATCGCTAAACTGCCCTGAATTTCTAAAATGCTGAATAAGCCTGAATCTAACTGCATAAGGCTGATTTGTAGCTAAAATTGTTTGTTGGGCACTAAGACCATCCCTAAAGTTTTTTATGCTTCTCTGAAGTTCCTTAAATTTTCAAAAGATTGTTTTTTTTCCTTGATTTGTTTTCCGTCGATCTTGTTTTCCGTACTGAGTACCAATGCTATCGACGCTAGGCAGCTCCCACACCTGGACCCTACCACCTATCGACCCATCAAGTCATAAAACGGGGACCAACACGGCTTTACTTCCATTCCGAAGGAGAGATTTTATGCCACAGAAAATTCCGGCGGCACCGACTGGGATTGAACCCGAGCCTTTTGGGATGAGAGGCAATCACACTTGCCACTACATCACAGGCGCCACTTTTGTCAAGAAGCTCTCGGAACTTCTGAATGATATGGACTTTTTGGAATTTCCCATTATTCCTTGAGACTTCTTGATTGTTCTTGCAATTTTCCTGAAATTAATGAAAGTGAGCTGAAGTTCCTTGACCTTGCTCAAAGCTCTCCGAACTTTACTGAAGATGCCTAAAATCTGTAAACTTCTTTGAAGTTCTGTGAATTGCCCTGAAGTTCTCGGAACTTCTTGAAATTCTCTTGTTTTTTTTTCTGAAATTTATGATAATGCGTTTTCGCTTTCTCTCTTTCTCTACCATTCTCATATTTATTCACGCTAGGATGTTGATTTCGATATGTCAATATGTAAGCGTAGGTCACATACCATATGTGGAACTCGATCATAAAAAATCGACCTCATTTCAGTGATTTGAAGTGGTATAGAAGGACATCGATCTGTCAAATTGATTATACCAGCTGTAAAATGAGAAAAGGGATCAAGGGGGTAGTCAATTCTTTTAAAATATTTCTAACGCTTTTTATTATTATCTGTGTTCTTAGCACTCCTGAACTCATGTCTTACTATTTCTCTGACTATTTATGTCATTTATATATAATTATATAGCAAGCCTTAGCAAATTCATACCTTGCTTCACACTGAAATGTTTTTCTTTGGAAATTTCCTAATTTTTTAAAACCAATTACATCAACTTTTGATTTCAATGGGTTTCGTAGGAGGAATAATACGACCACGTAAATTTGGAGTTAAGTGCTTTGAAGTCCAGAGAGAAGTGGCAAAACGTTGAAACAAGTTTTCAAGGATTGTACAGAAGCACTATTAGAAATATATGCAGTGTTTTGAGCTGACCTTGCATTGTTCCATTCACAAAAAATTTGCAAGCAGGACGATAAGTGCAATCGAGCGCTTATCGATACCTGTAATACTCAAGATTTCAACCCTCCCTATGTTTCTCAATGGCCGTCAATTGAAAGTTTCTTCCCAAAAAAAAATGTATTTTTTTAATGTAAAAGGTAATATGCATAAACAGGATATTTCGTGATGTAATCATAAGTTAACTCACTAAAAACACAGATAACAATATTTCAACATACCACAGACAAAATGGTAGTTTTACACTTATGCAACGCAATCATCAAATCTTCCATTCAATTAACATAATTTCCGTAATCGATCTAATGTAATTATATCGAAGAGACGAAGAAATATTACATCTTTACTGGATAACAACCCTAATAAACAAATACCATAATCGTAATACCATGTATCCCGGATTGGTAAACTATCCCACAAATGGGTTGGATGATACCCCGAACACGTCGTTAAGCTTTCGTTTATGGTTATTTTTACTAGGGAACGCTCTTGATAGGCTTCTGACCGACCTTTAAAAAGCCCCCTGTCGAGCTAGACGAAAAAGGAATGCCCACACGTCAAACTCCGTCAAGCATTTAAACACCGGAGGAACAAAAGAGACGACAAATTATGGGTCTCAATTGTTTACATCTCATTGCGCATTATCTTGATTATTGACAATTCGCTTTTTCTGTCACTCTGCAACTCTCTACTCCTATGATAAAATCCCATAACCAAACATCAGTCTGTGCGGGAAACATGGTGAACATTTCCTCAGAGGCTGTGCGTCCGTACGGCCGTGACGTTTGTTTTCTTTGCCTTGTTTGAAAATTTGGAAGAATTTAAAATTAATAATTTTTGTGAGATAGTTTGTCTCGTAATTGGAACACATTTTCCGCGATTCGAAATTCCAGTGATGACCAGTTTTATATTTATACTTGGGTGCTGATCCGGTCAACAACTACCCTAGACGGACCTGGATTCGATTGCCCGGTTCTGGGTCGCCACCAAAGCCAAGATTCAAGAAGTTATTTTCACGAGCAGCTCAATTCCAGGCGCAAATGGCCAATCATCAGCAACGGAAGATCTTCCATTCGGAACACCGTGAGTGCACGTACATCGACAGTCTGCAGGACCCCAGCTTGTTCCTGGGGCCACTGTCAAGCCAGCAAACCCCCAACGTCCCATCGTTCAGTGCGATCATGTTGCCGAGGTAGGACTTTCAAGTGCCAGAGAGAAGCTCCAGAGATTCCAGATTTTTTTTCTATGCAATTCCGTAGACTTATTCAAATCTACGGATTTCTACGGATTTTATTTTTAGTCGAAGGTGCTATTTATTTTTTTTTTTAGTTCTAAGGTGATATTTTACGTTAAATGATAAATCGATGAAAGAACTTTTGAAAAACTACTAGGGATAGCTCTATGGGGTTGTACGCAATGGTGACGTAAGACTACGTGGTCTTATATAATAAATGTTATTTGTTAACTGCAGCAGAACTTGTGTTTTGTGTAGGAATAGGAATTTGAGCGGGGTTCTCTCTGTTTATACTCTTTAGTATGACTATGATTGCCATGAAAAGAAGCTTTTGCTGTGGATTTTAGTTGGGACATGTTCAGAAATTCAACTCTTTTGGAAAATCTTGGTGGTCCTAAAAAGGGCCGATGGTAGTACAGGCATGAATACCATGATACTGTTGCACCTGTAGTTTTTGGCATACTTTCACTCATTGCTTCCTGGGGATTCTTGTTCAGCCATAGCAAGATGTGCGCGTGAGGACTTCCACACACAGCACGTGACTGGATCATCATTGACCAGAGTTGCTCTTTGTAGTGCAGTCAAATCCTGGATAGGATCTGTTAAGTCATTGCCATTGTGTCCTTCTGACAATCGATGTAAAAGGTTCAAAAAATGAGGCCACTTCATCTCATTTGCACTGAGTGTGGGAAACATCGTAGGCTTTCCCAATTGTCGCATCATGGTGAACAAATTTCTCTTCCTTTGTTGCCAATACTGTACTGAATTCGGTATTGATTTGAGGAAGGATAGATTTCGCTCAATGCACTGCTCCACGAATAAGGCGGTCCTTAAGGTTGACACGTGTGATGTTTACGGTCCCCGGGAACTTAAAAATGCATTGCAAGCCTTCGGAAACTCTAGTGCGAAGAACTTTCATTGTCATATACAACAAATGTTGTGGTTTGGCCACACGCCTGTCTTGACGACGAGTTTCACTGGATGCAATTATGAAATATGTCACGCCGTGCTCGTCATATATTAAAGGCAGAGGAACCCTGTTTTGCGCGGTAGCGATCTCCAGGCATTTGTTCTCATACCAAAGGAGCGTTTTGTATTACCCAAGCAGCAATTCTGTCTCATTATCCACGGCAATGGTTTCCAGCTCAATTTGAGGAGCCACTTCAGGGGTTTCAAGACCATCCTTGGCGATCTAATCAATTGTGATCCAGTAGCAGTGGTACAGTGGTGTCGTAATCTAATAAGAAAGCCACGCTTTAACCGTAGTTTCCTCTATAAAGCCGGACAAGTACGACGACTTATGGATTACGTGCTTTTTGATGAACATGTTGAAGGCCTGATCATCATCGAGCTGACGGGGAAAAGAGCGTCGTCTCTCTTACATAACGCAAACGGTTGAACAACATTCGAGCAAAAAGAAAATTATCAAATAACTATCATATGACATATGTGATTTCGTTCGAATTCCTCAATTTGGTGTAAATTAAACCATTTCTGATCTGACCATAATAACTAGGACATCGTTGCTTGCTATTTTCAGATTTCACACAAGCATAATATTAGCAGCTCTTATAATGAGAAAAACTAAAAAATATACATTCGTGACGGCCTTCGGCGACAATGTCGTATGACAGAGCCTGTCGTATGACATTTTAGTTTTGTACTGTAATTTGATAGCTTGTTTTGCAAGTGTCGGAAGGAAAGGCAGTCAATTATGACAGAAAATGTGTCGACTACGGTGACCGCTTACAAGACTGGTCTCGACACGACTTTTATTCGCCTTCACACGGCACCGTCAAAAACATTTCTCTTCAAGCAAAGATTGACAGTATATTATGGGAACTTTCGGCGGAGTGAAGAGATGCCATGTTTCACGCACAGTCTGACGTTTGCTTACGGGATATTTCATAGGAGGGAAGATCTACAGAGTCGCCGTCAACGCCAAATTATTCTATCAAAAAGCGGATAAGTGAGCAAGAAAACGGTTGACAAGTTGCAGGGGTATATTTTACTTTATGCTTCTTTCCCTTCAGAATCAGATTATACTCTAGATTGTAAAATTCGATTCTGAAGGGAGACGTATACTGAAGAAAAAAAAAATCCGTAGAAACTGTACCGGATTCCGTAGATTTTGTCAACGGATCCGTATTTCCGCAAAAAATTGTAAAATCCGTAGATCTACGGAGATTTCCGTAGATCTGGCATGTCTGAAGCTCACAGCTGACAAACGTCAAATGGAAATCGGGAATTTGGTTAACATTGGAGGCATTTGGAGAGATCCTTCCATTACACTGTATTTTATATACCATTCATTACATTGCATATTACTGTTACATTCACTCATAACCTAGCTCGGAGCGTTTGGTACGGTATGTCCACGCATCCTTCCACTCCTGAAGATTCACGAAATGCATCGCTGTTTAGATATACCATGCCAGCACCATATTTGACGCGTTCCTAGTGATGACGCACTCGTCTATTTTGACAAGATGTTATTTAAAACCTTGTAGCACCATCATCCCTAGAGCACTGAAACTAATATTTGCAGAAGTAACTTTAAAAAAATAATTATTTAAAATAGTCATTATGGAGTGCTTCGATTTAGGAACTGCTTCGAATATGGTGCCTCCACGGTTTATTTGAACTCGAATCCTTTCACAGAATCATCTTTGCGGCAAATGCAACGCAGTAGGCCTGGCCGTTTTGATGTTTGTGTCATATCTCAGTCAATGTTGACAAGAAAAATGATTACGTCTTATCAAACCTAATGATTTTCCAGGATGCTTTCTTGTACTGGCTGCGATTGTATTAGATTAGATTAGATTAGATTAGATTAGATTAGATAGATTAGAAACATGGAGAACATTTCCTTACCCTTTCACTCCTATGAAAATCCCATAAGATTCTTTCAATGCGTGAAAAGACGGAGACTGGCTGGTACCATGGTGACAAAGTCCACTAGATGCCATGCACAGATTGTCAGATGCTTATGGGATTTTACCAGGAGTAAAAAGTTGCAGAGTGACCGTCAACGTCAATGCTTACTGAGCATACAACCATATATCTGCTTTGCTCTCGTAAGGGCCAATGCCGCAAACGTAAACAATTACTTTTTGCGTGAATTTCTCGTAAATGAAAACTCACTCAAGGAAACCGCCACGATTATAGTGTTGATAAAGAGTCCTTCTATCTTATAAAATTGGTGGCTTACATCGATTGATTTTGACATACGAGAAATTTACGAAAGAAGCCATGGTTTACGTTTTCGACATTGGTCCTTATGAACGCTCAGTGTCGATATCATGAAAATTTTATTTTGACAGATCGATGTCCAACTATTGCCACTGAGGCAACACAAAAAGGGGTCAACTTTCAGTCAGCTATTTTAAATGAAGTTCCACATATGTTATGTGCGTAGGTCCATGGGCGGGAACCTCTCTGTGCCATATATCTCAAGAACGAGTGAAGATATCGTAAAATGAACACGTGATTACTTTTAGAAGCGTATGTATTATTTGAAAATGCTGATGGCTTGAAATTTTCTACTTATAGACCTAAATGTCAACGAAAATTTGCTGAATTTTTTATATGTTACGAAATTAGTCCCAATAATCATTTTCCATATGGGAAAACATGTCCCCGAATGGTTTAAAAAAATACGTGGTTTATGAACGGTCCCATAATTAAATGAGCTTCAATTTTAGCACACTTATGCCTTAACTCTTCAACATTTAAATTCAATATGTTGAACTTCGATGTATTTCAAAACAGTCTGTTAAAGAAAGGCAATCCGTGAAAAACAAATTTTAGTATGTTCCGATACTAGTCCATTTATTTGATACTTAAATTTCAATGTAAGAACTCAATTTTGAATGTTAAAACTTTTAAATTAATTTAAGGATATTGAACAATCTAGTCGTCTGACGTTAATAATGCGGTCATGCTTCGAACACAACACTTCGAGAGAACTTTGAGATTTGGGCGTAATTGCATTTATAAACAAACACGTCAATTTTTCGCGACTTAAAGCTTTATTCGCGAGAAATCGGTGATTGAGGAGTTTGTTTACAAAAGCAAATACGCCCAACCCTCAAAGCTCTCCGGACTTATCTGTTAATTTTATTTTAAACCAGTTCTCAACTGATTTCATGAGAAAACAATCCCCTTGCCAAGTTGATTGAGACGCAAAAATTTTCATCAAAACAAAATGAGATATTTTTTTTTCATTTCAGGAACATTTTTCCAGGCAGGAAAAGCAAAACAATTCAAAATGTCCAACAAGACAGTTTCCTAAGTTTACAGGTGCATTTAGAATTTCTGCTCATGTCAAAATAATATTTTCATAAGAAAAGTTTATCCTACGATATCAAAGCAGCACACTTTCATTGCAATGTATCAGCTATGGGTTGTATCCGTTGAGCAAAGTCTTACAACCGAATGGAGTGTGCTGGGTCTTTCGATTCGACATGGTTCATCAAGCGCCGAGCAGCAGCAGATCAGAAGTGAAAATTCCTCTAATAAATATTGTTTTTTCGTCGTAACAAAAACACCCGTTCCTTTGTTTATTATTACTACTTTTCCCAAATGGCTGCATGGTCAGTTCAAAAATTCGTCCGACATATGGTTGTTCTGTATCCATCCTGCTCCTTTCTTAGTTTAGGACAGTAGTTTGAGAAAATTAAAATAAACCATCACTGTTTCTAGTCTTGTTGCCTAGTTAATCAAAACCTGAATAGCAGCAGCTGCTTGCTTCTCGCTTATCACACAAGACCACAAGAGCAACATCTTATAACCGAAAACCGTACGCATGATTTCGGTTTTCCATGCAACGTCAATCAGCTGGAGTAACGAGTTCCCAAAATCGAAGGGACGAAACGGAAGGAAACTCTAGAACAAAGAGACCAAGCAACACACGTACGCAGGAGTTACATTGTTTTACACATCCTGGCTGACCGGTGCGAGTCGAAGAAAAGAGGAAAAACACACCGGAGTGGAGCTTTCCTTTATCAATTTGCCATAGCAGCAAGGAGGACAGGTCTATTCATTACCGTTGCCCATTGTATCCGTCAGCATCCAAGAAATCTGCCTTCAGTCATGGCGCTTGTGTTCGATGCGAGTATGTGCATTGACCGGGGTTTTCGTACTGGTGAATTTTGCGAACTTTACATGTTTTATCATTTCGAGAACCGCAGGCTACCGATTGTTGATGGTGCTGCTGCTGTTGCTGGACTAAGAAACAAGATTCGATGTTTGTTTCGATAGGATACCAATGGCTCCTGTTTTAGGGGGAGTCCCCAATGCACTACAGCAATCAACAAAAGGTTTCAAATTTTCTCGAGCCTACGGACATGGAACTTATACTCAGGCTGGATGATTTTTAACGGGTGAACACCTGCGGGCAGCACCGGGGCAAAGACGGAGGCAAGTTTATTGTTCCGCTTTACGGTGGTTGCTCTTTGTGCTAATCAGTTTATGCTGCCACGAGTTGTGGAAGCAGGGTAATTTCAATTATTTTGATTTTGCGACGAGCGTTATGTGTTACTATTTACAATTATTAAAACATTATGGTACAAGATCATTGGAGCGTTTTCCGATTATGTAGTGTGTGGTAATCGCAATTATAATTAATGATCAGAAAATTCTTGAAAATGTTCATAATATTTGGTAGAAGCGCACTGAATTCGGATAACCCGTCCAACAATTTTAGCTGCAGACTACCTAATCGGTAACTAAAAGTGTCAGTTGGGCAATCCAGATTTTTCTACTATGTTAACTTACGGGTTTTCGCAATAATTACTCACCCAAAATATATCATTGTATTGACTGGTTTACCTGTAAAGATACAAAACAAGAACAATTATATTAAAATAATTTAAAGTGCAACTGTAGCAATTTAATTCAATAAAATTAATTTGATTAAGCTTATACCAGTGGAAGGTTTTGCATAAAGGTTTTCCCGGATTGATTTTGACTCGGCCCCAACACCGCTAAATCCACGTTCCTGTCGCTTTTGCTTTCTCTCCGATCGGCAAAATTCATCAACTGCGCGCCAATCTAATCTCAATCATTGAAGGTACCGTGCCAATCTGCATGGTTGTCGCATGTAGCGACTATTCGCAAGACGTTGATAGGCATCGGTTCTATAAAAGTGGAATTACATCCGCACCAGCCTAGATCCGCACTGGCCACCGTGAGCCGTCCACATAGGAGTTGCTCTCGTTACATTACCCCAGGCTACAGCATGGGTAAAGTACGCGTCTCAGCTATCTTTCCCGAGCAATCGACCATTTGCACCGGCTATGATGTGTTGTGTCTCGGCTCACTTCTACTTCACTTCAGCCCATGCCCAGAGGGAAGAACTTCCCCACACACACACACACAACTACCTCATGGTTCGGCTTCGATTCGATAGATAGCTATAGCTGCTGTTGCAGTAGACGTTCATGGCTACTGGAGAGCCTACACAAATTTCCATCCCAGTCCCCGGAGCCTGAAGCAAGGAAGCTTAAAACCGAGCACCAGCGCACAAACTATTCTTGATGCTGACGCTCCTCTGCTCTGTGTTGCTGCTCTTCGGATGCGGACGACGGTCCAAAGTTGGCCAGCATCTCAGCCCAAGCACCATCGTTTCGCATCGCATCCGTATACAATATTATGTAAAACAAGACAATCAGACATCCTATATCTCACAGGAGACGAGCATCCCGGCGGCAATGCGTGGCCTCCGGCAAGATTGGAAATATTCTTCTCGTTCCATCCAACGAGGAGCGCAATCTCATCGGAGAGTGGCCCCGGGGGCGCGGTTCTCGGTCCTACTCGGAGCAGAAAGTCTAGAGCTGGCGGATTTGCCCTTCTTGTCGTCCCTCTTCTTTAATTTTCTCCTTCGATCTCCGCAACCGTTAGATGATGTGTATACGGTTCATTCGCTTCGTTTCGCCCGACGATATTTGCCTTCCGGCCACCAGGCAGGGCCGGCGCTCTCCGTTTCTCGTTAGCAGAATAGGCAGTCATTGTTCTTGTCAGCTGTTGGGCGGTGAGGTGAAATGACCCAACATTGTGAAGCGGTGAAAATTTAGTTCATTAATTATCCGAATCTTAAACCATCGGATATTATATCATACATTGAACATTTCAGTTGAACTTTTTCCGACTTTTATCAAAGCCGAATTTCATTGTTTGTTTGAAATGTATCTTTCCAACGACACAAGTAGGAGTTGATTCTGATTGCGAACGGAGGATTTGCAATTTCATATCGATTTCCACGATGTCTTTGTAAGATTAACATTAAAACCAAATAAAAACGGTATTGCCGAAACCATTACCATTCGAAAGCGAGAGTTTTCCCGGCTAAAAAAATAGTTCTTTTGCTTTTATTTCAGTCACTTTACCCGAGCAAAGTGGGATATCAAAATACTATCATATATATACTGCCGGTAATCGCAAGTCAGTCCCATCTGCATTTTTATCAATTTTGAGTTAGCATCATTATTCAGTTTATCATTCTATGGTTTTTGAGATGTGCTATTGAAAAAATGTGGTTTGTTCAAGAAAACTGAAAAACAATATCAAGTCAAATTGTCCCACAGCGAAAAGTAACCGCAAGTCAGTCCCATTAGGAAAAAATATATCAGAAATGTTAGACAACATATCGCATCATGAGATTTGTCTCAATACAGCTTTTGTCCACTTCCCCTAGGGTATCTGGAACATGTCTGGATGTGGCCAATATAGTTCTTACGATACTCAGTTTGACCGCCAATGGATATGGCTTTGAATTATCATGTGATTTGATGTCTCGCTTGATGGATTTTAATTAAAAAGGATTTACCACTTCCCCGGGTATACCCGGAACATGTCCGGGTGTGGCCAACATGGTGCTGGTCGCTCATCATGACTCTTATTGATCTTATTTTTGAATTCTCATGTGAATTGATTTATCGCATGGTGGGTTTGGCACGTTTGGCTCTGGTCTGATGAAGACCCATACTCACCGGAATATGTTCCGGCCATTGCTCTGGAACCAGCGGAACAAATCCAAAAACATTCAATAACGTTCTATGGGACCATAGTATCTTTCTACTGTTCAATACTGTGCTAAACCAATGCAGCATCGGCATGGAATTGTGACTGACTTGCGGTTATTTTTCTCATTGACGTTAAATGTAATCGCAAGTCAGTCCCACTCAGATTTTGGCCAAAAAATAAAAATTTCACGATATTTTTCCAATATTTTTGGGTGATCATAGATGCATTCTAGGGGAATTTACGTATTCTCGGCAACCTAAGCAGCAACCTTCTTTCTATAGCCTTTTTCTCTAAGGAACGCACACATATGCAGTATTGGTTTGTTTACAATCTTTTGCTGCCAGCTGCTCTAACAATTTCAGTCGAAAGAATTGTCAAAAAATGTTTTGAAACGCTTTTACAAAGCTCTAATCTTCTCTAGTGAGAGCGAGTATTGTCGGCAACCAGTTTTTCTTCGGCAACCGTTTCATTTGAACTGCATGTAAATCTGCTGTTCTATTATCGGCAACTCGAAATCAGCTACAATTTGTAGTGCGCGTGTTTCATTTCAAGAAAACCTTGCTAGATTGCTTTTTCTCAGTGGTAAAAATATAGTCAAATTGAAGCTGAAAGCATAAAGAATCGTTTGCATGCACTCAACGAAGTGTTTTCGTAAGAAAATCCAGTGAAAATAGTGTTTCAATTTGGGTTGCCGAAAATAGTCTGGCATGCCGAAGCCGTCATTTCCCCTATCACATTGTACGTTTATTTTTAAATTTATCCCTCCAAAATAGGTGTCAAATAAGAAAACTTGAAAAATCTTTGAACGCCGTTTTCTCATTTCCAATTTTCTACAGATGGGACTGACTTGCGATTATGGGCAGTATATATATATATATATATATATATATATATATATATATATATATATAAATATAAAAAATATATTTTTAAAATCATGCTATCATACATTTTGATATGATTTTTTTTAAATTTCGGTTGAATTCATATTTTGATATTATTTTGATATTTCTAAAAAATATTATTAAAACAAAATTTCATATTTTATTAAAATCACTGAAATCTACATTTTTTTTGTTTTCTTTCGATTTAACAGGATGCTTGTTGTCTTCTTTATGAACATCAGAAATACAGTTATGATTTTGCAACATTAATTGATTACCTGCGAATTGAATCTACAATTTGGTAGAATTGATTTCGTCCTGTTCGTCTTTAATAGTCTACTTATATTAACCTTCGTAGGTTTAGTCGATTCTTAGTTCATACACTGGAACCTCCATTTACGAACCAATCCGGGGCTCATTTTTTGGGATTTACTTTGTAAAAAGAATACTCGTTATTTAGGATTTACTTCGTAAAAAGAGGATTTTGAAAATATTGTCAAATACCCCACAATATTAGTATTTTTGGAATCAGGGTGACGTGTTGGAACCGGAAATCCAAGATGGGGGCTTTCAGTTACAGAAAAACTTGGAAATTCTGCCAAATATCCAAGGGAGGCGACTCTATCTTCGATTCGGGAAAGATTTTGTTTTGCTGTGGTTAGCTGCGTGCACGCTGAGTAGATAGAATGAAGATTGATGGCGATTCTGAAGATTTCCTGCCAAAAAATGTAGCACGATTCAAGTAGATGCAAAAAATGCTAGTAGATTTTTCGAAGATTCATTTTTCAATCATCTAGAATTAAGATTTAGATGTATCGCCCCCCTCGCAAATACCCCACAATATGGGTGTTTTTTAATCAGAGGTATGTAGGAACAGGATATCGATGTCTGAAACCATTTTGAAATCCAAGATGGTGACTTCCAGTTACATAAAAAACAGCAAAATAATGTTAAATAACCCACAATATGGGTATCTTAAGAATCGGGGTGACGTGTTAGAACCGGAAATCCATGTCAGACATCATTTTAAAATCAAAGATGGTGACTTCCGGTTACAGAAAAACAGAAAATATTGTTAAATACAATTTGGGGATTTTTGGAATCCGTGTGACGTGTGAGAACTGAAAATCCATTCCTGACCCCATTTTGAAATCCAAGATGGTTGCATCCGGGAACACAAAAACTGGGAAATACTGTCAGATACTCCACAATATGGGTATTTTTGAAATCGGAGTGACGTATAAGGGCTAAAAACCCATGCCTGACGCCATTTTGAAATTCAATATGGCAGCTTCCGGTTCAATAAAAATAGAAGAATAATGATAAATAACCTACAATATGGCTATCTTAAGAATCGGGGTTACGTGTTAGAATCGGAAATTCGTGTATGACGCCATTTTGAAGTCAAATATGGCAACTTCCAGTCACAAAAAAACAGAAAAATATTTTAAATACCAAACAATATGGGTATTTTTGGGATCGGTGTGACGTGTGAGAACCAGAAATCCATGTGTTCCCCTGTTTTAAAATCAAGATGGTGGCATCAGATTGGAGAAAAACTGGGAAATACTGTCAAATACCCCACATTTTTTTCCTTTGGTTTGTTTTCCGTCGATCTTGTTTTCCGTGCTGAGCACCAATGTTACCGACGCCAGGAAGGCAGCTCCCACATCTGGACCCTACCTATCGACCCATCAACTCATGAACCGGGTACCAACGGCTTTACTTCCCATCCGAAGGAAGGCGTGATCAGAGATGTTATGCCTCAGAACATCCCGCCGGCGCCGACTGGGATTGAACCCAGGCCTCCTGGGGTGAGAGGTAATCACGCTTACCACTACACCACTGGCGCCGCTTATCAAATTCCCTACAATATGGGTATTTTTTTACATCTGTGTGACATCCATCCACCATCTTAAATCAAAATGGCGTCAGATATCGATCTCCAGTTCCTACACGTCACTTCGATTCTAAAAATACCCATATTGTGGGGAATTTGATGGAATTTCCAATTTTTTCTGAAACCGAAAGCCGCCATCTTGCATTTCAAAATAGCATCAAACATCGATTTCTGGTCCTTACACACCATTCCCCTTCCAAAAATACCAATATTGTGGGCTAATTGACAGAATTTCTAAGTTTTTCTGTAACCGGAAGCCACCGTCATGGATATCAAAATTAATTTCCGTTCCCTACACGTTAATCCGTTTTCAAAGATACCCATATTGTGGGATAGTTGACATTATTATTCAATTTTTATGTAACCAAAAGCCGCGGTCTTGGATTTTGAAATGGCGTCAGAAATCAATTTCCGGGTCCTACACGTCACTCAGATTCCAAAAATACCCATACTGTGGGGTATTTGGCAGAATTTGCAAGCTTTTCTGTAACCGGAAGCCGCCATATTTAAAATCAAAATGGAGTCAGACAGAGATTTCTGATTTCTTCACGTCACTCCGATTTCAACTATGCCCATATTGTGAAGTATTTTACAGTATATCCTATTTTCCTGAAATCACAAAAAAAAAAACGATGTTTGGGTTTTATTTCGTAAAAAAAAACCACGTTATTTGGGATTTACTTCGTAAAAAGAAGAACGTAAATTTAATACTGCGTAAAAAACGACTTCGTAAACAGAGGTTACAGGGTATTTAAATATATGTTGTCATAAATCTAATTAATTATCAGTTCTCTCCCAACACAATAATTCATGCCTGATAAAATATTTTCGATGCAAAGGAATTGATCATTCATAATAATATAAGAATTATCGTGGCCTAATTTTTTACATGATCCATGTGTCCTGTATTGAAAATAATTCCACTATAATTTGCCATGAAAACTAAAATCACATCGTCTATTTATATGTAATTAGATTTAATAAACTTCAATCGTTCGTCATATTTTAACTTTTGCGTTCTCTTCGGGTACCAAATTCGCGAATGGCAGTTTTAATTAGAGGTGAGTCTGTTGATAGTTGATTTGATGAATCCAGCTTACTTCCACCAATAATTGACCATGATGGATTATGCTTGACATGATGACACACTGTGCTGCTGTGCACACCGTTGTCGTTTTAGTCATGTATTTCTAATGAGAAAAACCGACCATAACCGGTGGGAATCTTAGCCCAAGAACGGTAAAGCACCTATTTTCCAAAGACCCGGCTCAGCATGTATGCATGAACGTAAAACGGAACGCCGTGGGCCACGGGTACTCCCCGCGTTCATATTCACACGCACACATTCACGTACCGGGGCCAGTCGTATGGTTCCTTCCGCGTGGAACAGATAACAAAGTCGTGATAAATTTTCGAAAATTCCACATTCCTTTCGACCTCGCCTCCCCCAACCCCCAGCTCACCTATCGCAAAGTCTCGAGTTCTAGCCTTTCGGGGACTATACGGTCTGAAAATGACGCGCTTGAGAAAGCTTGTTCCTTTCGGATTAAACTTCCTTCTCCGTACCGGCCCCGGTATCAGCTCTCCATTCGGCCGATGGCGCTGATCGATATTGTGAAATAAAATGATAAATTACTAGCTGGCAAGACGGCCAACAACGAGCTGGAGAGAGAGCGAATGAGTCCACCAGATCGAGCACACATGTGGAATTAAACCACGTTTCGACAGCACAGTCCTTGGCACTGGTTTCGTATCTTATGCTGCTGCCGTGGCAGTGGAAGTCTAAACAACATCAATAACAACAACAACAGCAACATCAACAGCAACACCAACTGGAGGACAGGTGAAGCGTGACACAGACGAATGTGAGTCCCTGGAGCAACGCCGGAAGCCATGTTCGTGATGCACTTCAGCTGCGCGATGTCTTATAGGTGGGTAACCTAGCGTCGTCGTCTCTTTAGAGTGTCTGGCGCACACATACACACATTCACAATCGTCGGTATTGTACACGGCTGACTCCGAGCGGTGTTTGGGCACTATCTCGCTTTAATTTTCGAAACGGAAATGCAGTGCAGTACTGTAAGATATACTTAGACAGGATTTACGGATGATTTCGTCACTTCAGAATACTAAGGAACCTCTGTGCTGGGAGAATCAGAGCCACTGTCTGTAAAAAAAAATGGTCATACAAATTTGATGCTAGCATGTGCACAGTGCTGCGTCTTAAATTTGAGTTAAGTAGTCGCACTTTTGTCATTTAGGGCCACATATACAAGATCAAAATCGTGGCCTGAAGAAACATTCGACATTTATTTCCGTGCATTTTTACCATCACCAAAGTATAATGAGTGACATATCTTAATCAGGGTGCCTTTCATTCATTTTATGGGATAATGTATATAGGGGAAATGGATGTAATGCGGCCTACATGCCCCTAATTTGGGCCCATACATAAATTCAGCAATCGACTAAATTTTCAATAGCGACCAAAAATATCCATAAGTACCGTCCCAATGACGCGTTCATCTTGATAAATAGCAGATTTTTAGCGATGGACCCAATCTTAGATCCAAAGGCCAACATTAGAGCCATTTCCCCTATAAAAATGAATTTCTGTCTGTCTGACCCTTATATACTCAGAAACTACTGAACCGATCGACGAGAGAAAAAAATGTATGCAGGGGTTTTTGCGACCGGGAAAGTTTCTTATGATGGTTCGAGACCCCTCCCCCTCTGTAAGGGGGCTCCCATAAAAATGAAACAGAAATTTCTGCATATCTATTCTTTTAAATTTTCGTTCATTAATGGCAAGCCTTCAGCTAGTAAGATATAATGATGATATTTTGTATGTGTAAATAATAATTAAAGATTTACAGTCTGTGTTTGACACAAACATTGTGCAAATTTAGCTTTGACAGAGTCACAATGAGCGATTTTCTGATTACCTCTTCTCGAAGAGTGTAGAAGGAAAAGTGGGTGAGATAAATGACAAAATCGTTTATTGCAACTCTCATGTAGCAAAATTGGTGGGAATTATGTGTAAAACACAAACTTCACAATCTTTGCTTGTTGCTTACACAAACAAAATATTATCATAATACACATCGTAATACTCCATAATTTCATAAAACTTGTTTTTAGCACCCTCTCTTAATATTTAGTTCAAAATACTTCACAATCGTCAACTGGTACAAGGTAATATGACCGGGCTACATGAAAAAACTTGGTAATCGAAATTATTAGATCAGTGTTCACTCGGCTGTCGACAGAAGCAGGCCACTCTCGATGTGTGTAACGCGATTGTCTGTTTTCTCGGCAGCAACCATTGTGTGTTCCTTCTTATTGTTCTTCATCAGCCCAAGCAACACGGCTTGTCATAAAGAAGTTTAAAATACTTTGTAATGACGAACGCAAAGAATCACTAATACTTTAAAATACATCATTTAATACATTTATACAACCTAAAAAGCGCAAGACGCGGAGTTTCTAAAACTAAATACTGGTCTTATAACATGTTTTGAAAACATCATAAAAACCAGCGACAAAAAAAAAACAATAAAAAAAACTTGAGCATGGGATTCGATCACTGGTCCTTGGCATGGTAGACTTGTTACTACCTAACTAGACCAACACCGCTTGATGCAAGGTTTGTTATAAGTATCTATCATGTTCTTGCCAATGGCATGAACATTTTTTTCTCGTTAAACACGCCTTCGATCCATCATGAATACGTTTTGTTAGTAGCAAAGCGTACATCTAATTGCCATAATGTTAATTAAACGTATTTTCAACTCCTTATAAGACAACCTGCACATTTTCAGTTGTATTAATTTATGAGATGTCATAAAAAAGTATTTTCAACTTTCTTTATAACAAACTTCCGAATACCTCATAAGAAACTGTCAATCATTGCATGAAGAGACAGTCCGGTTCAATGGCACCGTCAATGTTTACGTCAATCTGGATAGATTTTGTATACGACAAGTTTTATAGTGGTATTTAAACAGTAAGATGCACGTTCAAATAACATTTAAAGATGAAAGCAAAAGAAAACTATTTTGGAAAATGTTGAATCAAAGAAGTATGAAGAAAACATCTTTAAACCTCATATATAACGTGCAATGTTTTCTGCATCTCTTATAATACATTTATACAACAAGCCGTTCTAATTTTTTTTCAAAAAGATGTTTTATGTGTTACTTGGGAGCAGTTCTTCAAGTCGTGCGTCGTCGACTTTGGAATGCAATCATTTCGTGATGAGTGTGTGAGTGATGACCACGTTTTGCGTCCATTGCTGCAATTGAAGCGCTCTGCCCCCGTTGGCGATACTGCCATACAATAAAACCACTGCAAGTGGATCCCGTTCTGATGGAGGAGGCATATTAGATAGCAGAAGATAAAGTGTTTATAGTGTTGTATTTGTTGGCTTTAGTTTTACGATGTTTTGTATAGTTATCAAGAATCCTTGGTTCGGTAAAGTTAATTCGATTGAGCCTTATCAAATAAATGAATAAACAAACATAAAAGATCCACATTGAAAAATTCTTCTTTAACAAATACAATTTAATAATTCAGAGACATTGAACATTTTTTTTATCTGGAATATGCATATTTTCTCACAATTGAAATTTGAAAAAGTTTTTGAAAATCTGGCTTAACATTAATAATACTTCAAAACAATTTTAAGAACGATAAATTCCAGGCATAATTTCTAAGGATCACACGTTCAAACACAATCTTTGAGAAAAACACCAAGTGCAATCTGCTGTTAAGATAGCTCTGAGGAATTTCAGATGTCATGTGAAATCAGTGTATTTTAATACAAGCTCATCGAAATTTCTGTGGATTATTCCATGACAATTCTGAACAAAAGTAGAAGGGATAATTTTAAGAAATATGTGAGGAAAACGAATCTGGAGCATAATTCCTTGGAAATTTTAGGACAATACTTAAGGAGTGAGGTATGCTTAATGGTGGATTACAATTAAATCTGAAAATAACTTCAGGAGAACTTTTAAGTAATTCAGAAATTCCAGGAAAGTTTGCCAAACGTATAATGATAAGAAATCTAAGTGAGGTGAACTGCAAATTAATTCATAGGATACTTTCAATGTGAGTAGAATTACAATGGAAGGAGTGAATTTCAAGTGGAGCTCCGAAATAAATTTTATGAAAATTCTGAGAATTATTTCAAAGGATTTCTTAGTGAGAAGAATTTCAATGTTATTCGGAGGATTATTCAGGTTTTATGGAATATTTCAAAGACAATGCAGAGAAGTACTCCCAATATATTCCGTAGATATTTTTAGGAATTCGAAGAAACATTCAAATTCTGAGAAGAAGTTTTGAAATATTTTTGAATTTATAGAGTAATTCCAGTGTTCACTCGGCTGTCGACAAAAGCAGGCCACTCTCGATGTGTGTTACGCGATCGTCTGTTTTCTCGGCAGCAACCATTGTGTGGTCCTCCTCATTGTTCTTCATCAGCAGTTCTTTCGGTCGATGCGTCGTCGACTTTGGAAAGCAACCGTTTCGTGATGAGTGTGTGAGTGCTGACCACGTTTTGCGTCCATTGCTGCAATGGACGCGCTCTGACCCTCGTTGGCGTACAACAATTTGCCATACAATGAAACCACTGGAAGCGGCTCCAGTTCTGATGGAGGAGGCTTTTTGGATAGCGGAAGATAAAGTGTTTATTGTGTTGTACCTTTTGACTATAGTTTTAAGATGTATTGTATAGTGACCAAGAATCCTCGGATCTGTAAAGTTAATTCGGTTGAGCCTTACCAAATAAATTAATAAACAAAAAAAATATAGAGTAATTCCATGGGAACTTAGGAAAACTCCAATTGATTTTTCAGAAACAAAGTCGACTAGACCTTCAGAACTAAATGAAAGTTCCTTATTTTTTCCCGAATTTAATTAAACTGTCTAGGAGTTCTTTTTTAGTTTGAGAAACCAGTTTGATCCTCTCAATACTAAACTTTTTTTTTTAATTTCTCTAAACATGTTAGGAGTTTTCTAAAGTTCCTAAATTTTTCGTACGGTCATGGATCTTATCCAACTGCCGTGAGATGAAAATGTGACGAAAATACATTTAGCGCAATGTGTCCAGACTACAGATTCTTTTTTTTAACTTCGCAATTATTTCAATAATTATCAAAAATAATACTGGACCTGTTACATGATCTAAAAAAGCTAACATTATGAACGTTGGTGTTTAAAAAAGTTTTTAATTTATCAGCACTTATGTATGACGGACGTCACTTCCCAAGTAACAATTCAGTAACCATTTAGCATCCACTCTGATTTATCCATTTTTAGATTCAATATAGAATTTCAAATTGTAAAACATTCCTGTTAGTAATTTAGTTTTTGCTGGTTTTAAAAACCTTTTATAGTCTGGCAAGAAAGTCAAAAACTGCTTTGTTTAAAAAATAAATTTAAAACAGTTATCAATCCATCCTTAAAACTGTTCTCCAATTCAAGCATAAACGTCATTAGCAATTGTTTATTAATGTCATGATAAAATACTTTATAAACGTGTTCTATCATTATAAAAGCAACCATAAAACAATAAGGTTTTGCATTAGAGAAAAAAGCATTTATTGTTGCTTTTTAGCCTTTTTAAAAAGCATCATTAACTCCCCAATTACTTTGTTTACAAATTGAGCTTAAAATATGGTTTGTCATAGTTAATAAATGCCAAATTTATGACAAGGAAATCTCGAAGGATAGACGAAGAACGATGAAAAAATAAAGTCAATTTCAGATAAATTTACTTCTTTAGAAGAACCAGCACACACCATCAACGTCCATCTGTCGGAGAAGAGTAAAGTGAGTGGGCCCTCGAACTCATAAAACATAGTCTAAAGTTGAAAAACATACCAGCCTTCTCCAGATCTTGCGAATAGATGACAATCGAAATAACAACCGACAGCAAACCACTGAAACTGTTAGTGAGCGGAGATCAGCTGGTTTTCGATCCAAAGCAGTGATTTTATTCTGCGAAAAACTCTTCGAAAATTTCATTCAAGCGTACATATCTGCATCATTGGATGGCGCACTTCTGTAACCATCCGGAAGAAAGGGATCTTTTTAGGGAACGATTGCGCTTCCAGCTGTTCGAAATGCGAAATGTTGTAAAACAGTATCGCAAACTATCTGAGTAACTGCTCCCAATCCATCGGGAGAAAACCGCCTGGAAGAATCCTAGATCTCACAGCGCAACTATCGAATGATAAACAAACTTTGACGTTTATCTTTTTGCAGGCAACTTTGCCTCCATAAATGCTGCCATAAATGTGAACGGGTTAGGATTAAGCAAAATGGCTTTAGATAAATACAATTCAGCCTGCAAGTTTTCTTCATAAAAGCCATTTTTGAACCTTATTAATTTGTTAGGGAATTCTTGAAAGCAAAACAACTTCTTCACAAATGACCCACGTTACAATTAGTTTGCTTGTTTTTTACAATTTTTGATTTTCAATCAATATTTCCTTAGATATAACTATATTTTGGTAAATTAAGCAATGAGCAAACATTTAAATGCGAAAATAATAAAAAAAAATCTCGGCCAAGCTCGATCTGAAGAAAATATATTTTTTTTTTTAATGTTAAATAATTGGTCAAATCGACGTTTTACAAGGGTGGACTTAATTTTTTCGATGTTTTCACGTACATCTCACATAAAATTTAATATGGCACTTAAAACTAGGCCACTTAATGAGAACTATTGTAATAAATTTGAATATTTAACAAGATTTTTATACCATCAGTTTCTATTTTAATTATTTTGATACGATCGGATTCATTAATCCTTTTCTATCTTGAATGATGCTTTCCTAGTGGATCCAGCATGCGGCTTTTTTTGCGCATTTTTTCCACCGTAAATGGAAAAAAACAATAATCTTTCAAATGGAATCCTTTTAGAGATATTGACGCTTAAAAAATATCAGTTTTACCAGGTTTAAATTTCCTATAAAAAAGATAGCAACTTGGTTGCTTCAGCAAATATTTTTCATTGAAAGTTCTAAAAGTGTGTAGAACATTTGTTTTACCAGAAATGAACGTAAAAAAGCTATTCATAGAAAAAATTTTTTTTTTCAGGGGCCACCCTAACTATATTGTTTAAAAAAATCATAACTCATGAACCATAAGCATGGAAGTTTGGTGCCTTGAGCAAAGGTGCCGCAAATTAATTGTTCTGCAACTTTCTATAACATTGCATTGGTTTATCTTAAGTAATAAAAAAGTTAACATTTTCAATTCACCAATTTTATGGACCATCCTAATTTCACTAACATAAAAAAAAATTGGCCAAAAAATATGAAGAAGTTTTTCGGAAGACACCATATGCCTAAAACCAACGGTTTTAGTGCAAACATTTTTATCTTCCTAAATACGGCGTTGGGACCATTGTGCACTGGCTTCCAAGTGATAAGCACATTGAGTGATTCCGCAGTACCCAGGTACAAACATGCCTACAATGTCTACAAACCATGAAAACCACAAAAAATGAATACAATTATCAATATAAGAACTTTTCAATATTATTATATTTTACTAAAAGTATGTTTAAATACCCTTCAATTGATATTTTGATTTTTGAAATCGGCCCTATGGTTTAAAAGCGATAAGGAACAAAACTACCCATTTTTACGACAATCTGAGAACCTGAATTAGTAAAACTATTAAATATTTTTTTCATATTCATGTACTAGAATTTTTATGAAATTAAAGTCAATAAAGGATCTGCATTTAATCTTAGTCTAAAATTATGATAATTGATCAAATTGCGCGATCTTTTATTCACATATGAATTCGAAGAATTTTTACTATAAATCTTTAGAATTTAATGTTGTTTCCTATGTCTGATATATAATTGATGATCCCAAAAAAATATAGTTGCAAAATTCAAGAAAACATCCAACCCTTAGAATTATCTCCAACGATAGTTTTCTTAAGTTTGAGATCTTTAAAATCCTTAGCTTGAAAAAACGATCATTGCTTGTTCAAAATAAGCATGCCTTTATGGCTCCCCCAAGTGTTGTAATGCAATAAATTTAATAAAATTTAAAGTTTCACCATTTAAATAATAGTAATCTTCGCCAAAAGAGGTTGAATTATTGGACGAAGTGGAAATTGAATAACAAATAGCTTTATCGCCTTTTGATTGAACTGCAGATTCAGATTTTCTATTTAACCGTACTTGACCAAATCAAAAAAATTCCACAGTGCCCCCTAGGCCCTCTCCAGTAAAATTTTCTAGCGGCGATTGAGGGCTTCTATAATTCTATTAATGATTGTGAAAAAAGAACATTGAGATGAGAACCAGCAAACCGCATAAGAAACTTCAATGCCAAGATTAATAAAATAAAATAAAGATGAAAACTGGACCGCTATTGCTTAGTAGCCGCATTTCTACTGATTTGGCTTATAGTCCAATAGACAAGTCTCTTCCGTAAGAAAATCCTTCAAAAAGCTAAACAAAATGTTCTAAACAACATGTTTACAGCGCAGTCAAGCAGCATAACCGACAGATGCAGCTTCTCGCGGGTTTTCCCCTCGATTTTCTCCAATCATTCGCCATTGTTTATCTGATCTGACTCGCCGGGTTGTAAGTGCTGCTGCTGCTGCTATTGCACCTGTCGTCGCGAGTCTGCCGGCTAATTAAAAGTATATTACTCCTTGAAGCGTGCGCTTCTTTTGCCAGCTTTTGCCTACCACCATCGGGTATGTATGTGTGGGTTTGAGTAATGAAAAGAAAACCAATCACTTCCAGAGCACAGGAGCCCTATTCATTGTTTTCGGAACAGTCCGGTTCAGCAACGTTTCTCGGCGCACTTTGGTGGCTGATGGCTCCTGCTCTTGTAGTAGAAGGTGCCATGCCATACTGCATTCCGCTTTACCGGTTCAAGATGACGTTAGATGTAGGTACCGAGAGTGAGAAACAAAACAAGCTGTCTGCTGGAAAATTCTTTTGGGATATATATCTGACATAATCCTCCCTACAGGCAGTGTAAGGGAACGTCAGCCAGGCACCCATAACCGGAGTCTGGGATCGGATGAACATGTACATGTCGACTGACAAGCAGGCGGAAGAGCTGAAAAAATCAACTAAAATAAGTTTACGGTGATGAGTTTATGAAAATTTTCCAGCGTTAAACTTATCCCCAACTGTCAGTCAGGTTGGTGGATTTAATTTCACATTAATTAGTCAAACGTCGGCCCATTCAGAAATCCTGTCAAAAGTATGAATCCTTTCAGGAAAACTTTCTGCCCAATTCTCTTTCAGCTTGAAAGCAGTACCAATCCTGTCTGTAGCTGATGGATTGGGACTTTTGCTGAAGTGTGTCAGAAAGTTACCATTGGCGTGCAAAGGTCGTATCCACTTGTGTACCCTTTTACGAAAGCTTCTGTTTATGTTGATGGAGATCCATATCGGCTTAAGTTGACACCCATGGCTTCATTTGAAAACTACAAACTGCACACAGACTACGCCTCATCGCTTCGTACGGTTCGATCCAAAAAAAAAGCCGGATATAATCTTGGAGCCCACTCAAGCAATCATTGACAGCCGACAGGGTTCAGAGCCCAGGATTGCTGCTGCAATCGGAGTTGGAAAATAGCAAGAAATCGAGAGCCGTACCAACTTCCCGAAGGCAGCGAGAGTGACGTTCCAGTCCCACGCATCTTACACCGATGTATAATCGACATTCTGGATGCAGACTATGGAGTAACACATACAAACTGCACCGGAGGCCATTCGAGGGCCGGTACGGATTTTCATTAAAACAAGTCTCTCTCTCTCTCTTTTCTTTTTTTTTTAAATTGCCTTCGGTCAGTTCTCATAAAACACCGCACGATTCACAGCGCAGCAGAAGGATTTAGTTTGCATTGTTGGTATTGTTGGAACAATTGCTTCGGTTTGCGACGACTACGACGGTAGTGGTTAACGTGTTTTCCTTCGATGGTAAGGGCAAGTTTCAATTGACGCAGTATTTATCAAACTTATACCTGCCAAGCAAGGTCTAATCTGATTACAATAGTGTGGTTCCAATTTAAGCGATTCTACAAATAGTTGTTGTCTATCGGGATCTTGATTTTAACTGGTCAGCTTTATCGGGGAAAATATCCTAGGAAGCAAAGACTTCTGGACGGTTGACGGTTGGTTCGGAATTCTCATAATGGTGATATCCAAATTACGGAAAAGTTTCAAATAAAAAAAAAAGATGATGATGGTCCCACCTCTTACCCCTACATAGGTTTGAGCTGGACGATTTATCTTTAAGATAATTAAATGTGACATTTTAACCAGGTTGGCAAACAAAATTGAACTGGTTTCAGTTACAGATATAAATTCCCTCTAGAGTTTACAGTTGCTTCACAGCGATATAAATGTGAAAAAGCTTAGGCGTCCACGTCTTAGTTCGCCTTTTTGTCCACCTAAAATATTCATAAGTATTACAAGCAATCAAGAGTTAATTAACAATCAACAAAGCATCCTATTACACTAGCAACCCCGCAATCTGATGCTATCATAATTTTCAGCAATGTCAGGAATGCTCACGAACCCCCAACATTTGCCAGAAAACTTACTACAAACTCAAGGTATCTTCCAAATAAGCTTCAAAATTGCATTTTTTTTTATCAAATGTTAAATTCAGTCCTCTATATCCGTAATAAGCGCGTGAGGCTCAAACCTTTGTAGACTCCTTTTTAAATCAAGCATTAAAAATCCATCATCACCCTCGTGGTGCACAGAAATAGTTTTTGCAGTGCTACAATAATTATTAAATAGTCGTTATGACAGCTATCCATATAAAATAATCCGTTAGAGATAACTTCGTCAAGGTACATAATTTGTCAATTCATAAAAAAAATCACTGGATAACTGTTCAAAAAACAGTTTCAACGTGTGAAATGCAGTGTCTCTTAAATTTGCTAATGTTGTTGCACGTTTAATGTGTCTAGGCATCGAATTGAAAACATTTATTCCTTTAAAAAATAATGAATTCTGTGAAGCACAAGTCAAGAAATGTGGTGTTCTTATTTCATCCGCGTTTCTAGTATTATATCTATGATAGTCACTTCCTCTTTCAATTCGATCACACAAATATCGAGGCAGCAAACCGTTAACTACTTTAAAAATTAACACCATAGTCAAATAAACAATTCTTTGCTTCACCGACAACCCTTGTAAGGCATCTAGCATCAAAGTTGAGGAAGTGAATCTATTACATCTCAAAATCAAAAGCATTATTTTATTCTGCAAGCGCTGTATTCTCGATATTTGTGTTGCATTGGCCAGAAATAAAATGGAAGGGCAAAAGTCAAGATGAGGAGAGATGATTGATTTGTATAGCTGTATTTTACTGGCAATAGTCAAATCGTTTTTCAGTCGACATAGAATACTTCTTGGCAATTTTCTTGATAACATTGTCAATGTGAGAGTTGAACTTAAGTGTGTCATCAATAATCACGCCAAGATATTTAATCTCCCGAACGCGATCAATAGTCTCATCATCAATTACAACAGAGACGTTCTCATTTACTCGATTCCGCGAAATTACCATAAATTTAGTTTTACTTGTATTCAATTTTAACTGCTTATACTTCAACCATCTACTTAGAGAACGCAAATCTTCATTCAAGTGTAAAACGGCATCATCTAAATCCTTAGCTGCAATGATTAACACAGTATCATCTGTAAAAAGATTAATGTCGCAAAATCGTACAATACGTCGCATATACATAATATACATAATAAATAGCAGGGGCCCTAATACACTTCCCTGGGGCACTCCAAGGTTATTCCCCACGGGACTGGAAACAGAATCATTAAAAACAGTCCGTTAAGTTCTGTCAGACAAATAGCTTTCAAACCATTTATATGCAGTACTCGTAATTCCAAAGCGCTTGATTGATCTCAACAATAAGAGCCTAGAAATTGTTTCAAAAGCGCGTTTAAGATCCAAAAAAACAGCAACAATCGTATCTTTACACTCCAAGTTATTTTTCCACTTCGCTAATACCAAATTCAACACGGTTTCACAAGAATGACCTTCCCGATATCCCGATTGTTCTGGTGTTAACAAACTATTACTATTTAAATACTCCAACAGCTGGCCTTTAACAACAAGTTCTAAAATTTTCTCTAATGTGTGCAACATGTTGATGGGACGAACCTCTTCGGCTTTAATCGTTCCAGCAACTTTTTGAATAGGGACCACTAAGGATTCCTTCCAAATTTGTGGCACATGTCCAGTTTGTAATGATTCATTAATAAGGTTCAGCAAGATGTGGCCAATGACATGAAAGCAATCTTGAATAACTCTAGCATTAACATTATCTACTCCATCCGATTTTCTTAATGAAAAACAAATAACTCTAAGTTCATCTAATGTGATTGGGTAAAAAACTTCAAATCCACAACTACTATTAACTGGCTGTTTTATTTCGTCAGGTTCATCGACCAATTCAATAGATTGTTTAATCAATGAAACGCTATCTACGAAATAACCATTGAACTTAGCTGCAATTACTTGTTCTGACTGTTCTAATGTGCCATTAAAAGTTATGGACCGCGGTTTGCAATTACTAGGTTTTAATAAAGATTTTAAAAATTTTCATAACTCTTTGCTGTTGTTTTGATGCTGATCAATCTTCCTTTGAACATATTCACAACGAGTTTTCTTTATCGATTGTGAATACTTATTACGCTGTTCGAGTTCTTCAAAGAAACAAACTTTTGCTCAACTAGTTGATTAGTACGCGTTTTCAAAGCGTTAATAAGTACAGCTGTAAATTCATCTAAGTTACCGGCCGCGAATGGAAGATCCAGGCTTCTCTCAACAAGATTCGAAACAGCTTGCATCGAATATTTCCTCCAGCACTTCAATTTTACAAAATTATCGTTATCGTTAACATGGTCTAATACATTAATCACTAAAGTCTCATGATCGGTTATTTTCAAATCAGTAGCCGTAACTGAACAAATGGAATCAAAATTGGAATAAACGTGGTTCTACTGTGCCTGAAAATACGCGTATACTCATTTACCGTTTGCTTTAAATAAAAAAACTCAGCTAAACGCTTCTAATGGTTCACGCCAATTAATATTAAAATCACCAGCCAATATATTTAATTTACTAGAATCAAGGAATGTCTCAAGCCAGTTCTCTAAAACTTCAACAAAACGCTGGTCACTAGAACTGGGAGAATGATACAAAACACCATAATTATCCATCTTCATGCCACGTACAACCGTAATGCCCAAGAACCAGTTGCCATCAATAACTTCGTTGGTACGAAGGTTCAATTGAACTGATTCTTTGACATAAATAGCAACACCGCCAGTGTGTCTAGAATGTGATAAACAAGCAGCAACAATATATCCCGGAATACTATACTGATCAAAAGCTTCAGTTTCTACAATATGAGTTTCAGATAATAAAACTAAAAGAGGACGTTTTTCCTCAACAATCTGACGTAATGCTACGTAGTTTGTTGACATCCCCGCAATATTCAAGTACATATAAAAAATCGAAATGGTTCACATTCCTGGAACTTGGCTGCTATTTATTGAAACGCAAGCTGCTTTTCTTCTGATCAAAAAGTCATTTATAGAGCAAACATTCCGAGCTAAATGCGGCATGGTTGACTCCTTTGGTTTGTTTTTTTTTCCGTCGATCTTGTTTTCCGTGCTGAGCGCCAATGCTACCGACGTGCCAGGAAAGCAGCTCCCACACCTGGACCCTACCTATCGACCCATCAACTCATGAACCGGGGACCAACGGCTTTACTTCCCATCCGAAGGAAGGCGTGATCAGAGATGTTATGCCTCAGAACATCCCGGCGGCGCCGACTGGTATTGAACCCAGACCTGCTGGGGTGAGAGGTAATGACGCTTACCACTACACCACCGGCGCCGTTCACGGCATGGTTGACGTCCAAGTTCATTTTTCGTTCTTTATTCGTTTTCAAACAATTAATACATTTCAATACAGTTGACGTACACTCCGACGTTTTGTGTTATTGGCTGCACCTAGAGCATCTATCACAATTTTTGCAATCCATGCTCTTGTGCCCAAATTCTCCACATTTGAAGCATCTCAACACATTAATCGCGGGAACTATCGAGCACCGATCAAACCCTACATTTACTTTTTTCGCACATAACAAACATTTATAAGTATCGACATCGACTTCAATTACAACACTAAACTTGTTATAAGTGAAGCGTGGATTTTCAAACATGTTCACTACTTTAACATCATTTATAGCGATGTCTTCATTTTGACTTTTTAAGTAGTCAATGCAGACATCGGAGGAATACTGATCGCTCATGCCCACTATTTTCAATCTTGGCGCCGAAGTGGGACCAACAGCACTATATTTTTCTCCCAGATTGCTTTCAATACCATTTTTTAGATCATTTAGATTAGTTCCTGTTGCACACTCAACAATAATGGAGCCATCTTTACCATTCCTGAAATTACTGATTTTGTGTGTTTTTGGATCTAATTGTGTTTTCAAAAACTTACGAGTATCTTCGCAAGCTTGTTTGGACTCTTTTGGTTTAATCACAATGACCGGACGAGTTTTACGATTACTCTGTTTGTTACTGTTGCTGTTAATGTTACTGTTAATATAACTGTTACTGTTACTAATATTTTTACTTTTACTTGCACGACTATGTCTTTTTACAACATCCGCAAAACTCGTATTTTCTTGAAAAACATCATCAAATGTCCAACTGTTGCAATAGCGATCAAAATAATCACCGATTGTCAGCAAACAGCGCATTCCCTAACACAGATTTAAAAATCGAATTCGATCCTGTCTCACTGAACGGTGCTCATTCAATCACCGTGTGTGGTGGTGTCAGGTCGTCGGTGTCAGCAGCAGTAGCAGCAGCATCAGCAGCAGCATCAGCAGCAGTACACAATGAAAGGCAGCCTGCAAGCAGCGAGCTGCAGGCCCACATTAGCATCCATAGAAGGAGGAAGAAGCCGCACCGCTATCGATCGAAATCAGTTTCTTTCCCAAGTAACAATTCTGCAATTATTTGGCATCCACTCTGATTTATGATGGTTTTATAATGGCAATGAATAATCCATTTAGTTTAAATACAGCATTTCACAGTGTAAAACGTTCCTGCTTAGTAGTTCACCTTTTCGCTGTTTTAAAAACCTTTTACAGTCTGGCGAGAAGTCAAAAACTGTCTTGTTTTAAAATTAAATTTAAAGTAGTTCTCAATCCCACCATAAAACTGTTCTATAAATCAACCATAAACTTCATTGGCAATTTTTTATTAATGTCTTAATAAAATACTCGATAAACCTGTTCTATCATTATAAAAGCAATCATAAAACCATTAGGTTTTAAATGAGAGCAACAGGCATATATTGTTGCCTTTTAGGCTTTTAAAAGTGTATCATAAAATCTCCTCTGTTAACAAATTGAATTTTAAGGATGGATCCTCACAGTGAATAAAAACCAAATTTATGACAAGGATATCTCGAAAGATAAATTAAGTTGGAGGAAAAATTCAAGCGATGCTAACGACCGAAGGGAAGTCAATTTCAGTAAAATTCAGTTCTTTAGTTCCGGCGGAACGGGTACCATCAACGACTGAGCATCTGGTGGAGAAGAGTGAAGTGAGCGTGGTCCTCAAATTCATAAAACATTGTCAAAACAGTCTGAAAACAGACCAGCTTTCTCCTGACCTTGCGAATGGATGAAGATCGGACTAACTTGTGTCAGTACCGACAGCAAATCACTGAAACTGTCAGTAAGCGGACACTAGTTGGTTTCCGATCCATAGCTGCGATTTTATTTGGCGAAAGGGTCATCACTTGGGAAAAAAAAATATTCAACCGTACATTCCTGTATCGTTTGATGGTGCACTTCCAGAACCATCTGGAAGAAGGGGATCTTTTTGGGAATGGTCGAGGTTACAGCTGTGCAAAATGCGAAATGTTGTGAACACTTTCTGAGTAACTACTTCCAAGCTATGGGGAGAGAATCGCCTGGAAGAACGCTGAATCGCACAGCGCAACTATCGAAAGATAAACAAACTTTGACGTTTAACATTTTGTAGGCAACATAGCCGCCATAAATGCTGCCATAAATCTGAACGGGTCAGGATCAAGCAAAATGGCTTTTGATAAATACAATTCAGTCTACAGGCAGGGTTGCTTCCACTCATTAGCTATAAAAAAAAAATGTTTTTCGGAATTATACAATCATTAGATGATAATGATGTATTGTACTTATAAGTAACAAGAAGAGGATGTAAAGCATACACGGGAAAAATCCGATCTCCAAAATAAGAAAAATGACTCATGATTTCATGAACACAGCGTGTTTTCATGTTATGAAAATACACCATGAATAACATTCATGATATCATGAGCAACTTTTTCGTAATGCAGCAAACATTCCAAAAATCATGAATCATCCGAGTTGAAATCATGAGCTAAATTCATGGGTTTAAATTTTAACCAAAAAATGTAAAAAGAATAAAATAAAACATCAGACTGGGTTCGAACCAAGAACCTTGAGATCATCAAACCCATACTTCGACCGCTAGACTATTAGTACCTGTATAAGATAAAAGATAAAAGGCGAATAACAGATACCTATGTAGTGTGGTTTATGAACACGGTTTGCCAAGTACGTGTAACGCTTGTAGCGGTCTTGATTCCACTGCATTATGAAATCATGAATTTCCATGATGAAATCATAAATCATGGGATTTTTTTACATTTCATGATTTTTTATTCATGAAAATGGAATCGGATTTGTTTCCGTGTATGTTTGACTCATAAAACCTGGCAATTTCACTTTCAGAGCATCACAATCAGCGATCTTATGATTCGTGACCGTTCACTCAGAGTGGAAAAATGAATATTTTGGTCGCTATTGAAATTTTAGTCGATTGCTGAATTTATGTATGGGCCCAAATTAGGGGCATTTAGGTCAACATTTCATCCATTTCCCCTTCATATTTCATTTCCGCACTGCTATCATTTCCAAAAACATCGAGAAAAAATTTCCACAGTATTGTTCTTAACTAGCTTTCAAGCGTCCAACCCTTTGGTCCTTTTCAGGACCACAAATGACTAATAAAAGAGTAAACTAAAGAGTAAAAGCTTGAATCCAACACATATCGTCTAGGACTGGCTTGTACTACCCTGTCGATGTTCATTAGACTGATGCAAAATTTGAAATTTTCGCTCCACAGTGCTCAAACGGTTTCAAATCAGGTCCTGATTAGCCTCCCAAAATTTAAACTCATTTGGTAAGAAACTGACTTGGCACAAACTATTCGAAGTTTATATGGAAATTACTATAGGAAAACCAAAGTTTTTGTTCATTGTCTTCTACCCATTTTCCACATTGCTTTTTCGAAAATTTCTATAACTATTCTTACGGAAAATTTTCTTAGCTACAACTTTGCGCAACATCGTTTTTCAGCCAAATGGCCAATTAAATTGTTATTAATTGTTTAAGAGATTGATAATCTTATAGCATGATCAAGCAGCTGTTCTGTAAGCAACACTGTACTCTGCAGTGTGACATAGTAGCCATGATATTTGTGCTCTATTCTTCGTACCAGAAACACCAATGTTGCCTGCTGAACAGTTGAATGAGCATAACCATAAGACATCAGTGAATTGAATCATTAATAACTTTTGTTCCATACAGTTGATTTAAAAGAAGTTTTGAACAAAGTTGTAGCTGAGAAAAATTGCTAAAATCTCTGCTATCATTTTTAAAAGCATAGTGATGTGGTAAATTGTTAGATAGATATGAACAAAAACATAAGTTTTCCCATAGTAATTCCCATATAAACTTGAAATGGTTTGTGCCAAGTCAGTTTCTTACTAAAGTAGTTCAAATTTTGGGAGGCTAAGCAGGACCCAATTTGGAACCGTTTAAGCACTGTGGAGCGAAAATTTCAAATTTTGTATCAGTCTAATGAACATCGACAGGGTACCCTAAAAACAGAACTTTAAAATTGGTTCCTAATTTCAAACAATCGAAATTTTTCACTAATAACGAGTTAAGAAATCAATTTAATATTTACTATACTTTTGCTGTGACATCATATTTACCTTTCGTAATTCTAAAGGGTGTCCACGATGAAATTGCCACACTATGCAATTGCTCTAACTTTTTAACCGTTGGGTAGATTTTAATGAAAATTTGGGTGGATTTAGTTCATAGTGCATTATTTACATCCTGCAAGTTTTAAAGTCCTGTGATCAAAACTCGCGGAAATGGAGTCGAAAGAACAGCTCGTGCGTGATAAAATCTTGCGCATTCATCACGAGAACAAGGATCTCTCGCATCGTTCCATCGCTAAAACGTTGGGAATCGCGAATTCCACGGTGTCGCGAGTGATTAAGCGGTTTGAGGAACGGTTGACTACCGATCGGAAGCCCAGAAGTGAAGGAAAAAGTATTCCGTACAACACCAAAAATCACAACCGCGTAGTTGGGGCCTTCAACCGAAATCCGAACGCCTCCGTTAGGGATGTGGCTAAGAAGCTGCACCTATGCCGAAGTTTTGTCCAGAAGGCCAAAACTAAGGCTGGGCTTCGAACGTTCAAGGTACAAAAGGCCCCTAATCGCGACGAGAAGCAGAACAAGTCCGCCAAAACCCGTGCCAGGAAGTTGTACCTCAACATGCTGACGAAAGTTGAATGCTGCATCATAGACGACGAAACATATGTGAAGGCCGACTTCAAACAGATCCCCGGCAACCTGTTTTTCACGGCCAAGGATAAGTTCAGCGTTCCGGAGCATGTCCGCACTCAGAAGATGTCCAAATTTGCGAAGAAGTTCTTGGTTTGGCAAGCCATCTGGACGTGCGGGAAGCGGAGTGCACCTTTCGTGACCCAAGACACGATGAACGGACAGGTGTACATAAAAGAGTGCCTCCAGAAGCGGCTGCTTCCTCTCCTGAAGGCCCACAACGTCCCAACAATCTTCTGGCCGGATTTGGCCTCATGCCACTACTCCAAGGACGTGCTGAAGTGGTATGCGGACAATAAGGTCAATTTCGTACCGAAAATGTTCAACCCTCCCAACACTCCGGAGCTCCGCCCCATCGAGAAGTACTGGGCGATTATGAAGCAACACCTTCTTAAACGACCTAAGGTAGTGAAGACAGTCGAGGAACTGAAGAAAGTATGGGTTTACATACAAAAAACGGTTGATTCACAGGTTGTTCAGAATCTTATGGCCGGGGTTAAGGCCAAGGTGCGGGCATTTGCGTATGGACTGTAAATAAAATACGAGTAAAATGGTAAAATGAAGTTTAATAGTTATTTCTCAATCCCTGAAAATTTGATGGCAATCGGATGAAAACTCGAATTTTGCGAATCAATTTTGTGTGTGGCAATTTCATCGTAAAATCTACGGTCGTTTCTTGGATACAACCTCTCACTTTTTTTTTCAAGTGATTTTAGGAACAAATTTATCATACACGATTTCACACATCCAACTTTGCTTTATCCACGCCAACATCGTTTGTGTTTGCTTACATTACGTCGTAGCTCTATTAGAAAATTTTAAATTTTCTCACTAACTAGCTTTATGTAGTGCAGAGCTTATATTAGAGATACACTCAACTTCTCTTTTGTTCACACCAGCATTGTATGATAGCGCTATCCAAACAAGAGCCGATTGAAGACTGTATGCGATTTTTTTTTTCTTAACTTTAGCCTTTGCTACACATTTCCCTGCTGGATCGTAAGAATGCATGATGAAAGTTATGTTAGCTCTTGCCAAACAACCACGGTAGGAGAGTCAGTAATTTCAATAGCAACTATATCAGCATAATTGACGAAGAGCCGCTCTAGCGACTTGTTAGCATGATTTTGTTTTCTTCTATAGATAACATGTAAGTAAAAATTGATGAGCTTCTGTGACATCGTGCATCCGAGGTTATTTAACTATTCATCGAAAAATAATGAAAAATTTATCGCCCGCAAAGGATGCCATCCCGGAAAAGAGCAAGTTTCTTGAAGTGGGACAGGTAACTTCCTCTGTCAGCACTTTTCCTTTAATGAGACAATTATTTTTCAGGAAATGAAACGGATAAACTTTCAATCACCGGTAACTGCCACCGTAAACCGATACCTACCGATTGTTGTTTGTCCAGGGAAAACAAATTCCATTAATGATTTCCGTTGTCCCCACACAGCTGCCACATTTCACATTTCAAAACCATATCCGCGCACGCGGTCAAATTCCTGCGGAAATAGGATAATACCTACAAGGCGACCAAATTTCATGCTTTTTCTCGATTATTGGCCCTTGTAAGCGGATAATTTGCTGTCTTGTTTCATGTCAGACTCGCGCGTTGCTGTTATTCTATTTCTTCTCGCTTTTTTTTATATTCGTGAAATCTCATTTTTTCCCAGACAATTTATTACCTTTCTTGCCCGTGGTGCCGAGCGTGGAGGAGCTCGTTTGCGCTGGCCATCATGCCTTGTTGTTCCGTGGAGGATCTACGAGGCCGTGGACGTACAAACGGTGTCGATTTTTGCCCCCTACACAAAACACTCTCCAATCAAGCCCGGCAGCGATCTTCCAATCGTGGAGTGTTTTTCCATCTCAAAGAGAGCGAGAAATGTCGCTAGTCGATACTTGGGCCGAGTTTTCCTTGCCTCTGTTGACGGTCGGTCGGTCGGTCGGTCGCTCAGTTGATGACGACAAAGGCAATCGTTCGCTTGCACTGTTGCGTTGGGTGGGTCACCACGGTGTTGATAGATGCCGATGACAATGATGATGAGGAAAAACGTTGATGATATTCATCACAGTTAGCAGTGAGCAAGAGAGTGAAGTATGTCTATCACAAATGGAATTGGGCTCCGAAAAACCGAAGCTGCCCTCGAGTGCTATTCCGATTTGACTCTCTTTCTCTGCTTCCCTGCCATATTCGGTTGGGTTTTGATACGTTTCTTCATCTGCCACGTTGCTTTTTGTACTCATTTTGCGAAAGATGTTCGATGCATTTTCTTTCTTTGCCAGTAAATTTTAAACTTACGGTAGCTATTTTCCATTGACCAGCAGAACGAACCTTCAAATCCAACTAAATCGTCATGACAGATTGGTTAATATTGAGTCCTCCCTTAGCTCAGCGGTAAAGGCGCAGCAAAGCAATACCATGGTGGAGGTGGCTGGGTTCGAATTCCGGTCCGGTGTATAAGTTTTTAGGGTTGGAAAATATCTCGACTTCTCTGGGCAAAGAGTTATGATTGTACTTGCCACACAAATATACTAATGCAAAAATGGTAGAGGCATCGAAGGCTCTCAATTAATAACTGTAGAAGTGTATCTAGAACTGTAAGCCGAGGGCATACAGTAAGCTAATATGCGATAAGCAATAAGCATGAAATGCGAAGAAAAGAAGAAGATGATTGGTTAATATTCCTGATACATTACAATTTAGTAATATTTAGTTATTAACTTTAACTAATCATGTTTTTATTACTTCATGCGTGAAGTTAAAGACTTACATAGTTGAAGATGCTTAACATCAAATATCAGACATTTTATATCATGGAAAAGATATAAAAGTACTCAAGTAACACTTTAGAAGACTTTCTGCTTTCACACTAGTTAATTGTTATTTTATAATGTCAATAAGCAATCTTTTTAGTTTAAATACAGCATTTAAAAGTGCAACACATTCTTGGTCAGTAGTTTAGCATTTTGCTGTTTTAAAAACCTTTTAAATTCTGGCGATAAAGTCAAAACGGGTCTGGTTTTAAAAATGCATTTAATGCAGCACTCTATGCCTGTATAAAACTGTTAAGTAAGTCAATCATAAACCAGCTCGGTATTTTTTTTATTGATGCCACAACAAAATACTCCATAAAGCTGTTTTATCATTATAAAACCAATTGTAAAACCGTTTGGTTTCAAACAGGAACAAGAAGCATATTGCTGCCTTTGGTGTCAATAAAGTCTATCACAAAACTCCCTACTGTTTACAAATTAAACTAAAAATATGGATCCGCCTAGAGACAGAGAAAAAAATAAATCAAAAATAAATCGATTGGAGCTTTTAAATGAAGAATCACAAGGAAATTCCAAAGGATAATCGAATAATAATACTAGCGATAGTAGGAGGAATAATTGTAGCGATGCTGTCGATGGAAAGGAAAAGAACTCCAATTTCAGAACTTCCTGGGAGGCCCAGCAGCTCCGACTGGCCGGTCAACAATGACAGAACAGCCGACTGAGAAGAGTAAGTGAATGCGGTTCACGAAGCACTGGAAACCGTAAAGTTAGACGCTTACAATTGATGGAAATACCCAAAATATTGTCAATGGCGTTTGAGTCAGGATCTGAATAAACACAAACCAACCTTCTCCAGAAATCGCGTTTCGATGATGATTCGAATAACATGCATCCGTGCCAAACTGAGACTGCGGAAAACTGCTGACAGGTAACTTCAGAAGCTGTCAGTCAGCTGGAAACTGACTGCCTTCCGAACCATAGCAGTAGTTTCATTCGGCGAAAGGGTCAGCTGTTCAAGAAAATCCAAGCAAGCGCACATTAACTTCCTCGCATCATCCGGGAGAAGGGAAACTTTTTGGGAACGATTGAGCATCCACCTGTTCCAAGTTATGCAGATACACTTCCTGGTTAACTGCTTCCAATGGATGATAATCGCCCTTATCGAAGATGCCACGCAACTTGTTGATCCAACGCGGAGTAGAAGCTCGGTGCAATGATCGCGCAACAAAACTATCGAAATATAATCAAATTTTTCCAGGCACCATTAATGCCGTCATAAAACGAGACGGAATAGGATCAAGCAAAATGGCCTTAGATAAATACAATTCAGTCTGCAAATTATCTTCATTAAAATCAAATTAAAACGTTTTGTATTTATTAGAGATTTCATAAAAGCAACATAGCTTTTTCACAATAAGCCTATGGAAAATCATTTTTTATGCCACCGCCATATTGCTATTATTGTCTAGGGGCACGCAATATCCTTTAACTCCAACGCAGGCAACGGCTGTAATTAAATTAATTCCATTAAGGTGTTTCCTTGTGGAGTCCATTTTTCCATCACACCTCACAATTTCATGAGCACACAACTCAAAATCTACGAGGTTTATGCATCTGTAAATTTCAGACATTGCTTGCTTCTCCGCAGCAAACAACAAGTAGTAGTTTCAGCTACGTGCATTCACAGAAAGCTTAATATTTTCATATGTGAAATTGCTAAGTGTAACACGAAAAAGGACGCTACAGGGAATCACCTTAACTACTGCTTAAATTACATAAATTACACAATGTAGAACATTTACTAACAACGGCGCCGGTGGTGTTGTGGTAAGCGTGATTACCTCTCACCCCAGCAGGCCTGGGTTCAATCCCAGTCGGCACCGCCGGGATGTTCTGAGGCATACCATCTCTGATCACGCCTTCCTTCGGATGGGAAGTAAAGCCGTTGGTACCCGGTTCATGAGTTGATGGGTCGATAGGTAGGGTCCAGGTGTGGGAGCTGCCTTCCTGGCACGTCGGTAGCATTGGTGCTCAGCACGGAAAACAAGATCGACGGAAAAAAACAAACCAAAGGAAAACAAAAAAAGAACATTTACTACTTTTAAACTCCATTAATTACAGTCGAAATTTCGTAATTAAAAACATAGATTACATTTTCAATACTTATAATTACATTAATTACGGATAGATAATTTTAATAACCGTCAGTACTACTTCAAAACGCATTAATTACTTTAACTAATTTTGATTGCATTTTAACTTCAACGCATCGGTTCTTTGTATTGCGTGTCCCTCGATGTGTTTCAAGATGTTTTTCTATGAAAATAACTTTAAGCAGTAAAAGAGATTCCGAGAATCATTAAATTATCTCGACTGGACGCAAAGATTAATATAAAACATAACTATACGTTGTTTCCTAAATTAAAAATAATAAGTAAAATCAACGATTTCCAAAGGCGGACCTATTTTTCGATCTTTGGAAGCACATTTCACATTAAATTTAATCTGTCACCTTAAATAGACCACAAAATGCGGAAGTTTAAGATGATTTTTGAAAGATTAATTTTTGAGCAATGAATTTGGTAAGATCTGATGATTCATGCTTTATTGTCAGTGCGGTTAGCAAGCGTCAAAGGCAAATGGCACAAGTATTAATGCCAAATCAAGACCAACAATTCAAAAGGCCTCAACTCCATGTTGTAAACAAACCGAGGGGCACGCAATACAAAGAACCGGTGCGTTGAAGTTAAAATGCAATCAAAAGTACTTAATGGTGTTCACTCGGCTGTCGACAAAAGCAGGCAACTCTCGATGGCGATCGTCTGTTTTCTCGGCAGCAACCATTGTGTGGTCCTCCTCATTGTTCTTCATCAGCAGTTCTTTCGGTCGATGCGTCGACGACTTTGGAAAGCAAAAGTTTCGTGATGAGTGTATGAGTGCTGACCACGTTTTGCGTCCAATGGAAGCTGCTGCAATGAAAGCGCTCTGCCCCCCGATGGCGTATCTGCCATACAATGCAACTACTGGAAGCGGCTCCAGTTCTGATGGAGGAGGCTTTTTGGATAGCGGAAGATAAAGTGTCTATGGTGTTGTACCTTTGACTATAGTTTTAAGATGTATTGTATAGTGACCAAGAATCCTCGGCTCTGTAAAGTTAATTCGGTTGAGCCTTATCAAATAAATTAATAAACAAAAAACAAAACTAATTAATGTAATTAATGCGTTTTGAAGTAGTACTGACGGTAATTAAAATTATCGATCCGTAATTAATGTAATTAAAAGTATTGAAAATGTAATTAATATACTTTAATTACAAAATTTCGACTGTAATTAATGGAGTAAAGAAGCAGTTAATGTTCTACATTGTGTTAGTGTAATTATAGCAGTAGTTAATGGAATTAATTTAATTACATCCGTTGCCTGCGTTGGAGTTAAAAGTTATTGCGTGCCCCTAGAAATAAACCTTATAGGGCCATTTTCTGGCGAACCGAAATCTACATTCGCAAACCTAAAACACAATCGGGTAGAAGAGAATTTCCCCTACCTGTTCGTTTTGTTAGTTTGTGTTGATGGACTTCGGTTCGCCAAAAAATGATTGTAAGGTTTGTTTGCAAAATGCAGCTGAGGCCTTTTCAAATGTTGGTCTCGAAATGGCTTTTATTGTAGTTATAATAAGGATTTCAAATGGTTTTCAATGCTTTCGCCGTATAACCTTTGTGCCTCGAAAATATGCCCTTCAAAACTTTCTTCGCGGTGGGCAACTAGACAGATTCTAGTCTTAATGAAGTTTTGGTGGATGTAATAAAGGCAAAGCTGTCTTGATCAGGGTTTTATGAATGTTGTTTTATATTAGCCTTGTAGTATTTCATAAAACGTAAAATGTTACTTGGGTTTAGAAAGTAGAAAGCGAGCAAAAGACAATTTTGAAGAAGGTACGAATCGGGTTGATCATCTCTTTTACAAAACTCATCCGTTGATGAGAGATGGTGAGGGGTGTGTCCCCCAGCCAACACTGGGCCCCTCACCATCCCTCATCAATGGATGAATTTGGTAAAGGGGACGATCAACCCGATTCGTACCTTCCTCAAAATTGTCCTTTGCTAGCTTTCCACTTTCTATACTTTCATCTCTTTATGAATACCGTTAGAAAGGATCATCGAATTGAGTGAATCGGACACACATTTAATTAAATCTAATGGTAAGTGATATTCGAGTGTTATACATTTTAAAATGTTCGCTTCAACGGTTCCAAAATGGGTCCAGATCATCCTACCAAAATGGCATCATTGAAGATCATTTGGGTTCCAACTACACTCTTCAGCATATGGTTCTAATTCCATGCTCGCCTTCTCACAAACTAGCTACAGAATCTGGTAGAAATGCCAGTTATTTTGTCAGGTAACGAATACTGGTCTATGTCTGACCGAAGCCAGATATGCTTTGGCCCTACTGAACTTCCACGAATTTCGAGTGCAGCAGTTCATCATTCCTACCACTCTATATGATTTCTGGATCCAAACTCTCCGGCTCCAAAATTCGCACCATCTACGATATCATCGCTGCCACCATCATTGAACAGCTTGTCCAGGATTCAGGCTCCAGACACACTCTTCAGCATTCTAAGATATCCACATGGTTCTAGTTCCATGTTCTCTGGCTTACAACCTAGCTACAAATTCTGGTAAAAATGCCAGTTATCTGGCAGGTAGCAAATAATGGGTTATGTCTTGTCGAAGTCAGAAATACTACGCTCCTAATGAACTCCTAATAACTCTCCGCCACCAAACGAGCGACAAAAATTCGAAACATCCACGGCCTCATCGCTGTCACCATATATGAACAGATTATCCAGCATTCGGGTTCCGGATGCACTCATCGGTTTTTTTACAGCTCTAAATGTTTCTGGGTAGCTACCAGGTTTAGTAGAAATGCCAGTTATTGTATCTGGTAACGAATACTGGTATATGTCGGGTCGAAGTCAAAGATACTGCGTCCCTAATGAACTTCCACGAATTTTGAGTCCTGGTCACACTGTTCATCACTCCAACTGCTTCATATGGTTTCTGGATCCATGCCATCCAGTTCCAAAACTTCACACTATCTACGGTCTCATTTCTGTCACCATAATTGAATAGTTTGCCTAGTATTCGGATTCCAGCTACACACTTTAGCATTGAAAGAGCTCCACATGGTTCTGGGTCCATGCTCTCCGGCTCCAAAACTAGCTACAAACTCCGGTAGAAATACCAATTATTTTGTTAGGTACGGCGGAGACGAACCAGCGTTCGGCTGAAAGTCTCCTCAATAAAGATAACTAACTAATTAACTGTTAGGTAATATATACTTGTATATGTTTGGCCCAAGCCAGATATACTACACCCTAATGAAATTTAACGTGTTTCGAATTCCGGTTACACTGTTGAACAATTCTATCTTTTTGTAGGACTTATCAATTTTGAGTTTTAACTTTTTGTAGTAAATGTTGGAAGAATAACCTCGGCCCTTTCAGTGATCTTGATTCTTTAAATAAATTAAGTAAATATGCAAAAATTTTAAGTAGAACATATTTTAACTCCCAAAAACTTTCATTGAAATCTGAGAGGGTTCTGCCAACCTTATAGTCGAGTTGGCGTGAAAACATCAAAAGATTGACTGAAAGAATTGGAAATGCTTTCATAAAGACATATTGTCATCTAAATGTGGTTTTGCGACGGTTTAAAGACAAAAGGTCGAAAGATATAAGGTTGAAAAGCGGCGCCGGTGGTGTACTGGTAAGCGTGATTACCTCTCACCCCAGTTGGCGCCGCCGGGATATTCTGAGGCAGAACATCTCTGATCACGCCTTCCTTCGGAAGGGAAGTAAAGCCGTTGGCCCCCGGTTCATGAGTTGATGGGTCGATAGGTATGCCTCCCTGGCGTCGGTACACAGCTAAACATAAATTTTAATATTAAATCCAAGAGTATGCACTTCAATCATGTCGAAAATCTCATGTAATTTTTATGGCAACAAAATAAACAAATGCAGTAAAATCCCCGTAATGTCAGTTCATGCACTGTATTAATGATAATTTTGTCCTTTTTGGCAAGTAATATTACACAATAAATTCGACATGATTGAAGTACATCCACTTTGATGGGATATCAAAATTATATTTTTGCTATGTAGCATTGGTGCTCGGCACGGAAAACAAGATCGACAGAAAACAAATCAAGGAAAAAAAAGTTTGAAAGATAGAAGCTCAAAAGACAAAAGGTCGAAAGACAGAAGAACGATCGACAGAAGGTCTAAATGACAAAATATAAATGGCCAAAAGACCAAATTTCTAAAGACTAAAGGTCAAAAGACAAAAGGGACAAAAGGTGAAAAGGTTAATGTAAATAGTATGAAACTGACATGTCATGACTTCAAACTAATTCTAAAAGTATTGGAACAAGATCTAGGAAGTGTGAGACGCTTAAAAACACGAAACAGACAGCCACAACCTTAGTTATGTGGTGTAAAATTGTAAAGCAGGTAAAGTCGTCCCGAAGAACGTTCGACCAGGAAAGGTAAGATATTATTTCCATCAATGTTTGTTTTACTAAATGATGCACGGTTCACCTCAGACTTGCGTAAAAACGTATATTAAACTAGGTCCTCATCTGGTTTATTATAGGATTGTAGTTTATCAAAGAACTAAGTGAAATCCTTAGGATTCGCTTGGATAATATGTTCTTAATGTTCAAATTAAAACAACCTACACTTCAATGCAATCGCATCCAGCATGTTTCGCTAAATTCTGAAGGCTTCATAAATATTCACCACCGGCGGAAAAGCTCGCCCATTCAGCACCTCGTTGAATTATTTCCAGTTGTTTACATTAATCCTCGCAGACTTGCTCCAACGAGGCTGCACAACACTTTCAATTTTCTCCTTCTCCGAACCGGGCCACCCCAGCATGCCTAAAACCCCCATATAATAACATCATTACGCACAGCAGTGGCTAGTTTTGCCGGCACATGAAATAAAACATCGAGAAATTAACCTCAAATAAAACTCCCACGAGAATTAAAAGCAAACACATTATTTCCATTTTAAATTCCCGTGCCGTGCTCGCTTCGGGAACAGCCCGTCAGTCAGTCACAGTGAGCTCGCTCGAGTCCCACAAACACAGCGCGCGACTCCGAAAAAAGCACCTCCCTTCCCACCGTACCAGTCGAATGGTACAAACAGCAATTACCCCCTTGCACACGGCCAGCGCGACCAGCAGTATCATCTTCGTTCCGGTAATCCCCAGGCCCAGCCGAGCCGCTTGCACTAAAGTCCACATTTTTGGCGGTTTTTCGACCGCAAAAACCCTCGAATAAAATCTTCAGATCCTTACACGTCTCTGTTTCCTAGCAGATTGTGATTCATCCCTTTCCTGTTACCATTAGGATACACACGGTGGTAGGAAGGTAGGTGTTTAAGGTGAACTCAAACGTGAAAATAAAATATTTAACATCGTGGCTTCGTCGTCGAGATGATGATGAGACTCGTCGGAAAATAGCTTCGCTGCCTGATGCCAAACCCGGCGTTTACCCTCGGGGTGATGGGGAGGAGGGAATGAATGAGTAGCTGGCAAGTACGGGCAAACGAAACAACGACACGGGGAAACCCATCTCGCAAAAGTGGTATGGAAATGAGGAATGGTTTCGTTTTTGGCCGCCGGTGATGCTCTTGAAAATAAAAGTAGTGGGAAGTGATAACTGCGAGCGTGTTGGCTCATCACCGACCGACGACGAGTATGGTGTGCGGTTTAAATTTTCCTGAAAGAAATATGATCTCCTGAAGTTGGTAGGTAGGTGGATGGCAAATAGATTTGTTTTCGAATCTGGAGAAACAGATGATGTCGGGTTTTAGGCTTAAAAAAATGTAGTCTTCAAAGTGGGGAATCAAAGTAGGAAAGTTTCTGGGTTCAAGGTGATATTTTTACGAAGATGAAGAACGTAGGATGTGCAGTAGACTGATGCAAAATTTGAAATTTTCGCTCCACAGTGCTCAAATGGTTTCAAATCAGGTCCTGATTAGCCTCCCACAATTTAAACTCATTTGGTAAGAAACTGACTTGGCACAAACTATTCGAAGTTTATATGGAAATTACCAAACTTTTTGTTCATTGTCTTCTACCCATTTTCCATATTGCTTTTTTAAAAATTTCTATAACTATTCTTACGGAAAATTTTCTAAGCTACAACTTTGTGGAATATCGTTTTTCAGCCAAATGTTAAATTAAATAGTTATTAATTGTTAAAGAGATTGATAATCTTATGGCATGATCAAGCAGCTGTTCTGTGGGCAACACTGTATTCTGCAGTGTGACATATTTTTTTTTTTTTTTTTTTTCTTTGGTTTGTTTTCCGTCGATCTTGTTTTCCGTGCTGAGCACCAATGCTACCGACGCCAGGAAGGCAGCTCCCACACCTGGACCCTACCTATCGACCCATCAACTCATGAACCGGGGACCAACGGCTTTACTTCCCTTCCGAAGGAAGACGTGATCAGAGATGTTATGCCTCAGAACATCCCGGCGGCGCCGACTGGGATTGAACCCAGGCCTGCTGGGGTGAGAGGTAATCACGCTTACCACTACACCACCGGCACCGCTGCAGTGTGACATAGTAGCCATGATATTTGTGCTCTATTCTTGCCTGCTGAACAGTTGAATGAGCATAATAATAAGACATCAGTGACTTGAATCATTAGTATCTTTTGTTCCTTACAGTTGATTTAAAAAAGGTTTTGAACAAAGTTGTAGCTGAGAAAAATTGCTAAAATCTCTGCTATCATTTTTAAAAGCATAGTGATGTGGTGAATTGTTAGATAGATATGAACAAAAACATAAGTTTTCCCATAGTAATTCCCATATAAACTTGAAATGGTTTGTGCCAAGTCAGTTTCTTACTAAAGTAGTTCAAATTTTGGAAGGCTAAGCAGGACCCAATGTGGAACCGTTTAAGCACTGTGGAGCGAAAATTTCAAATTTTGCATCAGTCTATTGTGCAGGGTAAGTTATTTTTCTCATTGGTTAGTACATCAAAACGTTTCCAATTCACTCATAAAAGTTTAAGGTGAGTGTACCTTATGCTGTGAATCCTCAAATGACAGGACAATGATTATTTATTCAGTTATTTTGGGCTCCCAAGCAACTGTGCAAAATTTAGGGACGGTTGGTTGTAGCCCAGCTTTCTGCATTGCGTTTGAAATCAGTATGGAAAAAAGTATGGAAAAACCTACTTTTTTGTGTTTTCATTCCTAAGGAGCATGCACCTAATCCTGTAACAGTATAGACCAAGTATAGCCTAATAACTTTGCCCAAGGAAGTACGATGGTAGAATGACTCAATACAAAGTTATAGCTGTTCAAAGATTGATGTTTAAAATTAAATGCCAAAAATCACTTTTCCTGCCAACACTGCTAGTGTACCAATGGAAGTCAAATTCCAAACTGAAATTATTTTAGACTTTCTTATCTTATAGATTTTGTAGATGGTTAGATGGTTCTGAAAAGTTGTAGCTGAGAAAATTTCCTAGCAGAATAGTTAAAGAACTTTTAATCAGAACAATATGAAAAAATCTAAATGACAATGAAGAAAAAGTGTGGTTCCCATGGTAATTCCCACATAAACTTCAAATGGTTTGTGCCAAGTCAGTTTTTTTTTCCAAAATGTACTCAAATTTTTGGGAGGCTGATCAAGGTCCGATTTGAAACCGTTTGAGCACTGTGAAGCGAAAATTTTAAATTACGCATCACTTCAATGAGCATGAACATGAGCATGTGGTTGCTACTGCCATATCACCTGCAATAGCACACAAATGATGCTTGGGATGCTAGCTATCATCCTCAATGAGTAAAAACTGGTGATCTCAAATACAATATATAAAATCAGGCCGGCCGCACCCAAATGCAAGTAAATAAGGAATGTGTAGGAATATGATAACGTAATACTTGCTTAGTTGAAAACCGAGAAATCCTCTGCAATTTAAAAAAAAACCCAAGTCGGTTGCGGCATGGAAGTGGCCTAATTTGGATCCAGAGATGATAGATTTTAACTCTCAATCCGTTAGGAATTTATTCTATGCATCTGGGAGAATTAGGGCTTTATCATTTTTCAAAATGTCACAATTGAAAATTGCACGAATGTGCAACTGTTGCTATAATAATTAAAATTATCACCGATTGCCTGCGAAAAGCGATTTCCCTAACACAGATTTCAAAGTTGAATTCCATCCCGTCTCACCAAACGGTGTTTATTCAATCACCGCGTGGTGAGTGGTGCTGTTCTCCAGTACACAACGAAAGGCTGGCTAGTTACCAAGGCTGGCCTCAACCGCTGATCGGATTCATTTCCAATCACCGTGTGTGGTGGTGTCCGGTCGTCGGCATCAGTGCTTTTGGCGCGTGGCGTTGAACATTGTTCTCTAGTACACAGCGAAAGGCTGCCTGCAAGCAGCAAGCTGCAGCCCACATGAGCATCCATAGAATTTTCGTGAGTCACTGTGGGCCATCTATGTCAAGCGCGTCATACCAATGCGTATAAACAGAGATAACCCCGCTCAAATTCCTATTACTACACAACACACAAGCTCCTGCTACAGTTAACAAATGAGATTTATTATATAAGACCACGTAGTCCTACGTCACTATTGCGTACAACCCCATATGGCTGTCCCTTGTAGTTTTTGTAAACTTTATTACTCAACGGTAACTTAATTTAGTTTTGCATATCGTATGGTATTGTAGGACGAAAAATTTTTAGATATCCACCATACAATTTAAATAAAACTGCAGTTGGTTCAACGTTGGTTCAACGTTTACTGATGGGGATTATTAGAAACGGTGTGAAGTTGATGTCGATCGTGGGCGGAACTGAAGCGAACAAAAAAAAACAGGAGAATGGATTGGACGAGAGAAGAAGAGGAGAGGATAGGTGGGTCGAAGGATGATTCGAGCATTCGATGTGCCAGCCTCATCGTGACCAGAAATTGAAACCACGAATCGTGAATTTTGAATTAATTGTCGAGAGTGATTCACGAGTTTTTTAAGTCTTAAGCCAGTGGTGACAGTGCGAGACAGTGAAAAGTTCGTTTGTGAACCCTAAGAGCTTACTTGTACCTGTGGAACGACCGGTTTGCCAAGCGGAGTATTTTTCAACCCGGATGGTCTACAAGGCCACGTGCTACATCGTAACTCAGCGAAGCCGTTGGCATACGACCGAGGGTCAAGTCAGTACGTTGCATCTAACAACCAGTGGCTGGTTCTACGCAGTTGGACAGACTGTGCCTGCCGACGGGCCATATTTCGGTTTATAGATCCCTCCCATCAACGCCGTTGGCACACGCCGTTGCTTGATTCCGGGTCGAGCCCTAACCCGGAATCAAGCAAACCGTGTCCGGTACCCCACAGTTGGAAATTCCGTTGCTGCTGGCTTGCAATACCACGTGGAGCAGGGTCCATCCAGTGACGTCGTTGGCACACGACCGAAGGTCCAGTATTGAAGTGAATGAACCTTGCACAGTCATCGGCAGGAAGACAAACCGTCCTGGCCGCCTCGTTGCCTGATTGGTCTTCCCCGTCGACGTCGTGGGCACACGACTGAGGGTCCGAACAAGCCGGGAGTTTTCATCTCACCCATCTAATCTACCATACGGGTCGCCGCTGCCAACGACCCAGCCCAGCGCAATGAAATCCACCTACCGCATTCTCGTCCACATCACCCACAACTTAGCCATCTTGACGCCACCGCTAGAGTCAATTAAGTTGCACAGTAAGTTAACCAATATTTCGTTGTTGAGGACTTACCATACCGAAAACTCTCCCAAACAGCTCACCAACGCCCTGAGACTCGGGAGGACAAGAGGCCTTTGGGGCCCACCCCAGACGGCTGCCGTGGCTTTAGACCAACAGCTAGGGGCTTTGGCTGTTCCCCGTCTGGGACGGCAGAGCATCTTCCGGAGTTTACATAAAAAGAGTTTCAACATCAACGATTATAAATTTCGCAAAACACTCATTAAATATATACCTTCAAATCACTGTAACTTTTGAAATATTGCACGCAGGAGTGAAAAATTTCGCTGAGGTATAGTTGGGAGTCATTGATGAAAAAGACTATGATTGGTGTTTACATTCCATGATAGCGACGAATGAAAAACATGCGCGCGAGTGGATTTTGGACGCACCTAATGCAAATCCTGACTTGTCAATACGGGAACTTAAAAAATGGATTTACCTTAATCCACTGTTCACGGTGTGCTCAAATCATTTTCGGAATGTTTGACGGTCGACAGGAAACCTAGATGTGATAAAAACATTGGACGTGCCGATCCTGTCATGGACCGAAAAGTGAAGAGGATATTGAAGGAAATCCCGAATCCCTCTATTCAAACGGTGGCTCGTAAAATAGGAATGTCATATAAAGTAAAAACAGTTCCAAATCACAACGACAAACAGAATTTGACAGCAAAATCACGGGCTCGACGATTGTACTGCGAATATTTGACGAAGTTTTCATGCGTTGTTATGGACGATGAAACTTATGTCCTGGAAGATTTCAAGCAGTTTCCAGGGCTGGCTTTCTATTCTGCTATGGCCGAAAATGCTACAGCTGAGTATTTCAGGACGAAGCAGGCATCAAAATTTCCCAAAAAGTACCTTGTTTGGCTATCAATTAGCACGTGTGGCCGAAAGAGTAGATCTTTCGTCACTACAGGCACAATCAACAAGGAGATTTACCAGAAAGAGTGCCTACAGAAGCGATTCAAAAGCCACAAAGGAAACCCTTTGTTCTGGCCCGATTTGGCATCAAGCCATTATGCTAAAACTGTGATGGTGCGAAGCAAATCAAGTGAATAATGTACCAAAAACAGCAAATCCGCCAAATTGTCCAGAGTTACGTCCAATCGAGAGAAATTGGGCTCTGATGAAGCGGAAGCTTTCTGGAAAGAAACAAGGAATCAAAGATATCAAACACTTCCAACACATTTGGACAAAGACGGCCACCACGGTATCTGAGTATCTGTACAAATCCTAATGGATGGAGTTAACCACAAAAATTGAAAATTTTATGAAAATATAATAACTATGTTTTGCCTTCCTGAATTTTTAAATCATACCCCATGAATCTAAAATAAACAACTACAATTGAAATATAATGCAAAATTTGTGTTTTACTTTGTGTCAGGATTATTGTGGATACAGACCTTACAACAATATAGCACAGAAAAAAATAAAAGCAAAATTGATCTAAATTTGCTGTCCCAAGACTTAAATTAATTTTAAAGTGTCAAAAGCTCCCCCATGAATATTTTTCAAAAATAAAAACAAGGAGGGGAAAAGTTGGCTTAGGCAATACCTTAACCTATTATCGTCAGGGGTAAACAACGTTCTTGAGAGCTCAATTTTGACGTGTGGATACATTGTGTTACAGAGCATCTATTGGTCAAATTTGAGTGCTCTAGAACTTTGTTTACCCCCTGATGATAATAGGTTAAGGTATTGCCGAAGCCAACTTTTCCCCGATATGTTTCGTTATTCAAGAATTTGGCACTCCTTTGGACCTGATTTTTTTTGGATTAAAAGATCATTGACATTGATAAACATTCACCAAAATCACTGTTGCACTATTGACTTTTTTCACAACTTATCAAAAATTCAGCAATGTATGTTTTTTCGTATGTGAACTACAATTTTCCAAAAATATTCGGTTTTTAGTTTTTGCTCAAAAACTGCCATGGAAAAATGTAGAGGAGTTCAGCTTCGAAGCTCTTCGGATACGGTTGTGTTTGTTTCTGTTTTGTGCGTGCGTTCGCTGATTTTGCCAGATAATCACTGGCACTCTGCCTCCCGGACGGTTATACGTGTGTGATTGGTGGTTTTCTCGCTTTCCGAGAAGTTTTGGAATCGAGAAAGAAAATGTGATGCATCATGTTTGCAGGCATCAGAAGAGATGTCGCTATCTGCGTTGTTTGTTTTTTCTTCGCTTATACTCCCGGTACAGAAATTTTTGGCGTCGCGAGTCATAGTTTTTGATTTCAGTTTGTTTACGCGTTGTACGATTTTGTGAGCGGTCGCTTCGTGTTCGCGTCATGGAGCAATCGACTACATTCGACCAGAGGATTGATCCTCGTAGGACGGGTCTATGATCGGAGCTACTACACCAAGCGCGACATAGCTGCTTGCAAGGGATTCAGTTGGACTGATTTGGTGAGATTGTTCCTTTTTTCTACTTTTGTCTATTTAAACTTAATTTCTATGAATGCGTATCGTTTGGAATCATTTGATTCGGATGAGACTCTTAACTTTTATTTGTTTACATTGTGTTTCAATTGGTATTCTTAAGAACTTCACAAAATAAGGTTTCAATATTTAAATTGAGCAGATCGACTAGCCTGGTGGCTGCCGCTTTTGCTTACTGAGTAGAAGACCGTGGGGGATCCACATTGTATAGATTCCCTATTTTCAGCTTTTCTACAGGCTGGAGTTGTTGTTTGAACCATTTAGTTTATCAATTTAATTTATCTGTATAACAATTATTCACAAGCATTCTTCCAGGTTAATTCAAGAATAAATTGATGATGATAAATCTTCCTAATATTCACATTACAGTTATGACCCGATCCTGTCAACCTCTCCGCGCATCAGACTGTTATTTTTCAATAATTCCACATAATTGTAATTTCATACCTTCCTCCTTCAAGATGAATGTTTAAGGTACACATACTTTGCTAGCTGACAAAATGGGGTCATTGCTGTATAATTATTCTCTTTTTGCACCCTTCATTCAGACTGCATCTATTGATTTAAATTATTTGAGTTTTCTTCCAGCACTTTGATGACGGAACATCATTAGATTTATACTGCAATGATTCACTCTTATAGCTTTCACCCTGGTGTTGTCTGTTGATTTGATTTGTTTGAATTGGTTTTCAGCTCTTTGGTGTTGGCAGTCGCGGGCGATCAATTTTGCTCATGCTCATGCTCTAGGTTTATTTTCAGCATTTCGATGATGGAACGTCTTCAGATTTATATTATAATGGGGCTTATTACAGATGTCACATCACGGTGAAAAGTTGTCACTTGTCGTCACGGTGAAGTGATTCCCATTTGATTTGTACCGCAATCACGGCTCTTATTCTGAGTATCACTTGGTTATCACCGTGTAGTGACACCCGTAATAAGGCCCAATGATATTTACACCATTTGGTTTTGGCTTCGGGCAAATCCAAGTATAATGCATGATAACACTGATTCATTTAAAACCATGGTCGCATCACTTATCAAGGTGAATCCTGATCAAACGAACCCAACTTACTAACAAAATCTCCTTTCCTGTGTCTTTTGTTGGGGTGCAGAGGTAAACACGGGCCACAAACAACAAAGGTCACTCTAATATTCCATTCAATTGATTAATTGTACAATTTCACTGATTCTGATCAATCACGGAGTAGCAACCATTGATATGTGCAGTCAATCTAAGCTAAGCTAAGCTAAAAACTGCGATGGAAAAATGTAGCTTAAAAACAAAAAAACATACATGGCCGATTTTTTTCAAATGTTTTACGCAACACATTTTCATGAAAAAAATATAACATGCAATAGTTCATGTTCATGTTCATGCAATAGTTCCCTTGGTCCCGATATTGGTATGATACCAATCATGAAAATCGATTATAATGATTATTTTTCATTGTAAAAGCACAATTATAGTCAATAGTCCTTTTTTTTAAACTAAGTTTAATAAACTTTCATTTAACCTTTTGATCAAAACGGACTGATTGTTTTTGTTAGTTCAAAAGTTATGATTTAAAAAATAAAAATTTGGAAGAAGAAGAATTTCCGGACCAGCCTAACACAGCCTATGTGTCAAATATTTTTTGATAAGGAAAATTTTACCCAGGCAACAATTTTCTGCTTTTTAAACGTTCTTGCAGCATTCATTATCCAATTAATCTAAACAAATGTTGTACTATAGAAATGAAAGCCTTTATTCAGCCCATAAACATCTAAATTTGGTGATTTTATCAAGCTTCACGCTTATTAGTGGTTCTATATGAAGCTGAAGATAAGCTTGACAAGAACTTCTTCGCGTTTTCTAATGAGCGATTTATTTATTAGCTTCTTAAGTAATGTGAAGAAATGTTTGTAAAGCTCATAATCAGCATGTTTCAATCTATAAACAAGCTTTGTAAAATGTTGCTAATTCTATTTTTAGAACATGAAATAGTTTTTTAAAGCTTTTATAATCACTTGATCAGCATTATCTCAAACGCTGTACAGACTAGAGGGTTATAACATGTTAAAACGGTTGTCAAATAATTGCAACACATAAACAACCATCAAGATAGCGCTATAACATGTTATATCTCTGTAGTCTGAACGTACTATCAGCCTTCTACAATTTAAAAAAATATCAATTGAAAATAAATCATTATAAAAAGTGTTCTAAATTCACGATGGTTAACATTGGATGTGGCTTAGATTGTTTTGCCAATAAAAACTAATTTATATAAACACATTACCTGTCTGCTTAGGGAATCGATCATCTGTCCTCGGGTTTCATAGCTACTAACTGTATAATCTGGTCCATCTGCAACTTCGTAATCGTCGGTGAAAAATAACGCGGCACATGAAGTCAAAAGCTTTCAACGTAATAGCTGCTTGAACGTTGGACGCAAGCTTAACAAAATTATGTCGAAGAGGAGCAATAAAACTGTATCCACAGACAAACAGACATAACACATTGAATATTTCTCACTGTAAAAAATCGTCGCTAAAACATTATCGCCATCTGTTGAGTACACTGTGGTGGGTAGTACGCTGAACAGATGGCGGTAGTGTGTAAACGTCATACGCAAGGGAATTGACTGTGCGCGCCACAGGTGGCGGTACTACCAACTACGATAATTTTAAATTGACCGTTAAATGCTTGTTCGATGATCTACTTGCGAGTGTTATGTCTGTTTGTCTGTGCTGTAGCTGTCAAAAGCCGTTGTTTTGGTTTTGTTTTTGTTGGTTTTGTTTCGATTCGTTGTGTGTCTTTCTGGTGAAAAAACATTATAAAAATGAAGAGAAACACAGGTAAAGCCGAAAAATTATTATTAATTTATATTATTAATTAAATTTCCATCATTTTGTAATAGAAAATACTCATAATTTTACCATTGTTGAAACGATGGAATGTGAAGGGCCGCTGCTGTCCATCGTACCTCATCAATGGGTAAATGGAAAAATTTTGATGTGGCCGGAAAAAAAAGCCGAGCTCTTGGTCAAGGACCAGTCATCAAGACCATGCCCGAAATTGACCAAGCTTCCGTGCTCACTCATTTTTTTTTAACTTAATTAGAGAGATTTTTAGCCGTTGGCTAGTTCATCTCTAAATATCAAAAGGAGATTTATTAAATATTTTTCGGATGCAGAGGCAGAAGCAACCAAAATGTCAAGTCATACGGATTCAGACGCTCAACAGCTACCACCTTCAAAGAAATTGAAAACAAACGGGGGCGTCAAAGGATTTCAACCCGATTTCAACGAACTCATGAACCAAGGTAATTGTACAGGGTGCGTGACGAATTTTTGCAGTAAATGGCATATTAGAGAAAAAAATACACCAGTTAGTTATTCTAGCAATGAATTTTGTGCGATTTATTTTCTTTCGCAACATATGGAAGTTGTAAGTAAATTTATTCAAAAAAATTGCCTTCCCTTTCGACGACTGTAGTTAGACGCTTCCGGAACCTGCAGTATGCACGTTTTAAAATATTTCGATCCATAGATGTCATCACTGCCTTGATTTTAGCTTTTAGCGACTTAAGTGTGGTGTGAGGGGTTCTATTGGTATCCTGTTGGACGACGCCCTATACAAAATAATCAAACGGATTGATATCGGGACTGCTTGGGGGCCAAATTTCTTCCTCCCAAATTTACGAAATATTTTCCGTAAGCCATTTCTGTGCTTTATTAGCAGTATGAGCAGGTGCTCCGTCTTATCACTTTCCCAAGCCTTTTTTAATATTATACACTGTTCTTTCAGACAAATTTACCGACCGAATTATTTCTTTCATGCATACTCCGGCGCGCAACAAAGCGACAACGGCTGACAGATTGCTCTCTTGTTTCGACATCTTTACGTTTACTCAACATTGTTTGTTTAAATCTTACACCTAACAGTATAAGCTATCCAGTGCTGCCAAATATATCTAAATCATGATGCACAAGCATGAGAAATTACTATTTGAAATTTACTGCAAAAATTCGTCACGCACCCTGTATAATTATTTCGAAATCAAATTATTGACAAATTGTTTAAAAAAGGAACTTCGACGTCGTATAAATCCATCGGCCAACCACGAAACGAGCCATCGGCATCGAGTTCTGGTATGTCAGCTGGAATCATCGCGCCACCACCGATCGGCACACAGTCGGAAAACATACCGATGCGTCTATCCCACCCGATAATAACCGATGATACGGAACAGCCAGTAGAGTACTTTTTCAATGCAGTTATATCTTTGAATAGCATGCTTGTGTTTTGAGGAGTCACTAATAAAGTTCTCGGATCAGATGGCAGATCGGAATCATCGTAATGTGATTGTATTACACTTAATATTCTTTTTAAGGGCCGCTGTGAAAAATTATGCTCGATTTCTCATTTCCGTAGGGCTTATCTAGAGCTCCCAGTGACTTCTGTAGAACTTTGATTGTCCAGGTGACAGTTGTCTAGTTCATGCAACTCCAAATCGTTACGTTCTTCACCATCAGTTCAGAATGATTTAAGCGCGGATTCGTCACCATCTTCATATAACATTGTCGATGTGAATTGCTCCCGAATGCTTTCTTAACATGAAGGACCACAAAAAGTATTTTCAATTTAAGATTAACTTAAGCATTGCTAAAATCAGATAATTGAAAATAAATAGATCAAATTTTGATACGTACGTTGAAATGTTGGCCGGTGCACGGGATCAGGAATTTTTTAGCGGTTTAGGATTAGCAGATGATGATTGATATTTGTATTATTTTCTATTTTATGTAGTATCTTTAATTTTTTTGAGCTGTTGCACAGGCTATCTGTTGCTAAGCTTCTCAGTAGGACCAAAATTGTAAACATTTTGCTGTCATTTAGAATGGCTTAATTAAAGTATCTGTCAATTTGTAAAGACGCTTAAGCAAATCTTCGGCAGCCTTATAAAAGTATTGCTTAGTTGAAAATTTTTCTATTAAGCTTGTTTATCAGCTTTAAGAAAAAGGCTGATTTAAATAACTTGAAGTAGCTTATATATAATTTACTCAAATATCAATTAAGCTTTTACTTTATTCAACCTTTAGCACTTTTAGCCAACTAATAATCAGCCAATTCTCTCATCGTTACTTGGGTACCGATTGTTAAGAAATTCTAAGATCCACTAAGATCACTTTTTTCTATGGAATTGCTGGATATATGAAAAATAATCCCTTCACTTATACGGTTGGTGGTACCATCCACTCAGCGCTATTTCGAGCCTGTCCTTCAACAAATTGAGCTGATTTTCTGTAGATAACTATATAGTATATGGTTGACACTAACCACAAACTCAAATTGTTAAACGTAATTGGTTGAAGGATAGCCGATAAACACCGGTGGGTGAACGGTACCACCCACCGCGTGAATGGAGGGATTACTGTATACCTAAATCACCCAACTGGAATTGTCCTTAGATTTCGGGAATCACAATAATCATTGGAAATGTTCACCCATTTTCGATATGGAAATGAATCCTCCCACTGACACGTGGATTAATTCTCGGCTGCTTCTCATCAAACTGTGAGAGATCCCCGCTAGTTGGAAGCGCACCCATCGCCGTCGTCGTCATCGGAGCAGGATCTGCTAGAGAACTGCCATCGCCCGGGGTAATCTAAACGTTAGTGACGATGATGATGACGATGATGACGGCGATGACGACGGTGGCAGAGGTGGTGGATTCTGGCGCTGCTGATGATGGCCGTACGGCGATAACTTGAGAAGCACAATGATGATGAACAAGATGGCGCGCGAGGCGGCAGGCAATGACGATACCACCGCCGGTGTTATACGGGATACACGTTGCAGCGAGGGTAACTTGTACGCCGTGAGTGCCGGTTGGGCTCTTCTAGCCACGCCGTCGTTGCTGCTGCTGCTGCTTTCTGGACAGGATGGGGGCTGATGGCTGAGAACGTTTTGTTGCGCGATGATGATGATATTACCGCCGATGGCATTTTTAATTTTAGTTTCGTTTGGGTCACGACGACGACGACAACGTCGGCGATGACGATGAGGCTGAACTGGTGGTATGTCTTGTTCTCGCTCTCTGGCGCGTTTGCTTGCCGGTTTGCCCTGGAGCCCTTTTCCATTTCGCTTGCTTATTCCTATTCCGCTCTTAGTGAAACATGCCCCCGGGGGATTCGCGCAGCGCAAACAAGGTCGTAACCTCTTGCCGCTCTTGTACATACATTTTACCTCTGCCATCAACACACAGAAACCTCCGTGGAATCCACCGTCCGACCGAGGAGGTCTTTTTTCGATGAATGCTTCTAAATAGATTTCGTGGCGGATAGTTGATTTTGATGAACCGGCTACATAATAGAATAGCATTTGGAATTTTGAGGATTGGTCTTAAATTTCCTGCAATGATCAATGTGAATAAAATGTTCCGCAAGGCTCATTCCCAGATCTATAGAACAATTGCTTTCGAAATTTGGACGAAATCATTCAACAAGTTGAATGCAAGGACAAATTGGATTTCTCATCAAGGACGCAAAGGGGGGTGGCCAAAATGGCCACCACCAAGGACGATTGGTATGTTTATTTTTTATTCTATTATAGTCACTTTAGCGCTCTTGGTTCATGCGTGACTTGTCCAGGGGTGAGATTTGAACTCGTGACTTTGGCATGATATGGATGCTTACGACTACGCCGGGGTCACCCCCCTTTAATTTCATTAATTTCGTTGACAAATAATCAATGTGCGTTCTGCAGATATATTCATAAGAACTTTCGTTGAGAATTTCGAAGCAATTTTTGAAAGTATTCCATTCTTTGGCGAAATCCAATGGAATAATGATTGAAAGAACATGATAATTATGAGATGAATTCCATTGAGATTGTAAGGAGAAGACTTTTCCAAAGAAAATTCTGAGCAAAGAAACAAAGGGAGCTTAGAACATAAGTCAAATAACAATTCCTATGGATTTCTAACCACAATGACAAAAGCTCCTGATATTGATTTCAAGCACATGAGTAATTTCAGGCTCCCAAAAGTACCGATGTGTACTCTTCGCAACTTAAAGATTAAAAATGATCCAAAAAGCAACCCTACATGAGAAGAATCTTATTTTTTTTCCTTGATTTGTTTTTCGTCGATCTTGTTTTCCGTGCTGAGTACCAATACTACCGACGCCAAGGAGGCAGCTTCCACATCTGGACCCTACCTATTGACCCATCAACTCATGAACCGAGGACCAACGGCTTTACTTCCCTTACTAAGAGAAGAGTCTTATGTGTATCAAAATATTATCAAAATGACATCAAATAATGTTTTTAAAATTATGTTGATAATATATTTCGATATTTTTTGTTTAATTTAGGTTGAATTCAAAGTTGAATATAATTGTTATATTTCAAAAATGGAAATTGAAATCAAAATAAGATATTTAATGAAAAAAGCATGAAGCAACTTTTTTAAATTTTACTTTCTCCTGAGTGAAAATGAACTTGATATATCGTGTAAATTCTACACGCAAACCAAAAATTTATTACAATGAATGTTAGTTCCATTTCCTATCATCTTCTGTTCATGTACATCGCAGTGAATGTTAGAAGTTGACTTGACAGACGATGTAATGATTTTTAATCTTTATTTTTTATTCCGTGTTCTGTATATGCTTTCACTTACACAAGCAAGCATTTGCCTTGATTTTTATGTATATCATGGTAGAACGACACACACATTTGCCTCGATTTTCTCCAGCAGAAAACAAACAAACGAAGTTGAGTATGCGAGGAAATGAGCGTTTCTTTTTTGCTTGTAGGCTATTCATATTCAGAAGCTTGGTAAGAGCAATGGAGAAAGCACAGGTTTGATAATCGCAACGTTTGTGGTTCGAGTCCCCTATTCAGCACCTTTTTTTTTATTCGACATGATTAATTTCACTCACTAATACACTCCACATTTTTCTTTCTCCATTTTCTTGCATTGAACCGCAGTTCGGTATATCGCATCCTCGGCTCATGCGGTCTCCACTTACATCCTCCGCTGATGAATCCCACGTAATTGTCAGCGAATCTTACATCCCCCGGTTTGAAAAAAGAAAACAACTACCATGGGGATACACAGCAAGACGCTTGCGGTTTTGTTCATGATCATAACATAGACAATTCTTTAAAATTTGTCGAGCATCTTAATGGAATCCCTTTATGAAAAGCTTAGAGTGTGTTTGTTTATTTTCTTTAAATTCCATTATAATTGCTTATTTTTTGACAGATACGCATATTTCGTCTATTACTTGCAGACTTCATCAGTTCCAAGTACTCAACTACGAGTTAAATACTCATCAATATGTACTAAAAATCAGCAGGTATCCACTGTCAATTTACCTAACCAGGTACGTAAATTTAGTCTCCAACAGGTTGATGCATGCTAAGATGTGTGGTTTTAGGTAGCATGCTAAAGAGTCTCGAGTATTCGTTTCCTTGATCTCTACTAAGCAATGTTGATGGATTATGTTCAAATATTTCTAAACTTTCTGCTACGTCATTTTAAGAGATGATCACCGACACGCTCAAGTACTGACGATGTGTTTGAAACAGTTCTATCGATTTTTACCGCAGTCAAGTGCGTGTCGGTGATCATATATTTTTGCCAGTGGTGGCGGGGGAATACCCCTCACCATCCCTCTCCAACGGGGGAGTTTGGTAAAAAGAGATGATCAAACCGATTTGTACCTTCATTCATAAAAGTTGTCTCTGCTCGCTTTCTACTCTCTACATAAATAATTTCACACTGCCGTTCTCTAACGGAACCATCAGCTCTATGCTTTCATCTCCTCATCTATTGTATAAAAATTACCACTCTAGTCTGTTGTTTGAAATTAGCATCTTCAACTATGTAAATCGTTGACTTCACGCAGAAGTAATATAAAACAAATAGTTAAAGAACTAAAAATACTTTTAGCTAATTTATAACGCTATTAAAAAATGGAACTTTGTATTACAAAAATTAGGCTTTTTTACACAACATATAAAAAAGTCTGCGTTTTCGTGTATGAGTTATTTTTTAAGTTATCAAAATTGACTTGAATTTTCTTGAAAAAAAAAATCTATTTTTTGGAGCATTATAACAAGAAAATGGTCACCCTAATGACAAAAAAAATACGGGTCTAATATTGTGCGTGTGTTTCCTGAAACTTAACATCGTCTTCAACGTCACCGTCGGGGCCGGGTTTGAATGATTGAAATAACAACGCGATCGTAGCTTGTATGTTAAGATATGAGGGGCTTGGTGGCCTAAGAGCAACCATTTTTGCTTACTGATCACGAATTTAATCTCAAGCCCCTCCACATTCTAAATTCGTTAATCGTTTTATTTACTAAGTATGTATTCATTCAAATAACAACAAATCGATCATTGGTGTGTTGTTATAAAAGGCGCTCGTTTGTGTAGTGGCATATTTTTTTGCTTACTGACTAGCAGTCCGTGGGTTTGATCCCAAGCTTCTTCGCGTTATATGATCGTTAGAATATCAATTCAGCTTATCGTTTAACAAAACGAATCCTGCTGCAAACCCAAACCTTTTATCCCAGTGATTTATCGTGGAAGTGCAGACGATTTCTCGGCTTTCAACTTAGTGCGTCTCACGTCAACACATTCCTACCATTTCCTTTCTTGATCTGCGTTCGGGCGCGGTCGGCGCTGGTATTGCCTAGTTTGATATTACCAGATTTTACAAATTGAGGATGACTGCTAGTCCCAAGCAGCGTCTTTTGGTTCTCTGTGTAATTACAGCTGATCTGGCAATAACAGAGTTGCATCCTCGGGCGGTCAATCATACTCATGCTTATAAAAAGTTGTCATAAATCATCATCATCAATTCTCTCGTAACATCATCATTTATATGTGTTAAAATATGTTCGATGCCTAGTAATTTAATAGTAAAATAATAACAAAATGTGTTGTTTTGACGTAGGACTACATCTGTGATTTCTATATGGGGGTACACTTTGTGAAAACCGGAAATAGAACATGTAACAAAATTATGAAAGATTTTGAACGTTAATAACTCAGCTGCCGCTGGACCAATTTCAATAATTTTATCGCCAATCGATCAGAAATATTCCTACGCATCTGTTAAATTTAAGACTTTGTTATTTTTCAAGTTGTCACTATTAAAAATTGCACGAATGTGCAAATGTTGCTATGATAATTAAAATTATCACCGATTGCCTGCGAAAAGCGATTTCCCTAACACAGATTATAAGTTGAATTCCATACGCGTGGTGAGTGTTGGTGTTCTACAGTACATAACGAAATGTTTCAGTTCCAATCATCGTGTGTGGTGGAGTCAGGTCGTTGGCATCAGTAGCAGCAGTGCTTTCGGCGCGTTACGTTGAACATTGTTCTCCAGTACACAACGAAAGGCTGCTTGCAAGCAGTGAGCAGCAGACAACATGAGCATCCATAGAAGGAAGTAGAAGCCGCACCGATATTGATCGGAATCAGTAGCTCTTAGTGAGTCGCTGTGCGCCATCTATGCTTAGCGCGTCATACTAAAGAGTATATACAGAGAGAATCCCGTTCAAATTCCTATTTCTACACCCAACCGGGGGATGTAAGATTCGCTTACAATTGTGGGCTTCATCATCAGAGGATGTTAGTGGAGACCGCATGAACCAAAGATGCGATATACCTAGCTGCGGTCCAATGCAAGAAAATTGGAGACCGAAAAATGTGGAGTGTATTTAAGGTAAAGTTAGTGAGGTAAATTAACTATGTCGAAAAAAATAGGAAACAGATTGCCGACTGGACTCGAACCACGAACCTTGCGATTATCAGACCTGTGCTTTCTCCACTGTTCTCTCCATGCTTTTTTTCTCGCATACTCGACTTCGTATGCTTTTTCTGCTGGAGAGATTCGAGGCAAGTGTGTGCGTCGTTCTACAATGTTCTACAATGTGCGTCGTTCTACAATGTTCTACAATGTGTGTCGTTCTACAAGCTTACTGGTTTAGTCGAAAGCGTAGATAGAACATGAAATAAAAAAGACAAAAAAAAACATTACATCGCCAGCATGGTCAATTTCTAACATTCGTTGTGATGTTCATGAACAGAGGATGATAGGAAACGGAACTAACATTCATTGTTATAGATTTTTGGTTTGCGTGTACACAAAACACAAGCTCCTGCTGCAGTTTACAAATAACATTTATTATATTTATTATTATCATAACCCAAATTTAATATTTGGGTTGCATAATGATGCACTGCATGTATAAAATAATTGTGATTTATTTTGAGCCACTGATCCTTTAATATTTCAAGCTGAACATTGCATTAGGTCCTATGTAACATTGCACAGTAGTACAGAATGCAGATTTAGGTGGAATGATATGTTTTGAGCCTGAAATTGAAACTTTAGACTAAAAGTTTCTTGTACAAAGTTGTTTCTTATAGTTAGGCCCTCATTTTTATGACAATGAATTCTAGGGTGGTTCCTATTATCATTAAAATCAAAAATCTTACTTTTTTGTTTGAATAAATTAAGGTATACATTCTTGCGCAAAGTTATAACTGAGCTAATTTCAAGCAACTTTGTTGAAAATAACTTTTTTATATCTCTTAAATTGGCCGATTTAGAGCTATTTTCTTGAATTGAGTTAGGGTGGCTCTTAAAAAAACAGTTTTTTTTTGCTCTATTTTTCTTATTTCGAATTTCTCAGCAAAGGTGACTTCACATAACTTTTAGATCTTAAGAAGGCGCAAATTTTTGCCTGCTAAAGCTTGTCAATATATTTCGCCGATCAAGAGTTATTGACGTTTGTATACTAAAAATATGCACTTTTCAAATGTTAATATCTCTGGTTGGGGCAAAAAAAAAAAAGTTTTTTTGCAGCATTTGAAAGGGCGTTTGTTATTCTCAATAATATGAAAAATTGGAGGAATGTTATTTTTTTAACTCGTATAAAATCAATTTGAATTTATTCATATTATTTACTATATTTGAGTATATCTTTTTTATTAGAAGAGATACAGGCAAAAAATTCAGCTATAAAACATTTGTCTTAAAGAGTTTCAAAAGTCTCTTTTTCAACAAAGTTGCTTGAAATTAGCTCAGCTATAACTTTGCCGAAGAATGTATACCTTAATTTATTCAAACAAAAAAGTTATATTTTTGATTTTAATGATAATAGGAACCACCCTAGAATTCATTGTCATAAAAATGAGGGCCTAACTATAAGGAACAATTTTGTAGAAGAGACTTTTAGTCTAAAGTTTCAATTTTAGGCTCAAAACATATCATTCCACCTAAATCTGCATTCTGGACCACTGTGCATTGATCGATTCACTTAATCGACTTTCTCTTTAGTTAATAATTCGACCGCATAACCATTTCTTGTTGTGTTTGTCGTATTAGATGCTAGATAAAAGCTTCTTTTATCGATCTGCGTGCTGAATAATTTGGATGTCCTAGAGCGTACAGAAAATGTTTTGCGGTTATTTCTTTATTTTTGTACTATTATAGATGAATTTTAACAGAAAGCGTAAAAAGTTCCTTGAAATAAGCCTTAGATAAAATTGGGACTGATACGGTAAGAACGAACATTGATTCTGGATGAAGGCAGAACATTTCTTATGTTCTATGTTTGCAGTGATATTTTGCATTGGGCGTTTAACTATTCCCTTCCCTAGTAGCACGTTTGTCACATATCGGTTGTAGAAACTTCTTTACGACTTATTTCAGTCATAAACAAGTTGCTGCAACTTTTATTAACGAAAGTGTGCTACTCGGGTTATGTATTTTAGCGCATGCAGATAGAAATGTTAGCATGCGGAGAGTGGAAATGCCAACTTCTTATCTTTAACATTTCGTGAATAGATGGAGGGCTCTTCTCCCCACTCAGTGAGGCAACGTCTTGTTGGATGGCTTGTTTGATCGGTTGTATGATCCTGTGTTGGAAGGAGATTCTCATTTGTACCGTGAATGCACGCGGGTGATATTGTACATCTACCCATTACGTTTTGGCCCTTAATATAATGGCAGGTTGTTTTGCTACAGTGAGTGGTAGTTTCATATTGTTGTGTTCTCGAAGAGAAGGAAACTAGTTTTAGGTTTAAGAGCTTATTATATTTCGGCTTGTCTCTTCGGTGGTTGGAACTAAACTGACAAAATATTTTCATTTTGTTACTTTCGTACAATGGCTACAAATCATGGCCTACCAGGCAACATACTCTTCTGATGTGTACGCCGATGGTACATCTCCCTTTTTTTCAAAAGAGATCGTAGGGTGCCAGCCAACCTGGAAGTCTACGGGTTCTTTCTTCACGCGGTTGAACTGGTTCTTGAATACTCACACTGTTAGCAGGAACAACAGATTCGTCATCCGTCATTACATCATCGGGCTCGTCATCATCAGGAATCAGTTCATCATCTGGAAATGGTTCTTCTATCAGCACTGCTGGGACCAACGTTTTCGGATCTTGTAGGTGGAACTCGTCAACTAGCAAGGCCAAGGGAAGTTGATTGCGTGGATTTGGAGATTGATCGCCATCATTTTCATCCGGATATCGTTGTTTTAGTGGGTTGGTGTGTGCTTGAATCAAGCGTCCATGTTCGAGTAAAACAGTGTAGTTCACGTTGCCCTTGCACTGGATTACCTGTCCTGGAATCCAATCGATTGTGTTGCGACGATAGACCTGAGCGTAGACGAAATCAGCCGGATCGAATGATTTCTTCACTGTGCCATGCCGTTTTTGAATTCAGCGTTCTGCTTCTTGTTCTCCAAGGTTGGACTCTGAACACAGGGCTTCAATAGGTCCAGCGCTGTTCGTACTGGTCTTCCTAAAAATAGATGGGCAGGTGTCTTACCATCCGGAGCGCTTCTATTTGGAGTTGACCGGAAAACTGAGAGGAACGTCTGGAGATGCTTGAATGTTACCATGGTTTCCCCTTCGGTGAGTTTCTTCAGTCCTCTCTTAAGGGTGTCGACAAAGCGTTCAGCTTGCCCATTCGATTGTGGGTGGTAAGGGGCTGGCGTCAGATGGTGGATCCCATTTTCTTCACATAATTGAATTGAGCACTTACAAACTGGGTACCGTTGTCCGAAACGAGGGTGTGTGGGTTGACGTACCTTGCGAAAGTTTCTTGCAGGATTTCCAATGTCGCTGTAGTAGTTGTACTGCGGGACCTGGAGATTTCTGGCCACTTCGAATAGGCGTCGACCACGACGAGGTAGTGATAACCATCAACTGGACCTGCGTAATCGATGTGGATCCTCTCCAACGGTTTCGTTGGTATCGGCCACGATTCAAGGGTAGTCTTACGGGGCAATTTTGCTGCAACAGCACAGGGGCGACACTGGCGCACAAACGTTTCAACATCGTCGTCGATGTTGGGCCAGTAAACGACACTTCTTGCGAGTGACTTCATTCGGTCTATTCCGGGGTGTCCACGGTGGAGTTGTCGAATGATGCGCTTGTGGAATCGTTCTGGAACTACAACTCTGTCAGCAAACATGACGCAGTCCTGGGTGACCTGGAGGCTCTCTCGTCGGGAATAGAACTGACGAACGGCTGTATCTGGTTGCTCGCTTACAGTGTTTGGCCAGCCATTGCGGATGTAGTTGATTACAGAGCGTTACCTGAGCTTTTGTGCAGCATCTGAGTGAGGTCTGGAACACTTCAGGAAACTTGAGTTGCAAGGATTGCATGGTTGTGTTTGAGTTGTGCTGTATGGTGTTCACTAGCGAGTTGAATGGGACCGACCAGAGATCGAACTGATCGATTGTTTCCATACCGAGAACGTTGAGATCCGGGTTTGTTGTGACGAAAATGCGGCCTTCCTTTGTTACGTCTTGAACGGTGATTTCGGCGTTGAAATCACCCAGGATGTCGATGCTGTCACCTGATGCACTCACGGCGATGACTTCCGTAGAATTGATGACAGGCTTACCCACGGCAATCCAAGTGTGCTTGGAAATAATGGTGATGTCGGAAGCACAATCGAGCTGCAATGTCGCTGTTGAGCTGTTGATTTCGATCTTGGCATACTTCCGGTTCTTCGTTAGGTCGATTCGCTTGACCGAGATACCCTTAGACTTGATGAAGTCTTTAGGTTTCGGTTTATCGACCTTCTTTCCTGGCTTCTGTTCGGATGATGAGCTGTAACCTTACTTGTGGCCCTTCCGCTTGCAGTTCACACAGGTATGAGACTGGTACGGACACTCCTTCACATAGTGTAAATCCCCACAGAACCAGCAAGGCGTTTTTGGTAATTTCTCCTTCCTACTTGTTGAATGTCAGGATATTGCATTAACGATAGATCTATCTGAGCAACCTTTCTCGATCATCTTCGTATCCTGCTTGAGGTTGATAATGCGGTTACAAACTTCAACCAGGTTTTCAAGCTTTAGCGTTGCACCGTCAGCCAGCTGTGCGGTTTCTTCTGCTTCCAGCTTTCCAATCAGCCTGGTCCGGATGTCTAAATCGCGCGGTAAATGGATACCCCATACGAACCTGAGCGCCTTGAATTGGTCGCTGGAGAGTTTCTCGATCTGGAACGCTTCACAGTGCTTGTTCACCGACGCTGCATACGACGAAAAATCATCAGCGTCGTTTTTGATTCACTGCAAACACTGATAACGTCCGTTGAAGAGGGACTTTTGGCGTCCGAAGAGCTTCTTGACGGTTTCTTCGAACACAAAATCCCGTGGATGATTCGGCAAAACACTGTTCACGTAGCGTTCGTGGAATTGCGTGCCGATTTTCCTCAGAAGCAGCCCAACCTTAGCTTTATCGTCCAGGTGCTTCCCGTCCTCCTTGAATACGTCCTCGTATTGAGCGTACCACTATTCGAAAAATAGTCCTCCGTCTGGATCATAACGAAACTTGTCAATTCCGGTGGAGAGTGACTCGATGATCTTCTCGCTTCCAACTTGATTGGCGTTGACCTGTTGAAGGGCTCCAATCTGCTGCTGCTGGTTGGCGACCAGCTCCGTCAGCCGGAGAATTGCTTGCTTTAGATCGTTGTCGGACATTCTTGATTTCGTAGTGGTTTGAGGGCTTCAACGGTAAAAAAGGAACAGAGCTTGATGTTACTCCCGGAAAATCTCAGGAACTTTACCTCGTCGCCAAAATATGTTGTGTTCTCGAAGAGAAGGAAACTAGTTTTAGGTTTAAGAGCTTATTATATTTCGACTTGTCTCTGCGGTGGTTGAAACTAAACTGACAAAGTATTTTCAGTTTGTTACTTTCGTACCATGGCTACAAAACATGGCCCACCAGGCAACATATTCTTCTGATGTGTACGCCGATGGTACACATATCATCATATATCATAGTATGTAGGGGAAATGTTGGCTTCAGTAATACCTTAACCTATTATCGTCAAGGGTAAACAACGTCCTTAGAGCCCAATTTTGACATGTGGATACATTCTGTTTCAGAGCATCTATTGGCCAAATTTGAGTGCTCTTGGACTTTGTTTACACCCTGACGAAAATAGGTTAAGGTTGTGCCGAAGCCGACATTTTCCCTGTATCGAAATGTTTGCTCCAGGATCATTATATCATTTACCACCATGACACAATATTTGATTTTGATGTGTATTTAGACGTTCCACCTGTTAGCAAACTAAAATGTGTTTTACAATAATTATTAGGGGCTATTCTTAAACTACGTACACACTTTAGGGGGGGGGGGGTTGACGTGGGTCTCTACGGTTCATACAATTAAAAAAAGTTGATTGTCTAAGCGGGGGAGGAGGCTAGAATCTTCTCAAAATCTGTCAATTGTTCCAATAATCCATAATGTTTATAAAAAAAAAAAACCTTGCTCAATTTTTAGTCTGCTGTATTCTATGGCAATTGGCTTATTAGTGTCTAAAGTAAAACCTTCTAAAATTGACATAATTATAATTATTATAATTGAAACTTTATGATAATCGATTTCAACCAACAACACCCAGTAAGTAGAGCAATGGTTAAGTTTTCTGTCATAAAATTGAGAATCATATCATCACTTCGTTGCATATATAATCGGACAAAATTTTCAAAGACACGCGCCACAGTTCCACGAATTCTATTCTCGAAGCTTTTCTATCAATCGGTCGAAAGCTTTGCTTTTTTTGGAGCACTATTCATCGAGTGAAAATCTGTTTTATTTATATTATTAAGTAAATAATAATCTATATGGGATTATTCATAACCTGCTTAGACAGCTAAGGGGGAGGTAGAAGGATTAGCAAATGTCTACGGTCCACGCAGATTTCTTAAATTTTGTATTGAACACCTGTGTACTCAGGGAAAGAGGAAATTTAAAATCTCTAACAAAAACTGTCTACGTAGTTTATGGACAACCCCTAATCAATATTAAACGACTAAATAGCTTGACCATTTGTGGTCATTTCAGGCGCCAAGAACAGCTTTGGACATCTCTGACACATGTTTAGGAAAACACAGAGAAAGTAAGAAGCAGCAGGTTTTCCAAAAAAAATCCCCAAAATGCCACTCTGTTATACCGAAACTAAGTTTATGAGCAAAATCAATCGTTGCACCCCTGCAAATCGATCCAGTTATTTTAATTTACGTGTCTATAATTGCAAACCGATCACCACCCGTCCGTCGCGGTGCGTAAAGAGCAACATTTTCGGGACACCCCGGAAAGCTCGGCAGCAGGCGCTCGAGTATTGTACGCTCGAGCAGCAAAACATATCTCTGTGTATGTATCTTTGCATATGTGCGCCGGAAAATCGCCTGAAAACTTGATGTGTGTGCACATATATATATACGAAATGAGTGAATATTTGAACAGATCCGGAGGGAATCCGAGCAACAGCAATAGCAGTTGGCAACAACAGTTCCTGCGTAGGATGAGATAGGGTCTGGTGTGGAGGAGGCATGTTGGAGGAAGCAAGGCTCCACCGGGGGCATTGGGGTTACCGCGAGGTACGGGAGGGATGAAGTACGCTTGCCAACGGGCGATCAGGCGTGGAAGGGTAGAAGTAGCAGCAGCATATGAGCTCGCTATGGCGGGAACTAAACACACACAGAGAGTTTATAAATATATTGAAGTTCATGAAAAATAGCTTCAGGATAATTTAACTTTTTTCCTCGCTCGGCACATGATTCTGACTCGGTGGCCCCGTGCATCCTTCGAGGTATGACGGGGGTATGTGTGCTCGTGTGGGTTGTTGGGCGGGTTGGTTCCTCTTGATGCCCGGAGGCACTCTACTTTCGATATATCCTCCCGGTCGCCGTTCGAAAACACCGAAAAGCATCACCAACCAAACACACCGACCAAAGAGGAGAAAGCTCCGGCCCAGCAAAGGATTGGCCAGAAGCAACACACCAAAGTAGGAAAGAAGAGCATGTGGATGACGGGGAGCAGCAACAGCGGCAAAAACAAGGATGAAATACAGGTTAAAAATGGCGTCTTCATAAAGGATGGTTTACCGATTAATTTATATCTCAATGTCCTCTGGCGTTAAACCCTGGTGTATTTCGCTCTCAGTTCGTTCAAACAATGATATAATCTTGCTTTCTTGCTCTGAGTCTCTACTGTTTCATCCATACCTGTACCACGAAACAAACCACCTCCATCATCAGTGACGTAGTTTTCGCATGCATTTTGTCATCTTTCATAAATAAGTTCATAATGAAAAAAACCCTCCACACTAGTGGCAGACACGTTTCCATCTCGGAGCTTCGTCTTCCCAAAACTACAACTAATTCGACCAGGATCCTGTCCACGTCACTGACTTCCACCTACATGCGCCACCCAAACCGTAAAGGGGTCCTTACTGTAACTTCCTTGAAGCGGAGTTTTTGCTTCTCTCGTTCCCCTGTCTCGGTTTGATGTTACACACTCAGAGGCAAACTCATTTCGCTGAGCTCGCAATGTTTCGAATGGCCTGAAGGAATTTTACATTAAACAATTTCTAAGCGATTCACTCTTTCTCTCTCGGGCAGATCTCCCGTACACCAGACCAGAAGACACGAGGCTGAACTCTGGATTTTCCGTTACTGTCTTACCGGATCTCCGTCCTGGTGGAATGGCCGCGGGCCGGTTCATCCAGCTAGTACTACAGCCGAATCCCAGGCACAAGGTACATTGTACGATGTGTATGTGTGTATGTGTGCTGTGCATGCGAGAAGGAGGTAAGGCATGCGGCTAGGAGCCCACTTTCGGGATTCGGATTCCCTCTTGATCCTCGCGCACTCCTTGTGTGGATTAGGCCAACCGAGACCAAAGGGAGTCATTTGGTTGTGGGCGAATGTTTCAAGACAAAGCAACACAGCATCGATATGACCTCGATATGAGCTATTGTTAACCCCTGGTGCTGGTTGGTTCGGAACGACGCTGATGCTGATGATGACGACTTGCTTGTGCTTTGCGAGTTGCAACTTTCAAACGAACTGCAATGAACACAAGTAGAGATGCTGCTTTGTGGAAATGTTTCGGTGTGTAGGCTCATTTGCTTGCGTTGCTGCCCGAAAGGATAACGAGATGAGAAATCGAACGCTCAGATGTAGAGGACGACTACGACGACGACGACGACGACGATGAGGATGATGGTGTTGATGATGAAGCTGCTCCGATAAGAGATTGATAGAGGAAATGTTGCTACAACAGGTGGTGGTACCGTTCGGGGAAATGGGTTGCAAGTTTTTCTTGGTAGCTAGCTTTATTCTCCTGCTACCAACACAAAGGCATGTCGCCGGCGGGTAAGCAGCTACCGTTTCACCGGTTGCATTTGTTTTGCACAAACGGGGAGGTCTGTATGACTTATTCTTTTTATCGAGCAATTCCATCTGTGCTGTAACTGCTGCAGTGCTGCATTGCCCGTCTCGGTTCGCTTACGTTTGCCATATTATCATCGAGCGTGCTTCTGTTGGTCATGTTCGGAAAATTGTACTCGATTACAATCTCTCATTTCTTGTTGGTTGCAGCGTTAAGACAATTAATCTCCTTCGTGCATTCTGGCTCATCGAGTATATTGACATGATATCTCATTTTGTGGTAGAGCACTGCAGTGGATACACTTATAGGACAAGCATTCCTTGTATACAAATTGATGAGCGCATTAAAAAACTATGCCATAGCTTGATGAAAGGTATGTTCATTGCAAATGATAATGAATTTTTTATATCTGTACAGTAATTGCATTGCATAGTGCTTCGCCAAACTAGATGATATAGTATGAGTGTAGCCGTGTACCACAATTTGACAGCTCAAGTGTAGTAAGTAAATGGCAAAAAATCGGTTGAACTTTCTTAAAAAAATGACTGAAAAGAGTACTTTCGGAAGTCCTGACACTCGTTAAACCTCCAGCGCTGATTGTCACCTAGAAGTGATTCAGTCAACGCTCCATTTCTCGATGTTCTATATCTCGATATGTATCCCTATCTCGATGTTTTAAGCATTCCCATACATCCAGTTCTCTATATCTGAGTCGAGAACAAATTACCCCTTATATGTTGATGGACAAATCCAGTTCACTAGTTTTTTCAACGTTTGAAGTAAGCGATAAGTGCTCCCCACCCGACAGAAGTTTCGTCAATATTTCAATCAATAAAGTCTGGTTCACTTAGAATCCAGACACTTTATTTATTCTATAGCAGCGCCTCTAGTGGTCGTATTTGGGATGTTTTGATAGCAATTTAGTTTGAAAGTACACATGTTTCAGTGTTAAAAGTTTCGTCTGGATACGTGTAGTATTAAAAAAAATGTACTAATTGGAAGACGAGAATGATAAATTGATCCTGCACAACCACGTCGAAAACTCGACGTGGCCAATACGAATTATCGCTAAAGAGTTTAAAATTTCTGTTTCTACCATGGGAGATGTTCTCAAGTGGTTCCGTGGTGGCAAGACTGTCGCCCGGAAGGATCAAGGCAAACGTCGTGCTGGAACTTTGGAGCGGCAGCTGAACTGGAAGGTGTTGTGGTCGATCAAGAGAAACCCAGGACTCTCGGATCGGTATGTAGCCAAGACATACGGTGCCAGCCGTAGTACCGTCCGGAGAATCCGTCTGAGAGCAGGTTACCGTTCATTATGTACCTCCAAGCAACCGAACAGGACGATGAAGCAGAATCTAGTGGCCAGAACACGCGCCCGGAAGTTGTACGACCGGATTCCGATGAAGTACAGAGGATGCCTTCTCATGGACGACGAAATCTATGTCAAGATGGATTTAAGGTAGGCTTCCGAACAAAAGCTTTACAGTGCTTTCCCGATTTTGTAATTTTTTCCGATTTTATCAGCCTGTAGATTTCACTAAGACTTTAAATTTTTTTTAACATTTATTTTAAAACTTTTTGCTCTGAATAATTAGCTGAAATTTGAATGCTAGGGGAAGTGCGGGTAAAATGGACATACGGGGTAGAATGAACAATTAACGGTTTTAAATGCTTATTCATTCAAGTATCAATTAATTCAACCCACAGGTCGGGGCGACCCCGGCGTAGTGGTTAACATCCATACCTCTCACGCCAAAGTCACGAGTTCAAATCTCACCCCTAGACAAGTCACGAATGACCCAAGAGTGTTAAAGTGCCTATAATAATTGAAAAACGCGCTGGTCTTTCAACCAATGCACACTGGGCCAGGAACCGAAATTAGCAAGACAAAACCTCTAGCGCATTGGGTTTGCATTGAATTGGTGTTTTTGGCAAAGTGTCTCGGTTTAACATGCGCCTTCATCTGTCGTCGATGGAATACGTCCTCGATGTTTGCAAGACGACTGAATTGTCGAGAATGGTGCTCTCGATATTTTCTGATGGATTTGTTCCGCCGCTCTTACGCCTCTTCAGATAATAAACCAATCGAAATATCACAATGACTTATGATTGTCGGTCCATGCACCACGATCCTGTGTACCGTAGGTGACAAAGTGTAAAAACTATAATAATGGACAAACAACCTTCTAGTCTCAGTACAGTAGTACACGCAAACCAAAAATCTATTACAATGAATGTTAGTTCCGTTTCCTATCATCCTCTGTTCATGAACATCGCAACGAATGTTAGAAATTGACCATGCAGGCGATGTAATGGTTTTTTGTCTTTTTTATTTTGTTTTCTATCTACGCTTTCGACTGTACCAGCAAGCTTGTAGAACGACGCACATTGAAGAATATTGTAGAACGACGCACACTTGCCTCGAATCTCTCCAGCAGAAAAAGCATACGAAGTTGAGAATGCGAGAAAATGAGCGCTTCATGTTTGCTTTTAGGCTATCCATATTCAGGAACCTGGAGAGAGCAGTGGAGAAAGTACAGGTCTGATAATCGCAACGTTCGTGGTTCGAGTCCAGTCGCGGCAATCTGTTTCCTTTTTTTTCGACATAACTAATTTCACTCACTAATACACTCTACATTTTTCGGTCTCCAATTTTCTTGCATTGGACCGCAGCTAGGTATATCGCATACTCGGTTCATGCGGTCTCCACTAACATCCTCTGATGATGAATCCTACATAATTGTAAGAGAATCTTACATCCCCCGGTTGGGTGTAGGTATAGCAGTTATTAGTAAGAAAAGTAAATTCTACCAAAGCGTGTACAAGGTAAATCAAATGAGATCGGGGTAGTAATTACAAAGAAAAAAGGGTATGCGCAAATCTGTGTGTATGTAAAGAAAGCTCATAACTGCACGAAAATCGAAATGGTAATCTGAACCGCAAAACGATCGCCGAGGTCGAAAGCCAAAGTTCGGAAATCGTTTCCAGTACGAGAGTTAACCAATTCCGAATGAACGTGGGGTGAGAATGAGAGAATAGAATATGGTATAGAGTAATCGGAACGAAGGTGAAGTTTATCAGGAAGCGAGTCTTTTTCGGATTAGAGAGAGATGGGCTAGAATGATGAAAATAGAATGATGGAGTGAGAAGACACCAAACCGAACTGGAGAGATTCGGAAAGGGGAAATTAACGAAGTAGCATACTCGACTTCGATTCGAGGCTTAGCACAAAGATTCTGTTGGTTACATTTGGCGTTAGCAGACGTGTTTTTTTGGAGCCATGCCGGGTAAACGTAAGTCGGCTGAAATAATGCCCTTGAAGCGCCACGTGCAATAGTGCAATCCTCGTTCAATCGTATCGCTTCAATTTCACGGACCTGGTCCACGAGGTCGGTAAACGTGCCCTTCCGACTCAAGAGTTAAGGGCAGCGGTGCGTACTTCCCGGTTCTTTGCATGTTCTGCAACTGTACCCACAATCTCTTCAAACTCTTTATCGATGGCAAACTCGCACAATCTTGCCGTTGCGCCTACTCGCATGAGGAATGAAAGATTGTTTTCCTCCGGTTTCTGCCCCATCAATGCCAATTTCCTTCTTTGAAGCATGACGTCGGATCCCGAGGTGAAGTATGACTTCAAACGAAACATTGCATTTAAAAATGGATGATCATCTTGATCGGGACCATCACTTGTTGATTTTGTGTTCTCCAGAGTTTTTGTCCGGCCTTCACTTCCTCAATTCCTGCAATTCTTGCCGTTATTGCTATCATTACTATTACCTGACGAAATGAAAATGTATTCGAATGGGTATCCTAACAAGACGATAAAATGAGAATCAGTCGTCTTGAAAACATCGAGGACGTATTCCATCGACTTTTGCTGACCTCTGACCCAGTGATGACAATGCAGAAACAGTTTCCTCAAACCGATAAAGAGCAATTTCCAGAACCCGTGCAAATGCTGTTGCAATAATCGACAATGCAAGATAACAGGTAGTTGTAAGAATAAAAAAATTAAATTACTATGAATCTAGATATCTCATCAACATTTGTCACACGCACACATGTTCGATAATATACATGAAGAAGCTTTGTGCATAAATTAGTACAGCGTTCGCCAACGTGCAGCTAACGAAGCATAAGAGACATATCCCAACATGGAATATGTGGAAACATCGAATTGAATAAACATTGTAGTCTATGAATTCAGATATCTCAAATATATAAAATTGTATGTCCGGCAAACTTTCACCTTTGATTGATGATAAATGGTCCATTTCAGAAAGTAAACGACTTTTTGCTAATAGTAGCTACTTTTCGAGAAACCGGATTATGAAAATCATGGTAATTTTCACTATTTTGGCTAATATTTCACTTGTATCGACCCTAAATATTAGGAATTCTTCCTCAAAACTTACAAATTATTCGACTTAAAAGAAACACGGCGTTAAAAATTAACGATTTCTCGTTTGTATGGAAAATAGTACAAAAAACGTAAATTTCAGTTAAATTTTACAATATTCACTATATCTTTGTTATTTGAAGACCTAGAACTTTGAGTTTTAAGGCATTTTTATATATTATTTTATGTTCTACAACTTTGCTCAAGATAGCAAACCTCTATCATGCGAAATAAGAAAGTTAGTATTGCAGCACCATCTATGCGGAGAAAATTTGAACTAATTTCTATGACCAGATGAAGGCACATGTGAAACAGAGAAACTTTGCCAAAGACACCAATTCAATATAATGAAAACCCAATGCGCTAGAGGTTTTGCCTTGCTAATTTCGGTTCCTGGCCCAGTGTTATCTTTTAATGAATTTACACTCATATAATTTCTCTGTTTAAAAGATCAATTGTACAAAGTTGGTTGGAAATGCTATCTAACATGAAGCTTTAGTGTGATAATTTATTAGTTAGAGTATGATCTTTGAAGAGGGTAGGTAGATAGTTCCGTTAGAGTACGGCAGTATGAAAATTATCTAACTAGAACTTCTAGAACTAAAACTAGAAGTTGAAAATGAGCGAAGGGCCATTAATGCGACAGGGCAAGTCAAACGCACACTCTTTGCATAACCCATACGATGTACGCAGAGATTTGAACCATGTCTTCAAATCTACAAATCGTCATCTGTATGAGCTTTACAAGCATATCGTTATTCCACATTGTGGGCGATCACGGTCATGATTATTACTCCAGTTCATTAGTAGCGCCAATGGAATGCCGTCTTCATGAACAAATTTTCCTCAAACCAATAGTCTAATTTTCATCCATGATTCCTGAATCACATCGTCTTGTAATTCTGCCCAGGCTTCATGTACCCGAAAACAGCCTTTTTTCAACAAGATCTGCTTTTTGACATTCACACATCTTCTTTCAGCACGGGGTGATGTCCCCAGCAAATTCAAGTTTGTTTTCGCCGATAAATTCGTCCAGAAACTGATTTGCAACTACCAACTCAAAACCAAACTTTTCATCACCAACAAAACGATGGACTCAAAGCTGAAGAAGCAAGAGTACCTTGAAAAATATAAACTACCTTTAATTAAAGCTCACAAAGGCCCAGTGAAGTTCGGACCAGATTTCGAAACCTGCCACTACAGCCGCGAGGTGCAACAGTGTTACCACGACAATAAGGTAGATTTCGTCGGCAGCTGCCCACAATTCCGTCCAATCGAACAGTATTGGTCAATTATCAAGCAGAAGTTGAATAAAATTTGAAAGACGACTCAAAACGCTGCACAGATGGTTTGATGTACGAAAAAAAATGGCCGCTGAGGTTGACCAGTCCAGTGTGCGACAGATGTGTGTGGGAATTCCAAAGACAGTCCGCGAGTTCATCCGAACGTTGTCGGAGTAATTACAATTTTGTTTTATGAAAGTACAATAAAATACCTTCATTTTGACTAAATTGCATTTTTCTTACGTCCAATCAATCCCAAGAAACATATGGTTTTATGTGTCTGGATTCTTAGTGGACCAGCCTTTATTTTCATGTCGATACAATGTCTAGACATAAACTTAAACAATATTTTAACTTCGTACGGAATTATAACTCATGAGAAGAAAAATATGAAAGCAGAAATTGCTTAATTGAGAAGGTTCGATTGTTTCAACCTGGCAAGCTATTCAAATGTAATGCTTCCTTCTTTTGAACATGAGCAGTTCTGTTGAGTTGTCCTAATTTCAGAAATTTTCAAATAATAGATATTTTTGATGTATAGCCCAAGTAACCACCCAGCCCGCTAACTACCTGATAATCTCTATTTTTGCTATATAAGGTAAATATAGGGTTTCCGAACTTTATATCAATCGTATAGCAGCCTTATATAGCAAACAGGGCGATTAACGGGCTTGTTGGTTACTTGGGAGGAATGCTTTCTTCTATTGAACATGACCATTTCTTGCGAGTTGAACTGATTTTTTTTCCTTGATTTCTTTTCCGTTGATCTTGTTTTCCGTGCTGAGCACCAATGCTACCGACGCCTGGGAGGCAGCTCCCACACCTGGACCCTACCTATCGACCCATCAACTCATGAACCGGGGACCAACGGCTTTACGGCGTGATCAGAGATGTTATGCGCCGACTGGGATTGAACCCAGGCTTACTGGGGTGAGAGGCAATCACCCTTACCACTGCACCACCGGTGCCGCTATACTGATTTAGTTATTTTCTAAATAATCAATATTTTTGATTTAAGGAATGATTCCTCCTATTGAACATGACCACTTCATTCTGTTTAATGCATCATTAAAATTCGGTGAAATGATCCATTCGGCGAAACGTCCTTCGGCGAAATGTCCCTCGGCGAAATAACAGCCCCATGTGAGGTATACTACTGTTAAAAAGAGAGTATGTTACATTCTGCAAATTGTCCTGGAGTTCTGATCTTGACGTTTTACAAAATCAATTAGGTATTGTACGATGTCTCTACTTAGTTTTTTGAACGTAAAAAGTTACGATGAGCTCCATATTATCATGTAGGATATGTGTTTGTAAAGACAAAACATGTTGGTGTCTACAAGTAATCCTGAAGGTTAAGTTCTGATGTTCTACAGGTTTAACAAGGTCTCAGCGGTGTTTTGTATCGTGTACAGATTAATTATACGTATCCAAGCACCTGCACGGGACCCCATCACATCAAGTGTGATAAAAAGTTGTTCTAACAAGATATTTTCCATTCTCCATTAGTATACTGCCTCGTGGAACCTTACCACATCAAGCTAAAAAGTTGTATTAACAATATATATTCCATTCTCCAAGTTGTCGTGGAGTTCGGATCTTGACGTTCTATAGATTCAACGAGAAATCGTACGATGTTTCGACTATTTTTTCAACATTGTGCACTTCGTAGTTGCTCCTCCGTGACTGATCAGAACTAATGCACTTGCACAGAGAAAAACGCAGATGATGCATGGTATTAGCTTTCCACCTTCAATGTACAAGCACACTAATTCAATCTATTTATAGATCAATTATAGCGCCGTGCTGCAGCTATTCCACCCCGCTGCTACCTACTAAAGATAACCGTAAGATGTTACCAAAAATAAACGCCACGTCTACTTACAATTCAAAGAAAAGTCTCCCGTCCAAGCGAGGAAAGATTACATTTAAGGACATTGTGGATAATATTTTGAATGCCCTCGGCTATCCCGAAGAATCGCCACTTCAAGGGCTTATTGACCTACTTGTTCAAACTATTTCAAGCAATTGACTTGATCATTGCTCATTGGTGAATTCATATCTTTCGGTGGATAATTCGTCGAATGAGGATCAATATATGATCACTGTACTACAATGGAACTGTCGTAGTTTAATACCTAAATTAGTCTAGTTCAAGTATTTGATTTTCAATTCTGATTGTGTAATATTTGCACTCTGTGAAACTTGGCTTTCTTCTGAAGATGAACTAAACTTCCATGATTTTAACATTATCCGCCTTGACCGAGATGATTCATATCGTGGCGTTCTTTTGGGGATCAAAAAGTGCTACTCCTTCCATAAAATCTCAATCCCAATAATTTCAGGCATTGAAATTGTCGCTTGCCAAATAAACGTGAAGAACGAAGATCTTTACTTAGCTTCTGTATATGTCCCTCCAAGGACTTCCATAAACCACCGTCAGCTTTGGAGTTCAGTTAATATCCTTCCATCTCCAGTTCTAATACTGCGGCGAATCATACGATGACAATAGAGCGGGTATTTTCTATGATTTGTGTGACGATTTCAACTTGACTATCTTGAACACTGGTAAAGCAACACGTATAGCAAAACCTCCTGCTCGAGAGAGCTGTCTTGGCATATCTTTGTGCTCTAACTTACTATCATTGTGGAAGGTTATCAATGATCCCCATGATAGTGATCACTTAGCAATTATTATTTCAATCAAAAGTGGTCGTCTGAAAAAAGATCAATCAATTCAAGTTCCTTTTGACCTCACGAGGACCATTGATTGGAGAAAAAAATTGTATCGGCGCTAACTCTTGGTGTTGATTCTACCGATCCTCTACCACCATTGGACGAGTATCGTTTCTTAACCGAACTAATCTACAAAAGCGCATTAGAAGCTCAGAAACGAAGTGTTCCAAGTGTATCCTTCAAAATAAGACCCGCCCCCCTGGATGGGATGACGAATGCACAAAGTTGTATCTTGAGAAATCCGACGCCTTTAAAGATTATCGTAGACATGAAAGATCTGAGCTTTTTGAACAGTATCTAAAGCATGAAAAAAGCTTAAAAACTCAGTAAAAGCAAAGAAACGAAATTAATGGCGTACTTTTATCGAGCAACATTCTAAAGAAACCTCGATGACAACGCTTTGGAAAAAGGCTCGCTATATGCGAAACCACTCTTCCTCAAATGAGAGTGAAAAATACTCCTCTCAATGCATATTCGACTTCGCTAAAAAGGTTTGCCCAGACTCTGTCCCAGCACAACCGACTTTACGGGATACAGCCCAACGTAACAGTTCTCGGGATGAACCATTCACAATGCTGGAATTTTCAATGGCACTTCTTTCATCGAATAACTCTGCTCCGGAAAGCGATATGATCAAATTCGACCTTCTAAAAAACCTCCCCGATATCGCTTAAAGTCGATTTCTTAGCCTGTATAATTCCTTTATGGAACTCAATATAGTTCCACCAGCATGGAGACAGGTTAAAGTAATAGCAATTCAAAAACCTGGGAATCCAGCGTCTGATCACAATTCTTACCGTCCGATCTCTACACCGCAAAAAAATAATTTTGATATCACATCAAAGTGGATGCACTACAATCATGTCGAATATTTCATGTAATTTTTATGACCACATAAATAAACAAATGCAGTAAAAGCAGCGTAATGTCAGTTCATGCATTGTATTAATGATAATTTTGTCCTTTTTAGCAAGTAATATTACACCATATTTTCGACATGATTGTAGTGCATCCACTTGACGTGATATCAAAAAATTTTTTTTGCTGTGTATGTTATCATGCCTGAGGAAATTATTAGAAAAAAATGATCCTATCAAGACTTGACCATTGGGTTGAATCAAAACAACCTGATTTCAAATACACAATTTGGTTTCCGAAAGCGTAAAGAAACAAACGATTGTCTAGCGATGCTGTCATCTGATATTAAATTGGCCTTTGGGCACAAGGAGCAATTGACTTCAGTCTTTTTTGATATTAGGTGCGCATTTGATTCAGTTTACATAGACATACTGTTAGACAGTCTGCACAGTAGTGGATTACCTGGTATTTTAAATATTTTGACGTAGGACTACGTCTTTGATTTCTATATGGGGGTACACTTTGTGAAAACCGAAAATGGAACATGTTACAAATTAAGAAAGATTTTGAATGTTAATAACTCAGCTGCCCCTGGTCCAATTTCAATAATTTTGTCACCAATCGATCAGAAATATTGCTACGCATCGATAACAATGCCGAATGTTGATTTACAACAAGAAACTATTGAAAAACTGGTAAATGTTCAGAATTGTCCAAAAGCGTCGAATCAACTAACAAATCCTCCAATTACCTACATGCACGCAAACCAAAAATCTATTACAATGAATGTTGTTCCGTTTCCTATCATCCTCTGTTCATGAACATCGCAGCGAATGTTAGAAATTGACCATGCTGGCGATGTAATGGTTTTTTGTCTTTTTTTATTTCGTGTTCCATCTACGCTTTCGACTATACCAGTAAGCTTGTAGAACGACGCACATTGTAGAACATTGTAGAACGACACACACACTTATCTCGAATCTCTCCAGCAGAAAAAGCATACGAAGTCGAGCATGCGAGAAAATTAGCGCTTCATGTTTGCTTTTAGGCTGTCCATAATCAGAAGCATAGGGAGAGCAGTGGAGAAAGCATAGGTCTGATAGTCGCAACGTCCGTTGTTCGAGTCCAGTCGGCAACCTTTTTTCTATCTTTTTCGACATAATTAATTTCACTCACTAATACACTCCACACTTTTCGGTCTCCAATTTTCTTACATCGGACCGCAGCTACACAGCAAAAAAATAATTTTGATATCACATCAAACTGGATGCACTACAATCATGTCGAAAATTTCATGTAATTTTTATGACCACATAAATAAACAAATGCAGTAAAAGCAGCGTAATGTCAGTTCATGCATTGTATTAATGATAATTTTGTCCTTTTTAGCAAGTAATATTACACCATATTTTCGACATGATTGTAGTGCATCCACTTTGACGTGATATCAAAATTATTTTTTTGCTGTGTAGGTATATCGCATCCTCGGTTCATGCGGTCTCCACTTACATCCTCTGATGATGAATCCCACATAATTGTAAGCGAATCTTACATCCACCGGTTGGGTGTGCATATGCTGCTTCCCCAGCACAGTCGTCAGATAGTAGTTAGTAGACGAAACAAGTCAAAGTGGCACTCATCGCCATATGCAAAACCACACGCTTCCAACGACCACACAAAATGCTCTCCACAGTTGTAATCTTGTAACCAAACTTGGAAACAGGGGATACAAAAAATATATCACATAATGCATGAAATCCATGTGAATTACACATAACTTTCCAAAAAAAGTTGACGACAACCTTAAGAAATCCTGTATGGACTTTGTCATTCAGTTCTTTCCTGGAAATATTTGTTAAATAAGCTAGAATTAAATAAAAAAGGTTTTTTTTGTTTCATACATTTTTGACCGCTCTACTACCAGAGAGCCAAATCATTTAAATATGAAAGAGAAAATTCACTCTCACGATCTCAATATCTCAACATGCCATGTATTTTGATGATACTCTGTAACATTTGTGGGGTGGGAGAATTAACATTTGAAGTCCCTCCCATTTTGCATATTCTGCATAAAAAATACATAATACTATTATCAAAAACTTTTAGGAAAAAAATGAACGATTTCTTTTGACTTATTTTGACCATAATATGCATCCAAAGCGTTCCATCCACTTTTCCAAATTTCTAACTTACTATCAATGGAATAGCGCCATCAATGAGAAATAATAGCCTTGACTTAATAGTGAAAACTATTTTTGTAGTTCTTTAAAAATTCTACTCTAACTCTTTTCTTAAATGAACTTGGTTGATACGTAGCCGCCCGAGCAAAGTACAGCATCAAAATGACAGCAAATTGAAATCAAGTTTTGATATCAACATCAAACTGAAATCATAATTTGATTTCAGTTCAGGCAATTGACAAATTTGATACCTAATTTTGTTTTCATTTTGCTGTACATTTGCTCCAGAAATATGTTGTTGCTGGTTTGTTTTCATTGCCTTAGCATAACATCAAATTGAATACTTGTTTTGTTATCAACAGGAAAAATGGATATCAAATTTGGTTTTCAGTTTGCTCTCACTGATAGCAGAAATAGTTTTCAATGTGATGTCACAGAAAGATTTTTTTGCTCTCAATTTTGATATTTTAACCGTTAAAACAACCAAAACGACAGCAACCTGAGTAATCATTATCAGCGAAATCACAACATCAAATTTAGATTTCAGTTTGATCTCAGACTTTGCTAGGGCGCTCTGTCCGTGTGTTAATCGGCGTGTTAATAAGTGGCCAGTAGCGTGTCACAAGTAGCCCGCCACGAGTAATTGGTATCCAATACTAACCTAGATTTACTGCTGTTTAAAATGTTAATTTATAAATTACGGATTTTTGGTTCCGCAAAGTGTCACACATGACTGAGCCTAGTAAATAAACAAACAATTTAAAAAAATTATAGTGCTGGCCACAACCTCACGGTATATTGGGGAGGAAAGGATCATTAGTTCAACGTTCGTGGTTATTAGAGACCGAATACACCTCTGGGGGTGTTTTTACGGTTTTTACGGGGAGGATAGTGGTGGGATTTTTTAAAATCTCGATTCACTGTGGTAAGTGTTGCGATTGATTGGTTTAAGCAGAATTCATTTTCATTAAAATCTAGTGGGGCTAGAATAAGACAAAGCGAAAAATTGCAAAGAAGGGAACGGTCCTGAGATTGAACTCACGAGTTTCTGCTCAGTAAGCAGAAACGGTAACCACTGAGCTACCAGGTCTCGTCAACGATGTCTCGACTAAATTTGTGAGGCCAAATTCATCGTGAAGCCCCACATTATCATGATAGTTGTAATGATAAAACATGTTGGATACTCCAAGGATTTGGTTTTGAGGTTCTACATGCTCAACCAAGTGTATGATTTTATGAAGCATGAATCCCTACGATTCATCTGGAGATTTTCAAATACTAAATCATTACAACTATATATCCTGCACTATTTGTCTCACCTAAGGTTCGAAGTAGCTCCATGGATTCATATAATAAGTCAGAATATCGTACAAGACTTTGTTTGAGTCTATAGAATTTCAAGCTCTTAAATTCTGGATGATTTGGAGGAATTGAATTATTTAGTCATTTCTACTTTATATCCAACATTATATAAGGGAGCCATGAGCCTCTACGAATTACAACATTAAGAACTTGCAATATCCCGTTGAGTCTGGTGAACGTCAACATCAGATCTCCAGAACAATGTGGAGAATGGAACATATTTTAATATCATAACTTCTTAACTCACCTGATGTTTTGAGGTTCCACGGCGCTTCGTAAATCATCAAGACAAAATCCTCAGGACAACTTGGAGATCAAAAATATGTTGTCACTATATCTACATATCCCGCATGATATTATGGGGCGGGCTTTTCGGGTTCAGAAAATTTAGTCAACACGTAATATACGTATTATAATAATACCTCGTTGAATCAGATGAATGTCAAGATCTGATCTCCAGGACAATTTGGCGAATGGAACATATTTTGTTAGAACAACTTCTTATCTCACTTGATGTGCTGAGGTCCCACGCAGCTCCATGGATGCAAGTAATAAGTCAGAAAATCATACAATATTTTGGATGAGCCTGTAGAGCTTCAAGATAAGAACTATAGGATGATTTGGGGAATCGTATTTATTTTGTTAATACAAATATAAATCTTATATGATATAATGAGAGCCATAAAAAACACACTAAAGCCGAACATTTAGTCATTTAGTCAGGTCATCGTGGAAAACTTGATTGAGCGTGTAGAACTTCAAGATCAATTCTTCAGGATGATTTGAAGATTGTATTGTGCCTCGTATATGTTGTTTTTAGTTTCATATAGTGTGTTTGGGCTCTACGAGGATTTTTTTAATCCATAATTTTGAATAAAATATCAAATAAAAATTTCTTTGAATCCTTTAAAGATAAAGGTCTGAACTTCGGAATAATGTGGACGTCCTAAATCATCCCAAACAAAATGGGTATTGTACTATTATAGCTCAATTCTAACAAAAAATCCCTTAAACAAGCGTTAAAAAAATAAGGACGGAAACGGCTAAGCGCTGGGATAGGTTTTGAGTTTTTTTTTTAATTTATGAGTTTCTAAATGGGTTTAGAACTCAGGCCTAATTTCGACATATTATTTTCAAAAATTTCGTTTCTCAGGGCAGCAAATCGTTTTTTAATTTGTTTTTGCAAATTCCGCCTGACAACTTTCTTCGCAGGATCCCGTTTTCTTTGATAATGCCTCCTACGGACATTTCTAAGACGGATCAAGAGGTGAAGATCGTCGTCTATTATAATTCAACGTCACATTTTTATAGTGAGGTAGCTCTTGCTTCAATTGTAGAACTACACACTTAGAAAAAATCATGTAAATATAGGTGCTCTGAGAGTGACATATACGAGCGTCAATTTTGACATAAATTTGAGTCATAGCAGACGCGAAATATAGCTCAATCAAACGTACTTTTTGTCGAGTAACGAACTTTTCAGTCTCGTAGCACTTAATATTACATGACATGTTTGTTTTCGTCTTATCTTTTATGTCAAAGACGGATTCCATCACGTGTAAAATCATTAATTTCTAAGTGTGTAGTTAGAGACTCAAGAGCATAATTAGCATCATCTTTGGTTTACAAAGGAATATTAGGATCAAAGCAGCAAAAAGGTTATCTTCCATTTAATTCCACTTAATTGATTTTGGTATCCATGACAGATACGTATTTCGACAACAATGTGCAGTCTTCATCAGTGTCATTCCCACTTTGTGGGATGGATACAAAAATTAATTAAATGGAATTAAATGGAAGATTTTCTTTTTGGCTGTTTTATTAAAGCATTCTGCTAACAACCCAATTTCCATACTTCATTAGGATCAAAGCCTTATTCCATAAATGTTTGATATTGATCCTAATTGTTGGTAGAGCTGCAATATGCAATAGCAGCATCCACTAACTTGCTTAAAGTTGCCATCAACGGATATGGATGAAGAATTTGAAGCTTGGGCACTGTGTGTACCTACGGGTACGAATGTAGAATTTGTTCCTCGCTGATCATTTTTTACCGCAGAGGAATATGTACCTGGTGGGGAACGTGGAGTTATTCCTACCTGATGCGTAATACGATATTGTAAGATCGCTGTAAGATCATGTAAGATTCCATTGAATGAAATTGGATGTCTGCTTCATTTGGTTTTCACCATAATTTGAACATTTAAATTTCTTAGGATCTTCATTCACAGGACAGCCGTGTTGTGCGTGAAAGGAATCACTACAATTCATGCTTTTAGCTGGCATGTAGCAATTGTTCCGTGACCCCATCCCTAGCAATTACGGCACTGGATGAGACTTTGGAAATTTTCTCCAGTCTCCCTGAAGCGTTCCCACTTCACTCGGACATGCAGCATAAGGCTAGCTTTTTCTAAGGCCTTAAGGTTGAAGTGAATTTAATAAAAATTATTAGAAATCCCGTTGCGTAAATCGTCAGTACGGGATTTAATTTTCATTTTGATTACTTGGAGTGGCTCAACTCCAAGTTATTTTGTCAGTTCATCTTCGATCTGATCCAGCGACTGGGCAGACCTTTCATGACAATCTTGAACAGACGTTCAGTGTTGGTGCCCTAAGCAGGTTTGTCAGTGTCAGTTGTTAAATTCCCAGAAGAAGAACGTTAATGTTGATGTTAATGATTAACAACCTTGGTCGTAAGCTCAAAAGTTCCTTGAGAAGTGCATGGAAATCGGAAATGGTTACCACAATAGGCGCTTCCTTCAGCAAAAGAGCACGATGCAGACTGATGAAAAGTTTGATGTTAAATTGTCCATTTTATACACTGTTGTTTTTTTTAATGATTATTTGTTTCAATGCTCTCTTCCTAATACAATCTTACCGGGTCGTGTATGATCTCATCAAATTTCGATAGCATATGTAATACCTAAAATTCCTAATTACTGCTTCTTTTATCCCTGATTTGTTTCCGTCGATCTTGTTTTCCGATTACCAATGCTACCGACGCCAGGGAGGCAGCTCCCACACCTGGATCCTATCTATCGACCGCCCATCAACTCATGGACCGGGGAACAACGAAGGCGTGATCCGAGATTTTATGCTTCAGAAAATACCAACGGCGTCGACTAGGATTGAATCCAGGCCCTTTTGAGTGAGAGACAGTCACGCTTACCACTACACCACCGACGTCGCTGACTAATTACTGCTTCATATTAATATAGAGGAAGTGCACCGGTTTTGGAATATACCAGTCATGGCCTATGTGATTTAAATGGGTTGGGCCAAAAACAGGAACCATTGCACATATGGTATTATGCCATAAATGGTACATATGCCATAACTGACTCACTTACTCTACCTAATTTAATTGCAATTGTTTCTAAAATATCTACCCATAGTTGGGGTGTCAATCAACAATATGTACATTACCCAATCATCAACATTACCGCTCAAACAGGCCCAAGCCAATCCGTCCTATCATTGACAAAAACCACCTTCACTGCCACAACTGCTGCTGCTGTTGCTGCAAGACGAAGGGTCAGCATCAAACGAAAAGGGACACAATTGTGACGGTGGCGGCGGCAGTAGTGACCAAGATACCCGCGGCCAGTTAGAGAGCGCAGAGAGCACTTCGCACTCGCTCACGGAAAAGGCCGGGGCGGAAACCTTCCGAGGGACGACGCAGGAGAAAAAAACCTTCTAACCATAAAATAATAATATACGAAATGAAAAGAGATGCAATTAAACTGGTCCCAAACGCCAACGGCGAACAACTGGCCGCGGGCCGATAAAATGTGAATATACCATACATTATCAGGTTCTGGCATCGGACGTGGATTTATATTTACGTATAATTTAACTCGCTATTTTTTTCCCGCTCGCCCATTCGATAATGCCCGAGCACACCGAGTCCGGGGATAGTCTGCGGTTCGAAACGAAACTTTCCCCCTAGGGGGTGAAAAAGAGGTGTACAGTTCACACAGTTTGAAAGACAGATGTGGTCAAAAAACCAGATCCTTCCACGCCGGTATCGGATTGCACCACTTTTTGACCGATTCCCGACTCCCTTGAGCCCACAGTTACTGAGCTGTCGTATTTTTCCTCCTCCCCGCCAAACCGCCAAGACTCCGACGAAAACGGGCAAGGGAACATCCATTAAGTACGTCACGCTCTAACGGGGGGGGGGGGGGTGGTAGTGTTACCATATGGGTGACGAACAATGCACTAGGTATAGGAAAAACGTGACAAAAGGAAGGAAGGAAGGGAGGGGGGGCTTGATGTTCCCTAAATATCGCGAGACGTACTTAATGCATGCTCCCCAAGCAGCAGTGCAACGTTCGATCTACCCTGTCTACCTCAAATCATTTGACATTTTATGGCTCTGCACCGCGCCACAACATTGCACAGAGCAATCGTCGGCGATCTGAGCGTAAGCTTTGCAATTTTCGCTGAGAGGCGTTCGACAGAAACCAACTGATAAAAGTGATGATAAAATTTATGGCCGTCAATGATGCTGTTGCGCGTACTCCCGATTAAAACGATTCCGCCGTATGAACGAGTATCGGGGTTGTTGGGTCACACAATAGACCACTTTGGCCTCCTCCCGCTGCTCGTGTGTGAAGAGGCTTGTATCACTGGAGAGAGGATGCGTTTTGGAGTTTGATCGAAATTTACCTGGAAAGAAGATTGAAAAAAGTCGATGTTAGGATGTTAGAGATCACTTAGAATAATATATTGTTTAAAAATAAAAATTAATAAACTGCCGACTGAAAAGCATTGCTGTAGCTGATGGAAGTGCCCAGGGTGACAGGTAGCTTTTAAAAATGCGCACGCCTCGCGAAAGAGAGGAAGACAATCTTCTGCTATTGCTTGCACTTTGTAAATGTTAAAAATATTTTAATGTTTTGACGGAGGACTACGTCTTTGATTTCTATATGGGGGTACACTTTGTGAAAACCGAAAATGGAATATGTAACAAATTAAGAAAGATTTTGAATTTTAATAACTCAGCTGCCCCTGGTCCAATTTCAATAATTTTATCACCAATCTATAATAAATATGGCTACGCATTGATAACAATACTTTTGAATGTTGATTTTTTTAACAAGAAACTATTGGAAAACTGGTAAATGTCCAGCATTGTCCTAAAACGTCAAATTAACTAACAAATCCACCAATTACCTACATGCATATGCTGCTTCCCCAGCACAGTCGACAGAGAGTAGTAAGTAGACGAAACAAGTCGAAGTGGCATTCGCCTCCAATGCTCGGGCGCGTGCGAATAGGGAGGATGGAATTGCGTAATATTTTGCACACTCATCGCCATACTCAGAACCACACGCTCCCAACGACCACACTACTGTGTGGTGGTGTTCGGTCGTCGAAATTAGTAGCAGCAGTAGCAGTGCTTTCGGCGTGTGGCGTTGAAAATTGTTTTCCAGTAACAATGAAAGGCTGCCTGCAAGCAGCGAGCTGTAGAGCCCACATAAGCAACCATCAAAGGAGGAAGAAGCTGCACCGCTATGCTATGGATCGGAATCAGTAGCTCTTCGTGAGTCGCTGCGGGTCGGTCATATATGCCAAGCGTGTCACCCTCGCTCCAAACGACATACAACTCGACAGCCTCATCTGTGTTGAACATAAAACTCAGAATTACTCAACCATCACTACAAAACGGTCCTTTTCAGGACCACCTTAAATTTGTTAAGAGTGTTATTTGGACATTTGACAAGGTCATCAGTTCCCGCAAGCAGCTAGCTATCAAGGCTCAACCTGGTCTCTATAGAAGGTGTGGAATTGTAGGCGCGAATGTATTGGTGAGATTAATCAACGTCCGACCATTTTCCAGAACACGCTGGTAGGAAGTGTTAAAAATCCATATGGAATTTGAGAGAAGTGGGAATAATTCGCTTTGGGTGTATATTCAGTCCCCAGAAAGCCAATAAAATCAACTTTGAGAGAAAATTAGCGCTCACGAGTTCAATCTCTCGAAGTCCCTCCTTTTTTACATATTCTGCACAAACGATACATTCCGCCCCGCCCCATTAATATAATTCGGAAGAAAATCCTGTGAGGGGTGAATTGAATACATTTTAATACCAAAATGCACAAAACTTTCAAAATACACCTTTTAAAGTCGGATAGATGAATCGAAAATACTCAAGTTGACAGTCCCTTGGATTCTCTTCATCAACTTTCTCTTTGAAATAAATACTACAAATTTGATACGCTTACAAATGAAAAACGGAAAGAGTTAAGATAATTGATGATTGATCAATTAAAAGAACTAAATGTTCACATTTGTTCCGTCCAGTAGCGGTCCTACGTCAAGCTTCCGTTCGTGCCCCTAGGCACAGACCCTTCTACTTTTTTTTTGGTAGGGTAAATCTCGTCTTTAGCACCCATTGACTGTTTATGGCATCCAAAATGTAAACGTCAATTTCACTGTATGTTCCCATAACAACATTTTGTTGAATGTATTCAAACAATTCCTTAGTCTTTCAGCTTCAATATGATTAAATTTTTACGACTGACTAAACCTGTTATGCCAGATTTGTCTTTCTATGAAACATACACACTACAAAATTCTGTTGATTTCAAGTTGCCGATAATAGAACAGCCGTCAATAGTCACACTCACCTGAGAAGTTAGGAGTATTATGTAAACGCTTTCAAACAGTTTTGAACAATTCTGTCGATTGGAATGGATAGGGATGCAAGCAAAAGATAAATGTAAACAAACAGACACGTCACACGCTATGTCTTACTTTCATGTACCTCAGTTTTTTTTCTTCACAGGAAGTTAGCATTGATCCTAACAATCAAATCTGTGAAAGTTTCAAAATATTTCATCTGGGTTTTTTTTTTGATAAAAAAAGCGTTTTGAAGTAAACTGACTATTGACGATACAAAACTGTTACGGATCGAATCAATTTTAGCTGAAAATAATTCAAAATGGGATTAAAGAAGTCAAAATACTAAGTTTCAATGGTACAGTACGATTTACTCTTCGAAATCGTATCTTTGTTATGATCTCATTATGTATAAAATAATAAAATAATTAAACAATGGTTACATCCAGCCGTTTCAGTGGTTCCAGCCACGATATAGTGGCTCTCAGAATTTCATAAAAAAAAATTAGTTTTGTTTTTTATGGCAAAATAGTAGACCTGCATTTTATATTTTTTCATTAGGGTGACCATTTCCATGTAAGGGTGGTAAAAAAAAACTTTTTTTTTTCAAAAATGACTTTTCCTTAAATTCAAAACTTTTAAACCATTGAGCATTCAAAGATCGAAATATTGAAAGGAAAGGTAATTAAAAATATTTTTTTTAGAACTATATTAAAGAAATGGGATTTTGTATTGAAAAACATTGATTATATTTGTTTTTTTATTGCTTTCACGGTTTGCAGACAGAAGGCGCAGTATGTTTTTTTTTTCCTTAAAATTTAAGCTATTTTACACAACGTATCAAAAAATCTGCGATGTGTTTTTTTCTATTTCAAGCTAATTTTTTTGTACGATTATAAAATAGATTAAATATATTATTCTTAGCTCGATGGAGAAACTGGCAATCATTATCAGGAGTACATGTTCTTAATATTCCTTGAATTATATGTGAAATATGATTTTCCCATACTGACAAAGTATAGTAAAATTGCGATTTAAAATGTCAAAAAGAGGCAAAGATTTATTTGTTCAAGCTTACTCAAGAAACTAATTTCAGACAGATCTTTCAACGTTTTCTTGACATGTACTCATGAAAAGCGTTAAGTTTGCACAAGTAACCCTGGCCACCCACCTTACATGGCAATAAATGTAACGCAGGTGAGAAGGGAAAGGAAAAACAAACCAATCGAAAGAACTTATTGCGCTCATCAATGTAGTTGTCAAACGCATTCTGCGAGATGACTCATCAACTCAAATTAAAGGAATCCATTGCATCGTGATACCATCAAACGAATTTCCTAACCCCTTTAGCTTAACACCGTGGTTAACGCGGTGGAAAATTACCGAGCCTTTCACTGGGTGATGCAACACGGATTGGTAGCCAGTAGAGTCCCGATTGACGGTTGGTTGGCCAGCTGCTTTCATCAAAGCATCAAGCAATTCTCCCATCAATCTGCCCTTGTGCACACGGTTCGTCTAGTATTTACGATTACGTCCCGAATTACCGTCGTAATCATATAACCATCACCAGCGGAGTGCCTCCCTCTGCCACCGAGTGGCCATACGATATCATCATCTGGAGATCAACTGAAAACCCCAACAATTTCTGATAATCACCATCGTTTGCAGCAGCTTGTGTCGTACGTTTGTAGTGCAGCATCTGGGGTACGTTTTGGGCCAGTCAGGCTCTCCAATGTAGATACTCATCTACGGAGGGCTCTTTGATTTGCTATTCCGATCTGACTCGACTAGACTCGTACGCAGGATGACGCCTTGTTCATGGTGGCACTAACGACCCGCTTCACGGAGCATTTGTATGTATGTTACTCAGAGTTGTAACGCGAACGGCTAAAGCTACTTTCATCGTTCGTCGGCCCACAGCGACTGGTAGCAGCACCCCATCTAGGTAGGTACAGGTACAGGTACCCATCGATGTTATCACAGCTTCAGAAAGCGCATACCGGATCTGCTTCTCGCTGGTATCACGTATGGCTGGCTACTGTAGTTGATGCTGCTATTGTTACTGTTGGTTGCTGTTTGTTTACAGAACACTTTTCACCAGGAGAAACATTAAAGCTTTTTAGAGGATATCTCTGGCGTAACTGTAACTGTCGGTAGATGGCTGTCGAAGTGAATCCCATTCTGAGAATATGCACCAGGTTTGTTAGTGACCGACGATGGTAAATGGTCGGATTCCAACTTGGCATCAGAAGGTACCAATTGTTTTGAGGACTGAGCCAGTGGTACAAGTTGCTGACATGGATGGATAAATATATTATTCTGAAAAATAGATCCCTTTTTTATGCGATTTTGTATTTTGTTTAGCCAAATATTGACATAAGAACTGAATTGAAAATAAATTACAAACAAACGTGGGCATCCAAACAAATAAATAAATGTACTTAAATAAAACAAAAGTTCATCAATTTTTTATGTCAATTATTAAAAAAAAAATTGCACACTGTGACAAAAATCATTATTTGAACTTAAATTTTGTGAAGGTGAGAAATCTCGATTTTTTTCAGAAAACGACATCTATTTTACTTACTCGCAGCGCCTATTGAATTCTGAATGTCGATAAGGGATCGGAAATTGTAAAGAGTCTACAACAGGATATTAGGACTTCTTAAACATTTAATAACTTAAAAAATGTACTTATACGATGCTTTAAAAATGCAAAAGTGCACTGTGCAAATTCTAATAAGAGGAACTAAATTTAAAGCAATATCGTGTACAAACAATTTAACGTCTTTATTTTGTTTTTCAAAAATACGTTTTATTGATTTGGATGCTGACAGTTATTATTTCCGATTCAGTTTTTACCAAACATTTAATACATCGACAGTGAGCATGCATAAGGGCGCATTATCTTCGTCGATTTTCTCTTTGCATTGCTACAGTTAAACGAAATAATTTTCAAAAATTTGCTCAATGCAGAGTTGTAACAGGTTGTATTGGCAATCAAAAGCAGCAGCAAACGCACCGAGAAACGTTAATTCTAGCGAGTTATTAGCAGAAGACAAAATCGATGAAGAGAATCGATCATCGCGTTTACGTCAATATGCATGCTCACTGTCGATATTATTGATTTTAGATAAATTACTGTGCATTACCTAAGAAAAAACCATAGAACAGTGTTTATATAACAAACATCATTAAAAAGCAGAAGTTCCCAACAAAATTATAGCATGTGACCGAATATACATTCCTTAAAACTAAATTCAGCTGCAGAGGAAAACTCACTGTTGGGTAAAACAAGTCGTGTGTATCCTTAATCGAATAAAAATTCTTTGTTTACTGCAGGGATCGACTAAAAATTCAAACTGGTGCAAAAATACTGGTGCTACTTTTTTGATCGTTCTTTGGCTTCGAGGATACTACAATTTCGCTAAAAAACTACGGAAAACGAGTTTCTCGATTACGAATCAAAAATCGGTACGCTTCAACTGGAACATTTGGAAGCAAATTATCCTCCAGACTCAGTTAAGCTTGCCGTTAGTTCCCACCGTATTAGTTGTCCCGGCCCACAGGTCAGAAGTGGAGACAGGGTCCTCCTACCTGTGATATCAGATCCGGAAACCAACAACAGATACCTTTTCAAGCACTTCTGCAAATTGATCAGCTTCATCCCGGGACGCACCAGCTTGAGAACTTCGGAAGCCTCTGATTCCCCCCATCACAGTCATGCCTCTCCTGCCGGCGTTCAGCAGCCGTCCCGGCCCTGTGTTTGGGTCTGGTGAAGGGGTCTTTCAATTCGCTACTTCAGGCAAGTACGCTCTCAGTAACAGCAATTATGTACCTGATACGTCCGTCGTTTCTATCCAGCCACTTCATGCTCGCCTCTCTCCATATGAAGCAATTGTTCCGACACCAGGATGCACTCCTGCTAGCTTCATGGAAGCCTCTAATCTTCTCAGCATAGTCGAGCCCCTCCCGTCAGCGCTCAGCAGCCATCAGCAGGAACTGTGTATGAGAATGGAGAAGGGGTCTTCCAAACCGTCATCGCAGGCAAGTACACATATGTATGGAATACTTCTCCTCCAGTAATGCCCATCGCTTCTAGACTCCACACTTCAAACGGGTTTCACTCGGGTATTGGCGCTATCGAAGCTGCTGAATCATCTCTCACAGTAACTGCTGCACCTGACATCATCTCTTTAAGCATGCCGCCGAGTCCCGTTGCGCCCTCCGCAGAATATTATGTGTATTATCAGAATGTCAGAGGTTTACATACATAAATTGCTCAGCTCCGTCTGCTTTTGTCCAGATTTACGGAAATATGGCTCCGTGCTGATATTGACAGCAGTGAAATTTCATCGGATTACGTTTTCTTCCGCTGTGATCGCAATGGATCACGGTGCAGTACTGATTACAGCCAAAAACTACCTGCAGTGTGAATCTGCTAACAGCTAACTGAGAAAATCTTGAGCAAATTGCAGTTTGCATAAAATCGCAATCTCATTCGTTTTATTTTGTAAGGTTACCGGACCCTTCCCAACACCGTTTAGGGGGTAATCAAAGGCACTGCCATTTCTGGGGTAGGACCTTCTGGGGCGCATTTATAAGAGTGGATGTAGGCGCTTCGATTGGTTTCCTTTTGAGGTTCCTTCTATCCACATTCTTTATAACACAGCACATCACATATATTTCCATGTCAAGTTTATTCTATTAATTTACAACACTTTACATATTGACAAGGTTTATTACACAACACACATAACATATTAAATCCTTGTGGCTCTACTCTATCTATCTTTCCTTGAGAGTCAGAGCCGACTAACTCTTCCTAAATATATTATAATTGTTGATCCCTACACTGCTAGACGATCACCGCAGTGACGTCATTACTCCCGATCGTTATCGCTACCTATCCAATCTATTATCGGTTCTGTGGTAATGTCCGTACGGGAGGAGAGATGGTTCAATTCTACGTTGTGAGAGTTTGGGAGAGTTTCTGTACAAACGACAGTGGTGTAGCTAGTGTAGGGTGAGGTTACTCCCGAACATATGTAGTGACTATCTATCTTCCACCTAGCTCGAGTGTCAAGCTATATATTGCTCATGCAGAGGCCGTTCAACAAGTGGCAGATCGTTTATCGGAGACTGACATAATCCTACCGATCGGTAATTTTAATCTTCCTAATCTGCGATGACATCTTGACGAGGACATTAATGGCTTTATTCCTTCAAACGCCTTGACTGATACTGAGAGAAACTTTACAGCTAAGCTATGTTTTCCAATGGCTTGAGGCAGATTAGTTACATTGTCAACACGAACGAAAGACTCCTTGACCTGGCGTTCACCAATCTCCAGGAGTATCTTAACCTGATTGTCGCACCTGCATCGCTGTTAACTGTTGATAATCATCACACACCAATCATCTTACTACTTGACGAGAGTGTTGTACCATCCGTACTTGACTTGTTGAACTCTATTTTTATGAATATTGAGTGGTAACAATTATCAAGTTATGCTTCAGTAGACCAGATGTTATCAGCTCTCTAGGAATCTTTCTCTGAAGTTATAAATCATCATGTAATTCGAAAGAGACAAGCACCGATTTCTGCTTTCAACAAACCGTGGTGGACTGCAGAGTTACGTAGGCTTTGTAAGCTGCGCAACAGGTTTTTCCAAAAATGAGTTCGATAAAGCTAGACTCGTTGAGCTTGAGTTGGAGTACAAAGCCACCCTTTCTACAACACACGGAAACTATTTGTGTAGGATACAGACAACCGTCAAGGAAAATCCTACGCGCTTTTGGGATTTCATTAAGAAACGCAAAGCTGACTACGGCATCCTTGGATCGGTCAACTTCGAAGGAACCACTTCTCGCTTATGCTCGGAGACAGCTAATCTTTTTGCTAATTTATTTGAAAGCGTATTTAGTAAAGCATCACCCGCTCAACGTCAAGCAGGCTTCGAGAAAAATTCCGTCTCATAACATAAATCTACAATGCATTCTGTTTTCTCCAGACGAAGTTCAGAAAGCCCTCGAAAATCTCGATTCAACAAAAGGACCCGGAACGGACAGCCTGCCTCCTGTGTTGTTGAAAAACTGTGCCGCTACGCTTGCGTCACCCATCGCTGCTATTTTCAACCGATCGCTCCAAGACAGAACGTTCCCAAATGCATGGAAACTGATCCACACAGCTCGCTGCAGAGTTACTGCCCCAATAATCTCCAACAGCCAGCTCGGTTTTATGAACGACAACAAACCTAATGTGTTACGTGTCAGCGATATCACGTGATATAGCATCAAAAAAGCAAGTGGATTTCGGTTTACGTCGATTTTACGAAAGCTTTCGATACAGTCCGCACAACCTCATAATTAGCTAAATGAATCAAATTGGATTCCCAACCTGGATCACGGAATGCCTCAACTCGTACCTGTCCGACCACAATGGTGGTAAATTCCGTACGCTCCAGGACCTTCGACACTCCATTTGGTGTACCACAAGGCAGTGTTCTTGGTCCTCTTATTTTTATAATTTATGTGAATGACTTGTGTGAGCTCTCATCGTCCAAACTGTCTTATGCTGATGACCTATTTTTTTCGTGTAATTGTTTCTCCTGCTGACTGTGTTGCATTACTAGAAAATGTAAATCGTTTGCTAGTCTGGTGTGGTGACAACGGCATGCGAGTCAACAGCAAAAAATGCAAAGTGATATCTTTCACCCGCAGCAATAGAGTTACTCTTCATCCGTACTGCTTGGGACCGGATTCCCTAGAACGTGTAAAATCAATCTGCGATCTAGGCTTTAACATAAGCATCGTAACTGCCACTGTGCTTGGTTTCATTCGTCGTCATGCTTCTGGTTTCACCGACGTTTATTGCCTCAAAACACTATTCTGCTCGCTGGTTCGTAGTATCTTAGAATATGCTTCCCCAGTGTGGTCTCCATTTTACACTACCCATATTCTTTCGACAGAAAAGTTTCATGAGGTTTGCTTTACGTCTGCTCCCATGGAATGATCCAGTCATTCTTCCCAGTTATCCAGACCGATGTATGCTGATTGATTTGGAATCTCTCTCAGCAAGGCGTATCAAATTGCAAGGACTGTTCATCTTCGACCTTATCACCGTCAATGTGGACTGTCCCGAACTCCTGGAACGGATTCCATGGAACATTCCTCCTCGTAGATTTCGTAACTCCCCATTACTGGCAATTCCTTTCCACAGAACTAACTTTGGATTCAATGTCTATTTTAATTCACGTTTGCGTTCCTTTAATGATGTTTGAAATGAGTTTGATTTTACTATGTCCAATAATGTGTGTAGTAATAGATTAAGAGGCTTATATTAAACAATTATTAGTTTTTAATAATCAGTCTGTACGACGTAGTCAAAGACGGTGTGCAATAAATTAATTAACATAGTACAATAGGCCGATTTTCAAACAAACTAGCCAACTTTGGCATGTTGCAACTATGTTTTGTTATGATCAATTGAGCTGAGATTTGGACACATAACTACAAATATGCTGAATTTTTGCGTGTAAGTAATATCAAAATATTGAAAGCACTTGCCGGAAATTGACGGGCTGAAAATGACAAATAAAATAGCACATTTATAATTCAAAAATTCCGAAGTGTTATAGTTTTAAAATTTAATATAAACGACGGCGTGCTTAAGAAAGTTACTTACGATATGGTCAAAATTTTTGGAAATAATAGAAATAAAAGCAAAAGACAGAGAGAGAGAGAGAGAAAGAGAGCGGAGAAAGAAAGAGACTTAAGACCAACTCAAGAAGAATGCAATGTGGTGCACGATTAAAAATACTCTTTCACGTCTATTTGGAAATGAAAGTACAGTCTCGCAACAAGGTGTGTTTTACTCGCTGAAAATTGAAAAGCAATCGATCCCTGAGATACTAACGGATACTTATGATGTCCACAAAAAATAAAGACCTAATTCTTAGCTTTCAAATGAAAGTTATTGGAGGTGCAACAGTCGGCAGGTCGGTTAGTCATAGCGCATTAAAGAGGGGTATTTTCGGCGTAAACATCACTATAACTCTCACAAATGAAAACATAACACTTTAGTGTCTTGAGCAAGTTGTTTTTTTTTTCTATTTTATAGAACTTTGCATAACATACCTAAGAGATCCCTTATAAACGGGTACCATACACTAGGGTGTCCCAAAATTGCACTATGTCTGGAAATCTGGGGGCTCACCCTCCAAACGACGATATTTTTGAAAAAAGTCCATTTTTCATAGCTATTATCCAATTATTATTTTTATTTCTTTAAATTTCAGTGAAATCTCACCCTTTTATATTTTTCGCAGATTTCCAATGGTCAAAACTATAAGAGAAAAAAATGGTTAGTTACAATTTTTCAAATTCTCTAAAATGATGGTTTTTGTTGTACATCACTCCCATTAATCAACAAAAACGGGTATCAAACATAGCGCTATCAAATCAATCAAATACAGCAGATATATGGGAAATTTTATAAGCAAAAACTTTGCCCCCAACCTTTCAACCTCATTTTTAATCGTTAAAATGTTATTCGTGATTTACTGTGGAAAGAAAAGTTCAGAATTTCAATACTTGCAGTATGTCCACCAGTAAATCAAACTATCATTGAAATCGATAAATACAAATCACCTACTTTGTTGCAAATCACTTGATAACATTTGTTTCAAAGTTTCTAGAATTCAATAGGAGGATATATGAACGGAGAGGGATCACACAATTTATTAGTTTCCATTTGATTGCCGTAGCAAGCAGAACCAAAAAATAAAATCATGTCACCAAAAACCAAGCTCAAGTCGGATCTCATCACCGGTATTGCGAGGAAGCATTTGCCCAGAAACCGTTTGCCGTCGGAGTTGGCCGTCATAAGGTACCTTCGATTCAAGCATGAAACCCAACAACTTTCAATCGGAAAAAGCATTCAAGTTGTGGCTGCTGTTGATTGAACCATTTAGTTTATCAATTTAATTTATCTGTATAACAATTATTCACAAGCATTCTTCCAGGTTAATTCAAGAATAGTTTGATGATGATAAATCTTCCTAATATTCACATTACAGTTCGGGCCCGATCCTGCCAGCCTCTCCGCGCATTAGACTGTTATTTTTCAGTAGCTCCACATAAAGATGGATGTTTAAGATACACATACTGTGCTAGCTGACAAAATGGGGTCATTGCTGTATAATTATTCTCTTTTTTCAGCCTTCATTCAGACTGGATCTATTGATTTAAATTATTTAAGTTTTCTTCCAGCTCTACGATAACGGAACATCATAAGATTTATACTGTAATGATTCACTCTTACAGCTTTCACCCTGGTTTTGTCTGCTGATTTGATTTGTTTGAATTGGTTTTCAGCTTTTTGGTGTTGGCAGTCACGGGCGGTCAATTTTCCTCATGCTCATGTTCTAAGTTTATTTTCAGCTTTTCGATGATGGGACGTCTTCAGATTTATATTATTATGATCCACCATTTTGTTTAGGCTTCAGGAAAATCCAAGATGATTCATTTAAAACCATGGTCGCATCACTTATCAAGGTGAATTCTGATCCAACGATCTCAACTTATTAACAAAATCTCCTTTCCTGTGTCTTTTGTTGGGGTAAACACGGTCCACAAACAACAAAGATCACTCTAATATTTCTTTCCTACTCCCACCTGATTACAAGGACGTGGCCGGCGCCGTTATTGATCTACAAAATATGTCACTGAAACTTGCACATTGAGAATGGACGGTCACTCCCAGTCCCATTCAGTTGATTAATTGTACAATTTCACTCATTCTGATCAATCACGCAGTAGCAACCATTGATATGTGCAGTCAGTCTAAGCTAAGCATCGCAAATCGATTAGACATTTGCGCTGAATGTAATTAACTTTTAACTCCAGGCCATGTGCCCCACGATATATATAAGCTCATACACAGGCCTGTAGATATGCGTACTGCAATAGGCCAAAATAAAATGGTTGATCACTTTTTGCACAGAAGTCCAATCAATTTGCGAACATCCAAATCGAATCTCAAGTTTGATCAAAATAGGAAAGTTGAAAGTGACTTCTTCAAGAATTCGGAAATATCTTCCGGGTCAAAGTCGATTCCTGTTGACAAGCCGTTTAAGCAAGTTAAAACTGATCGATTTCTCCTTACATATTTTGGTCAACTTCAAATTGGTGTATTTCTATTTAAAATGCATTCAAAAAACCTGAAATGCTGCATTTGGAAGTTGATTGCAATGGTTGCTATGATGAGTTTTCACCGTTTGCTCTTCAGTTTTCAAAATAACATCCAAGCAGCGTGTCAAAATTTTGCTCGCGACGTTCTCACACACCAAGATGACAAAATTGCTGGATGTGACCATATCGACCGCGACAAACGTTTTTTAAAGTTTTTGGGGAGTGTCTGTTGACCGCCAGGAAGCCTGGAAGCGGTGGCAATCGTAATCCGGACGTGGCAGCGGCGACGAAGAAGGTGGCGGTGAAATATAAGCGGAATCCTAACCTCTCCATCCGGGACGTCGCTGGCAAGCTCAATGTCTCCCATACTACTGTGCAGCGGGCCAAGAAACGAGCCGAGTTGTCGACGTTTGATAAGGTGCAGGTGGTGAACCGAGATTACAAACAAAACACGTCGGCAAAGCAGTGGTCCCGAAAGCTGTATACGAATCTGCTCACAAAGTTCGACTGTGTCGTCATGGACGACGAAACTTTTGTGAAGGCGGATTTCAAGTAGCTTCCGGGACAGGAGTTTTATACCGCATCAGGAAAAGGGAAGGTGGCTGAAATTTTCAAAACCATCAAACTATCGGAGTTCCCGAAAAAATATCTCGTCTGGCAGGCCATTTGCACGTGTGGTCTAAAAAGCGGCATTTTCCCATTTCCCTACGGGAGCCATCAATCAAGAGATCTACGTCCAGAAGTGCCTGGAAAAGCGGCTGCTACCATTCCTAAAGCAACATAATAGACCTGTGCTGTTCTGGCCGGACTTGGCGAGCTACTAATATGGGAAAGAGGCAATCGAGTGGTACGATGCGAACAACGTGGTTGTGGTACAAAGACCACAACTCTCCAAACAGCCCAGATTTCCGCCCTATCGAACAATATTGAGCCTTGGTCAAACGGAATCTCGAAAAAAAAAAAACTAATAAATCCATGAAAAACGAGCAGCAGTTTAAATCTAACTGGCGTTCGGCGGCGAATAAGGTCAATGAGATATTGATGATATTTATTTTAGATATTTGTGATATGAATTTTGACTGGAGGAAACGATTTTTTTGTCGATCAATTTTTGCGCGTTCCAGTCTTTAGTAAGCTTTTGGCATATTTATCTCATTTTACTTCAATACCATAACCGTACGCTCGCACCTTACGCTTAACTCCACTCATTAGGTTCTACACAACACCTGGCTGCAGCTTCTTCTGTGCGGAAACCCACTTTTTCTTCATGTCTTCCTCAGATTTGACCACCTTGGGATGCTTCCGTAGTTCCTACTTCATAATAGCCCAGACTTTTTCCATGGGCCTTAGTTCCGGTGCGTTGTGGGCTTCATGTCCTTGGGCACGAAAGTGAACCACTCCAGGAAAACATTTGAATAGTGGCACAAAGCTAGATCCGGCCAGAAGATCGTAGGCCCTCGTGTTACTTCAACAGAGGAAGTAGACACTTCTGTAGACACTCTTTGAGGTAGATCTCCCCGTTTACAGTCCCGGTAGTCACGAACAGTGCACTCTGTTTGCCACATGAGCAGATCGCTTTCCAAATCATGTATTTCTTGGCAAACTTTGAAAGTTTCTGCTTCCTTACTTCCTCCGGAACATCAAACTTGTGCTGGGCGGAGAAGAACAGTAGCTGACCGAAGCATTGGGATTCCGCTTAAGTGCTTTCACGACACGCTTGTGATCCTGATCACTAATGAAACATCCATTCTGACCGCATTTCTCCTTCGATTCGATGCTCAGAGTTTCGTAGTATCGTTTAATCACACGACTCACCGTTGATTGCACGATTCTGAGTTGTTTTCCGATGTCCCGATGAGAGAGTTGAGGATTTTCCAGGTGCTTGCACAAATTCAATTCGCGACTTTGCTTTTCGGGTGACGCAATTTTCTAAAAACTGACAGCGATAGAAGTACAGTGTAAACAATGCACTCTAAACTACTCCTAGCCAAATTTTAAGAGAAAATACCCAATGGGTAATTTTCTACAGCGTTTTTTCTGTGATGAAATTTTATGTGGGACACCCTTTACTGAAAGAGCACTGCTCTCTGAAAACAAAAATCAATTCTGGATTTTACGGCGCAATGAGCAAAGCAGGTAGCGTGACCAACAAATTGATGAAAAGTTAAATAAATAACCTTTCTAACGGTACAAAAACATTAGCAAACGTTGGTTGGGTTGGTATCCAACATGAAGCTTTAGTGCTGGAGGTGCGATACATCTAAATCTTAATTTAAGATAGTTGGAAGATCTCACGCTAGCAAATTAATCTACGAAAAATATTTTTTCATCTCTTGCATCTAAATCCACTGCTACCTCGCATCGTTCTCAACCTTTTTGCAAGGAATCTTCAAAATCTTTATCAATCTTCTATCAATCTACTACCCATGCGAGCATCTCACAACAGCGAAGCAAAAAATTTCCTGCATCTTAGATAGAGTCACCCCCTTGCTTTAGTGTGATAATTTATTAGCCAGAGAAAGGTCTGAAAAGAGTACGTTGATAGTTCCGCTAGAGAACGGCATTATGAAAATTGAATAGAAGTTGAAAATGAGTGAAGGCCCATTAATGCGACAGTACTAGTCAAATGCACACTTCTTTATCTACAGGTAAAGAAGTATGCGTTTGACTAGTACTCGCTCATTTTAAACTTTTCATTTTCATACTGCCATATTTTAGCGGAACTATCATCCTACCCTCTACCGACCTTTCCCTAGCTAATAAATTATCACACTAAAGCTTCATGTTAGATAGCATTTCCAACCAACTCTGAAAATCACAAACTTCATGCATGAAGTAACATAAACATACTTTTAATTAGTAAACGGATAAATATAATCCTAGATACATCAATTTGAAAAAAGTTTCGAGTTCATTTAGTGCTCAAAGAGTTGAATGGGTACGATACAATTTAATAGAGTAGTGTCTAAAATTCGCTAAAAATAAAACCCTTACATAATTTGTGGATGACCCAAAATGAAATGGAGAGTAGCGTTTGTTTTCTAAATAAATAGCTCTCCATTCTAATTAGAACATCAAACCCTCATCAAACGGATCGAATTACCAAATAATGGAAAGTTATATTTCACAAAACACCCTGTTCAGAACTCTACCGCGCTGCCACCGGGAATCCCTGCCGGACCAACGACACACAGTTCTGGCCCATTCAAAATCATCACACAGCTATCCACTCGCTATAGCCCGCGACGTTGAGCGAGATTTTTTTTACAAAGGTTCCTGTTGTCAGTCCCACCTCTGTTCTATCGTATACCGTGAATCGTTGTAGGCCTACGAGAAACAATTTGTGCTTCTCCGGTTCTTGCTGATCCTCGCTTCAACGCCGCTGGATTCATCGCACGCGCAAACGGTGCAAGGAAGTGTTTATTCCACAACTAATAACTTTATCTCCTCGTGGCCTTAAGGTACGGAACATTCGTAATAATTTTCAATGAAACCCCTCTTTTAGTTGGTGTTCATTCGTAGATACATACATCCCTACGACACAACGTGACGGTATGGAGAACATAAGGCCTCTTGAACGACCTCACTCATCCTGGACCTAATGAACCGTGCTCATATTCACCGTAAATATTGATATTGTAGCTGGTAGGCTTCAAGCCAGATTTCGAACCGATTTCCCGGAACGGACGGAGTAGATCGCCGTACATTGGAAGCTAGAGGTGAATCTGCTTGCAGTCCGAATGCAACTGTGTGTACATTTGGATCTGTTGTCGATTGTTAATGTGATTCAAATTATTGGAATAATTATTTAATTGAATTACTCGCTGCAAAACAAAGCAACATCAGCCATCGATGCATTGAGTTGTGACAAGAAGTTGAATGCATCAAACACAGTTGTATTGTGTTAGGGTCAGAGATGGAATCGAGTTCATCACAGTTCGGGGTCAATGGAAAACGAGGCGGGGTGGGATCAAAGAGTGGAAAACTGTTCGTCTGCGATTTGTTCATTGATGCGAAGATGAAACGTGCGAAAAGCGAATGATTTATGGTGAACTAGAGCGTGGATCTGGGTAGGGAATAGTTGGCTTGGTCTGGGAAGAGGAATTGGCGGCTGGCTGGCACTGAGCTCTTTGTGCTAGTGTTATGCAGGGTGCGTAAAATCAACCTCCTTTTAATCGGATCCAATGATGTGTGAATTTTCGTTTGTTTTCCAGTCGAGAGGAAACGCTTCAAAATATCAAAATTTTATTCGATTTATGGTTTTGATTCGTTTATTTGAGTAGAAATAATTATTTGTCGGAAAATTTTATTCATAAATGAACGATTATCGACGCTGCTCGGAACAGACGTCGATGCTGACCCGGGATCGATGGCCAATAGTTTGTTCAGGTACGTGTGTGTGTGTACGTACATGCACTAGTTTGGGTAAATGAGTGTTTGTGTGTGCGTGCATGTATCAGGTGTGTCTGTTTGTATATTTTAGTTTTGCGTCGGAACCGAGCCAGCACCATCCTGGAAGGCCGGTGTTGGTTGTTTTATTGGCATGGAAATTGAAATTGCGTTTGGAGGAAATATTTGCAGCATTTCGATAATTGAAAATCGCAGAAATGCTGAACACAAGCCCGGGGCCTATGTTCGGCGGCGGCTGAAACTAGATGCGATGCCATCCGAAATTTGAGTGAAATTTGATGAGTACTGCGTGCGGTTTGTGTATTTTTTATGCATTCACGTCGGGTCTAAAATATAAATCTAATTATGAGCGTAGGGCATTGAAGCCTCCGCTAGAGCATGTATGCATATTATACTCCATCTGACGTACTGTTTGGTATATTTTCCAACTTGTTTGCATTAGTTGTAAATAATAGCCAACATTCATAATTCACAGTTTGTTTCGTATAATTTTGAAAAATAAACAATTGGATACGCTACAAAAATTGATAGGATTACTACTATTTTCATTTTAAATCGACGATGTGTTTTTTGGATCGTACCACTTTTTGGTGGCTGAACTCCCGGGCGAAACGCTCTTCGCTGGTGGTCTGAAGAGACAAAAGCGGCAACAAAAGCTTGATGAAAGGCACTTCGGCGTGTCAGGCGCCTCCCAGCCAACCACCCGCAAAAGGAATTAGCCCTACAAACATACAGAGACCTGCACAACCAATGCAGGCAGACCATCCGGGATGACAAACGAAATAGTTGGACCGACTTCCTGGAGAGCATAAATGCTTCCCAGTCGTCCGCGGACCTGTGGGGAAAAATTAATTCCCTTAGCGGGAAAAGGCGCACCCCACCGCTTTCAATGGAGACTGGCGGAAAAAAGATCACCGACCCTGATGCCGTAGCTGAGGAGCTCGGCACCTATATTGCCAAGCTTACCGCTATCAACCAATATGAGCCCACCTTTCTCCGCAAAACAAGACCATCTACTGCCGATATCGCCCATTTCCAAATTCCATAAGACAGCATCAACCCTCCAATTAACCAAGACTTTTCCATCGAGGAGCTGCAGTTTGCATTGCAATACAGAACCAGTAACTCGGCCGGCCCAGACGAAACAGGTTATCCCCTTTTAAAAAATCTTCCTATCGGCGGACAGGACAAATTATTGTACATTTACAACGAGGTGTGCCGTACTGGTGACTTTCCGGCCGCATGGCGAGAAAGTTTGGTGATCCCGACCCCAAAGGCCAACGCCACCACACGAGGTACCGATAAATTCCGTCCGATTGCGTTGACCAGCTGCGCAAGCAATGTGCTGGAACCCATGGTCAATCGTCGACTTCGCGCTGCATTGGGGGAAAATGGATACCTTGACCACCGGCAGCACGCCTTTCGGGCAGGAAAGGGAACCGCCACGTATTTCGCTTCGCTGGGAGAACTGTTAAAGGACACGCAGGAAAAGGGCCACCACGCGTAGATCGTCTCCTTGGATATCTCCAAGGCTTTCAACAGAAAATGGACGCCGTTAGTACTTCATGAGCTCATCACCTGGGGATTTAAGGGAAATATCCTTTCCTTTATCCGAGGCTTTCTGGTAAGACGATCGTTTAAAGTCGCCGTGGGGAACACCAAGTCTTCTTCTTTCCCGGAGGAAACAGGGGTGCCGCAAGGCTCGGTTATCGCGGTGACGATTTTCCTAATAGCGATGAACCGGATCTTTACTCGTTTGCCACTAAACATCCACATTCTCGTCTACGTGGCCACCGTCCGCACCATCGCAAGGACCCGCATCCAAGCACAAGCAGCTGTATCGGCAGTGTCTAACTCTCACAGCAGCAACGAGTATCCGCTGTCACGTCTGCGCCATCGGTCACCAAGTCGGCGGTGCTTCTATCAAAATCGGGGATCAACCGATACCCCTGAAAAAAGTAGAAGGGTCTGTGCCTAGGGGCACGAACGGAAGCTTGACGTAGGACCGCTAGTGGACGGAATAAATGTGAAGAGCATTTCGTTCTTTTAATTGATCAATTATCTATTATCTCAACTCTTTCCGTTTTTGAATTGTAGGCGTACCAAATTTGTAGTAATTTTTTTCAAAGAGAAAATTGATTAAGAGAATCAACCAAAATCACTTGTACCCCTGCTTCCAAGTTTGGTTACAAGATTACAACTCTGGAGAGCATTTTGTGTGGTTGTTCAGGGCTTGTGGTTCTGAATATGGACCTGGTTGGGGGCTTGTGGTCCTGAAAAGGGCCGTTTTATTGAAGAGGACATCCATGGCCACTTACGCTTGGCATGTTTAGTGTAGGAGACAGCATCACGGGCCTCATTTTCCAGGAACACCTTCAGCACACCTCGTAGATTAGACCGGGGATACGTTTGACACCGCCGTGGTGGCCGATGGCGGTTATCTCGAAGAACTTTGCGATGACGTTTGGCGCCTCCTTTACCAGACTTTTTCCTCCTTTGCCACGACCAATCAATTGTTGCTTGTTAGGTGTGAAGGAGTGGACTAGCCACCACATTCCTACTGCTGCTATTGCTTCGGGAAGTAAAGCCGTTGGTCTCCTGTTCATGAGTTGATGGGTCGATATGTAGGGTCCAGGTGTGGGAGCTGCTTTCCTGGCGTCGGTAGCATTGAAGCTCAGTACGGAACACAAATCTCGCGTCCCTTTTCAATAGGTCCTATCTACATAGATCGATTCTTTTCATCGACACTCTCTTTCATAAATAACTCGGCTTCACAAATGTTTTCTGTCGTCTTCGTCGAATTAGATGCTAGATTGTTGCTTCTTTCATCGAAAATATCCGGCCGTGGCGATTCAAAGTTAATCAAGGTTGATCAAAATAATTTGTACCCCTGCTTCCAATTTGGTTACATGAGCATTTTGTGTGGTCGTTGGTTCTGAATATGGACAAACAGGCAGATGAATTCTATTCCTACTCTTTACTGTAATAAGCTTGGTGGCCCTGAAAAGAGCCGTTTTGTTGCCAAAGTTGGTGATGATTTAACCTCCGAAACCAAACAGAGTGCGTCTCTGTCACTTCAAAACGTAGATGACATCCATGGCCGCTTACGCTTGGCGTGTTTAGTGTAGATGACAGCATCACGGATCTCATTTTTCAGAAACACCTTCAGCACACCTCGTAAATCAGACCGGAGATACGTCAGACACCGCCACGGCGAGCCAGACGACGGATGGTGGTTATCTCGAAGAATTTGCGTTTGGTTCTGAATATGGCGATGAGTGTGCAAAATATTACGCTATTCCATCCTCCCTATTCGCACGCGCCCAAGGATCGGAGGCGAATGCCACTTCGACTTGTTTCGTCTACTTACTACTCTCTGACGACTGTGCTGGGAAAGCAGCATATGCATGTAGGTAATTGGTGGATTTGTTAGTTAATTCGACGCTTTTGGACAATGCTGGACATTTACAAGTTTTTCAATAGTTTCTTGTAGAAAATCAACATTTGGAAGCATTTTTATCGATGCGTATTCATATTTCTGATCGATTGGTGAAAAAATTATTGAAAATTTATCAGGGGCAGCTGAGTTATTATTATTATTTTCACAAAGTGTACCCCCACAAAAAAATCAAAGACGTAGTCCTACGTCAAAAAAAAAACAATACGCGTTTTGGGTGTTCTAGTTGATCGACACTTAACCTTCACGCAACACTTCCAGAGCGTTAAGGATAGTTGCAAGACCCGCATAAACCTTATCAAAACAATCTCCATGCTGCACCGCACCAACAACCGAGCTGTCCGGTTGTATCTAGCCAAGGCAGTTATTGACAGCCGTCTACTCTATGGTCTGGAGCTCACCGCAATGGCAAGCCCTTGCACCGGTTTACAACGGCTGCATCGATGCCGGCCGACACAGCCTGCGCTGAAGTCGGAGTACTTCCTGTCCGGTTTCGAATCGGCGGCTGCCTACTTGGCAAAAACATCGGGTAACGAATGGATCTATCTCCTCGAGGAGGGGAACATAATCCTCAGTACAGAAGCCAATACCGGACTCCCCCCAATAGCCAAGAGCCACTGGCAGGGTGGAAAAAGTTGGCAATCGAGACGTTAAACGTCGAAAGCCGAATTAAGGACCAGTTTAGGGCAGGAGACAACTCGGCGGCGCTCAGACATTCCTTCGCGGAGATGCTAAACTCCAGGTACCCCAGGCAAATCGCACAACGGAGTTGGGATAGGCATTGCGGAAAAGATCTCGCCAACGAGCTTGAGCCTACCGCCAGCAATCACACCATCCAACCGACCAGCCCTCACTGATTTACACAGCGTAATTTCTGCTCTCCGGTCTAACATGCCCACTCATCCGTGGATTCAGGGGATCATCAAACATGCCCCCCCCCCCCCCCCCCAACACAGTATTCGCTTGTGTTCCGGGGCATTGTGGCATCACTGGCAACTCCGACGCTGGCATACTGGCCGGGGCGGGACCATTCTGGTGCTAGGTACACCGATGAAGTTCCCCTTCCGGACATCAAGCGATGGGTCGAAACTAGTTAATTCGTATAGAATGCAAATTTCCAACTTATATGCAATGAATCATTTTGCCATCGTTCTTTACCACAAATTAAATCGGATTACATCGTAAAGTCAAATTGAATTTCTTATGACAGATTATATCATATATGATGTCAAATAAACTCGTTTAATAAGAAATTAAAATTTTCACGTATATGGCCTCCACTTTTTTTAGGTATAAGCCCTTTGATTGATGTTGAATTAAATTTAAACTAAAGTAATCCTAAAAGAACTTTAACCTACTTAACTTAAATGAACTAACTAAATCCTATAGCTAAACTTAAAGTTAAATTATAATTCTATAAATTGCAACGAATCTAAAACTAAAACGGTATCACCTCAATCCTAAACCAGTGTTCACTCGGCTGTCGACAGAAGCAGACCACTCTCAATGTGTGTCACGCGATCGTCTGTTTACTCGGCAGCAATCATTGTGTGGTCCTCCTCATTGTTCTTCATCAGCAGTTCTTTCAGTCGATGCGTCGTGGACTTTGCAAAACAACCGTTTCATGATGAATGTGTGAGTGCTGACCACGTTTTGCGTCCATTGCTACAATGGAAGCGCTCTGACCCTCGTTGGCGAATCTGCCATACAAGAAAACCACTGGAAGCGGCTCCCGTTCTGGTAGAGGAGCCTTATTGGATAGCGAAAGATAAAATGTTTATTGCATTGTACCTTTTGACTATAGTTTTAAGATGTATTGTATGGTGAACAAGAATTCTCGGCTCCGTAAAGTTAATTCGGTTGAGTCTTATCAAATAAATTAATAATAATAAAATTAATCCTAAACCAAAGATGACGAGAGTAGTGATATCTGATTTTCCCAACTAATTTATTATTTACTAATCGATTACATTTTTTAATGATAGTAATCGACATCGATTAATTGGCATTGAATAATCGATTAATCTAAATAATCGATTAATTTTAATACTCTCTGAAAGTAAAGAAACCCAAAGTCTTTAAGAAAGTGTTTTATCCAGATGTTGATTATTCATCCTTGGATCATATGTAAATTATTGTTTCGAGATAGGGGAAATGGCTCTAATGTTGGCCTATGGATTTAAGATTCGGCCCATCGCTAAAAATCTACTATTTATCAATTTTATCTAGATGAAGGTGTCATTGTGACAGCACTAATGAAAATTTTTGGTCACTATTGAAAATTTAGACGATTGCTGAATTAAGGAGAATTAAGGCCGACATTACAACCATTTCCCCTATAACAGTTCAATAAAATACACTTTTACTCTTTAATTCTTACTAACGTTTTTATTAGATTAAAAGTGAGAGAAAAGACAACTTGCATCTTAATAGCGAATTGAATTTGACTTTGGACTGCAATCGCATTGCCTGAAGAAGAAAAAAAAACACTACTCGAAACAAACAACTTCTCCAATAGTATATCCCGAAATAGAATCATGTTGAGATTAGGGCCAGACAAACGGCCCAACAACTCAACATTGTTATTGTCTGACCTGCTTTAGAGAATAGACGTTCTAAACCTCAAGTTGGGATGAAACATAGTTTAATCGATGCTCTGTTGGCTTGGTGGCAAGTTCTACATACATAGTGCTAAGATGCTAAGCGTCAATTGACTTGAAGTGGTCATTTTTATACGATAGATGCAATGACAGGAGCACGTATAGTGGTAGAGGCAACGAAAGCTGCAATTTCCAAACCTACGACCTCCCTTCAGATAACAACTTGAGTGTGGTACAATCGATAGAACTGTTTCCACACATTGTACGTACATTAGCAAATCGGTGATCATCTCCTGCGATCGGCGTGGGGAGACATCCCTCTCCAACTGGGAAGTTTGGTAAAGAGAGATGATCAACCCGAATCGTACCTTCCTCAAAGTTGTCTTTGCTCGCTTTCTACTCTCTATATACAATCTTCACACTGCCGTACTCTAGCGGAATTATCAACTCTATACTTTCATCTCCTCATCTATTGTATAAAAATGGCCACTTAATAACAAATTTATTATTTGACGATTAGTATCTTCAAATATGTAAATCACTTACTTCACGTATGTAGTAATACAAACGTTTATTTATTTAATTTATTTAATTTGTTTTTATTCATCGGACTTAACGTGTGTTAATGAAGCCTGATGGGGAAAAGCCTAGAAAAGGCGTAAAAACTTCATATCTTAATAGTTAAAAGCCTATATACACTAAAATAAATTCAAATCCTACTTCCAATGAAACTTTAAATAATCGTGCATTAATCGAAGCCAATTCATCGAGTAGCAGATAATCGAGTCATTGAAAAATCGATTAAAATTAATCGATTATTTTAACAGATAATCGATTAACTCGATTAATCGAGTAGTAATCGAACATCACTAGATGAGAGACAAGAGTAAGATGCTGCGCGCATGCGCAATACACGATAGTGTACACTTGTAGTGGCCATTTGGCTGTTTTGTATATAGATAGGAGATGAAACACATTGTAAATATAGAGTAGTACAAAATAAACCGTCGGAAGCGATACATCCCTTTTTTCTGTCCTGTTGTCCGGTCGTGGAAGAAAAAGCAAAGAAGTGCAGTAGTGCAATTATTTAACGATTTCCTAGTTGATCCGAAATTGCGCGAGTGAAGTGCAACTGTGTTTTATGCACAGCTTGCAGTCATATCCCCGATATCCCCAGAAAGCGCGTGATTAGTGCAATACAAGTGCATCAGACACGAGTTGTGGAAACACTGATTCGACATACATCGACTAGTAAACCCCATCTACATTGGTGTTTTTAGCACAAAAATCTTCGAAAAGGAACGGGTAAGCCCCAACACCATTTTTTTTGCATTCTATACGATTTGATTGTGTGTATGTATGTTTGTATATCACAGAAACAACTTTAAATATACGTGGATTCTCGTTGTCTGTGTTTAAAGTTGCTTCACAGCGATATAAATGTGGAAAAGCTCAGGCGTCCACCTCTTAGTTCGCCTATTTGTCCACCGAAAATATTCAAGAGGTAATGAACAATCAATAAAGCATCCTATTACACTAGAAACGCCGCAATCTGATGCCATCATAATTTTCAGCAATGTTAGGAATGCTCACGAACCCCCGACATTTGCCAGAAAAATTACTACTTACTCAAGGTATCTTCCAAATAAGCTTATTTTTTTTGACATAGTACTACGTCTGTGTTTTCTATATGGGGGTACACTTTGTGAAAACCAAAAATGGAACATGTAACAAAATTATGAAAGATTTTGAACGTTTATAACTCAGCTGCCCCTGGACAAATTTCAATAATTTTATCACCAATCGGTCTGAAATATTTCTACGCATCTTCAGTTTTCAAAATGTCACTATTGAAAATTGCACGAATGTGCAACTGTTGCTATGATAAATAAAATTATCATCGATTGCCTGCGAAAAGCGATTTCCCTAACACAGATTTCAAAGTTGATTTTCTTCCGGTCTCTCCAAAGGGTGTTTATTCAATCACCGCGTGGTGAGTTGTGGTGTTCTCCAGTACACAACGAAAGGCTCCCCAGAAGCAGCTAGCAATCAAAGCTGCCCTCAACTGCTGATCGGATTCAGTCTAATCACCGTGTGTGGTGGTGTACAGTCGTCGGCATCAGCAGCAGCAGCATTGCTTTCGGCGCGTGGCGTTGAACATTGTTCTCCAGTACACAACGAAAGGCTGCCTGCAAGTAGCGACCTGCAGCCCACATGAACATCCATAGAAGGAGGAAAAAGGCGTACCGCTATTGATCGGAATCAGTAGCTCTTCGTGAGTTGCTGTGGGCCATCTATGCCTAGCGCGTCACCTTAATTCAAAACAACATACAGCTCTTCAGCCTCATCTGTGTTTAACACCCTAATAGCTCAGCATTACTCAACCATCACGACAAAACGGTCCTTTTCAGGTCCACCATAAATTAGTAAAAGAGTATTTTTTGGACATTCATCAAGGTCATCAATCGGATGTCAGATCCCATATCAAGATAGAGCTGGAATAAGGGCGTAACAGCTTTTGTAAACAACGACTTCTTTCGATGATGTTTTTAAAGTCAAGGCTCGCCCACGCAAATCAACATCACCATCAAGTAGGGTAAGACTTCCTTTACCCGACTGCAATGTTGGTTTGCGTGGGCGTGCCTTGAATTCCTAAAAATCATCGAGAGAAATCATTGTTTACAAAAGCTGTTACGGCTAATTCCAGCTCTATCTAGATATGTTTAAATCTAACATATCATGTTCTGTAAGGCATCTTTGGGGGTGCAAAAACCAAAGTCGGTCACGGCATGAAAATGGTCTGATTTTGAATCAGAGATGATGGTTTTTCATTTTTAAGACGCCAATCGATAGGAATTTTCTCTACAAATCTGCTAAAATTAAGACAATCATTTTTCAAAATTTCACTATTGAAAATTATACGAATTTGTAATTTTTGCTATGACAGTTAAAATTATCACCGATTGCCTACGAAAAGCGATTTCCCTAACACCGATTTCAAAGTTGAATTCCATCCGGTCTCACCAAACGGTGTTTATTCAATCACCGCGTGCTGAGTGGTGGTGTTCTCCAGTACGTAACGAAAAGCTGTCTGCAAGCAGCGAGCTGCAGCTCAGATGAGAATCCATAGAAGAAGGAAGAAGCCACACCGCTATTGATCGAAATCAGTAGCTCTCCGTGAGTCGCTGTGGGCCATCTATGTCAAGCTCGTCATACTCAAGAGTATAAACAGACAGAACCTCGCTCAAATTCCTAATCCTACACATAACACAAGCTCCTGCTGCAGTTAACAAATGAGATTTATTATATACTAGCTGAGTGTGCCCGGCCTTGCTCGGGATTCAATATTAGCTTGAGTTTATGCGCGAATTAAAAAAAAGCATGCTATATTGTACGTAGCCCCTCCCCCTACCCTTAGAGGGTACCTCCTTTGACCTCCACATACCAAATTTGGTTCCATTTGCTTGATTAGTTCTTGAGTTATACCAAAATTTCTGTTTCATTTGTATAGGAGCCCCCCTTACAACGGAGGGAGGGGTCTCAAACCATAATAAGAACCTTTCCCTGCCCCAAAAACCCTTGCATACAAATTTTCACGCCGATCGGTTCAGTAGTTTCCGAGTCTATAAGGGTCAGACAGACAGACAGAAATTAATTTTTATATATATAGATGACCACGTAGTCCTACGTCACCATTGCGTACAACCCCATACGGCTGTGCCTTGTAGTTTTTAATAAATTTTAAATTCAGTCCTCTATATCCGTAATACGCGCGCAAGGCTCAAACCTTTGTACACTACATAGTTAAAGATGCTAATTTCAAATAACAGACTAGAGTGGTTATTTTTATAAAATAGATGAGGAGATGCAAGTATAGATTTGATTTTGTATATTTCATATTTTATAACTGCCATACTCTAATAGAACTATCAATTCTATACTTTAATCTTCTCATCGTATCGTATATCGTATAAAAATTACCACTCTAGTCTGTTATTTGAAGTTAGCCACTTCAATTATGTAAATCGTTGACTTCACGCAGAAGTAATATAAAACAAATAGTAAAGTACTTTGTACCCTAGTTTTTTTAATCTACTACTATTAAATCAAATATTAAAAATGGCGAACAAAAATATAGTTGAAGATGCTAATTTCAAATAACAGACTGTAGTGGTAATTTTTATACGATAGATGGAGTAGATGAAAGCATAGAGTTGATAGTTCCGTTAGATTACGGCAGTGTGAAGATTGCATATAGATATTAGAATAGCGAGCTAGAACAACTTTTAAGGAAGGTACAAATCGGTTTTTTCATCTCTCTTTACCAAAGAGGGATGGTGAGGGGTGTCAACAAACCACCCCCCCCCCCCCCGCCACCACTGGCAAAAAGAGATGAAAACCGACCCGCTCAAGTACCAACTGTGTGTTGGAAACAGTTCTACCGATTTTTACCGCACTTCAGTTGTTATTTGAAGGAAGGCATCCAGTCGTAGGTTTGGAAATTGCAACTATTGTTTACCCCTACCACGACAGTAGCAGCACCTACCCCACCCGTGTCCCCTCGAGATCGTCAAGTCGACGATGACAGGAGCACATATCGTGGTAGGGGTAAACAATAGTTGCAATTTCCAAACCTACGACTGGATGCCTTCCTTCAAATAACAACTGAAGTGCGGTAAAAATCGGTAGAACTGTTTCAAACACACAGTTGGTACTTGAGCGGGTCGGTTTTCATCTCTTTTTGCCAGTGGTGGGGAGGGGGGGTGGTACACCCCTCACCATCCCTCTCCAAAGGGGGAGTTTGGTAAAGAGAGATGAAAAAACCGATTTGTACCTTCCATAAATGTTGTTCTAGCTCGCTTTTCTAATATCTATATGCAATCTTCACACTGCCGTACTCTAACGGAACTATCAACTCTATGGTTTCATCTACTCCATCTATCGTATAAAAATTACCACTACAGTCTGTTATTTGAAATTAGCATCTTCAACTATGTAAATCGTTGACTTCACGTAGAAGTAATACTAAAACATATAGTCAAAGTTATAGCTTTTGTTTTCCTCTACCACTGTCTGTGCTCCTGTCATCGTCAACTCGATCCAATTCGTACCTTCCTCAAAATTGTCCTTTGCTCGCTTTCTACTTTCTATGAACAATTTTCACACTGCAGTACTATAACGGAACAATCAATTATATACTTTCATCTCCTCATCTATCGTGTTCGCTTTAAGTCTGGTGTTGACGTTAAACATCTCCAACTATGTAAATCGATAACTTCACGAATGGAGTAATAAACACATGACTAGTTAAAGTAACATTGTTAGTTGGGTAGCTCTACTCAGCATTAATATTGGGATATTTTCTATCCAATCATGAAAAATTTGTTATATCTGATAGTGATTAGAGTCAACCCTGAACTAATGACCTGCACTCGACCCTAAACTATTGACTAAGATCGATTAATTTAAAAAAAAAAACAGCCAAATAAAAACGGGTTGTTACCAACGACGCCCTTCTGGGGAATACAGTATTTTTTGCGACCGAATTTCCCTTCCTGCCAACATTCATCCGTGCCCCACAAATAACACCTGACTTTCCAACAGCTATTAATTCACATTCCCAGCTCATAACACATTCACAAATTGGTCGCCATAAATTTCCTCATAAAACTGCACACCAGCAATTAAAAAGTAATTAAGACATCTGCCTGACTTAATTACAAAGTCGTAATAATCGACTGGTAGCTATTTTATTGCGGTGTTTGCAACCGTCGCAGCGAGCAGAGCGTGTGCCAACCAACAACCGCACGCCACTAGTTAAGAGTCCCACCAAACTGCACTGCACTGATATCAACCAGCATTCCAGTCCATGTGTTGGCACCGCTCTTGCATCTTAATTACAATTGGCGCGAAAGTTTTCTCCCCGCCGCCATCGCCGGACACCCACGGAAACTGGATTCCACGTGAAGGACGCAAGCCGTGAGATGGCAAATATCCCATTTAACTTTTTCCCCACCACTGCCAAAGCGACCAGCGATTGCAACTTGAGATTGCAAAACAATTTGCCTACCTTCTGGCTCACCTTGGCTGGAGCTTGACGCTAATGTTGTTAGCCGGTCGGGGAGGTGGGTGACAAAAAGGGGTGGTTCCTCCACCCGGTGCAACTGTTGCACGGAGAAGAAAAACATTAAACGGTGTCATTCCCGTGACCAGTAAATGGGAATGGGTGATTCTGATAGTTTCTATATTTTTTTTTGCTTTCATATTCGCACTGTTGACCAACATCTTGCACAACGATGGCGACGAAGCGCGTTCCGGTGCCGGTTTAATGGGTGTAATTAATGCTTTATGGCTTGTTTGAATTCACAATCTCCAGCTACTTACTATTTATACCTGCTGTTTCGTATCCTGAAGCGTGCGAGCTACCGTAGTGGCGCTCTGACCTGGGATGAATGAGGTATCTTGCGCTAGTTTTTCCTTTCCTTCTCAACCGTTTCTTTCTTGAGGTACAGTTTTATCGTTTGTTTACTCTTCGGTACGCTCGATACAGTTGTTGCTAGTCGTGAAGATTCATGCTGAATACGGGGCCATCAATTACCTTGTAAATCAGCGCTCGATAGAAAGGTGAAGTTGATTTCAAACTTCTTTTAACCCAAAATGATACACACATCATTACGCACTTGCAAGCATTCCCTTCTTACCACCCTCCGAGCAAACCTTTTTCCGCAACTGATTACTGTCGAACCGTGTCCGAAGATGAATGATACACTCTGCGGCCGGCCGGTGGTTGGAGTGACGAGAGCACGACAGCAAGAACAATGGCAAAAACAGGCAACCAGCTACAGAGCTACAACACAGCAATATCAACCCTCCGGGCAACGCTCTCTCTCTCTTGCTCTCTGCTTACGAGCAGCAGTGTACTTTCATGAAAATTAATATGCTTCGGGAAGTTTTGAAAATTTATATTTCATATTTCAGTGGACCATTTTTTTAAACAAGAAATTCGAGCTCATTTTGCCTGAACTAATGATTTCGAAGGAACCATAAGGCTGGCAAGTACAAGATGGAAGAACAGCACATAGCGAGGTAAGGAGGGAAAAAAATCCAACTTCGTCAACGTCAACTCTCGGTGTTGCTCCGCTCCCTTGCTAGAAGCCCCCGGAGGCTTTCAATCGCAAACACTGCGCCATTCAATGACAATGACTACAGCGCGCGAGCGACGGCGAATACCCACGAGCAACTCTATCGAGCGGCATGGCATGGCAGTAGCAGCAAGTGAACGTCAACCGCGACCGGCGAGGCTCATCAGAAAGTGAGGCACAAGAAACTTCGAAAATGTCTTCTCGGAGACGGTTGTTCGAACTCCAAATATATAGAGTGTTTGGAGTTTTTCAATGTGATAATTAAGCTAAAATTATTCCATCTACCCTAGACCCACGTCAATTTGAACGATGTATCGTTTAGATTCATTGACCGTGAACCGGGGGAAAATCGACCGCAATTTAAGAAAAATTAGGATCTTGGCATTGTGTATCGCTTATTTTTAATTAGATTATTTTAATCAACCAGGGCACAAATTCTAATATTAAGAGCAAATTTTCATTACGTCGAATGTAACAAAGGTAAACAAAGTCGAGCTATCAGTGTCAATCGATTCTCCTGCTATTACACTATATACTGTCCGAATATAGGATCAAATCCCATTTTTAAATTTATTTACCAGTCAAATTACTTTTTGACGTAATCACCTTCCGATCAAAACAGTTTTCGATGTTACTTAAGTCACCCAATTTCTATGGAGATGCCGTTTGACTTAAGTAACAGTGCTGAGAAACCCGTGAAAAGTGTACGTTCGTCGTTTCGCTTTCTCATTATTAAAGTGAATAAATCGAACTGTTTGTTGCTAAGATGATTTCGGTGGTCCTAAAATGATGAATGGGATGCACGTAAGGAGACGTAATTGATAATTCTCCCGAATATCCTGGTAAATACACTTTGACTTAAGTAACAATAGGGGCCACCAAACGACGTATAATAACTTTTGACTCAAAAACCAGTATTTTTTAGCATGAAAGCTAGCGATTTGCATTTGTATGATTAAAACCCTGCTAAATATGTTAAACATTGCTATCACTATGAGATTATATGTGTTTACTTGGAAATAGGCATAACTTTTCGGTCATCAAAACAAAACTTTATTTTTCTCGGATTGGTGCGAATGTTACTTACGACATAATGAAAATTTGCTCTTGATATAAAGTTTTATCATTTGATTTATGTTTCTAACGGCGCCGGTGGTGTAGTGGTAAGCGTGATTACTTCTCACCCCAGCAGGCCTGGGTTCAATCCCAGTCGGCGCCGCCGGGATGTTCTGAGGCATAACATCTCTGATCACGCCTTCCTTCGGATGGGAAGTAAAGCCGTTGGTCCCCGGTTCATGAGTTGATGGGTCGATAGGTAGGGTCCAGGTGTGGGAGCTGCCTTCCTGGCACGTCGGTAGCATTGGTGCTCAGCACGGAAAACAAGATCGACGGAAAAAACAAACCAAAGGAAAAAAAAAAAGTAGAAGGGTTTGTGCCTAGGGGCACGAACGGAAGCTTGACGTAGGACCGCTCTAGTGGACGGAATAAATGTGAAGAGCATTTAGTTCTTTTAATTGATCAATTATCTATTATCTCAACTCTTTCCGTTTTTGAATTGCAGGCGTACCAAATTTGTAGTAATTTTTTTCAAAGAGAAAATTTTCTTTTTCCTTTATTTAACGTCGGTCTCTGTTCCGCAATCTAGTGCCAATCACCGACGGACATCGATTGTCATCCATTGACGACAATCGAATGTGCAGGAAGGCAGTTTACACACCTGCGTAGGATATCGCACCCATTCAACACACATAGGCCGGGACCAACGGCTTTACTTCCCTTCCGAAGGAAGACGTGACGAGAGATTTTTATGCCTCAGAAAAATCCCACCGACCTCGGCTGGGATTGAACCCAGACCCACCCCGATGGGGAGTGCAGTCACGCTTACCACTACACCACCGGCGCCGGCCAAAGAGAAAATTGATTAAGAGAATCAATCAAAATCACTTGCACCCCTGCTTCCAAGCTTGGTTACAAGATTACAACTCTGGAGAGCATTTTGTTTGGTCGTTGGGGGCTTGTGGTTCTGAATATGGACAAACAAGCACAGATTCTATTCCAACTCTTTACTGATGTAAGCTTGATGGCCCTGAAAAGGGCCGTTTCATTGAAGAGGACATCCATGGCCACTTACGCTTGGCGTGTTTAGTGTAGGTGACAGCATCACGGGCCTCATTTTCCAGGAACACCTTCAGCACACCTCGTAGATCAGACCGGAGATACGTTTGACACCACCCCGGCGAGCCAGACGACCGATGGCGATTATCTCGAAGAACTTTGCGATGACGCTTGGCGCCTCCTTTACCAGACCTTTTCCTCCTTTGCCACGACCAGTCAATTGTTGCTTGTTAGGTGTGAAGGAGTGGACTAGCAACCAGCTTCCTACTGCTGCTATTGCTGTTCACCACGCTTTCCGAAGCGAAAATGAGCTAATGCCATAGTTTTAGTTTAAATGATCTTTATTTTAGTTTAACTTGGACGATTACCATATAAATTTTTACTAAGTGATTTAATTGCTTTCTTCATCTTTAGGTATGGGCAAAATTCAAAATTTGTTTTACAGAATTAGTCCTAGACTTAGTACACGGTCGACCACCTTGGTGGGATTGGTTTGTTTTGTTTTTAGAATTTGAAGAGAAACTACTTAATACTACTATTTACAGCTTAAAACTAACCTACTTTACTATATACACTTAACCTACTATGTACAAATTGCTTATTAAAGCATGTTCAGAAAGATTGCATTTTTGAATAAATTTAGTTGTCATATCATCAATTTTGGAATCTACTTTGGGAATTTCTGCCTCTTGATGGAGGTCTGCTATTCTTGTGTCGAATGGACGATCTAGGATCATCCTCAACACTCTATTCTGTGCAACCTGGATTTTGTTCCTGTGGGTCTGAGCGCACGATTCCCACACCGGGGCGGCATAGAAGATCGCGGGGGCTATGATCTGTTTGTAAACAGCCAGTTTGTTTTGCCTTGAGAGGCGGGATCTGCGGCAAATGAGCGGATACAAACACCTAACCAAGGCGGAGCACTTAACTAGGGTTTTCTCTATGTGCGAGCGGAACAGGAGCTTCTCATCGAACAACATCCCGAGATAAGTAACATCAGTGGACCACTCGACCCTTGTACCATCCATTATTACGGTACAGGAGGGAGACGGTTTAAGTTTTAATGATTGTCTGTGAAGGAACATGATCGCTTGGGTTTTCGAAGCGTTGATTTTGATTTTCCACGTGGTGGCATAATCAGTAAAGGTGTCAAGGCATCGTTGGAGCTTGTTCGTAATTTCACGAGGCATCCTACCCTTGACGGCTATCGCGGTGTCATCTGCAAACAGAAAGAACACGCAACCGTCTCCTAGAGGAGGGATGTCCGACGTGTAGATGCTGTAAAGCAGTGGTCCCAGCAGACTCCCTTGCGGAACACCTGCTGGGATCGGAAATTGTCCCGAAAGGGAACTATTCAACGACACCCTGAACGACCTTTGCTGGAGATAGTTACGGGTGATTTTCACAAGGTATGGTGGAAAGTTGGAGTTACAAAGCTTGTATATAAGTCCGTCGTGCCAGACATTGTCAAACGCCTTTTTGACGTCTAACAAGGCCATGGCTGTGGACTTGGATACAGCTTTGTTACTCCGGATGTTATTCATCACCCGCACTAGCTGATGATTGGTGGAATGCCCCTTACGGAACCCGAACTGTTCCGGAAGAAGAATGTCATGTTCCTCCACAAACTTGTTTAGTCGGCTGAGGATCAATTTTTCGAACAGCTTGCTCAGCGCTGAGAGCAGGCTAATCGGTCTGTAGCTTGACGGTAGTGAAGGGTCTTTCCCAGGTTTGCGGATCGGGATGATTTTTGCCACCTTCCAGATGCTTGGAAAGTAGTGCAGCTCCAAGCATCTGTTGAGGATGGCAGCCAGCAGCGAGGAGCTAATGCCATACAGCAGCGCTCTTTTATATCTTTCCAGGTTAAAGCAGAATGATGTGCAACCAAGTGGTATAAAAGCTACAAAGACTCCTCCCATTATGAGTAGTTTACTATCAAGTAGCGACACTGGCTCTTTTCTTTTTGCGGCGAATTATAACGCGCCAAATTTGAGTTTAGTTCACACATAATCGCAAAAAGTGCAGGAACTCAGCGATGAGTAAATTTGTCTCATGGTTTCCTGTGGAAAACCTAAAAAATCTGCCAGAAAATGAGGAAATTGACGAAAAATTTATTCAGTTTCGGAGTAGTACCAATAGACTGAGTGAATCCAATCTTTACTTTTCTCATATTCGGAAAGGTGTGGGAGCTGCTTCCCTGGCGTCGGTAGCATTGAAGCCCAGTACGGAAAACAAATCTTGCGTCACTTTTCAATAGGTCCTATCTACATAGATCTATTCTCTTCATCGACACTCTCTTTCATAAATAACTCGGGTTCACAAATGTTTCCTGCCGTCTTCGTCGAATTAGATGCTAGATTGTTGCTTCTTTCATCGAAAATATCCGGCCGTGGCGATTCAAAGTTGACCAAGGTTGATCAAAATAATTTGTACCCCTGCTACCAGTTTCATTACATGAGCATTTTGTGTGGTCAGGAACACTTTCAGCACACCTCGTAAATCAGACCGGAGATACGTTAGACACCGCCACGGCGAGCCAGACGGCTTTTGGTTCTGAATATGGCGATAAGTGTGCAAAATATTACGCAATTCCATCCTCCCTATTCGCACGCGCCCGAGGATCGGAGGCAAACGCCACTTCGACTTGTTTCGTCTACTAACTACTCTCTGACGACTGTGCTGGGGAAGCAGCATATGCATGCAGGTAATTGGTGGATTTGTTAGTTAATTCGACGCTTTTGGACAATGCTGGACATTTACTAGTTTTTCAATAGTTTCTGGTTGAAAATCAACATTCGGAAGCATTGTTATCGATGCGTAACCATATTTCTGATCAATTGGTGATAAAATTATTGAAATTGGACCAGGGGCAGCTGAGTTATTAACGTTCAAAATCTTTCTTATTTGTTATATCTTCCATTTTCGGTTTTCACAAAGTGTCCCTGCATATAAAAATCAAAGACGTAGTCCTACGTCAAAAAAACTCCTCCCGTTCAGATTAAAGCAGAATGATGTGCAACCAAGTGGTACTCGATTATGAGGACTGGGTTTGGGAAGAACGTTTATTTCATGAAAACAGTGATAACATGACAACTATTTATTTGTACATTGGACAATGCTTGACATTCCCAATTTTTTAATACTTTCAAGTTGAAAATAATAATTCAAAAGAAAAGATATAGATGCGTAGGAAGATTTCTGATCGATTGGTGATAAAATTATTGGAATTGGTCCAGAAGCAGCTGAGGTATTAATGTTCAAAATCTTTCATAATTTGTTTCATGTTCCATTTTCAGTTTTCACAAAGTGTACCCCCAGTATAGAAATGAAAGACGTAGTCCTACGTCAAAAGGACACCACTCGTTGATACATCCTGGCTACTACCCAACCGATGCTGTGCAGCAACCGTCTACATCGCGCATAGCAGCATACTCATCGAAACCCACTGATAACCCAAGTAACAATTCAGTAACCATTTAGCATCCACTCTGATTTATGATGGTTTTATAACGGCAATGAACAATCCATTTAGTTTAAATATAGCATTTTAAAGTGTAAAACATTCCTGCTTAGTATTTCAGCTTTTTGCTGTTTTAAAAACCTTTCATAGTCTGGCAAGAAAGTGCCTTCTTTTAAAAATAAATTTAAAACAGTTATCAATCCCTCTTTAAAGCTGTTCTGTAATTCAAGCATAAACGTCATTAGCAATTGTTTATTAATGTCATGATAAAATACTTTATAAACGTGTTCTATCATTATTAAAGCAACCATAAAACAATTTGATTTTGCATTAGAGAAAAAAGCATTTATTGTTGCTTTTAAGCCTTTTTAAAATGCATCATTAACTCCCCAATTACTTTGTCTATAAATTGAGCTTAAAAGATAATTCCTCATAGTTAATAAATGCCAAATTAATGACAAGGAAATCTCAAAGGATAGACGAAGTAGGATGAAAAAATCAAGTCAATTTCAGATAAATTTACTTCTTTAGAAGAACCAGCACACCACCAACGACTGACCATCTGTCGGACAAGAGTAAAGTGGCCCTCGAACTCATAAAACATTGTCTAATGTTGAAAAACATACCAGCCTTCTCCAGATCTTGCGATGACAATCGAAATAACAACCGACAGCAAACCACTGAATCTGTTCGTTAGCGTAGATCAGCTGGTTTCCGATCCAACGCAGCGATTTTATTCGGCGAAAGACTCTTCGAAAATTTGATTCAACCGTACATCTCTGCATCATTGGATGGTGCACTTCTGTAACCATCCGGAAGAAGGGGATCTTTTTCGGGAACGATTGCGCTTCCAGCTGTTCGAAAAGCTAGTAACTGCTCCCAATCCATCGGGAGAAAACCGTCTGGAAGAATCCTGGATCTCACAGCGCAACTATCGAAAGATAAACAAACTTTGACGTTTAACTTTTTGCAGGCAACTTTGCCTCCATAAATGCTGCCATAAATCTGAACGGGTTAGGATCAAGCAAAATGGCTTTAGATAAATACAATTCAGCCTGCAAGTTTTCTTCATAAAAGCCCTTTTAAAACCTTATGAATTTGTTAAGGAATTCTTGAAAGCAAAACAACTTTTTCACAAATGACCCATGAAAATCAACTTTTATGCCACCGCCATGTTACAATTAGTTTGCTTGTTTTTTACAATCTTCGATCAACATTTCCTTAGATATAACTATATTTTGGTAAATTTAGCAATGAGCAAACATTTAAATGCGAAAATAATAAAAAAAAATCGCGGCCAAGCTCGATCTGAAGAATATATTTTTTTTTACAATTTTAAATAATTGATCAAATCGACGTTTTACGAGGGTGGACTTAATTTTTTCGATGTTTTCACGTACATTTCACATAAAATTTGATTTGGCACTTAAAACTAGGCCACTTAATGAGAACTATTGTAATTAATTTGGATATTCAACAAGATTTTTGTATCATCAGTTTCTATTTTAATTATTTTGAAAAGATCGGATTCATAAATCCTTTTCTATCTTGATTAATGCTTTCCTAGCATGCGGCTAGGGGAAACGGCTCGGGTAGGGTTTTTATTGTTGCTAAATAGCTTTTATTGTAGCTTTCAAATGGTTCTCAACGCGTTCGTCATACAACCTTTTGCAGTAAATCAATCTTGAAGAGCTTCGGGAATACACCCTTCAGAACCTTCTGCAGGGTGGGCCAACTAGACATATTCTAGTCTAAATAAGGTTATGGTGGATGCATTAATGACAAAATAGCCTTGACCAGGGTTTTATGAATGTTGTTTTATAGTTGCTTTGTAGTATTTCATAAAACTTAAAATGTTACTTGGGAGGTGTGATACAGCAGTGTAAAACCAACGAACATCAACATCCACGTATGCTGTCACTGCTCAGTCAAGCAATACATCACACCCATCAAATGCGAATGTTCTGCTGTGGACTGTCGTGTTATTTGTTTACGACTCTTATGGAAAGTCGCTCCTCGCTCGAGCATTGTTGGATAATGGCTCACAATCCAATGTTATCAGCGAAAGGTTGTGCCAACTTCTTCGTCTGCAGCGCAACAAAATCAACATTCCTGTTTTTGGTGTGGGTGAATCGTCCTCCAAAGTCAAGCACTCCGTCAGAACCGCCATCGGATCAAGAAAGTACGACTTCGAAATTAGTCTCGATTGCCTCGTCAGTTGTGTCCACCTCTGGTGAGGGTTGGGATGCCCCGCAGAATCTGTTTTTGGCCGACCCGAGCTTCAACAAGACTAGTGCCATTGATATGCTGCTCTGAGCCCAGCACTTCTTTACTTTCGTAAACCCAGGTACCCGTATCGAAAAGGCAAAAAAAAATCCCGTCCTCATCGACAGCATCTTTGGTTGGATCGTCACCGCCATGGACGAGAAATGCCATTCTTTTCTATTAAAGTATCTGTCGCTAGGCCGTATGAAGCATGTCCCTCCAAGCGAGATCAAGCCACCCCAGTCTCACTACTTACCTCATCATGCCGTTCTGAAAGAGGCCAGCACGATCACAAAAGTCATACATAAATCCAGCAATCGACTAAATTTTCAATATCAACCAAAAATATCCATTAGTAACGTCCCAATAACGGGTTCATCTAGATAAAATTGATAAATAGCAGATTTTTAGCGATGGGCCCAATCTTAGATCCATAGGCCAACATTAGAGACATTTCCCTTATTCGACGGATCCGCCAAAACATCCACACATCCACAGTCCAGCTACGATTCATTTCCACTCCGATTCTCACAAGTGGACCACTTGGTCTTGCAGCACCGGTCATCATACGGGAAAAAATGCTACTGCAGGAGCTCTGTCTGCAACCCTGCGGATGGGATGAAGAAGTAAGTGACACTATACGAGCAAAATAGAACACCTACTGCACCGTGCTACCCAAAATGTTGTCTTTCTGAGTCAGCCGATAGGGTTTTGATCGAATTCCCGTCCTACTAAGCATATCCCGCACTTTATCTCTCTTTTTTTGAAAGGGTTTGAACAAAACATGGAATGTTTTCATCAAAGATAACTTCTAAATTTATTCACTTTTCCGTACGTACTGTTGGATTTGATAAAGAGACATACAATGTTGAGACTGCTTCTTGAATCTAAATTCGTCCTACGAGTTTCAATTCCGTCCTAACGCATTGAAACGCCATAAGATTTTCTTCGTCCTACGGATGATGGTAGAAAAAGTGGATTCGCTAGGAGCGCTTCTTTTGTTTTGAGAACAATGAGTGTAAATATTCATACAATGCGCTGTAATAGCAACAATCAATACGAAACTAACGATTTTAAATTGGCTCACTACTCGACTAGCCTATTGGTCCCAAGCAAACGATTAACGTATCCCATTCTAGTCAAAATTCTAGTACTACACAATGTTTGTTTTGATTTACTATGAAAGTTTGACAGGTAAAATGATGGGTTGGTGGATTTTCCTATGTTTCGAGGGGTGAATCGATTAGCTTGGGACCGAAGATAGTACCAGAGCTGAGTCAAAAAGTTGAGCACGTTTCTTCGGGACCTACTTGTCTTAGAGTTACCTCTATGGTAATAGGCTTTATGTTGTGGCTTATGAACTAACGGATCGGATCAAATGTATTATTGTTTTGTGCATGGTGAAATCATTGATATTATTGATGATTTCTTCTCGATAGAACGGAAATGGGTGATTACGACGAAGTAGCGCTCTTCCCTACGCATTCTTGCCAAACTCCACTGTATAGTAACACACTTTCGCGAATGCATCTCAGCAAGCTTACGGCGCTTGCATTTATGCCCGATCCATTGAATGGCTACGTTCACCACCGCACACCTGGAACACTTTCGTCGTGAATCGGGTATCTGAAGTCCAAATTACTACTCCGGGATCACGTTGGCATCACGTCGCTGGCAAGCAGAATCCAGAGGATCTCGTCTCGAGGGGGATGAAAGTTGATGATTTCCTCGGCAGCATCATGGAACAGTGTGTATTGAGCGCAGTGGCACATGGCATGTTCGTCGGAGTAATGTACTTGGCAGACCTCGCATATCTTTAGAAAAGGGTCGGTGTCAGAGAAACTATGCGAAATGCGGGTGTGTCCCGTTCTCAATCTTGAGAGTTTCACCTATATTCAATGGTTCTTAGGATCCTCCTATCGGACGATATCTCTTGTAACCTTCCGAATGAATGGTTCTCTAGCGTCATTTCAGACGGACACCCACGAGTCGTTGAATGTTTTGTGGACCCATTTTTTTAGGTCTTGTATCAGCTGATCTTGTATCGGTGTATGCCGTGGCCTGTCGGTTCGAGGCCACCAGGTGGTCGGCCTCAACATTGCCACGTACCCCGCAATGACCCGGGATCCAAACAACGGTAGTGCCGGGTGGGGCATACCTTTGGATGCCTTGGATCCACGAGTGTTTGGAGATGTCTGGATGAAGGTTGCTGCAGCAATAAAGATCGCAGCCGAGAAGATGGAGAATTGGATCAGAAGCTAATAGGAAACTTCCAAACAGCAAAGCAAAAAACACTGATCAACCAATATATTTAATTTTCGCAGAGATCTTCTTCTTGTATGGCTTTATTAAGTCCCAACTGGAACTATACGCCGGGTCTCAACTCAGTGTTTTTTACAACTTCCACAATTTTTGATTAAGAGCTTTCTGAGCCTGTACCATTTTTGCATTATCATAATTATGTGGCAAGTACTCACTAACTCACTCATGTATCCTGCACACCCCAACGTGAAAGGTTAACATCCTGGGTGGCTGCTGGGTTTTGCCTTGACCTGTGCGCATTTCAGATTCCTGTTGATTTTTATTACATCCTTGTGTAGGCTCCACCGGCATGAACTCTTGGGTCTGCTTCTAGTGCAATGTCCTGCCATATCCCAATCCAGTGCTTGCTTGTAGATTCCGTTTCCACCCCTTCGAATTTCTGTTGATATAGGCTTCAGATTACTTTGACGATGGAGTTCAGCATTTGAGATCCAATTGTGAGGCCAACAAACTCGAATTACCACAGGCATCGATAGATGAACCCGACCAATTTAGCGTAACAAAGTATATCTCAATTATATTAATATCTGTTATAAGTAACAGGCGTTGTTCTTATTTTGTTTATGCAATTGGAACTGAAGAAGGACCAAAAAAATAGAAGTCTTTGGAAACATAATTACAACACAATTAGTTACAATTAATATGATTATTTAATATTATTATTATTCTTTTAATATAATCAATAAAATAACGTAAAGCATAGAGTAGTCTTACAAGAACAGCTACAAATTCATGAGTGTGTGAGTGATGAATGTAAACATAATTAATCTTCTATATCCTATACATATAAAAATGAATTTCTGTCTGTCTGACCCTTATACACTCGGAAACTACTGAACCGATCGGCGTGAAAATGTGTATGCAGGAGTTTTTGGGGCAAGGAAAGGATCTTACTATGGTTAGAGGCCCCTCCCCCTCTTTAAAGTTGTGCTCCCATACAAATGAAACAGACATTTCTGCATAACTCGAGAAATAATCAAGCAATTGGAATCAAATTTGGCATGTGGAGGTCATAGGGGGTAACCCCTTAGATAAGAGGGGGGGAGCACTACGTAAAATATAGCATGCTTTTTTTAATTGGAGCATAAACTCAAGCCAATTTTGAATCCCGAGCAAGGCCTGACACACTCAGCTAGTCCTGAATAACATGAAACTGAACTGTCAGTACAACTGTGCACTGTCAACAACTATGTCCGATGCAAACAATATTTTTATTTTGTGTTCGTCCCCCCCTCAGTGGCAAAAAATATGCCATACAAAAATTTGTGATTTTATTAGATTACAAAAATGTTATGGTTATGATTTTTTATTTTATCAATTAAAACATTTTTTTTAATTTCGTCCCATGTCATTTATCTAAACTAGCCAAAGCAAGCATAAGATTACCTCGACTATCAACAACGCAGTACCAGCTAATAGAAACACTGAGAACTCGCTGAATCCTGCTGCCACAGATTTTTTTTCAAACAGCTGGAGAACCAGCAACCCGGGACCAGTAATCCAAAGTACACTCAAAAGGAAGGAAAGGCTCAGTTGATACGCTCGGAAGGACAGACGACAGGGAACTCACTGAGGTTCAACAATTTCAGACCAGCCAACATAATCACGACGAACTCAACAACTATTGCAAAAGTTTCCGTCAGCCTCAGATAGATGTACAATTCGATACCAGTCAACATCAGATTGGCCAGTCAACATCAGATTGGTAATGTTGTCATGGACATTTTGCTAGATTGGACCGAATTCGACGCCGATAACAACAACGACACCGTGTCATACGAAGCACCGAAAAAAGCTGGAAAAACCTACTCCCGCGTGCAAAGTGGATGTCAAAATGCGACAAAACACCGGCTGGATCCTATTCCTCAACAGATTGCTCTGGTGAACTCAAATGGTAAGTAAACTCGAGGGGAGTGACTCTATCTACGAAGCAGGAAAGATTTTGTTTTGCTGTGATTAGCTGCGCGCACTCTAAGTAGATAAAAGGAAAATTGATGACGATTCTGAAGATTTCCTTCAAAACTATTATGCACGATGCAAGTAGAAACATTTTCGTAGATTTATTCGCTGCAGTGTGAGATTTTTCAAGCATCTAGAATTGATATTTAGATGTGACGCTCCCCTCGAGTAAACTAGGATTAAGTACCCGATACTTGGTCCACAGACAGACAAGCATAACACATTGAATTTCTCAATGTAAAACATCGTCGCTAAAGCATTACCGCCATCTGTTGAGTACACTTTGGTCGGTAGTACGCAGAACAGATGGCGGTAGTGTGTAAACTCCAAACGCAAGAAAATTGACTATGCACGCCACAGGTGGCAGTACTACCAACTAGGATACTTTTAAATTTATCGATAAATGCTTATTCGATGCACAGCTTGCGAGTGTTATGTCTGTTTGTCTGTGCCTTTCAAAAACAACCCGCTACTCGTCTTTCTTTTGTGTGTGATCAACAAGGAAAAATCGATGAACTGACCAAGTGCAATGAGGAACAAGCTGCGCAAATTGAAAAGTGGAATTTAAAAGGTGAAGAAACCAGTCAACGTTGTCTCAGGTTGACCGACGCACTCAATGCCAAAATCCTCGAAGGATTTGTTACCAAAGAGAAATTGAAGAAATTTTCCGAAGCTGGTAAAAATAGTGACTACATTGATCTATGGCCATCGGGATTTGGTAACAGATCGGTAACAGGACAATCATCGAACAACCCACGTGGACGAAACGGAACTGAAGGTACTGGATTGTCTGATCAAAGCGTAGCAGCTACGCCAAAGATACCCTTAGAGTCAAATAAAGTGTCCTGCATTCAAGGTGATTATGGAGTTTAAAAATGCTTTTTGACGTAGGACCTACGTCTTTGATTTCTATATGGGGGTACACTTTGTAAAAACCGAAAATGGAACATGTAACAAATTAAGAAAGATTTTGAACGTTAATAACTCAGCTGCCCCTGGTCCAATTTCAATAATTTTATCACCAATCGATCAGAAATATGGCTACGCATCGATAAAAATGCTTACAAATGTTGATTTTCTACAAGAAACTATTGAAAACTGGTAAATGTCCAGCATTGTCCAAAAGCGTCGAATTAACTAACAAATCCACCAATTACCTACATGCATATGCTGCTTTCCCAGCACAGTCGTCAGAGAGTAGTAAGTAGACGAAACAAGTCGAAGTGGCATTCGCCTCCGATCCTCGGGCGCGTGCAAATAGGGAGGATGGAATTGCGTCACATTTTGCACACTCATCGCCATATTCAGAACCACACGCTCCCAACGACCACACAAAATGCCCTCCAGAGTTGTAATCTTGTAACCAAACTTGGAAACAGGGGATACACTCAAAAAATATATCACATATATGTAATGCATGAAATCCATGTGAATTTCACATAGCTTTCCAAAAAAACTTGACGATAACCTAAAGAAATCGTTTATGGACTTTGTCGTTTGTATTTTGATGACACTCTGTAACATTTGGTGGGGGAGGGAGGATTAACATTTGAAGTCCCTCCAATTTTGCATATTCTGCATAAAAAATACGTAAAAATACCCTCCCTTTTAACATATTCTGCAAGAAAATACTATTTATCAAAAATTTCTTAAAAAAACTGAACGACAATGAATGTCCAGTCCATGGCCAGGACTGTCTACTCTTGGCGTGTTCAGTGACGGCATCACGGATCACATTTTCACGGCACACCTTCAGCACACCTCGGGTTTCCTCGTACATTTGCCTCGGGTTTCCTCGTTGTTTGCCGTTTAACGGGTACATCGCAACTAATGCGAACGCGCAGTTAGCTACCTGTAATATAGACAACCAGCTCTGTCGGTACCATATTTTCTCACTTCTCATTGGTTACTGTGTATAGCAAATAGGAATTGATTGTCTATATACCAGGTAGCAAACTGCGCCTTCGCATAAGCTGCGATTCACCCGTTCAACGGTAAACAACCAAGAGGCATGTCTGGCAAGGGTGGCAAAGGAATTGGTGAAGAAGTCACCAAGTGTCATCGTGTGATAACATCCAGGGCCTACCATTCGTCATCTGGCTCGACGTGGTGCTGCCGAGCTCATCTCCAGTCTGATGTACGATGAAACCCGAGGTGTGCCGTGAAAATGTGATCTGTGATGCCGTCACTGAATACGCACACGTCATCATCATCTTCCAAAGGCTTTAAGCATCTACTACCCTTCTCAGGGCCACCAACATTTTCCAAAAGAGTTAATTTTTTGAACATGTCCCAACTAAAATTCATATCAAAAGGTTCTTTTCAGGGCAATCATAGTCATACTAAGTATAAACAGAGAGAACCCCGCTAAAATTCCTTTTCCTACACAAAACACAATCTCCTGCTGCAGTTAACAAAAATCTTTATTATATCATACCACGTCACGTCACATACTACGTCATCATTGGGCTGTCCCTTGTAGTTTTTAAATTAGAATTGAACCTTACGTTTATATCTAAAAGCGAAGGTAATCGCACTTTCCAGTTTTATTCCTTTAGACTACTGTTTGGTTTTGTGTTAAATTTTAACCAAAAATAATAAAATAAATAAATGCAGATTGCGATGCGAACAAAATGTTGATTTATTGAAAAATATAGTTGATAAAATTTGATATTATAGAGTAATAACACATTCAGTAATAATTTTGTTCTTCATTATAACAGGATTTGTTATAATCCTGTTACCCTATATCTTTGATGAAACACGATAAGTTACAATTTTGTTAAATATATAACAAATTTAGTTACATTCTTGTTAAACCTAGGGAGAGTTTTGATATATTTTTTTTTTGTTATTTTAACTACTAACGGTACAGGCTTTGTAGCAACTGGTGTTATGACAAATCAATATATCATAATAACACATTCTACAATAAACCTGTTACGTCCTGCTGGTCGGGAAGACATGCAGCTTTTTAGTGTTCTCCGCTGATACACATGGCGTATAACAACACCGATTTCACGTTTGAATTGAAAATTCGAATTTTGGTGCTAAGATATTGGAAACTTTGACTTTCTTCACAGCTTGCTCCACTACCGTTAAATCCGTAAAGAGTTGTCCGTGTTGACATTCAATGATTTGGTCTTGTTGATGGTGAAACCCGCCACAGAGAAGCGTTCTGGAAGTGGCAAGTACAATCATACTCTATGCCCAGTAGACCTGTGCGCCGCCGCGCCACGCCGCCACCGCCGACGATTTTCATACGCCGCCGCCGCCGATGAAATTAGGCCGGCGCGCCGCCGAAGTAAAATCTTCCACGCCGCCGAATACATTTATGTCACGCCGATGAAAAATTCGTAGCACCTTTTAGGTAAAATGCATCTTGAACGCGTTGAAATTAGCGTGTAGTGCACCGATTGTCATTTAGTTTTTTTACATTTGTTCGCACTTTCTCGATCGAGCACACAATAATGAATCATTCAGGTCGGATTTACATAAAGGTGAATAAGTGAATATAGGGTGTCCCAGAATGTCTAAGCACGACTTTCGAACACCGCTGCTTGTTTTATATGCCGTTTAAACAGCTGATAGAATCATTGTTTACATTTCGACCAACAGTTTCGCATATCGCAAGTTGCGGTTCTTTACATTTCCGTGACAATGCGAAGCATTTCTCTGGAAAAGCGCAAACAGATCGTGCACAAATGGTGTACTATACCCATTTTCTTTTAAATATCATTATTAAGGAGACTTTCAGCCCAATCTCCAACATTGCTCTGAGTAAATTAGCGAAATTGGAAGGTGTTAGCATCGGAGCCGTTCGAAACGCGATTCGGAAGTATGGTGATGAAGCAACTTTCCAGGACAAGCAAAAATCTGGAGGTAAACGGAATCCTGTTGACCAAAATCTGAACCGGAAAATCGTGCAAGCTTTCACTCGCAAGAAAAGGGCTTCGGTTCGAGACGTGGCTAGAAAAGTGGGATCCTCGAAAAGTAACGTCCAGCCGGTCAAGGCAAGAATGGGTCTAAAGACGTTTCAGAAGCAGAAGAAGCCAAAGCGAAGGTGGCTTCTCAAAACTATTATCGATAGTTATCGGTAGGCCGTCTGAAGAAGGCTTTCCCGATACTTGAAACCTTTATGAGCGGAGGGGGTAACTGTCCGTCAGTTCTTCTGCTTTAAACGTGTCGAAATCAGTACGAATATTTTTCAAGATTACTAAAAATCTGTGATTCTCGGTAGGAAAAGTGAAAAATCGGTGCTTTTTAACCTTTTGTCTGTGAATCGGTAGGCATATCGAAAATCGATAGGACTACCGATAAATCGATAGGTCTGGCCACCCTGCTCGGAAGTTATAGAGATTTTTGACGTTTATTCTGCGCACACTACTACACCATTTAAATCGAACGAGTACGAGCAAGAGGGACAGATTAGTGGGAAAACAAACCGTTCATTCATCCATGTATGCTAGATTGAGAAAGACTATTAAACGTCAAAAAGGTTTATACGACCAGTTGCTGTGCGGAAAATCGGTGTTCGAGATTATGGACGTTGAATCATACGTTAAATTTGATTACAAAACTCTTCCTAGTGATCAGTACTAAGTCGTTTGTGATGGCCGAAGTGATGACGACGCGGATAAGTCGATTTTTTTTCCGAAAAAATCGGTAAAAATGCTATTTGGTGAGTGTGGTATTCTTTCCAAACCGTTGGTGACAACGGAGACAATGACAACCGATGTTTAAGTGCGTGAGTGTTCAAACAAGCGTCTGTTACCCATGATCCGCAAACACGACGCCTCAGTACTGTTTTGGCCGGATTTGGCATCGGTTCATTACTCCAAGGACACGATAGCCTGGTATAAAGCCAACAAAGTCCAATTCGTACCCAAGGAGATGAATCCACCAAACTGTCCGCAGGCCAGGCCAATCGAAACTTGTTGGGTTCTGACCCAAGCATATTTGCGGACACATGTAAAGATAGCGGATTCCTTTACAAAGTTTGTGAAAAACTGGGAAAAAGTATCCAAACTTGTTGGACTGAAGCTACGTTTTACTGTAAAAGAATACTATAGAGAACATGAAAACGAAATAAAAATCGTATTTGCTGTAAACAAAGTTACGTCATCGTTTTTTTTTTTCAAATCGTGCTAAGACATTCTGCAACACTCTATATTACTAACAGCACGTTGATATTTGAGCTTTTTTAATCTCTTACAGGTCCAAGTTGTGCTTCAAATACATAAACCAAAAGTTGTATGGCTACAATGCGTGTACATTAGGGTGCTTCATTCTGAAAAAAGTGATGAATTTCTGATGGGCCACCCTCCAGTTCGATTCATAGCCCCAAAATATGAACCTGTGCAAAAATTGGTAAAGATTGATGAAGGTTTAGAGGTCGCGCCAATGATTTGAAATTTGTATGGGAATTACTATGGAAGAATTTAAAAAATCGCTTATATCGCTATAACTTTGCTTCTACTTGTCCAAATGTCGAAAAAATTTAGTATGTTATTGCTATGGCAATAAACAAAAAGCCTACAGTTGCTACGCTCAGTTTTGCAGCGTATCAAGAATTATAAAAATGTGAAAAAATGGCAAAATAGGGTAAATTGACAGATGAATATGTACAAGGCAACAACGCCAATTTCATCGCAACAACAACAGGCTTGTTGATCATTGTCATGACAACCACATATTTTTTTTTTTTCAACGTTTGGACAACTACAACCAAAGTTAGAGCAATGTAAACGAAAATCAATAATTTCCCATACTAATTCACCAAAATCTCCATACAAAATCCAAATCATTGGCGCGACCTCTAAACCTTCATCAATCTTTACCATTTTTTGCACAGGTTCATATTTTGGGGCTATGAATCGAACTGGAGGGTGGCCTATCAAAAATTCATCACTTTTTTCAAAATGAAACACCCTAGTGTACATTCAAATATGTATCAGAGTAGTACAAGCATATCATTTATCGCTATTCACATATTAAAAACATGTCATGCTCAATAAATGAAAGAATTCATAGGATCCATTAAAATGTTACGTAATGCAACAGATTGCTTTTAAATATTATCCAACCCTACATAACGTACTTTTCTTATACTTAATAGAAGGGTTGTAACACTTTGCAATACGACTTCACCAACAAGCACTTGAAATATTTTCCTAAACAAATTCCGCATGTACGGCCAATGATAACGACTCAAAATTGAGTAAGTAAAGTAAAACCACTCCGTGCATTATTTGAACTTTTGTGGTACCCCTATTTGCTGTTTGTATCATGCAAATCGACCACTATTTAACAAGTAGACAGCTATTTGCCTGGACACATCTTTTCCCAGTCCATTATGATATGGTTTATAGAACCAACTACATTTCCATGATTTGCAGACTAAATATCACTGGGTTGTAAGCTAATACTTCCAAGAAATTTGGATATATGCTTGTGTAATGCACCACAACTGCAGAACAGATGTTCCGAGGTTTCACGTTCCAAATTACAGAAACGACAGATATTACTCTGAACCCGACCAATGTTCTTAATGTGATATCTACTAGGACAGTGCCTAGTTACTAGGCCAGTGTATATACTAAGAGCTCCTTTAGTGAGCTCTAAGAGCTTTTTGGTGTATGTTATATTAGGAGTTATAAATCTTTTCGACTGGTTGCAGTTTGTGCATGTGCAATTGACCATCACCCTTTGCTCTTCCCAGCATTTGAGTTCCATTTTTACCGTACAGTATGTTATACCACAGTATTGTTCGCTTGAAACACCTTTGGCAAATGTCCCATCGCAACTGAAATATTTGTCCCGGGGCCAAAGATTCCTGCATCTGTTCGTATTCCAATTTTTGAGCCATCTGTGAAAAATATGATTGAGCCTTGACGAACAACTACTCAGTGACAAGTGTGCTGCTAGGGTTCTAATGATTTTGATGGGGTGCTACGCACCGCACCCGTTATTGCAATTGCATGCTAGACGTTGAAGTTTTTCTAGTTTCCTCTGAGCAGTAGCCTCTTTTGATTTTGGTCACCACACTAACGAAGCATGAGAGTTCAGGTTACTCAAATTCGCGAAATCGTAGGTCACTCATAGATTGAGTAAATTTTCCGACACTTTTCCGAGGAAAACTTCTCGAATATTAGGAAAACTGATTGTGGTTTTAATCTGTGTTCTAGTACACTTCTAACCTGTGTAATTTTTTTAATTTTTCCCATATTCGAGAAGTTTTCCCCGGGAAAGTGTCGGAAAATTTACTCAAACTATGAGTGACCTACGTTTTAGCGATTTTCAGTAATCTGAAATCAAATATGGGTAGCATTTTTTATCCATGTGCGATTGCTTTGGAAAGTAATTTTTTTTTAAATCAGTTGGAATTAACTCACGCCGACATACGCCGCCACGCCGCCGCCGCCGAAAGCAAACGGCGTGACGCCGCCACGCCGCCGCCGCCGGCAGAAAATAACATATCACGCCGCCGCCGAAAATATTTTGATCGGCGCACAGGTCTTATGCCCAGGGAATTCGAGGCATTTTTCAACGCGAAAAATTCCTCGACTTGACCGGGAATCAAACCCAGCCACCTCCAGCATGGTTTTGCTTTATAACTGCTTCTTTACCGACTGAGCTAAGGCCCCAGGAGATACAGGAGGTAAAAATTGAGTGCACCCTGTGCCTGCTGTTCATGCTGCTTATAATAATTATTAGATTTTGGACACCAGTGCCTCTACGCAATGAAATAAAAGATCCTTCCACACATACAGAAAGCATTGCTGTAGATATAAATCAAACCTACTTTCTCACCTATGCTTAAATTGGTTAAAGGAAGAGCAACATACAATCTACCCATGTATCCTCATAAAGCACAACCTTCAAGTCCATCTTGACCGCTCGAAAGTCTCGGTTTTGGTTTGGGCCATGCGTCGTCGTCGTCGTCGTTCCGAACACATCCCATAATCGCTCTCGTTCAATCTAATCCTTCGGGGAATATCATGTGCTGTTTCTGAGCATCCCCACAGCAAAATTTGCCTCGTCTTCCGACTCTGACCTGTTCTTATACCTACCCACCGTATCAGCAGTTCACGTGATACGATGGCGCAAAACGCACCCTTCAAACAAAATCGCGAATTGCTAGCGTAGGGAAGCTAAAATTAAGGGAAAAAATAAGGTTCATCATAATGTTTTCTACAACATCAACATTTTTCATCATTTTACAAATGCTTTTCGATTATATTCCAAAATGATACCAGGGTAAAACGCCTGATTCATGGTCCAATATGTACCACAACATTTGAATAAGACGCAAAACAACAATGGACAAGATTGGGGTTAAAATGCTTCGCTTGAAAGAGCAAAACCATACCCGAGCAAAGCCTTTTAACAAAATGAAAGCTAATCGACTTATATGTTATTTACATGTTGAAAATTTAATTTAATTAACCTGCCGTTGAACTAACGATTAGTATTTGTTTGCTTTGTTTCACACATTTTAGGGCATTCGAGACTTGTCCCGATGTGAATTGAACTCAAACCATTCAGCGTGATACTAACTACTCAAATCTTCAATCAAATTAATCTCATTGAAAGCAGAATTATTTTCTCTTTTGATTCAACAGTGTAAAATCATGCTCTCAGTTTTACTTTGTTAACCGTTAATGCATACAAAACTAGATCAACCATAATCAAAAAAATTGTATCATAACAACAAATTTTGATTTCAATTTAATCTTAAACTTTGCTGCTCTGCATACAGATAATGCAAAGACATGGAGGATTTCAATTGATTTACCTTTATTTTTTGTTAAAAATAAGGTCTGAATAGAGTGTAAAACTTCAGTGCAACATATCTTTCATTTATGCGACAATTTGTTCCATAATTTTGTTATATATGCTGTTTGAAGCTTCTCCTGTGGTTTGTAATTTTAATATCTGTGTTCTGGTTTGAACAGTATACAAATTTTTGAAGAATCGTTGAGCATGATTTATTGACCGGAAATTATTTATGAAACCTTCAGATGAAAATAAACGCAATCCGCTACTCAAGAAAAACTGCCTCAGTAAATTCTATCGTTGCTTTACTGCAAGCGTGCATTTTATCCCATGGGTGCATTTTGGCCTGTCCTTCCCTACCTTACCCCTCCCTTACCACGTTCGAGAGTTGCCGTTCTCCACCCACCGAAAGTGTTTATGTGACGCGTCTCGGAAAGAAAGCTCGCCGCGCTCGCTGCTGCAGCCGAACCCGGGCGACGGACAAGGGCTTGGATCTGCTCTGGTTGCTATACAGAGTCCTACCACCAACGCCACCGGGGGTTCAGGCAGAATCGCGATGCGAATGGAACCCGAGGGAAGGATCCACTTTGGGACTCTTCTGACGATGGCCTGGTATGTGTGTATGCGCCTGGGCTGCGCGGAAGGATATCTGCTTTTGCAGTTTGGGGTAGGGGGGGGATCAGGGTTGGAGAGGGCAACAACGCGATGCGATGGCGAATGAGAAGGAGAAAATATTTTATCATGGATTTTTGTTTCTCATTTCGGATCGAGGCCGCTGGCGTTTTAAGACATTGGCGTAGGATTTTTTCTCGGTGCTTTCCCTCCCGGTCGACTGGGCTGTCTCTCGCTCCGGTTCGGTACTCGGTATTTTTTCTGTCGTTCTTTTTTTTTTCATTAAATACCCCGCGGTTAAATTTTGCAAAAGCCTACCTACGTTCCAGCTTGGTATAAAACATTCTTTGCCAACCTGCCCGCGGGGATGCTCGTTCTCGTTTTGCTGGTGCAGAGTGAGTACCAACGGCAGCTTGCCTGGTGTGTACAACTCTTGGGTTCGGTTCTGTGTCGTTTTTGGTTTCCAGCAATCACACACAAGCACATCAGACCCAAGCAGCAGCAGCAACAACGACATTTCCAACCAACCGATCGGCCCAGCTCCGGCAAGGAAAAGTGGAGAAAAACTTTTCTGCTCCCATATCGTCATCGTCGTCGTCGTCGTCGTCGTCGTCGTCGTCATCGTTTTCGTGGGCACCGTCGCTGTCGTCGGTAACATCGGCAGTGCCGGTTTGTTGCCAAGGCGCAGATGGGTAGTTTCAGGATTTTGCGAAATAAAACAATAGCCCCCCTGTTCGGTGAATTTCCCGGTGTGGATTTCTTGCAACAAAGAGTGAAGTGAATCTAAAAATCAGTTTGTAATTTGAACGTTTATCGTTCCGTCAAGCTGAAGATAAAGCCACGTGCGACATGTGGCTATCTTGCATACGGGTGGTGTGGGGTAAATTGGAGAAGGGATGTAAAACGGACAAAAGCTTGTTTTATCAGGAAAAACTTAGAGAGCATTGTTTCGAACATTCAGTCAATTTCTGAAACGGTCAAGTATAATAAAATAAACAAAACATGTGACGTCATCCTCAAAATGCTTTGTAGAATTATTTCTAAAAAGTCGAGCTTAAGAATTGGTCATGCATGAAAATAAAAGCCAAGTAGTTCATCTCACGACCACACATATAATGAACTGTCAAGTCAACTGATTCGCGTCTACGAAGCTTCTGTAACTATATAGGACAATCCTATAAGCAAACGTCACTGAATGCATGAAACATTGCGGTTTTGACCGTAGAGTACCACCGGTCTTATTAGTGTCTTGTAGATAGTCAACTTCGTGGTGCGTCATCCGGAGTCCAAAGTAGGTACGACTCCCTGCCATAATGCTTGTTTGGATTTCTCTGCTGGTCACAGTGAGCCCATGTCGATGTCATCGGCGAAGCCAAGAAGCTGGATGAACTTCCTGAAGATCGTGCCACTGGCGTCTATCCCAGCCCTTCTTATCACACCTTCTAACGCGATGTTACATAGCAGACACGAAAGTCCATCACCTTGCCGTAGCCCCCTTCGAGATTCAAAGGGACTTGAGAGTGTCCCCGATACTCGAACATCGCACATCACTCGATCCATTGTTGCCTTGACCGATCGCATCACTTACCACAGTAAATCCAGATCAAAAATAACCGGGGGGGTCACCACACTAACACAACTTTCCTTCCAATGACATCGTAGAGACGCAGAGGTAAACACGGTCTCTATAACAACAACGGTTGTCATAGTTATTATCCTTCCCCTTCCCAAAAGACCGTGTGGATGTGGTCGGTGCCAGTGCTGATGTATACATTTATTGAATTGGTGAGCTTGCACATTGAAGATGGAAATTCTAGTTCTCTGTTCTTGTTCTAGTCAGAAACGGAGTAGCAATCACGCTATCCACGGTCTACTTCTATCGAAATCCAAGATGGCAAACTAAGCTAAAACAGAATAGAATTAATGCATAGTATGTAAGTAAACATTGTAATAATCATTGTATGTAGTCTACACTGGCTTGACCAAATGGAAATAAAATAAAGGTTAACTCCGACTTTCCAAAATCTTTAGCATAATAGTTCATACTCTACGAGATGAACTAGCCATTGTGCTAAAAATCTCGATAGTGAAAATAAAAGTTCATAATCTAAGGTTTTGCAATTTCTTCATATTTTAATCTTAATTTAAATTTAATTTATGTGCAGTATCTCCCAAATATATCGATATCTCACAATAACATTTATAAGGTTTATCTTTTCATTAATTTACAGAATCTCAACACTGTATTTCCTCACATGGTATCCGATGAATTATGCAATCTTGATACTTGTTTGTTTATTAATTTATTTGATAAAGCTCAATCGAATTAACTTTACAGAGCCGAGGATTCTTATTCTCTATACAAAACATCGTAAAACTACAGTCAAAAGGTACAACACTAAAAACACTTTATCTTCCGCTGTCCAATAAGCCTCCTCCATCAGAACGGGATCCGCTTCCAGTGGTTTCATTGAATTGCAGTATCGCCAACCAGGGGCAGAGCGCTTTCATTGCAACAATGAACGCAAAACATGGTCATCACTCACACACTTATCACGAAATGGTTGCTTTCCAAAGTCGACGTCGCATGGACCGAAAGAACTGCTGACGAAGAACAATGAGAAGGACCACACAATGGTTGCTGCCGAGTAAGCAGACGATCGCGTGACACACATCGAGAGTGACCTGCTTCTGTCGACAGCCGAGTAAACACTGATCTTGATTTTTGTGTTAGGTTTGTTTTTTCATGGCTTTGAAAAAAAAAAGTATCTATGTCGGAATTCAAACCCTTCCGAAGGTGTCTGGCAATTTGGCCGAATGCCGTTTGGCCGAACGCCAATTTACCGAATTTCGTTCGGCCGAATAGGTCGTTTAGCCGAATGTTGTTTAACCGAATTCTTGAAAAGAGATTTCTAATTTTTGGACACTACTAGATTCCTAAATGTCAGCCCTGTGGACTTTTGTTTTACTTTCCAAAATTCTGGTTTTTTTGACATTATAAATATGGGATTTTTTGTTAAATTGTATATTGCATAAAACTTAAATTTTATATCGTCGATGGATTAATTATTATTTTAAATATAAGCTTTTAGTTATGTTATTGGTATTTTTCTAGCTACCCTTTTTTACATAAGCAGTTCTTTGGAGTTTTGATGATCTTATTATTTTTTGCACAGTAAACGCAGCAAGTTCTAAAATTTCATTAAAAAAATGTTTTAACAATTTTAATCAACCCGATTCGTACCTTCCTCAAAGTTGTCCTTGCTCGCTTTCTACTCTGTCGTACTATAACGGAACAATCAATTATATAGTTTCATCTCCTCATTTATCGTATGAAAATGAGCACTTTAAGTCTGTTGTTTGTAACTATAAATTTGAAGAGATTTTACCATGAGCAGTTCTCTGGAGTTTTGTTGTTCTAGTATTTTTTTGCACAGTAAACGCAGCTTGTCATAAAATTAAGACAAATCACAATTTAAAAAGTATTTCCTTCTTTCAAACATGCGCAGTTCTTTGGAGCTTTGTTGTTCGGCATTCGGTTGAACGGCATTGAGCCAAACGGCATTCGACCAAACGGTATTCGGTCAAACGGCATTCGGCCAAATGACCGAGAACTCTTTCGAATGTTCAAGAACCTATATCAAACAATCTTAGTTCAAAACCATCCAAATGTTCTAAGGTATGAATTCTCAAAAGAGTTTTGACTAGAACTCCAAATTAAATGTAGGAAGAGTTTCAAGGTGAGCAGAGTGTCATCAGAGTGTGTGAACCATCATACAATATTTTCTTGTGCCAATTGGGCAGTTATCTGAGGTGGCCCAGGAATCAAGAAATAAAGAAATAAAGTGCTTTCGGATGGACCATACACGAAAAATCTCCCAAACAGCAACAAACATCGACCTTCTGAATCGTCTGCTTGAATCATCTGACCTGTTAATTTCAACAATGAGACCACTTTCGAAACAAGCAAAGCTGCTTTTGTCCGAAGATGCTCAAACTCGTCTAGTTCCATCTACCGGTGCAACGATGTTGAAAGTGAAGTAAGCCACAGTGAAAGTGACGAGGAAATGGATAGCGATGAATTATTTTTTTCATTGATATTGTATGAAATGGTTGATGAAATATAACTATATTGAGATATAGGTTGTAATCATTTCAGGTAGTAATGTTAATGTTAGTTTGGTATAAAGCAGATCGGCAGAGAATAATAAAGAAGATTAAAGATTTGATATGCATTGGGCAGCATTTTAAGTATACTTTCAAATGTATACTGGTTTTTCCAATTTTGCCCAACTTCGAACTGTTAGCCTTGGAAATAGTGCTAATTTTGGGTCAAAACCTTGAATACACTGAAACCTCCGTTTACGAAGTCTTTTTTACGCAGTATTCTACGTCCCTCTTTTTGCGAAGTAAATCCCAAATAACGAGTTTTCTTTTTACGAAGTAAATTCCAAATAACGAGTTTTTTTTTTGTGATTTTGGGAAACTAGGATATACTGTGAAATACCCCACAATATGGGTCTTGTTGGAATCGGAGTGACGTGTAGGGACCGGAAATCGATGTGTGAAGCCATTTCGAAATCCAAGATGGCGGCTTCCGGCTACAGGAAAACATGGCAATTCTGTCAAATACCCCACAATATGGGTATTTTTGGAATCGGAGTGACGTGTAGGGACCGGAAATCGGTGTCTGACGCCATTTAGAAATCCAAGATGGTGACTTCCGGTTACATAAAAACATGGAAATTCTGCCAAATACCCCACAATATGGGTATTTTTGGAATCGGAGTGACGTTTAGGGACCAGAATTCGATGTCTGACGCCATTTTGAAAGCCAAGATGGTGGCTTCCGGTAACAGAAAAGCTTGGAAATTCTGTCATATACCCAACAATATGGGTATTTTTGGAATTAAAGTGTCGTGTAATAACCGGAAATTTATGTATGACGCCATTTCGAAATCCAAGATGGTGGCTTCCGGTTACAGAAAAATTGGCAAATACCACCACATCACCCCGATTCTTAAGATACCCATATTGTAGGTTATATAACATTATTTTTATGTTTTTATGCAACCGGAAATCGCCCTATTGAATTTAAAAATGGCGTCAGACATGGGTTTTCAGTCCTAATAAGTCAACCCGATTCCAAAAAACCCATATTGTGGAGTATTTGACAGTATTTTCCAGTGTTTCGGTAACCGGATGTCACCATCTTGGATTTCGAAATGGCGTCAGACATCTTCTTCTTCCTTCCTTTATTTAACGTCGGTCTCTGTTCCGCAATCTAGTGCAATCACCGACGGACATCGATTGCCATCCATTGACGGCAATCGAATGTGCAGGAAGGCAGCTTCCACACACACCTGCGTAGGATATCGCACCCATTCAACACACATGGGCCGGGACCAACGACTTTACTTCCTTTCCGAAGGAAGACGTGACCAGAGATTTTTATGCCTCGGAAAAATCCCACCGACCTCGGCTGGGATTGAACCCAGACCCATTGGGGTGTTAGAAAGCAGTCACGCTTACCACTACATCACTGGCGCTGGCGTCAGACATGGATTCCCGGTTCTCACAGGTCACCCCGATTCCAAAAATATCCATATTGTTGTGTAATTAACGGTATTTTTCTGTTTTACTGTAACCAGAAGCCGCCATCTTGGATTTCAAAATGGCGTCAGACATCGATTTCCGGTCCCTACACGTCACACCGATTCTTAAGATACCCATGTTGTGGGTTATTTAACATTATTTTTCTGTTTTTATGTAACCGGAAGCCGCCATCTTGGATTTCGAAATGGCGTCACACATCGATTTCCAGTCCCTACACGACAGTCCAATTCCAAAAATACCCATATTGTGGGGTATTTGACAGATTTTCGATGTTTTCCTGTAACCGGAAGCCGCCATCTTGGATTTCGAAATGGTGTCAGACATCGATTTCCGGTCCCTAAACGTCATTCCGATTCCAAAAATACCCATATTGTGGGGTATTTGGCAGCATTTCCAAGTTTTTCTGTAACCGGAAGCCGCCATCTTGGATTTCAAAATGGCGTCAGACATCGATTTCCGGTCCGTACACGTCACCCTGATTCCTTAAATACCCATATTGTGGGGTATTTGACAATATTGTCAAAAACCTCTTTTTACGAAGTAAATCCCAAATAACGAAGTTTTTTTTACGAACTAATTCGATTTACGAACCCCCGATTTGGTTCGTAAATGTAACTTAAGAAATATTGAAGATAGGGACTTGCTAAAACAACAAGTTATGTAGAAAATATTAACGTAAAAAAATGCTAAAAAAAAAGTTATCTACCAAACATTGATTTTCTGAAGGCTCTTACCAAAAAATTATTTATCTCTGTAAGCGTAAGAGATAGTGGTTTGATGTCTGACCAAAAATATTTGTTTTTTAATATTGTCTAAAACTTTGCTGACGACACCATTTTGCAATCTCGTCGAACAAAAAAAGTAATTATTCATCTCTCTGCTAGATAAATTAATCATGAAATGGCTAAGCCCAAAAGAAGGGGATTTTCAAGAACACAAACTTCTCCCAAAACACTTTATGGCTTAAATGGACCGTTTTTTTGCATAAACTAAAAAACGCACGTTTTGGCACTTTTAGACCAGCACCAGCTGCGCCCGTGGTGTAGTGGTAAGCGTGATTTCCTCTCACCCATCAGGCCTGGGTTCGATCTCAGTCAGTGCCACTGGGATTTTCTGAGGCATAACATATCTGGTCCCCGGTTCGTGTGTTGATGAGTCGATAGGTAGGGTCCACACGGTTTGAAAAAATTCATGTAAATTTCTGCGAGATATAGCGCACCTAAAGTTAACGCCAGATTTCGCGTAAATTTACGCGATATTTCTTGTAAATTTAAGCACAATATAGCATAATTTAGCAATTTTGCATGCAAGCTTTTAAACGTTTTTTTTAGTTCATGCCAACTATAGCTCAAAATTTACGCGATAGTTAAAATTCAGATTTTTTCTGTGCAGGTGTGAGAGCTGCCTCCCTGGCGTCGGTACCATTGGTGCTCAGCACGGAAAACAAGATCGACGGATAACAAATCAAGGAAAAAAACTCTGGCCCCGTGATCAGAAGATTGAAATCAGACTCATGGATAACAGATTTGAAGACATTTGAAATGTTGTGATGACTGCTCAGCTGTTTACTCAAATTTGGCTTATTGCACGGAAGCTGGGATGTGGGTGAAATGAATTTAATTTTGGGTTATTTTTCGTTTCCATGTACGAAAAAGTTTACAGGTAATGTAGTAAGGATAAGCATTAGTGCTCCACGGAGCACAACCTTTTACTTCATGGATTCCTAGATTTATCACGTTCATTACCGCAATCACACGGTCGATCGGTCGGCTCAATTTCGTCAAAGTGGATTTACTCAAAAGTGAGTTGAATTTTCAGGGATTTTCATGGAAAAATTAAAAAAACTTCTCGAATATGATGATAATGTTCATGGATTTTTCTTATCTTCGAGAAGTTTTTCCTGGTTTACCACTGCTTTTCAAGGAGAATTCAACTCACTTTTGAGTAAATCCACTTTTGACAAAATTGAGTGCAGTTAATAAATACCATCCTAACACGATGCACATTGACACATGGGTCGTATTTCGAAAGACGGAATGCAAAAGCAAAAAAAAAATAACGCCTTATTGCGGGAGAGTGTGAATTGGATTCGACCCAAGACGGTTTTATGACAGGTGGGCAGGAACTCACGGTCTCCCAGTGTTGGTGAGTTCTTTGCCGTTAATGTTCACGAAAAGTTCACTATTTTGCTATACAGAAATTCAAAACAAAAATTTTTATCTGCGGATTTGAACAGTTTTTGACCTGTTTCATACTACCGGAAGGTGTATTCTGGTCACAAATACCGTGCCAAACTGATTTCCTACTCAATTAATCAATCTTTGATGTGAAATTCGCTAATAAACACGAGGCGCATTTCTTATAGCAAACATGCCATAACAAAATGGGCATGGTTCATTTAAGTAAACAAACTAACACTTCTTCCGACTGTGGCACCTATGTATTAGGCGCCGAGGATTCGACCCACGTTGTTGTTGACGAACGGCCAAGCTAGAGAGCGGGAAATGCAACCGACGCGGATGAGACAAAAAAGCATCAGTTCCGTGAAGATTTTCTCATTTCTCTTTCGTCTGCGCCGTGCTTTCGTTCGTACCCCAAGGGGATGGAGCGGAGTTCGTTTGGGTATTGGATCTTCTATTTCTCACTGATATAAAAATGCTGATATGCGTTTGTCTTCGAGTGGAAGATTTCGGAAATTCTACGGAGAGAGCGCAAACGGGTAGACTGTTTTGTTTTACTTTGGAGAATTCTTTAATGTTTTGATTACGTTGGGTAGGAGATAAATAGAATAGCTTGGCATGTTTTCCAAAACCCAAATCTAGGTTTTGCCGGGATCAGGCGTTGATTGGCATTTTGAATACGGCGGCTATTGCAGGTTTAGTTTGAACAGAAACGACCAGGCAATTTAATATCTTGATAATTGGTAAAATTTCAAGTATAACTTTATAACATTTATTTACCTATGAGTTAACATGATTTGTCAACATTGTTAGGTTTTGCGGAGACCAAATGTATTGCGTGATTTCCAAATTTATTTACCTTTCTATACATACCGTTGGATTTGATAAAGAATCCCAAGTTGTTTAAAAATCTAACACTTCTTCTTAATTCCAAATTTTTTCTACGTTCCGTCCTAACGCATTGAACCGCCATTCATTTCTCTAGGTTTTCTTCAGTCTACGAATGAACGCAGAACAAAAAATGGATTTGCTAGGAGCGCTCGTTTACGTTTTGTTTTGTAGCTTATGAGCTATAGAGTGTCCCAGAATGTCTAAGTACGATTAAAAACTACCAGGGACAGCCCTATGGTGTTGTACGCAATGGTTACGTAGGATTACGTGGACTTACGTAATAAATCTTATTAGGTAACTGAAACATGTGCTTGCATTTTGTGTAGGAATAGGAATTTGAGCAGGATTCTCTCTGTTTACACTCTTTTGTATGACGCGCTTGACATAGTTTCGGACCAAATTTTCGCGATTCGGCAGGTTCTGCAGAAATGCCGCGAATACAACGTGCCCACACATCATTTGTTCATCGATTTCAAATCCGCATACGACACAATCGATCGAGATCAGCTATGGCAGATTATGCACGAGTACGGATTTCCGGATAAACTGACGCGATTGGTCAAGGCGACGATGGATCGAGTGACGTGCGTTGTTCGAGTATCGGGGACACTCTCGAGTCCCTTTGAATCTCGAAGGGGGTTACGGCAGGGTGATGGACTTTCGTGTCTGCTGTTCAACATCGCGTTAGAAGGTGTGATCAGAAGAGCTGGGATAGACACGAGTGGCACGATATTCAGGAAGTCCATCCAGCTCCTTGGTTTCGCCGATGACATTGACATTATGGCACGGAACTTTGAGATGATGGCGGAAACGTACATCAGACTGAAGGCTGAAGCTAGACGGATTGGACTTGCCATCAACGCATCAAAGACAAAATATATGAAAGCAAGAGGTTCTAGGGAAGACAATGTTAGCCTCCCACCCCGAGTTCAGATTGACGGTGACGAAATCGAGGTGGTCGATGAGTTCGTGTATTTGGGCTCACTGGTGACCGCCGAAAATGATACCAGCAGAGAAATTCAAAGACGCATTATGGCAGGGAATCGTGCCTACTTTGGACTCCGGAGGACGCTCCGGTCGAATAAAATTCGCCGCCGCACGAAGTTGACTGTCTACAAGACGCTGATTAGACCGGTGGTCCTTTACGGCCACGAGACCTGGACTATGCTCGTGGAGGACCAACGCGCCCTTGGTGTTTTCGAACGGAAGGTGTTGCGTACCATCTACGGTGGAGTGCAGATGGATGACGGAACGTGGAGGAGGCGAATGAACCACGAATTGCACCAGCTGCTGGGAGAACCATCCATCGTCCACATTGCAAAAATTGGGCGACTACGGTGGGCTGGGCACGTCGTAAGAATGCCGCACGACGACCCAGTGAAAATGGTTCTAGAAAGCGACCCAACAGGAACAAGAAGAAGAGGCGCGCAGCGGGCAAGGTGGATCGACCAAGTAGAAGGTGACCTGCGGACCCTTCGCAGACTACGAGGCTGGCGAACTGTGGCCATGGATCGAGTAGAGTGGAGACGACTTCTTCGGACAGCAGAGGACAACAAGGCCTTAGCCTGATTGGTAAGGTAAGTAAGCTTGACATAGTTGGTCCACAGCGACTCACCAAGAGCTACTGATTCCGATCAATAGCGGTGCAGCTTCTTCCTCCTTCTATGGATGATCATGTGGGCTGCAGCTCGCTACTTGCAGGCAGCCTTTCGTTGTGCAGTGGAGAACACCACCCCTCATCACGCGATGAGTGAATAAACACCGTTTGGTGTGACTGAATGGAATTTAACTTTGAAATCTGTGTTAGGGAAATCGTTTTTCGCAGGCAATTGGTGATAATTTTAATTATCATAGCAACAGTTGCACATTCGTGAAATTTTTAATAATGACATTTTGAAAAAAAAATGATAGAGTCCTAATTTTATCAGATTGTAGACAAAATTCCTATAGATTGGCGTATTAAGAATTAAATCCATCATCTCTGGATCAAAATCTGACCACTTTCATGCCGCGACCGACTTTGGTTTTAGAAATTGCATCCCTAATGTACTTAAACATGGTATGTAAGAACTAAACATATCTAGATAGAGCTGGAATTAGCCGTAACAGCTTTTGTAAACAATAACTTCTCCCGATTATTTTTAGGAATTCAACGCTAGCCCACGCAAGCCAAAATTACCGTCGGGTAGGGGAAGTCTTACCCTACATGATGGTGATGATGATTTGCTTGAGCGAGCCTTGACTTTCAAGGCATCATCAAAAGAAGTCATATGTATTGGAGCTCTTCGAAATCATCGTGATGTCATGGATTCCTTTGCAACATATCGGGTGAGATCTTTCCTTTATTTTTCTCGTAATCCCATTTTATTGTTAGTCATGTTAGTTATACATCACACTTTACACTTTACATTTACATCCTTACATTATTAGTAATTAGAGATAAAATTATATATTTGCTTAATATAACCTTGAAATTTCAGTGTTATATCCACTTGATGTTGTGAGCTGAGGAAACATAGAGCTGCATCTTATTATATGTAAAATAATTATTATTTTCATTGCAGAATATCAACTATTTTATCTATATAAATTTATATTCATTATTTCATATTTAATGTTCTGATATATTTCATTTCTCCATTACATATATTTTCTTTATATAAATAAATACTGGGTTGGGAGGGAGCTTCAGGGTATCATTTGACCTGGGACTGGACGATGGAGTGGTATGACAACCGGAGTCTAGGAGGGAATAAACACTATCATTTTCTTTATCCTACCGATTCGATTGTGGTGGTGTTAATTCTACTTCAACAGTTTCAGTGAGATTGACGCGCCCTTCTTTACAAACCATCCTGTAGGAAGCTTAATAAGTATTGCGAATTGTGTTATTCGATTTGTTGGATCGTATCGTTGGAAGGAGATTCTTAAATTCCCGTGGATTTCGTGTAAGTGTCTCTGCTAAAGGGTCCGCACCTCCGTTTTTGGCCCTTCATACAGCGATATTGTGAATTCAGATCGGTTGCTCAAATTGATCTTGCTATTAAGTGGAGCTGCATACAAGACAAGATCTTTGAAGGGATGGTGGCTACCTTACATACATACATACATCATCAAAAGAAGTCATTGTTTACAAAAGCTGTTACGTCCAAATTCCAGCTAAGTCGTGATATGGGAACTGATGGATGCTTATGTGGGCTGCAGCTCGCTGCTTGCAGGCAGCCTTTCGTTGTTTACTGCAGAACAATGTTAAACGCCACGCGCCGAAAGCACTGCTGCTGCTGCTGATGCCGACGACCAGACACCACCACACACGGTGGTTGGAACTGAATTCGATCAGCGGTTGTGGGTAGCCTTGATAGCTAGCTGCTTGCGGGGAGCCTTTATTGTGTACTGGAGAGCACCACGACTCACCACGCGGTGATTGAATAAACACTCTTTGGTGAGACCGGATGGAATTCAACCTTGAAATCTGTGCTAGGGAAATAGCTTTTTGCAGGCAATCGGTGATAATTTTAATTATAATAGCAGCAGTTGCACATTCGTACAATTTTCAATAGCGACATTTTGAAAAAAAATTTAGGTCTTTAAGTTAACAGATGTATAGGAATATTTCCGATAGATTGGTGATAAAATTATTGCAATTGATCTAGGGGCAGCTGAGTTATTAACGTTCAAAATCTTTCATAATTTTGTAATATGTTCCATTTTCGATTTTCACAAAGTGTACCCCCATATAGAAATCACAGACGTAGTCCTACGTCGAAAAAGAAAAACGATTACGAAACTCTGTTTACATCAAATTTGATTTTTATTTTATATTCATGTTCTCTAAAGTATTATTTTACAGTTTAACGTAAAAAATCCGAAATCAAATCAGTCGTAAGCCAAGGAGCGGATTTTTTATCTCACGCTACTCATTAGCTTCAGCACAGAGGCCTTTTCAAAAATTTTGGATACTTTTTCCCAATCTTTCGCAAACTTTGTAACGGAATCCACTGAGTTACTCTTCGAGGATCCCACTTTTTAACCACGTTTCGAACCGAAGCACTTTTCTTGCGAGTGCAAACCTGCACGATTTTCCGGTCCAGATTTCGGTCAACAGAGTTTGGTTTACGTCAAGATTTTTGCTTGTCCTGGAAAGTTGCTTCGACACCATACTTCCGATTCGGGTTACGAACGGCTCCGATGCTTACACTTTCCAATTTCGCTAATTGACTCAGAGAAATGTTGGGATAGTACACCATTTGTGCATGATCTGTGTGCGCTTTTCTGGATAAATGTTTCGCATTGTCACGGAACTGCAAAGAACCGACACTTGCGATACACGAAACTATTGGTCAAAATGTAAACAATGATTCAGCGTGATAATCAGCTGTTTGAACGTCATCTGAATCAAGCAGGGGTGTTCCAAAGTCGTAATTAGACATTCTGGGACACCCTATAACACATCGAAACAAACGTATTATTGATTCATGCATGGTGGTATCATTGCTATTGTTTATGCTTTTTGATCGATAGAACGGAAATAGGTGATTACGACGAAATAGCGCTCTACCTTACTATATTTTTCATTATTTTAACGTAGGATTACGTCTTTCGGCAACATATTGGCGGTGCAATAAAAAAAAAACAATATCGACCGCGTTACGAAAAGTGGTCAGGTTTTGACCACTTATAACTCTGTCAATAGCAGATGAATTTTAATTCTAAATAAACCAATCGATTCGTAATTTTTCTACAAAGCAGCTAAAATAAATACTTTATCAATTTTTAATAGGTCACTATTGAAAGTTACATAAATTTACAACTGTTGCAATGGTGAGCAAAAGTATCACCGATTGCCTGCAAATAGTGGTTTCCCTAACATATTCGCTAAATATTGATACCGTGCACGTAATCCTACGTCAAATCTACGGTCGAGTCTTGGATACAACCTCTTACTTTTTTTTGACACCAGCTGCATCAAGCTATGTTTTACATGAATGTAGAAAAAAAAGCAATTGGGACCGCGTAAAAAAAGGGTTTCGGTGTAGCATCTAAATGATACAATTCTACATTAAAACCACATTACACGTTTCCGGGGGCAACATCCGTTACATGGAAGTCAATTTAAATGTTTCTGAACTTGATTCAACTGGTTAGTAATGTTTTTATTTTCCTTCGCCACACCGTTGTCAATATCGAAAGTATTCCAATCGAAACGACCGATTCAACGATTCAACGATGCAACGAGTGGGTGTCGGTTCCGAATAATGCATCCCACCAACTACAAATATTATAAAGTCGGGAACCCTTATTCCCGGATCCCGTAATCCTTCATCCAGATTCCTAGAGGCTCGAGCTTTGGCAGTAAGAATACTGGTCGGATATGCTATAATACGGATTAGAATACCATCCGCGAATAAGGATTACTCACTGTACCTGAGCTTTGGTAAAACTATTCCCAACGATTTCCGATATTTCAATATCTGATCGTACAACAGTCACTCGTATGCGTACGGTACATGTACATGAAAACATACAAATATGTATGCATTATGCTCGGTAGTATTCCACTGCTGCTGCCGGCTGCCGGCAATATTTATTATGATAACTTTCCATATTATAACTCTCGATTTCCGATGCGTTCCACCAATAGCAACAGCAAGAGAGAAAACAGCCCAAACCCTTTCAATATTTTTCATGTTTGTTTGTGCAGGGATGCTTTTTCCACTAGCATGAGTACGAAAGGGAACAAGAGATCGTTAGGGTGCCTCGTAAAAGATGCATTTTTTTAATGATGGATGAGGAATCTTTAGATTGATTAATACACTAAGCCAGGAAATGTACGATTCTCTAGTAGTATCTAGTAGTAGTCAAGCGAAATAGTTGAACGAATATTGACTCTCACACATTACTGCTGGCTATATGAAAGCTCCTAATCCCCCCACCACAGTCAAGCTTTTTTCCGTCATCGTTCAGCAGTCATCCTGACCCTGTGTGTGGGGTCGGAGAAGGGGTCTTCCAACCCGCTATTTTTGACAAGTGCGATTCTGTTTTGAACTGTTGATTGGTCTACTGATTCTAGCGCTACAACCAACTTCAAACGTCAACGAGTCAAATTGTCCAAGCAGCATGGCAGTGACCAGCAGCTAGAACGTTGCAGCTCAGTCAAATCACCAATTTTTATCCATCTAATTTTTATTTTTGGTCACACCTCTTACCCCTGCAAAGGTTTGAGCTGGACGATTTATCTATAAGATAATTATATATGACATTTAAACCAGGTTGGCAAACAAAATCGAACTGATTTCAGTTACAGATATAAATTCCCTCTTGAGTTTACAGTTGCTTCACAGCGATATAAATGTGAAAAAGCTTAGGCGTCCACGTATTGGTTCGCCTTTTTGTCCGCCTAAAATATTCATAAGTATTACAAGCGATCAAGAGTTAATGAACACTCAACAAAGCATCCTATTACACTAGCAACCCCGCAATCTGATGCTATCATAATTTTCAGCAATGTAAGGAATGCTCACGAACCCCCTATTATTTGCCAGAAAACTTACTACTAACTCAAGATATCTTCCAAATAAGCTTCAAAATTGCATTTTTTTTTTCAAATGTTATATTCAGTCCTCTATATCCGTAATACGCACGCGATGCTCAAACCTTTGTTGAATACTATTTTTTTTTACTACTACTATTAAATCAAATATCAAAAATCCATCATCAGCATCGTGGTGAACAAAATAGTTTTTGCAGTGCTACAATAAATAATCCGTTAAAAATAACTTCGTCAAGATACATAATTTGTCAATTCATAAAAAAAAATCACTCGATAACCGTTCAAAAGACAGTTTTAACGTGTGAAATGCAGTGTCTTTTAAATTCTGTAAGTGTTGCTAAACGTTTGATATGTCTAGGCATCGAATTGAAAACATTTATTCCTTTAAAAAATAACGAATTCTGTGAAGCACAAGTCAATAAATGTGGTGTTCTTATTTCAACCGCGTTTCTAGTATTATATCTATGATAGTCACTTCCTCTTTCAATTCGATCACACAAATATCGAGGCAGCAAACCGTTAACTACTTTAAAAATGAACACCATAGTCAAATATACAATTTTTTGCTTCACCGACAACCATTGTAAGGCGTCTAGCATCAAAGTTGAGGAAGTGAATCTATTACATCTCAAAATCAAACGCATTATTTTATTCTGCAAGTGCTGTAATCTCGACACTTGTGTTGTATTCGACAGAAATAAAATGGATGGGCAAAAGTCTAGATGAGGAGCGATGATTGATTTGTATAGCTGTATTTTACTGGCAATAGTTAAATCGTTTTTCAATCGACATAGAATTCCATACTTCTTGGCAATTTTCTTGATGACATTGTCAATGTGAGAGTTGAACTTAAGTTTGTCATCAATAATCATGCCACGTTCTCGTTTAATCGATTCCGCGAAATTACCATAAATTTAGTTTTACTTGTATTCAATTTCAACTGCTCACACTTCAACCATCTACTTAGATACTGCAAATCTTCATTCAAGTGTGAGACGGCAACTTCTGAATCCTTAGCTGCAATTAATAACACAGTATCATCTGCAAAAAGATTAATGTCGCAAAACCGTAAAACACGTCGCCAGGCATTAATATACATAATAAATAAAAGGGGCCCTAATACACTTCCCTGGGGCACTCCAAGGTTATTCCCCACGGGACTGGAAACAGAATCATTAAAAACAGTCCGTTGAGTTCTGTCAGCCAAATAGCTTTCAAACCATTTATATGCAGGACTCGTAATTCCAAAGCGCTTGATTGATCTTAACAATAAGGGCCTAGAAATTGTTTCAAAAGCGCGTTTCAGATCCAAAAAAAAAAACAGCAACAATCGTATATTTACGCTCCAAGTTGTTTTTCCACTTCGCTAACACCAAATTCAACGCAGTTTCCCGATATCCCGATTGTTCTGGTATCAACAAAGAGTTGCTATTCAAATACTCCAACAGCTGGCCTTTAACAACAAGTTCTAAGATTTTCTCTAAAGTGTGCAACATGTTGATGGGACGAAACTCTTCGGCTTTAATCGTTCCAGCAACTTTTTGAATAGGAACCACTAAGGATTCCTTCCAAATTTGTGGTACATGTCCATTCTACAATGATTAATTAATAAGGTCCAGAAAGATGTGGCCAATGACATTATCTACTCCAGCCGATTTTCCTAATGAAAAACAAATAACTCTAAGTTCATCTAATGTAATTGGGTGAAAAACTTCAAATCTACAACTACTATTAACTGGCTGTTTAATTTCGTCAGGTTCATCGACCGATTCAATAGATTGATTAATCAATGAAACACTGTCTACGAAATAATCATTAAACTTAGCTGCAATTACTTGTTCTGACTGTTCTAATGTGCCATTAAAAGTTATGGACCACGGTTTGCAATTACTAGGTTTTAATAAAGCTTTCAAAATTGTCCATAGCTCTTTGCTGTTGTTTTGATGCTGATCAATCTTCCTTTGAACATATTCACAACGAGTTTTCTTTATCGATTGTGAATACTTATTACATAGTCCAATGATTGTCATTATTAGATCTTCAAAACTTTTTGTACCATATGTCCCTTTTCCGTTTAAGACGCAAAAGATCCAAATTGTACCAGCTGTTCGAGTTTTTCAAAGAAACAAAATTTTGCTCAACTAGTTGATTGGTACACGTTTCAAAGCGTTATTCAGTACAGCTGTAGATTCGTCTAAGTTACCGCCCGCGAATGGAAAATCCAGGCTTCTCTCAACAAGATTCGAAACAGTTTGCTTCGAATATTTCCTCCAGCACTTCAATTTTACAAAATTATCGTTATCACTAACATGGTCTAAGACATTAACCACTAAAGTCTCATGATCGGTTATTTTCAAATCAGTATCCGTAACTGAACAAATGGAATCAAAATTGGAATAAACGTGGGTAATTAAAGTTCTACTGTGCCTGGAAACGACGACTGCGACTACGATATAATAGTGTTTACCGAAACATGGCTCTGGTCCGATATAAGCAATATGGAACTGACATCTGACTACTCAATATTCCGTTGTGATCGCAGTGAACAAGTAACTCTTCGAGGGGCGGTGAAGTCCTGGTTGCTGTGAAAACTAAGCTGCACTGTACTGCGGTTTCTTTGGATGCTTGTTGTCAGCTTGAACGAATTACTGTTCGACTTTCTCGCCATTGGCATCTATCTCCGAATTCCGACGCTGGGTTATATTCGGCTCACGGTACGGCTATCCAAAATTTATCGGATTGTTCATCAACGGCTGTCCAGAATTTATCGGATCGTTCGTTATTCTACTTTTTGGTGATTACAATCTTCCTCATCTGCAATAGTGTTTCGATGAGGACGTTACTGGATATATACCATCGAATGCTTCAAGTGAACAAGAACTCAACCTCACTGAATCGATCTCTGCGTGCGGTCAGGTTCAAGTGAATTCTTATGCATATCCAAACGGTAGGCTACTCGATCTAGCATTCACGAAGTCTCCGGATGTCATTGAAGAATTCAAGCCACCACTACCACTCTTACCTACCGATGCTCATCACCCACCGTTTATTCTATAAGTGTATGTGCACAGCTCCATCATAAACTACCAAATTAACCCTGATTCGGATACAATTGATCTGGATTTCAGGCACTGCAGCTTTGATTCACTTGACGCCGTGTTTTCGTCGACCGACTGGCAAATTTTGCTATACGAACACCACTGGTATTGTCCGCATTAAAATTCTCTACAAATCGTTGTGGTTGCAAGATTTGCTGTGGGACGATCCCCTACCAACATCGATCAACGAAGAATGGAATAAAATCAAGACCAGCTTGCATGCACAGTTCGTAACCGATGAGAAGATAATATGTTTGTATCACTTTGTATCGCAAGCAAGACCAAGGTGGCACCAATCCAACAAGTGTCTCTTCCACGGTTGGAGCTCAACGTGGCAGTACTGCTTACCGAGCTCATAAAACAACTTCTGCACTTGAGACAATCACGGACATTTCTAGGGTTCAAGATTCGTTGACTCCAGTGTAGCTTTTTTTCAGATTTTAATTTTTCTGATTTTTTACGCAGAACTACGTCTGTGATTTCTATATGGGGAAACACTTTGTGAAAACCAAAAATGGAACATGCAACAAAATTATGAAAGATTTTGAACGTTAGTAATTCAGCTCCAATTTCAATAATTTTATCAACAATCGACCAGATATATTTCTACGCATTTGTTAAATTTAAGACTTTATCATTTTTCAAAATGTCACTATTGAAAATTGCACGAACTTGCAACTGTTGCTATGATAATTAAAATTATCACCTGCGATTATTGCCTGCGATTTCCCTAACACAGATTTCAAAGTTGAATTTCATCCAGTCTCACCAAACGGTGTTTATTCAATAACCGCGTGGTGAGTGGTGGTGTTACACAACAATCGCCGTGTGTGGTGGTGTCCAGTCGTCGGCATCAGCTGCAGCAGAAACAGCGCTTTCGGCGCGTGGCGTTAAACATTGTTCTCCAGTACAAAACGAAAGGCTACCTGCAAGCAGTGAGCATCCATAGAAGGAGAAAGAAGCCGCACCGCTATTGTTCGGAATCAGTAGGTCTTTGTGAGTTGCTGTAGGCCATCTATGTCAAGCGCGTCATACTAAAGAGTATAAACAGAGAGAATCCCGCTCAAATTTCTATTCCTGCACAAAACACAAGTTAACAAATAAGATTTATTATGTAAGACCACGTAGTCCTACGTCACCATTGCGTACAACCCCATACTCCCTTGTAGTTTTTTAAGCTATTAACGAGATGGCTAGTACATCTCGCAATGGCAAAAAGAGTTCTACAGATATCCTATTTTTAATATCAAGATTTGTTATCAATTAGTTTTTTATTTCTACTTCTAGGAGTTTCTGCCATGCAACTTTTCCACGACCTGAATTTTATTGAATTTAAATCAATGGGCGTTATTCCAAAAGCAATCTGCAGAGAACTTCTAGAGAGTGCTGGAAAATATGCTGGATTTCCATGGAGGATTTCAAGGTAATCCTGGAAAAAATTAATTTATTTTGCGAGGAGAACTTCAGGTGAATACTTTGGAAAATTACAAGGGAATTGTGAGCAAAAGTACATGTGGTTATTATGAGGAGAAATCCATTGGGTTTGTGAGGCTGGGCTCCTAAAAAAACATTCTGTACAAAATGTCATAGGAACTTTGAGGACAATTAAAATTACTAAATTCCCAAGAAAATTCTGACAAGAGCTCCTAAAAACTGTCAACGATGGTTGGATTTACGTAACTATTGCTGAGTGCCATTTATGTTCCTCCAGACGCGGATCTAAGAGTGTTGAATTAACAAATTGATTCGATCAACGAAGTGGTTTGGAAAATGATTGCTTGCTGGTATGTGGTCACTATAATCAACCTTAGGAGATCAGGAATTGGTTTGATGGCGATCTTTCACCTAACACTATAGCTCATTGTTGATCGATGGCATGGATTTCCTCGACCTGTATCAGAGAAATCTCGAGCGCATCGATTTAGGAAGCATCGAAATTTCAAGAACTGTTTCACCACTCCTGCCAATTGACCTTCATTATCCGCTACTGGTCGTCTGCTTACCCGAGCAAAGGATTATACCAAATTGATGAAAAGTTCTGATACCCGGTTATCAAGATTTGATAACTGAATATGTTATCATTGTGGTTGAATAAGCAGAAAACACAACACAAATAATAACAAAAAATTACTCCGTGAATATTTAAAAAAATAACTGATTTAGTTATCATTGAAAACAGCTTGATAACAAATCCTGTGATCCATGCAAATATTTTCAAAAAATTTCAAATTATTTAATTGATTTGGTATTGAAACCTTACCCAGATAACTGAAACATGATTGGCAGCCTGATTTTTATTTTCTCACCATGCGGATAATATTGAAGTTGAACTAGCATCATTCCATATTCTTTCATGATAACAAATGACAACAAAATTCGATGTTGATAACCTAATTAGTTATGCGATAACAGCAGAGAACAAATTGATATCTGAAATAACAAGACTTGTTTTCAAGATGATATCAAGCTGTTATCTTACTTTGCTCGGGTACTGTATCAAAATAGATGACTGTTCACCATTTGAATGAAAGTAATGAGTCGGCGTAAGACTGGATTTCCTTTCCGGCATTGACTGGGGTGTTCTTTTTAATGGACTAAATACTGATGAAATGGCAGAAACGTTTTGTTCTGTGGAAAATACTTGAATGGCTTTAAAAGTACCAATTCGTCGACTAGCTGTTTCTTCTGCCTGGGTGCTTTGCTACGAAAACTGAAACGAAAACGAAATGCTTCTCAACGTAGACTTCGGTGACATCGTTCCCTGGAAAATATGCGCAGTTTACCCTTAGCTCGACGCTATACAGATTGTACGTTTTACGAGTACGCACTAATTTAAGGCGAAACCCAAAGAGCTTTTGAAGTTATGCTAATTCGTAGAAGAAATATCCTACAATTCCTGCCAGCGTTTTTCTGAAAGATATCGAACCGTCGATAGGCGGGGAGAAATGTAAGCTTTTCGCTGCTCATTTTTCGTCTGTAACTGTAACTTTATTTCTCTCGGCTATTTCGGATGTTCCCACCAAACTTGTAAACATGGATTCCTTAGAAATGACGCCCGTAATGGTAACTAATGAGCATGAGCATGAGCATGATTGACCGCCCACGGTTGCTACTCTGTTATTGCCAGATCAGCTGTAATTACACAGAGAACCAATGGACGATGCTTGGGACTTGCATTCATCCTCCATTTGTAAAAACTGGTGATCTAAAACTAGGCAATACCAGCGCCGGTCGCACCCGAAGACAGGTCAAGAAAGGAATGGGTAGGAATGTGTTGACGAGACACTCGCTTTGATGAAAACCGAGAACACTTCTGCACTTCAACGAGGAATCACTGGGATATTGGGTTAGAGGGTTGAGAATGCAGCAGGTTTCGTTTTGATAAACGATAAGCTGAATTGATGTCCTAACGATCATATAACGTGAGGAAGCTTGGGATTGAATCCATGATATTCTGCTCAGTAAGCAAAAACGTTTACCACTAGGCAAACGAGCTCCTTTTATTACAACACACCATCGATTTGATGTTATTCCAATGTATTCACGTTAAAAAATAAAGCAATTAACTAATCTTGAATGTGGCGCCGGTGGTGTAGTGGTAAGCGTGATTATCTCTCACCCCAGCAGGCCTGGGTTCAATCTAGGTTCTGAGGCATAACATTTCTGATCACGCCTTCCTTCGGAAGGGAAGTAAAGCCGTTGGTCCCCGGTTCATGAGTTGATGGGTCGATAGGTAGAGTCCAGGTTGGGGCCGCCACTGCCTTCCTGGCGTCGGTAGCATTGGTTCTCAACACGGAAAACAAGATCGACGGAAAACAAATCAAGGGAAAAAATTATGGTTATGAAAAAAACAAACAGTGACACAAACAAGTGCCCACTTCAAAACTCGATTAGTTTTCAAAAAGTTTCCATTAGAAAACCCCTTTATTGTTTATGTTGTGACATGTTGACATGATTTAGTTGAAAAAAAGGAGAATGCAGTGATTTCGAAGGAAATTCCCTTCAGGCTAACTTGAAACTACCCATTATTGAGTAAAACATACCCATTTTGAAGAAAAGTGACGTTACTTATTAAATGAGTAAAACCGAGTTTACTCATTAATGAGTATTCAACGAATACTTCAAAATTGGTATTTTGTTTTTTCTGCCCATGGGTAAAAAGTATTCTTTTTTAATGTTTGCTTCATGGAGCTGCCTGTTATGCAATTAAAAACATGTTAAACTAATAAAAAAGCCAAAATTGTTAAAACTTTTCATAATTTTTATTGAATTAGATTAAACGGATCCAAATATGTATTGGTGAACATTTAGCTATATCTTATACACGGCGAATGAGAACGACTCAAATTTGAGTTTAGTTCACTCATAATCGCCAAAAGTGCAGGAACTCAGCGATGAGTTAATTTGCCTCATGTTTTCCCTGGTTTTTCCAGGATTTTCCAGGGAAAAATTCCTGAATTTGAGAAAAGTAAAGATTGGATTCACTCAGTCTATTAGTACTACTCCGAGACTGAATAAAATTTTCGTCAATTTCCTCATTTTCCGGCAGATTTTTTAGGTTTTCCACAGGAAACCATGAGACAAATTTTACTCATCGCTGAGTTCCTGCAGTTTTGGCGATTATGAGTGAACTAAACTCAAATTTGAGTCGTTCTCATTCGCCGTGTACATTCATTGACCAATCAATGCATTAAGCAGTGCTTCCGCAAGATCATTTTCCTCATAAGATCGCTGCAGGAATACATCCGATGATGGATGCTGCTAATCGAAAACTTTCAGATCATTAAGCATGTAGTTTTCCTTCTCGAAGATCTCCGCTTATCTGGAACAGGAACACTTGTTAGAAGACCTCTCTTAAAAACATGGTTTCATGTCTTTTCTTTATCTCGCAACAATCTGAACTGCCGTGCAAAGCACTATTTTACAGTGTTCGTGTTAAGCCTTAATGGACACCGGCCGAAAGGAATTCACTGGCTCAATCACATCTACGTTGTGTGATCTTATAATTGCAGCACTAGTCGGAGCACTTTTACCGAGAATCTCATCGAGAATTTCGAACGATTTGCAAGAATGGCACGACATTTCGCAATCTGAGTACTCCGTGCTCTTATGTTTTCAGTTCATTAGACTGTCGACAATTATTATTATTTTTACTCATTTTTTCTGCCTTAAGATGTTTTCAAAAATGAAGAAAAAGTACCTTTTTTTATCATTATGAAAAAAAAAACCATTTTTGACAGATCAGAACAAATATAAAAAATGAGTACATCACCAATGAGGTGTTGTGTATCCGAAAATTGGTGGTTTGTGATGTGCAAAACGGTGAATCACACCGGGCTGTCGCTAGGAAGTACTGTATCAGCAAGACAGCGGTTGGGAAAACTCTTCTGAGACGTTCGGATCACTGGTGGTGCAAAAGGCAGGAAACGCAAAACGGATGCGAGAACGGACACCAAGATCATGCGCGAAGTCAAGAAGAACCCGAAGATAACTGTCCGCGAGATCAGGAAAACCATTCAGTTATCAGTTTCCGGTCGAACTGTTCGTTGCCGTCTCGTTGCACAGGGGTTGAAAAGCAAAGTTGCCCGGAAGTGCCCATTTATCAGCAAGGTAATCAAAGCCAAATGTTTGCTAAGGAGCATGCTGATAAGCCCCTAGTGTTCTGGAAAACGGTTCTCTGGACGGACGAATCAAAATTCGACCTGTTTAACCGAAAGCGGCGGGTTCGTGTGTTGTGCAGACCGAGTGAGGAGCTTTGGAGCGCCACATCCAAGGCACGGTGAAGTATGGAGGAGGAAATTCGATGGTCTGAGGGCATTTTCGTGGGATGGAGTGGAAAGCCTCGTGAAAATCGACGGGATAGTGATGGCAGATTCCTACATAAACATCAAGAACAAGTCTTTCTACCGGTAAAACCACTGGAATGGCCTCGACAAAGCCCGGTTCTCAACCCCATCGAGAATTTGTGGGCGATTTTCGATTCCACGGTTTGCAGAACTGGTGTTACCAATATGAATAAATATTTTGAAGCCTTGAAGCACCCCTAGGAAGAGCTACATTCACAGCTCCTAAAGAACCTGGTGGAGAGCATGCCGAAGCGCCTGCATCAGGTCCTGAAAGCCAAAAGAGGGCAAATTAATAATTAAAATACTTTGCTTTACTTCAATCTCTTGGAGCCAACATTAAGTGGGTACTTTTTTGTCGATAAGCGGAACTTTTTTTCCTCTGTTCGGGAACTAACACCACTGCAACCATTAATTTGATTCTTTTTTCTTGATTTTGTTTTCCGTCGATCTTGTTTTCCGTGCTGAGCACCAATTCTACCGACGGCAGAGAGGCAGCTCCCACACCTGGACCGTACCAATCGACCGGGGACCAACGGCTTTACTTCCCATCCGAAGGAAGGCGTGATCAGAGATGTTATTCCTCAGAACATCCGGGCGGCGCCGACTGGGATTGAACTCAGGCCTGCTGGGACGAGAGGTAATCACGCTTACCACTACACCACCGGCGCTGCTCACCAGTAAAGGGTGTCCCAAATCAAATTGCACCACGGAAAAAAACGCTGTAGAAAATTACCCATTGGGTATTTTCTTTTGAACATTTTGGAGAATTACTTTAGAGTGTATTGTTTACACTGTATTTTTATCACTGTCAATTTTAAAAAAAATTGGAAAACAATGGCGTCACCCGAAAAGCACCGTCGCGAATTGATTTTGCGCACGGCAAAATACGGTGGGAAAGTCACGGGCCCGGAGACTGTACACCCAGATGCTGACGAAGCCTCATTTTCTCATCATGGATGATGAGGCTTACGTCAAGGAGGACTTCCAGCAGCTTCCGGGGCTACTGTTCTTCACCGCCCAGCACAAGTTTGATGTTCCGCAGAACCTTTCAAAGTTTGCCAATAAATTCATGATTTGGCAAGCGATCTGCTCATGTGGCAAACGGAGTGCTCCGTTCGTAACTACCGGGACTGTAAACGGGGACATCTACCTCAAGGAGTATCTACAGAAGCGTCTGCTTTCTCTGTTGAAGCAACAGCCGGATCTAGCTTCGTGCCTCTATTCAAATGTTGTCCTGGTGTGTTACGAAGCCAACGGGGTCACTTTCGTACCCAAGGACATGAACCCCCCCAACGCACCGGAACGAAGGCCCATCGAAAAATACTGGACTATCAAGCAGGCACTACGAAAGCATCCCAAGGAGGTCAAATCTGAGAAAGACATGAAGAAAAAGTGGGTTTCATTACAGAAGAAGCTGCTGCCAGATGTTGTACAGAACCTAATGAGTGGAGTTAAGCGTAAGGTGTGAGCGCACGGTTATGGTATTGAAGTTGAATGAAATAAATATGCCTAAACTTACTAATGGGTTACATTTTATTGTCTGAAAGTTTGAAAAGAATCGGTCAACTAGGTAATTTTCTACAGCGTTCTTTCCGTGATGCAATTTGATGTGGGACACCCTTTAATTTGATCTTTTGCAGTACTATATATCCCGTATCCTTAGTTTAGTACATGTCTTATTACTCCATCACTATTGAGAAATGATGAAGTATTAGATTTGTTTACTTTTTTGTTTTACAATGCGTTTATTTTCCAGGCTCATTAGCTGCAGCTTTGTGGAGCCGATATTTATTGATTGGATTACAAAATTACTTAAAACTAACGATAGTAAAGCGGGGACCGATTACTCGCAGCTATCTCGAGGTTAGGGGTAATAAATTGTAACAAATGGATGGCAGGGTAGGGATTGTGAACACAAGGTTTCGAGCGCAATGTGCTCTTGATCTCAAACTAAGCGACACTCTGATGAAAAAGACAACATGGGGGTACACCGATGGGCAGCTAACAACTTGGGAGAACACAAGATGACACTAACTACCAAATCCTCAGATCTATACGTTTTAAAAACACTTAAATTAAATTCAAATATTCGAGGTCTTGGCTCGCCAAGACATTTCTAAAGGGTATCGCGGTCTGTTTCCCTCGGGCCCTGAGGGATGTGGATAACTTGGATCTGGCAACACGGTGTAAGGTACATGACCAAACAATATGCTCGATATCGTGATAACCACTGCCACACGCACATAAATTGCTGCCTGAGAGCCCAATTCGATAGAAGTGCGAGACTAACGAGCAGTGATTGGACATAAGCCTTGATATAACGCGTGTAAAGTTGCGGCTCATGTCCAACCCTTTGAGCCATGGTTTGTTTGACACCTGTGGGAGAATAGAATGTAACCATCTTCCCAAATCACCATCTTTCCATTTTTGTTGCCAACTGATGCGGACTTGCTGACGAGCAACGGAGAAAAATTCGTTGAAGGCAATTTGTTGCTCAATTGTTTACAGTAGTCATTCTTGGCTTTATCGAAAGGATCCGACTCTAATTGAAAGGTCTCGCTATTAATACCCTGTTGAAAACCTTCCAAAGGTGTGCACCTTTGTCAGTCAAAATTGGATTCCTTAGCAACAAAATTAAGAAATGAGACCGATAATGACCTTGCATCAGAACCCTAGTCTTAACCACTTCAACCTAGGGAACAACGAATAGAAGATTAGGAATCACATAGATGAAGACTAACTAACTCGTTTTGCCTTGTTTCAAGATCATCCTCGGTCCAAGCAACCCGAGAACTTATCACTATCAACAAAGCATACAAGTAAAAAGGACTAAGATGTGTTCCAGTGATTACTGAAAAATCCTGTTACCCTAGTTTGAAGTAGTCAGGACTAGGAGTCGGTGGTAGATCTTACATCCCGTAACGTACCACGAAAAGGTGATCTACCCACGTTACAGGGCAAATAAAACTTTATAAATACAAAACAAATATGATAAAAGACTAAAGTGTGATTACTTTAATTTGAATCAAATAAATTACAAGAATTCAAAAAATGATGAGATGGGCACTTTATTTTGCCTACCAGTGTAACTTGATTATGCAAGGTGGTTGTTCAGAACGGTGATAACTGAACGGCCGTAGTTTTGACAACGGGGTGCAGCCTACCAACCTTACGTTGTTGAAAACAAAGAACAATACATGACACACTCAATAGTCTTTAAACTACCATACACAGTACAAAACACATTACGATATCTCTTGCTCTAGTGAAAAGTGAAATCTAGCTAGACGCTGTGCGCGGAATTGTTGAATTATCAGATAGTTAAAAACACAAATAGGGACTAAAAATGTAAGTTCTGGTTAGTAATTACAATATTCAATATTAAAACTAGATTACTAACATTATTTGAACTTATGAGCTGCCATGAAATATTGTTAAACTTAATGCTAATAAAACCTATGAATTTCAGCTTGAAGCAAACTCCACCAAAATTCGAGTTTCGCTATTGGATTGTCCGAACTATTTCTTCGACTATCTTAACAGTGGTGTTCAATGAAACATTTTGAGACCTACCAGTTGCTGTGATCTCTCGGTACGTTCCGGACACGCATCAAAAAAAAAATAAGAATGTCACGGGTGATGTAAACATCCACACGTGTAAACTTGTTTATCTTTTCACGCAAACTAGCAACTTTCGAGCAATGTTGCATACAAAAATTATCGTTTTCATACAATATTCTAAATATTCCATAAATTGAGTCTTAACTTTACACGATGTTTAATGTAAGCTTATATGATGTATGACGCTCCTTTTGTGTGCATCATATCAAACAAAAATTTACACCACTTTTTCGAACTGTTTACTCTTGAAGGAGGATCAACGCATCTGGAACAAGCTCGAAACATATCCGGATGTGTTCAAATGTAGTCCAAACTGTGTGGCACTCACCTGCCAGGGAAGCAACCCCACTTGGGCCCTACGCATTGAACACATCAACTTAGAGATTGTTCGCATCAGCAAACCCCAACGACCTCGACTGGGATTGAACCCACGCCCACTTGGCTGAGAAAGCAGTCAAGCTTACCACTCAAGTACTGGCGCCGTCAAAACTTGGCCCTTGATATTTTTAAGTTAAGAAAGGAGTGTCATTTTAATTTATTGGCAAGGGCGCAATAAACCTTCACAACGCCGCTGCTATGACTTACATGATGAAGGCAAACCAGAAATCATTTTAATCAGTGTGGTTGGCAAAAAAGCGATGCTGGCAATATCGAAAGTTTTAATATGTTGTGAAATACGATCACTTGAACGCGTACACGGCAACGAAAAAAAAAAGGTTTGTCTGTATTAATAGTCATTTTTTGTCCTAATTGCTCAAACAGAAAGTTTAACTCCTTTTAATACAATTTCATGAATTTAGCACATTAAATTAAGCTTTCAGAGTAGCATTATCTGAAATAATATTTTTGTTTTTGTGACCAAAGAGACGGAGTAGGAGTCGACATCATTTCGCAGCCTCCAACTCCGATTTTCATGTATGTCGTATTCCTTTCGACACTGGCTTCGACTCCAGAGCCCTGGTCAGTGCTGGTAAATGTTGACATTTTTTCATAACCATATTCCGATGTGAAATTTTTGAGCTTGCTGCTAGCGACTTTTTAACGACCGCTTGTAAAAGCACAGAAGAAAAAAAACGTTCTAGCTTGCATTTCCGACATCCGCAAAACTGCTGCAAGATTGTGTATGACGGAAAAAATGTCATTGGAAGAATTAATTTATAATTCAATGAGTTATTCTGAATTTTACAATACATGCATTGGAGTGGATAATATTTATTTTTATCTTATGATTCCATAGCATAAACTTAAAATATATGCGGTAATTAGCCATAAAATAGCAAAATTCCAAACATCACAAACCCAGTGTCGCCCCGCTGGGCCTCGTTTTCTGTTTTGTGCCAAAATGGAGCGTAGCCGGCAGAGAAAACAGTTTAGAAATGCCACGACATTTTGCCCCGCTGCAAGTTGCTGATGAAAAATGTTAAAATTTCAAATGTACTAAGCCAGTACTGATACCAGCACTGCCCCTGGTATATTAGGTGATGTTACACACTTCGAAATAACTACTTTTACACGAGATGTAATCCACAGTGGACGTAAATCACGGAACGTAAACAAACATTTCATGTAAAATTGAGTATTCTCAAACCGAAACATAAGCATCTCGACGAAGAGAACGTTTGATTGAATTGATTTTCTCGTTACTTTCAACTGATTCTTATGTCAAAAGGGCCGCTTACATGTGTCGGCCTCATGAAACCGAAATTTACACGACTTTTTCGTAGTGTGTAGACCTTCCCATTAGAATACAAGTTTGCTCAACTTAATAAAGTAACCCCAATTTAGAATTCGATAGCTTTGTAATAAATCCCACAAGTGGTTGTCAACCTCCCTTCCGTACGGCTCTTGCCAGTAATCTCAATGGCATTATCTTCTTTTCCCGATGGAGTCACCCTACCGGCTGTTGTACATGCATGTTGTGTATTGTATTTTTTTTTTTCTCCCTCGACGAGTAGCACGCTGCATCAACAATGTGTGAAAAGGGTGGCGGCGTCGGCGTCGGATGGCGGTGGGCTCACGGCCACCCTGGCCGGTACTGGAAAGGTCTGACTCGGGATATGCTGTTGCTGAAGGCCGCCGGAAGCGCATAAAGTGCAATTTCACATACATATAAAATGTTGCTTGCAACCGTGCGCTTTTTAATAACATTGTTGTATAAATAATACATCGGAACGAAATTAATCTGCCGGTACTCATCATTATAATAAAATTATAATTATCCCAATTATGTGATTTTCGGGATGAATTTTCTTCGGCGGGCAGTGCTGCTGTCGATTCGTTCGGTGCTGTATTGTGCGACCGATGACAGGTTTTGGGTTTTTTTTTTTTAATTCTGGGTAGTTGACGATATGGGCGCTCTAGGGTGATATTTCCGAACATAATACACGATCGAATACCGCTCAATGAGGCGCACCTTTGCACTGAGCGAGCTGATAACCGCAATTAGTCAACGCACACATATAGTGGCAGTTATTTTATCCGTTTCGGGTACGGTGGTGAGGTATTATACTAAATATTTAAATGAAACCACCTCAGGAATGGCTGTCACCTGGCCGGGTGAGCAAAAGACAGAGAGATACGATCCAAAAGTACCACTTACCTTTTAAGGCAGTTTGCCTCCAGGCTTAGCGAGGTGCTCCGTTGCTCCAGATCGGCGGAGTATAGGTTGAAGATGTCGAAGGGAAAAATGGTGGCTACTTTTTGGAAAGTTCAACACAGTCACTTGAAATATTCAGCACTCTTATCAATCACCACTAAACACACCAATTTCAAATTCTAAACTTCCACCAACACGCCAATTCAAAATCACCCTCTTCAGAACAAGTCTCTAGACTATCTATGCTTTACACCGATGCGATGGGAGGAGCATACCACTAAAAGCACGCGACACGAGCGGAGCCACAGAACAGACTGAACCGAATGGCCGATTGCAACCAACCAGACAGGATTATGCTGCCGCCACTGGGGTTTCAATTTCAAACAACAATTTGCCTTCTTTGCACCTTGTTTTATCGCGCGTACATGTAGCGCTCTTCCGATGGTCTCTTTCGCTCTACACTCACTCTGCAACTCGGGCAATAAAGCTAACTCTGCTCCGGCACCTCGTGTGCATTCACACTTCGACTCTCCCGTAATTGAAACTGACGAATCACCTTAAAAACTTTATGCTTTTATGATTTATTTAAGTTCACACGGGGGACTCTCACGGCCCTCTCTCTCTCTCTCTCACGTTATGTTTCGCAAACACCGAACACAATCGAACTGCAAAGAGAGCATCTAACATGTTCTCACTCTCACTGCAGAAATTACCACGCGAGCTGGCAGCTCTCCCCTTGTGTTTACAACATAGCGGGCGAACTCGTAGGTCTCGTCACATAAGAACACCCCACAACAACACACCGTGTAGCACGAGGAGATCAACTCCAGGATTCGAGCCTACGACGAGAGAGGCCGAAACGATTCCAACAGCTGACGAACAGCGAATGAGGAAGTCCTGATGGTGGTCGGTATGTTTTATGCTTCCTTTGCATTGTGGTGCATCTAGCGGGAAGCGCGAATTTTTCTCACCCGCGTGTTTCTCATGTTATGTGTACCACGACGCTCTCCCGATTTCTATGATTCTAGTTATGGTGTGTTGTTGTTGTTGTTGTTGAATGTGTTTATTAGCAGCGTGCCGATACACTGTCGATTGAAAGTGTTTTGAGTTCATAATAACTACAACTGTGTTACCTGAGTTATAACGAATATAGGGTAACTGATGATGGTTGGACCTATTTAGGCCGGTTTCACACGACGTCAACATTCATGTCGTATTTTTTTTATGAATTCAACATATAATTATAAAAAATGCGTGATTAGGGGAAAGATCTACCTTTCTAGTTTCTAATAATAACATACAAAGTTAAATATTATGAACAAATGATTTTATAAAACGTTTTTATTCAGCAAAGAATTATGATGTTGGTTGGACCTATACTGATCTTGGTTGGACCTAATATATGATGATGGTTGGACCTATTTTTGCAAATGCTAGTTTAGCCCATATTTGTTCAAAAACTTTGTTTAGAGCTTATTGGTATCATGAAAAAAACCCTTTTTTACAGTTTTTATTAATTTGCTATTTAAAAAAAATCAAGAAATTTGAGTTTAACTTCGTTTTTAAAAAAGTTCACTTTGCACGCATTAGCTATTCATCATGGCTCATTTTCTCGGAAATCATTGACCCGATTTGGAAATTTTTTAGCGTCAAACTATAGGTATTGGTGTCCTATTGAAAGCTATTGAATATTTTTGGAATCGGTCAACTGGTTCCGGAGATATGGCCGGAACAAATTCCAGGGTATATGGAACATGGACCTAATTTTTACATGGAAGGAATAAAACCTATCATGCGACACTTCACATTACTTCCAAATTCGATAACAAGATCAATAACAAAATTGAGTGCCTTGGACCACATTGGCCACTTCCGGGCATGTTCTGGGTGCCCCCGGGGAATTTAGGGGCTTAAAATGACAGAATATCTGAACTTAATTCCGGTTGTATAGCTTTTTTTCTCCTAGGAGTTAACATTTTATTTCAAGTTAATTCACACACAGAAGGTGTATGAGAAGTGCTTAATGTAAATTCATATTAACAGATTTTTTTGGCGCTTTCGTGGTAGTTCGGAAATCGGTGGCTACCCTTTCAGCCAACCTGACGATGGAATTCCTCCTTTAAATTTACGCCCAACTAGTGACGCAATGTCTTTAGCAGCTTCCAAGATCGTTTTGGTCGTCTTGGGACTGCCAGAAGCAGCGCACATACAAACCCAATCCGCTAGCTGGTTCTCCAAATAAACACTCAACACTATTTCCCTTCAATATTTCTTGTTGTGGCTTCCCTTAATTTTTGCGTAAAGCGTCGTTTTCGGAATATTGTACCTTTTCTGTGCCTGATACGCGGTAAGTGATTTATTTCTTACTAAAAAAAAGCCTCTTGAAGATTTTCGACCGTATAACTCTTTTCTTTAACCATTTTTTCAATCGAAGAAACTGATCACTCGGCCAAAACGAAATCGAATTTCAAATCAGCTGCGCATGAAGGATGTAGACAAACCGAAGCGCACCTAGCGGCCGTCTTAGGAAACACATAGGTCCAACCATCATCATGCGTAGGTCCAACCATGATCATATTTATCTATTCGAATTTCGTCAATTATTCAAACATTTTAGTGAAACCAATGGATAAATGGCGTACTAACGTGTTTTTTACACCTTAAAGCAGTATTTTACTGCATGAAAATAAAAATAAATGTAAAAATATTCCTTTTTTTGTATGTTTGAAAGTAAGGCATGATGAGGAGCTAATGCGTGCAAAGTGAACTGTTTTGAAAACACATTGAAGCTCAATTGTTTTGAAGTTTTTTCAATAAAACACCCATGCAAATTGAAGAAAAAGAGTTTTTTATGATAGTAAAGTGATCTTTGAAAATAAAGAATTAGCGAAGATTGACTAAACAAGCGATTGAAAAAATAGGTCCAACCATCATCAGTTTTTGGATAGGTCCACCCAGAATCAATTACCCTACGTTGTATACGAGTACCCCAAATACAACGTATAGGTCGTCTAATTTTACATTGCAAATGCTATGCAAAATTAGACGAGTCATACGTTGTATTCGAGGTACTCGTATTCAGCGTATATTCGTTATAAATCAGGTAACACAGTAGAATGATTTGAGGTTACTAGAATTCCAAATAATTTTGACTCTATTCAATTCTAGATAAACATTTCAAAAGGTCCTATCTGCATTGATCGATTCTCTTCATCGACTACTTGACAAACTATGTGGTAAAAATAGCGTGAAATCTGTTTGCATAGCAGTGCTTATCATAAGAGAAAATCGATGAAGAGAATCGATCAAAGCAGATAAGACCTTTCGAAATGTTCATCGAGAATTGAGCTGTGATTAAGGTCTACCAAAAACTTGTGGAAGACAGCCGAGAAATTGCGGTACGTGGATGGCATTACCTGTATGTGATTCCTAGATACAGCATATGTCCGGTGCCACACTTATGTAGTAAATGTTTATAGCACCAGCCCAAGCAAATATTTCGTTTTCCGGATTAAAGAATCGGAAAATTTTGTAAATCAGAGGTATTCAATTATCCACTAAATATTTATGGCGGCCAAAGTCCCAATTTTAGTAACTAATTTCACGTAATTCAAATTCTTCTTGCGGGTAAAACGGTTGACATACAAAACATTAAATAACAGAAGGTCGAAAGGACCAAAAATCGAATGTACAAAAGGTCGGACAAAATGTCGAATTATGATACGACCCAAGTAGCACCAGTAACATCTTTTTATAAGAGAGAAAGAGAAATATGTTGCACAATTATTGGATAAAAGTAACCAAATTACATATTAAGTCAACATGAAGTAACGTCATAACCTTCTAAGTAACACAATGGTCATTGGTTAGTTCATAGTAAGATTGTCACAATGTTAAGATAAAATGTGACTAATCTGGTCTCAATGATGTCACAGTGTAACCTTTTGGTGTCGATCTAATGTTATCAATTGGTTGAACTGTAACTGAGTTGCCACACAATATTAACCGAACAGTAACGACCTGTCAAGCTCATAAAAACACTTACAATCTAAAGTTAATATTCATCAAGAAAACAGATATGAGTTTCATAAACTCCAGATCGCGTCCTTCCAAAAAATCTCGAACTGGAACATTAGATTGTCTACCTCGAGCCCGAAGGGAATCATATAGCTCAGATCTGAATCCACGATGCTCAGCACATGACCAAATAATGTAATCTGCGTCCTGGCAACCTTGTCCAGAGATTGCTGTCCCCCAGCCCAACACGAAACAAGTGAGCGCTTAACGAATAGTGATTGGACATGAGGCGAGACATCAGACGTATGAAGTCTCGACCCACCTCCAACCCCTATAGCCAAGGACTCTTCGACACCTTAGGGATAATTGAATATAACCATCGTCCCAAACTCCCTTCACTCAACTTATTCTGCCAGCTGACGAGTGACTGTTAACGATAAATGAAGAAAAATTCATCGTAGGCGATTTGTCGATCGTAAATATCGCCTTCGCAAAAGAGTCCGCCTTCTCATTGCCCGGAATCGAGCAATGAGATGGGACCCATGCAAAGGTGATGACAAAAGATCTTAAAGATAAAGCACTTAAAAGCTCTCGTATTTTCATGAGAAAATACGAGGAGTGCTTTACCGGCCTCATGGAGCGAATATCCTCGACAGAACTGAGACTATCCGTAAAAATAAAATAATAATCTGGTGCAAGTGAGGCGATCGTTTCTAGCGTATAATGTATTGCCGCCAGTTCAGCAACATATACGGAACAAGGAGCTTGAAGCATTCGAGAGGCGCTATGAAATTCGTTAAAAATACCACAACCAGCGGACGCCTCTATTAGTGATCCATCTGTGAAGAACGATCTTGCGGAATCAACTTGGCCAAACTTTGCAGCGTAAATTGACGGAGCAATCATGGAACGATGATGCTCTGGGATTCCGTGAATCTCTTGCGTCATGGATAAATCAAAATGAACAGAATTGTCGAAGTAGAAGAAGCAAACACGATAGGGATTTACTGCGAAGGGCTGACATCATGTGTTATGTACACGTATTTAGTACAATGACATAAAACGAGTTTGAGGGTTTAGCTCAAGAAGCTTCTCAAAGTTTGCAATCACCAGTGGGTTCATAATTTCACAACGGGTGAGGAACCTAAGGGACAATTCCGAAAACCGATCCGATAGTGGCAACATGCCCGCCAACACTTCGAGACTCATCGTATGAGTCGAGTGCATGCATCCTAACGCGATACGAAGACAACGATACTGGATCCGTTCCAGTTTGATGATGTGTGTTTTAGCCGCCGACTGGAAGCAAAAACTACCGTATCCCCACCACGTTCCGGTAATTGTTCGGAGAAAATTGATCCTTTGTTGGCATTTCCGCTTCAGATACTCAATGTGGGATCTCCAGGTGCATTTTGAATCGAACCAGACCCCAAGATATTTGAAAGACATGGAATGAGTGATCGGCTTACCCAAAAGTTGAAGCTTCGGTTGTGCTGGGCTATGCTTCCTAGAAAAAACGACCAACTCAGTTTTTTCCGTGGAGAATTCGATACCTAGCTGGATAGCCCAAGTAGACAAATTGTCTAAGGTATCCTGTAAGGGTCCTTGCAGGTCGGCCTCTCTGGGCCCTGTCATAGGCACTACTCCGTCATCTGCAAGTTGTCTCAACGTGCAATTGTCACTAAGACAGACATCAACATAACATACATAACGTAGAAATTGTACAAAAGGGGGCTTATGAGCCTTGGGGGAGACCCATGTAGCTAAATCGAAAAGCTTTAGAGTTTCCATGAGAAAAGCTCATATGTTTTTCTGATAGCAAATTGTACAAAAAATTATTCATTAATTGAGACAATCCACAAGCGTGGAGTTTCTCTGAAAGGTCATCAACGGATACTGAATCAAAAGCCCCCCTTAATATCCAAGAACACAGAAGCCATTTTATCTTTTTTTAGCAAAAGCCAACTGAATTTCTGTGGAAAGCACCGCAAGACAGTCGTTCGTTCCCTTGCCCCTACAGAAACAGAGTATCTGAAGGTAGGTGTTTCGTCTCAAACCCATTTGTCCAAGCGAAAAAGGATCATTTTCTCCAACAATTTTCGAATACACGATAACATCGCGATGGGTCGATACGAGTTGTGATCTGACGCGGGTTTGCCAGGCTTTTTAATGGCTATAACTCTCACCCGTCTCCAATCAGCCGGAACAATATCGAGCTCCAGGAACTGACCAAACAAGTTCAACATGCGCTTCTTAGCGACATCTGAGAGGTTTTTCAACAAGTTGAACTTGATCCTATCAGCCCCCGGAGCCAAATTGCCACACGAAAGGACAGCGGATGAGAGCTCCACCATTGTAAAAGGTTGACTGATCTCGTCTACCGAATTCGTCACTTCGCGAGGAATCATCCGTGCCGGCACGAAATCAGAACACACTTTTTGCGCGAACTTGAGAATTCCACGATCCGAATACTCCTCGCTCCCGTTGTTTGAAGACCGGCTACGCATTCGTCGCGCCACGTTCCAAAGCGTATTCATCGACGTTTCGTGCGATAACCCGTTCTCGAATTGCCTCCAGCCGCATTTCTTGGCTTTTATGAGGCTCTTGAGTTCGCGTTCAAGAGCCGAGTACACTTCGAAATGCTCGGGTGTTTCATGTTTCCGGAAAAGCTTAAACGCGTCGAACTTTTTACGATAAGCCTCAGTGCATTGCTGGTCCCACTAAGGGGAAGAACGTTCCTGGAACCGGCCGAGTTTGAGCTTGAAGCGCGCTGTCCAAGATCAGATTGGAGAGGAAGTTATATTCCTCCAACGGTGGAAGCCCTTCTACCGACGTTAGTGCTGCATCTATCACAGTTTTTCATTTACAATCACCTCGAAAAGTTTCGGAATGGAAGAAACGATTACTGTACCACGATAATTACGTGTGTCAGATTTTTTGCCCGATTTAAATATAAGCACTAAAACCGAGTTTTTCCATATTTTAGGAAAGTTGCTGGATTACAGTGACATATTAAACTTTCAAAATAATGGAACAGTAATTTCAGGTAATCAAATTTTCATGAAAACAGGAGGAACTCCGTCGGAACCAGGACCTTTAGATGCATGTAAATGATTAAACGATATTTGAACGATGATTTGACTTACGCTGATGTCATTCGAAAATTCTGGATAAGATTCAAAATACTCACGCTCGCGGTCCACTACTGAAAGCCGAGTATAAATTTCTTGGAAGAAATTTACAAACAAATTACATATATCTTCCGAGCTCCTACCTACCCTATCGTCCAAAAACATCTTTGAAAGAAAATTGTCAAATTTTAATTTGGTTTTCATGTAATTGAAGGAGTTCCTAGTACAACATTTTATCTCAAGTTCAGTTTTTATATAATACTTTCCAAATACTATATTCACAACCAAATTTAACTGATCGCAAATTTATTTATTTATTTATTTATTTGAGAGGGAAAAGCAAACTTCTCAGGTGAGCGGAAAATCTCTTCTTTTCGTATCAACAGATAACATAAAATCCTACAGATACATATATACTTAAACTGATTCAGACAACACAAATCTTTACTTAATCAGGATGATAAAACAATATAGAATAAATACTTAAGGCTAATGTCTAAATAGTTACGTAAAGTTTCTTCACTATTATATTTTTTATAAAAATTGTGTGCTTATTGCTTTCGATTTTTTCAAATTTTGTATTTCCCTGTTGAAGGACGTTTCGCCGAAGGTCATTTCGTCGAAGAACAAGCCATTTTATACGGTTTTGAACTTTTCTCACAGCTCAGTAAATTTTGAAATCAATCTCGAAATAGGATTAAGAAAGTTCAATTTGTCAACCTGGTAAGCTATTCAAATGTAATACTTCCTTCTTTTGAACATGAACAGTTCTTTCAAGTTGTACTGATTTCGTAAATTTTTAAACAGTTAATATATGTATTATAGTTTTAGAAATGTTTCCTTCTTTGAATGATGAGCAGTTCTTTCGAGTTGTACTGATTTCGTTATTTTCAAAATAATCATTGTTTTGATTTATAGGAATGATTCCTTCTTTTAAACATGACCAGTTCTTTCAGTTTGATTCATGATTAATACTGGACGAAATGACCCAGTCGGCGAAATTTTCTTCGGTTAAACGTCCTTCGGCGAAATGACACAGCCCCAGATGATTCATTCAATACCAAATTATAATTTCAAAACACCAAGTGCCTGTCAAAAAGGTTGAATAATTCACAAACAACAATACAAAGGGCTTAAAACAAGATATTTGCAAAGCAGTTAATATGTAACTTATTTACAACTGGGATTTCCTTTATTTTTCATAAACGATAATGTAAGTGCTATTTGGGAGCTCATTACTTTAACTCAAAATCTGTGATCTGTGATATAGATTTTTGTTTCTAAAAATCCTAATAACTCTGAAAAAATACTACTTAATCTACTTAATCTGTTGGTCTGGCATCCCTGGCAGTGACGGTAGTTTCGGGTCACATTGGGATGTGAACAAAAAAAACTATGAAACTCAAACTCACCACGGTTTGGTTAGAATTATAGCTGGCGACTTTTGTTAGCTTGATATTCGTAGTTGCTTGCTTGTTAAATGTTGTCTAAAAAAGCGAGCGTGATCTTCTTCTTTTTCTTCTTCTTCTTCTTCTTCTTCTTCTTCGCATTTCAAGCTTATTGCATATCGCATATGAGCTTATTGCGTGCTCTCAACTTAGTGTACTAGATGCACTTCCACAGTTATTAATTGAGAGCTTTCGATGCCTGTACCATTTTTGCATTGGTATAATTGTGTGGCAAGTCCAATCATACTTCTATGCCCAGGGAAGTCGAGAAATTTTCCAAGCGTGATCTTGGAGATTAGATTTTTTTTTGATTTTTCATAAAACTGGTTTTGTTTTATTTATTCAGTCTTAAAAAAAATGTAGATTACAGTTTTAAAGTCTGATCCACTTAGAATCTGGAAACTTTATGTATGCTATAGCAACGCTTCTAGTAATTGGATTTGGAATCTTTTGACCAGTGGCGTCGCGTCCACATGTGCCACCTGTGCAGGACACAGGCGTAAATAATTTAAAAAAATGCGTTTAGATTTTTTTAGATTTTATGGTCACATTATAGTTGTACTTCTTTACTCCAGACCACAAGTGACCATAAATACACTATTTTATAGTGTGGCTCAATTAAATTTCCAACCTTGGTTTGCTTCAAAAGGATTTAATTCAGTTCGGATGGTCTGCTTAATCCCTAATGCATTGATTTCAAAGCATGTCGATATCACTACCATGACAAAACTCGTTAAATAGTGCACCTAAAAGCGAGTTTTTTTGGGGGCGGTTGGCAAGTGAATGGTCAAATGCCTGATGTAAGCCAAGCAAGCCGTCTATTACCATACGGGACCAAAATCCGTACACCTAAGCACGAGAGAATCATTAACGGTCAATACTAAATAATGCTATCACATCACATCACATCTTTTTCCTATACATTTATCTTTATTTTACTATTATTTGCAAACACCAGGTCTTAAAATTACCTTTAATTATTAGAAAAAAGTATTTAAATTGCACATATCTTGAATCGAAATCCGTACAGCGTTCTACGATTGAATCAAAATCCGTACAATTTTGAATCGAAATCCGTACACTGTGTTGAGGATGAATCAAAATCCGTACAGTCATGAATCAAAATCTGAACATGAATGTGAATCGATCCAAATCAATGAAAAAAAAAACATGTTGCTATCTTGAATAAAGTATTTTTTTAGAAGTTGCTTGGCTAGGAGTCCAAAACAGCAAGGGGAAATGTTGGCTTCGGCAATACATATCTTAACCTATTATCGTCAACAACGGGGGGGTAAACAACGTCCTTGAGAGTTCAATTTTGACATGTGGATACATTGTATTTCAGAGCTTCTATTGGCCAAATTTGAGTGCTCTAGGACTTTTTTTTACCCCCACGATAATAGGTAAAGGTATTGCCGAAGTCAACATTTCCTCTATATAGCTATATTTTCTCCCGCTCTACTTTCATGTATGAAAGTAGAGCGGGAGAAAATTGATAAAGAGAACGCAAAGAAACAAAGGATTGAGGAACGACAAAAGAAAAAGGTTGAGCGAGAGAGGAAGAGGAGGAAGAAGAGGAAGAATAGGAAAGAAAGTTGGAAGCTAGAAACAATGGAGAAGAAGCAGAAGAAAGCTGCGGAAAAGAAGCAATGATAGATCTGCATTTTTATGATTATTACTCTCTTGACGTTTTAAATTAAATTAAGTTATAGTCGTTAACTTGCCAATTTTATTTTTCATGCACAAAAAAAAAACTTATCCTTGATGTCAGTTCATTGTCTTTTTTTTTTTGTTGGTTTCTAAGATGGTTGTAATTTTTTTTTCACTTATTCGTCATTATAGGGCTACCATCTTAGGAACCGCTTATTCTATCGCTTGATGCCAGTGGGTTGGTGGAGCGTTTCCATTATCGGTGTATTAGAGATGTTTCGGCAGTCTTCGTTTCAGTTTGCTATTACTGATTCGACAGCATTGTCCAAGCTACACCGCCCAGTTTAGTCCCGGTTAATAATGTTTTGTAGCGTTGAGCTGGAGTACCCCCAAGTTCCAAAGTATGGCGCATCTTGCACGTTATCACATGTCAAATTTCAAAAACTTCGATGTTGTGATCGGAGGTAAACTCTAGTAAGAATATTAACCCAAAGCATTGATATAGAATAAAATTAGGAGGAAATGAATCCTTAAACATGATATTAGTTAGCATAAAAATCCAGAACAGTCACCTTCTTAAATAAAAAGAAATCAGCTTCCTTTCCTTTGAATCGATTGGAGCATCAATTAATCTAACGGCTGATAGGGGAATTTACGTATTCTCGGCAACCTAAGCAGCGACCTTCTTTCTATAGGCTTTTTCTCTATGGAACGCACACATATGCAGTATTGGTTTGTTTACAATATTTTGCTGCCAGCTGCTCTAACAATTTCAGTCAAAAACTGTTTTGAAACGCTTTTGCAAAGCTCCAATCTTCTCTAGTGAGAGCGAGTATTGTCGGCAACCAGTTTTTCTTCGGCAACCGTTCCATTTGAACTGCATGTAAATCTGCTGTTCTATTATCGGCAACTCGAAATCAGCTACAATTTGTAGAGCGTGTGTTTCATTTCAAGAAAACCCTGCTAGATTGCTTTTTCTCAGTGGTAAAAATATAGTCAAATTGAAGCTGACAGCATAAAGAATCGTTTGCATGCATTCAGCGAAGTGTTTTCGTAAGAAAATCCAGTGAAAATAGTGTTTCAATTTGGGTTGCCGAAAATAGTCTGTCATGCCGAAGCCGTCATTTCCCCTATCACTAGTTAAAAAAATAAAAGTAAAAAAAGGAACTTGAACTATTTCCAAAACTATCCTACTAAGATTTTCTTTTTGATTCAGCGCACGATTTTACATGGGAAATGACCATCGGCGTACAAAGTTCAAATATGCTGTAAACTAGTGTATTTAAACGAGTATACTATTTATATATATATATAGCAAGAGAGCATTCCCAGCAGTAGCCACCAGCGAGGAATGGCCGGAAATTTCCGGCCATTCCTCGCTGGTGGTTACTGCAGGGAATGCTCTCTTGCCCATTTCTGTCTGCTCTCTGTAATTTGTATATGTGTGTTGGTGATATCCTGTAGGGGAGCTGCGTTGTTTTCCTTTCCGGCTGGTTCTTGACGTTCTTCATTAAAAGATATTAATAATATAACATTTACAATACGAATAAAATAAGAGAGTAGCGATTTAATACGGCATAGTGGTGAATGGAACGGCAAAATCCCGGTAACATTTCCCCGCACGCATCATTGCCACAGTCTTCTCCAAATCCTCCGGCATGTATTTAGCTTCCATGATCTGCTGAAAAACATCGAATAAACTAGAGTCGTCATTGTTAATGCACAAGTGTACGGATTTAGAATCAGCTGTTATATATGGATCGAAATCCGTACAGTACTAATTTTGATAAATAAATACCATATGAATGATCCATTGCTTAGAATTGAGATATAAAACGATAAACACTTACCTTTCCGATCGACTTTCAGGAAACTACTTGCAAAAATCACTTAAATACGCTTAACAACTGGAAGTAAATCCGAAAGGTTTTCTTAGAAAATCGTTAAGAACGCAACCGATTGACATAAATTGCCGACACGTGATAAGGTTTTTATTTTTCTTATTTTAATTGCATGACATACTGCTTAATTGTTGACGTAAACATGAAGCTAATGCATGAATTAACATGAATATGTATTCATTTATAATATTTACATTGTTATGATGCATATAAATAAACAAATTCAACAATGGATTTCGGTCCCGCACGGTACCTCTTGAAACATACCACAAATTTTCCCAATACATGGCGGTTTGCACCACTAGTTGTAATTGAAACTTTCAGCAGTCACACAACAAACGGGAGTAACACGGAAACAGCAGTCTGGTACGCTTTAGACGTGTATCATACTTGCAGACCGGTTTGAATGTGTGAGTTTAATTTAGAAGAACATTTGCGATGCATGGGTGCCTAAAGCGTGCATTTCTCGCTGTGCACTTGGATATCTGATTGCAGACAAAGAGAGTAATGGAGAATGCGAGCGCAAAAGCTCGCTCTCACTCTCTTGTCAGTTTTAAATCTCTCAATTACCGATGGTTGCGCCGGTGCGCCTGTCAAAACTTATGAGCTTCCACTTGTTCAATCTGAGAGTGTTGTTCTAATGACTAAAGAGTTGATTAATTCAAGTTTGCTACCCAGGGGACTATGAATTTTCTCTAGATTTTGACACTGTCAAAAATTGTTTTCGGAAGTGTTTGACGGATATTCTGTGTTACACTCCAGTCGAAAGAGTAAGCCTTGTAATAAAAACGAGAATTCAAGCTGAACATTGCATTAGGTCCTAAGTAACATTGACAGATTCTCTCCGTAGACTTTCTCTTTGTATTTCCACGGCCATGTTAAGACATTCCCAGATATTTTCAACACACAGATCTGTAAAAGAAGCTTTACAGCTTTTTTTTATTTAGAATCTAATACTACAAACACAACAAGAAACGGTTTTGGGATCAAGTTATCAACGAAAGAGAATGTCCACGAAGAGAATCGATCAATGTTACTTAGGACCTAATGCAATGTTCAGCTTGCAATTCCTCCTACTTCAGTTAGCGCGAAAAGGGCCATACAAGTTTTGTTTACACAAGATGATAGGCCCTTCAAGTGTTACGTTAGGTAGTGATTCATATAGTAATTGAGAATATGTCCCTCGAATTCATGGAGCATTGAAAAATAAAACAAAAAATAATATGTAGTGGTAAACTATAACGAACAAAGTTTGTTGCAAAGGTTAATAAATGAGGCACGCAACGCCTCTGGTTTTGACAGCGATTTGTTTTGAAAGTAAACGTGTTTCAGTAGTGCAAGTTTTATCTCGATACGTGCAGTAATAAAAAAAAAGATGTACTAGGGGAAATGACGGCTTCGGCATGCCAGACTATTTTCGGCAACTCAAATTGAAACCCTATTTTCACTGGATTTTCTTACTAAAACACTTCGCTGAATGCATGCAAACGATTCTTTATGCTTTCAGCTTCAATTTGGCTATATTTTTACCACTGGGAAAAAGCAATCTAGCAAGGTTTTCTTGAAATGAAACACACGCACTACAAATTGTAGCTGATTTCGAGTTGCCGATAATAGAACAGCAGATTTACATGCAGTTCAAATTGAACGGTTGCCGAAGAAAAACTGGTTGCCGACAATACTCGCTCTCACTAGAGAAGATTGGAGCTTTGTAAAAGCGTTTCAAAACAGTTTTTGACAATTCTTTCGACTGAAATTGTTAGAGCAGCTGGCAGCAAAAGATTGTAAACAAACCAATACTGCATATGTGTGCGTTCCTTAGAGAAAAAGGCTATAGAAAGAAGGTCGCTGCTTAGGTTGCCGAGAATACGTAAATTCCCCTATATGGAATAAGAGAAAAGAAAATATATGCTGGTTATGGGTGTGCATCGAAAACCCGACCTGGCCAATTTGAAATATTGCGAAAAAGTTGAAAATTGTCGTTTATACCATGCAAGATGTTCTCAGCCGGCCCCGTGACCGCAAGAGTGTGGCCCGGAAGGTTCACAGCAAACGTCGTGCTGGAACTTTGGAGCGGCAGCTGAACTGGAAGATGCTGAGGTCGATAAAGAGCAACCCAGGACTCTCGGATCGGTATGTAGTCAAAAAAAAAATACGGTACCAGCCGTAGTACCGTTCGGAGGATCCGTCTGCACGTAAGTTACCGTTCATTCAGTGCCTCGAAGCAACCGAACAGGACGATGAAGCAGAATCTAGTGGTCAGATTACGCGCCTGGAAGTTGTACGACCGGGTTCTGGTGAAGTACATAGGATGCCTTCTCATGGACGACGAGACCTATGCCAAGATGGATTTCAGGTAGGTTCCTGGACAAAAGTTTTATCTGGTCACAGCATGGGGCGATGTCCCCAGCAAATTCAAGTTTGTTTTCGTCGATAAATTCGCCCGGAAACTGATGATCTGGCCAGGAATTTGCAACTGCCGACACAAAACCAAGCTTTTCATCACTCGAAGCTGTATAAGTAAGAGTGCCTGGAGAAATGTTTACTACCTTTCATTAAGGCTCACAAAGGCTAATTGAAGTTCTGACCAGATTTGGCAAGCTGCCATTACAGTGATACCCCGACAATATGGTGGATATCAAGCGGAAGATAAAGAAAACGGGAAAGACGATTCAGGACGCTACACAGATGAGTATATGTTGGAAAAAATTACCGCTGATGTTGACCAGTCCAGTGGGTGACGGATGCGTGCGGGAATTCCAAATAAAGTCTACGCGTTCATCCGAACAACGTTGGAGTTATTTCGCATTTTACCTTCAATTTGACTAAATTACATTTTTCTAACGTCCAATCAATCCACAAAGGAACACCTAGTTTTATGTGTCCGGATTTTAAGTGAGTCAGACTTTATCATTGTCCAAGTTTAGATCCAGGGGTTTGGATTTTCCTCAGGACTAGTTTATGTTTAAGATTTATTTATTTTACATCCTCTGAAAAAAGCCAAGTCCAAAGAACGATTCCCTGAAAACGAAAACATCGTTCTAATTCTATGAAAAAAGGCAAATCTGGACCGATAGGTGAATTAATTCCATTGGCTCTTTAACGAACTCTCTTATCTCGCCCCAATCGCATTTATCAATGAGAGAGCGAAACCATGTTGTCGAAGTACCGATTTCAGCAAGAGATACCCATTTTCTCCCTGGCTCACTCTCTAGGTTGTTGATATTGCGATATTGATACCACCTTCTCTATGCCCACCTGCTACCACGTACGAGATAACGACGCCGAGATTGTAGCGTCTTAGCTCAGTAGTGGAGTAGAGGCAGTCGCAAAAATGAGAAAGAGCAACATTAGATTACCTACATGTACTCCCTCGTATCGGGCAGGAGAGACGAGCCGCTGATAGTCTTCTTTGCGCGCCTTTGCTGAGATCCACGAATGCCTTAAGATGTAAACAAACATCACGCCGTGTTATGTGGCCTCCCAGATTAATAGAAGGTAATAATTAAAGATCCGTTTTAGTGCTGCCTGCCAAGCCCCGGAGGCTTATTGATGATGGGTGCGTTAGTACGCGGTGGCATGACTGGATCGGCGGTCGGGTGTGGCGATGTGTGTGTTTGTCTGAATGAGCAGCAAACGTCGCGTTTTTGTAATTGAGTAGGACGGCAGGGGGTAGAAACCTGAACGTTCGGAGTGTGAGTTGAACCAACAAGCGAGAAGCGGTGATTAACGGTAATTGATTAGGGTTAATCGTGTTTGCCCAGCGTTTGCTGACAATAATAGTTATCGACGGGATGTTCCGTACGCACTTGGAGGTGTGTGTGGAGTTTATTTACATAACAATTGTGTGCATTAGTGTCAAATTAGATGGTGATTAGATATCAGCCCCCAAAACACTCAAACTAAGACTCATTTCAAGTGTGAAATAACACCGTTCAATGAAAAGAAATCAAAAGTAGTCATACCCATGCCAAAAAGCTTTGAAACTGCTAAGAAAACTCTCGATCTGGTCAAGGATACATTTGTGGGTTCAAATATGCTTGCCACAGAATATACGGATCCAATAATGATGTAACCTAGAAAATCTCCGATATCTCAACCGTGGATGCGCTCGAAGAACTCTCAGCACAACCGACTAAGGACAGACGGAAAGTTTCAGTAGGGACGCAATATAAGAAGAAGTTTAGGTTTTATTTCACAGGAATTTAAAATCAAACCTCCTCTCAAACCCAACGATAGAATGGTTACCGTTTCTCGAAATCATCAACCCAGCCACGCCAATCTCGATTAACGTTCAACAAGTTGAAAACTCGTGCAAACGAACGAAAGGGAAACAAACCTCCGCGAGCCCTCTTCCCAAACCCAAACGACAGACAAACCCATGTTTGTCTTGCTGACATGATGAGCCTTGACTTTTTCCACCCTGGCATGATTTTCCGGAAAAGCGGTCTGGAGAAGGGGGGAAGGGAAAAAAGAAGGTAGTAAAGTTTGGTCCAGGATCACTGCCGAAGCTCACTGGATATAATACGGCGACGTAGATATCTACTCTACATGCACGGTAAAGTTTTGATAACACACTCCCTTTACCCCCGGTCGGTGCCGGTTGGTTCGTCAGAATGAGAAATGAGAAAGCGAGGCATGTTTGTGTTCCAAGATAAATGTTTGTTGGAGGATTTTATTTATGAATTTTAATATGAATCCGTGTTGAACTTTCTCGTGTTATTAGCGAAATTTTTCGATTAATGTTGGATTTTGCCGGATGTGCGCTGAGAATGCGATGCCACGCTTTAGCTCTTACTCGGAACGTTTTGTATTGCAAATTTCTGTATTTTAAATCAAAATGATGCTCTTTTCAACGAAATGCACATTCTGACCTGTTCCAAAGGTCAACTGAAATAGCTCTAAGCTGGGCCAGAGCGGGTGGTGGAATGGCTTCATCCACATCAAACGGCTGCACGGCACACAAATACTAGCATTTCATAGCACATCCAAAACAGAAAGAAACCAGAATCCAGTCGAACCAATAAATGCGAGAGAGGCAATGCAGCCAGTCAGTAGTGAGTGAACCTAGGCGAGCGAATGTGTGTATATTATAAGCTGAAATGTCCTGAGGTGATTCAATCGCCCTGGGCACTCATATATTATATTTCCAGACTTTTTCCCCTCACTCTGCGTGGCTGTGGCCGGTGAACATCAACGGCAGCAGTGGAACAACAACAACTACAGTCACTACATCGCCGAGGGGCATCCAAAGCAACAGAAACAGCGCGGCGATAGCGCTGCGGAGACAGGAAGGTGGCCGAGAGACAGGAGAAATCCATCGCTGTTTAACCTGGAGCAGTTATAAAATAAATATATATAAATATAAAATATATATTCTCATTTCGTTCGTTTTTTGATATAACACATCGGGGTGGTACGGAGTGGGTGCAGAGTTGTGAGTGAGCGGTGAACTGCGCACTTTCGAAGGCTCAAGGAAGCCTCAAGTAGGATACACATCCAGTCAGTATGCGCAACACAGCGCATACACGTTTTCAAGTGGAGCGATGGCGAGGAGATGCTGCTTCGAGGCAGCTCCAGGGCCTGGAAACTTATTCTCCCCTTGGTTCCACTGTGTGCAGTTTTTCCTTTGACTGGCTGAAGTTTGCTGAAAAGCGGGCCCGGTTGCCTTCGGTTCCCCAGGCGAACCGAAAAACATTGACGTAGCAAGTGGCTGGAACTAACGAATTAGACTGTGAGCTGTTTTCTAAAATAAAGAAAATTTTAAACAATATATATCACATTACAGTTACTATTTATAGTTGCTACAATCATGAGACTTTCTACATTAAATAGAGTTCAGGATGTCGACTACCTGGGAAAATCTGGGAATATCATGGAATTCATTTTAGGACCTGGAAAATCAAGACATTTCATACAAGTTCAGGGAATTATTTCTTAGTCCCAGAAACTTATAAAAAAAGTAGAAGGGTCTGTGCCTAGGGACACGAATGGAAGCTTGACGTAGGACCGCTAGTGGACGGAATAAATGTGAAGAGCATTTAGTTCTTTCAATTGATCAATTATCTATTATCTCAACTCTTTCCGTTTTTGAATTGTAGGCGTATCAAATTTGTAGTATTTTTTTTTCAAAGAGAAAGTTGATTAAGAGAATCAATCAAAATCGCTTGCACCCCTGCTTTCATGTTTGGTTACAAGATTACAACTCTGGAGAGCATTTTGTGTGGACGTTGGGGGTTTGTGGTTCTGAATATGGACAAACAAGCACAGATAAATTCTATTTCAACTCATTACTGATGTAAGCTTAATGGCCCTGAAAAGGGCCGTTTTATTGGAGAGGGCATCCATGGCCACTTACGCTTGGCGTGTTTAGTGTAGGTGACAGCATCACGGACCTCATTTTTCTAGAAACACTTTCAGCACACCTCGTAGATCAGACCGGAGATACGTTTGACACCGCCACGGCGAGCCAGACAACGGATGGTGGTTATCTTGAAGAATTTTGCGACGACGCTTGGCGCCTCCTTTACCAGACCTTTTCCTCCTTTGCCACGACCAATCAATTGTTGCTTGTTAGGTGTGAAGGAGTGGACTAGCCACCACCTTCCTACTGCTGCTATTGCTGTTCACCACGCCGTCCGAAGCGAAAATGAGCTAATGCCATACAGCAGCGCTCTTTTAAATCTTTTCAGGTTAAAGCAGAATGATGTGCAACCAAGTGGTATAAAAGCTACAAAGACTCCTCCCATTATGAGTAGTTTGCTATCAAGTAGCGACACTGGCTCTTTTCCTTTTGCGTACACGGCGAATGAGAACGACCCAAATTTAAATTTAGTTCACTCCTAATCGCCAAAAGTGCAGGAACTCAGCGATGAGTAAATTTGTTTCATGGTTTCCTGTGGAAAACCTAAAAAATCTGCCAGAAAATGAGGAAATTGACGAAACTTTTATCCAGTCTCGGAGTAGTACCAATAGACTGAGTGAATCCAATCTTTACTTTTCTCAAATTCGCGAATTTTTCCCTGGAAAATCCTGGAAAAACCTGGGAAAACATGAGGCAAATTTACTCGTCTCTGAGTTCCTGCACTTTCTTTCTTATTTTGAGATAACTAAACTCAAATTTGGGTCGTTCTCATTCGCCGTGATATCACCTTGAAAGATATCGGTGCTAGTGGTTAGCGTGATTACCTCTCACCCCAGCAGGCCTGGGTCCAAGCTCAATCGGCGCCACCGGCATGTTCTAAGGCATAACATCTCTGATCACGCCTTCCTTCGGGAAGTAAAGCCGTTGGTCCCCGGTTGAGTTAATGGGTCGATGGGTAGGGTCCAGGTGTGGGAGCTGCCTCCCTGGCGTCGGTAGCATTGGAGCTCAGTACGGAAAACAAATCTCGCGTCACTTTTCAATAGGTCCTATCTACATTGATCTATTCTCTTCATTGACACTCTCTTTCGTAAATAACTCGGTTTCACAAATGTTTCCTGCCGTCTTCGTCGAATTAGATGCTAGATTGTTGCTTTTTCCATCGAAAATATCCGGCCGTGGCGATTCAACGTTGATCAAGGTTGATCAAAATAATTTGTACCCCTGCTTCCAGTTTGATTACATGAGCATTTTGTGAGATCGTTGGTTCTGTATATGGACAAACAGGCAGAAAAATTCTATTCCTACTCTTTACTGTAATAAGCTTGGTAGCCCTGAAATGAGCCGTTTTGTTGCCAAAGTAGGTGATGATTTAACCACCGAAACCAAACGGAGTGCGTCTCTGCCACTTCAAAACGTAGATGACATCCATGGCCACTTACGCTTGGCGTGTTTAGTGTAGGTAACAGCATCACGGATCTCATTTTTCAGGAATACCTTCAGCACACCTCGTAAATCAGACCGGGGATACGTCAGACACCGCCACGGCGAGCCAGACGACGGATGGTGGTTATCTCGAAGAATTTGCGTTTGGTTCTGAATATGGCGATGAGTGTGCAAAATATTACGCAATTCCATCCTCCCTATTCGCACGCGCCCGAGGATCGGAGGCGAATGCCACTTCGACTTGTTTCGTCTACTTACTACTCTCTGACGACTGTGCTGGGGAATCAGCATATGCGTGCAGGTAATTGGTGGATTTGTTAGTTGATTCGACGCTTTTGGACAATACTGGACATTTACCAGTTTTTCAATAGTTTCTGGTTGGAAATCAATATTTCTGATCGATTGGTGATAAAATTATTGAAATTGGATCAGGAGCAGCTGAGTTATTAACAAATTAAAATCTTTCTTAATTTGTTACATATTCCATTTTCGGTTTTCACAAAGTGTACCCCCATATAGAAATAAAAAAAAAAACGAACTAAACCTCCGACGAAGCAGCAGGCGTGTCAGGTCAAAGTCAAATAGTGCTGAGACCCTATTGAAGAGTCTCTATAAACCACCGATTGCACTGAACATGCTATAATTACATTCAAAGTGTTTTTAAATTACTTCATACGCGAAGTTTGCGATTTTCATAGTTGGTTGGCAACCCAGAACGGAAGATGTTCCTGCAACCACTTCTGAGTGCGGTTCGAGGTGTGGCACGGAGCCCCATCTTGTTGAAATACAACATTTGACTTCGGACCGTACTGTTCTTTGATCCACGGAAGAACATACTTACTTAAAATCCCGATGTAGTCCTCCGTGTTGATCTTGTCGCCTTCTGAAATTAACACCGGGTCCATTTTTTGCCATCGGAAGCCACCAATCCAAACACCATAACGCTAGCTGGGTGCTTGGTCAGATACACGTTCTTGTGCTCGTCGGCCACGTCTTTTACCGGAAGAGAACTAATATACCGGTCGGTTCTGGAATTTGATACGTGGTCGACGGTACACATGCTCTCGTCGGTGAACAGGATTACCGCATTTTTTCGCTTAAGGAAGTTCAAGATTTTCTTGCATCGTTCGACTCATAGCTCCCGGATGCGGTTGGTAATCATGTGATTTTTTTCCGTGCCCTCGACTTCGCCCCGCAATCTTCCTTTACGATCTTCCGTGCCGTAAAGTCACTGATCCCGTGTTCCTTTGCCATTTTCCTTATTGAACACACTAGATTCACCCGAATCATCCTTTTGATAGCAGCGATAACCCTCGAAACCCGAGCTGACCTCGGACGACCTGTTGCCACCTTCTCGGATAGTTGTCCTTGCTTTTCTCGGCCTAAAACCCTTTTGACGGTCCATCGGGACACTCCCACGGCGATTGAAATGTCTTTTTGTGACATTTGCGCGTGGGAAAAATCACGAATACGCTGCCACTTCGTCATGGTGCAACTGTCAAACTAAGTAAATCATTTTCTTTTATACACAGCCAACTACGGTATGAGCTATAGGTTACGTGCATGCAAAGAAAACCAAGGCATTGTATGCACAGGTGAAACGGGAACCTTATTTGTACGATGGTGCAAACATTATCACGCATACGGTATGTATGGTATGTATGTTACACTCTCAGCTTCTAATGCGTACGTACTACAGAATTTATTTTTCAATGATATCAATCATCACACTAAATTATTCACTATTATAAGTGAAATGTCACAACAAGATACCTTTTGAAACGTAATATCAACTTTTGACTGAACTTGGCGTTAATCTGCACCAACTTTCATATGATCTGTTATATTTGAATCATTGTTGTGCCATTTCGAAAAACGAATCGATTCAAAAGATCGATTTAAAATAATTGATTAAATCAGTGAATCGATTATTTAAAAAAAAAAAAAAATAAATAGATTCACTAAGATCCATTCTTGCATCAAGATCACCAAATGCTAGTCCAGACAACCGAGCAGTATTCTAATATAAAGCGAGACATGGAGCAGTACAACGATTTAAGGCAGTAGATATCCATGAAGTCTTTGGCAATCCTGAAGATAAACCCTGGAATTCTGGAAGCTCGAGACATACGAGATGTGCTGCTTGAAAGAGAGTTGTGTATCCATAATCACACCTAGGTCCTTAATTTGGCTGACGCGCTCAATTTCAGTGCCTAACAAAACATACTTGAAGATAATAGTAGTGGATACCAAGCCTAGTTTTGCGATTGATATGCGGTGATTCAATTTATCGAAGGCTGCAGATAACATGTGCGCTAGCTTCCAACGCTGACGGATCATTGAAAAACGTGCAGCAATGGAGACAGCCAACTGTCCAAGTACGTTTTAAGGAACGCCGATGGAATTTCGTCAGGACCCAGATTGTACGACGAATTGAGTTTCGAGGAAGCCCTGGAAAATTATGTATCATAGACGACGGCAGACCAGCTTAATGACGTTGTTCGTTGACAAACTTCCAAAACTGCTTGGGACGTGACTTGAGCTTTCTCTGCAATCCACGTCGATACTGAAGAAAGTATCGTCTCGCAACTCGTTTGCATTCGTGATTGATCCTGACATAGTGACGTTGAAGGGATGGTGTGCGGTGCTTGGTGATTTTCCTAAGAGCGGCTCTTTTTTCTGGATTTCAGTCGACGAAATTCACTCGAATGCCATAATGGATGGGTCGTATGATGATAAATCTTTTTCGGAACGTGTCTGTGAATGGCATATGCCATTGGAAATAGTTTAAGCGGCGGACTCAATGCCATCGGTGTCCAATAAGTCGTCCCAATCTAGACTGGAGAGTAACTCGAAGATACTACCGTGGTTTGCGTTGCGAAAATCGTAGGAAAAGGTGGCATGTGAAATATTGAAATCATGCATCAGCTTAGTACTTAACGACACCAATAGTGGCGGGTGGTGCCGATCCAGTCTCACCAGAGGAGTGGGCGCCTCGCATAAGAAAGAAGCTATGTCCTGGGCCCTTACAAACAAAGATCCAAACTGCGGTTGTTCTGGGTAATAACATGATTGATTGGAGAAAGAGTGGCTAAGCTGTAATTGTCCAGCAGGACGAAGCGTTGGAATGGATGACAGAGTGATCTATTTCAGGATAGAGGAAGCCGTGGCGATTTTTTTCCATGGAATCACCGGGAAATTGAAGTCACCAAACACAATTACTTCATCGGTTGCTTTAGCGGTATCCGATTGGCAATGGGTTTCGATGAGGTCACGCTCGCGTATACGATCGGGAGGAAAGTACATCGCACAGAGAAACAAGGTACGAACGCCCAGTTTGATCATCCACACTTGCTCTAAGAATATCCAAGCATCATTTTTTAGTAACCTCGCTTTAAACCTAGAATTTACAGCCACTAAAACACCTCCACCTTTAGCTTTAGCAGCATTCCAATCGCAACGGAAAACTGCGTAATCGTCGCCGAACACCTGACGAGAGAGCGTGCGTGAATTCAACCATGTTCCGTGTGAACAATCATGTCGTAGCAAAGATCCGAGGTAGCTACGCAAAAATCGTCGACATCACCGTTGATACTGTTGAGAGGCCCCCACCGACTTCACCACCAGGGCTCATCAGCTGACAGGTGTCAGCCTGACAGATGCCAGCACGAACGTTGGGGACCAGACCGAGAGACGGCGTCATCATGATCATTACATAATTGCGATAGCAAAGTGATTCACACGTTTTGTAATTGTTCTTTTATTACAATAAATTTATTTTTAATTTGTTCGTGAATCGTGCGCGTACACTCAATACAAACGTATATCGCAACAAATACCACCGGCGTTCTGGTAGTAGACGGATATCTCATGCTGGCAGTTGGTAGGATGGATGCATGAACATGATGTGGCTAGTGCGGAGGCTGCAGAACCGGAAACACAGCTAGAAGTTGAAGTGGTATCAGGTAAAGGAGAGGCTGAATCGTCAATATACTTGCCAGTAATATCCGGTTGGAAGACCCAAGTAGGTCCGTTGTCGGGCAATTTTTGTCGGAAAATCCCGTTTCTCGACTCAAGCGCAGGACTGGGATGTCTGCTGCTCACTGGCGGGAAGGGTTTGAATGCGGAGAGTGGAAAAGGGGCTTCCTCAAGGCGAGCGACAAGAGTACGTCCCGGTATCTGGCTAGTAGAGAAAGCGCAGGGAAACCAACTGGCAGATGTAGTTTCTTTGGCACTGAAATTCGGATCAACATCAGGCTCCGAAAGCTCACAAATACAGTAGTACTTACCTGATGTAGAAAGCTGGGAGACCCTCAGCCCACATTTAGACTCAGAGCCAGAACGACTTGAATTAACGCAGGCAGCTATAGGTGCGACTGAGCTAGAGGAGCTGGGGACTCCCAAAATGCTTTCTACGGTGCGTCCTGGTGCAGCATTATTCTTGGAGATCGTGGAAACATCTACGGTGTGTTCCGGATGAGTAGATGGACCATTCGAGGATAACAAAGACGCATCGTTTAGCCTCGAGGGATTCGGAAATACCTGGATGCGGGAAAACTCATCACACAACGCGAACACAAATAATTGAGATACTTGGCTGAGCAAGCGTGGTGGAACACTCCCTTTTCATCGCCAACCTCAAGGCCGAGACGACTATGATGAGGTTCCATCAGGCTTCTACGGTGCGTCTCGGATGCTGAGAGTTTGTTAGGCCAAGATATCTTCGTCATTCCATGGGGGCAGGATTGTTTAATTTGGTGACTTTCAGGGTTCATGAATCTCCGGCCAAGAAAGTGCCGAATTACGTAGATCCTCCTTTAAGCCAACCTTGAACGACACGAAGTTCAACGTGGATGGATCTCTCCTTCTTGGTACCAGCATTACAGCATCACTGGGCTCCAATGCCAAACAGTCGCGAACGAATGTCACAATTTCATCGTTCATAGTTCTGGGGTAAAATGCCGAAAGATACTCCCACACTTTGTATGGATTCTGGTCAACAGTTTTGATCGTTTCGCTAGGATGCTTCGTACCGCTTCGAATAGGCTTGTCGTTCACACTAATTGAAGTCCGGCGACGCTTTGGAGTATTTAGAACGGACTTAAGCCAATCGGAACGAGGCCAAGAGGTTTCTCAATACTTGATGTTGCATTTTTGCTAGTTGAGCAAAAATTACTCAAATAAATGGATATTTCGATGATCTTGGGCCTAATGTAAATTTAGCTTCTACTGGATGTTGGCACACTCCAACAAAAATCAATCCGTTTTAGTTTTCTTCATTGTAAACCTGGTTAGCTCGGAAAATTTGCTTCTCAGTGAAGTTTTTGTAGTGCGATATTTTGTTATTGCAATTTAGACGGAATCAATTTATAGAATTTTGAAGGTGAAAGCGCTGGTTTTATGATTTCACACCGGAAGAATCCGGCTATGAATTAGCGTTAAGTGTATTATCTTATTATCTGGAATAATTTTCTTGCAGAGCTTTGAGACCCAGCTCAAAGGAGAACAAATATAATTCATCTGACATAAGACCACGATGAATTAAAAATTAACTTAAAAACTATTACACACTGCATAAAGACAATCATTCGTAGTCGGTTTCGAAAAGCGTCAGTAGAAATGTTGAAGTCAAACAAACTATAATTACCTTGCAGTCTTCGACACATTGCATCGCATGGATCCAAAAAGTGTTCGTCTCGGTGGTTGGCGCAACAGCTGTCTTGATCGCAGGGTATTGATTGAGGGGGTAGATGTTGAGCTGACAATGTAGGGCTGTCTACTTCGGGGACAGTTGTGGAAAGAATCCATGCTGAGATGTCGAGATGTATGTTTTGCAGCCTTGAAACAGTACGTCGTTAATGAAGCATTTGGATCCAGCAGGTAACGAAGTTATTCCACGATAGTTCGACACATCCACTTTAGTGCCTTTCTTGACGACTAGCAGCATGTATGACAATTTTGAAGCGACTGGAAACTGCTTGCTTCGAATTGAGAGGTCGAATATCGCTTGCAGTGGTGTAATCAACATCAAGCTGCATTTTTAAAATACGCTCGCAGGAATGCCATCCGGACCAGGTGTTACAGATGAATTCAGGTTCTTCAATGTCTCCATCGTTTGGCAAACGTCAAAAATGTTCATATTCAAAGCATCCAACGGTAGGAACCTTGCTGCAGCTTCGACATCCAATGGAGACGGGGTTGATGTCTGGAACACAATTGCAAAACGTGTAGCAAACAGTTCACATTTGGTTTCTGAAGTGGAAGCAGATTGATCATCCAAGCGCATGATAGATGAAAGGCCACTTTCGTTTCGTTTAGAATTTACAAAATTCCAGAATTGCTTCGGATGTCTGTGTAAATTGTCCTGAACACGTCTAACGTTCCGGCAGTACAAGTAACGATTAAAGCTACGATAGCTGCGACTAGTTCGGTTGAATTCCAGCTTTGTGATCTCATTTTTTTCACGTTGAGAAGCGTTTCAGCATCGAATACGTCGAAGGTACAGTCAACAAGAGTTAGACTAAGCAGGTTTCTTTCGAGGTCTTGACAACGGAACACAGTGTGTGAAGCAATCGCGTTTTATTCCATTGAAGCAGCTAACATCATCATCTACGTTGCTACATTGACAAACAGTGGACCAATCAACTTGCGAAAACATAGAGTTGAGTGCGTCGTAATCAACTTTACTGAAGTCACGATCATGTTCGTCAGTGTCTTCAACGAATGGAGTTATCGTCGAAGAATACACCGGGAAAACGAGTGCTGGATGATGAGGGTGTGCTCCATTATGTGATGAAATCATTCGAGAATATTAAATCAAGCGTTCTGTCCAAGTGATTGCGGATCACATTCCACTGTCTCAATCCCCCAAATGCAAGACTGTTCAGAATTATGCGGCAAGCTTGAGAAAATCTCGATTCTAGAGGATCTGCAAATGCATAAACGTTGTTTTCGGATATCTAGACGATTGGAGGCTCGATGAAGTCTCCGAATAGAATGAATCCATCATTGATATTCATTTTTTTTTCTTTGATTTGTTTTTCGTCGATCTTGTTTTCCGTACTGAGTACCAATGCTACCGACCCAGAGTGGTTTAAATGCTCAATATCACGAACTTTTTTATTTGCGCCTTCAATATCTATTTTGTCACCATGGTGTCTTCAGAAGAGTTTTGTATAACATAAGGCGCTAATATTTGTGATAAGTTTTAGTTCGGGACTCTACCACAGGCGCCGCTGCAAAATCTAACTTTAACATTTACAAAATAGGTTTGTGGTGTCTTGAGCAAAGTTGTAGATAACTTAAATACAAACATTTTTGCTGAATGCACTTATCCTCTATATGTCTTAGTTTTTTAGATTTTGCATTTCAAAAAGGTCGTTCCGCAGTACAATGACAGCGCGCATTTGTCAAAGACTGAATCAAATTAGGCTCAGTATAACAAAAGGAACGACCTTTTTGACATGCAAAATAATCAACAAGGATACTAAAAGGGACAAATGTTTCAATAAAATTTGAGGTCACTTTTGAACAAGCTTTCATCCTATTCAAGATTCACCTGCCGGACTTTGATCTGTGAGGGCTCAAAATATGTATTTTTTTTTTACTAAATTTGTCAATAACACAGCCTGTTTAATCGATACCATATAGACGTCTTGAACAAAGTTAGGTATTTTGATAACATTCAAATTTTTGTAGAACATTATAGTCTTCTAAAACCTATAGTTTTTTTTTAATATGTGATACAATCTGGAAAAATACACTAAATTGTGTGGTACAGTCATATAAAACGCTACGTATCGCAAAAACTAAGACATATAGAGGATAAATGTGTTCAGCATATTTTTTTGTATTACAGTTATCTACAACTTTACTGAAGACACCACACCACATACCTATCTTGTAAATGTAAAAAGTTAGATTTTGCAGCGCCGCCTGTGTTAGAGTTCCGAACTAAAACTTATCACAAATATTTGCACCTTATATTACAAAAAAAAAACTCTTCTGAAGACACCATGGTGAAAAAATAGATATTGACGGCGCAAATAAAAAAGTTCGTGATATTGAGCATTCAAAACACTGTGCCGCCAGGAAGGCAGCTCCCACACCTGGACCCTACCTATCGACCCATCAACTCATGAATCGGGGACCAACGCTTTACTTCCCTTCTTGATTAGAGATGTTATGCCTCACAACATCCCGGAATTGATTTCAGAAACAACGTTTACGTGAGATTTGATGAATTCGCAATCAGCGAATTTTTCTGGCTGTATGTACGAAACACTAACAAAGATTGACTCTGATTCGCATGAAATTCTCCACGCTCGTACCCGAGGAGGTCTGCACTACCGTTGTTTCAAGTTTGCTTGAAACAGCTATCAAAACACCTCCACCGCGCTTTCTGAAACTGTTCAAATCAGAACTGTCGTATCGAAAAATGGTGAATCTGTCAACGAATAATTGACAAGAATTAATTCGGTCGGCGAGCCGTGTTTCCGTGAATACGAACACGTCGTAAGTGTTATCCGAAATTGCGAGAAAGACGTCGGTGATTTTGGTTTTCAGCCCACAGTCGTTTTGATAATAGAAACGTGGTTGAGACTTTGATGGATCACACGGATCGACAATCGAGTCGGGTGTACTTTATCTGTTCATTGATAAGTTTAAATCACTCCGGTCGGTTGTACAGGATCGGACGTCTGCAGTATCACTACGAATAGAGCTGAAACACGGAAACGAATCAGGCGCCGGATTTCTTCGATTGGATTCATACTTGCCTGCGCTAGAAGCTTGGAAGACCCCTTCACTTTCCTCAACAACAGGTCCAGAACGACTATGACGGCAGCTCGACTGAGTTGAGGTGATCAAGGGCTTCCATGATGCGACCGGCAGTGCGTTCTGGTTCAGCATATTTATTGGTATGATGACCGATATTCATTGCGACGGAGTTTGCAGACTCTGTTTTACTGCAAACAGCAGCACTAGTATACGGAAACAAATCAGGAGCCGAATTGCTCTGATTGGATTCATACTTATCTGAGGTAGAAGCTTGGAAGACGCCGTCATCATCCTCAGCAACAGGGCCAGAACGACTATGACGGCAGGAACCAGCAAGCTCGACTGAGTTGAGGGGATCAAGGGCTTTCATGATGCGACAGACAGTACGTTCTGGTTTGTCAGCTCCCACACCTGTCGATTCATCAACTCGTGAACCGGGGACCAACGGCTTTACTTATGTACGCGAAGATTTGAAGTATGTCTTCAAATCTACAGGCGGGCACACACTTTTTTGCCTGTATATTTGAAGACATTCTTCAAATCTTCGCGTACATCGTACGGGTTAGGCAAAAGGTGTGCGTTTGACTATGTACTGTCTAATGACCCTTCGCTCATTTTCAACTTCTATTCAATTTTCATACTGCCGTACTCTAACGGAACTATCCACCTACCCTCTTCTAACATCATTCTTTAGCTAATAAATTATCACATTAAAGCTTCATGTTAGATAACATTTCCAACCAACTCTGAAAATCGCAAACTTCGCGTATGAAGTAACATAAAAACACTTTGAATGTTTAAAGATGTGTTCGAGTCAGGTAATTAATTCAATAGTTTTTATTGTGCATATAGAATTTTCTTGCCTGTAGCAAGTAGTTTGCTTTTCAAACCGCTGTGTGAAAAGTGTTTCTTAATACAAAAAGGTAATTTTTGATTAATTTTGTAAATTTAAATGTTAGCCATTTGATGAATTTAAGTGACGGCTGACCAGCAGATGGAAATGATGTGAAAAATGATAATGACGTTTTGCTACCTGTCAAATCGCATGGAATATCAGTACATCATCAGTTTTGTAATTGCAAATCTGAAAACTAGATGTCGCATGGCCAGATTTACATTTGCTTAAATTTATCAATTGCGTGCCTCGGTTCGAATTTTAACCAAAGAGGGGAGAGATTTCATTTCATCTCGGGTGGTCATAGCGGAAACATAGTACGCAAAGCCGTGCGATGGTACGTTGGTCGTTGGAATCTCCCTGGAAAAGCTCGATTCCGTCGATGCTCAGCTGTCTCGAAAGGAAATCGGAAGCCTTCCGTTCAGCCGCCACTACCTCCGCACCTCCAATTTCGGCCGTACCGCACACGGGTCACCTTTCGTCGCTGCACTCCATTTTCGCAGCTAGATCAGCGCCATTCCGAGTCCGTCGCCATCATCACAGGTCGTCGGAAGGTCGATAGTCGCCATCGCCAGGACCTTGGTAAGGTCACCGGCCGCCCTTACCGCTCCATAAGTCGCCATCATCGCATCGCATCGCAACGAAAAAACCTGCGCAGTTATGTTAGTACCGTAAAACGGGGTTGCATTGACAGTTTTTTAAAGTATATTCTAAATATTTTTTACAGCAATAAATGTTGTTCAAATTTTATATTTTTAAAACAAGTACTGAAGATCCAAGAGTTTATTCGTTAGTAATTTGTTAAATGGAAATTGAAGCATTTGCACATTTTTTTAAAGTTTCGTAACTAAACTTCAGTATTTTGATTTGGGGTTACTTTGATAATGCTCGATGAATGTAGAAAATAATGAGTGAAACTCAAACAATTTAGATCTTTAAATATGAAACTTTAAATGTGTATATAATCAGAAAACATCATAAGCAATAAGAATACAGCATTGAATTTGTGATATCGGAAATAGATTTAATAAGTGATGGTTTAAGTGCATATTCAAACAGGCGAGAAACACGAAAATGGTTTTTAAATATTTTACTTAACTAAAAAACTAAAATTTTGGAATTTCTTTCTCAAGCTGTCAAAAGTAGACAAACATACTTGAAGAAGATCTGATTTATTGAAATTAAAGATACATTGTCCATTGTTGAAAAAAAATCAGTGAACATTTGAAAACGGTCCGTAATCGGATGTTCGGCGAAGCTTCCGTTTGATGTCGGAACAGGAGCGTTGTACGGCCTTCATGTCAACTTTGCGAATGCATCTCTTGATTCTACCAATCAACTGTTTGCAATTCGTGGCTCTCCAGTTATTTTTGTACACCAAGGAGCTCAAAACCCCGAAGAAATCTTCGATTGGGCGACACTGAGGCAGATTTGTCGGGTTGTGGTTTTTGGGTACAAATGGGATCGAATGGGTATTCAGGAACGATTGTGTTTTTTTGGCGTAATGCGATGACGCTTTATCCGGCCAAAACACGTATTGTCCATCAGTATTATGTTTTTGTAGAAACGGGATCAAAATTTTCTTCAAACATTCGTTCTGGTACACATATTGATTGATTTCTCAGTGAATCCTTGTTGTTGAAGGCACGAGAAAGAGAACGAAGTCCTTTTGCGTCCATAATTTTGGCTGGTCTTCCACTACCTTGCTTGCGAGCAGTTGTTGGGGATCTTAGGATACGGTCGTTTCTTCAACTACAGCATCATCAACGTGCACTGCCCACACGAAGGGAGACCCGACGACGAGAAAGAAGCGTTCTATGCGCAGCTGGAGCAGGTGTACGACGGCTGTTCGCAACGGGACGTCAAAATCGTCATCGGCGACATGAACGCTCAGGTAGGACGGGAGGCAATGTATAGACCGGCAATCGGGCCAAACAGCCTGCATGCCGTATCGAACGACAACGGCCAACGATGCGTGAACTTTGCAGCCTCCCGGGGTATGGTAGTTCGAAGTACCTTTTTCCCCCGCAAGGATATCCACAAAGCCACCTGGAGATCACCTGACCAACACACAGAAAACCAAATCGATCACGTTCTAATCGACGGGAAATTCTTCTCCGACATTATCAACGTCCGCACGTACCGCAGTGCGAACATAGATTCGGACCACTACCTAGTTGCAGTATGCATGCGCTCAAAACTCTCGACGGTGCATAACACACGTCGAAGTCGAACGCCACGACCCAACATTGAGCAACTACGGGACACCGGAGTTGCCCAGGACTACGCGCAGCAGCTGGAAGTTGCACTACCCACGGAAGAGCAGCTTGGCGCAGCTTCTCTTGAAGATGGCTGGAGGGACATCCGTTCAGCCATAGATAGTACTGCTGCAGCGGCACTAGGTACTGCAATCCCGGACCGAAGAAATGACTGGTTTGACGGCGAATGCAAACTGTTAGTAGAGGAGAAGAATGCAGCACGGGCGAGAATGCTGCAACACCGCACGAGATTGAATGTGGAGCGATACAGACAAGCGCGGAACAGACAAAACTCGGTTTTCCGAAGGAAGAAGCGTCAGCAGGAAGATCGGGATCGCGAGGCGATGGAAAATCTGTACCGCGTAAACGACACACGGAAGTTCTACGAGAAGCTAAATAGTTCGCGCAAAGGCTACGTGCCGCAAGCCGATATGTGCAAGGACTTGGACGGTAACCTTCTCACGAACGAGTGTGAGGTGATTGAGAGGTGGAAGCAGTACTATGACGAGCACCTCAACGGTGAAGCAGCAGAAAACGAAGGTGGCACGGCAACAGACCTTGGAGCACGCGCAGAAGACGACAGGCTACCGGCCCCTGATCTTCAAGAAGTTGAGGAGGAGATCGGTCGGCTGAAGAACAACAAAGCAACTGGTGTAGATCAACTACCAAGTGAGCTATTGAAATACGGTGGTGAAGCACTGGCTAGAGCGCTGCACTGGGTAATTGCCAAGATTTGGGAGGAGGAGATATTACCGGAGGAGTGGATGGAAGGTGTCGTATGCCCAATCTACAAAAAGGGCGACAAGTTGGATTGCTGCAACTACCGCGCGATCACACTGCTGAGCGCCGCCTACAAGGTACTCTCCCAAATTATATGCCGCCGTCTGTCACCATATGCAAGAGAGTTCGTGGGGCAATACCAGGCGGGATTCATGGGTGCCCGCGCTACCACGGACCAAATTTTCGCGATTCGGCAGGTTCTGCAGAAATGCCGCGAATACAACGTGCCCACACATCATTTGTTCATCGATTTCAAATCCGCATACGACACAATCGATCGAGATCAGCTATGGCAGATTATGCACGAGTACGGATTTCCGGATAAACTGACGCGATTGGTCAAGGCGACGATGGATCGAGTGACGTGCGTTGTTCGAGTATCGGGAACACTCTCGAGTCCCTTTGAATCTCGAAGGGGGTTACGGCAGGGTGATGGACTTTCGTGTCTGCTGTTCAACATCGCGTTAGAAGGTGTGATCAGAAGAGCTGGGATAGACACGAGTGGCACGATATTCAGGAAGTCCATCCAGCTCCTTGGTTTCGCCGATGACATTGACATTATGGCACGGAACTTTGAGATGATGGCGGAAACGTACATCAGACTGAAGGCTGAAGCTAGACGGATTGGACTTGCCATCAACGCATCAAAGACAAAATATATGAAAGCAAGAGGTTCTAGGGAAGACAATGTTAGCCTCCCACCCCGAGTTCAGATTGACGGTGACGAAATCGAGGTGGTCGATGAGTTCGTGTATTTGGGCTCACTGGTGACCGCCGAAAATGATACCAGCAGAGAAATTCAAAGACGCATTATGGCAGGGAATCGTGCCTACTTTGGACTCCGGAGGACGCTCCGGTCGAATAAAATTCGCCACCGCACGAAGTTGACTGTCTACAAGACGCTGATTAGACCGGTGGTCCTTTACGGCCACGAGACCTGGACTATGCTCGTGGAGGACCAACGCGCCCTTGGTGTTTTCGAACGGAAGGTGTTGCGTACCATCTACGGTGGAGTGCAGATGGATGACGGAACGTGGAGGAGGCGAATGAACCACGAATTGCACCAGCTGCTGGGAGAACCATCCATCGTCCACATTGCAAAAATTGGGCGACTACGGTGGGCTGGGCACGTCGTAAGAATGCCGCACGACGACCCAGTGAAAATGGTTCTAGAAAGCGACCCAACAGGAACAAGAAGAAGAGGCGCGCAGCGGGCAAGGTGGATCGACCAAGTAGAAGGTGACCTGCGGACCCTTCGCAGACTACGAGGCTGGCGAACTGTGGCCATGGATCGAGTAGAGTGGAGACGACTTCTTCGGACAGCAGAGGACAACAAGGCCTTAGCCTGATTGGTAAGGTAAGTAGGATATGGTAAACAGTCGAAGCCGCAACATTTTCGCTTTTAAAATGTTGTACCGTATACTTTTTGCCGAGATTTCTGTGCAGTTCGTAGAACTGTACAACGCACTCGCGAAATACTTCTTGTTTCGACGGCATTTTGAGCAAAACTGAGCAAGCATAAACAAAACAGAAAATACTAGCAGAAAGAGGAGAGCGAGAGCTAACACATACACACTCTTATTTCTCTCTGAGCTCTTTTGTTGTTGAGCATAGATGCCTCGAAAAAATTCCAAAATTTTAGTTGCCACCCGTTAAAAACTATATACGATATCAAAGGAAATACCCTAAGCTACATTATGGAACCAATGTTTCGAATTTGGAAAAAGCGCAGCGAGTAAATTAATCTTTATATTATGCTATCAAAGTTACCCGCATTATCAAAGATACCCCGTTTTACGGTACTTTCTTCATGGCCATGAATAGTTTGCTTTTTGAACCGAGTCCAACCCGAATGAATGTTGAAGAATGATGTGAATATATATTGAAATTTGAAGTTTTTCGTTGTGTTACTTATTTTTCCGTCACGGTTTTTTAGCTGGCTAGCTCGCCATGGAGTTGTTGGGCTCGTCTTGGATTTGCATCAGACATATTCGGTCTAGCTTGGTTCGTTAGGTTTAATTGGGACTATAGTTTGTGGACTTCTTTGCGATTGCGGGTTTCCTTGATGGTAAATGGATCGGATAAAGGTGTTCTTTCGATAAAGGTTAGTTTCCGTCATAAGTTTTGAATTTCATTGAGGAAGGGTTTTTAATCATACCATTCGAGTGAGGATTTCTGAGGATCTGTCTCTAAGTCGGCCATAGCAAACAAGACCGATGGTCTCTCATTAAGAGAGTGGTGCTCAAGCCACCAAGTTTCACTTGAACCTCTAGGTTCAATGCATTCGTCCTAAAAATTTGTTGAAGCAAGTCAATCTTGAAGTGTATCGAAAATACAATCTTCCGAACCTTCTGCTGGGTGGGTCAACTAGACTTAATGATGTTCTGGTGGATGTGATAAAAGCAAAGCTGTCTTGACCAGGGTTTCATGAATGTTGTTTTATAGTAGCCTTGTATTACTTCATAAAACGCAAAATGTTACTTGGTGCGTATCAAGCCCAAATTTAAAATTTTTGTTTGAGAGGAATAAAAATCATAAAACCCATATTGTATCATTACACATCAATATGACATTTTATCTAATAACGTTTTATTCTAAACCAAACAGATTCGGAGATTCTAAATTGGCAGGGCTTTAAGTTTAGAAAATAAAAATGATTAAGTGAAAAAAAAAAACAAACGCCATCATCAGTCATCCCATTTTGTTTCAAAGTTCATGCTCATGTCCTGTTGCCGATGTCCACTGCTTTCTCCTCCGAGCATCTGAGCACATTTCGCTGGTACCTGCACCCGGTATCCAAACCCCCTCGGCACACATTACCTTATCAGCAGAGGGAGCGGATCGCCTTCGTCGTCGTCTTCGTCGTCGTCGTCGTTGCCATTCAGCCAGCAGCCATTGAACAGAATCTACGTTTGAGACCCACATCTCACCTTCCGGTGCTGTTGTTGTGATGCTCAAACGCGTTGTTTCAAGTAGAAGATGTTTCAGAAGCATTTCCCATTATTTTAATTCACTAATTTATCGCTATACGCATAAGTGTCCCACGGTCCATAATTATTGCATGAAACATGCGGCATAATTGTATACAGAAGCAGTCTGGGTATGGAAGTACTTACTGTTTAAAAATGTGTTTTGGGATTATGAAATCCTTAGCTGATAATTAGTAGATGTACGTTACAAGAAGAGGTTGTAAAATAGGTGATTGACATAAAAACCTGTCAATATTGCATTCAGAGTGTCACAATCCGCAACTTTACGATTTTTGAGTGCTCACTCTGAGTGTAAGCTCACGAATCATAAAATTGCTGATTGTGACACTTGTGAACTACGTCTTCTTGTAACTTACAAGTACTATATCTCATTATAACATCTAATGATTTTATATTGCCGAAAAACATGTGAGTGGAAGTAAGTAAGTGGAAGTAATTAGCAGTAATTTTGATTGAAGCTAAAGTTTAAAAAATTTAGCTGCGAAAACATCCAGCTTCTATGTATTTACTTATAAGGAGTTTATTAAAACTGAACTCCGCTTTCGCCAACCGTTACCATACCGCCGAGTTCTTCGTCACCACCGCCGCCCAAGTCTAAGTACGCTCGTCTGTCTCTCGAAAATGTTGCTCTCGTTCTTCCTCTCGTGTTACTCTTTTGGCACAGATCAGAGCAACTAGATACAGGCAAGTCTTTATTATAAGCTTCGGTATCTACCGGAGGCACTTTTTATCGTTGCTCTTGGATCTTTCCAGTCAGCCAGCCAGCTGCTTCTTTGGGGACAAGTGTGCGTGTGGTTATGGATGTGGCGCGCGTGAAAGCTGCTGCTGCTGCTGCTGCGGAGATGGACCGACCTCAGTATCTACTGTCGGGGGGAATCTCTGATGTTGGGAGGTTCATCCTTACTAGTTACTCAGTCAGAAGCGATCAGCCTCAGGTCCATAAAACCAGCTGAGTATGCTCGAGCTGGTTGTTACTGCAATGATGTTCAAAGTTTAAATACACGTTTGTTGTTAGCAAATATGTATCACTCAGAGCAAGCATTTTGAGTTGACAATAATTTCAAGCGAAGAAACTCGCAAAAAATTCCGTTTACCTATCGACCCATCAACTCATGAACCGGGGACCAACGGCTTTACTTCGTGATCAGAGATGTTATGCCTCAGAACATCCCGGCGGCGCCGGCTGGAATTGAACCTAGGCCTGCTGGGGTGAGAGGTAATCACGCTCACCACTACACCACCGGTGCAGCTAACGTGCACTTAAAAAATATACATTTCGATTGAAGAAATATCGTTTATTTCAATCGATCGCAATGATGCAATTCACTCAAATTGATAAATTTGATATGAATGGAGCGCTCTATTAATTTTAAACTTTTTTATGAACAGAAACAAACCTAGACATTGAATAAAAAACAACAAAATATATTGTTGATTCACTATAGAGCGTTTATTCTGCGTGTAGGCGTTATCTAACGTAGTCATTTTTTCAGGATGCTTGCTAGTACTGGCTGCGTTTGTATTAGATTATATTAGATTATGGGTCTACCAAACGACCTATAATTAGTTTTTTTTTTGCAGAAAATGCAGTATTTTTAAGTATGAACGTTAACAATCCGCTATCGTATAGTTAAAACACTGCACAAAACAAACCCATGTTTTTCTCGGATCGGTGCGAATGCTCCTTTTGACCAAATGAAAATTTGCTCTTGATCAGAGGTGAGCGCGACTAGAGGTCACCCGGGGTGTTTAATTTGAGTATCACCAGGGCCGAGACAAAGGGGGAAATTACCTTTCTACCTACGATGCTGGAAAATTGTTGTTTTGCTGTGGTTAGCTTCGCGCACGCTGAGTAGAGAGGGAGGTAGCTCATCGATTCTTCCGGTTCGCCTCCTAGCATCGTGCTATAAGGTACCAGGCGATAACCAGGGTAGTTGATCGATAGCTCGATGACGTCATTTCGTTGGTGCCTGCAATGGGAAATTTTCATAGTAGATGTTGACGATGGGACGTTGTCAAGTTGTTGAATAGCAACTATCGTGGTAACTCACCGATTACCTGTCGATCTGCCAAATTTGGAAAGACGTCTGCATTGAATTGTCTCATATAATAATATTCCGCCCACTATATCACAAGAAATTGCGAGTAGCTGAGTGGAATGGAGATAAGTTAAGCATTGGGTACAGGACCAAGTCTCCCCTGGGTGGTGCCAAAAGATGAGCGCAATAGAATCATCAAGTTGCCATAAGGCACGGAATGAGACTATTGCATGGCTGGGTAGTCAAAGTCATCCATTCGTTAGTCATTTCAGGTGGATTAGAACAGGTTTAGGTTTAGGGTGGGCGTTGACCAGATTTGGATTTTTCAGATATAATCCAAAATAGGAACTAGATTATTTAATACACTAGTAACCTCAACTTCTGTCACAATGTTTCATTGTGACTAATCAACACTCAATGGGTAAAATATCAAATTTGCGGTAAATTTGAAAAAAGGGAACTTGGAGTCAGTGTTGGAAAAGTTCGTGATATTTCATGAAGTTCACCAAGGGAAAAGTTCGTGAGTCATAGTGAGTTTTCGCGAACTTTTCCATCACTGCTTGGAGTGTAGAGCGCACTGCCCACTGGACGGTTCTGAAGCCTGACCAAGTGAGTAGGTTACGGGTTTATTTGATTGTACGTCATTTCGAAGTTATATATAGATACATTCATACCATTGGCATTTTGTATTTGAGATAAGACATAGACAGGATGCGGAGGGCCCACTTAGGGGGAGCGTAACCCATGTTATGGCTTCCATTTATTAAATAGTTCAGATAGGCTGGAAATGATAGGTTAATGGTGAGAAAATGTACCATATGGTGCCCGTTCACTGATCAAAATTAGATTCAAATCGTCAGGCCCTGCCCTGGAATAAAGGGATTGACGATGATTTGTCAAGTTTCATTTTGCATTTGCATATAATTGTAAATTTAGGTTTGCTTTTGTAATTGTAAGATAGATAGTTTGCCTCAATTGAAACATTGAGTTGTATAAACTTGACGAATCATACCTCTAAAATAGTAGTAGTTACAGTGCCGCATTATCTAACAACCACTGCCTGCAATTAATGTTGGAGGGGTCGGCAGGGCTGATTACGGATCAAAACTAACATAACTCTAATACTGAAATGATCCCGAAACTAACGCTCATTCATTGCACTTTGAGTCATAAAGTAGTTTTATTTATTTTCCTTCTAATCTATCTACACACTTAGTTTTTTCTACCGAGCTCGGCTGTGCGGGTCTCAGCGGGGAGGGTTTCGCTGAGATCTCGGCGGGAGTGACATTTGATTGAGGTCTCGGATAATGCATTTTCTAATAATCTGCCTAAGTTTCTTTTCTTTGTTATCTACTTTATCTTCTTTTTATTTTTCTGCACTTCTTTCCTCTTCTCTTCTTTTGTTTTGTTTGTTTACATATAACTAATACTAATACCTCCTTGTTTTCTCTCTAATTTGTCTACTATGCCCCACCATAACGATGAGAGATGAGCTACCGTACATGGTACACGCTCATATACACTCCCAAAATAGTATGCCGCAAGTAAGTATATCACAGAGGCAACTAAAGATCCAGAAACAAAAAACCGATAACGCTGAAGATAATGAGCTGTGGTGATTTATATGACTATACAGTATTATTTATTTACACTAACCTAAACACAACATGGGGTGACCCAAATCCAAACGATCACTAACCAAAATAATAGACTTATCTTTTTTTCAGCAGGCGTAATTTCGTATAGTTCTGTTTCTCTCTTTTCAGCAAAACAACAACAAAAAACCTTTATAACTCTTCTCCATTCTTTTAATCTCCTACTATCCCCTATAAATGTATCGGATACAAGTGGGACTGTCTGTGCAAACAGAAACAGACCTGCTAGTGGAAGAAGGTCGTTATGCTATACGGTCTAGCATAGGCCTACGGCCAGGTTTCAGTAGGTACACACTCGCTTAACGGCAGATTGGTTTACAGTGGTCGACCAGGGTGTGTGCTGCTAAATTACAAAATTACAATTACATCATTATTTCAAACATCAGCTTGAATTACGTTGATCGATATTACATTTTTTTTTGCTGTGCACTACACCACCGGAGCCAGCAAAGTTCAACAATCCATCGTTGCTTATGCCTTTGTTGTCGTTTGGAACCAGTTTTGCGAGGTAGGCGACGATTGTGCGTATTTCTCGCGTAACTTTTGAAAAGGGCCTATTTATAGCCTGAACAATACGTAAAGAGCAAATTGAAACATTGAACGTCGCGTGAAAGTGGAACTTAGTGAAGGCCTAAGTACTTTTTCGTAGTTTTTAGTTTTTGGATTTGAAAGATCGTCGGTTACAGTGGCCTGCTTACTGAGCAGAAAAACGCGGTCCCAGGTCCTTACATATCAAAGAGATTTATGGTAAAATCGCTTGTGTATCGTGTATTTTGCGAAACTCGTTGTTGTCGTTGGTTCCGGGTTTGAATGGATACAAAAATTTGAGCAACGGTATTATGTGATATGAGGGGCTCGGTGGCCTTAGAGCAACCGTTTTTGCTTACTGAGCAGAACATCATGAGTCTAATCTCAGGCCCATCCACATTCAACATTCGTCAATCGTTTTATTTGTTAATATGACTACATGGTAATAACAGCAACTCGGTGATTGAAAAGGTGCTCGTCTGCCTAGTGGCAAACGTTTTTGCTTACTGAGCAGAAGACCGTGGGTTTAGTCCCAAGCTCCTTCGCGTTATATGATCGTTAGGACATCAATTCAGCTTATCGTTTACCAAAATGAACACTGCTGCAAACCCAACCCTCTTATCCAACATCCCAGAGATTCCTCGTGGAAGTGCAGAGGTGTTCTCGGCTTCCATCAAAGCGAGTATCATGTCAACATGATTATTCCCATTCCTTTCTTGACCTGCGTTCGGGCGCGGCCGGCGCTGGTATTGCCTAATTTAAGATCACCAGTTTTTACACATTGAGGATGATTGCTAGTCCCAAGCATCGTCTATTGGTTCTCTGTGTAATTACAGCTGATCTGGAAGTAACAGAGTAGCAACCGTGGGCGGTCAATCAAGCTCAAGCAAGCTCAAGCTCACGCTCAAGTTAGCTTCACGCACGCTGAGTAGATAGAAAGAAGATTGATGAGGATGGGGTATTGAGATGAATGCATGTTCTTAATCTGCATGAAAAATGGTACCGACATCCACAATTTATTCAATGTTGGAACACTATTTTAAATTTAAGTGAGATAACATTGGAAAATTCAACATCTTAGTGCCCCTCGGTGGGACTTTGTATGGGAGTGAGCTGTCAGTTTGTTAGTTTAGTGCCAGACAGTTAAACAGTTCTTTTTGTTTGCAGAACATCGAAAGTAATGTTTTTAAGGTGATATTGCGAAATTTTTCTTCATTTAGACTCGACCGATATCAATTTCGTCGTTACGATATTTCGCTATCGATTTCGCTCTCACTTCTTTCACCTTTCTACGTACATCTTGAACATTGTTGACAGAATGGAAATCGAGTGAAAAAAAATGAAAAAAAGTTTGTTGTTGTTTGTTTTTCGTGAAATTTTGAAGCCGCTCGAAAAGTTAGCTTTTAGGTGATTTATTTTAAACTGTTTTAACTGTTTTACAACAAAATTGGTAAGATAGGTGATTTGCAAACTAAAATTCAACCGATGTAATAATATCATCTTTGTAGGAACCTTCTGCAAAAGGAACGAATGGCTTCCAGAAGGGCATCCCGTAACGATGATGGTGAGGATGTAGACAAGGAGGATGGCAACTCGATGACCCGTTATTCGAAGACGTTCAGGTTCTCGACTATGACTGGAGCGACCCCGACAGTGATCCAAGCCATGAGCAGACTGATGCACCTGAGCACGTAACTCAGCCGAAAGGAAACAAATCTCCAGCGTTGTTCAACTGTCGACTGCTGGTGTTTCTGCGTGAATTTAAAGGTCAGTCCTCCGGAGCTCATATTGCGCACTGGAATGTAGATGGAAAGTCGCTCAATGACTTCGATGTTAACTGACGTTTCTTTTATTTACAAAATTTTAATGATCAAGACACATGACGTAAATAGGGAAAGGTGGTAGCTTTTGACATTTGAACCATCTACGAGCTCCCTCAATTTCGTCTCTATAGTCTAAATATTCGTGAAAGACACAATACTGTACGTGATGCAAAAATGGCTGTCCCCACAATCATTAAATAAACGTGTTGTGGTATACGTACGAAATACATCGTCCTATAAAATAGTAAATTACTAATGAAATTCCTTAAAAATGGGAAAAGAATTGTATGAATAAGATCTGGAAATATATTTTAACACTTTCTCAGCAAAATATTGCCAATGCATTTACGCATTCGTAATATTTGCATTTCGCGCCAAATCGAATCGAAGCTGGCAGCACCCTCTCAGATTTCAATTAAATTTTCTGGATGTGTAGACTTTAAGCAATTTTGCATACTCAGTTTTTCTAAAATTTATCTAGACTAACATTTGATAAGAGCCAAACTTTTTCTGCAGATTTTTGACATCTTGATGAATGACATCTCCTACAAAAATGTGTTGTATAGATGACTTTTAGGAAATTGTCCAAGTTTTCGAAAAAAATACTGAAAAAAATTCCATTTGATACTTACACTAAAAAAAATCGATTTTTAAAATTTAAAGTCGATTAAAACAATTGCCATTTTTGATTTGGGTGAAAATTTGCCTCAAGAAAGGTTATTATGTTTACTACCATCCGTTCATACATCGCAAGATGGGCACTTTTAAGAAAACAAGTTTTTCTTAAAAAAACTTTTTCATGACTGAACTGATTTTTTTAACGTACCATTTTCACACAAAACTAAACCAGTGAAGCTCAAAATCATCTCAGAACCCAATGAAGCTCAATTTGTGATTAAATTTTGTCTCATTAGCAACTAATCACTTGGAATAATCAAGAATTCCATATGAAAAGGGCTTATATAATTAGAAAATAATATAATTGATTATATTGTCTAATACTGAGGCAAAATCCGATAAATCTATAGCAACTTACCATTATTAGTTAAATTTATCCATAAAGAATTAGGTGTGAGTAAAATTTAAATTGATATCTTCTTTCGTATCAACAACGATTTAGGAAGTCAACCTATCGCAACATAATTCTATATTCCCTTCTGTTATTTATACCTAAACCATTAACATTATATACCTACCACTTCATTCTACCTATGAGCACTATAAAACTAAGGTTGATTTCATACAAGCAGTTGTCAATCCGATAGCGAAAGTTGTTAAGACAAGTTTTAGGAAAATTATTATCATGGACCAAAGTAGTAAATTAAGGCTTAAAGGATTGAAATGTTGTGTAAATATAAATAATCCGAGATGCAACCGAAATAAGTTACGGGCCATATCGTCAACGATAGTAGAAACAATACATTCTATGGGATATAACCACAAAATTGATGAAACGATGAACATTTGTGAGTTATTCCGTAGAGTGATATCTTATAATAGATGTCCAGTTATGAAAAAACACCGATCGGTGGAAATGAAGTAAATATCCAACCGTCAACAAGATGTTGTTTTTCAACAGTGGCTGAATACTGATCGTTGTAATTTGGAAACGATTATCAAGCCTGTTGATGAATTTGTTCCATATCTCGTTGATATAATTAACAAACTTATAGCTCATGACTTTATTCACAAACAACAGTCATCTTTTCTCTAAGAAATACAAAACAATCATTAAAGGAAGGGGAAATTCTAGCAATTTGTGATTTTTTCTGAAAATTATTAATTCGTTATCCAAAACGCTGTTCAAGGATATCACTGGAATAATTCTCAAGCAACAATACATCCATTTGAAGGCAGAGATGAACCAGCCGATGGCTGAAAGCAGTGATGCAAAATATCACGACACTCACGTGACACTCGTCTTCGCATCAACCGGCTATCGCTGACAGATCGTTCTGTCACGCAGTGAGAGTTAGAGCCATGGCAAACAACAATCACCAGTAATGGTTGCTGCTCACAAGCAAAACGTTACACACAGTATGATCATGAAAACAATGCCTACGCATTCCAAGTTCGTCTCGGCAGGCGCGAGTGTGTGAGTTACAAACAAAGCAGGCAACATTAAGCGGAAGCTGTTGGGCTCACTCACCAACACACACACATATGCAAGCAAAGCAGCAACTGCTTCAAAACGAGCACAGATGAGTGTCGTGACTGTCAGGAATGACCAGATCGGTGACATTCACCAGTTGCTTTTTACTTCTTTCGCCAACTTGATGGATGGTCATGGAGAGAGCTTCGACGAGCACATTGATAGGAATGTACAAAGCGTTACTACCATCAGCTGTTTGATGATGGTGATTGTGATAGGTCGCAACTCTGGCTGAAAGTCTCTTTAATAAAGAAAGATAAGATGAGATCCATTTGAAGTTTATTTTAAGAAAGACAATAAACTTGAAAATGTTATCTTCATTATCATATCAGAAGTAATGACTCACGATACAGTTGCAGTTCAGTTGTTCATCTAAAAAATGATAGATTTTATTAAACAATCGAATCGGAACCACACTAAAATCAAATACGACACGCGCTTCTACAAGCACTTTCTAGTTAATTCAGGTTTACAAACGATATTTTCTTAAATAATATAATTAATTGTAAGCGAATAATTTTGTAAGCTGAAACTGTTTTGTTTACCTTTTTTCTACACACCGCATTACGATGGTGTTTACGAATCGTCCTAGTGTTGTCGATTTTATAGAAACAAATTGTGTAAAAACAATGCTAATGGGATTACGTTAAGAGGTTCGACAAATTTTAAGGAATGCTTTTATTGCTTTTTAAGGTGCTTAAACTGTATACAAATTAGAAATCATCACTATTAAATGTTGAAAACAATTACTTCTTTTGTTTTTCATGAAAACCAATTTAAGTAAATGAACCTGCAAATCTTCTATGGAAAAATATCTATCTTTCTGGTTGCACTGGTCGTAGCCATCAGCTGATATGAAAAGGCGGGAAAAGGATGTTGCAAAAACAAAAACATACACTATAAGAAAAAAGTACCCAGCCACTTCACATATAATCATATTCACCTACTTCAATGGCACACCTAACTTACTTTTGAATAGAACGCAAAATTTACAATTCCATACGAATTGAACACCAGTATTTTTTTTTTTCCTTGGGTTTGTTTTCCGTCGATCTTGTTTTCCGTGCTGAGCACCAATGCTACCGACGTGCCAGGAAGGCAGCTCCCACACCTGGACCCTTTTTATCGACCCATCAACTCATGAACCGGGGACCAACGGCTTTACTTCCCTTCCGAAGGAAGGCGTGATCAGAGATGTTATGCCTCAGAACATCCCGGCGGCGCCGACTGGGATTGAACCCAGGCCTACTGGGGTGAGCGGTAATCACGCTTGCCACTACACCACCGGGGCCGCTACACCAGTAAATGAAAACTACTTTGACCCACTCTACCTACTTAGGCTTCCTGCCCTATACACGCTAACTTGAAAGTACTCATTAATGAGTAAAAAAAGACCCATTTTGAAGAAAAGTGGCTTAACTCATTAATGATTAAACAATTTTACCCATTAATGAGTATCTGTTACCCATTAATGATTAACAATTACTCATTAATGGGTAACAGATACTCATTAATGGGTAAACAATTTACTCATTTAATGAGTTAAGCCACTTTTCTTCAAAATGGGTCTTTTTCAACCATTAATGGGTACTTTCAAATTAGCGTGTAGTGCCGAGATGTGTGAAAATAACTTACTTTTGGGCACTGTTTTTCTTACCATGTATCTGGAAGTTTGAGTTCTGGAATCATTTTTGGATTGTTGGACTTGGTGCCTAGGGGCATGAGTTAGTAACAACGCAGCCCGCTTCATTATTTAGCAGATTCCCACCATCACACCAGATCCCAAACAATAAACACTTTCATCGATTAGCCGAATAAGCTAATTGTATGCCAAGCCAGACGATAGTCAGATTGGATCACTTTCACTGGAATCACGACGATCACCGATAGCATGATGTCACCAGACCACCCAGCAAGAGAATCACCAGAACGCATTAGCAGCGTTTGCAGAAACAAATAAACACCCGCATTGTTCCCACACTCGATACTAACCAAGAACTAACTTCGTAGCATAAGTTGAATTTGTAAATTAGTCTTAACCGATCATTGAATAAAAGTGGAGCATAGCTCCAAGAATATATTTTTTTAGACTTCCTTAAAGGGAAATCCTTAACTCATGATTATTATCTGTATAAGCAGTGGTGTAATGGGGAGGTGGTAGATCGTTAATATTGGCAAATTGATTGGAAATGTAGCGATGATTTTCATGTTGGGTGGTAAATACATAATCTTTAAAAAATAACTAATGTGAAAATTTCAATTTCATAATTTCCGTAATTATGACTCTTCACGTTTTTCTTGGAATGTTCTTCCAAGTTCTCTTGGAAATCTTCTCGAAGTTCTCTTAAAGTATCCTAAGAATTTCTTATGATTTTCTTTAAAATCTCTGATCATGGAATGTAAAGTCGTTGGTCCACGGTCCTTGAGTTGATGGATCAATAGGTAGGGTTCAGGTGTGGGAGCTGTCTCCCTGGCGTCGGTATCATTGGTACTCAGTACGGAAAACAAGGCGTGATCAGATATGTTATGTCTCAGAACATCCCGGCGGCACCGACTGGGATTGAACCCAGGCCTGCTGGGCTGGGGTGAGAGTTAATCACGCTTACTACTACACCACCGGTGCCACTTTGTTCCGACCTTATTAAGAAAAATTAACAGCACCTTTACTTTCATCCTCCAAAGATAACCCGTCGGAAAATTGTCGCAAAGATTGTCCATATTAACAAAAATCCAATGGTAATAATAATTTCATTACATCTTGCATCCTCCGGCACACATTGCCTGATATCTTCTCACGCGCTCGTTGTCAGAACCAACACACAGTCGAAAGCCTTTCGAAGTGAGCTTCAACACACAAACCCAGCCCACCCAGTTGGAAAACCTTCCATCCCAAAACCCATTCCAGCGAACGGCGAATGGAAGCGCTCATATAGATAAACAAAATCGGGAGCGCTGGAAAATCTAAATTAAATAAAAAATCACAAAATAAACACTCCATTTTCACGTACTGCTCACTCATGGCTGCTCACTCCGCTGAGGCAAAGAGGAAAAAAACTCATACGCCTACTCACTCACTCGTTCATGTATGAATTATTAAGTCGATATAAGCTTCGCAGCTGCTCAGGATGTCAAAAAGTGGAACGTTTTATTAGCCAGCATTTTGGAGCTCAGGTTCACAGCTCGGCTCAGTTGGTCGGGTGTAGAAAATAGAGGTGTGGAGATGCGGGCTTATGAAATGTGATCCCGAGGGCAGGATCATATGGGTTTGGGAAAAGTGGAGGTGAAAAAACAAGAAAAAAAATTAAGCAAATGAAACTGGAGCCCAACTGGATATGAGAAACTGGGAAGGGAGGGTGGTGGATGCAAAATAAGGATGAAAGCTAAATGTACTGAAATATTTGGAAGCTCGTGCCGAATGCAGAGCTATCCAACTATTTGTATTTAAATTCAGATTTTTGATGCCACTAAAAATCACGAAATGATATTGGTTCCAGGTTGTTCAAAGGATTTGATGGTGACTGTTTGGTAAACCACAATATGCTTGCTTAGCGTCATTTAAGAACAGTAACAGCTTGCAGTGCAAAAGTGCTTAAATCATGATCCCATATCCTTTTTGCCCCTTCATTTTTTTTTTTTCTTATTCCACCACCGCCAACCGTCGCCATGTGAATTTCACCGGTGTAGGTAAATATGCAATGTGCCAACCATGGAGAGCATAGCGAGAACCGGATCCGTGCGTGTACATTTTGACTCGTATTGAATTAGCGTCAAATATTTAATTTTACATATCCGGGGGGCATTTTCATCATAATGTAATATCGTACCACACAATTTTATGTGATTTTGAAAATGAATTTCTCGATGTGTATGGATAAACGCTTCCATTTCACTACGCTCCAATGCATGAGAGCACGATGAGCTTTTTGGAACTGCAAGCAACAACGTATGTTCGTACCTAGAATGACGTACCTATAGGGTTAAGATCTAATTTCCATCATAGTAAGCACAACCCACAGTTTACCTCTCGTTTTCGAACGGGTTTAAAAAAAAAACTAAATGTTTCTATCAACGACGAATTTTTAATTTATTTACCTTTCCATACGTGGCGTTGGATTTGATAATAAGTCCCAAATTGCTGAGATATTGTTAAACATCAAACACTGCTTCTTGAATTCAATTCCGTCATACAAAATTCAATTTCGTCCAAACACAATGAAACTTCATTGGATTAACTTTGACATTCGGATGAAGGTGTGTGTGTGTGTGTCATCCTCTATCCCTCACCCAGCCGGGGGCGTTGGACAAGTAGTACTGCGAATAATTTGATCAAATCTCATGCTCCGTAATGGTGCCCTTTATGTTGTGAAGACTAGTACTTCAAAAAGGGTAACTTTTGAGGCAAGACAGGGTGTCCTCAACAAGTTAAGGGAACAGGATGTACTAGATGTCCACAACAGGTACAGCAAAACATCACATAGACGCCCTTATTCACACAAACTACTCAGGGGGTAGAAGGTCAAGAAGAGCCACCGCCGCCAACTAAAGCTTGAACCGGGTACCTGGGACTCCCACGATATACCCGCGGCAATGGTCAGCAGACGATGCCCTGTGCGTATTTAGTATGTAACATGTTTGAAGCCATGCGTCATCTAAACCATAATTTGCATCACCTCAAATACACTTGTCAACAATCTTCAACTGGAACGTACTCACCAAATCACTTCACCCGGGAGCGCATTCCCGATGCTTCCACGCATATTTTTCTCTCCACTCCAACTACACAACAACCAAATATCACTTTTCTTCACTTTTCTTTTTCAAGACACTCCGTGCACATCACCGCGTAAATAAACAGAAATTACGCAGCGCCAAATCTTCTGATGCTTGCAATTTTGCAAACATGATGAATCATGTCAACTTTGACATTCGGATGAAGGCAGAAAAAAAAACAAATAATTCATTAGGAGTGCTTCTTTTGTTTTTAATATTACACGTTTTTATGGACTTTGTTTTGTTGCTTTTTACCAATCGTACCATATGTATGATTGAGTCGCTCACGGCTGAATCAATGATACATTTCATGTTTTTGCTCGATTTGACGGAAATGGGTGCTTATGCCGAAGTAGAGCTCTACCCTACCTACTGTGGAAGAAGATTGACAATGTGAATAAAGAAAGGAACTGTAAGGAAACTTCCTTCTCGCTTCACTTCAAGATGGGGCTTATGAGTTTGCACTGAAAACAAATGAAATTTCCTTGTGTAGTCAGTTAATATGTTCTTGGATTCTTATAAAAAAATTGTATTCAACACATTACAGCCAGCGACTTCGTAGTTGTTAGCATCCATGCCTCTCTTGTTGATGGTCACGAGTTCAATTTTTTTTTTTAACTTTTTATTTGTTCCAAATTCAAAATAAATTACATTTCATTTTTAACCTAGGTGCTCCAGTTACTGCAGTAACTTACCAGCCTTAATTGTTATGATATATATCTAAGTGTTTTTACATTGTTCCTGTCTTGGCAATTCAGTATTTTAAACAGGTTTTTCAAACCTGCATGTCAGTATAACATTTGAAATCTTAAAACTAAAAACTAAAACTAAATCTTATCTAAGTATAAAGGGAATTAATCGTTGCAATTGAGGATTGCAACGATTTTTGCCTGAAATTATTAATTATTTTGTTGGACATTTGTGCTAAAGTCTCAACATTCGAAATTCTATGTACTTCGGTAGTACTGTACCAGGGAGGCAACTTCAAAATCATCTTCAGAACTTTGTTCTGAATTATTTGAAGTGTTTTTTTCCTGGTAGTGCAACAACTAGACTATATTGGCACAGCGTAAAGCATGGTCGGTCTAAAAACTTGTTTAAATATTAGAAGTTTATTCGTCAGGCAAAGTTTGGATTTCCTGTTTATAAGAGGATACAAACATTTTATATATTTTTTACATTTGGCTTGAATGCCCTCAATGTGATCTTTAAAAGTTAATTTTTGGTCAAGTATTAATCCAAGATATTTCACTTGGTTTGACCAGGAAATAGGAACTCCGTTCATAGTGACTATGTGACTACTACTAGGTTTCAAAAAGGAAGCTCTAGGCTTATGTGGAAATATTATAAGTTGAGTTTTGGAAGCGTTGGGAGAAATCTTCCATTTTTGTAAATAAGAAGAGAAAATATCTAAACTTTTCTGCAGTCTGCTGCAAATAACACGAAGAATTCTTCCTTTAGCAGAAATGCCTGTGTCATCGGCGAACAAAGATTTGTGGCAACCCTGAGGCAAATCAGGGAGGTCCGAAGTGAAAATGTTATATAATATAGGCACAAGAATGCTACCCTGAGGAACTCCTGCTCTAACAGGTAGTCGATTAGATTTGGAATTTTGATAATTTACCTGCAGAGTTCTGTCAGTTAAATAATTTTGAACTAATTTCATAATGTAAAGTGGAAAATTAAACTTTTTCAATTTAACAATCAAACCTTCATGCCAAACACTGTCGAATGCTTTTTCTATGTCTAGAAGAGCAACTCCAGTTGAGTGGCCTTCAGATTTGTTTGAATGAATTAAATTGTTTACTCTTAAGAGTTGATGAGTAGTTGAATGCCCATGGTGAAATCCAAACTGCTCATCTGCAAAAATTGAGTTCGTATTGATGTGAAGCATCATTCTATTCAAAATTATCTTTTCAAAAAGTTTACTTATTGAAGAAAGCAAACTTATTGGACGGTAGCTAGAAGCTTCAGCTGGATTTTTATCCAGCTACAAAATTGGAACAACTTTTGCATTTTCCATTTATCAGGAAAGTATGCCAAATGGAAACATCTGTTAAATAATTTTACCAAGAAAGACAAGGTACTCTCTGGGAGTTTTTTGATGAGGATATAGAAAATTCCATCATCACCTGGAGCTTTCATATTTTGAATTTTTTTAGTTATAGACCTTACTTCGTCCAAATCAGTCCCTCAGGAATCATCAAAAATATTTTCCCGAGAGAAAATATTCCGAAAATCCAGAGCAACCTGATTCTCAATAGGACTAGTAAGACCCAAACTGAAATTATGGGAACTCTCGAATTGCTTAGCAAGTTTCTGAGCTTTTTCCAAATTTGTGATCAAAATTTTACCACCTTCTTTAAGCGCTGGAATTGGCTTTTGAGTTTTTTTCAAAAATTTTGTGAGTTTCATTAAGGGTTTGGAACTCGGGTCTAATTTAGAAACATTATTTTAAAAAGTTTTGTTCTTCAGGGCAGAGAATCGCTTTTTAATTTGTTTTTGCAAATCCCGCCAGATAACTTTCATGACAGGATCGCGTGTTCTTTGATATTGTCTCCTACGGACATTTTTAAGACGGATCAAGAGCTAAAGATCATCGTTTATTATAATTGAATCGAATTTAACCTCGCATTTTGGTACTGAGGCAGCTCTTGCTTCAACTATAGAAGTAGTCAGAGACTCAAGAGCAAAATTAATTTCATCTTTGGTTTGCAAAGGAATGTTTGGATCGAAGTTATATTCCATAAATGTTCGATATTGCTCCCAATCAGCCCTATGGTAATTGAAAGTAGAGCTGTTGGGATTAGAAATTATTTCTTGGGATATTTCAAAAGTTACTGGAAGGTGATCAGAACTGAAGTCAGCATGGGTAACCAATTGGCTACAAAGTTGACATGAATCAGTTAAGACCAAATCAATAGTTGAGGGATTTCTTGCAGAAGAAAAGCATGTTGGGCTGTTTGGATATTGAATAGTGTAATAACCTGCAGAACAATCATCAAACAGAATATTACGATTGGAATTGCTTTGAGCATTATTCCATGAGCGGTGTTTTGCATTAAAATCACCAATAATGAAGAATTTAGACCTATGACGGGTAAGTTTCTGGAGGTCACCCTTGAGAAAATTCTTTTACTGGTCTACGCATTGGAATGGCAAATAGGCAGCTATAAACGTAAGTTGTCCAAATTTTGTATCAACAGAAACTCCCAAAGTTTCAAAAACTTTGGTTTCAAATGAAGAAATAATTTTATGTTTTATTCGTCTATGAACAATGATGGCAACGCCACCACAGGGTCCATCAAGACGATCATTTCTATAAATGAAATAATTTGCGTCCCTCTTAACCTTATGGTCAGGTTTAAGGAACGTTTTAGTTATAACGGCAATATGCACGTTATGAACTCTCAAAAAGTTAAATAGCTCGTCTTCATTATCTTTAAGAGATCGAGCATTCCAATTTACAATATTTAATGCTTTAAAATCCATTACTGAATTTTAAAGTCATGACAATATTATTTGCAAATTTTACTCCAGTTTGAATAGCATCAAACATGGAGTTAGATTTAAGCATATCAGAAATCATGTCAATTAATGATTTCTGTAAAAATTCCATTTTAGGGGCAGTAATGCTTCCTAAGTCAAAATTGTCAAAATTTCCGTTAGAATTACTTTGGTTAGTATTTTGATTTCTACCCGCTGCAATAGCAGCATAGGTAGCTCCATTAACTCGCTGAACATTGTTAGCAGCAAGGGGAGTAGGTATAGATGAAACATTTGAAGCAGGGGTGATATTTGTACCTACGGGTACGAATGTAGAATTGGTTCCTCGCTGACCGTTGTTAACAGCAGAGAAATTTGTACCTGGTCGGAAACGCTCCATTGTCGGTTAGAACGAGATTGAAGGATCGCTTTGCGAGTCTTACATTCCCAAAAATTGGATTTGTGGTTTTCACCACAATTTGAACATTTAAATTTCTTAGGATCTTCCTTCACAGGACAGTCGTCCTTTGCGTGAGAGGAATCACCACAATTCATGCATTTAGCTGGCATGTAGCAATTTTTAGTTCCGTGACCCCATCCCTGGCACTTACGGCACTGGGTGAGGTTTTGAAAATTTCCTCCAGTCTTCCTGAAGTGTTCCCACTTCACTTGGACATGGAGCATAAGGCTAGCTTTTTCTAAGGCCTTAAGGTTTTTTAGTTCACTAGAATTGAAGTGAACTAAATAAAAATCATTAGCAATCCCGTTGCGCGAATCGCCAGGACGGGATTTCATTTTCATTTTGATTACTTGGAGTGGCACAACTCCAAGTAATTTTGCCAGTTCATCTTTGATCTGATCCAGGGATTCACCACTGGGCAGTCCTTTCATGACAACCTTGAACACACGTTCAGTTTTGGTGTCGTAAGTAAAAAAATTGTGCTTCTTCTCAGTAAGATAATTGAGAAGACATTTAAATCCGTCCAAGGTTTCAGCCAATACACGGCATTCACCCCGACGTCCACTTTGTAGTGAAAACTTAACTTTCACGAAATTCAAAAGTTCCATGCGAAGAGCATGGAAATCGGTATTGGTTATCACAATAGGAGGAATCTTTTCCTTCTTGGCATTAAGCCGGGAAAGTTTACTAGAATTTTTCTTGTATGATGGATCATTCTCATCATCGGTGAGCAAATCAAATTTGATTAGTCAAATTAATTTCATCAGAAGGGGGGTCAAGAGTTTGCCCCTTTCTTTTGCGTTTAGGCGCCATGGCGGCAGTAAATTTTTATCCAAATCGACTTCCAAGCAGATTACTATAAGAATCTGAAGGATCGAAGAGGAGTTTTCCAAATCGATATCCAAGAAGGATTACCTCGGGTAGGGTCCAAACAAGGATCGAAGAGGAATAAGAGTTGAACAAGGTAGATTTTTTTTTTTACAGGTTGAGCACTGAAAAGTGCTGTTTAAATTTGTTGTAGCTTTAGGTAGTAGTAACACTTCCTTAAGCAAAAAGAAAATAGATCCGCACGGCAAGAGAGCACGATGCGGACTGCCACGAGTTCAAATAATATCCCCGGTCAAGTCGCGTATGAAATAGCAAGTGTTTGTTTGGCTATAATAGTAATAATAAAAATATTAAATTCTCTTCAATCCGGTTTTTGGCGGAGTAAACAGTGCTGTGTTCCTAAAATTTGAGCTAAGTAGTCAAATAACGGTGCGTCCGCCCCTGATGTTGATGACGTTGTTTCAAATAGTGTATTATCTAGTTGAGATGGTACTTTGCAAAACATTTGCACTTTATCACTCATGCACGATAAGCAGCACTATACTCTACAGGTGACGCTAATGGCATTTGGTTCCTTGAACATCTACAAAGTCCCTTTATCCTTCTTGAAATTATTGTTAATTTCTAAAATTTCCGTCAAATTTTCCAAGCACCATCATTTCTGTTCTCTTATTTATCTCATATCGTAGTGGATTTTCTCCTAATTTGAGGAAAAACGTGATTAATTTCTAGAAATTTTTCGTGGGCCAAACAAAATTCTGATAAAATAAAACTACGGCAATCTTTTAATTAACCTCCAGAAATGTTTGTGATGTTACAGTTGATGTTACCGTTGTAAACCTTTTTTCCGTTTATATCAGATTCTTGTTTCAGACGTTCCAAAGAACTCATGGAAGTAAATACCCAACTAACATTTTCTGCTTTGTAAGCCAACTTTTGCTGCGTTGTGCTGTAAAGTAGCTGAAAAAAGCTGCAGATACAGCTACAAGCAGAATGTAGCAAAATTGTTTTGTAGAGCGTTTACTCAACTTTTTCACAACCATTATTCAATTTACCAATCTCACTGAATAACAACAGCCAATAAACGCTAATGTCACTTTTAGACACATCCTAATCAACTTTCCACTTGTAGCTGCAAAACAAAGCTAATAAAGTGAATATATTAATCATTTCATGGCTACTACACAACCAACCACTCTTGCTGAATAACATAAACATACAAAGTGTTTTTTTAACCTAAACCTAAACAACCTGTACTTAGCTAATCAACTGTGTTAGCGCTACTTTGGATGCATTTTTACAGTCAGCTAGGTTTATTTTTTGACGTGTGCAGTTTTACAGCTTCTACTCTGCTCCTTTACAAAGGTGAAGTAATTAGTCGAGAAAAGTGAGTCATGTGCACTATTATAAAGCCTCTACTCAGCGATTTTGTTGTAGAAGGGCATGTTGATTTTTTTTACATCAGTTCAAAGTGTTGGCGTAGCACAGTTGTTAGTGTCAAGGATTGCCAATGCGGTCGTCTCGAGTTCGATTCCAGATTTCCGATTGTAACTAATTTAGATTAATTTGATTTACAGCAAAATATAAACTCAATAAATTCCTTCATTAAAAAATATCGTAAACAATATTTGACCCGGCTTCAAGACAAAGCTGTGTAGTGATTATTGGATAACCGGGAAAAGGTTGAATAAGTGCCTTTCAAGTCCACACACAACTAAACAGCAGGATAACAGCTGTATATAAGCGTTAATGGATATGCATTAAGAGCTTGTCCCAACCGTCCCAACAGCCATAAGTAGCTGACTAAGTTCGCCAGATTTGCTTGTATAGAGGTTGAGTAAAGGTTTCCTCATTTCGTACAACGTTTGAATACAACTTGAGGCTGTATAAATGAAATGAGTAAAGCGTTTACGTTTTGAAAATTTTTAGTTGGGTAACCACTGTTTGTCATTACTGCCGAAAGTGTTAAATCAGTCCATAAAATGTAACATTTTTGGAAGTGAGTCTATCCTTGGGGGATTCAATATTATAACAACTGAAATCTTCTGAAATTATTAAGTATTAAATGAGCTGAATACACGGATACAGTGTTTACAATCTTTTCCGAAGTGATTCAAAACTTGTGCAAAGTTCAGTACTGTTCAAAGTGATAATGTACGTGCTAAGCTTTTCTGAAATGGTTCAGTACTTTTCAAAGTGATCCTAAGCTTTTTTCAAGTTATTCAGTACTTTCTTAAATGGTTCCGAAGTTTTCCAATGAGATTCTAAACTTTCCTAATGTAATGTAATGTAAGTACACAGAAAAAAATCTGAATTTTTACTATCGCGTAAAATCTCCTTTCGTTTAATGTTGAGCAATACTTGGCATAAACAGCGAAATTGTTTACAAGCTTGCATACAATATTGCTAATTTATGCGATATTGCGCTTAAATTTACACGAAATATCGCATAAATTTATTCCAAATTTAGCGTTAATTTTATGTGCGCTATATCTCGCAGAAATTTACATGAATTTTTCTAACGGTGTACAGATTGATCTCATTTTTGGAAACATAACTACAGTGCACTCTCTACAACTCGATATTGAAGGAGCCATCGAATCATAGAATTATTGAATCATAGAATTACAATCCCATACAAATTCGCTACAGCAGTAGCCATGACATTCATGTTTACTACGGCTCCCTAACTAGATATCGAGTTAGTGGACATCGATTTGTGGAGAGTTGACTATACTTCATCTATGTTGCCAAAATCTAGACCTATTTCGATGTGTCACAATTGAGTGCTAATATGGCTTAACAATGAGAATCAAAACTCCCTTTAAAAATTCGTGACTGTGAGGAGGATTTCTTGGTTTCCAACAAAGCGAGAATCACATCAACACATTCCTTTCCATTCCCTGATTGACCTATATTTGGACGCGACCGGTGGTGTTACTGCCTATTGTAAACTATGAGATCACCAGCTTTTACACATTTCAGATGCATGCTGAATAGTCCCATGCATCGTTTGTTGCTTCTCTGTGTAATACAGGTGACCTGGCAATAACGGAGTATCAATCAAGAGCGGTTAATCATTTTCATGCTTGCTTAGGTATGTCTGTCAGTACTGAAGTTATTCTGCACTTTCTGAAGTGAGTTCAAGCTTTTATACAGTAATTCAGTACTGAAGTAATTAATTAATTTAGCTTTATTTAGGAGGCTTTCAGCCTTAGGCTGGTTCGCCTCCGAACCCAGTACTGAAGTACAGATTCAGTGATTTTCTAAAATGTTTCCAAATTTACCAACTTCCATGAGATTTCCAACTTTTTATGGATGATTCTGTGTTCCACAAAGTTATTCAGATTTTTCTGAAGTGATATCATATTTTCTGAAGTGATTCCAACCTATTCTGAAGTGATTCCGTTATTACAAAGTGATTCAGTTCTTGAGAAAGTGATTACAAACTTGAAGAATTGATACAGTACTTGCCGAGGTTTTGTGAAGTGATTCTGTTCTTTCCAAAATGATTCAGTTCTTACGAAAATGATCACAAGCTTTCAGGAAAGATTCAGTATTTTCCAAAGAGATTCAGAAATTTTCTTAAGTCATTCAATACTATCCGAAGAAGCTCGGAGATTTTACGAAGCAATTGAGTACTTTCGGGAGTGATTACAAATAATCTGGAATGATTCAGTACTTTCCAGAATGGTTCCAAACACACTTTTTGTAGTGATTCCGAATTTTTCAGAAGTGATTCAGTACATTCTGAAATGATTCAGTACTTCCGAAGTGATTCCGAACATTGAATCAAGGGATTCAGTGCATTTCTAACTTATTCAGTTATTTTTTAAATGATGCTGTTCTTGCGCAATTCATTTAAGGTTTAATATTGTTTCCCTCAACATATTTACCAAAGAGGCGACCCCAGCGTAGTGGTTAGCATCCATACATCTCACGCCAAAGTCACGAGTTCAAATCTCACCCCGGACAAGTTACGAATGACCCAAGAGTGTTAAAGTGACTATATAAAAAACATGGTTTCCTGGGCGGCTAGTATTTTAAATTTTTCTATTATATTCCCCACATATAACTTTAAAAGGCGCAAGGCATTTAAAATTTAACACTTTTTTGCAACTATTCCTGGATTTTATTTACCAGGAGCGCCAAACATTTAAAATTTTACCTTTTTTAATCCGTTTACTTGACTACCAAGCACACAAACCATTACAAATTTACATTACATTACATTGTTTTTAGAAACTTTCCCTGAACATGCATATCAGGGGCGAAAGTCATTTACAGGGTGCGTGACGAATTTTTGCAGTAAATTTCAAATAGTAATTTCTCATGCTTGTGCATCATGATTTAGATATATTTGGCAGCACTGGATAGCTTATACTGTTAGGTGTAAGATTTAAACAAACAATGTTGAGTAAACGTAAAGATGTCAAAACAAGAGAGCAATCTGTCAGCCGTTGTCGCTTTGTTGCGCGCCAGAGTATGCATGAAAGAAATAATTCGGTCGGTAAATGTGTCTGAAAAAACAGTGTATAATATTAAAAAAGGCTTGGGAAAGTGATAAGACGGAGCACCTGCTCATACTGCTAATAAAGCACAGAAATGGCTTACGGAAAATATTTCGTAAATTTGGGAGGAAGACATTTGGCCCCAAGCAGTCCCGATATCAATCCGTTGGATTATTTTGTATAGGGCGTCGTCCAACGGGATACCAATAGAACCCCTCACACCACACTTAAGTCGCTAAAAGCTAAAATCAAGGCAGTGATGACATCTATGGATCGAACCATTTTAAAACGTGCATACTGCAGTTTCCGGAAGCGTCTAACTACAGTCGTCGAAAGGGAAGGCAATTTTTTTGAATAAATTTACTTACAACTTCCATATGTTGCGAAAGAAAATAAATCGCAAAAAAATCATTGCTAGAATAACTAACTGGTGTATTTTTTCTCAAATATGCCATTTACTGCAAAAATTCGTCACGCACCCTGTATTTTTTTTTTTTTTTTATTATTATTTTTTCCCTGAACATGTTTACAAGGGCGCTAGCCATTATTTATTTTTTTTTTAATTATTCCCTGATCGTGTATATAGGAACACTATTCTTTTCAAATAAAATGATTTCAATCATTCTAAACATGCTTAAAAGGGGCGCAAGCCATGTCAAATATAGCACTTTTATTTTTCGCAGAACGTGTTTATCAGGGGAGCAAGCCATTCAAAACTTTTGAATTTTTCCCTGAATGTGTATGTCATTTCAAATTTTACCGCTTTGATCATATTTGACCTGAACATGTTTACCAGGGAGCAATTTAATTTTTTTTTTCTGAATTTGTCTACCATGGGCGCTAGCCATGTCAAATTTACTTTTCAATTTTCATCTGATCATGTATTTCAGAGACGTTAGTTATTTCAAATTTAATAGTTTTTTAAAAAAAATATCCTCGAACTTGTTCATCGGGGGCGCAAGTGTTCAAAAGTTACCGACTTGAGAGCATTGTATTTTTAGTATTTATCATTTAAGTGAGGTTTTTCTCTCATTTAAACGTGTACAAATATTTTTTTTTAAAGATTGGATTGCTATATTTTAACTATTGTGTAAAGTTTTTTTCGGTTCGGAGCTTTCTATAATATGGCTGTATAGCGGTTCTCAGGAGGTTGTTAAAGCAATGTGGTTGTCAGTGAAGGTTTTATAATTTGGTTATATCAACTGCTATAAAACTTCAATTAATCAACAATTGTTGCTTGAGCATAATCCTCGGAAGGACATACTTACTAAGAATGCCGATATACATCTCCGTATTCACTTTATTCCCGTCAGAAATGCAAGCATTATCACGCAAACGGTATATAAGGTAAAAGTGACCTAGTGAGTAAATAAACATTTGAAAAAATTGTAAGCTCTGAGAAATTCCTTCTGATTGAAAAAAGCTCTCGTCGTTTTGTGCGAATTAACAAAAAGAAAACACCAACGGGGGATGGGGAATTTATTAATTCTAGCTGGCCAAAATATTTAACCACTGTAACTTGTCACATACATCTTATTATTCAAGGATAATAACATTGTTTGAACAAAAAAGGCAGAGTCGTGTTTTTGCCGGGCGGGACTAATAATACTTTAAATAAAAAACACAAAAACACACTTATACCTGCGGTCAATAAAAAAAGCACCAGAGTTTAAATTTTGTTTACAAACTAGCCCAATTTGACGTGCTGTAAAATTTTGTTCTGTTATGATCAATTGAGCTGAAATTTTTACACAGAACCACAAATATGCAAAATATTGCGTGAATAAAAGGCCAAAATTTTTGAAACTCCTGCCGCAAATTGGCGATATGGTTAAAAATGATTAAAAAAATAACATTTTTGAAACTCGAAATATTTCAAGATTATTATTTTAAATAATGTTTTGTACACTCAAAATTCACCATAGTTTGGTTCAACATAACAATTTCAGCTTAATTGATCATAACAAAACAAAACTTCACATTCTGCAGACATACTGTAAGTCAAAGGGATAATAAAATAACTCAAACAATTATTGGAACAGGTCATTCAAATCAATCAAAAAACTTTTGATCAATTTCACCCCAAAACAGTATTTAATTTTTTTTAACAATTATTAATCAAACTAAAATTATCGTAAATAATTTAACAAATAAATCTACAATCTTTTGTTACATTCCAGCATTGGTTTAAAAAAAAATAAATGTGTTGAAAATAAAATACATGCAAAAAAAATGTGCATATATTACTGAAAATAGTATTCAATTTACCTCCGTTTTAACGTAATTATTCTGACCATCGCAAATTGTTCCATAAATCAAACCATGCTTCTAAGATATTCATAGTAATGCTGGTAGATTACCTTTTCGTGGGGCGTTACTGGTATTAGAACAACCACCGAACCTTAGGAACTGGACGTTTTTTTTAAATAAAAGATACAATTCTTAGTTCTTGTTAATTTTGATGCTTTGTTAATAGTGGCAAGGCTTGGGTTTTTCCACCAAGGATGATCTTGAATCAATTCATCCATGTGATTCCTAATCTTCTATTAGTTGTTCTCTAGTTTGAATACTAGGGTTCTAATGCATGGTGCATACCGGTGTCATTGCTTGATTTCGTTTTTTAGGAATCTGATTTTAACTGACACTTCATACAAAACATCTTCTCTTTTATGAGGTGTTTGGATTTCTCGTTGTAGTTCTTCTTAAAGTTCCATGCAAACCCTTCGTAAGATCAGATAGGATTTCAAATTGTTCTGAATTCCCTTTGAATTATTCTCAGTACTAGCGTCGAACGCAAATTAGGGTTCCCTTGAATAACTAAAAGTTTATAGCCATAGCTTAATTGGACTTCTAGGCATTTTACGCTTCTGTAACAAGTCTTTTGGTGGCTCTCAGTTAAGTGGTCTAGATGCAAAGTAATTAATTGAAAGCTTTCTATACCAACCAATGCATGAATCTGTATTATAACAAGCACAGTGATACTCTATGCCCAGGGAAGTTGAGAAAATTTCCAACCGGGAATGGAACATACTGAGTTCTTAAGGTGATACGATTCAGCGTCCACAAGTCATAGACACTTTCTCTGCCACTTTGAGTTTTCTAGGGAGTTGAGGGGTTACGCCACCCTAGAATACAGAAAAATGCACCAACTTCATTAATTTTTTATGGTTATTTAATAAAGTCACATACTAAATTAACTTATATGGGCTTATAGTACACATAATTAGGGGTGCTTACAGTATTTTTTCATAAGGGAAAACCATGTGTGGCAGTTGGAAGCACTGCGAGTTCCTGGCACTGCTTCCCGTGTAGTGTTACGCGGTTCACACTTTCTTCGTCGTAAATATGAACAAAATAGAACAAAAACGAGTGGTTTTTCTTATTTTATAAAAGAATACCTAGAGAAGTACATACGGAGATGATTTTTTTTTGAATTTTACGCAAATGGGACTTGTTTTTGCAAAAAATCAGTTTTTTCGCCTGAAATTTGTTTCTAAAATTGTTTACCACAATTGCATTTCTTGATCAATTGAAAAGTTCGTATGTACTTCTCTAGATAATTAATCAGAGAATGCAATCGTCAAAGTCTAGATCAAATTGAGTCAAAATTGCAGATGCTATCGTGTGGGCCGCGGAGAGAAATGTTGTATCGAAAAAAACGCGGTTGAAGTTTGAGGTACAGATTTAGGTGCAAAGTTTTGTAATTTCGCTTATAACTTTCGGAATTTTAATTTGTTCGACATGGAACCAATTGTCCCTTATTCTTGACACTTCAGAGTACCTTTTTATGCAAACAAAATCGATTATTTGAAAATCCTAGGGTGGCGTAACCCCTTAATCTCGGGCACTTTTGCAATTTCAGGCACTAAGGAATCGTTCATTAGTTATGTCACACTTTTAGGGGGAGGGGGTTTTGAAAACTGTGACGAGCCATACAAAACAATTTAAGGTCCATACAAAAAAATGTGACATAGGCGGGAGGGAGGGATGAAAATGGGTCGAATTTGCGTGACATAATTAATGGTGACCCTAAATTGTCATCACGGTTTTGTTATTGTATGTTTTCCGGTAGCAAATAATGGACTCCGGGAAAAAGTGAAGTGGAACCAGAGCCCGAGGTTCCAGATCGTATCACCTTAAAACAATTTCTATGGTCTGCCTCTCGCTTTTCATTAGTCAGCCAAAAGATCCCTTCAGATCGATCGCATTTGTCATAGTGGTCTTTAGTTTTTTGTTCATGATTCATAATAAATAAGACAATACAGTTCCAAGTCTTTAAACTACAACTAGGATACTCAGGGCTGCTTTACGCAAGCCTCGACATTCGACTACTTCTTCTTCTTCTTTCCTTTATTTAACGTCGGCCTCTGTTCCCATCACCGACGGCAATCGAATGTGCAGAAAGACAGCTTACATACACCTGCGTAGGATATCGAGCCCATTCAACACATAACAAACCAATCCCACCAAAATGGTCATTCTCTAAAACAGGTCTGATAGGACTAGGAACTGTTATTAATAACAATTGAAATTCAAAAGAACTAAAGTTGAAAAGACGCATCTGTGTCACTTTATAAGTTATACATGTAAACCACACTAATTCAAGAAATAAAGATCATTTAAAGTAAAAAAAAGTCAACCCCTTCAACACACACACACATGTCCCGGGACCAACGGCTTTACTTCCCTTCCGAAGGAAATTTACCAGAGATTTTTATGCCTCCGAAAAATCCCACCGACCTCCGCTGTGAACCCACCACCGCTTACCACTACACCACCGGCGCCGGCAAACATTCGACTAGCGTCAAATTTCATGATGATGGTTGCATTGATGGAGATAGATAGGAATAGTCAGGCCTCTCAGCTCTCTCTGGAAGCAAAATAATTTTGTTTCATTGGTCAATTCATAAATGGGCAAGTGGAACAACATGGAGTTTGTAAGTAAACTAATAAATTAAATACAGCAAAGTGTTCTTAACCTGATTTTAAAATACAAGCAAGCATGCGTAACGAAACTCCCGCCAAATTAGGGTTGCGTACCATGTGGTATAAAAAAGCAAAGCTCGCTTGTACGCGATAAAACGTTGTGTGCAACAAAGGAGTAGAAAGCTTTTTGCTTACAATATGGAGTACAAGTTGAATTTTTTAAGCTTTCCCATGCAAGCGTTCGGGATTCACTTGGTGGGATTGGTTTGTTTTGAATTGAAAAAAGGAGACTACTTATAACTACTATTTACAACTACAACTAACCTACAACTACTATATACACCTAATCTACTATAAACAAATTGCTTATCAAAGCATGTTCTGATAAATTAAATGTTTGTGCGTTCGTTAATTCTGGAATCTATTTTCGCAATGCCTGCCTCTTCGCGTAAATTTGTTATTCTAGTGTCGAAAGGACAATCAAGTACCATCCTCAGCACTCTATTCTGAGCGACCTGAATTTCGTTCCTGTGAGTCTGTGCACATGATTCCCACACCGGAGCTGCGTAGAGGATCGCAGGTGCTATGATTTGTTTGTAGACAGCCAGTTTGTTCACCCTTGAGAGGCGGGATCTGCGGCAGATCAGCGGATACAGACACCTAACCAAGGCGGAACACTTGATTACGGTTTTCTCCACATGCGAGCGGAATAGGAGCTTTTCGTCAAACAACATCCCGAGATAGGTTACTTCGGTGGACCACTCAACCCTTGTGCCATCCATGATTACAGTACAAGAGGGAGCCGGTTTTAGTGTGGGTGATTGCCGATGGAGGAACATGATTGTTTGTGTTTTGGAAGCATTGATTTTGATTTTCTACGTGGTGGCATAATCAGCAAAGGCGTCAAGACATCGTTGGAGCTTGTTTGTTATTTCGCGAGGCATCCTACCCTTGACGGTTATTGCGGTATCATCTGCGAACAGGAAGAACACACAACCGTCTCCGAGGGGAGGAAGGTCTGAAGTGTAGATGCTGTAAAGCAAAGGGCCCAACAGACTTCCTTGCGGAACTCCTGCTGGGATGGAGAACGTGTTTGAAAGGCAGCCATTCAACGATACCTTAAACGAGCTTTGCTGAAGGTAGTTGCGGGTGATTTTAACAATATGCAAAGGAAAGTTGAAGTTACAAAGCTTGTATATAAGCCCATTGTGCCAGACATTGTCAAACGCTTTCTCAACGTCTAACAATGCCATGGCTGTGGACTTGGATACAGCCTTGCTACTTCGGATGTTATTCATCACCCGTTCTAGCTGATGATTTGTGGAGTGCCCCTTCCTGAACCCGAACTGTTCCGGTAGGAGAATGTTGTGCTCCTCGACAAAGTTGAGCAAACGATTGAGAATAAGTTTCTCGAACAATTTGCTCAGCGCTGAAAGGAGGCTGATTGGTCTGTAGCTTGAAGCTAGCGTTGGGTCCTTCCCGGGTTTGCGGATAGGTATGATTTTTGCTGTCTTCCAGATACTTGTAGTGCAGTTCCAAGCATCTGTTGAAGACAGCAGCCAGCAGAGAGTGAACCTTCATGCTGAGATTTTTCAACACTAGGTTGAATATTCCGTCAATCCCGGGGGCCTTCATGTTTTTGGTGCATTTCAGCGCTGAGCAAATCTGTGATTCTATCCTCCGGAGGGATGGCACAAGGGGAGGAATTAAGGTTGAGTACGCATTGCTCAATCTGAACTTCGAGCGGACTTTGGATGTTGGAGCCAAGCAAGTGCGATTTGGCAATATGCTCACCAATCGCATTTGCTTTCTCCTGAGGGGTGATTATGAGCCGATCGTCATCCTTTTCATCTTTGAGTGGTGGAATGGGTTTAGGGTGCGTCTTTAAGACCTTGGCAACTTTCCAGAATGGTCTGGAGCGGTCGTCCAGATTCTGGACAAGCCGCCCGAAACTTTCGTTCCGGAGTGAGACCATTCTGGATGCAATCTCCTTGTTCAGATCGGCCATTTCCATCGGTTTCCTCGCTAGATCTTCAGTCCTCTGAAATTGGCGTCTACGAACATTTCTCAGGCGAATCAAAAGTTGGGTGTGGGAATCAATGGCAATAAACTTACCCCTCACAGGAACTCGTCGGATGCACGCCTCGTCAGCCACGGCTATGGCTTGGTGGAGTCCTTCCAACGCTCGGTCGATGTCCTCCACGTTGTCAAGCGGCGGGTTGTCGATGATGTGCCTGTCTACCACGCGTCCAAACTGGGCCCAGTTTACGCGATGATAGTCCTTGCGCAGGCTTGAAACAGGAGCCACGTTGCAGCCCAGTTCAGCCACCACCGGTTGGTGGTCGTAGCTGAGTTCGTTCAAGGCTACTGGCTTGGACAAGCCGATATTTGTCAGGAACAGGTCTAGCGTCGATGGGTTGCCCGCCGGTGAGATAAATGTTGGCTCACCCGAAAACCAAACGGAGTACAGCCCATGCTGTGAGAGGTCGAACAGCAGACGACCGTTCTGGTTCTGCTGGTAGTTCCGCCAGGCCTCATGGCGAGCGTTTATATCTCCTCCTATTACGAAGCGGGAACCGTTACTGGTGATGGTGGACAGGTCCTTCTTGAATTTAGCCACTAGTCCACTGCTGGCGGCACACTGTCGAGGGCAGTAGACGGCGATGATCTGGACGTATCCAGTCGACTACTCCACCTCCACACCAAGGGCCTCGATGATAGAGGTGCGGATATGGGACAGAGTGTGGTATTTTATTCCTTTCTTGACGACGACCGCAACACCACCCCCCCTGGAGCTGGTGCGATCAAGCCGGATAATGTTGTGGTCAGGCAACCAGAAGCTGTCGCCGGACTTTAGATGGGTCTCGGTTAGAAGGCCCACGTCGATGCTGTGCTTGCGGAGGAAGTCGGCAAGCTCAATTTTTTTTTTTGCTCTTACAGAGCAAGCATTCCAGGTGACGATAGTTAGCGGTTTAGACGCCATACTGGATGATGAACTTACCGAGCACTTGGATCTGTTCGGGCTTATTGCGGCACTTACGAAGAACATCGGACATGTTGACGAAAATTTCCATCAGTTCATCCGCTGAGAACAGATCGGGGTTGTTGTTTTGCGCTGTTGGTTGTCTCCAGAATCCAGGGGGAGATGGAGAGCTTTGGCACTTTGGCGCCACGCTGCAGCAACTGCGCTCAAGAACACGCCACTTCCAACTGCCCTGCGGATGGAGCCGTGGCGATAAAATGCGCTAACTGTGGTGGTGCACATCAAGGTTCCGACAGACAGTGCTTGGGGCTAGCTTGTACAGGTTGATTTCAGCTTCCACCATCTTGGGGTCGAAGTTTGGTAGACCCCTGATGACTACCTTGAAGGGCTTCTCACCGGGGATGTTGTGAGTGAAGAATTCCGCCTTGGTATCCTTCAGATATTTCACAGCCACTTCGTACTCCACTTTCGTTCGGAGCATTACCTTGGTGCCGATCCTGCCGAGCTTAAACTCAGCTGCAACGCCCAGCGATGAAAGATCGCCAATCAGCGCTGCAGCGTGTTGAGTGGGACTTGCTTCACCACCAGTGGAGGAAGCTTCATTTTTGCTGCACTCGGACTGGCAGTTTCGTTGTTGACGGCGTCGCCGAAATCACCGATGACGCTGAGCATCGTCCCGTCCACTCGCACCATCGGACTGGCCTTGATTTTTCTTCCTCTTCTTTGACCGCTTCACCGTGCTGAGGTGGTATTCCCTACATCGGTGGGAAGAGTAGCGTACCTATTCGAAATAGGTACACTCAAGCTACCCTCACCGCTGTTCTGCTTCTCCGTTTTCTCTCGGAGCCTGCTCCGGGAGCGCTGTCTTCCCATCACACGAAGCGACCGACACTACTGACGACGCGATTAAACTGTGAATGTTTGGAACAAACTAGAAACTTTAGAACAGCTCGACAGAGCGAGCAAAGAGCGAACTGTACTGCTTGACGTTCAAGCAGAGAATAATGACAAAGTTTTTGGTGCGTACTCTACTTTTAAACATTTTAATATTTCATCAGCCACTTCTGATTGGCTGTTACTGCGCAACGCAAAAAGGAAAGAAAGTGTACTTTAAAATACAATCTTGATTGTGATTGGTTGTTGTCATGTTAGTAGGGATGCCGTTTTCCCGCGGCTTTCTCGGTGTTAGTAAAAAAAAGGATGAGAAGGAAGGAAGGGACATTTTTTCTGCTGCTGAAGCGTTGACGGTCGGTAAACCCAGGACGTTAACAGTGCCAGCGGCGGTGCAGGATCGTCTTCGTGTTTACATGTTAATTTTTCATAGCGTCAATAAATATTCCTAACCGTTCTTCAAAAACAGTAATTATTTTATCTAAACCGCAATGGTGTTAAATAAGCTTTTAACATGTTTCATGGCGATGACTGCATTGTAACATCACTTTACTTTCATTGTTCGAAAACACCAACCAAACCCAAATTTGTCCTCATTTGTTTTTCTCTTGGAACCATGTTTGTTGCAAATTAAAATAGGTCAATATTAATAACATAAATGTACCGTTGAAATTATAAAAAAATACATAAATGTACCGTTGAAAAAGTCATATATCATGCAGAACAAGATTGTATAAAGCAATCTGCATTGCTCTAAGCAGTTTCAGCTAGAGGAGGAATGATATAATATAATACACCAGTTCGAATAACATTTAATCACATATACACGCGAGGCATCATAATTTGAAATGTACTGCTCCGAATATACGTGCTCATATGCCAGCGAGAATCGCAGCAGGACTACGGAGCTAAAGATCTTTGGTACGAAACTAGGTAATGTGAAACTAGGACTTTAAGCTTTAAATATGTTCATCATTTCAAAAGATAACTCATTATATTTGAATTTCCAACTTCCATTCAAACCAATATCACCAGGTAACACCATATTAGATGCAAGATAAAATAATATATGGAGTTGTATGAAGTACCCTTTTTTTAAACACGTTTATTTGAAGTTTAAACCATTAACAAATTACACATTTTACACGAGTAAACAGTTTAAAACAAAATCGAATGCTTCTACACATAGTTGGTTATTGGCATCTAAAATTAAATTTACATAACTAATAAACAGCTTTAGAGCCTGATATCTTGTTTGTTTTGACCTTCTATCAATGTTTTTTTTAATTCTGGAAAACGAAGATTTGCAAAACTTATCCTCCTACCTATGATTGTTTCCAACTAAGGCTGAAGATGATTCCAAAGAGCACTGGTGTGTTGGCAATTGGCAAACTTGTGCTCTAGATCCTCTACGATGTTAGGGCAATGTTGACACATAGGACTATCGATTCGGTTCTGTCGATGTAGTAGCGCACCATGTGGAATCTTTCCATTTACTAACAGATAGTATGTAGATTTTTCTTGTGACGAAAGACCTTTAATTCTTATGATGCTCCACACTCTGGTCCATACGATGGCTGCATTCTCTTCCATGATTTTTGGTTTCTTCAGCTTCTTACGATTGACATTATGAAGGAAAGTAGCAGAAGGATTTTCTCTATGTTCCCCGGGAATATAGGGCAATATTTTGGCAAGGCTCTTCAGGCAGGGGTAAAGAGCTGGAATGACAGCTAAATTTGGCGGGTTCTGCAAATGTTGGATAGACGAGCTTGCGAATGGCGTATGTACAATTTCTTTCAGGAATCTGTTGGTTAGAAGTGCTTTGCACTTATGCATTGGAAGATGTAGATTTAGTCCACCCATGTTCTTTGGCAACGTGAGCTGCTCAATGGGAACCCTGGTTGGATAGCGTTCCCAAATGAAGCTGCCGATGTATGAAGTCAAACGTGCGATTGCTTGGTTTGGGATACTGATCACCGATGCTAGGAACCAGAGTCTTGATGTAATAAACGTGTTCACTACAATTGCCTTCTGATGTTAATGTTAGGACATTAGCCGAGATGTTTTCCTGATAACATCGCACCAGTTGAAGTCAATTGTTTGATTTTGGGAGTTGAAGTATGTTATCCCCAAAATTTTAATCGACTCTCGAACACTTGGCCAAACAGTATCGTCTCCTGTACGTTGGAACCCAATGTTGACCGCGAATTTTTTGTTGAAATTCAAAAGAGATCCCGAAACACGACCAAAATCCAGGAAAGCTTGTTTGACGATAGGCAGCTTGCGGTCGTCAGTTATGATTATCGATATGTCATCTGCATATGCCACCACCAGATCCAGCGGGCTGTTACAAATACTGCGTAGTTTTCCTAGGAGGGGGTGTAGATATAGGACGAATAGGATCGCCATGTCTAACAGAGCGTTGGATTGGGAATTTTGGTGTGAGATTTCTATTTATAAGTAAACTAGAACTAGAAGGGGACATAATCTTCCCTAAGAGTTGTACAAAATTTTGGTTTAATTGGATATCCTGCATCATAGCCATTAAATATTTTTTACTAACTCGATCGAAAGCGTGATCGAAGTCGAAGGAAATTAATTTTCCTGTCCTACGTTTGCAATTGAATTCTGCAATTCTATCTTTGATTGCATGTACTGCTTCAAAAATAGTTCTATCAGAATTTGAACATTTTTGACTGAAGTTGAGGAGATTATTTTCAATCATAACTTTTTCCAAACGTTGCTTGAGTATTCTCGACAGAAGTTTGTAGTCGTAATTAAGGAGACTTATGGGTCTGAATGCTTTGACAGTTTCGTCATTCGTTTTCTTTCTGCCCAAAACAATCACTCCTGCAACAAATTTTTCAGGGATGTTTCCTTGTAACGCTTCGTTGATAATCAAGTTAAGTTGGGGATGAATAATATTGAACGCCTTCATGTAGAATTCCTTAGGAATTCCATCGTTACCTGGAGACTTTCTGGATGCATTGGACCGAATAGCAAAAAATATTTCGGATGTTGTAATTTCATCCATCATAGTGTTGTTGGTATTTGAATCAGGTGGAATGCTTCGGTTAGTGGGGAAACTTTCGTTACTGGATAACTCATCTACAGTATACAAGTTCTTAATGAATTCATACACATGGTTCTCTATCTCAGATACATCAGTGAGCAAACGCTCTTGGTGACGGATAGAGTTAATAATAAATTTCTTACGATAACGATCACCAATCTGTAATGAGGATAATTGTTCTCCACAAACGAATTTGTCGTTTATCCGTTCGTACGCTTTCGCAAAAAAACTCTGGCGTTGCAGCATTTGGGCTTTTATATTATTGACTGCAGTCATACCATTTGGGTTTAGATACATCCGGTCACACGCGTCTCTTAGTTGGCGGTATAACAGTTCATTTGCTGAGTGGAATTCACGAAAAGAATCGTTAGTCTTCCATCTGAAGAAACTTCGAATTTTTGGCTTTGCGAATTCGATCCACCAAGAAATCCAACTGTTGTAATTTTGTCGTTCACGAAGCCAACGACGCCACTTTTGTTCAAATTCCTCTAGATTTTCTTCATTTAGAACGTGCGCACGGATAGACCATTAACCCCGACCATGTGGCTTGCCTAAGCTAGGTAAACAACATCGAATCTTGTAGGCTTTGTGATCTGAAAAGGATGTGACAAGCAGCTCCGAAGTTCGAAGATGCGGAACAAGTGATCTAGAGACATAGATGCGATCTAAACGAGAGGCAGAGTTCGGACGAATAAAACTGTAATCAATCCTATTTTTGTTCAAACAGTCCCGTGTATCAGAGAGACTAATAGCGAATTCGTTTATTATCGGGGTTGGAACCAGTTCCAATCCAGTGCGAAACCGAGCTTTTTGTCAGTGCGAACCTCAACCTGAGCTAGGTTTTGAAAACAAACGATAAAACTGACGTTTGTCAGAAAACAAGCAGATCTTGATACCCGATCCAGGTTGGAACTGAATAATAAACGAATTCGCTATAAGAGTATCCACAAATTGCTTTAGGGATGGACTGAAGTTACCTGTGCCAGTACTTTGAAGATAGAAAGACAGTTGTTCTTTGAAAAATTCTTCACGTTTAGAGAAGTTCTGCGTACCAGAATAAGCGTAAAGGTTGCAGATAGTAATAGAATTGTTAACTTTAACCGTTAGAATTCTACTATTCAAACTTCGTTGTACATTTGTGTACGGAATATGCGCTTTAAGAGCGATATTATTATTATTATTATCTCCGTTGGTGATAACGTTGTAACCTGGAATGCACAAGGTTGCACATTCAACTTCTTGTAAAAGGATGATGTCAAAATCCATCAATCGAATGAACGAGCGGAGAGATGAGATTTTATTTACACTGGAGACAGCATTGGTGTTGATGGAGCCTACATTATAACTAACAGGGAAATGATTCATTTTGATTCGTTACGTGATTGTTAACCGTAATACTCGCGGTATACTCGAGGTTAATATTTGGGATTGGAGTAAGGTAATCATTTTAGTAGTGTGGATTAGTAATATAAGGATGATCGGATAGTTTTTAGATTGTCATTAGTAAAGTTAAATCGACTCATTGGCTTTTGAAACAGAGGAATCCATTTTTTTGTTTTTTTGAACGTCCTCTTCCACGTTTCACTTTTAGAAACGGAGTACCTTCAGTGGATAACTCGTTACTTTCACTCTCGGAAATCTCTATGGTCAAGGACTTGGAAAGGGCTGGGCTGATGGGAATTTTGAATGATGGCACGTGGCAGGAGCTGATTCGACCGAATAGGTGATATGATCACCAGATGGTCCATTCGACACACTAGACGATGCAGTAACAGCAACAGCAGCATCAGTCCTATTGAATCATATGAAATTATCTAATGTAGGAGTATTTTTCGACATGCACTTTTATGGCCTCCAGATTTGTACGTATAGTTGAATTCTATGCACTTTAAACGATTTTTTTTTACCGAATAAAAATTCACTTAGCAGAGTAGTAATTCAGTAGCGTGAACAAAATGCTGGCTGGGATCGTATAGAATCAGTCCAAAAACAGTTTTTGTTATTTGCTCCTAGGAAAATGGCCTGGACCTTTTTTCTCCTTCGTTCATATGAGTCCCGTTGCATGTTGATAAACATTGATACACTTAAGAAACGAAGAGAAATTTTCATGATTTCCTTTGTTATTGATCTTATATCACAACGCGTAAATTCAGAAAAAAATATTAGCATGCTTAAATTTTTACGTACCATCACGCACAAGGAATCAAAAATATCTCCAAATGACAAAATGACAAGCGATCAACGAACCGAATAATAACGCTATGTCAGAAGTGGAAAGCAATAATGATATAATCTTCTTCGTTCTTTTTCATGACAAGCAGCCCGTGCGGCATAACACACTCCTAGCGGTTGAAGGAAACGAGCAAATTGTTGGCAAGCTGCTTCACGAAGCAAAGCCGAGGATGATACACGTGTGTTAATGGGAATTTTTTTGTTATATCTTGTTTCGATTCAGATCATGCTATGTCCTCATCCGTGTATATTGCAACAAAGCAGGCAAGCAATATATCATTATCCTTCTACCACTCCGATCAAGCTGTGTTGCAGTGAGAGTTTGTCGTGGTAGTCGTAGCAACCGTTTTGTCTGTATCGTGGGTTGCTTTATGTGTTTGGATTCGCTGATCACGCATGTTAAGAACTCGAAATGTATTTAAACTGTCACTCCACAGAACAAATTATGGTAAAAATGGACCAATCAATAGAATGATGCGAGTGTATAATAGTTATTGTTAGCGTTTAGATCTAAAGATGCCTAAAGATACAGTAAGAAAAAGGCTTTCATCTAGTTAAGTTAAAAAAATTATTTCCTAGATATTTGTATGTGTAGTCATTGATTGACAGTTTCAAATAAAACGTATGTTTTAAAATAGCACGTAAGGCAACAGCACTATTGTTAAACGGTCTACACTGATTGACGACGAAATGAAGAATTGGTGGGGTTGTGTACAAGACACGACACATTGGTTGAAGTAGACTACGTTGATCGTCCATCCAAGCAGAATCATAATTCTAAATGTTCATTGGATAGTGTGGCAGTCTTGCTTAGAATATATCGGAGAAGGTCTTTCTTTGCAATGGTATCCAAACTATGGTGATCTCGAGAGCTATCACCAGTAAGAACCAGAGTAAAAATCTAGACTGCTTGATCAGATTATTCTAATTGCTTTATTTCGGTGGTGATCGGTTTATATATGATTCTCAGTTCAGTTACAATTTTGACTTAACCTACGTTACTATTAGTGAGAGTGAGACAACTGGAGTCCGTAGCCGAAAATGTGCATCTTGCTTAGTTTGGCAATTTGTGTGCCTCGGTGGTCCTACCCGATTGTGCAATTTGAAACCTTTCGATTTCGTTCGTCCATTAGCGTAGGACGCACGCGAAGGGCGGAAAGAGGAATGGGAATATTTCTAGCACTGCGGCTCGGTCACCGCATATGGAAGTAATTGCATTTGCGTTCTATGTAACTTGAGTTTCTGGACTTTGTTCCGTTTGAAGTTAATGACTTGTTTTATTTATGGTTCGGTTATTATCATAAGTATTTTAGGGATGCACATCACAATAGCTTATCGTCCGAATTTATTCGCCTCTTAAGCACATAATGAAGAACTAGAACTGCAAGTATTCAGAAATATATCTCTTAACTTTTTGCGATTCACTTTCGGACTAGACGCTTGTTTACGTTGGTACCCCAAGAAATTCTTTCCTTTTTAATATTCAATTAAATGTTGTCGTGACGGTAAGGAGCAATGAGCACAGGAGAGAGGTAGCGGAAACTTCAAATGTTGCTGTATTCATAAATATCGGAAACGAAAATAGTGACACCATTGTTGGGAGCGATGCTGATGTTCGTTAAATTTACCATGCAGTCTGGGGTGAAAGTAAATTGTTTTTTCGATGTAAATACAATTACAAAATTTAACACCTATTTTTTTTTAAATAGAAAAGATCGAAAGAAGAGATCGATTTTTTTTTGATCTTTTCGTGGACAAAGAATCGATCCGAAAATCGGAAATCGGGATGAAAAAGATTGATATTCCAAATATCGATCCAGGATCGCCCAATCCTACACTATTTTGTAGCTGTGAGAGGTACAGTATACAAGACATGCAAATTTTTCTCTCAACTTGAATTTTTGCTCTTTTGGCGGATAAAAAAATAACGACAATTCTTTTTAGGCTTTCGTTATTGGAGGATGAGGGGGGTTTGTTCTATAAAAATAACATTTGTCGCGTTTCATACCGGGACCGAAAACAGTCTCAATAAGTCTTTCTGTTTAATATGTGTCATCCTGAAAAATACCAATTGTTCGATCTCCACAAATACCACATCCTATCCACTCCATCGTAGGTTGTGATCATGCTGACTGCTGCTATGTTACCACACCGTCCGTCCGATGCGAACATGAGCGGATTGACAATAGCAGCACTCAAGCCCAACTGCGGTAATGTTCAGTAGAGGCGGAGGCAGAGGAACGACAGCAGAGCTCTTATTTACTTTTAAAGGTTCAAGCAAAACGATGCACAATAAAATGGTACTCGATTATGACGACTTGGTTTGGGGAGATTTATTTAATTGGAACAGCGATAAAAGTATCATTTTATATTTGTGCATTTTTCAACGATTTTAGTTATGAAAATTGGAAAAACATTCATTGTAACAGATTGTGAGAGCTATTTTCTATCAATTGGTTTATTTGGATATTAGTTTCATCTATAAATGACAAAGTTATAAGCGCTCAAAACCTTACATCTTTTCGTGACGGTCGCAATTCTAGATTTTGGATTTACACCCAGTAACCCGTAAGACGTAGTCTACGTAAAAAAAAAATAAAAATTAAACGATTTTTCCATGTTTGATCTTGAGAACGATACAGCTGCTCCATTTCGTCCCAAATATTTACTCATGAAAAATGTGTTAAAATACCAAATGTGTGACTTAATTATTTCCATTTCAAAAAACTAACATTCCATGTTTAGAAAATACAAAGGTCGAAAAAGTATAATTTTGGTATTGTGCCAGAAGGATCATAGGCTCTTTGTGAACAATATCCCAATGCGATCTCAGACAAAATCCGTTGTTGCTGTGATATCTTCCACCGATCAAAATGCAAGATTTTTTTTTATTAAACACTGAAAAGTGATTACTTTATTCATTGTCCTATCGTTACCTTCGAAAACTAAAATTTTAACAACTTTTACGACGACTAGAGGTGTCATGGGCAGCTATCATCAGGAAAACAACTGTCAACTTTCTTTTCGGTAGTAAAAATAAACTTCTCATGATTCGCGCACACGATTCAACAACAATATACGGGAAGGTAATAGCTACAATTTGCCTTAGAGCAGAACCGTGGTGGTGCGGCAGGGTGACCAAATCAGTCGATGTGAGGCATTTCGAGTAGTTCGTGTGAACAAAACAAAAATTGAACGCTTTGCGCAAACAGTTGAAATTCAGTAAACAGCTCCCAATGGATTGTTATGTAACGATTTTTTTTTTGGTTTTTAATCTGTTTATTACTTTCTTCTTGCGGTCTCAATACACATGTTTGGTTTTGTTCACCACTTTTGGAAAGATGATGAGTTCTTTACTTCTAATTTCAAAATTGGCTATGTACATCTATCTCTCTAGGTTTTTCGTTAGTCTAGAATAACTTGTCTCTTTTTTTTTTGTAAAAGTTAGGTATGTACAAAAACAATAACGGAAACGTATAAAAAATAATGTACACGGTTGTTTTCTCACTTGAATTACGTTAGTAAATGTTTGTTTTGCATTTGAATGTCCACATACAAGATTTATTAAAATATTCATTATTACTTCTTTTCAAAAAATATTACAATTTATTCTACATTTGTTCGCTACCAACAGTTTGGTTCTAATTTGATATTTCTTTTCTTTCTGTTTTTTTTTATTCTTCTTCATTTTTGCAAATACTTTGTATTGATTTAGTTGCTACTTACCTATTGCTAGATACAAACTACAATTCGTTTCTAGGACATGTTTCACTGCCATTCGGTAAAACATTTCAACATTTGCGATTAGCGTTGTTTTCACCCTCCGGTAGTTAATTTTCAACTTTTCCAAAGTGTTTCTATGTTAAGAGGTTATCCACAGAAAAAGGTTTGAAATGGATTTCCGACGGTTTCATTCAAAGTATGAACTGGTTCGATTTTTTTTTTATTTCGATTCACATTACACTTGTTTAACGTTCTATCTACTTCAGCTTGAAATGGTGTATTAATCGGGGGTTGGATCGAGACCTGGAGAGCTTCCAGATTAAAATCTACGATTCGATAACAATGTTCAATCTCGATACGAAACTGATCGGTTTGGGTTCTCCTAGGAGTAGATGGGGTCAACAAGAAATTCCTAACATCCTAGTAAGAGTGAAATCTGTTTGTTTTAGTTTGCTCCGTTAAACGTCTAAAGTGTACGTACGTATACAAGCCATTCTGTAGAGTTTTGTTTTTCAATCAGAACTGTGAAGATTGCATCCCAAGAATAGAACTTCAGCCATCCTGCAGACCTTCTGTCCTCCATGATTATACTTCCGCTCTCTTGGAGGAATTCGGTACCCTATCGGATTGTATCTACTCATTATTTAATTGTCATGCACAACACATTACAAACTTGTATTTCTATCTGTTGATTTATCAAATGCTATGGTTTTCCTTTCCGTTCATCTGTGTGTTTGTGTGTGGGTTCCGAGATGCGATTTTTCTTCACTACGATTCTGGATTCTACCGGTGTATGTTCCGTCTATTTTTGGTGGCCTGTGTGACTACACGGGGATGACGTCCCCTTTCGTTGATGAGCCCTAGCCCTACTTGCGGTTGCTATCATAATTGTCCATATTTCGAGCTTTTCTCCTTCGGTGATACGACAAGTCATCAGCTAATGGAATTCCCCTCGGATTCGAGCATGAACCCATCAGCACAGAATTATAATTTACTTGCAATATCACTCTCGGATCGGAAGGTAAGCTTCACCTATCTGCACCTGTCACCTGGCTCGGCTGTGATCATTAAGATTCTTGTAAAATATCTGCCAGCATGCCAAGAGAGCCCATTCATCACCTTCAGTGGGGAAAAGCTCTGCTAATCACCTCTCGTATCTCTGACACTACTGTCTAGCAATTCACATTCTTCATGTTCTGACACAGTGCTTATCGCTGTTGGTCTGAGATCTGGAATTTTATCTACGTGCAATTGTTTTCCTAATTACGCCAGGATTTCTCTGAATTATCGGCTAGAATCGCTATATTTGCTACTTTAATGTGAACGTTCCACAAATTGCTGTGCAAATTAACAGCCGGAGCTTTCGGTTTTGGTTCATTTGCTAAAATATAGTGCCATGTCTCAAACAAATCTGCTGGCTGTCGGAAAGCACCGGCTGTTTGCGACCAGTCACAGTTCACGAACGGTGATGGACGTTCATTGAGTTTTAGTGAGGTTAGTCAGACGAATTGTGAGGGGCTCCAGCGAAGGAGATCATTGTCATGTGGCTTTTATCAAGTGGAAATCAGTATACCACCCTGGTGAGGTTGATGTTAGAAAAAGTCTGACCCATTATTCAACCCAATAAAAACTAAAATTGTAACCAGCGCGGCCATGTTCAATTTACACATTTCATCACATTCAAGATCTGCATTCCTAATGATACCCAAAAACACTTAACATTGCATGTAATTTGATTTTGAAGCTAAGTGGCAATATGCCGATAGTCATAAATTTTCGGAGAATCAGTGAAAAAGGTTCACTGTCTCTACTGTGCTGAACAATTAAAAGCTTTTTTAAACATCAACGTTCATATTTTAGCTTTGCTTAGATGATTTTCATCAACTTAGTTGCAGTATGCATGCGCTCAAAAATCTTGACAGTGCATAACACCCGTCAAATTGAAACGCCGCGACCCAACATAGAGCAATTATCGCGTCACTTTTCAAATAGACCAATGTAACATATCCGCCATTTGGAGAAAATCGAAGATGAACTTCGACAGATTATTATTTTAATTCTTTAGAAACAATATAGTGCACAATACCATTTTTAATGAAGTCAGTGAATAACAACGTTAAAAATTCAGTAGAAACGATAGAATCACAATTTTACTTTGAATTTCATGGTACAATATAGAAAAAAAAAAACATATAGGACGTTTTGACTAGTCAAGTTGTGCATCGGACATGTTACATTGGATGATTTTTCTCAATGACATTATCAATGAGTGTTACATTGAACGTTTTGTTCTAACGGGTGTTCAATAAAAATTGAGAATGATTTCTTGTGAGAGCATCGCGACTAAGTTGCGTCGTACGGCTGAGCAGGGCCCCTTCTCCAATATTCATTGACGTTTTTTGAATGAAAATGAGCACCAATCATGTTAGGCAGTTCAAATGATCTAAGTAACAATCATGTACCCATCATTTAAAACTGTACATTGATCAATTTGTTCCTACTTCTTCTTCTTCTTCTTCTTCGTATTTCAAGCTTATTGCATATCGCATATTAGCTTATTACGTGCTCTCAACTTAGTGTTCTAGCTGCACTTCCACAGTTATTAATTGAGAGCTTTCGATGCCTGTATCGTTTATGCATTGGTATAATTGTGAGGCAAGTACAATCATACTTCTATGCCCAGGGAAGTCGAGAAATTTTCCAACTCGAAAAATTCCTAGACCGTACCGGGAATTGAACCCAGCCACATCCAGCATGGTCTTGCTTTGTAGCTGCGCTTTTACCGACTGAGCTAAGGGAGGCCAATTTGTGTTCTATGATTATCTTAAATAAATAAAAGTAAATTTGGATCGGTGTTTTGTGTATCACGTTCAATGATAAAAGAGCAATAGTTTGTATTGCTTAGCTCAATTTGTTTACTTTTGTTACTTAGGACCTTTTGAAAAGTGACGTGACAATTAAGGGACGCCGGAGTTGCCCAGAAATACATGCAGCAGCTGGAAACTGCACTACCCATTGAAGAACAGGTTGCCGCAACTACTATTTAAGATCCTCTGAGTTCTCTTTGAGTTCTTCTCCTGGACATTTCCTCACATCCTCCTTCCATCATTTTTTTTTTCAGAATTACTATTTAATCTCCTCGGCATTCCTTAAGAATACTTTGCAAAATTCCCTACGAGTTCTCTTTCGAATGATCATTGGATTTTGCGAATTCTCATCGAAATTCAATTTCAATCTTTTCCTGTAAATTCATGCAAGTTCAAAACACATCCCATGAATTTTTCACGCTCAAGGTTTCTAAAAGAATTCCTTACTACAATCTTTCACTTTCCAAAATTCAAGCGGCGTTCAGCATAGCAGCATTTGGATAATTTGCATGATTCTTCGACGTCTTCTTCTTCTTCAAGCTTATTTCTTATCGCATATTGGCTTACTGCGTGCTCTCAACAAAGTGTTCTAGATGCACTTCCACAGTTATTAATTGAGAGCTTTCGATGCTTGTACTATTTTTGCAGTAGTATAATTGTGAGGCAATTGTGTGGTGTGAGACGACATCGAGGACCACCTGGTAGAATTCGAGAGTTTGTTTGAAAAACTGGCCAACGCTGGTACGAAGCTCGACGACGATTTGCAGGTCATCCTGGTGTTCCGCAGTCTACCAAGCTCTTTCGACGCGCTGACGACTACCCTCGAAAATCGGTCGGAGGACGAGCTGACGCTGGCCCTTGTAAAGGATAAAATTATCAATGAGGTGCAGAAGCGAAAAAGGACTGTTCCGGCGGATTCAGCGGTATTGAAGGTGGCCGGGAAATCGAAATCCATTGTGTGCCACCACTGCCAGAAGGTCGGCCACAAGAAGCGACACTGCAGAATTTGGCAGAAGCAGAGCCAGGATGAAGTTCCTCGAAGTGAAAAATCGGTTGCCAAGGAAACCAAGAAGTTTGCCAAGCAACAGGCAAATGCAAGAAAAACGGAGTCCAATGAAGAGGATTTCGTTTTCAGCGCTCGTGAAGGACCAGTGACGAAATCGATCGTGGATTCTGGAGCCAGCTCCCTCATGTGCGCCAATCGAAAGTTTTTTGTATCCGTTGAGAAACCACGAGATGATATCCCAAGTTTCGTTACTGTCGCTAATGGGAAGAAAGCATTCGTGAAAGGTGTGGGTAACTGCCAGATCCATTGCTACGGGAAAGACAGCGAAGCTCACCGGTGTCCTGTACGTCCCAGATCTGGAAATGAAGCTCGTTTCCGTCGGGAAACTCGTCCAGAAAGGCGCAGCGGTAGAGTTCAACGACAATGGCTGTACGATTGTCAAAGGTACACGGATTGCGGCTGTAGCAAGGCGTAGCAACAGTCTCTACCACTTGCATATGAAGGAACGCATGGGTGCGGCAATTGAGCATTGCAATAAGAAGAACTGTTTGCATGACTGGCACCGTAAGCTCGGTCACCGTGATGTCAAGGCAGTCCAAGAACTGGAGCAACGACAATTGGCGACGGGCATCAATATTAGGCAGTGCGGTTTGGTTTTGCCTTGTGAGAACTGTCTGCAGGGAAAGATGGCACGACTACCATTTCCAAAGGAAGCAACGAAGAAAACGACGGCTGTGATGGACCTGGTACACAGTGACCTGTGTGGACCAATGAGGACGGTAACCCCGGGTGGTCGTCGTTATTTCCTGACGCTTATTGACGACCACAGCCGGTACACAACGCTGTATCTGATGCGAGAAAAATCAGAAACATTTGACGCTATCCAGGACAATGTGCAGAAAATAAAGACGAAGTTTGGCAGACCGCCGAAAGTGCTGAGATCCGACCAGGGAGGCGAATATCGTGGCTTGAAGATCATGACGTTCCTCAAGCGTGAAGGTATCCAGCAACAATTTACGGCAGCATATTCACCGCAGCAGAATGGAGTCGCAGAAAGAAAGAACCGTTCCATGGTGGAGATGGCCAGGTGTATGCTTTTGAAAGCAGGTAATCGTTACTGGGGAGAAGCAATCAACACAGCAAGTCATCTGCAAAACATGTTGCCAACGAAAGCGGTTAATCAAACTTCGTACGAGATTTGGCATGGAGTCAAGCCGGACGTTTCGAACCTGCAAGTGTTCAGAACATCAGCATACGTATTTGTTCCTGAAGTCAAACGATCGAAACTCGAATCCAAAGCCGAAAAACTTACTTTTGTCGGCTACTCGTTGCAACACAAACAGTGGCGTTTCATCAGCATGAAGACGAACAAAGTGACGATTAGCCGGGATGCCCGATTCCTGACTTCGATAATCGACAAGGGGAAAATTTCCACAGAGGACGAAGGTACGTTATTCTTTCCGTTATCGCTATTCAATCAAAACCGTAGTGAGACGGATACACCGGAGGAGCTGAGACAACCTGAACCAGCAATCGATCGTGAAATCATGGAAGAGGAAGATCTCCACGGTGTTGAAGAACATTCGGATGAAAGCCTGTACGAAGATGCTGATGAAGTAGAAGCACTCGATGGAGGTGAGTCACAGGAGGAGCCGGTACCAATCCACGTAGAGCAAGATGTAGGTACACAGCGACTATCAACCAGGGTGACGAAGGGTATTCCACCTCAACGCTACTGTGCCGACAGTCGGGTTGCACATCACGACAATGACGAGCCGCGCAACTATCAAGAAGCTGTGACTGTTCCGGAGCAAGGTTGCAAAGACTCATTTCAGCTAAAACAATGTTTTTCTAAATTATGAAATAATTAGATGCCATGATCAAATTTTGAATTGGTAGGATACAAGAAGAGGTTGCAAAGAATGTGTTTGACATATTAAACCTGTTTATTTCACTTCATGAGAGTCACAATCAGCGATTTTTCACAAACTCACTCACTCACTCACTCACTCACTCAGCGATCAGCAAATCGCTGATTGTGACTCATAGAAAGCAAAATTTACAGGTTTTATGTTTCCAACGCATACTTTGTAACCTCTTCTTGTAAGTTACAAGTAAAACATGCCATCATACCATCTTTTGGTTTTATTATTCCGAAAAACATTATTTTAGCTGAAATGAGTCTTTGCAACCTTGTTCCGGAGAAAGACATGTGGAAGCAAGCCATACAGGATGAATTGCAATCGATGTACGAGAACAACGTGTGGGAGTTGACCATGCTGCCGGCTGGTAAAAAAGCCATTGGATGTCGCTGAATCTTCAAAAAGAAAACGGACGAGAATGGAAGGGTCATCCGGTACAAGGCGTGGCTTGTCGCTCAAGGGTTTACGCAGAAATATGGAGTCGACTACGACGAAGTTTTTGCTCCCGACTATTCTCCGTCGCCTGCCAGAAGAAACTTCTCATCAAACATGCAGATGTCAAGACAGCGTACTTGAATGGTGAGCTACAAGAACCCGTCTACATGCGGTTGCCTCCTGGATGCACAGTGGATGCAGAAAACGTGGTTTGTTGTCTTCGCAAAGGATTGTACGGGTTGAAGCAAGCCGCCCGTATTTGGAACCACAAATTGGACAAAACGCTGATAAAAATGGGGTTCAAGCCGTCCAAGAACGATGGTTGTCTCTACGTCATGCATAACAGAGGTAAAATCGCTTATATTGCTGTATATGTTGACGATTTCATTATAGCATGCAAGATTGAAAACGACTACAAGGCCATCGTTAATGAGCTGAACCAATATTTCACGGTGACGTCGCTCGGGGATATCCAGCACTTCCTTGGTATCCAGGTTTTCCGTTCCGAGAAACACGTTGCACTAAGTCAGAGAGCCTACATCCAGAAGCTTCTGATCAGATTCGGTTTGGAAAACGCGAAGCCATCCGCTATACCATTGGATCCAGGCCACCTACATCCAAAGGAGGAGATCCCGCTGCCCAATAACCATCAGTATGCCAGCTTGATTGGTGGATTGTTGTACGTGGCCATGTGTGCAGCAGCTGTTTCAATCCTGGGGAGAAAAACTAGTTGCCCATCACAAGCTGATTGGGTGGAGGCGAAGCGTATCCTGAGGTACTTAAAAGGTACTATTGACCACGAGCTAATCCTGGGAGCCGATTCCACGCAATTGGAGGTGAACGTAGATGCCGACTGGGCGACACCAAAGATCGCAAGTCAACCATAGGCTACCTGATCCGGTATGGTGTTCCAGGAAACAAGATTGCGTAACATTGAGCAGATCGGAAGCCGAGTACGTTGCTATAACGGAGAGCTGCAAGGAGTTATGCTGGATATTACGACTATTTGACGATCTGGGAATCCACACCAAGTTTCCGGTTACTGTGAACGAGGACAACCAGAGCGACATCAAGCAACTCGAATCCAACTCCAGCGAGCGACGTTCGAAGCATGTTGACACGAAGTACCACTATGCGCGTCAACTGAAGGAGCAAGGAATCATCAGTCCACAGTACCTTCCAACAAACGAAATGATTGCAGACATGATGACGAAGCCTCTTCAACGTATCAAGCAAACGCGATTTCGAGATGCAGCCATGATTCTTTCGTCGAGGAGGAGTGATGGAGGTAGAAACCTAGCAAGCGACGAATAATCGAAGCAACCTACAAATAAATGTATTCTCATAGTCTGTAATAAAATGGCATTCCAAGTTTGTCTCTCATCAAGCTAAGACGTATTTTCAAGTAGTAGTAAATCCGGTCTACGGCCATATCACATTCAAGACTTTCCTAAACCGTTTATTTTGTTAATAATATATTATGGATTGGAGCAGCAAAAATAATTTCTACGTTAACCGCATTCGTGCTTTGGACACAACCCATAACTTTTTTTTAATATGGGAAACAGATTCAATCAGAATCAAAAATCTAGTGATTTATTTAACGTTTTCTGGAATATACACACTTAATTTTTTTTCGCCGAGATTCTAACAGCCGAGTAGTTCTGCAATTTATTTTGCTGAGATTCAGTAAAACAATTGCCGAGACTCAGCTAACAAATATCATTTTGCGGAGATTTCAGCTAACAAACAGATATTTGCAGATATATCAGCCAAAGTAAATACCGAGGTGATCGGCTGTTGCAGATTTTACCGAGCTAGATTAAGTGTGTAGTGAGAGTGGAAGACATTTGAGCAATATACAAAAGTTGGTTTGCCCTAATTCCAGCTCTATCTAAATGTATTCATGAATAAATCTTGTTCATATACCAAAATGTCATGTGGTCCACATCGAAGCGATGAATGTGAGATCTGACCTAAGTAGCTCACTTCTGTGGCAATAAGTTGCAGCATCTTGATAGTGACTGAAATAGGTTGCATAAAAGTAACCACGATTATTTTGTGACTCGTATGCTACTAGTGAAAGATTTGACTGAAAAGCCGAAAAAAATATTCGTCGATACATGGTCGATGGGAGTAGCTCAACGTTTAGTTGAATTTGACTAACAATTGCAAAAAGTGGGTTATTTAGCGAGGGAGTAAAATTGTACTTGATTTTTCTCAAAAATCGGCTCAAATATGTAGAAATTAGATGAACACTTCATTCAGTCTATGAGTATGATCGCAAACTGTGTAAATTTTCTATCGATTTTCCTGATATTCGGAGCGATTTATGAGGAAAATTAAGCTACTCATCCACTGAGTAACCCCAGTCTTTGCTATTTTTAGTCGAACTCGGCCGTGTAGCATTCTATGCAGCATATTTCCTTCCATCAAACCATCACCAGTGCCATTGTATGACCGCATGATCCCCTTCAGTACACTTCGTCTGTGCGTTGGCATCGTTTTCCAAGTTCCTATGTATGAAAGGACCAAGGACTCGGTCAATTTAAACGACGACACGTCCGTCGCAATTGGTGTTCGGAGTTTTGCTTATCAGTATATATTTACACCTATCTTCCCGTTGAGTACACGTCGAGTATCATATTAATATAATATTATCACTCTTGTACTCTTGCGTCACTCGGTTCTCAGTGTGGTTCTTTTGTTACGACCGATTTTCTAACACATTTCTGGTTATTTGCTTCATTTGTTTTGTTTGTTTTTTAATATTTATTACTCTAGCAACATTTCATGTCTTACATGCTTCCCCACAATGCTTACTCTAGGTAATATTCGCTTTTAGAATTGTTGTTTGCTTTCATATTTTTTTCTCCGGTTCTTTCTTTGCATCCTATCGAGAACTATGTTTGATTTTTTTCACTTAAGTGTAAAACAAAAAATGGAAATCAATCTTGTTTTAAACGCTCATAAGTAGACTGTTTCCAGTGGTTGACCGTTGCCTTCGTTGATAATCAACTCGTTTAGGTTTGCTTCATGTGACACGTTTGCAATTGCGTTAAAAATCCTTTTCCTCTCATTTCTGGTGACTGGTTCGGTGTTTTATGCGCCTTTGTTAGGGCAGCATGGTCTGTGAGTGTGTTTTTTTCGTCACTTTCATCTAAACTACTGGGATAAAACTAGGTTTTGTTAATTTTATTTTGTTCTACCCGCTTTATGGGTTTTTGGGGTTTGTTTTTTTTTCTTTTTTATAAGATCGTTAAAATACGCTATCATTTTGTAAACTCGTTTTACACTTATAAGAAAGTTCAGTTTTTTTTTCTTGTTTTCACTAGTTTTTTTTTTCTTTATCATAACATCCATTTATTGTTTTTTGTATTTGTCATTTTTTTCTGCTTGTTTTTTTTTTCTTTCGATCAGTTTTCTAAAAAAAGAATTCAGTTATTAAACAACAATAAAGTTTCATAAAAATTTACATTTATTCTTTTTTTACCGATCTGCATGGAAGATTGAACAATACACATTAGACTTGAACAAAGAAATTGCACTGCGAGCCTTTAAGGTTTCTCGTTTGAAACGATATTTCAATTGGTTTGATAAAAGAGCAACCCACAGTTGATTGGTACGAGTAGTTTATGCCATCGCTATTATACGCTACGAAAAGATTTTTATCCTGCTATTCGGTACACGAGTTCACAGTGACTAACAAATTTGGCCCTGTAAACCTGGATGGAGGCCGGCGCTGGTGGTGTAGTGGTAAGCGTGACTGCTTTCTCACACCCCAATGGGTCTGGGTTCAATCCCAGCCGAGGTCGGTGGGATTTTTCTGAGGCATAAAAATCTCTGGTCACGTTTTCCTTCCGAAGGGAAGTAAAGCCGTTGGTCCTGGCCCATGTGTGTTTGAATGGGTGCGATATCCTACGCAGGTGTGGAAGCTGCCTTCCTGCACATTCAATTGCCGCCAATGGATTGCAATCGATGTCCGTCGGTGATTGGCACTAGATTGCGGAACAGAGACCGACGTTAAATAAAGGAATGAATGAAGTAAACCTGGATACAATTTTGACATTCTTGTTTACTTTCCGTCTAACCCGCAATTTTTACTCTCAGAAAATCCCAACGACCTCGACTGGAATTGAACCCAAACCCACTAGGATGCGACAGCAGTCACGTTTATCACTCAATACGTTACGATCGATCCTTAGCAGTGTCTGTATTTGTCATTGACTACTCGCTCAGTCCAGCCAAAAGAGAAGTAAACCAAAAATGGGTAAACATGCGTTTACTCAAATTTGAGTGAAAGTTCCTATGGAGGAAACTGGCTAACGGCTACTCAGATGACGACATTTGTCAACTGAGTTAACCTTCCCCATTTCGATAGAAACGAATGAATGCCGCATGATAGCTTTACCAACGAACTATTTGTTAAAGTTGTATACCTCACCAACTAGCTACTGATAGCTTTCGCCATCCAGGCTATTACGTAGCTGCTCCATTTTCACTGCTTCACTTCTAAAAATAAGCGTGTATGTAATGACTAACGCTTCAACCCAGTTTAGATGAATTGCGTTTGTTTCGAAACTCTTCGCTGTCACTTGATTCGGTGTACACTGAACGAAAACATTGGCTATACTGCGAATGATTTTTGCATTTGACGAGCCTTTTAACAATATGTTCGCAATTCGGATAATTGCCTTATGGTTGAATTCGTCATTTGCTGATGAGCATAAAAATGATTGCTATACAAATACAGGCTGTTATTTATTTAAACTTTAAACCATGAACAGCCATTTCATCATCGATACAAAAATAGATTTTTGTTAGAGGAAACTTCATCCACCATGAATAGACAATCTTCGGCTTCCACGCTTTACCCCTTCTGATAGCTATGACTATATTTCCACCTCGTTTGTTGATAGAATTGTTGGCATCATCATTTTGAATGATTTGCGTTGTGGGGCAAACAATATCATATGCATTTTAATTTGGGATGACAATCATTCTACAGAGAGCATTACGTATTTTAACTGGAGTCCGTTCATCCGGTTTGTTTCGATTTGAATGGTCTGAGGTTTCATTCGAACAGAGGATGATGTTTTGGTACAGTTTATAAGAGTCGCGCCAAGAGTGAAGCCTAGTCTACCTTTTAAGGTCCCCCCAAACTGGCGCGTTTTTTACGCCGCGGCAGCGGTAGTGAATAAATCGCGTTTACCGCGGTAGCGAAATTCGCGTGGGTACCCACACCGGAGCGGCAGTTTTTTTTTCGTAGCGTCGTAGCGATCGTGAGCAATGGATTCGTCGTCGGATGAAGAAGAGGCGCTTTGTTAGTTTCATTACAAGCAGTGAAAAATGCGTTGAAGTATTTTGGCAATTTGCTTCATTTTAGTGATATTTGTTCACAATTTTGTAAGATATTACAGATTTCTCACTACTGGTGATTACGGTAGGCAGGGAAAATCACATAACTTTAGAGAAATTTGAAAAACTTCAGGAAAATTCGTAGATCATCAAAAACTTTGTAGAATTTCAAAGAGGTTCACAGAACTTAAGAAATGTTGATAGATCATCAGAGAAATTTGCAAAACACAAGGGAAGATCACAGTTCAGTTTTTCAGAGGATTGAAAAACATATCTTCCGAAGAATTTGTGAAAGTTCAAGGAAGTTCATAGAATATCAAGGAATTTCAGGGAAATGTGAAGAACTTCATACCTGTGGCGTGCTGAGCTGTTAAATATTTCCAGAAGAATGATCATACTAGATTCTTGGGTGTTTAAGATAATTTCTGAGCATGCCGGTATCTTTTTAGAATTATTTCGAAGAATTTTGAACTCTCGGAGAGTTTATTGAGTTCGCTCTTAGTATTCTCCCGATATTTTAGATGAATTATCTCAGGAAATTTTTTTTAGTTCGGCTAAATGCTTCTCCGGAACTCACCTTTGAATTAATTTGTCATACTCCTAAAAGATTCAATCAAATTATTCTCAAAACTGAGTTTCTTTCCAAAATCGCTCTGGATTTTCTCCTTCCCTTGGAATTCAACATACAGCTTCTAAATTCTCCTTATAAATAAATGTAGTTCTACTGACATATTCCTTAGATTTAGCATAGCATATGAAATTGTACAAATTGTGGGTGGTCAACTATCCTCACATATACAATAGATTTCTCGTCCAGAAGTTTATAGCAGTTTACCGATCTTTGTACAAGTTGAGTGAATTCCAAGTAGAACAAGGAATTTTGTAGAAGTTCTTGGAACTACATAGAAACTCTGCTAGAATTCGGAGAATTTCAGAGGAATTCAGCGAGTTTTGTAGATGGGATTATTGTAGAAATTCCAATGATAGTCTGAGAACTGGAACAAATTTCAGGGAGCAGACATCTTCAAGTTCAGACATCTTTGAAAAAACAGTTTCGAACCAATTCAAATAAGGTTTCTGTTTTTGCCATTTTTTATCACCTGAAAATCACTTTCGGTATAAAACCGCGTTTCTTCGGCGGAAAAAAACACTGCAGACAGCGAATCGAAAGCGAACGCAAAAGAAACGCTGCAAAAATGCGCGAACAACGTCAAATTTCAAAACTACCCAAATTTGGGTAGAATCCACCCAGATCCGTCAAAACTAAACCTACCCAAAAAATGGGTAAACTGTGTTGGGAGTGACAAGTTGACAAATTAAAAACGTCGATCGGATTCATGTCAATGTTGTTCATTTTTCAACAACACAGTTTACCCATTTTTGGGTAGACTCAGTTTTGAACGATCTGGGTGGATTTTACCCAAATTCGGGTAGTTTTGATATAGCGTGTATCATGCAAAGTAAATAAACATCACGAAGCCATGTCCGGAGTAAATTGTGATTAGAACGAAACTAGCAAATTGTAAACAAACGGAGATTTTACTGCAATCAGACGGAGCAGGTAAAGATCTTCTAACAAATACCCACATTTTTTTCTAATGTTCCACTATCGAAAAATCCGTGCAAAGCGAAAGGCGAAACATAATTTATTTCTAAAAAGGGGCGACCCTGGCGTAGTGGTTAGCATCCATACCTCTCACGCCAAAGTCACGAGTTCAAATCTCACCCCCGGACAAGTCACGAATGACCCAAGAGCGTTAAAGTGACTAAAAAAAAAAAAAAATATTTCTAAATAAGCTTCAAAATGGATTACGGTCTTTTCTTTGTCTACGATAGTACAGGGCGCAATTTTGAAACATTTCAATGAACGTGCGCAATCAGTGTTGTTTACCAATAAAAGTGAAAATAGTAAAGGCTAATCTTTAGCTGAAACGTAAGCACGACGAAAAGTGAAGGGTGACACTTTTAAGGTAATCAAAACAAGGCGCATAGTATTGTGCGAATTGTTGTTGTCATCAACTCTGCACACTGTGCCGAAATACAGCATGGCACACTATTCGGCACCTTAGGGCACTCGTTGACAAGTAGGACACAAACAATATTATGTAAAACGGCATCACTGTCGAGTGTTGACGTTTTTCCAATCGTTGCTAATGGGTCGAAAAAGTTCCAAGGAAAAATCTGTAAGTTTTTTCTACACCATGAATCTCATCAAAACCAACAAATCTCGTCCGATTCGTAGCGAAACTCCCAGCGGCTAGTGGTTTTGTCCATAACTGCTTATATTCAGGCCTCACACCTACAGAGTTATATATATAGGCAGAGTTATATATATCGGCAGAGTTGTGACCTATCACAATCACCATCATCAAACAGCTGATGGTAGTAACGCTTTGTACATTCCTATCAATGTGCTCGTCGAAGCTCTCTCCATGACCAGCCATCAAGTTGACGAAAGAAGTAAAAAGCAACTGGTGAATCTCGTCTTCTGTTGTGATCCATCACCGATCTGGTCATTCCTGACAATCACGACACTCATCTGTGCTCGTTTTGAAGCAGTTGCTGCTTTGCTTGCTTATGTGAGTGTGTTGGTGAGTGAGCCCAACAGCTTCCGTTTAATGTTGCTTGCTTTGTTTGTAACTCACACACTCGCGCCTGCCGAGACGAACTTGGAATGCGAAGGCATTGTTTTCATTTTGAAGTCTTCACTGTTCGTTGTGCTTTACATTATCAGCAGCGAGTGTAAAGATTTGCTTGTGAGCAGCGACCATTATTGGTGATTGTTGTTTTCCATGGCTCTAACTCTCACTGCGTGACAAAACGATCTGTAAGCGATAGTCGGTTGATGCGAAGACGAGTGTCACGTGAGTATCATGATATTTTGCATCACTGGTCTAAATCATGGTCAACAGAACCCTTATAAAACCAAAATTGTTACTTGGAGGGACTTTCCTGAAATTCCCGGGTTCTTGAATTTTAGCAGAAGTTAATGAAACTGTCTCTATTTTAACTAACCCTTACAGATCTTTAAACTTACCCAAATGTCTGAACGTTTTTCAAGTTCCAGAACCTCTTAAAAGTTGCATCAGTTTTCTGGAAGCTAATGGAACCGCAATAAAACTCTGGAAGCATCTCTCAAGTTGAAAAAATAGCAGAAGCTTGACAAAATGATCAATTTGTGGCTCTAGAATTCCTAGGGTCTGTAAATTAATCAATTTGTCAAGCTTCTGCATTCATGTCACTGATGTTGTTTGTGGTGACATCTATCGAAAACTAGACACAATCTGTTTTCCTATAATTGTTCACAGAGGACACTGCAGTGCAAAACATGTCTGGTACCTCTATATATGCATTTAGATTATTATTCGAAGTCCCTCCTTTTTAACACTTTCTGCACACAAAATAGCTCACCCTTCACAGAATTTCCCGCCTATTTTCATATATCAATTATATATATATTTATATATCAATATAAAGTATCTTTTGCGCAGAATATGTAAAAAAGGAGGGACTTGAAATGTTAAAACAAATGCATATATAGAGGTACCAGACATGTATTTTGTAATCTGTGAAAGGGAAATCACAAATAGAGTGTCAACAAAATACATGGCATGTTGAGAGATTGAGGTCGTGAGAGCAAATTTTCTCTCTCAAATTTCATTTTTTTGGCTCTCTGGGAGCTGGTAGTAAATCAGGTAAAACTGTTTGGGGAAAAATCATTTTTATTTAATTGTAGCTTGTTTAACAATAATTTCCGGGAAAAAACTGAACTACAAAGTCCCTGCTTAATTTCTTTAGGTTGTCGTTCACTTTTTTTGACCTACATATGCACCGAAAACGAATTATTCCCACTTCTCTCAACTTCTATATGGAGATTTTTATCACTTCCTACCAGCGAAACAGTGCCATCTCTGTTGAAAATGTCCGAACAAAATGATTAATTATTTTGATTGTGAAAAGATTGAAAGTAGGGTTGTCTGCTTCATGTGATCGACAGGGTCTGGGTACCTTTTCAGATTTCCAGTTAAGAAATTATACATTTATTTTCACGACAGGAAACCAGAATTCAGTGACATCTTAGAACTCATGGAGATACAACTTTTCATGAAGAAATATTTCATATTGCGGCAAAGAGCTTCTAAGGGGGGGGGGGGTTTCTGAAATTGTTTACCCTTTAGGAGCTCGACAAGGGTATCCGGGTACCCCACAGAATTGAAACGCTTGCTACTGCGGCTAATTTTGACCGAATTTGAATCTTTTGACACCATTAGATTCAGAAACTTATCCTCTCTCTGGAAATTGCTAACAATGTCTATCTAGAATCGTCTGGTTTTTGGAAATCCGGATTTCCTGTATAATGTTCCAGAACAAAGAATTCCCTAATAAAAAATTACCATAAACGAACGATATCCCAAATGATTTAACTATTTAACAAATGATTTGGATGATACTCCAAACACTTCGATAAGCAAATTAAAAATAACATTTTAATTAGGGTATTCTTGCCATTTTCGCTAGAACTTCGAAGGAATCGATATCAAAGTATCAGAATTTCCTTCAAGAAACAATTTCAGCTCATTTGAGGACCTGTTTAAGGTTTGTCCTCGGAACGACCATTCCGGAGCAGGTTCCCGTAGGGCCTCTAGTGGCCGTAACAGTGTTTGGAAAGGAACCCCTACAATATGGGTATTACAATTCATGACTTTACAGCAGAAGACCGTTTATCATAATTTTGTGGTCATTGGATGCATTGTCTTCCGAACGGTCATTCCAGAGCAGTGGCCATAAAAGTGCATGGTAAGAAACCCTTAATTCTGGAACATTATACAAGAAACCCGGATTTTCGAGAACCAGACTATTTCGGATGGACATTGTTGGCAATTTTAAGAAAGAGGATAAGTTTCTGAATCCAATGAATCCAAAAGATTCAAAATCGGTCAAAAATGGCCGTAGTAGCAAATATTTCAATTTTTGGGTACCCGGGTACCCATGTCGAGCTCCTAAAGGTGTTCTTTTTAACGATCACATAACGGTTAAAAGTGAAAAGAGTCGCTACACGTTTTTTAAGGTGTGTTTACGGGTTTTGCAAGTGGCTTAAGATCTATTATTTAGATTAATGGGAACAATTGTTCATAATTATCCAGAATACAGTCATGGTTCCTATAAATATATATCCTGGAGACAATGGCGGTCCTCGATAGATCCGGAACATCCGTAAAAGTGGTCAATCAACGTACCTGATCCAAGAGCTACGTGTTTTTGTTTTCGAAAACATTAGGTACTATGATAAAAGAAAGAATTTGGGGTCGTGACATAAACATGGACCTAGATGGCCATTGAACCGTCCTCCGGAAGATCCGGAACATTAGTAAAAGTGGTCAATTCATGAAACTGATCCTGGAGCTCCACAGTTTTTGAAAAAAAAAAACTAGGAACTGTGATGATAGAATGAGTTTGGGCTCGTGTCATAAATATGGACCCTGATGGCCATGAGACCGGAACATCTGTAAAAGTAGACCATCCACGAAACTGATCCGAGCTCCGCGATTTTTCTGGAAACATTATGTATGATCTGTGATATTAACTAGAATTTGGAGTCGTGACCCAGATGGCCATCGAACCGTCCTCCGAAAGATCCGGAACATCTGTAAAAGTGGGCAATCTATGATACTGATCCTAGAGCTCTGTGGTTTTTTGAAAATACTTGGAACTGTCATATATAAATTAATTAGGATTGTAACATAAACATATACCTAAAAGGCCATGGAAACGTCCTCCGGAAGATCTGGAACATCCTTAAAAAGGGTTAATCCACGAACCTGATCCAAGAGCTCCGCGTTTTTTTTCTAAAACATTAGGTACTATGATATAAGAAAGAATTTGGGGTCATGACATAAACATGGACCTAGATGGCCATTGAGCCGTCCTCCGGAACATCCGGAACATTCGTAAAAGTGGTCAATGCATGAAACTGATCCGAGTTCCGCGATTTTTCTGGAAACATTATGTATGATCTGTGATATAAGCTGGAATTTGGAGTCGTGACATAAACATGGACCCAGATGGCCATGAGGCCGTCCTCTGGTAGGTTTGAAACATCCGTAAAAGAGGTCAATCAATGAAACTGGAGCACTAGGATCATTTTCATGGATGGACCACTTTTACGGATGCTCCGGATCTTTCGGAGGGCGGTCCCATGGCCATCCAGGTCCATGTTTATGTCGCGACTCTAATGTCTCTAGGATCATTTTCAGGGATGGACCACTTTTTCGGAAATATTGGATCTTCCAGAGGAAAGATTTCCCAATAGTTGCTGCAACTTTATTGGGATTGGAATAAGTAACGTTTATGTCTCTACAACCGTCTTTATAGGGAATAGCTCTCCGATCAACTCTGAAATTCAATCAAAATACAATAGCATGAACTACTCGTAACAGTTAAACTTGGTGCAACAATATTAAAACGCGCTCCCTCACTAGCATCTCCATCTTCACTGACCTGTTCTGCCGTAGTGGCTGCATTTTGATAACTTAAAGAGCCAAGGACAGTTTTTCGGACCTTCTGAGCCACAAACAGAAACTAGTAGTAAAATAATGATTGATCTTGTTCTAAAAATTTAAAGATCATTCATATCTGATTCCTATCCGGTACTGATTCGCAGTAGCATGTTTTTTAACCTCACACTTGATATGTGATTTTCCATATTTTTTCTCTGTTATTTTCCTAGATTTACGTCAGAAAAAGACTTCACTCATCTTTCGTCAGAGAACATTCATATGTGTGATATATTGAGTTTCCGTGGGGAAATAATAACATTAATCATAATCAAAAAATATGTAGTCGAGTTTATTAAAGCTGTTTTGTCCTTCATTCTCGTTGTGTCCTATCCTCGGGAAGTCAGGATTTGTTGTAGTAACAATAGTAGTGGTAGTAGTGTAGTAGTAAGTAGTAGTGGTAGAAGTAGTAGTAGGGTTGTTCTACGTAGTTACGGTTCCTCGACTAACTTCCATTGGTTTCAGTTAATAATTTAAATTCAATTGCTACCCTAAAATTGGTTTACCTTACGCGTTCCTGGTTGGTTTGTTCTCTATAGCCTACGGTTTCATATTCTCATACTTAATATATATATTCTCATCTTCAGCACTGTTTTTTTTTTCTCTTCATATCTTCCAAATTCCGACCTCACGGGTGGAAAGAATAACACTGTACATCTATAATTTGTTAATTAAGTCTAAATTAAATTAGTGTTTTTCTGCTCAGGAGCAACGATGCGGGACGAATGGCGAACGATGAACGATGAGCACCCGAATGTGACGATCGTATGTGTTAATAATATTCTATTAATGGTAATGATGACGATTGATGCATTGTGTGTGGGTGCGCACAACCGCTAAGAACCCACAGTTGGACACACGACGACGACGACGTGGAAAATGTCTAATATCGCTGCCGGAGAGGAACATTCCGGTTTCGAGGTACGGACGATGATGATGATTGCTGTGGCAAGGACAAGGACGATCACCCGACCTGCCTTGGTGGAGATGTTCTGCTTGTTCGGCTGGACTAAGACTAATAATCGGTTGATGTGCTCACTCAAACTGGTTTCCATCGTATTGTGGTTCAGTGGCCTCCGGAATCTATTACGACTTTTTCCTCTCCCGCAGCGGAATGTCGTCCTCCTGACATCATTGGTTCGCCGAGGTATAGTTCTGCAGGGAGACGGAAGAGAGGGGATTTGATTAGATTGACTTTTTTCCAACACCCACATGGATGCAACAAGAGTGGTGTAGCTAAGAAAATGTTCTAAAATGGGGTTCGAGAAGTAGAGAAAGAGAGAGAGCGAAAATGTGACCAATTTACGATAATGAAACAAACACTCTGATTCTTGCTATTTTTTTTTTTGTTTTGTTTGAAGGAGAGAAAGAAAGTATCGGTGATTCTTATCTGGCAACAATTAACATCGAAACACGTTTGAAGGTTCCTTTTCTCCGTGGAATGTAATTTTGTATTTACATGTAGATGTACAAGGTGAGTGAAATCTATCTGTATATAGGTTAGAAAGAGTGATACTCAGAAAGCATAGGAAATAACTAGAAGATTGATAGGTTGAAGAAAGGTCTAATAGAAGAAGTGGAAATCTAAAGGTAAACACAAGATAAAAAAAGTCATGAAATTTAACGATGAAGCTCGTTTTTCGAGGCAGAGAGCTCTACTTAGATTCGAACATAAACAAATAACACCTATAAACATAAAACATCAATGGCCCGGACTGCTCCATTCCGGCCACTCCTCCAAGGGAGGAAAAGAACGTAGAAAGTTGGAAAAGTGAAAGAGATAGAACAACGGATAAGTAGGTCGATTGAAAGAAACAAAAGTTGTTTAAATTTGGTACGAAACGCAGTGCTATTCCGATTTCGAATAGAAGAAGTGATGTATGCTAGTTGTCTAGGAAGGGTGTGGAAAATGTGTTCGCGTGTATCCGATTGGAATATTTTGGTTCAGTGTTAAGAGGAGAATGTACAGAGTGAATAATTTTGCAGCAGAACAAATTGTGTGGTGTGAGCTTTGTCCAATAGGTGGGGTCTGTACATGTTTATGTACATCATCCTTGCGCTGAGAGTAAAGCTGTGTGGTCGAATTGCAGATTGTTTCTTTCTCTCGGTGCCTGAACAACTTGTCTAGCATCTAGTTACGATAAAAATCACGTGTATGTACAAAAGCTGAATGTGATATCAGTTTTACTGTTACTAGCTAGATGCTTTCGAGCCTGGAAGCATTATACTGCATATATACACACGATCTCATTTATGATCTAGCTATTATGACTACTTTAAAGTATTATTTTACATGATATTTTATTCCGCTTGGTTATTATTCAGTTCATAAATATGTTCTTGAGTTTAACAAGTTTGCTGTTTGAAAAAGATGTATCATGCTTTTAAGTGTAATGATAGAATCCTATCTTTCAAGCCGCTCTATAGATAATAGTTTTGTCTTCTACTTATTGAAAAAATCCACCTGTTTTCAACTTAAGTGACTGAAATTCTTATATGTTAGCCGCTTCCGGAAGGTACATCGATGTTATTTAATGATTCGAAATATTGAATATGAGGTACAGTTAGGAATCCTTATTGCCGGGGTAACAGGGGCGTGAATAAGGAACAGCGAATAAGGATACCCACAGCTTATGGGATTTTCACTAATGGGGGCTGTAGTGGATTATCTCATTTGTTTCAATATACTATACTGTCTCCGACAAAGTTGTTGTACTGGGATAGACCAACAAGCCTGTGTCATTGGATTCAGGTTTAATTGGGAACTACGCCGCTAGAGGTGCTTCACTTTCATGTTACTTATGACGGGCGCTATAATATATGGATCTTAGGTCCAACATAGAATATTCTGTGATCCTGGCCATATAGAAAGTTACTGTCTACAGCAAAGCTGTTCAAGTGACCAAGTCCTTTTGGATGGTGGTCATATTAGTTCAGAACTCTCTCACTACGCAGCGCTAGTGTGCACACGAGCTTGCTATATAAGCTGTATCTCAAAATCCTGGCCATTCAGAAGGTTACTGTCTTCAGCAAAGTTGTTCAAGTGATAATGTCCTTTTGTATGGTGTTCATATTAGTTCAGAAATCTCTCACTACGCAGCACTAGTGTGCATGTGAGCTTCCTATATAAACTGTATCTCGAGAGCCTGGCCACATAAAACGATGCTGTCTCCAGCAAAGTTGTTCAGGTGACCAAATTCTTTCGGATGGTGGTCATATTATTTAAGAACTCTCTCACTACGCGGCGCGGCATGAACTTCCTCAATATGTTATGTCTGAAAAGCTTGTCCATATAAGATGTTGCTGTGCAATGTGAGGACACGAAACGACGTGTAGAGGCTGGAAAGCGATGCCAGACGCCATTTTGAAATCCAAGATGGTGGCCATTTATTCAAGAAAAACTGTTCAAATACGCTACAATATAGTTATTTTCCGAAAAGGGATCACGTGTAGAGATCAGAAATCAATGCCAGACAGCATGTTGGAATCCAAGATGGCGACAATCAGTTCATGAAAAACTGTCAAATACCCTACAATATGGGTATTTTCGGAAAGGGAAATTCAAGATGGAGGCCACCGGTTCAAGGAAAACTGTCTAATACCCTACAATATGGCTATTTCCGGATAGGAGATAACGTGTAGCGATCAGAAATCAATGCCAGACAGCATTTAGGAATCCAAGATGGCGACAATCAGTTCATGAAAAACTGTCAAATACTCTACAATATGGGTATTTTAGGATAGGGGACGACGTGTAGAGGCTGGAAATCTATGCCAGACGCCATTATTTAATCCAAGATGGCAACTATCGGTTCGAGGAAACCTGTAAAATACTCTTAAATATGGTTATTTCCGTGTAGGGGACGACGGAGGAGTTTTGCGCAGCCAGGAACATTAGCTTCGAGGCTTTGCTGCTCCTTGATAACGCTCCGTCGCATCCGTCCACCCTAAGCAATTTCAACATAATGCTTCTATACATGCCACCAAAGATCACGTCTTCGATTCAACCCCTTGATCAAGGCATCATCAAAAAATTTCATGCTGAAGTATGTCAAAAGAAGCTATAGTTTTATTCTGGAAACAGCCGAGAATGAAGGCCTTTCACTATCGGATACCCGAAAGTAGTTCAGCATCAAGAATTGTTTCGACTGCTTGGGTGTGCTTCTAAAGGACATAACACAAAGCACGTTGGTATACTGCTTGAAGCAAATTCTTCCGTCGTATTTCGCGAATTCACAATGCAATGAAGACGACAACGAGGATTTGAAGATCATGTCCAAAATTCTACAAATTCACGGAAAGTTTGGTGCGCCGGGGATATGAAACACGGGGAAATCAACGAAATTATAAGAGATGAACCGGCTAGAGCAGATGAAATTGTTAGCGAACTGGACCCATCTACAATGAATATGGATTATATTTTCATCCCACCACGGCAGAAATCGAGTTAAAAAAAAATCAACTCTCTGAGTTCGAAAGCTTCTGCACATTGTACAGTAATGTCAAACAGAGTGCAAACATGCAAGATTTGCTAAGGGAAGTCGAAACGTTGCCATCTTGCTCAATGATACATTATACATATTATAAAAATTAAGCGCAATATGCTTGGTAAGCATTATTCAGGAAAATTAATGCGAGTCAAGATTTTGAGCTCCAAAATACCCTAAAACATTGATTAGACAAAATTCATCTTCCTAGTGGATTATCGCAAAACCTACCCCTTAAGGGGGTATTCCCAATCTTTTGCCTTTTTTCGGCCTGTTTTTCAATTAATTTTTTTTTCAAGGAAAATGCATAGTAATGCGCCTAACTCTTTGGGATTCTTGTTTATTGAACATTAAAGTTTACAAATAAATTTTTTTCGACATAAAAAAAAGACATTATTGACGTCACAAAATGGCGGCAAACAGACCCCTGTTCGCCGCAAACGCCTGGACGGGCGAAGACTTTTCTCTGGAACGGCTTCATCTGAATCAGATTTCGTGATGAAATTAATAATCTGCATAAGATTCTCTGGAGCTTCTCCCGTTGGCAGCAAAAAATCTTGCAAATTAACAAAATGGCGGCCATATGAAAAAACAGGCGATTTTTAGCCCACTTTTTTGCAGATTTAAGGTGCTTCAAACAATGTTAAATGTTAATATTTTTGGCTGAAAGTAGGAGAAGCTCCAAAGAATTTAATAAGGAACAAAATGCGCCCGATAAAAAAAAATGTGGTTTCGAGAAAAACGCGTTTAAAGTTTTGACTTTAGTTAAAACCATTTGGGGGTTCTTACCATTAGTCAGCTATGCCTGGACACCGAATTCGCTGATCAGAAAACGGCTTGGGGGGATGAAAGTATATAATCTAAAGACAAAAAAACGTGAAGAAAAAAATTTGATTTTTTGTAAAAAAAAGATCGGGAATACCCCCTTAATCGGTCCACGTTAACTGTGCTGAACTGATACAAGACTGTCCATAGCCACTAAATGTCCCTTCGAAAGCTAATTTCCACCATTTTGGATCCTAAAATGGTGGCAGACATCGATTTTGGGCCTTTACACTTCGTCCCCATTAATAGTTTACGTTAAAGCAAAGGCCGCCATCTTCAATTTCAAAATGGCGCCTGGCATCAATATCTTATATCTACACGTCGTTCCCTATCCAAAAAAAAAACCATATTGTTGAATATGACAGTTTTATTGAACCGATGCCCACCAGCTTTGATTCCAAAATGGCGACTTGAATCTATATCCAGTCTCTACACGTCATCCCCTCGCCGAGTATACCCATATTGTAGGGTATTTTACAGTTTTTCTTGAACCAATGGCCGCCTTCTTGGATTCTAAAATGCAGCCTGGAATCGATTTACGGCTTCTACACGTCGTCCTCGTTCTGGAAATACCGATATTGTAGGGTATTTAACAGTTTTTTTTTGAACCGATGGCCGCCATCATGGATTCCAAAATTGCGTTTGGCATCGATTTCCAGTCTCTACACGTCATCCCCTTTTCGAAAATACCCATATAGTAGGGTATTTGACAGTTTTCTTGAACCGATGTCCACCATATTGGACTCAAAAATTGCGTATGCCATCGCTTTCCAGCCTCTACAGGTCGTTCTCTTTCCGAAAATACCCATATTGTAGGGTATTTGACAGTTTTTCATGAATCGTTTACCGCCATCTTGGATTTTAAAATGGTGTCCGAAATCGATTTACAACCTCTCTGTACGTCATCCCTTTTCAGTTTCGTGTCCTCACATTGCACAGCAACATCTTATATGGACAAGCTTTCCAGACATAACATATTAAGGAAGTTCATGTGCACACTAGCGCCGCGTAGTGAGAGAGTTCTTAAATAATATGACCACCGTCCGAAAGGAATTGGTCACCTGAACAACTTTGCTCAAGACAGAAACGTTCTATATTGTCAGGATCACGAAATATTCTATGTTGGATCTAAGATCCATATATTATAACGCCCGTAATAAGTAACATAAAGGTGAAGCGCGGCGTAGTTCTCAATTAAACCTGAATCCAATGACTCAGGCTTGTTGGTCTATATCAGTACAACATTTTTGTCCAGGACAGTATTGCTCTAAATATTGAAATAAATGAGATAATCCACCACAGCCCCTATTATTGAAAATCCCATAAGCTGTGGGTACCCAACAAACATTGGAAGAACAAAAGAGTTTATTCAGGCGAAAATATGCTTCTTCAGCTAAAAAATTGCTTATTCAGCCTTTAATCAGCATACATTGTTTGTTACGTATCCTTATTCGCGGAAAGCCCGGCAATAAGGAATCCGGCAATAAGGATTCCTGACTGTATGTAATGATGGCCATAATCTCCCTTTCCATATTTATTGAACATTTATGAAAAAATATCGAAATCTCAGGATTGGTACAGTAAGCTATCTCCACCTCCAGTTTTTTACACACGAAAAAGTTGGGACCCTTTTGTTTATTTATATCAGGCTTGCTGAAACTCCTCAAACTCACTGGAGGTTGTAAAACACTTTTTTCCTGCGAGTTTAGCCAGCCCCGAGATGGTTTGATCACAGGTGGACAGAGGAGCTCACGGTCTCCAAGTGTTGGTGAGATCTTTGCCGTTAATGTTCACGAAAAGTTCACTATTTTGCTATACAGAAATTTAAAACAAAACAAATTATGGGCGGATTTGGACAGTTTTTGACCTGTTTCATACAACCGGAAGGTGTATGCTGGTCACAAATGAAGTGCTGAACTGATTTCTTACGTTATTAATCAAACTTTGATGTGAATTTCGCTAATAAACACGAGGTGCATTTCTTATAGAAAAACTTGCCATTACAAAATGGACATAGTTTATTTTAGTAAACAAACTAACACTTCTGCCTTGTCTGTCACCTAGAGCCAGCCTTCACCTCGAGTGACTGGCGGCAGTAATATCACCGGTTGGAAACTAACGCTTTAAAATTGGCTCACTACTTGACTAGCCTATTTGTCCCAAGCAAATCGATTAACGTACCCCATTACAGTCGAAATTCTAGTACTACACTATGTTTGTTTTGATTCGCTATGCCAGTTTGACAGATAAAATGAGGGGTTCGTGGATTTTCCTATGTTTCGAGGGGTGCATCGATTAGCTTGGGACCAAAGAGAGTACCAAAGCTGAGCCAAAAAGTTGAGCACGTTTCTTCGGGACCTTCTGGACTTAGAGTTACCTCTATGGTAATATGGAAGAATTAAACAAAAACTCCCCCTTCGCTCACAAGCTCTGAAGCTCAGTGGAATAAATTTGGCAGTAGGCATTCTACTCCATTTCGACCTGTTGTCTATTCGACCTATTGCCTTCGACTTTTTATCTTTCTATCTTTTGTCATAGCTTTGTACAGAAGGTTTGCACGGCTATTCAATCTCACTTAGAGAGAGAGAGAGAGAGAGAGAGAGAGAGAGAGAGAAAGAGAGAGAGAGAGAGAGAGAGAGAGAGAGAGAAAGAGAAAGAAAGTAACTTCCACTCGGATGAGTAACGTTACGTTTTTATAAATTTCTCTTTCGTCTGAGTATCATTTCTTTCTCTCTGTCTCTATCTCTGTGTGAAATTGAACAGCCGTGTGAAAATTTTTCATCGGCGAAAATTGAAAATTAAGTGTTTCTCCCCCTTGTGTTCCTAATATTGGTATAATGAATAAATTGAAGAAGTCCAAGAACCAAATTAATAAATCGTAATCACCGATGCTGACAATTTGATCGTTCAATCAAAATAAATTCATCTAAATTAATCAGTAAGCCGAATTTAGACTGTTCTGAAAAATGGCTCGCGTCGGTATCACAAAATGGCTCAAAATTAAAAAACTAAAATGTTGGGATAATTTTAAAATGATGGGAGCCACAGGCTCGTCTAGTCCAACCCCCTTAAATCTGCAACCCAAAATCAACGAACCGGTTCCAGTATAACCTCCTATAACTACTATCAGAGTAACCCTAAGCCGAAAGCAGCTGGAAAAACTAAAAGCACCTATTCTAGCTCGATTAAGCGTTAATTAAACACTACTCAGCATCCATTGTTTTCGTTCATTGCTTTAACTGAGCACAGCACCAGCTGTTACCATTACTGTTCCTAGTCCCTGGTCCCGTCTCGTCCTATTACTGTTTTCCTAAGAAGCAAGAAAGGCAACCGCTCGAGTTGGTCAGAAACGATGGATAGAAAAAAAACGAGCCCTTGCTTCCCCCACTCTCGCTCGGTTATGGAAGTGAAACGGAGTGATGATTGATTCCGGGCGAGGGTGATTTTTCACTTTTCACAAACACATTTCTCTTCCGTCCGCCTTTGTTTGCCCCCACATTGTTAGTTGGGGTAGTCGTTAGTGGTTGGAAATAGTAGTGGCACAATAAGAGTGGTTTGAAATTACACAACATCGTAGAGAGCAGCACATTGATACACCATTTATGAAGAGTACAAGTACATTCATTGAAGCAGGGAGCAGACGGATTCAAGCTCGAATTAATTTACATGTATTTACACAATAGGTGTGGGTAAGATGTAGGTAGAATACGAGGAATCGTAATGAAGTGAAGAAAATGGCACGGCACTTGGATGTGATGAATTTTTAGCTCATTCCTATGGAGAAAGGTAAACATCTAAATCTAAAATTAAGTTCGGAACGAGTACGTCTATCAAAGCCGACTTGCACCTTCCCCTTACCTCGCGGAGGAGGGGATGGGGGAAGAATGCACCACCTGCCGGTTGTACGGTTTGTAATGGAATGGCAAAATGGATTCATCGTGTAAGCTCCTAACTATAGTCATTCGTGTGCGGCACGAATTTCTTGGAATGGAATCACAAATTGTTCAAAGGGTGTTATTTACAAAGTTGACTTCATTTGAAACATGGCAGCCCGATTTCGTAAGCGTTGATGTAATGAGTTCAAGTAAGCACTTGATAATTTGACAGAATAATATGTGTTTTTGTGACGTGTGAGTATTCCGGTAACATTGACAAGTTGATTGCACATGAGTTTTCTGCAGTTTGTAACTAATTTGTAACTAGTATGTTGTGAAGCTTATAAAACAGAGCGGCCTATAGTGAGCTGGACATGTAGCACTGGGGCAGATCTCACCTTCGTTAGCATTTTGCAATTTAAATTACACCAATTTTTCATCGTATGTCGCATTTCTGTTCATCATATATATTTCAGTCAGCAAATTCCTTGATTGCAGTTTATGACGTTGTTTTGGTTAACATGATTGTTATTTCAAATTTCAGAAGTGGCATCGCTCTTTCCTACAAACCTGAAACCCATAAAACATCATTCAGTTGTCCAACTTTATTGCCAGTTAAAGCAATCCACCAAATGACAGATCATAAACGGTTTTCATTGATGACGGACATCTCTTTTAACTGTCCACTCTTCTGAATATTCCATGCTTTCCATCGTTCCATGAAGTGCATCACCAAATGAATTTATCACCTAGAAGCGAAATAAAATATTGTCATGGCACTTTGCACCGAACAAGCCATGAATACTGACGTTGATCACGGTGTGGTGTGAAACAATAGCTAGAGCTGCAATAAACACGTCATAGATAATTGGGCACTTCTTCAAACCAGAGCTCATGGTGTGAAAACAACCAAAATGCCACAAGCTGTGGTCGGTTAGAACAAATCGTTTACCATTTTCCATCCGACAAGGAACCGGCTGCTGCATCGCTGTGTATTGGCCCCAACGGGAATGGCTCGTTACCGGATCCGGGCACTCCGTGTCACGCTGTAACATTTTTCCCAGAAAATAAATGTTTACTACGAGACCGCTTTACGCAGCTGAGCCACGGGAGCTCGCATTCGACAATTGCATTCTCAAGAGTGTGCTGGGCGTGAAAAGCGATTCACCTCTATTTTGAACGAATGTTTCCACGCTTGGTGAAATAAATGTGCACCATTGCTTACCCTGAATTCTAAACTCCTCGAGGGGTTTTGGAGCACAACTGCACAATCCCACCCACCATCATCATCATCATCATCATCGCTTCGGACCGGACACATCGATTGGAAGTGTTATTTAGCGTTTTGTTGTTTATGCAAATTAAGGCATAACAATGTTTCCATTCTTATTCCCGGTCCGAATGAAGAATGGGTGGAACGTGAGTCCCATGCAGCAGCGTGAAGTGACAACATGTATGCAGATTTTCGTTGTAACAACCCGGCGCTGCTGCGTCGATTGTCAATCGTTTATCGATACAGAGTGCATGGTGCAATATCCGTACCCTGCAGGCACATATCGAAATAACGGAAAAACGACTGTTGTTTTTACCAGCTGCTGGTACAATTTATCGCTCGAGTTGGCTCGTCGAATGCATTCGGAAACGGTTTTACTGGATGTTGGAGTGTGCGGATTAAGCTTCTTGTCGCCGGATATGCAATGGATTTGTCGGTTCTTACTGTGGCAGGGTGGTCTTATAATAAACATTTTACAAATAAACCAAGTTTTCTACTTACGGACGATCGCAAACAATATCGAGCGTGTTTGTCTCAGTATATTACTACTGAGCCATCAGCTGTCAAAATTCGGAGAAGAGTCATAAGGATAGGAAAGTATTTTAGTTTTCATTCGCGTTTTTTTGTAAATGTTTTCATTAGACAACTAATTTCAATTTATTGGACCAGTTTGACGTTATTTTTACTGTGTGTACTGTAATTTACAACAAAACGCGGCCACCTTCCTTCTAAATTTTTAATTAAATTTTCTCTATTTAGGAGATTTTTAGCCGCAGGCTGGTTCATCTCCGAAGCCACCGTCCTTCTAATTTTCCTCAATTTAGGTAATATTCCTATGAAGCTGGATTGTCCTAAGTGCTGCATGCCAATCTGGATGATCCGAAGGGACTGCTGAGATATTCCGAAAAATATTCTGTAAATTTCCGAAGGAGCTTCTGCTCAATTCCAAAGGAACTTATTGAAATTTTCCTGGTAACATAAAAAGTAGTTCCACACCAAATGCCTTTGAAACTATGCATAATTGTTTGTTATAGGGAATCATTCGTATCTGTGCTAAAATTCGGCCAGTTTTGGTCTCGAAAATTTTACAAAATTTCCAAGAAATATGACATTTTTCAATAAATCGTAGCATGAAACCGTTTCTTCTTATTAAAATGACGTGCGTGTCAAAGGAGTGAATAATTTTCAGAGAAAAATTTCGAAAAACTGTTAATATCTTAAGTTAATCAAAATGTCATTGTTCAATATTTATAGGAGACCTGTGCACCGCCACCTGCGAAAATCAACTGGCTAGCCGCTGGATCAAAATTAGACCTGCTGCCGGTAAAAGTTTAGCCACGCCGGTGATATTTTTTTATACAAATATCTCTACTTTATTAACTTCAACAGAATGAACCAAAATTATTAGGCGAAGCTGTCATCTACCAACAAAAATAATTGCTTCGAAGATCGTTAAATGTCTACAACGTTTCCTTAGCTTTACCTCCTGAAAATTTTCTCATCTGCTACAAGCTTCAATTTTTTTCAAGTCCTCCAATTCTATCAATATATAAGACCACCTCCAATATTCAGGAATGACCTTTAAACTTTTCTATGAATCATTCTAATGCTCTTATGGAAACAAAGTTCCCAAAACTGCCAGTTAGTTCCCAAATCAAAACCTGCAGTTCTGAAGAGCATGCTAAACTTCTACAATACTGACCTTTATGAAGTTCCTTGAACGCATACAAAGTTTGTTGAGCGTATACAATTAAAGTTTTGGCTGAATTAAAAAAAAAATCTCGGCATTTCTATGAAGCTTTAAGAAGTTCCTGGAATTTCTACTTAATTCGCCTAAGTGACCTGAATTTCCTCAAAACTTCCAGAACTCTTAAGGAACTCAAATGAAATTTAATGTTCATTACACTTTTCAGAACACTGAAGCTAAATCAATTTTTGTGAAGGTATTTTTCCCATACATTCAACGAAGTTTCCCGAACTTTACAGTTTTCTACAATTTCTACAAAGCACCCTCAATTTCTTCTCTGAATTTAATTTCTACGAAATTCCCCGAATTGATAATGAATTTCCTGAATTTCAACGATGTCCTCTGTTTAATCTCTTATGAAATTAATCACATCATTAATTACATCACTGAATACATAGTTCCTTTATTTCTGCTAAATTTCTTTGACGTTCGCAAATTTTCCACAATATTTGATGAAGTTTAAAAAAAAATCTGAACTTGTACAAAACTTGCTAAATTCTACAAAATCATCTGTAGTTTCTTGTTTCAAGTTCTACGAAGTTTAATAACCTCCTACGAAGTTTGCTAGACTTTTATAAACTTTGCTGAATTTTCTGAAGTGCTGCACTTCTAAATTTTTTTCAGAACTTCAACGCAGTTCAATGAATGTATAAGAAGTTTGCTGCTGACCTTCAAGTATGTCGCATATGAAATGGGATCTTCATAGAAGTTGGGAAACCTTGTTATAGCTAAGGAAATTTTGTTTGATTTTCAAAAACCTCCCAGGCAACCAGAAGTCGTATAATAATGTACAGACAGTATCGTAAATAGATACAGTTAAAGTCTACATCGCATTTAAGAATGACATACATCGCATTATGATTAAGTTAACAATCAGAAACAACTTTGAATATACGTGCATTCTGGTTATCTGGGCTTTGTTATTATTAAGTTCAATTAACATAAATAGATAAGGAAATTCCGTGAAAATTCCGGAAACTTTGTAGAACTTCAAAAAATTTTGCAAAAAATCAACGAGCTTCTAAAAAGTTCAGAATACTTTGCAGGAGTGCAGCGATGTTAATAGGCAGTTCAAAGATCTTGGTCACGAGAATTACATACGTAGCACTTCGAGAAACTTCGCAAAACTTCACCCAAGCAACACACATCCATCATAATAAGTTGCTGCAACTTAATTGTGACTTTAAAAAGTCACATATAAGTAAACGCCACTGTTCAGTGACAATTGTGCTGCTAGGGCATAGTACTGAGGTTTTTTAAAAGTTCAATGAACTTCATAGAAATTCTCCCTATTTTGTAGAAGTTTAGAGGATTTCATAATAGCTCTGGAAGTATTTAAAACGTTCAGCATACTGTACTTGGTTAAACGGATTTCTCAGTCTTAAACACTGTAAGGACTACAATTTAATCTACCCGTTATTTTGGCCATGATGTCTGGGACACAGTTGTAAAAAAATAGAATCTTTCTAGAAAAAAACATAAACGGTAATATTTAATTTATCAATTTTGAGTAAAAATTTCTTAAAAGTTTTAAGAACTTAAATAACTAAAAAATGTCCTTGTTTAATTTAAAAAAATGAAAAAATGCAAACTTTTGCAACATTAAAAACCATGGACACATTAAAATTGATAAAAAATGTGGTCTTTTTTTTAAACAAATTGTTAGATTGCTATTTTATGTATCTGCTGGACAGAAAACAATATATGATACCTTTTAAATCGTTTTCTGTGCTGACATTGCTGACCGATTCCACACCCAAACGGTTGGTCACCTAACTCGACTATCTTAAATTTGGATGACTCTTGGCTAATATTTTCAGTATAATAGACAAAATATTTTCCGCAGGTGAAATGATTATTTTGATTCAAGACTAATTGTAGAAGACGGCCAATATTCTTTCGTTCACAAATTGTGAAAAAAATGTGGCACGAAAACAGTTGGTTGAAGAGAAAAATTTACTCAAAAAGAATTGTAGGGAACTAATAAGCTTTAAAAAAAAATACTCCTAAAACAAAATTTTGGTTTTCACAAAAAAATCCATAATAAACCTTAAAATTCAAACAAATAAAAAAAAAACTGTTGCGACAGGTGATGAGGTTTCGGACCAGCCAGTTAGCGAAACTCGGTTTTTATGGAGTTTGCTTTTAGCTGCAATTCAATTTTTAATTCAATTAGTGTTAAATTTACAATAAGTAGCCCGTAAGCATAGTAGTTCATTAGTTTTAGATAAGTTTAAGCTAGTTATGTTAGGTTAAGAATAATTAGCTTTAATAAAGTATATAAATCAGTCGTAGTCCCTTTTGTGTTCTAGTCCTGGGTAAGAATTATTAAATTAACTTGTGCCTAGTATAACGTGAGGTGTGTCTCGCGAGCGATCTGGATATACTGAGTGGGTTACGGACTTGTGGATGATCAGTTGCTGATCGTGAGTCGATCGTGTTGACACTCCGTAGTTGGTATTATCTGCCCCGCTGTTAATTATTCGGCCGGTATCAGCCACTTCCAGAACAGCCAACTGGACGCTGAAATATTCCAGGAGATAACGCCCCAGGAATACGCTCAATAATTGTCCTCTGGTTCAGCCGTTCCGGAGATGATTGTCTACGATGATCAGTATATCACCGGTCTCGACCGGTTTGGTCTCAACAAACCCCTTTCGTTCGTTTGGTGATGGTGGGAAGGTACTCCTTGATCCAGCGGGACCAGAATGGATCCAGCAGTCACTGGTACAAATTCCAGCTGGATCGAAGCGCAGATTTATCTCCATAAAGTTGGCTTGGAAGTTGAATGACCCCGCTAGTTCTCAACATCAAAAATCAGTTTGGAGTTAGGGCTTCGTGCTCTGTCATTTCGAGTGGCATATATGTTAATGGTCTAGAATTCACCAGTGATTCAGCCTCGACCAGCAAAGTGACTAAAGTTTCTTCGTTGGGCTTACGTTCGTTAGACAGCGATGCTAACGCACACTTCACCGACTAAACCATGCGTTCCTAAGACCCCCACCCATGTGAGGTGCAGATGGTGCATTGAAGTGCCATTGGGTAACAGTGTTTGTGAACGTCGTTGCCCAGTTCTTGTTGATTCCTCGTACTTGCTCTCGTAGGTCGCCGCTAACTCCAACGAAGTTCATCCCTCTATCGCTCTAAAATTTCGATGGGACCCCCTCCGTGCTATAAATCGTCGTATTGCCATTTTACAGCACTCCATCGACAGATTGGATACCAGTTCAAGATGGATTGCCCGAATGGTCAAGCAGGTGAAGAGTGCGACCCATCTCTTTGCCACGCGTCGACCCTGTGTAACCTGTAGCAGGCCGAAGTAGTCAACTCCAACGAAACTGAACGGCTTCACGTACGGAGAGTTCCTTGCCTCTTGTAACGGTGCCATTCTAGGAGTTCATGGTGCCACTTTTAACACCTTGCACCACGTAGAACACTTTCCAGCCTAGAGAAAAATCACTCTCATCTCCGACAAGTAAAATTTCTGCCGCATTCCGTTCACGGCAGTCTCCAGTCGTCGATAAGTTGAGTTACGTAGCGGTTCTTAGGTAGCACGATGGGACACTTGAAGTCCATTTTCACCACGCCTTGTTCATCCAGGAAAGCTGATAACTTGAAGAGCTTGCTGGATTTATCCAGCCGATGCTGTTCCGCCGAAGGGAGTTGTTGGTTTCTCTGCGTCAAGATGACCTCATCCGTGAATTCTTCTTTCTGAGCCAGCCTGCATATAGTCGCTTCCGCTCGCTGAAGTTCTCCTCGTGCCAGCAACTCCAAAACATTGGATGCTTCTCTGCGTCGTTTTCATTATAGCTGATCGATGAAACGATGGACGTTAGCGATGGTCCGCTGGCATCATTCCCACTTTAAAAATTGCCTGAAGTTCACCATCTATTCGATCACGTTCTCTCGATGACTGTGGACTGGTCGCAGCTCCTCGGCCGTCTATGTGAGTAGAAGCTGATTTTTTTTCCTTGATTAGTTTTCCGTCGATCTTGTTTTCCGTGCTGAGCACCAATGCTACCGACGCCAGGGATGCAGCTCCCACACCTGGACCCTATCAACTCATCAACTCATGAACCGGGGACCAACGGCTTTACTTCCGTGATCAGAGATGTTATGCCTCAGAAAATCCCGGCGGTGCCGACTGGGATTGAAAGGGTAGAAGCTGATGTTGTGACCACACATCTGGAGGTTTCTACAAGACATCAGGTCAGTGGAACCAACGATTACCGTTGTCGAGCCGTAATCCATCCTCCCATTTAGTGGCATCGTCAGCAACATTCCACCGTGTGATCGGACATGTTCGCCATTCACTCGTTGTCGTAGTATCGAGTATTTTGCTACACGAAATGCTAGGAATTGTCGCTATTTACGTTGGTCCGACTGCAATTAAGCCAGAAAGGTGCTTGAATCGCACCAAAAGGTCCGCCGCTTGATTCGCAATGAATGGTTCTCCTCAACTGACTGTAACTGACAGAAAGTGGCTTTAGTGGGGCAACTTTTGTTTTTGACGAAATCAAAATGCAACGAACTTGACTTCTATCCATGATGCGAAAATATGCAGCCGCTTCTTCACTAAATAGAATATAAACAGTTCGTTGTTGATTTCACCATCCCATCCGATGTTGAACCGCCATACATTTAGAATTAGTATCTTGCCATGGACCACGCAGACCTTGTAGAATTGGTGCTAATTCCTATCGAAACAGTCCAGCAAAGAAAAACTCGTCCGTATCTGGTAACCAGCTCATTCCCAGCACCCGTTCGGATGTCGGATAATGGTATGCTTTGAATCATTTCACTGGTTCTCCTGCCGAGTCCCCGACCTGTGCAAGACCATCTTTAGAGCTGGACATCCAGTTGCGAATGTGAAATCCTGTCTTGGTGTGAACAGTCCTCACTTGCAGCGCTATCTCTACCGCTTCCTCGATGGTACCCAGATGGCCAAGTCAATCGTTCACATAGTGGTTGCCGACTATGGCGAAAGCTGCTTTTGGATACAGGTCTTGGAAGTCCTTTGCATTTCTGTTTTGATGAACGGCGCAGCAGAAGGTGAACAAGTGGTGCCAAACGTTGCAACGTCCATCACATATATGTCCGGGATCATGGATGGATCGTTTCGAAACAGGAACCGTGATGCCTACTTGTTTTCTGGTCGGATTTTGAACTGGTGTAGGCAGTAGGGTTGAATTGAGTGATTGTTCTCGTACAGTAGCCGCTGCATCTCAAACTAAGCGATCCTTGTCAGGCTTGTAGGGGTGCATAATGACACCCAGGGGTAGGTACCACACTCTGTTGGGATCTGAACCAAACATCTCATCCTTGGTAATTTGCTTCTTTACGTTCTCATAAAGCTCAGGGTAATGATTTTAGCCTTTGCTTTGCCATAGGTTTACTGTCCGGAAAATTAACATGGTCATATCTCCGAGGGAACTTCTGGAAAATTTTGGGTACTCCAAGAGGGTTCCGAAAGACCTTTAACAAAACTTCAGGTAGGGAACATTTGGGATGTTTTAAAGAAGCTTCAGGTAAGTTCCACTGAAACTTCTGGAAAGTCCAAAGGAAACTTTAGCGTAGTTAAAATAAATCTTCAAGAAACTCCAAGGGAACTTCAGGAAAGTTACGGAGAAACTACTGGGAAGTCCTGACTTCAGCAAAAATCTGAGGAAACATCAGGGAAGTTTCAAAGGAACATCAAAGAAGTGCCTTGAGAACTTCTCAAGAAAGAAGTGCCTTGAGAACTTCTGAGAGGTTTCGAGGGAACTTCTGAGAAGTTTCGAGGGAACTTCTATGAAGTTTCGAGGGAACTTCTATGAAGTTTCGAGGAAACTTCTATGAAGTTTTGATTAAACTTCTGAGAAGTTAAGAGGGAGCTTCTGTGAAGTTTCGAGGGAATTTCTGGGAAGTTTCTATGGAATTTCAGAGAAGTTTCAAAAGAAGTTCAGAGAAGTTTCAAAAAAAGTTAAGAGAAGTTTCAAAAAAAGTTAAGAGAAGTTTCAAAAGAAGTTCAGAGAAGTTTTGAGGGAACTTCTATGAAGTTTTGATGAAACTTCTGAGAAACAACTTAAGAGATCCTTCGAAGTTTCGAAGCAACTTAAGAGATCCTTCGAAGGAAGTTTCTAAGAAACTTCTAAGAAGTTTCGAAGTAACTTCTGAGATGTTTTGAAGGAACTTCTGAGATGTTTCGAAGGAACTTCAGAGAAGTTTATTTGGAACTTCAGAGAAGTTTCAAAAGAAGTTCAGAGAAGTTTTGAGGGAACTTCTATGAAGTTTTGATGAAACTTCTGAGAAGTTAAGAGGCTCCCCTGTGAAGTTTCGAGGGAATTTCTGGGAAGTTTCAAGGGAACTTCAGAGAAGTTTCAATGAAAGTTCAGAGATGTTTCTAAGGAACTTCAGAGTAGTTTCAAAAGGCAGGGTTGCTTCCAACTACTTCGCTATAAAAATATTTTTTGAAATGGGAACCTACAAACAGAGAAGTTTTGTGGGAACTTCTAGGATGTTTTGAAGGAACTTTAGAGAAGATTCGAAGAAAGTTCAGAGAAGTTTCGAATTAACTTTGGAGAACCTTCGAAGGAAGTTACTAAGGAACTTCAGTGAATTTTCGAAGCAACTTCTGAGAAGTTTTGCAGGAATTTCTAGGAAGTTTTCGAGTTCAGAGAAGTTTCAAAAGAAGTTCAGAGAAGTTTTGAGGGAACTTCTGGGAAGTTTCAAAGCAACTCCTGATAAGTTTTGAAGTAACTTCTGTGAAGTTTCGAATGAACTTCAGAAAAGTTTCGATGGAACTTCAGAGAAGTTTCGAAATAAGTTCAGAGAAGTTTTGAGGGATCTGTTGGGAAGTTTCGAAGCAACTTTTAAGAAGTATCGAAGAAATTTCAGAGAGGTTTTGACGGAATTTCAGAGAAGTTTCGAAATAAGTTCAGAGAAGTTTTAAAGGAACTTATGTGAAGTTTTGAAGGATCTTTTTTTATATCTTTATTAAGGAGGCTTTCAGCCCTGGGCTGGTACGTCTCCCTTGAAGGAACTTCAGAGAAGTATTGATGGAACTTCATAGAAGTTTCTAAGGGCAGGGTTGCTTCCACTCAACCCTTGTTTTGAGGGAGCTTCTGGAAAGTTTCGAAGTAACTTCTGAGAAGTTTCGAAAGAACTTCAGAAAAGTTTGGATGGAACTTCAGAGAAGTTTCGAAAGAAGTTCAAAGAAGTTTTAAGGAATCTTCTGGGAAGTTTCGAAGCAACTTTAGAGATCCTTCGAAGGAAGTTTCTAAGAAACTTCTAAAAAGTTTCGAAGGAACTTCTGAGATGTTTCGAAGGAACTTCAGAGAAGTTTCAAAAGAAGTTCAGAGAAGTTTTGAGGGAGCTTCTGGGAAGTTTAGAAGCAACTCCTGAGAAGTTTTGAAGTAACTTCTGAGAAGTTTCAAAGGAACTTCAGAGATGTTTCGATGGAACTACAGAGATGTTTCGAAAGAAGTTCTGAGAAGTTTCGAAAGATCTTCTGGAAAATTTAAAGTTTCGAAGGAACTTCAAAGAGATTTTGACAGAATTTCAGAGAAGTTTCGAAAGAAGTTCAGTATTGTTGGAACTTCAGAGAAGATTCGAAGAAAGTTCAGAGAAGTTTCGAAGGAACTTCATAGAAGTTTCGAAGGAACTTCATAGAAGTTTCGAAGGAACTTCATAGAATTTTCTAAGGGCAGGGTTGCTTCCACTCACTCAACTGTGGAATTTGTTTTCCAAAATGGGATATTATAAACAAGTTACAAAAAGAGGTTAACAAGTATGTGTTCGACTCATAAAACCTGTCAAATTCACTTTCAGAGTATCACAATCAGCGATTTTATGTTTCATGAGCGCTCACTCTGAATGAACGCATATGAATCATAAAATCATTGATTGTGACTTTCAAATAGCTAAATTGACAGGTTTTATGTATCCAACCTATATTTCTCAACTTCTTCTTGTAATATACAAGAGCAAAATACACTGGAGTCACTTTTTACGCGGTTTTTACACATTTTTTACGCGTTTTTTTTTTTACGTGGATTTGAAATTTACGCGGATTTCGGAATTTATGCGGTTTTCTTCACGCGTTTTTTCCCCCGCGTGAAAAGCGACTCCAGCGTACCATTAAAAATGTTTGTAGCGAAGTGAGGGGAAACAACCATGGTTTCAAGAGAAATTTAAGGATGTTCCTGGGAAACTTTCTGAAGTTCCCTCAGAACAAAGCTGTATTTAAACAGCTTTAAAATTTACATACAATTTTGTTAAAATTCCCTTTGCATTATGCTTCCGTTGGAAATTTCCTTGGAGGGACAATGAAGTTCCCTGGAACTTTCCTGATCATCTCTAGGAACTTCTCTGAAGTGGCAGAGATGTTTGTTGGCTGAACTGGAGTAATTTTATATTGTAATCATGTTGGTATCGTAAATGTTAATGGTTCTTCAGCTCTTGTTAGAATAATCCTTTCTTTCACAACTGTTGACAGTTTTGAAATATTATACAGCAGATGAGTAAATTTAAGGAATGGATCTTATTATCACTTCCAAACTTCAAATGCGTGGATTTAATGTGGATCGCTATTGAAACCTATTTTCCGTTGGATCTCATTATCACTTCCAAACTTCAAGCTCTGGCCAAAAATACTACACAGAAACTTTTGCCCCATGTTTGCTGTAGTGCCCGAGATGATTGCTCTATACAATGTTAAGTAAGATACAGTTAGTCGGTCATCATGACGGCCATTTGTAGATTCATCTGGAATTAATTTTAACGTACTTTCCTCAAACTTATGCTATGTTCAGACCATAGAGTTATACCATGTTATAAAGATCACCAAAATTTATTTAAATTCGGATATTTTTGAAACTCTCAGGGAATAAATAAACATATGTTAGCTATGTTATGTTAGCTTCCTTGCGTTCACGGGGTCGGTCTTCTTCGGTTTTCTTCTGCTGCCAGCTCGCCGCTGGGTCGTTTGGGTCTCCTTGAACGATTTTACCCCACGGGACATGGTTGAATTGTCGATTCCAAACTGTTTCGCGATCCACCTGTAGGACTGGTCTGGATTTTCCACGACAGCTCCCATAATTGTTTGTCGAAGCACTTCTTGCTTTGAAGCTATCTCAATAACCACTTGACAGATTGTGACGAGATTTAAACATTACACTCTAAACTAGTTTTACTCAAAACTTCATCAATTTTTACCCATGCAATAAAAAGTTATACACAAAAGAAAGTGTTGCATTTTTTTCGAGTACAATCTTTAAACGTCATCAAGTTTTTCATATTTATAATCATTATAACACCCTTGTAACATGTTATAGTCTGAACAAGTTATTCCACGTTATTTTAATTCGTCTTATATATAAAGGACAAACATCAAATTTATTTATGAAGGATCCACCCTAAGATCCTGAAAAAAACATTAAATCCAGCTACAGTTGTCGATAGCCTTTACAAACATCCTACATAATGATTCCACTCGCACTTGCATCCGCATCCCAGGTCTCAAAATCCCCATCAACAGCCAATTACTGCCGATAATGATCATGTTTGTCGTGCTTTAATCGTTTCGAATCGGTATTTTTTTTTCTTCTTCTCTCGCTCAACTGCCATACAAATGCTCGCTGTAACAATGCTGATTGCTCATATTTTTATGCATCCCATGAATGAATAACATCGACTCACATCTCATCAGCACACGAGTGTGAACCAATTGATAGTGCAGCACCCCCTGCACTTGACGTGCATTTGTGCTTTTTCCGTGTCCTTGTTCGTTTTGCCGCATCAATGCTGTGGAAGGGTTTGAAAAGTGCAGATTTACGAGAACTGGATGCCTGCTGTTGGGAACGTTATTTTAATGAAGCCTCACGGATTTTCCCTGAAACCCCATCGTTGATTGAATATGTTGACAGATGGGGTGTATTTCTTTTTTGCATTTGCAAAACGATTGGATTATACTACTCATGTGCAATCAACTGTCGAATTGTCAAAGCCTGTCAGCAGTGTTATTGTACACACAAATTAGTTTATTTTGATAGTGCATTTTTTGCAGCTTGTCCAAGTGGGCTTTTTAGTGCTGTGAGCGGGATTTTTCATTTCGTGTTTGAGTGATTGATTATTTGGTTTAGCAGTTGATGCCAACTATTTTTTACTATGCATGATTTAGTAGCTAGTGCGAAGCATGTGATGTGTACCTACGATTGCTGTCATTGAAAAACCTTCCAAAATCTACTTCGCCAACGATCTCTAGCGTTTTGCCATTCATTACAGGAACTATTCAATTTGCAGCAAGTAAGTTAGGAATGCTGCCTAATCGTACCGTGGCTGTACATTACTCTCTACCGGTAACTAGAGTGAAAGAACTTATCTACAAAATTGACATTGCTTTTGAGAGGAAAATTTAGCAACACCAAAAGAACAAACACTAACATAAAAACGATCGGCTATGCCGGAAGCAACTCTAACTCTACCTGTATCTGAAAGTCCAATTATAGATTTGGCTAATTTGAAAAATGTTCATCATTAATGTTCGGGCTTGAATGAGTTATTTATATGTTTATATGGTTGCATTGGTTCGGTTATACGATAACTTTAACAGCTGAGCGTTGCGTTTAAAATTACCTTCACGCTAGTTATTTACTGCTATTTATAGGAATACGAAGAGGGCTGAAGAAAATATTCAAACATAAAAAATAAAATTTATAATCATTTGAAATGCTGAGTGAATTTTCACTTAAATTTCCGACATTAAATTTTGTCAATCACCTTCTCGAAAATTGGCCAATAAGTAACAGTGGGATTTTCGAACATTTAAAATAATTTTCGTAGTGTAAAATTTAAGTGAAAATTTCCCAAATGGAACGCAGCCTTAATGCACCGTCTTTATTATATACAGAGAGAAAAAAACATGATAGAGAGCCGTTGGCTCCACCGGGGAGAGCACTCCTTACGATTTCGCTTGAATTACTCCGGTAGCGGATAGCAAAATGGTTGAAGCGGAAAAGGCAACTGGAGCGGAAGTAATACGATGATCTGTTGGAGCGCCTCTAGAAGTGAACCATTCTGACAGCGAAGTGGTAGAGAACTAGAGCTTTTTTTGGAGGGTTTGATTCGTGTACAAGATTCAGATTCGAAGGGATTCTGTCAGGTCAAGTGCTGCTACAAATGGTCAGGATATTAGACGTCGATTCACTGAAGGTAATTTGTCCAATTAAGTAGATTTTCGGAAGCCCCCGGCGAATTTCGGGTGATTACTAAATGTGTTGCAAAACTCTGATTGGATCTCTGTTTGGTAGTGGCCAATTATTAACATACATTCGATTGAGTTCGACATGCTGGCCTCAAAACGACGAGACGAGAAAAGTTAATCGACCGTAATGACTGGGACTAAGTGCTCAACTGGTCATCATTCGTTTTGCTTGTGTGGAAATCATGGATTCACAATGGAATGGTAAGAGAAAGAGAGAGAGAGAGAGAAATATACCAGCTCTTCTTCTTCTTCTTCTTCTTCATATTCTTCTTTGAATTTCAAGCTTAGTGCTACTCGCATACAATTTGATTTTGTCAGCTCCCTTTTAGCAAATGTTTTATTATATTCTACGAAACCCTGCACCAAAGTATACCTTACCCACAGATAAACACACATAGCATTCGCAAGTTGTTCATCGAACAAGCATTTAACGGTAAATTTAAAAGTATTGTAGTTCGGAGCACCGCCACTTGTGGCGCGCATAGTCAATTCAATTGCGTTTGACGGTTTACCTACTACCGCCATCTGTTCGTCGTATTGCCCACCAAAGTGTAGTCAACAGATGGCGGTTATGTTTTAGCGACGATGTTTTACACTGAGAAATATTCAATGAGTTATGTCTGTTTGTCTGTGCCCTAACCCTTTGTCTGTACCTTGGGGTCAATTTGACTCCAGGCCACTTTGAAATAATACCTATTCAATAACTCTTTTAGGTGTTAGTCTTAAAACTGAACGATCACATTTTGTTATTTTGGTATTCATTTGATATTTTACAAAATATTTCGATAACTGAATAATATCAAAACAAGGTTTTATACCACAAGCATACCAAAATCTGGTATCATACCAAATTAAGATATTAATTTGTTACCGATTAGCAATCGGTTCCTCCTCGGGTTATACCGCTTTTTATAAGTAGCCAGCAACAATTCCAACAGTATAGAAAACGGATGAGTTGGCTCCGAGATATATCGTTTTTAAAAAATGTCGAGTTAATTTTCAGCTTGGTGCTCGTAATTTGATTAATGCAATATCTTACAGGTTCAAATTTCGAACACCATAAAATGGTCTAGACAACTGATCTCATTTTTCTTCTATACATTATGGGCGCTTTAATTTAATAAAGTTTTCTCCATCAGATTAAAGCCTATCCTTGGCAGCAGTGCTTCTCCCAATTTTCCCAAACAAGCAGTTGCGAACACATGGTCAAAGAAAATCAACCTTCATCAAGCTTCCACTCCCCGGTGGCTCCAAATGCGCACTCTGCTCGTCGTCAGTTTCCCCGCAATAGCACCAACTTTAAAAGCCAAATTAACTGTAGCAGCAGTTTTCCGTAGCATCCGCCACGAATCCCTCCCAGCGGGATATCACAGAGAATTAAAAATAAATTTTAATCCACTTAGACGTTTATGAAGCCCGATCTCGCACTTGCTGCCAGAGATTTTTTTTTTGTTTCACCCGAGCTTCTACTTGTTATACGAATATCTCCATGCATTAGATCTCCTAAGTTGGAAATCTTACGACCCTCGGGACGACCTTATTCAGTGCGCTCGATACGACTCCGCTTTTTATGTTTCACACCGAGTGACCTACTTTGGACTGTTGCTTTTTATCCCTTCCAAGGAGACGCACGGTGATTTATTCGAATTGCAATTTTGCACCACCCGACAAAGTGAACATTCACATCGCACGTCAATATCCAACGATTTTCTCTTACGACGCTACATTATTTGAAGATCGTATTTCTTTGCCCCCTTTATGATCTAATATACCACAGGATAAGGCTCGTAAAAATGTCAAATTTACCGACCGGGTCCGGCATACAGTGTTCAAGGATAAAAATGAATGGTTCCCTTCAACCGATTCCTATTACTGCTACCGACCCTCGTCGGGGTTCCCCTGTAGCCCTTTGGTGCTGTCGAGATTCGTGTGCTGCTCTTTTACATTATATTTATTAACATTTCCAGGCGAAAGGCGAGCGAGCGTTCAAAAGCAGTTATTCACATAAGTTAAGAGCTGATAGCAAATAATGGTCAGTTGGTTTTAGCTGCACGGCCAGTAGAAGGTACATTCTCCGTTGTTGCGGCGCTGGCTGTTGCATGCTGCCAAACAATGTGTGTAGCTTTCAGGGCAGCAGCGTTGAACAATTCAAGATAAAAGCACAGGCGCTTGAGTGACGATAACGTAACTATTGAATGGTTAGTGACGATTTGCCAGTATTCGGTCGTTGTCTGTTGTTCAGTGTACAGTTTCCGACGAAGCTCAATGTAAACTTTTGCGAAATTCTTCAAAGCTCGTTTTTACAAAATGACAGTCTATTCACAGATGATAGTAACGACAACGTCGTAAAATGTACAGCTTCACTACTGCGTTACTTTAATTTGCCTTTACAAAACGTCTTTCTATTGTCAAGTTGGTACGATCTCTCACTCCTTCTATGTTACTAGTTCGTTATTGGATTTTCCTGTTCCACTCAGCAAAAGGACTGCTTCAGAATCTGCTCTACCACAGATTTTTGATACAATGGAAAAAGAAATGTCACGGACTTCCCGTGCATTCCAACCACTCGCTATCGTTCGCGAAAATGGCTGGCAGCGGCGAAGGGCTTACAACCTCATTACGGTAAAGGATAACGAAGCAATCATTTTTAACCTGTCAACAAAGCTAAGGAAAGCGCACCACCCAATAACGATGCTTTCCCACCGATGTGTAGCTACTCCCGTTTGGATGGGGTGGGCTGTACGTTTAAGTGTTGCTGTTGACTCGAGTTTCAGGGATGTTCACTTTCTTCTTCTCATGCTTGTTGTACACGAGTCACGTGATGGCGGTTGGTATTCAATTAAATTTCTTTTGAAGATCCCAAGTTACTTAGCACTATTTTTTTTTTTATAAAATTGCATTCGGGTTTTGAAATTTAACGAGCACCATAAGGCACTTCGGTGACCGCCAAGTGGCAAGACGACGCAACGTGGCAGAACAAACTTAAAATACACCTATTATGTATTTATTATTATTCCTCGAGATGAAAAATTTAAAACCACAAAATATAAAAAAAACAGCCTATTTATACACTATTTTATAAAAGTAAGCCTAAAGGTGAAATAAAAAATACTGGTCCTAAATATTTCGATAAGGAACAAATATAGTATTTCAGTAGTTTTTTTTTTTCATGGAAATGCTAGAAGAAATTCATGTAGCTCCTAGACGATTTTGAGAGCCTACATAATATTCAATGTCTATGAAACTTTTTGGATATGTTTCAATGCACAGTGGTCCAGAACGCAGATTTAAGTGGAATGATATGTTTTGAGCCTGAAATTGAAACATTTAGACTAAAGTCTCTTGTACAAAGTTGTTCCTTATAATTAGGCTCTCATTTTTATGACAATGAATTCTAGGTTGGTCTTTATTATCATTAAAATCAAAAATCTTACTTTTTTGTTTGAATAAATTAAGATATACATTCTTCGGCAAAGTTATAGCTGAGCTAATTTCAAGCAGCTTTGTAGAAAAGAAAACTTTTTGTGTATTAAGAGATTGACCGATTTAGAGCTATTTTCTTGAATTGAGTTAGGGTGTCTCTATAAAAGAACAGTTGTTTTGCTCTAGTTTTCTTATTTTAATTTTTTTAGCAAAGGTGTCTCCAAATAACTTTTAGATCTTTAGAAGGCGCAAATTTTTGCAGCACAAAGCTTGTCTATATCTTTCACCGAACTTATTGACGTTTTTCTACTAAAAATGTGCCCTTTTCAAATGTGAATATCTTTGGTTGGGGCAAAAAAAAATATTACTTCATTTGACAGGCCATATGTTATTCTCAATACATAATATGAAAAAAATTGAAGATATGTTATTTTTTAAACTCGTACAAAATTAATTTGAATTTATTCATATTTTTTATATATTTAGTTTTATCTTTTTTATTAGATGAGATTCTTCCTAAAGAGTTTTAAATGTCTCTACAGTATGACTTTCATGAGAAATTTGAAATAATAAAAGTTAGTGCTAAAAATCTATTCAACAAAACCACAACTTTTTCAAACAACACATGTTTTTATTTTGTAAAACAAAAAAAGTTAGTTCTAAAAATACCATTATTTGGGGACCACCTTGACGTTTGCAAATACTATAAGAAGGGATTTTTTAAGCAAAAAAAACTTCTTCGGAGACACTAAATGTCCAAATATTGAAACAAATGTACTGACACATTTTATTTAAAATTGTCAGTAGAGTGGTCCTAAGAAAACCATCTTTTGCCAATAACTTTTTTAATTGAAATTTATCATGAAAGTCATCTTCTAGAGACTTTTCAAACTCTTTAAGTTTTTAGCAAAATCTGTTGTCTGTATCTCTTCTAATAAGTTTCAATTTGAGTTGCCAAAAATAGTCGCTCATGCCGAAGCCGCCATTTCCCCTACCCAAATATAGTAAAAAAAAAAGAATAAATTCTAATTGATTTTTTACGGGTTTAAAAAATAACATACCTTCAATTTTTCATATAATTGAGGAAAACATACGCCCTTTCAAATACCGTAATAATTTTTGTTGTTGCCCCAACCAGAATTATCAACATTTGAAAGGGCATATTTTTAGTAGAAAAACGTCATTAACAAGCAACTGAAGCAACTAGCTTCTAGGTGGTCTTTCCTTGCGTCGATCATATCCTTTGATGGATAATTTTCCGAATGATCTTATACCGAAACTTGACACATTCAAATTTTTACTTCACAACTCACTTTGTGATGCATTTGCTCTTTGTGAAACATGGCTTTCTTCAGACACCGATCTCCGTTTCCACGATTTTAATATTATTCGCCTTGATCGAGCAGATTCGTATGGAGGGGTGCTTCTCGGGATTAATAAGCTCCATTCCTTTTATAGAATCGATCTGCCTTCCGTGACAGGCATTGAAGTTGTCGCATGTCAGGTAAATATTCGAGGTAAAAGCCTCAGTATTGCCTCAGTATATCTTCCTCCAAGAACTGCGATTTCTCGCCAAGGTCTCTCAGATATCTGCTCAGCTTTATCTGAGCCTCGGTTGATATTTGGAGATTTTAACTCCCACGGTACAGGCTGGGGGGAACTGTACGATGACAACCGCTCAACCCTGATATACGACCTTTGCGATAACTTCAATATGACAATTCTAAACACTGGGGAAGTAACACGAGTGGCCAAACCTCCAGCAAGAGAAAGTAGATTAGACCTCTCCCTCTGTTCGAGTTCACTATCGTTGGATTGCTCGTGGAAAGTAATTCAAGATCCCTACGGTAGTGACCACTTGCCAATCAAAATTTCTATTACCAATGGTTCATCTTCCACTCGCTCGGTTGACATCGCGTACGACCTCACGAAAAACATCGACTGGCAAATATTTGCGTCCGCGGTTCTCGGTGGTACTGATTCGGTTGAGATACTCCCTCCGCTGGATGAGTACTCCTTTTTATCGCGACTTATCGTTGACTGTGCTCTTCAAGCACAGACGAAACGCGTTCCGGGTGTTTTCGTTCGCAAACGACCTCTCACTCCGTGGTGGGATAAGGATTGCACCGACGTGAACAGCGAGAAGTCCGCCGCGTTTAAACGCTTCCGCAAACACGGTAAGGTCGAGGATTTCGAGCGGTACACCGACCTCGAGAAAACTTTTAAGGGCTTGATTAAAGCCAAAAAACGCGGTTACTGGCGTCGGTTCGTCGATGGTTTGTCGCGCGTGACTTCCATGAGAACACTCAGGAATGTCGGCAGGAGAATGCGAAACGCGTCATCACCGGTCAACGAAGACAAGAAGTACTCAGACAGTTGGATATTCAGCTTCGCGCGGAAAGTTTGCTCGGATTCGGTGTCGGTTCAAACCAACGTTCGTGATCGTCCGTCGGGTAGTAACGAAATAGATTCCCCGTTTTCGATGGTGGAATTCTCACTTGCTCTCCTCTCATGTAACAACTCAGCTCCAGGAATGGATAGAATCAAGTTCAACTTGCTTAAAAATCTCCCAGACGTCGCGAAGAGACGCTTGTTGAACTTATTCAATCAATTTCTGGAGCACAACATTGTTCCGGATGACTGGAGGCAAGTAAGAGTTATCGCCATTCGAAAACCCGGTAAACCCGCATCGGATTATAACTCGTACCGTCCCATCGCAATGCTGTCCTGTATACGGAAATTGTTGGAGAAAATGATTCATTTTCGTCTAGACGTCTAGACAAATGGGTCGAGTCGAATGGTTTACTTTCAGATACGCAATTTGGATTTCGGAGAGGCAAAGGAACGAGCGACTGTCTTGCGTTGCTTTCAACTGAAATTCAACTGGCCTATGCGCAAAAACATCAAATGGGTTCAGTTTTCTTGGATATTAAGGGGGCTTTTGATTCTGTTTGTATCGATGTCCTTTCGGATAAACTCCACGATAGTGGGCTTTCACCAATTATGAACAACTATTTGAGCAACTTGTTGTCTGAGAAATATATGAGCTTTTCTCATGGAAACTCGACAACTTCACGAATTAGTTATTTACATGGGTCTCCCCCAGGGCTCATGTTTAAGCCCCCTTCTTTATAATTTTTATGTAAAAGGCATTGATGGTTGTCTTGATGAAAATTGCTCGCTAAGGCAGCTTGCAGATGGCGGCGTTGTGTCCGTTATAGGACCAAGTGCACAGGACCTGCAAGGACCATTGCAAGATACCTTAGACAATTTGTCTACTTGGGCTATGAAGCTGGGTATCGAATTCTCTCCGGAGAAAACTGAGTTGGTTGTTTTTTTTTTTCTAGGAAGCATCATCCTGCACAGTTACAGCTTCAACTAAAGGGTAGAACAATCACTCAAAGTATATCTTTCAAGTATTTAGGTGTCTGGTTCGATTCCAAAAGCACGTGGGGAAAACATATTGCGTATGTGAAACAAAAATGCCAACAAAGAATCAATTTTCTTCGTACAATTACTGGAACTTGGTGGGGAGCACACCCGGAAGATCTGATCAGGTTGTCTCGAACAACCATCTTGTCGGTCCTAGAGTACGGAAGCTTCTGCTTTCAATCCGCGGCAAAAACACACATCCTGAAGCTACAACGGGTTCAATACCGCTGCCTCCGAATCACGCTTGGCTGTATGCACTCGACGCATACGATGAGCCACGAAGTACTCGCGGGTGTTCTCCCACTGAAAGATCGTTTCGCGGAACTGTCCTTCCGGTTTCTTATCCGTTGTGAAGTAATGAACCCATTGATAATAGAAAACTTTGGGAAGCTGCTCGACCAAAATCCTCAAACAAGATTCATGAGTTTGTACTATGAGTACATGACGCTGGAGGTTGGCCCTTCTTCATCAATCTTCAATCGTGATTGCTTTCAAGCCTTCTATAGTTCCTCTGTAAATTTTGATCTGACCATGATGCAAGAAATCCATGGAATACCAGATCACCATCGGTCGATGGTTGTTCCTCAATTTATGCAATCCAGTACCACCATGTAAGTAACGATAAAAGATTTTTCACAGATGGGTCAACCATAAATGCTTCCACTGGATTTGGTGTATTTAATCAATTTCATAGCGCCTCTTTTAAACTGCAGAAACCATGCTCGGTATACGTTGCGGAACTCGCAGCTATATTTTACGCAGTAGAGTGAATTGCCTCACTACCTTCTGACCATTATTTCATTTTTACGGATAGTCTTAGCTCATTGGAGGCTATTCGTTCAATGAGGCCGATGAAGCACTCCTCGTATTTCCTGCCTGAAATACGATCTAAACTGAGTGCTTTATCTAACTGCTCCTATACTATCACCTTAGCTTGGGTCCCATCTCATTGCTCAATTCCGGGTAATGAGAAAGCGGACTCGTTGGCTAAGGTGGGCGCTATGGAAGGCGATATTTTTGAGCGACAAATCGCCTTCGACGAATTTTTCTTCATTGCTCGTCAGCAAGTCCTCATCAGTTGGCAACACAAATGGAATGATGGTGAATTGGGAAGATGGTTACATTCTATTCTCCCACAGGTGTCGAACAAACCATGGTTCAAAGGGTTGGACATGAGCCGCGACTTTATACGCGTTATATCAAGGCTTATGTCCAATCACTGCTCGTTAGACTCGCACTTCTATCGAATTGGGCTCTCAGGCAGCAATTTATGTGCGTGTGGCAGTGGTTATCACGATATCGAGCATGTTGTTTGGTCGTGTACCCTGCACCGTGTTGCCAGATCTGATTTATCCACATCCCTCAGGGCCCGAGGAAAACAACCCACGATACCCGTTAGAGATGTCTTGGCGAGCCGAGATCTCGACTATTTGAATTTAATTTATGTGTTTTTAAAACGGATAGATCTGAGGATTTAGTAGTTAGTGTCATCTTGTGTTCTCCCAAGTTGTTAGCTGCCCATCATCGGTGTACCTCAATGTTTGTCTTTTTCATCAGAGTGTCGCTTAGTTTGAGATCAAGAGCACATTGCTCTCCAAACCTTGTGTTCTCAATCCCTACCCCGCCATCCATTTGTTACAATTTGTCACCCCTAACCTCGAGAAAGCCGCGAGTAATCGGCCCCCGCTTTACTAACGTTAGTTTTAAGTAATTTTGTAATATAATCAATGAATATTGGCTCCGCAAAGCTATAGCAAATGAGCCTGGAAAAATAAACGCATTATAAAAAAAAAATCCTTCCACCTAAATATGCATTCTGGACCACTGTGCAATGCTACACAGCAAAAAATTAATTAAAGAATTACATCCAAGAGGATGTACTTCAATCATGTCAAAAATCTCATGTAATTTTTATGGCCACAAAAATAAACAAATGCAGTAAACGCAGCGTAATGTCAGTTCATGCGCTGTATTAATGATAATTTTGTCCTTTTTGGCAAGTAATATTACACCAAATTTTTGACACAATTGAAGTGCATCCGTCGATCTTGTTTTCCGTGCTGAGCACCAATGCTACCGACACTAGGGAGGCAGCTCCCACACCTGGACCCTACCTATCGACGCATCAACTCATGAGCCGGGGACCAACGGCTTTACTTCCCTTCCGAAGGAAGGCGTGATCAGAGATGTTATGCCTTAAAACATCCCGGCGGTACTGACAGGGATTGAACCCAGGCCTGCTGGGGTGAGAGGCAATCATGCTTACCACTACACCATCGGCGCCGCTATCAATCGATCTATTAGATTATCGAAATATGGAGCAACGTCCACAGCTGCAAAACATGTCCAAGTATATTAATTGAATGAATACTCGATCATTTTTTATCCCTCTCTATGCATAGAACATCTTCTAGGTTTTCCAAATCGTCCTGGAGTTCATATCAAATGATTTACAAGTTCAACTAAGGCTGAAACAATGTCAATAGCATCGAAACATATTGCCCCGTAACGTGGGTAGATCACCTTTTCGTGGTACGTTACGGGATGTAAGATCTACCACCGATTCCTAGTCCCGACTACTTCAAACTAGGGGAACAGGATTTTTCAGTTATCAGAGGAACACATCTTAGTCCTTGTTACTTTGTATGCCTTGTTGATAGTGACAAGACTCGGCTTTGTCTACCGAGGATGATCTTGAAACAAGGAACAAATGAGTTAGTTAGTCTTAATCTATGTGGCTCCTAATCTTATTATCGTTGTTCTATAGTTTGAAGTGGTTAAGGCCAGGGTTCTGATGCATGGTCATTATCAGTTTCATTCCCTAATTATGTTGCTAAGGAATCCAATTTCGACTGACAAAGGGACTCACCTCTGGAGGGTATTCCTACGCTTCGAAGGGTATAAATAGCGGGATCTTTCAATTAGAGTCGGATCCTAGCCATAAATGCAAGGATGACAACTATAAAAAAAAATCGAATACTTCATCATTTCTCAATAGTGATGGAGTAATACGACATGTACTAAACTAAAGACACGGGATATACTGCAATAGATCAAACTGGTCGCAGTGGTGTTAGGTCCCGAACAGAGGAAAAAAATCGAAACAAATTCATAGAGTACATAGCAAAAAATAAATTTTAATATTACATCCAAGAGGATGCACTTCAGTCATGTCGAAAATCTCATGTAATTTTTATGGCCACACAAATAAACAAATGCAGTAGAAGCAACGTAATGTCAGTTCATGAACTGTATTCGTGATAATTTTGCCTTTTTTCGCAAGTAATATTACACCATATTTTCGACACGATTGAAGTGCTTTCACTTTGAAGTGATATTAAAATTATTTTTTTGCTGTGTATATACGTATAATTTGGAGCTTCAGATAGCCTAGTTGGTAACGGCACGGTATTACCAAGCCGAAGTCCGGTCTGGTTGGAAATCTTCTTGGTTTCCCGGAGCATAGAGTATAATTGTGTTGGCCATATAATATACAAATGTAATTCAATCTCCTTTAATTTCTATCCACTGGATTTGACTTTCCGTATAATTGACTACTACATGTCTACCTGTATAATCCGGAAGGTTACTCAGTGGTTAAACCAGTGTTTTATCCGGTCACAAGTCCGAATTCATTCTATGAGTCATCCAAATGACTCCCGTGAAACATAATTGTTGTACTATACCGGAGACCTGTGTAAAGTTTCATCAAAATCGAAGATTCTTTGCGCATGATATCGGCTTTCCTCCATGCTGAGTGAACCCCCACACTACGAGACTGCCTCGCGCAGACAGCAGCAGGCGGCAGCTGGCAGCGCTGCTAGAAAAAGGAATAATGAGCAGTTCGTTTGGTTAGCAATCAGTAATGGCTAAATAACTTTTTCCACAAGCGTCGGATCGTTTTGCGGTATTGGAAGAAAAGTTTCCTTGAAAAATTTCCTAGAGAATAGTTGGGTTGATTTATTTTTAGAGGACAATAGGTGACCTCACCAGATTTTTATTTGATAAAGTAAGTTTTCCCATAGAAAATCCTATGTAAAATTAAAACCGCTGGCGCTAAAATATAGTTCCACCGACCGACCTGAAATTTTACACTGTTAGTTTAGGACCCATAAGGCGCTCGAAAATCATACTAGAACGAGAATTATTTTTTTCCTATATCCTTCCCTAATAAAAAATAACCATAAACGAACGATAACCCAAATCATTGAACTATTCCACAAATGGTTTGGATGATACCCAGAACACGTCGTTAAGCAAATTAACCATACAATTTTTATTAGGGTTGTCCCAGCCTATTGTATGTAGATACATAGTTAGGACATACATTTGGCTATAAACGCAATTAAAACCATACAAATGAGTTTTCTTAGGCCCTAGGGCCAAAAACTGCAGCACTAGTGTTATCTGTCACACCTACTCTATAAGATACCTTTTAAATGACAAATCTAGTTTACTTTTTCGAAGGAACGCATCAGTGATGGGGTTGCTTCCACTCACTTGTTATAAAAAATTGTTTTTCAGAATTATGAAATCATTAGAACCGAAAATGGTAATTCTAATACTAGTTACAATAAATGTTTGTAAAGAAGGTGTTTGATACATAAAACTAGCCGTTATTTCTTTTAGTGCGTCACAATCAGCGGGTTTACGATTAGTGAGCGCTCACTCTGAGTGAACGCTCACGGGTCATACATTTGCTGATTGTGACGCACTGAAAGTGAAATTGACAGTTTTATATGTCAAAATCATACTTTCTACCCTCTTCTTGTATCTGACAAGAACAAAATATCATTAAAGCATAAAAAAAAACATTTTTTTTTATAGCGAAGTGAGTGGAAGTAGCCCTGCGTATCAGCTTTTGTAAACAAAGTATTTTATCGCTGGTTTGACGTAACTGATAGCTCACCCACGCATACTAACATCTCTATCAGGTAGGAGAAAATGAGTCAAATCGACGCTCAAATGCATTGTTTACAAAAGCTGATACGTCCCTTCGGAAAAGTAATCGAGAAATTACAGTATTCTGGCATCAAAAAAGGTATGGAATATCCGTCAGTTATTATGATGACTAAATTATTTGTTAGGTATTTATTCGTAGAACATTTTTGAGGAATTGTTTTGGTATTTTCCCTCTTATGTCAGGCACGTCATTACCATATTCAGGTTGCCAGCTATTAGCATACCTGAATTTGGTATTCATGAGTTATTTTCTCCTGCTCGGGATAGGATACATTTGATAATTGATATTGGCCTTCTGCTCGCTGAGCAATTCTTTGATATAATTGAGGCTTGAAATCACTCAGCACATTGTGCCGAAATTAGATTCGGCATAGCTTGGGCACATCCATCAGTACATCTTCGGCATACCATCGGCACAATCACTTAGGCATTGGATTGTTGAAAATAAAATGGGAGCACTGATGGACAACTGCCATTGAAGTTGATCACAACATTACGTGCTGTTTGACTGACTGAGGAACTCAGACCAGCAGTTCACTTATAGATCTGAATACGGAATGTAGGCTCTATGGTGGGCTCAAGAGAAAGAGGCAGTTAATTAGACCCCATTGATACCCATTATTCAAATAATGGTGCAACTCACACAAAACAAATTACAGAAGTCTATTCATCATCCTCTAAAGTCGGTCTCCAATAATGTTCCTCACCGGTTCCAACTCTTTCCGGCCGCTGATAGACCGTTGCTTTTCACATTACGAAAAGCTTGGTTTCTGGTCTGAATTTGAGGACATTATAAAACCCTAAAACACAGAACTTTTATTATCCTATGAAAACAAAACACCAAAAATTTTGCACACCTGCCACTTCCCGCGTAATCCTCAATCCGATTTATCCTTGCGATTTAAAACCAAAACATTCAAGGTGTCAGAAATACCGGGTTGCTGCGATGGATATATCACAAACAATCGCAGCTTGCTCTATGACCGGTAAGATCGGCACACTTGCGGCACACTGACAAAAAATATGACCCAAGACTGGTGTGCGGAGTGGCCTACCCCTTGCTTGAAATCAATTAATTCAAACTTCAGATTCTACCATGACCCTCTTTGATATTGTTTTATTTTCGATATCAGTTTTGCTTGAACATCCCTGAAACGTAGTTTCTGTAAAACACAACATACGTACACTTATCACCCACAGCCAACACGGGTGTACGTACAGTTTTGCACTTTTACTCTAAGCTCGCATATATCACAAAACACATTTCCAACCGGTGCACAGTGGGGAATTAGGAACAAAAAGCATGAACATTGACTAGCGCTGAAATCTTAAATAGAGAAAATGGCTCTAATGTTGGCCTATGGGTCTAAAATTGGGCCCATCGCTAAAAATCAGCTATTTATCAATTTTATCTAGATGAACGCGTCATTGGGACGGTACTCATGGATATTTTAAACCGCTTTTGAAAATTTAGTCGATTGCTGAATTTTTGAATTGGCACAAACAAAGAGCATTTAGGTCGACATTACATCCATTTCCCCTATGTTATTAATTTAATATTTGTTTCATTAATGGAAAAACGTTCCGCTTGCATTCGGTATGATAAGAAAGCGTTTTGGCGCTCATTTTTACCAAAAACTGCCGTATATTAAAGATTTTAATTAAACGTCTTTAATAATCCACTTAGGCATTCAATTTGAGTGGAAATTACCAATTATGTCTTTAATTATCAATAGGTTACCGATGGGAAAGGATTGAGAAATTAATAGGAGAATTTGGGCCAAAGAAGCCCTATGTGAGAAATTTGTGTAACATTGGAATTTTAACTCCATTTAATTAACTATGTTTATGATGTTATATTATTAAGACTAAAATCAGGCGCAAGTTTGAAACTCATTTTCTACTGGTATCCCATGTCTAAAAATGGCTTGATTGAATAATTTTCTGATCTTTTATGGAATTTTGAGGTCGAATCGGCCAGAACAAACCTACTACAGCATGCGCCAAATGAAAATGTCTTGAAAGATTCCTTGATCCTTTTACCTAAATGAAAAAATATTTCAAATTGGGATTTCAGCGGCTGCCAATTATAGTCCATTTTGCTTCCAAAATCTCCACTGTGCTCGTTGGTGTTGCTCGCACGTGGTGGTTGTGGAGGTCTTCTTTCGCTGCATTGAAAGTCGTCGTTATGAAAAACTTTACAAAACCCACCATCGCGGGTTATTATTTTATGGCTCATTACGCTACAATACTGTACAATGTCGGGTTGGCTTCGCTCCACGCACTACCACACTTCTTCAAAAACTCCTCGAAACTCGCTCGGGAATTTCAAACAAAACGTATACTTTTTCTAATGAAATTAACTTCCAGTTGGCCTTTTGTCACAGAACAGAAGGGGAAGTGCAAACAAATCGGTGAATCAAAAAGTGCTCGTTTTTCTGCTCAACGAGCGATGTGATGTGGTAGCGTTCCACATAGGCTTTCTATGTGCACTCACACTATCATAGCATGCTGCCTATCTTAACTGCAGGCCGAAGATGCCTTCTACCGCTAGGTGCGCTAGTGTTCGCAAATGACCAGTGGAGCCACTTTCTGATTTGAAGTTCCACTCCTGTGCTTTTGTTCTACTTGACTGTGCCATATGTTCTGGTTTGGTCAGGCCATGTCGGTTGAAGAGGCACTCTGTTATTCACTTTTCTCAGCTCTGTGGCTGCTGATGCTGTTTTTTCTTCTTCTGATTGTTAACAAAGTTATAAAGAACGGAAAATATTGCTAATATAAAAAAAAAAACTGTGTGGAAACTACATTCATGGTAAAGAAGACGGCTACGAAGTTGGGACTGAAAAATTACTTGTTAGTTTTGTGTGGTCTGGTTGAACTGCGTTGTGAAGAGAACAAAGATGAGTTTTGTCGATTATGTAAAAGATACATCAATAAAAGCTTCCCAGATTTTGAAGTGATCATTTCAAGCAAGCTAAGTATTGTAATTTCGCAAAATGATTTAATAAATTTCTACTGAGAACGATTTTTAATTTCGATTTTCTATGCTCAATTCTCCATATCACTCCGAAGGCGGTGAGACGAGTGGGTGTCAGCCTCACTCAGAAGAGGACGAACTTTTTGTCGCGCCTCGCAATGGTGTGGGAGCCCAGGCTGAAGACTGACACTGATGATGACGATGGTGCTGGCGTGTAGCGTTGAACGAGTTGAAAAGTCAACGGAATTAAAATTAAGTTTGTGGCACAATTTACGATAATTGAACGAGATTTCTTTCGGTGCGAAAATGGGTTGACCGGTTGTTTTCAAAAAAGGGCAAACCCTTTTTCATTCGAGCTCGGTTGGAATTAGTTGCAAAGTTTGGGTCAGGCAAGCAATTTGTGAATGCAACTGTTTTAAGTGCTGTCATCTGTTGATTTGGGGTGGTGGGTAAATGGTCATGATATATAGCTATCCTTTTGTGGCATCAGATACGGATCGGATTGGATGTTTTGGATGCGCATGCATCGGCTGAACAAGAAATGATGGTCCCCGAAAGCTACATCTATGATAACAGCCCCATGGATAGGAAAACTTAGACCTCACATACTTTCTATAGAAACTGGCGAATTGTTACAGAAACCAACAGGGGAAGATTACGAGCTGATTTAACGGCAATGACTGGGAAGATTGGTTTGTGGTATCTGCAGTATGCATTGTTCAACTGTCGCAACATATTGAAGCAGAATGGTGAAACTGTGCTGCGATTTAAGACATATGAACCTCAGTAATCGGCATCCGACCATTTGGCCGAACGCCGTATGACCGAATGTCATTTGGTTGAATTGGTAATTTGATTAATTGCCGAATGGCTGGAAATAATTCATAGCATTGATATAAATATTCTACTAATTCTATAAAATCATACATTAATTGAAAATCTGAAGATCATTTTGGTATGGTTCCATATTACTGAATGACGTAAGATTTTTCTGGCAAATCCGCATAAAGTAATAGAATATATTTTATTCAGTTTATTATATTTATTGTAAAACAACCAACCAACCAATTTTAAGCTCTGATCATCCCAATATGCACGATACAATTCAAACTGCATATACTTGGGCTACAAAATGGTGAGTTGACAACCTGGAAGGAGCGGAAACCATAGCTCTGGACCTCACGCCTCCCGGTCATATGATAATAAAAGATTAGAAGCTGAAACATGGACACAGTTGGGTGGCGTAGCCTGGGCAATGTTGCCAGTCCGGCAATAGCAAAGTGAAGAGGTACGACGCGAACACTGGCGCGGTAACCATAGTACGGTGATAGAGGAAATGCTTCACCAAACCCTGGCGTCTGTTCACCATGGAGGTGCGGATCAAAACGGCGCCTATTAATGGTCCGGCGAGACAGTAGGTTGGAGCAGGACCAAAAAGCTGCCCTGGAAAAAATATAAACTTGCAAATACCGAAGAAAGAAATACGGATCGGAATAATCGGCATAGACCTACGCGACGAACTTCAACCACGCAACTTCGTAGTCGTAGCTCTGAAAAGGTATGAAAAAGCGAGTGTCGAGCGGCTTCTTTCTACCAGAGCTGTGGCACCACCAACGAGCTGGGAACCTGCTTTGTAGTGCTAGGTAATATGCGCCATCGCGTGATTGGGTGGTAGTCGATCAACGCGACGATGTGCAAGCTGAGGATTGAGGGCCGCTTCTTCAACTACAGCATCATCAACTGCCCACACGAAGGGAGACCCGACGACGAGAAAGTAGCGTTTTATGCGCAGTTGGAGCAGAAGAACAACGACTGCTCGCAACGGGACGTCAAAATCGTCATTTGCGACATGAACGCTCAGGCAATGTACAGACAGGCAATTGGGCCAAACAGCCTGCATGCCGTTAATGAACGACAACGGCCAACGATGCGTGAACTTTGCAGTCTCCCGTGGCATGGTAGTCCGAAGTACTTTTTCCCCGTTAGGATATCCACAAAGGCACCTGTAGATCACCTTGCCAACACACAGAAAACCTAATCGACCATGTTCTAATCAACGGGAAATTCTTCTCCGACATTATCAACGTCCGCACGTACCGCAGTGCGAATATAGATTCAGACCACTACCTAGTTGCAGTATGCATGCGCTCAAAACACTCGACGGTGCATAACACCCGTCGAAGTCGAACGCCGTGACCCAACATTGAGCAACTACGGGACACCGGAGTTGCCCAGGACTACGTGCAGCAGCTGGAAGTTGCACTACCCACAGAAGAGCAGCTTGGCGCAGCTATTCTTAAAGATAGTTGGAGGGATATCCGCTACGCCATAGGTAGTTCTGCTGCAGCGGCTAAAGGTACTGCGATCCCGGACCGACAACGAATGCAAACTGTTAGTAGAGGAGAAGAATGCAGCACGGGCGAGAATGCTGCAATACCGTGGAGCGATACAGACAAGCGCGGAACAGACAAAACTCGGTTTTCCGAAAGAAGAAGCTACGTGTCGCAAGCCGATATGTGCATGGACTTGAACGGTAACCTTCTCACGAACGAGTGTGAGGTGATTGAGAGGTGGAAGCAGTACTATGACGATGGTGGCACTGCAACAGACCTGGGAGCACGCGCAGAAGGCGACAAGCTACCGGCCCCTGATCTCCAAGAAGTTGAGGAGGAGATCGGTCGGCTGAAAAACAACAAAGTAACTGGAGTAGATCAACTACCAAGTGAGCTATTAAAATACGGTGCTGAAGCACTGGCTAGAGTGCTACACTGGGTAATTGCCAAGATTTGGGAGGAGGAGATATTACCGGAGGAGTGGATGGAAGGTGTCGTATGTCCAATCTACAAAAAGGGGGACAAGTTGGATTGCTGCAACTACCGCGCGATCACACTGATGAGCGCCGCATACAAGGTACTCTCCCAAATTCTATGCGACCGTCTGTCACCATTTGCAAAAGAGTTCGTGGGGTCATACCAGGTGGGATTAATGGGTGAACCTGCAGAAATGCCGCAGAAATCATTTGTTCTATCGATTTCAAATCCAATTTCGACACAATCGATCGAGATCCACTATGGCATATTTGAGTAGAAATTTCGTCATATTGCATCAAGGCTATTGAGAATGGGGCTCAAATTGACACAGTCTACACAGACCGCTTTGACAGCAGCTTTTGACCGTGTAGATCATCATCTACTGCTGGCTAAGGTCAGTCGCCTAGGAGCGTCTTCACTCTTCACTGGTTGGCTGGAGTCTTATTTGATGAAGAGACGACTCACTGTCAAGCTTGGATCATCGCAGTCCTACATCCCCTCTAACAGTTGAGGCGCTCCCCAAGGAAGTAATCTAGGACCATTACTGTTCTCAATATTTTTCAACGATGTTTGTCTACTCCCCCGGGGTGTGGACTTGTAGATGCGAACGATCTTATGACTTTTATTATCGTCAAATTCATTGAAGATTTCCAGGAACTACAGACGTTAATTAAGCTATTTGAGAGCTGGTGTTCTGTGAGTTAAAAATCAGCGTACACAAGTGTAGTGTCATCTCCTTCGCACGAAAGAAATCTCCAATCCACTGGATTTATGAGATTTGCAGTTCCCAGATCGAGAGAGTTAGCGTGGCGAATGATCTTGGAGTTCTGCTAGACTCGCAGCTTTCATTCAGAGAGCATTACTCGAGCATTATTGCCAAAGGTAACAGAAATTTGGGCTTTATAAAAAGAGCTGCCAGAGATGTTCGAGTATTGCCAACCGGTGGTAACTGACGATTTTAAATTGGCTCACTACTTGACTAGCCTATTGGTCCCAAGTAAATCGATTAACGTACCCCATTCTAGTCAAAATTCTAGTACTACACAATGTTTGTTTTGATTCGCTATGAAAGTTTGACAGTTAAAATGAGGGTTTCGTGGATTTTCCTATGATTCGAGGGGTGCATCGATTACCTTGGGACCGAAGAGAGTACCAGAGCTGAGCCAAAAAGTTGAGCACGTTTCTTCGGGACCTTCTAGTCTTAGAGCTACCTCTATGGTATTACGCTCTGATTCACACACCTGGATCAACAGGATTGAACCAATCCAATCAAGGTTTATTAAAATTGCGCTAAGATATCTTCCTTGGCGACACCAGGCCTGCTTGCCGCCGTATGAAGATTGCTGTAGGTTGTTCGGAATGGGAACGCTTCAACAACGACGAGACTTTGCCAGAGCTTTGTTTGTTGTTAAGCTGTGACTTGGAGATGCGGATTCATCTGGATTGGACATGTCAATCTGAACGTGCCAGCAGTGTTCCTAAGATTGTGATAATTTTTAAGAGACTTTGGTTTTTGGAGAACGGGCTACGGGCATAATGAGCCGGTTCATGCTATGTGTCGGGAATTCAACTAAAAGTCGTTTGAAGGTCTTCATTTTGTTTGTTGACTGTTCAGGATTAGTTAAGTTTTATTCATGTAGATTTCTTGTCAGATGGATTAAAATAAATAAATAAATTACGCACGAGTACAGATTTCCGGATAAACTAACGCGATTGGTCAAGGCGAGTCCCTTTGAATCTCGAAGGGGGTTACGGCAAGGTGACGAACTTTCGTGACTGCTATTTAACATTGCGTTAGAAGGTGTGATCCAAAGAGCTGGGATAGACACGAGTGGCACGATCTTCAGGAAGTTCATCCAGCCTCGCCATCATGTCACGGAGCTTTGAGACGATGGTGGAACTGTACATCAGACTGAAGGCTGAAGCTAGGTGGATTGGACTTGCCATCAACGAGGTTCTAGGTAAGACAATGGTAGCCTCCCACCCCGAGTTAAGATTGACGGTGACGAAATCGAGATGGTCTACGAGCAGAGAAATGCAAAGACACATTATGGCAGGGAATCGTTCCTTCTTTGAACTCCGGAGGACGATCCGGTCGAATAAAATTCGTCGCAGCACGAAGTTGACTATCTACGGTCACGAGACCTGGACTTTGCTCGTGGAGGACCAACCCCTTGGTGTTTTCGAACGGAACATCAGGGAAAATCAGAGAACGTCAAGGTGTTCAATTAACTTCAAGGGAATTAAAGACTGGAGCGCGCAAAAATAGGTCGACAAAAAATCGTTTCTTCCAGTCAAAATTCGTATCCCAAAAATCTTCTTACTCTTCTTTTGGTAGTTCAACTCGTATATTTAAAGGAAAAAAATGTTCGTTTATTCTTTTGGTTTGCCAAATCCAAACTGCCATGCCTTCCGCTTAAGCCCTTCCATTAAATTTTGCACAGTGGTCTCATCGACTTTATTCGCCGCCGAACGCCAGTTAGATTTAAACTGCTGCTCGTTTTCCATGGATTTATTAGTTTTTTAGATTCCGTTTGACCAAGTCCCAATACCGTTCGATAGGGTGGAGTTCTGGTCTGTTGGGAGGTCTTTGGGTACCACAACCGCGTTGTTCGCATCGTACCACTCGATTGCCATTTTCCCATAGTGGTAGCTATTATGTGGCTTTAGGAATGGTAGCAGCCGCTTTTCCAGGCACTCCTGGACGTTGATCTCTTGATTGATTGTTCCCGTAGTAATGAAAATGCCGATATTGTTTCGGAAACTTCAATAGTTTGATGGTTTTGAAAATTTCAATCATCTTCCCTTTTCCTGATCCGGTATACAACTCCTGTCCTGGAAGCTGCTTGAAAGCCGCCTTCACATAAGTTTTGTCGTCCATGAAGACACAGTCAAACTTTGTGAGCAGATTCGTTTACAGCTTTCAGGACCGCTGCTTTGCCGACGTGTTTTGTTTGTAATTTCGGTTCGCCACCTTCACCTTCTTAAACGTCGACAACCCGGATCGTTTCTTGGCCCGCTGCACAGTAGTATGGGAGACATTGAGCTTGCCAGTGACGTCCCGGATGGAGAGGTTAGGATTCCGCTTATATTTCACTGACACCTTCTTCGTCGTCGCCGCCTCATCCGGATTACGATTGCCGCCGCTTCCAGGCTTCCTAGCGGTCGGCAGACGCTCCCCAAACACCTTTAAAACGTTTGTCACGGTCGATTTGACCACATCCAGCAATTTTTCCAACTTGGCATGTGAGAACGCCGGATTCTCTTGCTGCGCGAGCAAAATTCTGACACGCTATTCCTCGTGCGTGGACGTCATTTTGAAAACTGGAGAGCAAACGGTGAAAACTCATCATAGCAACCATTGTACTTCCAAATGCAGTATTTCAGGTTGTTTATGCATTTTTAACAGAAATACACCAATTTGAAGTTGTCCCATTTTTGTGCGTTCTAGACTTTACTTTATAGAAGGCCCAAGATACTGATAGAACTTACGTGAATTTTTATATCGAGACTTTCAGTCGCGGGATGTTTCGTCTTTTCAGTTCTGAGACCTATTGGGGAATGCAAAGAACATCAGAGAAGTGTTGAGATTTTTGGGTAATTTCATTATTTTCAGAGATGCTCCAAGTACTTTAAGGAAGATCAGAGAACTTCAGAACAGATCCATTAATTAAATGTAGAGGGCTGAACCGTCAAACATAAAATATCGTAGCATTTTGATTCGTTCACTGAAAAGCCAATCTCCGGAAAATAATAGTATTTTTGAGTTTTATGACGAGCAGAAAAGTTTTCCATGTACCCTAGTTTTAATACGAGGAATCTGAATTGTGTGTACATTCCTAAATAACTACCCGTTACAGAAGCGCATAGATTTGTCCGCACAAATGAAAAAAAATCTAAAGTAACCAGCTATAAATTTACCATCACAGCATTGATTAGCGGGCTTGTGGGTTACTTAGGTGTTGTTCCTTATTTGTAGCTCTCTCTGCACCTCCTGTCAGACCTTATCGGATTCTGCTTGGAAGAGCAATTTGCTGCGGTTAATTTCCCTCGATCTATCTCGACTAGACAAGGTCGCTCACTTATGTCCGTCTTAAGTGATGTGCTGAGGTAGCAGGCTCGGAAATCTTGTCTCGTGCCTGTCCAGCCGCAACACCTCCTTGTTGTTGTGTTTTGATAGCTGCCATGCGGTTTCTCTTCGGATTGATCTATTCCCAACCGCTTTCCACTCGTATTTTGGCTCATTTCAGAACCAGCCTCATTTGGGACGGCTCCTTAGGTAATTGAGTGGCCTTATTTATTTCTTCTACTCCGCAGCTCCAAATCGTTTTTGGAAGGTGAATTTTTGGTTGGTAGCCTTACCGGGGTGTGGGCAGTGCTGAGATTTGTCATTGTCATTGACAGACTTTCGCACGATATTGACATCATTGTTATTCACATAGTCACTGATGAACTTGATCCTCAAAAAAATCTTCGTCAAAACCGCATTAATTTTTTCATCAATTACAAAGATTTGCCTGGTAACAAAAAGTGAAATTTCGTGCATTCTATGTCACATTATTGTTATCTAAGCAGTTCAAAACGAAGATGTCTCTTTACTTTAACGGCTCCATGTAATTGTCATTTAATTTCGTTACAAATTTAGCTTATTAAAAAAATCTGCACATGTTCGTCACTGACAGCATTGTCACCGACAATTGAAATGGTTTGCTTTGACGATGACTGTTAGATCACCCGCACCAATGCGTTGCTATTTGGGCTGCTAGTTTGACAACTTTAGCCATTGTTATTTTAGTAAGCAACTTGTTTACGCACCGGTCGTTGCTATCACGATTGTGAATTTACGTTTTCGGGTTTTGCACCGATAGTTGCTAAACTTATCGTCGAACTTCGAACTGAAATTGATCACGGAGTTTCGTGATTTTTTTTTTTCGGCAATATTGATATACCTAACCACGAAGACTGAAGATTGAAGGTTAATAGATCCGAATAGCCCAGCGATTTTTTTTAATTCACTTGTTCTGATGCAACAAGAATGAATTTGAATCTGGGACCAGCATGAGCACACTGGTGGTCACGAAACTGTCCTCAGGGAGATCTGGAACATCCATTAAGGTATTCAATTCGTAAAAATGATCGAAATATCGATCTTCGTATGCTCATCTTCAAGGAATCAAAAATATCTCCAAATGACAAAATAACAAGCGATCAACGAACCGAATAATAACGCTATGTCAGAAGTGGAAAGCAATAATGATATAATCTTCACCGTTCTTTTTCATGACAAGCAGCCCGTGCGACACAACTCATTCAGGGCGGTAGAAGGAAACGAGCAAATTGTTGGCAAGCTGCTTCACGAAGTAAAGCCGAAGATGATACACGTGTGTTAATGGGAATTTTTTTGTTATGTCTTTTCGCGATTAATATCAAGCTATGTCCTCATCCGTGTGTATTGCAACAAAGCAGGCAAGCAATATATCATTATCCTTCTACCACTCGGATCGAGCTTTGTTACAGAGCGAGTTTGTCATAGTAGTTGTAGCAACTGTTTTGTCTGTATCGTTGGTTGTTTTATGTGTTTGGATTCGCTGCTCTTCTTATAAAAGTTGCGCACCAAAATGCAAAAAGGCATTTTCGAATGCCCAGCTGGATTACTAGATTACATATTTTAGCTTGTGCTCGGTAGCTCGGTAGATCGAATTTAATACGGTAGATCAATTAGCATCAGAATTTTTTTTTAAACTTTAAGAAGTTCTGATTGATAGAAATTTGGGGAAGTTAAAAGATCTTTAAGAGTAAGTTTCGACAGCTCCAGGGTATTCTAATAGATTTCAGGAAAATTTACAATCAATATCAAGACCTTCAGGGCAGTTCCATTAAATTCAGGAAAATTTAAGCTTAATGACCTATAAGTAAGTTACGGGAACTTTGGGTAAGTTCAGAAAATGTTAGGGCAGTTCCATGAATATCAGGAAAACTGTGAGAACTTGAGGGACGTTCCTAAAATTTTAGGTTCGTTTCGGGAACTTTATGGCAGTTCCATTTATTTCAGTAAAATAGAGGAAACCGTCATGAAGCTCCGAAAATTTAGGGATCGTAAACAAAAGATCCATGTTTAAAGGGAAGTTTAAATACCTTCTGGGCAGTTCCATTAATTTCTGAACAATTCCTGTAACATCATTAGGAAAATATAAGAGAAGTTCCGTAAACTTCAGGAAACAATAGAGATCTTCAGGAGAGTCTGAGGAATGAAAAGAAGTACTGAACATTTTTGTGAACTTCAGGCAAACTTCAGTATTTATAAAGTTGTTCCAAAAGCTTCAGCAAACTGCAGGACCTTTTAAGAAAATTTAAGAAATTCAGGGGTATCCAGAGAACTTTAGAGAAGTCATAATTATTTCAGTTTTTTGGAGTAAACATTTTAAAGAACTTCCAAGGACCTCAAAGAAGTTAAACTGGAGAGCTTTAGGAAATTGCAGAATTATTAACGCTTTATAACTTCGAAAAATTCAAGAAATTCCAGACTTTCAGGGAAGTTCGAAGATTTGTATGCGTAAGCTCCGATAAATTTCGGTCAATTCAATTCAACTCAGAAAAACTTTGAAATTTTTTGACAGATCTTTTTAGTTCAGGGTAGTACCAAGAACTTCAATAGAATTGAGAGTACTTCAGGAATGAAAAAAAAAAACAAATGAATAAATAAACTATTTTCATGGAAATTGAAGAATGTTTAAGAAGTTCCAAGAAACTCAGGGAATTTCCGAAACTACATCAAAGTACCAAGACCTTTATTTAAATTTCAGAAACATAAGAGGTCTTACATCAGCGGCAAGAAAATGTGAGATCATTTTAAGGAAGTTCCATGGTATTCAATGCAGCTTAAAGAACTGCAAAAATGCAAGAACCTCAGCGACGATTAAATTATGTTCAAGAAAATCGCGAGATCTTTTAAAATAATCAAGAACTTCAAGAACGTCTAGAGACCTTCAGAGAAGTATATATATTTTTTGTAGTTTCATTATATATTGGGAAGTTCCCGAAACTCCGTTGATGATTAGAGATCTTCATATCAGTTTCATTTATTTAGGGAAAATTGCAGGATATTTCAAGGAATTATGGGATTAAAAAAAACAGGGCTCTAGGATCTTTTCTATGAATTTGCACCCTTTGCGGATGTTCCGGATCTTTCGAAAGACCGTTCCATGGCCACCAGAGTGCACATACTGGTTTAAAATCCAAATTCATTCATGCAACATAACAACAAGTTGATTAAAAAAATCTTGATCCTTTTTTACTAGGTTTCCACATTTATGGATGTTCCATGTCTTCCAAAGTAATGCTTTGCTGTCCCTTGCGTCCACATTTTTGTCCCAAATCCAAATTCATTCATATAGGGTTAACTACCCCATTTCCGGCGTATTAAGCACAACCCTCATTTAGTCTTTCTTAATCTAGCGCAGTTTAGCACCAAACGGAATGTTACTATTACTGATGGATTCCAAATTTATTTACCTTTCCGTACGTACCGTAAGATTTGATAAAGAGAAACCAATCGTTGAGATATTGTCAAAAGTCTAACACTGCTTCTTGACGCCAAACTCGGCCTACGGATTCTAAACTCGGCCTAATGCATTGAAACGTCAATGAATTCACTTCGGCCTATCGGATGAAGATAAAAATTGATTCGGTCGGAGCGCTACTTTTGTGTTTGGGAATAATGGGTGCAAACCTTCATATTACGCGTTCTCATTGACTTCGTTCCGTAGCTTATTAACTAAAGTATCGTACCAAACGCATAATTGACTTGTTAACTCTGAAATCATGGATTTATTTGAAGTTTTCTGCTAGATAGGCCCAAAATGGGCATTAGGCCGAAGTAGTTCTCTACCCTATCACAATGTTCAAATGAAAAACAAAACAAACATTTCAGAGATAGCAACGCTTGGACCGGTTGCTATCGCGCTGCTACCCGAGTAGCACACTTTCATCAAAATTAGTTACAGCAACTTGTTTATGACTGAAATAAGTCGTAAATAAGTTTCTACAATTGATTTGTGACAAGCGTGCTACTAGGGTATATTTGTCAACCCGCTGTTCACCGAGAGGCAGATTGTTATTTCCCGCACTGAAATAGCAACCTCCAGTGCGGCTACTGCGTTATGGTGGAGGTTGCTAAAATAGCTTTAGCAACGCATTGGTGCGGGTGTTCTTAGCTTAAATGAGTGACCAACGCATAATTTTGAGTATCGCCGTGCATTATCAAGATTTTGCAGTACTGGGTATGGGTTGATTATAACTGCAATAGTTCGCTTGACAGTGCTGTTTTCAGATATTGTGGAATTGTGGAAGAAATGCAACGGAGCCCACTGCCATATACTACCATATCCTAAACAGCTCCCGCTGCTCGTCCGAGATCGCTTATTCAAGTGTTCGCAACTAGGCCTACTAAAGGGCGTCCACGATGAAATTGCCACACTATGAAATTGCTCTAACTTTTTAACCGTTGGATAGAATTTAATGAAAATTTGGGTGGATTTAGTTCATAGTGCATTATTTACATCCTGCAAGTTTTAAAGTCCTGTGATCAAAACTCGCGGAAATGGAGTCGAAAGAACAGCTCGTGCGTGATAAAATCTTGCGCATTCATCACGAGAACAAGGATCTCTCGCATCGTTCCATCGCTAAAACGTTGGGAATCGCGAATTCCACGGTGTCGCGAGTGATTAAGCGGTTTGAGGAACGGTTGACCACCGATCGGAAGCCCAGAAGTGAAGGAAAAAGTATTCCGTACAACACCAAAAATCACAACCGCGTAGTTGGGGCCTTCAACCGAAATCCGAATGCCTCCGTTAGGGATGTGGCTAAGAAGCTGCACCTAAGCCGAAGTTTTGTCCAGAAGGCCAAAACTAAGGCTGGGCTTCGAACGTTCAAGGTACAAAAGGCCCCTAATCGCGACGAGAAGCAGAACAAGTCCGCCAAAACCCGTGCCAGGAAGTTGTACCTCAACATGCTGACGAAAGTTGAATGCTGCATCATGGACAACGAAACATATGTGAAGGCCGACTTCAAACAGATCCCCGGCAACCTGTTTTTCACGGCCAAGGATAAGTTCAGCGTTCCGGAGCATGTCCGCACTCAGAAGATGTCCAAATTTGCGAAGAAATTCCTGGTTTGGCAAGCCATCTGCACGTGCGGGAAGCGGAGTGCACCTTTCGTGACCCAGGACACGATGAACGGACAGGTGTACATAAAAGAGTGCCTCCAGAAGCGGCTGCTTCCTCTCCTGAAGGCCCACAACGTCCCAACAATCTTCTGGCCGGATTTGGCCTCATGCCACTACTCCAAGGACGTGCTGAAGTGGTATGCGGACAATAAGGTCAATTTCGTGCCGAAAATGTTCAACCCTCCCAACACTCCAGAGCTCCGCCCCATCGAGAAGTACTGGGCGATTATGAAGCAGCACCTTCTTAAACGACCTAAGGTAGTGAAGACAGTCGAGGAACTGAAGAAAGTATGGGTTTACATGCAAAAAACGGTTGATTCACAGGTTGTGCAGAATCTTATGGCCGGGGTTAAGGCCAAGGTGCGGGCATTTTCGTATGGACTGTAAATAAAATACGAGTAAAATGGTAAAATGAAATTTAATAGTTATTTCTCAATCCCTGAAAATTTGATGGCAATCGGATGAAAACTCGAATTTTGCGAATCAATTTTGTGTGTGGCAATTTCATCGTGGACACCCTTTAGCCAGATTGGCAACATAGCAGGCAGCTGAACTCCACACGAGCCCCCACCTGTGCCCCTCATCGCACATGTTTTAACACCTTTAATTGTTCCAAATTCAAATTATTCTGCCTCATACGCACAGTTCAACCAGGTCCACAATTGCCTCACAAGATCTATTTCGTTCCTTCTATGTGCATGTGGCAATGAATACAAAAACAATAAAAATATCCACACGATCTGGCCCTAGTATAACGCTTTATCTAATCTAAACACCGCACATAAACATAACTATTCATTCTAGAACGCTGCATCGAACGGTTAATGAGTAAAAATGGTGCATCATGGCCTGGACATCCTGCCTGGCTTACCGACATGAAGTGAGCAAAAGCCAGCTAATTACACTCTAACACCGAGGCGTACACTTGACACATGAAGTTCTAGGTAGTACTACTACAGTGATCCCTCCATTTATGTTTCTCGGCTACCCTTCAGCCAATTGCGCTGATTTTGCTAACTACAGAAAATCAGCTGAATTGATTGAAGGACAGCCGAGAAGCAGCGGTGGGTAGATGGTACCACCGACCGCATAAATGGAAGGAATCACTGTACTTGCTTCTTCTGCCTACACGCTCTAGGGTGATGGAGAGTTTTTGCGGTCATCTTTTTATTCTCCATTCTAAGTATTTATGAATGTAACTAGGTTTGAACGAACACCAACAGCAAAATAACGAACGGATGCTCTGGACACGTTGTGGGTGGGTGGTGGGTTGGTGGATGGCGTGGTACATCGCAACACGGATGGTGGAAGGTGGTGTGAGTCACTGACTTGGAGGCAAGCAGGTCACAAATGGGAAACATATAATGAACCTAAACATCTAGGTAGGTAGGTATGTGGTGTATGTTTGTGAATACTGCTTTACTTGGTTTCGTTTTTCGATTTGTGTAGAATTTAATAAGCCCTCGTTCGCATTTCTGGGACAAATTCCAAATCCGCTTAGCCTTGCCCGACTGAGTACACTTTTAGGCAACCGGAGGAAAAAGGCTCACGCTTCACTGTTCTAAGCGGTTACGATTAATGGGGTGGCCTTTTTGTGTGCTTTGTTCAGTTGAGCTAGATTTCCGGCTTGGGATTTTTTTCTCCTCCTTCGAGGTAATTAATTTTTGGTTTGGCGGATTTTATTGTGCGTTTTTTTTTTATTCCTTTATTCCCTTAACTCCCTCGATACCGGAACGAGGCAAGTGGGAATAAAAGATGAAAACCCCCCGCATTGGACCTGGTACCTTTTTTTTCTTTATTTATTTCAGATGTCTGTAGCTCTGGGTTTTTGTGTTGGTTTTTGGGGTTAAAGATTTTCTTTCTCGGAGGCACAGAACGTTAGAAGACCTAGAGGATGGCATGGTTTACCTGATACCGCTGGGAACAGCACCGACCACAGCAGGACTGAAGCAACCCGGTGGGTCCTCCCGTTGTAGTGTTGGCCGAGTGGGATGGACTGGCCATCGGCGATGGCGATCCGGGCCGCTTCGTTTGGCCATTGTACTGAGTTTCTAGCTCGACAAACTCCCGGTCCTGAGCGAAATACAAAACAGAGATAAATCGTAAGGTTTTATCGGTATCGGGTGCTGTTGTACATGCTTTTGTCTTGATGGCTACGAAAGGAACGAAAGTTGAAAATCATGTTGAAGCAATACTTGGGAGTCACGTGAGAAAGAAGAAAGCTACACCATGTAGAACAACTTATGAATGCATGAACAAAAACCGTTGGATGTGGGTGAAGTTAGCAGCGGATGACTGAGAGAGAGAGAGAAAGAGAAAGATTTGCTTTGAAGTTTCGAGAAGGAAACAGAAAATGCTTTCTCAAAACCATGGACTATGCTAGATTGGCAGTTTTATCGGATGCAGTGAAGATTTTTTTACAACGCTTTTTGTCTACGAGTTGAAATAAAATCAATTATGTTTTGATGTCATATCAAGAACTTCAAAAGTTGGTTTGAATTTTGGCTGGCTTTTAAAAACATGATAAGTGGTTTAAATGATTTAAATTACTCTGTATATTCAAATATTATGTATATCAAATAAGGACAATCATTCGAATAGGTACACAATCGCGCGTAATAAGTATTCACAATCGCTAAAGAAAACTCGTTGTGAATATGTTCAAAGGAAGATTGATCAGCATCAAAACAACAGCAAAGAGTTTTGGAAAATTTTGAAATCTTTATTAAAACCTAGTAATTGCAGACCGTGGTCCATAACTTTTAACGGCACATTAGAACAGTCAGAACAAGTAATTGCAGCTAAGTTTAATGATTATTTTGAAGACAGTGTTTCATTGATTAATCAATCCATTGAATTGGTCGATGAAACTGACGAAATAAAACTGGCAGTTAATAGAAGTTGTAGATTTGATGTTTTTCACCCAATTACATTACATGAACTTAGAGTTATTTGTTTTTCATTAGGAAAATCGGCTGGAGTAGATAATGTTAATGCTAGAGTTATTCAAGATTGCTTTCATGTCATTGGCCACATCTTTCTGGACCTTATTAATGAATCATTGCAAACTGGACATGTGCCACAAATTTGGAAGGAATCCTTTTCAAAAAGTTGCTGGAACGATTAAAGCCGAAGAGTTTCGTCCCATCAACATGTTGCACACATTTGAGAAAATCTTAGAACTTGTGGTTAAAAAGGCCAGCTGTTGGAGTATTTAAATAGTAATAGTTTGTTGATACCAGAACAATCGGGATATCGGGAAGGTCATTCTTGTTAAATTTGATGTTAGTGAAGTGGAAAAGTAACTTAAAGTGTAAAGATACGATTGTTGCTGTTTTTTTTTCTATTTGGATCTTAAACGCGATTTGAAATAATTTCTAGGCTCTTATCAAGATCAATCAAGCGCTTTGAAATTATGAGTACTGCATATAAATGGTTTGAAAACTGTTTGTCTGACAGAACTCAACGAACTGTTTTTAATGTTTCCAGTCCCGTGAGGAATAACCTTGGAGTGCCCCAGGGAAGTGTATTAGGGCCCCTGTTATTTATTATGTATATTAATGGCTTGCGACGTGTTTTACGATTTTGCGACATTAACCTTTTTGCAGATGATACTGTGTTATTCATTGCAGCTAAGGATTTAGAAGTTGCCGTCTCACACTTGAATGAAGATTTGCAGTATCTAAGTAGATGGTTGAAGTGTAAGCAGTTAAAATTGAATACAAGTAAAACTAAATGTATGGTAATTTCGCGGAATCGATTAAATGAGAACGTCTCTGTTGTAATTGATGATGAGAATATTGATCGCGTTCAGGAGATTAAATATCTTGGCGTGATTATTGATGACAAACTTAAGTTCAACTCTCACATTGACAATGTCATCAAGAAAATTGCCAAGAAGTATGGAATTCTATGTCGATTGAAAAACGATTTAACTATTGCCAGTAAAATACAGCTATACAAATCAATCATCTCTCCTCATCTAGACTTTTGCCCATCCATTTTATTTCTGTCGAATGCAACACAAATATCGAGATTACAGCGCTTGCAGAATAAAATAATGCGTTTGATTTTGAGATGTAATAGATTCACTTCCTCAACTTTGATGTTAGACGCCTTACAATGGTTGTCGGTGAAGCAAAGAATTGTATATTTGACTATGATGTTCATTTTTAAAGTAGTTAACGGTTTGCTGCCTCGATATTTGTGTGATCGAATTGAAAGAGGAAGTGACTATCATAGATATAATACTAGAAACGCGGATGAAATAAGAACACCACATTTCTTGACTTGTGCTTCACAGAATTCATTATTTTTTAAAGGAATAAATGTTTTCAATTCGATGCCTAGACACATTAAACGTTCAACAACATTAGCAGAATTTAAGAGACATTGCATTTCACACGTTAAAACTGTCTTTTGAACGGTTATCCAGTGATTTTTTTTTTTTTTATGAATTGACAAATTATGTATCTTGACGAAGTTATTTTTAACGGATTACTTTGTATGGATAGCTGTTATAACGACTTTTTAATAATTATTGTAGCACTGCAAAAACTATTTTGTTCGCACGATGGTGATGATGGATTTTTGATATATGATTTAATAGTAGTAGTAAAAAAAAATAGTAGTCTACAAAGGTTTGAGCCTCGCGCGCGTATTACGGATATAGAGGACTGAATTAAACATTTGATAAAAAAAAAAATGCAATTTTGAAGCTTATTTGGAAGATACCTTGAGTTAGTAGTAAGTTTTCTGGCAAATGTTGAAGGTTCGTGAGCATTCCTGACATTGCTGAAAATTATGATAGCATCAGATTGCGGGGTTGCTAGTGTTATAGGATGCTTTGTTGATTGTTCATTAACTCTTGATTGCTTGTAATACTTATGAATATTTTATATCGCTGTGAAGCAACTGTAAACTCTAGAGGGAATTTATATATGTAACTGTAACCAGTTCGTTTTTGTTGCTAACCTGGTTAAAATGTCATATTTAATTGTCTTAAAGATAAATCGTCCAGCTCAAACCTTTGTACGGCTAAGATGTGGGACCATCATCATCTTTAAAAACAAATTTAAAAAAAATAGAGAAATTTAAATTTTAATCTCTTTTAAAATCTATATAGCTTTATTATTTTTTTAAATGTAATTGGGAATAACTTCTTTATAAAAAGAGATACAGACCATCTTTTTTCAACAAACCAAGTGTCTTAAGTAGTTGCTGAACGAACGGTAGACTGTTCGGTGATTTTGCCCACTTTTTCTGTAATTTTTCCCAGATATTTCTGTTGAGATTTTAGTTAAATTCCACAAAAAATTGTGAATTGATCTTAGTATTTAGTATACCTTGATTTGTCTGTTTAACTGAGAGGTAGAAAAATGCTGTTTTTTTATATGAGAGCTGGTCATAGACTCTGGGTGGTCACTGGATGGTCCTTTAGATGCCTTGATTTGTTTCCATAAGAATATGGAATGTGGCAAAGTGCTGATTTTATATATCTCATCTGGTCGTAGAACCTGAGTGGCTACTGGATGGTCCCCTGTAAGATCCAGAACATCTGTTAAATTAATACTTATGATATTTGTAACATAATCTTAGTATGTAGTATGGCTTAATTTATCTACATCACTGAAAGGTAGAAAAATGCTGATTTTTTTATATATCAGCTGGTCATAGATGTAGACTTTGCGCCCTGGTCTCCTGGATGTTGTCCCGTCGTATCCTTCAGTCTCAGTGGAATCCGTCCGTCCTCTTCTTCTCGTACTTTCAATCCCCTCGTCCACCTTTGTCCGTATCTGTCACTCCAAGAGTAAGGTCCCTTGAGCAATGTTGTATTAGCAGGGTATAGCTACAACCCCCTCCCCCCCTTAAGTTTATAGTTTGAACAATATTTATCAACGTCATGTTTTATTTCTTCCATTCAGATTCATTTGAACTTCATTGAGTTTCAATAAGATACATAGTCACTACACTGATGCAAAATTTGACTTTTTCGCTACATAGTGCTTATATGGTTTCAAATCGGGTCCTGATTAGCCTCCCAAAGTTACAACTCATTTGGTTAGAAACAGACTTCGCACAAGACATTTGAAGTTTACATGTAAATTAGTATGGGAAATCTCAACTTTTTGTTCATTGCCTTCTAGTCTTTTGCCATATTGAGCTGCAAAACAGTTCGATAGCCATTCTTATAGAAAATTTTCTCAGCTACAACTTTTCTGTAGATCCTTTCTATGTAAAACGAGACAGGAAAAAGCTATTAATTATTTAAGAGATTGGTAAACTTTTGACATGATCAAGCAGGATGAGACGTAAACACACATGTCATGTAAAATTAAGTGCTCCGAGACTGAAAAGTTCGTTACTCGACGAAAAGTACGTTTGATTGAGCTGAATTTTGCGTCTATTATGACTCAATTTTGTGTCATAATTGACGCTCGTATATGTCAGTCTCAAAGCACCTAAATTTACATGAATTTTTCTAAGCGTGTACAGTTGTTTGCTTTTGAAGCAGACCGATCTGGTGAATTATTAGATAGACATGAACAAAAATCTTGGTTTTACCATAGTAATACCCATACAAATTTCAAATGGTTTGTGCCATCTCAGTTTCTCACCAAATGGGTTCAAATTTTGAGAGGTGAGTTAAGATCCGATTTGGAATCGTTTAAGTATTGCGGAACGAAAATTTCAAATTTTGCATCACTTTAATAGTCACGGTACTTCACAGGCTGATTTCTAATCCGTTTTGCAACAGCACCTGGTTCACCAGAAGGTTCACAATCATCTTCAGGTGGTGTCTTATGCAAAGGAAGAGAATCTTCATTTACTTCATCGTTCACTGTACCAGAGCTATAATCAAGTGTGTCATCGCTGTCGCTATTCTCGGATTCAAATCCACTGACTTTCTTAAGATGTGCAGGACTACGCCTGTGCCTTTAGTCTCGACAATGGTATCTGTTCCTGATCTACGATTAACAATGTACTCCTCATTTGCAAAGTCAGTATCGAGCTTATTCTTCTCACGCATTCTTCTCATTCATTACCAGAGCTGTTCAAATTTTGCATCACTTTAATAGTCACGGTACTTCACAGGCTGATTTCTAATCCGTTTTGCAACAGCACCTGGTTCACCAGAAGGTTCACAATCATCTTCAGGTGGTGTCTTATGCAAAGGAAGAGAATCTTCATTTACTTCATCGTTCACTGTACCAGAGCTGTAATCAAGTGTGTCATCGCTGTCGCTATTCTCGGATTCAAATCCACTGGCTTTCTTAAGATGTGCAGGACTACGCCTGTGCGTTCAGTCTCGACAATGGTATCAGTTCCTGATCTACGATTAACAATGTACTCCTCATTTTCAAAGTCAGTATCGAGCTTATTCTTCTCACGCATTCTTCTCAGCAGAACCATTCACGAAAGTCACTTGCTTTCGCATGACGTCTCCGATCCGTATAATCCTTCCCTTTTTTTTTTTGAAACCAAATCTTGTGAAAGCTGGCATCCTCCTGGAAATTATGCAAAGTCGGAAGCTTACTCCTTATACGACGGCCAAGCATGATTTCTCCAGGGGATTTTTCCAGTGGATGGATGTTTGCTGGCATTATAAGTGAGCAGGTAAAGCCTTAACTCCTTTCTCCAGTCATGGACCAACTCTTGTGGATTCGTAGGCGCTTGAGAATTGAACGGTTTTGCCTTTCGACCTCCCCATTAGACTGGGGCCCAGTAGGAAATAGTATTCAATAGCTTCGCTCCGTTGGCTTTACAAAACTCTCGGAATTCAGCACAATCGGAGCTGAATTGTGGAGCATTATCCGCCTTCAGAATTGAAAGAATTCCGAATCTACTGAATATGATCGATAGCTCTCTGATAACGTCACTCGTGGTCGTACTCTTCATCTCGATGACCTCCAACCGGCAATTTTTCACGAATCTTTCAACAGCCTTGGCCACCAAACATTTGACCTTAAATGGTACACTAGACTTTGAGTGATCACTTGATGGTCCTGTAGGTGATGTGTTATATCCGTAAAAAATTTCAGTTCATACATTTGATTGTTGTATGCCTTAATTTGTCTCTATAACAATAGGGAATGACGCCCAAGGCTGACAGTCTCGTTAATAAAGAAAACTAAACTAAGCTAATAGGGAATGTGGCAAAAGGCAGATTTTAGGAAATGCAGAAGGTGTTTTGAACCCAAATTTTCAAAATTTGATTTTGAGTTTAGCCAGTATTGCATGAATCCGATGCTATATCTCTTTTTTAACTTGTGGAGAGTCGATCGGATGATATAGGGCAAGTATGTGAAGAGCAAGGTTACCAGTGCACCGGAAAATCGAAAAAAAACCGGGAACTTCAATATCAAATCGGTAATAAATTAACTGAATCTATTTTCAGAAAAAAAATAAGTTTTTGGGAATTTGAAAATTTGTTAAAGTTTTTAAACCAGACTAGATTTTTTCTTATAAAGGAATTTTGACAAATTTTTGGATTTTAGAATGTATGTCAGGGATAACACCAATTTTTCCTGAAATAAATTTAAGGGAGTTTAAGAAAGAACTCTTAGAGATATTAGACTTTGATTTCAAGTTACTTGAGTTCAGGTTCAGAGTTAAAAATTTTAAGTAGCTTTGTGGAAAATTCCAAGTCGAAGATATGAAGATCCATGAAAAATACCAAAGGAATCGAATGTACGATTCCAAAGGATAATCTGAGAATAATTTCAAGAGAATTACAACTGCATCCCGAAACAAATTTATAGAGAATTGGAAGGAAATTTCTTAGCAAAAATTAAAAAGAATTAAGAGGAAAACTCAAAGATAATTCTACAAATAAATCAATTTTTTATTGAGAATTTTAAAGAGAATTCTAAAGAGAATTCTAGTGAATTTTAAATTGAACTTCATGCTTTTTTGGATTGATTTGCAGATAAGTTCTAGACTGTTACAAATCCATTTTTAGGGACTTCCAGATAGAATCCATTTTAGAAGAATTATGAAATAATCTCTATGAAGGGAAATGATTCCAAAGGCAATGCTTGAGAATTTTAGAAAAAAGGCCTTAAAAAGGGTTTTGAGTAAATGTCCTTGGTAGTGATGGCAAGGTTTTCTCCGGAACGGGAAAAGGAGGTGCACAATTTTGCACCTAACGGGTGTTCAATAAAAATGAGAATGATTTCAATACAGTCGTACCTCGATATAAAGCAACGTTACGTTATATCGAGTTACGTTATATCGAAGCAAAAAAAAAATATTTTTTTAAATCAAAACTGTTTATCGTAACCCAAAGATGACCCAATTTTTTTTCTAGTCATCTAACAGGTTTACAAAACCTTTCTTATATAATTTTCCCCAATTTTATTAGATAAGTTCCCAAAGCTTAAATGAAAGATATGAAAATGAAAAAAAAAAAGTACTAGAGTCTGTGCCTAGGGGCACGAACGGAAGGTTGATGTAGGACCGCGATTGGTCGGTACACTTGTTTTTGTGCTTAGTTCTTTTCGTTGTTTAAAATCTATATCCTTAAAACTCTTTAAATATTTCAAATGGTGCCGTTTGTGTGAACATGGAATCGATACCAACAGTGAATGAACTGCTGCACTGGTGGTTTATTGGTAAACGTGATTTCCTCTCATCCCAAAAGCCCTGGGCTTCAATCCCAGTCGGTGCCTGTGGGGTATTTCTGGGGCATAAAATCTCTGATCATGAGGGAAGTAAAGCCGTTGTATGGGAGCTGGCTCCCTGGCGTCGGTAGCACTGGTATTCAGTACGGAAAACAAATGAAGGAAAAAAAAGTAAATCAACTTTTAAGTACAACCGCTGCATTGTTTTAATATTACCGATGAGTTTTCTACCGGGGTCTTATAGTCAAATCATCTAGTCAGTAAAGGCACGGTGTTACCAAGCCAGAGGCGGTTGGTTCGATTCCCGGTCCGGTCGAGGGAATCTTTCGGGCTGAAAATGTTCTCGACTTTCCTGGGCATAGAGTATCATTGTGCTTGCCACACAATATACAAATTCATGCATTGGTAATGCATTGAGGCGAATCAAGGAACCTAATGAAACGTGCCACACAAGGAAGAAGTGTTAGTTTGTGATGTCCGTGCGAGAGAATATAAATTCATCCTGCCTGCTGCCGTCGGAGATTCGCGTTGATTTTCTCCTGTATCCGATTCAGGATAACTTTGCAAAGAACTTTGAGAACAATACACAGTAACATGATGCCTCGCCAATTGTCGCACACAGTCAGATCCCCTTTCTTTGGGACCTTCTCTAAGATGCCCTGCATCCAGTCGGCCGGAAAAGTCGCGGTGTCCCAGATATTACAGAATAGTTGATGTAACATTTGTGCGGATAGCATGGGGTCAGCTTTGAGCATCTCTGCTAATATGCGATCGAACCCTGGAGCCTTGTTGGATTTCATGCTTCGGATAGCTGCTTCAATCTCCTGCAGTGATGGGGCCTCGGAATTGACGCGAGTGATGCGCCGCACCCTAGGCGGATCATGGCGAGATGTTGATGGCTGGTTGGCCGTCGAAAATTGAAGAAGTTGTTCGAAGTGCTCAAACCAGCGTTTCAGCTGATCAGTGTCCTTCACTGGCATTCTCGGGTTCATCCTTGCCCCACTCAAGCGTCGTGAGATATCGTAGAGGAGGCGTATATCGCCAGTGTTTGCGGCTTTCTCCCCTTCTTCGGCCAGGGAGTTCACCCACGCTCGCTTGTCCCGTCTGCAAGAGCGCTTGACTTCCTTCTCTAGAGCCGAGTACCATTGACGGGCTTCGTTCTTGGCTCCTCTAGTTCTCGCCCGCACTATCGTGGCTTTTGCTTCTCTACGCTCCTCAATCTTCCGCCAGGTTTCATCTGTGATCCACTCTATTCTCTGGGTGCGCAGCTCACCCAAGTTGTTCTCGCTTGTTTCTATAAAGGTATTCTTGATGGCCGTCCATTGTTCTTCTACGCTGTCACCTTCTGGAACGTCCGCAGCTCGAGTCTCAAGTTCTGCAACAAAAGACCTTTTTACCGCTCGATCTTCAAGTCGGTGTGTGTTGAACCGCCGCCCGAGTCTCTCCTCCCGTCGCAGAAGGAGATTTTTAACAAATTTATGGTCGTCCAGAAAAGGACCGTTTTGTCGTGATAATTGAGTAATGCTGAGCTACTATTAGGGTGTTCAATACAGATAAAGCTGGCGAGCTGTATGTTGTTTGGAACGAGGGCGATGCACTTGGAATAGATGGCTCACTGTGGCGCACGACGCGCAACTGAATCCGATCAGTAGCGGTACGGCTTCGTCCTCTTTCTTCGTAGAATCGAAGGCTGAATCGGGAGCATGCAGCTAGCTGCATGCCGGCAGGCTTTTATTATGTACTGGAGAACGCCAAGCGCCGAAAGCTGCTGATGACGACCGAATACCACCACTCACCACACGCAGTGATTGAATAAACACCGTTTGGCAAGACCGGAGTGAAATCAATTTTTAAATCTGTGTTAGGAAAAGCACTTTTCGCAGGCAACCGGTGATAATTTAATTTATGATAGCAACAGTGGCACATAGTGACCTATTGACAATTGATAAAGTGTTCATTTTATCAGATTTGTAGACGACTTTCCAATCGATTGGCTTGTTTAGAACTAAAATCCATCTGATATGGACAGAGTTATAACTGTTCAAAATCTTTCATAATTTTGTTACATGTTCCATTTTGGGTTTTCACAAAGTGTACCCCCATATAGAGATCACAGCCGTAGTCCTACGTCAAAATTGCTGGATGTTTTCTCCGTCGAATGAAATATTTCCCAGTATGTATTGGTTTATTTCTCCATTTATAAACTTTTCGTTACATGCCTCCCATGCCTAAAATAGTAAAAATCTGAGAGAGAGGAGACAGCTTTGCTATCGATCATGCAAACGTCATCGAGATCCAGTCATGAACTGTCACTGCAAACTAGGCCGAACATTAGAAATGGGGCTATCATCCTTTTGAAAACAACTTTTTTCGTGCGGGCCCAGGCTTGCCTTCCCAAACCAACAACACGATTGGGTAGGGGAGAAAAAAAAAGAAGACAAAGAAAACAAACCATCCGTTATTGAGCTGGCTTCTCTCTCTAGGATAAAAATGATGTTTATTCAAGAAGTCGGCTATGGCGTATTCGGCCCCAACCTAGATACCAGCATAGGCCTTCCTAAGCCTACATCGATCTTCTCGGCTGAGGCAGCTGCCATCTTCTCAGCCGTTACGTAGTCCAGGTTTTCCTGGAAGGCCATCATTACCGATTCGGCCAGAAAGCTAAAGGCCCTTGAGAGTCCGAAAAACCGACACCCGTTGGTGCAAGCAATCAGAATGGCTTCGAACAGTAACACCGTATATGCCTGGGTTCCCAGACACTGCAATATCAGTGGAAACGAGGCTGCGGACAAGCTGGTAGCGATTTCCACATCGAAAACCCCAGTGGAACCGGAAGTCCCTACAGCGGATTTAAAAATCTGGATCAAAACGATCATCGCTTCGGCATGGGACAAGGAATGGGCTAATACCCTAGACCCTTTCTTACGCAAAATAAAAGGAGATACGAAATGTTGGTCCGACACCAAAAACTGGAAGGACCAGAGAGTACTGTCCAGATTACGCTATGGCTATACTAGATTCTCACACGATCTCGGATCCCGTGATGGATTGCACAAACAATGTATGGGGTGCTAAACCAAAATGTCAGTTGAGCATCTAATGTGATCTAATAATAAATTGCGCTGCACATCAAAACCTCCAAGACCAATACGGTATCGGTCTCAGAATCAGAGACGCATTATCCAATGACCCAGGCAGGGAAAGATCACTTCTCGCCTTCCTTAAAGACACAGGCTATTATCAATATACGTAGAACCCCGCAACGAACACGACAACGGACGAACGACGGCACTTGGAAAACACCAGCTCTCTAAATGACATGTCAAACGAAAGAACAACGATGACAACCCCGCAGGCTACGGACATTGACTCTCTCTCTCGGAAATTAACCACAACTTCGTTTACCTTCCTTACTGTTAAAACAATCGACACAGAACTCTAAAATACTTAAGCTCTGTAACAAACACTATGTAATTTATTTATTTCCTCTCTCCGGAGCCCTCTCAGGAGCCCCAATCCTTCAAAGAGACGAACCAGTTACAGGCTGAAAGTCTTTATAATAAAGCAAAAAAAAAATGTTTATTCAACCCAGCGTTATATGAAAAATTTAATAATACTATGTATAAAATAATTTAAAATGCATTCGTAACGTTAAAAGTCGATTGTGAGTTGATATTTTTCAATTTTTAGACTTAAAAAAAAAGTTACGTTATATCGAGGTGGAAGTTACGTTATATCGAGTTACGTTATATCGAGTTACGTTATATCGAGGTATGACTGTACTTTGCTGTAATTAAAGTGAGAGCATCGTGACTAAGTTGCGTCGTACGGCTGACCAAGGCCCCTTCTACAAATATAATTGACGTTTTTTTTGAAGAATAAACATTATGTTTTTAATAAAAAATACTGAATTCGTTGAAAAAAAAAATTTACTAGCTATGACTGAAAAGCTTTTCAATTTTTATTGGACACCCGTTATTTAAGCAAAATTTCGTAATTGATCACGAATACCTCACGATCAAAACAATTTAGTTTTAAACCTTTCCAGTCATATCTCTCTCGGTATATTTGTGAACTACGGATGGAGTAAACAATTTTTAATAAATATTCTTTTTTTAAAGATTTCATGCGTTTTGTGAACGAACACTTATAATTTTGCATAAATAAACGGAATGTTTCTGTGGTAGGAAAAAAGTGATTTCCCTATCACAGATTACAGATTTCAGTACCAAACACTGAAATTATGCGTTAAAATGATATAACGATCATGTTCTCCACTTTGGAGAACAACCACAATAAAATAATATCATGCATCATCATTATGTACTTAACAGCGCGTGTTCGTAATGTCATGCACAATATATGTAGAATATGTAGTCCCTTCCTATTGAATATTTATGCTTTGTCCCACATCGATTATAATTTCTCATTTTTTTTTTGCTTATGAGGGCGGGGAATAGCAAGCCGTTCCATAGCATAATTCTTCAAGTAGGAGGGACTACATATTCTACATAATGATGATGCATGATATTATTTTATTAGAGTTGTTCTCCAAAGTGGAGAACATGATCGTTATACCCCTAGTAAATTTTTTAAAAATATATGCAGAAAATGACTAACAAAAAGCCTGCACCATTGTCTCAGAAGTCATTTCGATCAGAAATGCCGTTTCTGTGCAACAATTGTTTTTTTTTTAATTCTCTGGACGCCATTTTGAAAATTTCACAACATTCAAAATGGCTTAGTTTCAGCAGAAAATGTGGATCATTGCCCATAACAAACAATTAAGCGAAATTTCATACAAATCTAAGGTCAATTTAAACATTATTTATTATTTTCGCGATTTTGCCGGGAATTTTTGTTTTCCGTCGATTTTGTTTTCCGTACTGAGTACCCATGCTACTGGCGCCTGAATCCTACCTATCGACCCATCAACTCATAGACCAGGGACCAACGGCTTTACTTCTCTTCCGAAGGAAGGCGTTATCAGAGAGTTTATGCCTATTTGGAGTGAAAGTCAGTCACACTTATCACAACACCACCAGCGCCGCTGATTTGCCTGGAACAACTCTTGATCGCGACACTGCGTCAAAACTGCTGCTTCGGTGTGCGAATTTTGCCACCACGGCAAGTGCGATTTATTCGCTGCGTATGAGTGTGGAAGAAGCGTTATTCTAACACAATGAATGTTAAAAGGGTAATGCTATAAAATAACAATATGGGACAATATTATTTTTATTATCTTTTTAAGCTGCAAAAGCAGGCGAAGCAAGGATAACTAAAGGATAGTGCATGAGAAGTGAGCGTCATCTACGACTAGTATAATCCTAGAAAATAAATTAACATATATTTGAAGAAAGCAGCTGTCTCGCAAAGCTTATTATTTCTAATCTACGAACACGGAGTGAGTCTAAACGTGTTTGTTCCCTGCATCCGAGAACATTGCCAATCAGGAGTGAAGAATGACCAGAGAGAAGAATGCTTTTTAAGAAGAGTTATCGTACGGCAGCGGTAGGTAAATTCAGTAACACTATAGCTAAGCGCAATAATTTATGAAGGAGCAGAGTGGCCTTGAAACTTTAGATTCAACTTTTCGTGAAGATAGACAGTGGTATGGACAGAGATGATTTTTGTTTAGTGATAGCTACCGTAGTTTTCTCTAAACATCTTAACAGATGATGATGCTGTAGCTCGAAGATGTCTTCATCGTTGTAGTTGTCATCCAATTCGATGCCAGACTCCTGCGCTGCTAGCCGCGACTCGGCAGCCTTCTTCTTATTCGCGAACGCTGCACTAGCGCCCGCTTTCGCTATTCGTATTCGTGCGAGACGTGCTTTCTACAAGAGGGACAAAAAGTGGACGCAAAATTAAACGGGGTTCCCGCGGTACTTACACCGAGTTGTAGTCGACAATGTCGGCCGGACCATCGTAATTGACCGTCCAGGGCCGGATGCCTACCCGCTGTGCTTTCCGCTTGTCCGCCCGCTGGTTCTGATGGTAGATGCGGCTGAAGTTGGACACAATTACAGGTACGGGTAGCGCGATGACCAACACTCCGCTCAGTGAACAGACGCCTCCCACTATCTTACCGGCTATTGTTTCTGGCACCATATCACCGTAACTGTTGATTGAAGGCGAGAAAAGAGAAGGGAAATATTAGTTATTCCATTAAATACACTCGGACATAATTTTCAACCGCAATACTTTGAGCAAATCTATCGTCGGTAAAATTGGTTTACACTCATCATCATCATGGGCCACTTTTTCTCACCCCGTAATGGCAACACTTCCACGCCACACGACGTCTCCAAATTGGCAACTAATTATTAATTAAAACATTTCAATCATCGAGACCAAGCCGCGGCCGGACCAACCGAACGGCAGACGACTCGCGCCGGGAGCGATACACCTATGTGGTGTTGGATATGCTCAGAAATAAAGGAGGAACAAGATGTACGGCATTTTACGCAGGGTTGAATGTGCAAAGTCCTGTAAGGTGAGGAGATGTATTAAAGTATCAATGTCCAAATTGGTACAACATCCTGGTCTTCCATAAAATAACGCATTTGAAACCCACATATAATGTTACCCGTCTGAATGGCATCAAAACTTCATCCCTGTAGATCGCTGTTCTAAAAGTGGACCCATCGATTCTTCATCGTGCGTATTAATATCCTGCAGATGCGCTCCGTTGACATGATCTGTCGTAATATTTTTCTAAACTAATTGGCAATCGAACGCGAGGCACAAACACTGCGAAACATCCTCCCTACGAATTTCATCGCAATCTCAAACCTGTCCATAAGAGTGATACAAACCAGGACACCAAATTCATGCAACAATGTGACGTAATGATGAACCGCACCCTTCCACAATTAGGAAAATCTCGATCAAATGAGCCGCATCGCATTCGATGGGTAACCATCTCATAATAATATCGGCAAGCACTATCCCAGGCCATGATCCGAGCCGATACGACGGACGATGCTGCGGTGCTGCACCAGATGATGCCAACTTGCCAGCCTCATCGTCGCGTCACTCCGTCCGTCCTCCACCATATTCGTTCGTTCGTTCGTTGGTTGATGATGATGGCGAATGGTGATCATGATGTTCGAGAAGCGTGACCTGCACAGATTCTGCCGGGAGTCGGCGTGGTGTGGTCTGAAGCAAAATATTAGTATTGGTCTGTGGAAAAACACTCCGTCGCCGCCCGGTTCAAGGCAGAAGATGGGAAAAATATTATAGGTGCTCTCTTGGTTGCGCATTGATAGTTCGGAGATGGTCAGAAACCAGCCACCACCGGGAGATGAGCTTGGACTGGAGCCAAGAAAAAGTTACTCATCGCAAAAACACACAAAAAAAAATACGTTTTTCATGTGCCACAGTAAAATGACCAATCCCATACTAACTGAAGGCTGTTGCAGCGCCGCAACGCGGAGGCAAAACAACTTAGAGCCAGGAAGATACCGACCGACCGGTCGTGGAAAAATTGCGCTTGCAAACAAATTATGAACTGGGCGGCAGAAAATTTCGTTAAAAAGCAATTTGGTTTTGACCTGGATTTATTTTTTCGATTTGCCCGACGACGATTCTGCTTCGCTGCACTACTGACCACAAGTGGCATTGTCGCCATCATCGTTGTAGTCGTTATTCGAGTGTATGTTTGCCGGGTAATTGCAGCGCGATAATTTGTTGATAATTCCGATGCTTATCTGGCGCTTTCCGGAATGGATTTTTCGCCTCGGTTTCATTAGGATGTGTTGTTTGGAAAGTGCAATTAAAATTTGTTCAATTATCGCCATGCTATTCAAGAAGTAATCTTGGTTTTTTTTAATGAAAACAGTGATAATTATCGGGAAGGTTAAATTTGTTGGATCATTAGGTTCAAGCAATACATGCTGCGGTATGAAGAAACACATCATACTGGACGCTATTTATATCTTCATTTCAAATAGGTTGATATATTAACTTTTTTTCGTTAGGCACTCCACTTTATCATGTATATAACATGATTTTTTTCCTTTATTTGATTTCCGTCGAATTTGTTTTCCGTACTGAGTACCAATGCTATCAACGCCAGGGAATCAGCTCTCACACCTGGAAGCCCTACCTACCTACCCCATCCATCAACTCATGGACCGGGGACCAACGAGTTTACTTGCTTCCGAAGGAAGGCGTGATCAGAGATGTTATGCCTCAGAATATACCGACGGCGCCGACTTGGATTGAATTCAGGCCGCTGATTACTTGTTATAAATATCAATTTTAGCGTTATAAACACAAGTCTCGATAACTTTTTCAAAGGGACGTATCAGCTTTTGTAAACAATGCATTTGATCGTCGATATGGCGTATCTGGTAGCTTGTACACGCTTACTAACACCACTAGCAGGTAGGGGAAAATTTCATGCGTGGGCGAGCTACCAGTTACGCCAAATCGACGATCAAATGCATTGTTTACAAAAGCTGATACGTCCTTTTGAAAAAGTTATCGAGAAGTCATTATTAAATTTCGAAGATGAAACTGTTTTGTTTAATTTTTTTTACATACGGTTCAAAAACAATGTTTTAATTGCTTAAACTGTGTTCAATAACAAAACTAAAGGGTGATACGGTCAAAATTTGGTCAAGGGAAAACGCGTGTAAATCGGTGAAATCGTTTATTTAAAAAATCAAATTAAATTTCTTTTTCAAGTTCAATTAGTATAAAATTCAGCAAAAATATTCAGTTAGGCTTCCGCTTTTCCAAATCCGAATTGCCGGGCCTTACGCTTGACCCCTGCCATCAGATTTTGTACAGCCACCTTGTCCACCTTCTTCGCCGCAGAAAGCCAGTTTGCCTTGAACTGCTGCTCGCCCTTAGCAGTTTTTTGGTCTTCTTTAGGTTCCGCTTGACAATAGCCCAGTATTTCTCAATTGGGCGGAGCTCTGGCGTGTTGGGAGGGTTCTTGTCCTTGGGAACCACCTGCACGTTGTTGGCGGCGTACCACTCCATGGCCTTTTTACCGTAATGGCAAGATGCCAAATCCGGCCAAAACAGTACGGAACAACCGTGTTTCTTCAGGAAAGGCAGCAGACATTTATTCAAACACTCTTTCACGTAAATTTCTTGGTTGACAGTCCCGGAAGCTATGAAAATGCTGCTTTTCAAGCCACAGGTACAGATGGCTTGCCAAACCAGATATTTCTTTGCGAACTTTGACAGTTTCATGTGCTTGAAAACATTTGCTACCTTTCCCCTTCCTTTTGCCGTATAAAACTCCTGTCCCGGAAGCTGCTTGTAGTCGGCTTTGACGTATGTTTCGTCGTCCATTACCACGCAGTCAAACTTCGTCAGCATCATCGTGTACAGCCTCCGGGATCGCGCTTTGGCCGTCGTATTTTGTTTATCATCGCGATTTGGAGTCACTACCTTCTTGTAAGTCGATAGTCCAGCTCGTTTTTTGGCTCGATGCACGGTTGTAGACGATACACCCAGCTTATTTGCGGCATCTCGGAGAGAGAGGTTAGGGTTTCGCTTGAAACTACCGGCAACTCTCTTTGTCGTCTCAGCGGCTTCCGGTTTTCGATTTCCCCCCGATCCAGACTTCCTGGCTGTCGACAAATGTTCCCCAAACACTTTAATTACATTTGTAACGGTTGATTTGGCAACTTTTAGCGATTTTGCCAACTTTGCGTGCGAGTAGCTCGGATTTTCGCGATGCGCGAGCAAAATTTTGATACGCTGCTCTTCTTGCTTGGACGGCATTTTGACAACTGAAGAGTGAATTCCAAAATCAAAATAGGAGCAACATTCTACACACACACACCTTCAAAATGAGGGTGTTCAGGTTTTTTAAATGCAAAATTGAAAGAAATACGTCAAGTTGATATTGACCAAATTTTGACCGTATCACCCTTTATCCCTCATAATCACGGCTGGAAAGCACCTCAGAGCGTTAACAAAGCAACTTTGTGCATGCATCTCACAACACTCGACAAAGAGTGTGTGGTTCTCCCATTTACTTCGCACACTCTTTTCCAACTAATCTTTGAGAAAGCAATCCACACAATGAGCGGAACACTACGTGTGGCGCAGGCAGCGAATATAATACAATATTGTCTTTTTTGAACTCTTTGCAGACTTTGCTTAACCACGACTGCATGCATATGAGATGAAGAATAGCATAACGAAGAAGAATTGTGTGTGTTTGCTGGGTTTCCCATTTGTGACCCTACACTAAATGGCGCTCTTTGCGTCGGAGCCGTCAGAGCGATGGCTACACATTGAGCTTTCGTTATTTCTGGGTGTGTGTTCCCTTCTCCGTTGCGTTACACATGCGCAGGGTGAAAGACAAGCAAACTTTGTGTTTGCTTGATTCTCACTTTGTTTATTTCAGAAAATCAGTACATTGCGCACATTGATGACAGTCCTGCTCAGAAATTTTAATTGTTATTTTCTTGTTCTATATTTGAAGAAACATCTAGAAGTAAATGAGCCTATAAATCATCTAGTACAAAAAAATGAATCATTCTGGTTGCACTGGGTTTTAACCAGAGAATTATTGAAAAAAGGTGAACATTAATTCCAAGATATATGGACAACTTTTTTCTCATTTTTTTTAATATTGCCAACGTTTGCACCATTCCGTCTCGCACGCTGAGCCGGTCAAGTCGCATCGGTCTCGTTGTACGACACTAGTATTCGAGTTTTTGAGTTTTTCCCCACGCGAGGGTTTTTTCTCGCCAAATTTAGTTGGCATAGTGTTAATACAACTAGTGCGCGAGTGAGGAAGCCGTTAACCATACGCCGAGCGCTTTGATTACGGTCCAGCTTTAATCATCATCATCGCATCATCACATCATCCCATTGATAGCAACAACGAAAGCACGTTAAATTGCTTACCGAGGCGACCGAGGCATACCAGCTACAATGATATCGACCCAACAGCCGTTGGGGCAAACAACGCAAGTAACATTGCAAGTTTTATAGTGGTTTTAAAGCATGCTACAAGTCCAAATTATGGTCTATAGAACCCTCATAAAACCAAAATTGTTACTTGGGAATAGCATCTCACCAGTCTCTGCCGCCTCAGTGCAATAGATATATCGTGTCGCTTTGTTTTCACCAGTATCGCAACTCTCCGCATGGTCCAATATTAGATTAGGTTGGGTCATAATTAGGGTGATCCAAAATTTTGTAAATAGTATATATATATAATATTTTTTTTTTGATTTTTTTTTCTCGTACTATTTTTAAGTAGAGCATAGTTAGGGTGATCAAAAAAAAATTTTTTTTTCAGTGTAGATATTTATTTTCTTTTTCTTGTTTTTTTTTTCTTTCGTATTACTCTTTAGTAGAGTAAAACTATATCAATTTTTGTTTTGTATTTTTTTATTTTTTTTAGATTTTTTTTTTGATTTTTGATACTATTTGAAATTACTGTAATTATTTGTAAAATATTTATTAAAAACACCATTGCGGCGATATTTAACCGCAATGGATGAAAAAGATAAAGGCGGGGGATGGTCGCTTTCCATCTCAGACGACGAAACTCTCAACACCTCACACGAAAGTCTCGAGGAAGTTGTGGAAATGGAAACCCTTGACGTTCCAGTTGACTCGCTCTTCAGCAAAAATACTGGAGCATATCCCAAGAAAAGGTATCGCCCACAACCCTCTCCCCCACCATCTCCTCCTCGTCCACCTGCACCCCTCACACCATTGCCCCCGAAAACCTCTGCGCTCCCCCGCCTAAAGGCTTACCCAGAAGCCTCGAAAGGCCCATGGGTTGTTTTTTCCGGCCCAAACAAAAACCTTTGAACATTCCGAGGATCTCTAAAGATCTAACAACACATTTTTCGGCCGTTACCGATATTTTCAAGGTAACACCAATAAAACTGCGCGTTACCGTTGATGACCGGAAGCAGGCTAACCAAATTGTTGCGTGCGAGCTCTTTTCATTGGAATACCGAGTCTACATACCCAGTAGTGAGGTAGAAATTGAAGGAGTGGTCACCGAAGCGAGTTTGACTAGTGACGATTTCTTGGGTCCCGATTCCTTCGGAATCTTTAAAAACCGTGCTCTGCCGAAGGTGAAGATATTGGACTGCCTTCAAATGCAGTCAGTAGGCTCCAAAAAAACTTATTCCTTGTCAAACTCGTTTCGTGTGACCTTTTCGGGTTCAGCGTTACCTCACTACGTCGCTATTGGCAAGGTTCGGCTGCCTGTACGTCGGTTTGTACCTCGGGTAATGAACTGCTCGAAATGTAAACAACTTGGTCATACATCGGACTACTGCTCGAACAAACCACGCTGCGATCAGTGTGGCGAGCAACATCAAGAGGGCCCTTGCGGTGCTCCTCCAAAATGCGTGTACTGCAAGGAAAGCTTGCATACCCTGACTGACTGCCCGAGGTATAAACAGCAGGGAGAAAAACTTAAGCGGTCTCTGCAAGCTCGCTCCAAGAGAACTCTAGCAGAACTCTTGAAGAATACCGCTTCATCTTCTCAGACCACACCAAAAAGCAGTAACACGTTCTCCATTTTGCCAGTTGATGATCTAGACTCTGACTCAGAGGTCGGTGAGGATAGTCCGTTTGTCTTTAAAGGCAATACGAGAAAACGAGCAAAAAAACACACCACCGAAAAGCCTCGTAAGGCCACTCGTACGGACCACCCTTCCACCTTGGAAAAATCAAGAGGTAACGGAAATGCACCGAAGCCCATTCTACCGGGTTTTCAACCTTGTAATTATGACAAGAACTTTCCGTCACTTCCAGGATCATCTAAAACTCCAGATGTCCCAGTTTTTCGGCCAGAAAAGCAGCTGAATAATCAGCAAGAAAATGCCCCATGTTCACGTTTTCTGGTATTGTGGATAGCTTCTTCAGTATATTCAATGTCTCTGACTCACCAAGGAGCATTATTAATTTAGTGCTGCCAATGGTGAAAACTCTTTTGAAGGAACTAGCTTCTATGTGGTCCTTCCTTGCATCGATCATATCCTGTGATGGATAATTCTCCGAATGAGGTCGGGGATATGATCTCTGTTCTTCGGTAGAACTGTAGAAGTCTTACGCCAAAACTTGACACATTTAAATTTTTAGTTAACAACTCACTTTCTGATGCATTTGCCCTTTGTGAAACATGACTCCCTTCAGACAAAGATCTTGCTCTCCACGATTTCAACATTATTCGCCTTGACCGCGCAGATTCGTATGGGGGGTTGCTTCTGGGGATCAACAAGCTCTATTCCTTCTACAGAATCGATCTGCCTTCGGTGACAGGCATTGAAGTTGTTGCATGTCAGGTTAACATTCGAGGTTAATGCCTCAGTATTTCCTCAGTATATCTTCCACCGAGAACCGCGATCTCTCGTCAAAGTTTCGCGGATATCTGCACGACTATGCCAGAGCCGCGGTTAATCTTGGGAGATTTTAACTCTCACGGTACAGGCTGGGGGGAACTATACGACGACAACCGCTCAACCTTGATATACGACATGTGCGACTTCTTCAAAATGACAATTCTGAACACCGGGGAAGCAACACGAGTAGCCAAACCTCCAGCAAAAATAAGCAGATTAGACCTTTCACTTTGTTCGAGTTCACTATTGTTGGATTGCTCGTGGAAAGTAATTCAAGATCCCTACGGTAGTGACCATTTGCCAATCAAAATTTCTATTGCCAATGGTTCATCTTCTACTCGTTCGGTTGACATCGCGTACGATCTTACGAAAAACATTGACTGGCGAAAATTCGCGACCGCGGTTCTTGATGCCAGTCAATCGGTTGACGTACTTCCTCCGCTGGACGAGTACTTCTTTCTCGCGCGTCTCATCATCGATTGCGCGCTGCGAGCACAGACGAAACGTATTCCGGGTGTTTCCGTTCGCAAGCGACCTCCCACCCCGTGGTGGGATAAGGAATGCACCGACGCGAACAGCGAGAAGTCCGCCGCGTTTAAACGCTTCCGCAAACACGGTACGGTCGAGGATTTCGAGCGGTACACCGACCTCGAGAAAACCTTTAAGGGCTTGACTTAAGCCAAAAAACGCGGTTACTGGCGTCGGTTCGTCGATGGTTTGTTGCGAGAGACTTCCATGAGAACACTCAGGAATGTCGGCAGGAGAATGCGAAACGCGTCATCACCGATTAATGAAGACAAGGAGTACTCAGACAGTTGGATATTCAGCTTCGCGCGGAAAGTATGCCCGGATTCGGTGTCGGTTCAAAACAACGTTCGTGATCGTCCGTCGGGTAATAACGAAATAGATTCCCCGTTTTCGATGGTGGAATCCTCACTCGCTCTCCTCTCATGTAACAACTCAGCTCCAGGAATGGATAGAATCAAGTTCAACTTGCTCAAAAATCTCCCAGACGTCGCGAAGAGACGCTTGTTGAACTTATTCAATCAATTTCTGGAGCACAACATTGTTCCGGATGATTGGAGGCAAGTAAGAGTTATCGCCATTCGAAAACCCGGTAAACCCGCGTCGGATTATAACTCGTACCGTCCCATCGCGATGCTGTCCTGTATACGGAAATTGTTGGAGAAAATGATTCTTTTTCGTCTAGACCAATGGGTCGAGTCAAATGGTTTACTTTCAGACAAGGTTGCAAAGACTCATTTCAGCTAAAATAATGTTTTTCGGAATAATAAAACCAAAAGATGGTATGATGGCATGTTTTACTTGTAACTTACAAGAAGAGGTTACAAAGTATGCGTTGGAAACATAAAACCTGTAAATTTTGCTTTCTATGAGTCACAATCAGCGATTTGCTGATCGCTGAGTGAGTGAGTGAGTGAGTGAGTGAGTTTGTGAAAAATCGCTGATTGTGACTCCCATGAAGTGAAATAAACAGGTTTAATATGTCAAACACATTCTTTGCAACCTCTTCTTGTATCCTACCAATTCAAAATTTGATCATGGCATCTAATTATTTCATAATTTAGAAAAACATTGTTTTAGCTGAAATGAGTCTTTGCAACCTTGCTTTCAGATACGCAATTTGGATTTCGGAGAGGCAAAGGAACGAGCGACTGTCTTGCGTTGCTTTCAACTGAAATTCAACTGGCCTATGCGCAAAAACAGCAAATGGGTTCATTTTTCTTGGACATTAAGGGGGCTTTTGATTCTGTTTGTATCGATGTCCTTTCGGATAAACTCCACGATAGTGGGCTTTCACCAATTATGAACATCTATTTGAGCAACTTGCTGTCTGAGAAATATATGAGCTTTTCTCATGGAAACTCGACAACTTCACGAATTAGTTACATGGGTCTCCCCCAGGGTTCATGTTTAAGCCCCCTTCTTTATAATTTTTATGTAAAAGACATTGATGGTTGTCTTGATGAAAATTGCTCGCTAAGGCAGCTTGCAGATGACGGGAGATTGGCCCTTCTTCATTCAATTCCTCTCGTGTTTGCCTCCAAGACTTTTATAGTTCCTCTGTAAATTTTGATCTGACCATGTTGCAAGAAATCCGTGGAATACCAGATCACCATCGGTCGATGGTTGTTCCTTAATTTTTGCAAACAAGTACCAAGAGTTTTTTCACAGATGGGTCAACTAACGGTTCCACTGGATTTGGAGTATTCAACGAATTTCATAGCGCCTCATATCAACTGCAAAAACCCTGTTCCGTATACGTTGCGGAACTAGCAGCCATATTTTACGCAGTAGAGCAAATTACCTCACTACCATCTGATCACTATTTTATTTTTACTGATAGCCTTAGCTCGTTGGAGGCTATTCGATCAATGAGGCCGATGGAGCACTCCTCGTATTTCCTGACCGAAATCCGAGCTAAATTTAGTACTTTATCTAACTGCTCCTATACTATCACCTTAGTTTGGGTCCCATCTCATTGCTCAATTCCGGGTAATGAAAAAGCGGACTCGCTAGCTAAGGTGGGCGCTATGGAAGGCGATATTTTTGATCGACAAATCGCCTTTGCGGAATTTTTCTCAATTACCCGTCAGCACGTCGTCACCAACTGGCAACAAAAATGGAATAAGAGTGATCTGGGAAGATGGTTACATTCTATTCTCCCACAGGTGTCGAACAAGCCATGGTTCAAAGGATTGGACATGAGCCGTGACTTTATACGTGTCATATCAAGGCTCATGTCCAATCACTACTCGTTAGACTCGCATTTCTTCCGAATCGGGCTCGCAGGCAGCAATTTGTGCGCTTGTGGTAGTGGCTATCACGATATCGACCACGTGCTTTGGTCATGCACCCTACATTGTGTTGCTAGATCCGAGTTATCCGCATCCCTCAGGGCCCGAGGAAAACAACCTATGCGGCCAGTTAGAGACATCTTGGTGAGCCGAGATCTCGAATATTTTAATTTAATTTATGTGTTTTTAAAACGGATCGATTTGAGGATTTAGTAGTTAGTGTCATCTTGTGTTCTCTCAAGTTGCTAGGTCTCCATCGGTGTACCTCCATGTTTGTCTTTTTCTCCAGTATGTCGCTAAGTTCTAGATCAAGAGCACATTGCTCTAAAAAACCTTGTGTTCTCAATCCCTACCCTGCCACTCGTTTGTTACAATTTGTTACCCCTAACCTCGAGATAGGCGCGAGTAATCGGCCCCCGCTTTACTAACGTTAGTTTTAAGTAATTTTGTAACCCAAACGATGAATATCGGCTCCGCAAAGCTACGGAAAATGAGCCTAGAAAAATAAACGCATTTAAAAAAAAAATAATTTCTAATCCCAACAGCTCTACTTTCAATTACCATAGAGCTGATTGGGAGCAATATCGAACATTTATGGAATATAACTTCGATCCAAACATTCCTTTGCAAACTAAAGATGAAATTACTTATGCTCTTGAATCTCTGACTACTTCTATAGTTGAAGCAAGAGCTGACTCAGTACCAAAATGCGAGGATAAATTCGATTCAATTATAATAGACGATAATCTTCAGCTCTTGATCTGGCTGAATAATGTCCGCAGGAGGCAATATCACGCAATCCTGCCATGAAAGTTATCTGGCGGGATTTGTAAAATCAAATTAAAAAGATATCCTCTGCCCTAAAGAACAAAACTTTTGAAATTAATGTTTCGAATTAAGACTCGAGTTCCAAACCCATCTGGAAGCTTACAAAAGAATTGAAAAAAAAAACCTCAGAAGCCTAGTCTAGCGCTTTAAAATTCTGAACAAAAATTCGGAAAAAGCTCCGAGGCTTGTTAAGCAATTTGAGAGTTCCCATAATTTCAGTTTGGGTCTTACTAGTTCTATTGAGAATCAGGTTGCTCGGGATTATCTGAATATTTTCTCTAGGGAAAATATTTTTAATGATTCCTGTGGGACTGATTTGGACGAAGTTAGATCTATAACTAAGAAGTTTCAAAATATGAAAGCTCCACGTGATGATGAAATTTTTAAAGAATTCACAGAGAGTATCTTGTCTTTCTTGGTAAAAATTTTTTAACAGATGTTTCCATTTGGCATACTTTCCTGATAAATGGAAAAATGCAAAAGTTGTTCCAATTTTGAAGCTGAATCCAGCTTAAGCTTCTAGCTACCATCAAATAAGTTTGCTTTCTTTAATAAGAAAAGTTTTTGAAAAAACCATTTTGAATTGAATGATGATTCACATCAATACGAACTCAATTTTGATGTGCAGTTTGGATTGCACCATGGGCATTCAACTACTCATCAACTCTAAAGAGTTACAAATTTAATTCGTTTAAACAAATCCGAAGGCTGCTGAAGTGGAGTTGATCTTCTAGGCATAGAAAAGCATTCGACAGTGTTTTTCATGAAGGTTTGATTGCTTAATTGAAAAAGTTTAATTTTCCACCCTATATTATAAAATTAATTCAAAATTATCTAGAAACTTGAACGACTACCTGTTGGATCAGGAGTTCCTCAGGGTAGCATTTTTGGGTACGAAGTGAACATATTGTATAACATGTTCATTTCGTATCTCCCTGAGTTGCCGCAGGGTTGCCACAAATCTTTGTTCGCCGATGGCACTAAAGGAAGAAGTCTTTGTGTTATTTGCAGCAGAAAAGTTTAGATATTTTCTCTTCTTATTTACAAAACCGGAAGATTTCTCCCAGCGCTTCCAAAACACAACTTTTATTATTCACACATATATAGGCTTCCTTTTTGAAACCTAGTAGTAGTCATATAGGCACTATCAACGGAGTTTCAAAGTCAAGTGAAATATCTTGGGTTAGTACTTGACCAAAAATGAACTTTTAAAGATCACATTGAGGAAACCAGAATGCACGTATGTTCAAAGTTATGTCTGTGATATACAAACATATATAGGGGAAATTGATGTAATGCCGGCCTAAATGCTCCTAATTTGGGCCCATACATAAATTCAACAATCGATAGCGACCAGAAATATCACGTTCATCTAGATAAAATTGATAAAAAGCAGATTTTTAGTAGATTTCCTCTAAATAACAAAAAAAATACAATGCAAGCAAATTGCTTGCGCGTACAAAAGTTTAGGTTTTATACTTGAAAATTTTAAATTATTTTCAAACGAGCTGATGTGACATCACATACAATTTAATCTGTATTAACAAAATAAATGTGAAAAATCTTACGATGTAGTCCGATTTAAATTTATAACACAGTTTGATGGAAAAAATGATTCATCGCATTTCAGTTGGAAATGTTTCTTCTATACGATTTAACTTAATCCTAATACGATGTATGTCATTCTTATATGCGATGTTGACTTAAACTGTAGCAGTTTACGATACTGTCTATACATTATTATACGACTTCTGGTTGTCTGGGCAGGATTCCCCTCATATAGAATTTCGTTGGTTGTTACATTTTCCCATCACAACCCTGTGCTAGAAATAAAATGCCAAACACTTTGTGACTTCCTGCTTCACTTTCTTAAATCTTCGCTTTAAACCTTCAATAGCTATCTGAGTCAACGCTCAAACCCACTTACTCACCTTTACCTGTCACCACGATACAAGGAAATGACTAATCGTGCTCCACTCTTTCCGTCAGCACTAATCGTACACCCATCTACATTAGTCAAATGGGTATCGTATTACGAGAATCCCGAAAAAAAAATCACCCATTAATTTCCCAATGGAAACGCTTCACCTCTACCGGGTCGTCTGTCACGAAAGGTACACACTCGCCTCGAATGTCGTGACTAATGCTTTTTATCCACTGCCAATAGTTGAACCGTGGGTAAGGGCAAATCTTCGCTCCGTACGCCGTACATCATGCAATAATAAATTAAAACATCTCAACTTTCGCTCCGATGAGTCCGACACGTCTGCTTTCGTATCCATATTTCGTCGCGTGTGTCGAACATTAGCTGCTAAAAAATGTATGAAACATGCCACGGAGGTAATTAAGATTGTCACTCATATGCACCGTAGGGTGTCATGAATGTTTATACCACCGTGCAGGAGAAAACAAGAACAAGTCATTCCGTGAAATATCCTCCTATTAGTGCTACGAGATACTTAGCACCGTTAGTATGTAAATTTGGTCATTTGGAATTGAGCTTTGATATTTCAACAATGTTCACCCGCACATAGCGCAACACCTGTAAGTACAAACACCTAGATGCTACATGGGACAAGCTCATAGAGAACGATTTTCGAGCAGCAGTGTCGTAACCCGTGGGGCGGGGGCAGGAACCCATAAAACTGGAGCGCGGAGTGGCGAGTGCGGAAACGTGCAGCGAAGTGGAGGAAAACTAATTTTCAACATAGTTTTGCCAGTTGCATGCACTAGTAATAATTCACATGGCACGTGACGCTCGCGACTGGGAATGTGAGTAGGTAAAACAGAGAACGGCGGATTGCGCCACGAATAGGCACGGCTGAGAGCACGTATTAAATAAAATTCCTAACGACCGAGTGGATTGAGAGCCTCCATTCAGGCATTTCAAGGCGGGGAAAGCGAGGCAGACATATTCGCGCTTTGCAAATATAAGTGGTAATAATTGCATGTGTACCGGTTGCCAAAAAGCGTTACATTCATGGAGACTTGTATGATTTGTTTTGGGACGGCTATTTTCGGATGTTGTCAATTTTGTTTGTAAGAAAAGAACAAGGATGAATAAACGTATGAGTGGAGAGTTGTTTGGGAATGGTCAGTTTTTCAATCTATTCTTACATGTTGGTGATTGTAAAAAATATGAAAATAATAAGTTTTAAACAGAAAAATTCTCCCGAACATAAACAGCTCAACTTTGAAAAAGAGAAGAAAGAGGTGTAGATTACGAATATATGGATGTGAAAAAGAAACTTCCCACCTCACATTTTCTCAATCGGAAGGAGAATATATCCTATCAAGGAGAAAAACATATGTTTTTTTGTGTAAGCTGGAACCGAAAGAATTCTTGCACCAAGCGGAAGGCTGTGAAGCAGTTAGCGAGACAAGAACAGAACAATGATAATTAAGATAATGATGATAATTAACGAGATGACCCCGATGGTGGAAGAGAGCAGTAAAGGAAAACAAGCGTGTGGAAGTATTTAAAGGTTGACTAAAAGTAAATTGAGCGGTGCCGGTGGTGTAGTGGTAAGCGTGATTACCTCTCATCCCAGCAGGACTGGGTTCAAACCCAGTCAGCGCCACTGGGATGTTCTGAGGCATAACATCGCTGATCACGCAGGGCAGTAAAGCCGTTGGTCCCCGGTTCATGAGTTGATGGGTCGATAGGTAGGGTCCAGGTGTGGGAGCTGCTTCCCTGGTGTCCGTAGCATTGGTACTCAGTACGGGAAACAAGATCGACGGAAAACAAATAAAAAAAACCAAAAGTGCCAGAATCCTTGTCGAGATTTAACTAATTTTGCAAAGCCCAATTTATGGTTTTTAATACCGAACAATTTTTCGATTTCTCTAAGTTCGATGTTCAACATTCAACATTGAACAACAGTCCCATAGACGTTGATGGCATTTTATAATTTAAGTTGCAGTTTTTGGTATTTATTTTCTTATAATCAATTATAGTGATATTTTTAAAGCATTATGTTTTAAAAATCCGGGAAAATCTGGATCATATTTAAAAAATCTGGAAATGAACGTGATCGATCTGTGTATTTGGCAGGACAACTGGATATTTGGAAAATCCAAATAAATCTGGAATACTGGCAACGCTCCCTGAAAAAATGCACACATGACCAGTTGGACGCGTGTGTGTGAGAAAATTTTCGAAAAAATCTATGGCAGCCCACAAATCCAATTCTGTATACGGATGCATTTCCAATTACAATACGGGTATGTACCAATAATGTGCACGTTTAATTTGGCGAATGAACTGCTATTTATTTTTTGGTAAAATTAAAAAAAAAACTTGACATTATGTTGACTGACCGTTGAACAAATAAATTTCCTAAATTAAATTGGCATATTTGGTTTAGTCACCCATTTGACCTAAGAGGTAATCATGTTAATGGTGTTGGTGCATTGAATTTCGATCAAATTACTTAATTCAGTCAGTCTGCATCCCCTCTTGCCGTGCAGATCTATTTGCTTTTTGCTGAAGGACGTGTTCTTCTTCTTCTTCTTCGCATTTCAAGCGTATTGCGTATGGCATTATTAGCTTATTGCGTGCTCTCAACTTAGTGTTCTAGATGCACTTCCACAGTTATTAATTGAGAGCTTTCGATGCCTGTACCATTTTTGCGTTAGTATAATTGTGTGGCAGGTACAATCATACTCTATGCCCAGGGAAGTCAAGAAATTTTCCAACCCGAAAAATTCCTAGACCGGACCGGGAATCGAACCCAGACACCTCCAGCATGGTCTTGCTTTGTAGCTGCGCCTTTACCGACTGAGGACGGAGGGAGGCCCCAAGGACGTGTTACTAGTACCTAAAGCTACAACAAATTTAAACAGCTATTTTCGGTGTTCAATATACCTGTAAATGTTCTACCTTGTTTGACTCTTATTCCTCTTCGATCCTTGTTTGGACCCTACCCGAGGTCATCCTTCTTGGATATAGATTTGGAAAATTCCTCTTCGATCCTTCAGATTCTTATAGTAATCTGCTTGGAAGTCGATTTGGATAAAAATTTACTGCCGCCATGGCGCCTAAGCGCAAAGGAAAAGAGCAAACTCTTGATCTCCCTTCTGCTGAAATTAATTTGAGCAATCAATTTGATTTGCACACGGATGATGAGAATGATCCATCATCCAAGAAAAATTCTAGTAAACTTTCCCGGCTTAATGCCAAGAAGGAAAAGATGATATTGTGATAACCATTTCCGATTTCCATGCTCTTCGCATGGAAGTTTTGAATTTCGTGAAAGTTAAGTTTTCACTACAAATTGGACGTCGGGGTGAATGCCATGTATTGGCTGAAACCTTGGACGGATTTAAATGTCTTCTCAACTATCTTACTGAGAAGCAGCACAAATTTTTTACTTACGACATCCAAAACTGAACGTGTGTTCAAGGTTGTCATGAAAGGACTGCCAAGTGGTGAATCCCTGGATCATATCAAAGATGAACTGGCAAAATTACTTGGAGTTGTGCCACTCAAAGTAATCAAAATGAAAATGAAATCCCGTCGTGGCGATTCACGCAACGGGATTTCTAATGATTTTTATTTAATTTACTTCAAGTCTAGTTAACAAAACAACCTTAAGGCCTTGGAAAAAGCTAGCCTTATGCTCTATGTCCGAGTGAAGTGGGAACACTTCAAGAAGACTGGAGGAAATTTCCAAAACCTCACCCGGTGCCGTAAGTGCCATGGATCGGGTAACGGAACTAAAAATTGCTACATGCCAGCTAAATGCATGAATTTTGGTGATTCCTATCACACAAAGGACGACTGTCCTGTGACGGACGATCCTAAGAAATTTAAATGATCAAATAGAGGTGAAAACCACATATCCAATTTTTGGCAATGTAAGACTCGCAAAGCGATTCAACAATCTCGTTCTAAGCGACAGGTAGGAAACGCTCCACGTTTCCGAGCAGGTACACGGGAAAAAATCCGATCTCCGAAATGAGAAAAATGCTCATGATTTCATGAACAAAGCGTATTTTCATGTTATGAAAATACACCATGAATAATATTCATGATATCATGAGCATCTTTTGCGGAACGCAGCAAACATTCCCAAAATCATGAATCATCCGAATTTAAATCATGATCTAAATTCATGGCTTTAACTTTAACCAAAAAATGTAAAAAGAATAAAATATAGCGCCTCAGACTGGATTCGAACCAAGAACCTTGAGATCATTAAACCCATTCTTTGACCACTAGACTATCAGTACTTGTATAAGTTGGAAGACAAAAGGCGTATAAGAGATACCTATGTAGTGCGGTTTATGAACACGGTTTGCCAAGTACGTGTAACGCTTGTAGCGGTCTTGATTCCACTGCATTATGAAACCATGAATTTCCATGACGAAATCATGAATCATTGTTACGATTTCATGGGATGGCAAGTTTTTTCATTTCATGATTGTTTATTCATGAAAATGGAATCGGATTTGTTTCCGTGTACAAATTCCTCTGCTGATAACAACGGTCAGCGAGGAACAAATTATACAATCGTACCCGTAGGTACAAATGTCACCCCTGCTTCAATTTCTTCATCTATACCTACTCCCCTCGCTGCTAACAATGTTCAGCGAGTAAATGGAGCTACCTATGCTGCTATTGCAACGGGTAGAAAACAAAATACTAACCAACGTAATTCTAACGGAAATTGAAAAAAAAAATTACTTAGGAAGCATAACTGCTCCAAAAATGGAATTTTTACAGAAATCATTAATTGACATGATTACTGATATGCTTAAATCTAACTCCATGTATGGTGCTATTCAATCTGGAGTTAATTTACGAATTAGTGGCGCCGGTGGTGTAGTGGTAAGCGTGATAACCTCTCACCCCAGCAGGCCTGGGTTCAATCCCAGTTGGCGCCGCCGGGATGTTCGGAGGCATAACATCTCTGATCACGCCTTCCTTCGGAAGGGAAGTAAAGCCGTTAGTCCCCCCGGTTCGTGAGTTGATGGGTCGATAGGTAGGGTCTAGGTGTGGGAGCTGTCTTCCTGGCGTCGGTAGCATTGGTGCTCAGCAACAAGATCGACGGACAACAAATAAAATTTACGAACAATATTGTCATGACTTTGAAATTCAGTGTTGGAGCATTAAATAGTTTAAATTGGAATGCTCGATCTCTTAAAGATAATGAAGACGAGCTATTCAGCTTTTTGAGAGTTCGTGCATATTGCCGTTACAACTAAAACGTTCCTTGAACCTGACCATAAGGTTAAAAAGGACGCAAATTATTTCATTGATCTAAATGATCGATGGAGCCTGTGGTGGCGTTGCCATCATTGTTCATAGACGAATCAAACATAAAATTCTTTCTTCATTTGAAACCAAAGTTTAATAGCTGCCTTTTTGCCATTCCAATGCGTAGGCCAGCAAAAGAATTTGCTCAAGGGTGACCTTTAGGAACTTACCCGTCATAGGTCTAAATTCTTCATTATTGGTGATTTTAATGCAAAACACCGCTCATGGAATAATGCTCAAAGCAATTCCAATGGTAATATTCTGTTTAATGATTGTTCTGCAGGTTATTACACTATTCAATATCCAAACATCCCAACATGCTTTTCTTCTGCAAGAAATCGCTCAACTATTAATTTGGTCTTAACTGATTCATGTTAAATTTGTAGCCAATTGGTTACCCATGCTGACTTAGGTTCTGATCACCTTCCAGTAACTTTTGAAATATTCCAAGAAATAATTTCTAATCCCAACAGCTCTACTTTCAATTATCATAGAGCTGATTGGGAGCAATATCGAAAATTTATGGAATATAGCTTCAATCCAAACATTCCTTTGCAAACCAAAGACGAAATTAATTATGTTCTAGAATCTCTGACTACTTCTATAGTTGAAGCAAGAGCTGCCTCATTATCGAAATGCGAGGTTAAATTCGATTCAATTATAATAGACGACGATCTTCGTCTTAAAAATGTCCGTAGGAGACAATATCAAAGAACACGCGAGCCTGCGATGAAAGTTATCTGGCGGGATTTGCAAAAACAAATTAAAAGTGATTCTCTGCCTTTAGGAACAAAAGTTTTGAAAACAATGTTTCTAAATTAGACCCGAGCTCCAAACCCTTTTGGAAACCCACAAAAATTTTGAAAAAAAATTCAAAAGCCTATTCCAGCGCTTAAAGAAGGTGGTAAAATTTTGATCACAAATTTAGAAAAAGCTCAGAAACTTGCTAAGCAATTCGAGAGTTCCCATAATTTCAGTTTGGGTCTTACTAGTCCTATTGAGAATCAGGTTGCTCGGGATTATCTGAATATTTTCTCCCGGGAAAATATTTTTGATGATTCCTGGGGAACTGATTTGGACAAAGTGAGGTCTATAGCTAAAAAGTTTCAAAATATGAAAGCTCCAGGTGATGATGGAATTTTCTATATCCTCATCAAAAAACTACCAGAGAGTACCTTTTCTTTCTTGGTAAAATTATTTAACAGATGTTTCCATTTGGCATACTTTCATGATAAATGGAAAAATGCAAAAATTGCTCTAATTTTGAAGCCGGATAAAAATCCAGCTGAAGCTTCTAGCTACCGTCCAATAGGTTTGCTTTCTTCAATAAGTAAACTTTTTGAAAAGATAATTTTAAATAGAATGATGCTTCACATCAATACGAACTCAATTTTTGCAGATGAGCAGTTTGGATTTCGCCATGGGCATTCAACTACTCATGAACTCTTAAGAGTTACCAATTTAATTCGTTCAAACAAATCTGCAGGCTACTCAACTGGAATTGCTCTTCTAGACATAGATAAAAGCATTCGACAGTGTTTGGCATGAAGGTTTGATTGTTAAATTGAAAAAGTTTAATTTTCCACTCTTTACTATGAAATTAGTTCAAAATTATTTAACTGTCAGAACTCTGCAGGTAAATTATCAAAATTCCAAATCTGATCGACTACTTGTTAGAGCAGGAGTTCCTCAGGGTAGCATTTTTGGGCCTATATTGTATAACATTTTCACTTGGGTCCTCCCTGATATGCCTCATCTTTGTTTACTGATGATACAGGCTGTAGTCTGCTGCAAACTGCAGAGAAGTTTAGATATTTTCTCTTCTTATTTACAAAAATGAAATATTTCTAACAATATTTCAAAATAAGCCTAGAGCTTCGTTTTTGAAACCTAGTAGTAGTCACATAGTCACTATGAACGGAGTTCCAATTTCCTGGTCCAACCAAGTGAAATATCTTGGATTAGTACTAGACCAAAAATTAACTTTTAAAGATCACATTGAAGGCATTCAAGCCAAATGTAACAAATATATCAAATGTTCGTATCCTCTTATAAACAGGAAATCCAAACTTTGCCTGACGAATAAACTTCTAATATTTAATCAAGTTTTTAGACCGGCCATGCTTTACGCTGTGCCAACATGGTCTAGTTGTTGCACTATCAGGAAAAAAGCACTTAAAAGGATTCAGAACAAAGTACTGAAGATGATTTTGAAGTTGCCTCCCTGGTACAGTTCTATCGAGGCACATAGAATTTCGAATGTTGAGACTTTAGAACAAATGTCCAACAAAATTATTACTAATTTCAGACAAAACCGTTGCAACTCTCAATTTCAACGATTAATTCCCTTTATTCTTAGATAAGATTAAGTTTTAGTTTTTAGTTTTAAGATGTAAATTGTTATACTGACATGCAGGTTTAAAAAAAAACTCGTTTAAAATTCTGAATTTCCAAGGCAGGAACAATATATATATATATAATAACAATTAAGACTAGTAAGTTACTGTAGTAACTGGAGTACCTAGGTTAAAATGAAATGTAATTTATTTTGAATTTGGAACAAATAAAGAGTTAAAAAATCAAAGGATCTTGTAAAATCAATATCAAGCATGATATTTTGCTTCAATATCATGCGTGATATTGAGATCGTATGAGAGTGGAAAAATATCATATGATTGATGATTTTGCCAAACACTGTTTATATCTTTTCGATACAATTTGATCATTTGTACATCCCCACCAACAACTTTTAATATAAAAGCAATTGTATCCAAAAGGTACCCTGTGTGCTTTGAAGCACATTTTCAGCTGAAAAGATGAAAAAGTACCAAGAAGCGCTGCTCCCTTCTTGGAAACGAAACTGAACATCATGTTCATCGTCATTTAGTGCTAGGGGTTGTTGGGGTAAATTGCACCAGTTAAGGAAATCAAAGTGTTTTCTCGTTAAAATTAAAAGCAACAGTTAATATCAAGAAAAATTCTCTTATGCACAGTTTAGTTGTTTATACTCGCAACATATATGAAAACTTTGTAGAAATTGAATTAGAAATTGATAAAATAATCTGGAAATGCCAGTATTCGGGGCATAATACACACATGCTGGGGTAAAATTCACTACAATAATGAACCGATATGACTATCTTTGTCGTTTTACGTATGATCATGACCAATTGAAGCAGAAGAACATCTTCGTTTCGTTGACTTCGGAACGTTGTGGAGCATTTCTTAGGAATGAATTGAACGTAAACAAAGCTTGATTACTAAAGGATCATTTTGCCCCAACTTGGGAGTGCATTTTGCCCCGAATGTATAAAGAAAATGTTTTTAATCATAAAATAGAAATACATACACACTTCGAAAAAATTATGTAAATTTAGGTGCTCTGAGAGTGACATATACGAGGTTAAATTTTGACATAAAGTTGAATCATAACAGACGCGAAATTCAACTCAATCAAACGTACTTTTCATCGAGCAACGAACTTTGCAGTCTCGGAGTAGAATGTGTAGAATCGGAACCTACCTAACTAATAATAATCAGATGATCAGAAAGCTTTGGTCATTTTTCTGATATGATTTGACATGCAGCTTGATTAATTTGCTTCGAATATTAAGATGGCCTATAGAACCGCACTCCGGGACCGGGATTTTACATGCCCTATGCTATGGTTACTTTGAACGTAATAATTTTACTACAATCCCTGTCTTGGAATTCCCGGAATAGAATTTCAGAACCCTGGAACCGATGTTAAACTTACCAAATGTCACCGGATACACCTCAAATGGTCTACATTGGCTTAATTCTACCTATTTGGCATGATCTGAATTTTTTTTAGATGGACGCATTTTAATGTTTGAAACTAAAAAAATCTTAAATATGCGAGGACAAATTTACACCATATCCAATGCAAACTGGTATTTACATTATATGATAACATAGATATACCAAATTGATATGGTAAATTGCCAACTTGATATGATAAGCATATATATGCTTATGTGGCTTAAAATGAAGGCAGCGCATCGTGCCCCAACGGTGCATGTTACCCCAGGTACCCCTATTTCCAAATTTGGAAAGTACCAATAATTCTGCTCCGTTGTACGTTTCGATCCATAAGAGCAACTGTTGAGTGACGAGGGTTAGGTTGAGCCGTACAATTATCAACTATATTGACTACGACCCTTAGTTCTCCTCCCGCAGGTGACGACAGAAAACGACAGAAATACTCGAAGCAACTATTGCTATGCTTCCGCTTAAGTGGTTCGTTTGTTTACAAATTGACTTCCAAAAGGGGTTCCATTCTTCCAGCACTTGAAAGCCAAATGTTCATACCAACACATACATTATTGGCAATCCAAGTTTTAAGGCTTTCTACATGGATAATAACGTAATAATCCCAAAGGAAAATCAACCTCACATAAAGTCGACAGCTTCCTTCGTCTTCTAGAGTTGCATCGTCAAACAATGGAGCGATGTGAATTTTTAATGCAACTAAAAGCTTTTGAGGAAGATATGAATTGTTGATTCAGCCACTCAGCTTCCGTTTCGGCATAACTTAATTGTTTACCGATGAGATCAGGGAATTTTCATTTTTCGGTTCCATACTTTCACTTTCCGATTCATCGGCTTCGTTTTACCGTATAAAACAATTTTCAAAAGCTTAGAATAATTTTTCTCCAGATGGCTCCCAGCAACAGCAGCAGAGAGGACACCGAATGATTTATGAGCAAATACAAACACAAAGACCTCTATCAAGATCAAAGATAAAATTGGCCGGTGACTTTAGAACCGAGCAGACAAAAAGGGCATCCCTGACAAAGCACCCAATGAAGCATGCCGGAGGACTTCAATTCCCAGTTTTGGGACCGGGAATTGGCTTCTCCTTGCCTGCCTGCCGATAAGCATGACAAATTGCTTTGTTCATGGGACGCTGAATTTAAAGTCATTTCCAGTAAATCCCAGCTGGGGACACTACTTTCCGAAAGTCGATAAACTTAACTATATAGAGCGTGTGTCCGAGCACAGGGTGTAGTTTGCAGCCGTGTTATTCACGACAACTGTGTAGACTAAGCTCAGCCAGTGCACTGTAAGTTGGTGTGAAAATTCAATCCTTGCATTATCTTCACCCACAGCAGACGAAGCACGGTCAATTGGAAAGCAACATAGTCGTAGGTACCGAGTGGATACAATTGAATACAACCCGAGAAAACTTGTTATTCCATCCTCAGTGGTAAGGAGGACGGCATACGGGAGACTCAGTGTAGAGCCGAACGAATGATTGGGTAATGCTTCGGAAACTTCATAACGTAAGCCAAAAAGTAGTAATAGAGCACAAGTTGAGCATAGATAATCCAATAGAGGATTGGACGGAAGACACTGTAGCCGATAATTCACTCGTTACGGAAGTGTGCCAAGTTCGGAAATGGAACTGTTGCATGTGATACTTTCCATGAAAGAGGAAATGAAGTGTATTGATCTAATAAATTGTATTGACCACTTCTCGACTCCTGTCGTTAAACTTAGATCACACAAAATTTATTGAAATACTGTACCTTAAATTCAATGGATTAATTAAATCTAACTTTTCAGCATATTGCTTTCCAATGGGAAGTTTTTTAGATCGTTATGACGCTATTCGATTGGCACATAGCATAATCTCTCTTTCCTCCGATAAGCTCTGTGCTTGTACAATTGATTGCTAATTACAATTTTCCAATATCAAAATCTCACTAGACAAAAAACGATCCATCCCCAGTGCAAAAAAAAACCCTGTAATTACATCACCTTAAACCGCAATGTCTCCTAAACATGGCTTGTTTGCCCTCGATATGGGTCCGATGACTCTCCGCATTTATTCTCTTTCGTCGGACGGGCAGACCCGACTTTCCACCACCATTGGTCAAAGTAATTATTGTTAATGGAAAAAGCATTGCCCCACCGCAAAAGTGCCTCGTAATATCCAATGATTTGTTCTCGTGTGGAAATTGAATTTGGGATGTTCTACGGGACCCTCTCCACGATTCGGTGCTCCTTTCTCCGTTGATGATGGTCGTTTAAAAGCGTCAGTCCAGTGTCAATCGAGTTCACGGCTAAATATAATTAATTACAGCTTGGTTTTCGGGTGCGCTACCGATAGGCAGCAGTGTAGGTTTATAGCGGTAAGTCTGAAAGGGACGTGATTAGGTCTTTCTGAGGTTTTATTTTTGTTTCAGCCTTGGCTATCGGATCTGTCATATTTTTGAATGGGATCCTAAGTGGTATCTAATTGCCACCGGTTAGGAAGCAGGTGGTAATGACGAAGATCTTTTCGGTTGTAAAATGATGAGGATACCACTTTCAACAGGCAGCATTGCTGAAGTACTTGTTAAATTTCATAGAGGAGATTCTAATTTGCGGAAGCCACTTTCATGTCATTCAAACTCACAAAGATATCTCCACCGAAATTCAACGAGAGGAAAGCCAAAATTAAACGTTCGTTAGCAACCAAATCCCCTCTGAAAAATCTAGCTCGAATTCCACTAAAATTGAACACCGTAATCGCAGCCATAGATAACGCGTAATGACTTTCAAAATGGCTTCCGGCAGCCGAACACAAACAGGCAAAATCCCAGTCGAGTCGTTCGGGAATGGATTTTCATAGCCCCAGATTGTGTTTTGATTACTTTCTAACGCAGCAAACGCATTTCGACTTATTCTGTGCGACAATATGGTTCACATTTAGCGGATGTTGTCATCGTTGCCATCAGTGTTGTTCAACATCCGGTCCAATTATAGGGCTAGGTTGAATTTCCGGGTGGCAATTTCCCGGCCTCTCTCTCCGACTGTCTAACTCCAAAGAGTCAACCCGAGTGCTCGTTCGTAAATCGTTTGAATAGGTCCCTTTTGAATTGTAAATTTGAGGTTAGGCGTTTCTGCTGGGATAGACACTACACGTTTCAATGCGTAACGAGCGTTGTCAAATTGGCAATAGGTATGGAGAGGGGTAATCTAATGCGGGCCTTCTAGAATAAAACGTGAACCATCTTGCCTGAGGTATGTCAGAACAAAGATGTTTCCAGTTCTGGTGAACAGCTTCAAAGAAAACTTATTGAATTACCCTCGCTGGCGTTCATATTAAAAAATACATTTTCGTAGAATAGCACATTCATGGCAGCCAGCGAAGGCAACATAGTAGCGAGAACGCTACTAAAGATAGCTCCAGATTGCATAAGTGGTAGGGTTGTTCAAATGTTTCGTTTAATTTCTGATTATCCTTCGAAATTTCAAAAGGCCTGTACACTTTTAGATTGCTGCCAAAATGAGCCAAAAAGTTTGGAAAAATTAATCTGATCGAACTTGCTGAACCACCCTAATAAACAGTACGCTTGACGCTCAACTTACTGACTGGGAACTCAAGCTGGGCTGTAGAACATTTTAAATTACTGTATACTTTCCAAACAAATGAAATTATCATCGAACAGATTTTTTACATGGTTCTACAAATAGCATTAAATTAATTTTTACGTAGGACTTCATCTTTCTCGTAGGTATGGGCAGGATACCATGCCATGGTATTAGTGTCGAGAAATCATGTAAAGTTTTCAGCTGTATTCAGACCTGAGCGTGATTTGCGTGCGTAGGGCGAGATTTGCGAGAGAGAAAAGTATTAATTGTCTCACTCATATCAATACAAATCAGTGTTCACCCGGCTGTCGACAGAAGCAGACCACTGTCAATGTGTGTCACGCGATCGTCTGTTTACTCGGCAGAAACCATTGTTTTTCATCTGCAGTTCTTTCAGTCGATGCGTCGTCGACTTTGCAAAGCAACCGTTTCGTGATGAATGTGCGAATGCTGACCACGTTTTGCGTCCATTGCTGCAATGGAAGCGCTCTGACACCCGTTAGTGAATCTGCCATACAATGAAACCACTGGAAGCTGATTCCGTTCTGGTGGAGGAGGTTTATTGGATAGCGGAAGATAAAATGTTTATTGTGTTGTACCTTTTGACTATGATTTTAAGATGTATTGTATAGTGAACTGTACAGTTAATTCGGTTGAGCCTTATCAAAAAAGTTAATAAACATATATCAATGCAAATCTAGCTCCGTGCCACTCATGGACGGTCAGGGCTGAATACACCTTTAAACTCTTTGAGAGACTACGACGAGATTGTGCTAAATTCTAACGTGTCCCGCTGCACACAAGATGTGAACTGGTAAAATGAGGTAATTTTTAAAAATAAGTAAAATTTTAAAAAGCGAAAGGCAAAAGGTCGAATGTCAAAACGTCGATTGAACAAGTTTGAAGGGACACCGGTTCGAAGGTACAAAAGATCCAATGGACGAATGGTCGAATAATGAGAAGGGGGATGAAAGGTCGAATTGACAAATGGTCATGTCGACAAAAGGTCGAATGAAATAAAGGTAGAATGAACAAAAGGTCAAATGTTAAAAAGGTCCAATTTCCAAATGGTCGAATAATTCAAAGAGGGACAACAGGATGAACGGTTCGAAGAGGAACAAGCTAAAAATGTCCAATGGACAAAACGTTAAATTACAAAAAGGTATAAGGTACAAAAGGTGACATAATATTGAATGAAAATAAAACAGCATGACTCAAAGAAGGACAAAAGGTCGAATGGTGGTAAATATTTTTGGAAAGCCCACTTCAACAAATGGCAAATAGTGCAGGGCTGGTAGCGAGTCACTTTTTAGTGACTTGGTCACGTTTTTCAAGCAAGTTACTAAAAAGTCTCCTTTTTAAGGCCAAGTCACTAAAGTCACTTTTTGTAGTCAGTCACTATTTCAAACTTTTTTTAACGTGAATTTATTTCAAGATTGATCATTCTTCTTGCAGTGTGTTGGAAAGGCCTTTATTTTGTTCTAATTTTTGAACAATTCGAAGTTGACGGTTTGTATAGAGTTTTTTTTTTACATTTAAGGTGATTCCTTTTAGAGTCCACAAATGGCCACCACGTAGGCTATAAGTGCACTTCCACCTTAAATTTTCAAATACACAAATCTCGGAAATTAGTGCCCCATTTTACCCGAAATTAATACTGCATGTATGCTGCAGTGCAGAAAACGTGGAGTAACAGTTTCATTGTGGTACGTGTCGTGGAAGCTGATATTTGTGCATTTAAAATTTCGAAGTGGTAGCGAGAATAAGGATCTCACAACGAAACACCTTAATCGTCTTTCTCTATTTACAGGGTGTCCACTAGACTGATGCAAAATTTGAAATTTTCTCTCCACAGTGCTCAAACGGTTCCAAATTGTGCCCTGATTAGCCTCCCAAAATTTGAACTCATTTAGTGAGAAACTGACTTGGCACAAACCAATTGAAGTTTATATGGGAATTACTATGGAGAAACCATAATTTCGGTTCATAAATATCTCCAAATTCACCATTTAACTCTACTCTAGAAAATTACAGCTGAGCTTGTTGCAAATTTTCTCAGCTACAACCAGCGAATCCAAACACATAAAGGGTGTCCACGATGAAATTGCCACACACAAAATTGATTCGCAAAATTCGAGTTTTCATCCGATTGCCATCAAATTTTCAGGGATTGAGAAATAACTATTAAACTTCATTTTATGCCCGCACCTTGGCCTTAACCCCGGCCATAAGATTCTGCACAACCTGTGAATCAACCGTTTTTTGCATGTAAACCCATACTTTCTTCAGTTCCTCGACTGTCTTCACTACCTTAGGTCGTTTAAGAAGGTGCTGCTTCATAATCGCCCAGTACTTCTCGATGGGGCGGAGCTCCGGAGTGTTGGGAGGGTTGAACATTTTCGGCACGAAATTGACCTTATTGTCCGCATACCACTTCAGCACGTCCTTGGAGTAGTGGCATGAGGCCAAATCCGGCCAGAAGATTGTTGGGACGTTGTGGGCCTTCAGGAGAGGAAGCAGCCGCTTCTGGAGGCACTCTTTTATGTACACCTGTCCGTTCATCGTGTCCTGGGTCACGAAAGGTGCACTCCGCTTCCCGCACGTGCAGATGGCTTGCCAAACCAGGAATTTCTTCGCAAATTTGGACATCTTCTGAGTGCGGACATGCTCCGGAACGCTGAACTTATCCTTGGCCGTGAAAAACAGGTTGCCGGGGATCTGTTTGAAGTCGGCCTTCACATATGTTTCGTCGTCCATGATGCAGCATTCAACTTTCGTCAGCATGTTGAGGTACAACTTCCTGGCACGGGTTTTGGCGGACTTGTTCTGCTTCTCGTCGCGATTAGGGGCCTTTTGTACCTTGAACGTTCGAAGCCCAGCCTTAGTTTTGGCCTTCTGGACAAAACTTCGGCTTAGGTGCAGCTTCGTAGCCACATCCCTAACGAAGGCGTTCGGATTTCGGTTGAAGGCCCCAACTACGCGGATGTGATTTTTGGTGTTGTACGGAATACTTTTTCCTTCACTTCTGGGCTTCCGATCGGTGGTCAACCGTTCCTCGAACCACTATATAACTCGCGACACCGTGGAATTCGCGATTCCCAACGTTTTAGCGATGGAACGATGCGAGAGATCCTTGTTCTCGTGATGAATGCGCAAGATTTTATCACGCACGAGCTTTTCTTTCGACTCCATTTCCGCGAGTTTTGATCACAGGACTTTAAAACTTGCAGGATGTAAATAATGCACTATGAACTAAATCCACCCAAATTTTCATTAAATTCTACCCAACGGTTAAAAAGTTAGAGCAATTTCATAGTGTGGCAATTTCATCGTGGACACCATTTAAAGCAACCAACGATACAGACAAAACGGTTGCTACGACTACCATGACAAACTCGCTCTGTAACATAGCTCTATCGGAGTGGTAGAAGGATAATGATATATTGCTTGCCTACTTTGTTGCAATATACACGGATGAGGACATAGCTTGATATGAATCGAGCAAAGACAGAACAAAAAAATTCCCATTAACACACGTGTATCAGCTTCGGCTCTACTTCGTGAAGCAGTTTGCCAACAATTAGCTCGTTTCCTTCTACCGCCCCTAGTGAGTTGTGTCGCACGGGCTGCTTGTCATGAAAAAGAACGAAGAAGATTATATCATTATTGCTTTGCACTTTTGACATAGCGTTATTTTTCGGTTCGTTGTTCGCTTGTCATTTTGTCATTTGGAGATATTTTTGATTCCTTGGCTACAACTTTATTGAAACCAGTTTTCGATCAAATGTAAGAAACAAAAGTTATTAATGATTCAAGTCACTGATGTCTTATGATAATGCTCAATCAACTGTTCAGCAGGCAACATTGGTGTTTATGGCGCGTAGAATAGAGGACAAAAATCATGGCTACTATGTCACACTGCAGAAGACAGTGTGGCTCACAATACATTTGCTAAATCTTGCCATAAGATTATCAATCTCTTAAACAATTAATAACTATTTAATTTGACGTTTGGCAGAAAAACAATTTTCTGCAAAGTAAAATTCCCATGAGAATAGCAATAGAATTTATTAACAGTACAATATGTAAAAAGGTTAAAAGAAAATTAACAAAAAGTTTTGTTTTTCCATAGTAATTTCCATATAAACTTCAAATGGTTTGTGCCAAGTCAGCTTCTTATCAAATGAGTTTAAACTTTCGGAGGCTAATCAGGACCCGATTTGAAACCGTTTGAACACCGTGGAGTGAAAATTTCAAATTGTGCATCAGTCTAGTGTCCACTCATTTGGCTAAATAAAGTTCCCTGAGTTTTCCAGGTTTGTCCATAACTTTGGCGGATAATTTCCAGGTTTATAATAAGGAAACTATTTATGAAACGCGTCAATAATGTGTTTTTTTTTTGTAAAACAGCAACAACAACAATTAACGCAAACGTTTTTAAGACATGGCAATCAGTTTTAACGAAACAGCTCTACTTAATTTTAGTAAGTCTAAGATCACAACATTTTTAATGTCTTGAAGATTCGTTCTAGGAAAATTGTGGAAACTTTTGAGAAGTTCTATTTATCTCAGAAAAAACTAGATCAAGAGATCTTTGGAGAATTTTAGAGATCTTATGCGGAAATCCTCAAATATTTATCCCAGACTATAGGATTGGTTTAAAGATCTATAAACGTGACTTTAGACAAATTCAAGTTAATTCCATGATGTGCTGAAATAAAATCAAGAGCCCCTAAGATGTTCCGAGAGATTCAGTGCAGAAACATCCAAAATATTTATGAAACTTCAGAAATATTTCAGGATCATCACAGAAATCCAGAGAATTCCAGGGAAGTTTAAAGATGTTCACGAGAATTCCATTTATTTCAAAGCAGAACCGAGACCTTTATTAGAATTGAGAGCTTTATGGAAGCTTCGAGAACATCAAGGCAGATCATTGAATTAAAGGGCAGTTAAAAAAATTCAATGAAATTGCAGAAACCTTGAACATGTTTTGAGAAACTCGTAGAAATTCCAAAAACCTCAGCAAACTTCAGATAATTTCCAGAACGTGATCACAATTATATGAACATCCGGAAAATGTGAGAGTATTTCAGAGATCTAATATATTTCAAAAATTGATCTAAGTTGATTAGAGTACATCAACGAAGTTTCATTAATTAAAAAAAAAAGTTAACTTTTGGCAAGCACCTATATTTTCAAGAAATTCCAGAGAAGTTCCAATCAGATATTTTTAGATTGTTTAATTATATTCAGTGAAATTCAAAGTATTTCGAAGATGATGAGATAACATCAGAAAAATTCCATTAACTTAAGGAAATTTGCATTGATTTACAAGGAGTTCCTTGGAATTATGGGATGTTCCGAGAATTCTATGATTGATCTGAAAATTAAGAAGATTAAGAAGGGAATTATAAAATTTACCAGAACATTTGATCAATTTAGAGAAATTAAGGTTAGCATAGAAAACATCAGGACTGGACTTTCCAGGGAAAATTAGAGATTTAAGGCAAAGTTCTTCGAGCGTTTGTAAACTTAAGAAAAATTGTAGAACTTGAAAGCAATTCAATCAATTCCAGTAAATGGGGGATTTTTTAAAAAATTACTAAGATATTCAGGGCAGTATAGAGAACTTTAAGGAAATTGAGAAATATTTTGGGCAGCTTTAAAAACATCAGGAAACTCTAGAATGTTGAAGAAGTTATGAATTAGTTTCGATAATTTGAATTTCATACAAATCTTGAGAATTTCAGTGAAATCGTAGAACTATATAAGCTCCTGAAATTTAAGAATAACTTCGAAAACTTCACATAAGTACAGAGATCGTCATAAATATTTCGAGAACTTCATAAAAGTCTATGGAACTTAAGGGAAGATCCGAGAAATTCAGAAATTTATATGGAGATTTCGGGAGCATTTCAAATAAGTTAAGTAAAACTCCAAAAGCAAGGTGAATTTCATAGGATTTCAGTTCCATTAGTTTCATTAAATAAGCGGAAAATTTCAAGAAGTTCCCAGATTTTCAGAGAACTTTAGAGATGTTAAGAAAATTATTGAGGTTTTCTTAAAAGTCCAGAAGTTCACGTAAGCATAAACATTTTTAGAACAGTTAAATTAAATTTTAGGGCAACAAGCTTCATGAGAACGGCAAACACTTTGGAGAAGTTTCGAGAACTTCAAGAAAGATTTTGATCGATAAAAATCTCACCAAAAAAACTTCAAGAAGGAACAAATATCCTCAAAGCAGCGAAATACATAAATTTTAAAAATGTTTCGAGAAATTCAGTGAATTGTTAAAACTGTAGAGAAGATTCATGATCGTTAGGAAAATTGTGGAAACTTAAGAAAGTCCAAAAAAGTTTAGAGAACTTTAAAACAATGATGAGAAGTATTGCAAGCATCAGGCTAGTTTCTCAAACTGCAAAAGAACTTCCAGGCAGTTTCATTAACTTCAGGAATAATTTGGGAACTTTCAAGTTGTTCTGAAGACCTCAAAATAGTCCATTACATATTTAACGGAGATTTCTCATGACATTTCGCGCCTCATCATTTGCTCGTGTTCTCCCGAAAGTCTCATGGAATTATTTCAGAAATTCACTTGAAACGCTTCTCTGAATTCTCTAAAAAAAAATATCTCAAGAATATACATAGTTAGTATACATCTCGCAACTATCCTCCGAATCTAATTTTTTTTAATTTCCCTAGGAATTACCTTGAAATTCTCCTCAGTAAGAAATTCTATGGAAAGTTTGTCAGAATTTTCATTTCTTTTTTAATCTCCCTCTTTCCCTTGGAATTCTACTAACATTGAAAGCACATTGTTTGGCAATCTCTCCAGGAATTATTTTTCGAATTTCTTTGAAGATCTGGAGCTATTCTCAGATTTAACTGTAATTTTCCTTTTAGCATTCCCTTCACCGCCTAAGTATTCACCATAGAAATGCGAGGACTTATGCTCCGATTTCAAATGTGTGAATACATATAAAGTTAATGTTGATGGTGAAGTGAACTTTTTAGCAATATTCGAAACTCGATTCGAAACATATGCTTGAAAACTATTAAGCTAATGAATGTTCGTTGATGTCTTTTGTTGATAATTGCGGCAATATATATGTGTTGTTGAATTGTATCTGTACTCGTAAGAGTAGAGGAGGGGAAGAATGTGGTAGATAGAGTTGGTACAGAATAATAATCATAGTGAATAACGATAATTATACCTTGAGTTAACTTGATTCACCGTGTAGTCTTATAATGCAAACGACTTGAGTATACTTAAGTCAGCGTGTAACGATTATTTGATTATCAAAGAAACGCACACATACATATACATGCGATGAGGAAACTACCCGAAGCATGATCTTCGCCTTTGTGCATGACTGCATGGTGCAATCAGTCATTTAACTAATCTTGTAGCGCACGGTTGTGCATTGTGCTAGTCTTTGTTGAGACAAATGGCCAAGGCTTGAAACCTCGGTCAGGTCACGACACAAGGTTCATGCAAGTTTGGTCACATTCTCACGATCTTTTGAGGAAGAGAAGGGTGGTTTATTTGACATTCATTTGTTATAAAAACTATCTGTTAGAGACTAGAGACTTTTACTACCCTATAAACAATTTGAGCTGAATAAGGGATGAACAAGCCTTTTTAGCTGAAGAAGCATATTTTTGCCTGAATAAGCTCTTATTTTGAATGTAGTGTTTATTGGGTAGAGATCATCTCCAGGGCTGTAACGGGAAAGTTTGTTTTCCTTTGTTTTTTTTTTTGCGTCGATCTAGTTTTCCGTGCTGAGCACCAATGCTACCGACGCTAGGGAGGCAGCTCCCACACCTGGACCCTACCTATCGACCCATCAACTCATGAACCGGGGACCAACGGCTTTACGTCTCTTGCGAAAGAAGGCGTGATCAGAGATGTTATGCCTCAGAACACCCCGGTGGCACCGACTGGGATTGAACCCAGGCCTGCTGTAGTGACAGGTAATCACGCTTACAACTACACCACCGACGCCGCTGATACGGGAATGTTATTTTTAGAACAGAATTCACTTTGGTTAATGATGCATAATAGTGTTTTCATTTAAATCTACTGGGATTAGAATTAGGCATACTGACAAAGGTGAGGAAGTGTTCAAGCCTGGAATTGAACTCACAACATTCTGCAAAGCAGAAACGGTCAGCAATAGGCTATCAAACAGCGCAATTATAAGTCCGGTTAATTTTCTGAAACTAATATTAGATTGTTACCTCTTTTTACTGAGATACATCCACTGAAATTAAACCGTCCCTACCTATTCAACTGTCAGGTGTCACTCAGCACACACAACTTTATTATCAGACAAGACTCATCGTTGAAGCATGCCTGAACATGCGCTAAACTAATTATCCCGGACTACTCAAGAGATAGACATGATATGTAGCACCATATTTCACAGTGACATCTTGAAGCTGGTTTGATAATTTATGCACACAACTCAACAGCCCACTTTCAGTCTAGAAAATCAGTTGATTTATAGCAGAATTCTCCAGTTGATTTTGTGCACGTACCAGTCCATTCATTCTCGATGCATTCTCTCTCAACGTCCGCTCTGTCGTTTGATGGCCTTGTCCTGCGGTTTCAATTAATGGCCTCAAATTTTGATTCCATCAGTAATAACAACGTATTCAGTATTGCCCCACTGCCCCAACCACATCCACTTCCCGAAGGTCTCACTGTGGATGGGTTTTCCAGCTCGGTAAGCCGGAAAATTTCCTCTCTCGAATGGGCGATGGGTAGGTGGGTGGACCGAGATCGATTTCCATTCACACCCCGGGCTCTCGATAATGGCTCGAATGGACGACAACGATGGCAAATCTGTGCGTTTCGATTCTGTCACATAAATTTTACACTGACCCGGAACGAGAGACCCACGCATCCGCCGTATTGGTCGACTCCGTGGAAGAGAAACGTCATCCATTCGCATAATTGGATTGCTTTCATCCATCAATATATTAGCAAAGGCATGCGGAAAACCGCCGGGTTCATCATTCCAAGCGAGAGAAAGCGGGTAGGATGATTAATGGATAATCGGATTAAAATTTTGAAGATATGCTCAGGGATTTTCCGGAAAGGCTTCAAGAGGCATTTAGCTAATCAAAGCAAAGTGGAAACCCGGCCCAAATTTTAGGTAAGCTTTGAACCAGATTTTTGCTCCAATCTTCGACACGAAATTCTGTCTGGCAGGCAGGTGTGTGCTGCAGGTGGAAAAGTACTGACATAAACAATTCGGATTTCCATCCCCTTCCCAACCGTGATTAGGTTGGCGTGTGGTTGCACCCTTCACTACGTGTTGAATAAACATTTTCCGTACTGGGTTTGTTATTTTGAAAAGCGAAAAAAAAAATGGGCAAGGAAATTTCAGCAAAGTACGTGCTAAGTTGTAAATAAGAATTTAAGATTTCAATCTTTTGCTAAATTGGGATGCGCGGGAGTTTCCATCTGCTGCACGCTGCTAACGACGGTTTAAGCTCCACCCATCTATAGGCTGGCTTCAGACAGTGGAGGGATATAAAACTTTCCGGTTGAATTTATTTTCATGGAAGACGGTAAAGTTTTGGCAAAGACTAATTTCGTTTTCGACGCTGCTGGTGATTGCTGCTGCGAGGGAAGGGGTAAACTTTTTGTCGACGAACAACACGTCCATGAGGTAGGCTAATGCTGTTGAGTTAAAGCGTTAGGCTTAAGTCGAAGGAATAGGTTAATATGGATAAATTAGGGATTATAACGCAAGCACGTATGCTCCAATCACTCTTCCCATGAACAACACTCTGAACAGGCAACATCAGCTTGAGTAATCAAAATTTCTTACGCTGTTTTCTCGCTAATCTGAGTTTTCCCACACAGATTACGTAAACTTGTTCTCTTCCTGATGGTGTAGTAGCCAGTGCTGATAAAAATCATTTCTTCTACACTCAAATAAGCTGAAAATGAAGGGAACCTTGAAAAATAAACCGACTACCTGCGTGAATTTGAATTTTGACATGATACCATGCTTTTGATCAAGACAACCGCTGAGTTTCGAAGTCAACAATTGTTTTTGTTCATTCAAAGATGCGTATTCATTATCGTCAGTTTTGTTGTCATATCAATATTCATAATCATCTTGATGGGGATGATTTTGAATATCAAATGTGAAATGATTATTTTCGTTTTCCGCAAATATATCGTTTTGGAACGTTTCACTTAGATCGATGGAAGATTATTGTAACATGTGCATCAAACATGTCAGCAACTTCCCACGCTTGCTATATTTGCTGGTCTCATAAGTGGCACCATGCCGCGACGAGACAAGCTATTCCAAAAAACCTTTTTCAGTCATCGAACCCATTTGAGCAATGCAATGCATAAATGAGTTCGATGAATTGAACGAAACGCATTCAGCAATTCTCACCAAAAGGCAGAAGTGTCAAATAACACTTTGGTTCATTCTTTCCCACTCTTGGTATCGATCACCAACGATCGAGTAAATAGCGAAAATACATAGTGGCTTCAAGTGTCTCCATTCTCAGCACCATATGTAAAATATTGTTCAATAAAACATTCTTAGTTTAACTTTCGAAGCAAAAGGTTCGTTTTTAGTAACTGCAATATCACGTCATGAAAACGTCAAATGGCGAAATAGTGAAAACGTTAAATTATTGTTTTTTTGCAGAATGTATGATAATATCGAGGTTTTAGGCTCTGCAATCGATAATATTCAAAATAATCATTTATGGCAAAATGAATTTGATTTTTTTCCTTTTGACAAACGCGTATTTTTCGATGGATAATGAACTCATTTGTTCATTTCACTCGTACGTTGACAACGAAGATTTTCAAAACAACCGCAATTCATCTACACAGGGTAGAAGCGAAAGTCAGTCCGTTTGAGGGTAAATAACATTTGTGGAAGTCGATCATCAAAATCGACCCCATTTCAGTGATTTCAAGTGGTACAATAGGACATAGATCTGTCAAAGTGATTACACCAGCTGTACAAGGGAGCGGGACATTTCTCCGAAGGACGTTTCGCCGAAGGTCATTTCGTCGAACAGGTCATTTCGCCGAAGTACAAGAAATTTTCTACGGTTTTGAACGTTTCTCAAATCACAGTAAATGTTGAAATCAGTCTCGAAAAAAGATTAAGTTTCAGAGACGAACCAGCCAACGGCTGAAAGTCTCTGTAATAAAGAAATCAATCATCAATCAAGATTAAGGTGGTTCGATTTTTTCAACCTGGAAAGCTATTCAAACGTAATGCTTCCTTCTTTTGAACATGATCAGTTCTTACTGATTACAGAGTTGTACTGATTTCGGAAATTTTTAAATAATCAATGTTTATGATTTATAGGAATGTTTATGAGCAGTTCTTGAAAATAGTACTGACTTTGGAATTTGTATATTGTACAATGATTAAAATTCAGCGTAATGACACATTTGGCGAAATTTCCTTCGACGATACGTCCTTCGGCGAAATGACACAGCCCCGCTGTAAAATGAGCAAGGATATCAAGGGGGTAGTCAATTACATTAAAATAATTCAAACGTGTTTTATGTCTGCTTAGCACTCTTGAACTCGTTTATTTGTTTTGACTTAACCGTTTACGTTCTTTATTTATGATTACATAGCTAGCGTTAACGAATTCATCACGTTACTGCACACATTATGAAATACATAAACGTTTGACATTGTTGCTGATTTTTCAAACAATTAATCGTAAAACATAATTTCAAGCTACCATATGTTAAATGCTAACAAGCCAATTTTGAAAGGAAGAAGCCAGCGCCGTTGGTGCAGTAGTAAGCGTGACTGCTTTTTCTCCCCAATGGGTCTGGGTTCAATTCCAGCCGAGGTCGGTGGGATTTTTCTGAGGCATAAAAATCTCTGGTCACGTCTTTCTTCTAACAAAATTCTTGCGAATGGAACGATGCAAGGTCAGCTCAAAACACTGCAAATTTTCCACAATGTATTGCTCTTTCAGAGATTTATTTATGTTTAATGAATTAATTCGAAGATTAAGAAGTTCCACCGATCAAATAAATAAGGCTTCAAAGAATCGCCAGCAAACATACTTCAAATTTGTCAAAGCACACTATGTTTTTTTTTAGTATTCCGCTCTTTTTCAATACATCCGCAATACTTCTCTGTAGGGGAAATGGCTCTAATGTTGGCCTATGGATCTAATATTGGGCCCATCGCTAAAAATCTGCTATAAATATATCAATTTTATCTAGATGAACGGCGCAGCTGCAGCAAAAGAGGTACGCAACATAAAGTCAAACTCCGACCACGCGGAAGACAACAACAGAATTACACGGACCCGAAACAACGTGAAGACACTTCCTTCCTCTCATTCTAATTTTTAAAAGGACAACATTACATCGAAATCATATCAAACATTTATTTCACAGCTGAGATTTTATAGGCTGTTTCTATGCACCACCAATATAGAGAGCACTAGGCGATTATGAGAGGAAACGTCAACCAAACCGTTTGTTTACATCAAAATTACAATGTTTACATCTCAAATTAACGCATATTGTTATGCGTATCTTGCATATATCCATCGGGAGGGGTCTTATTCTATTATTTTTCACACATTTGAACGGATTTACAGCTCAAATAACACCAGATTAAAAATCCGGAAGATCATAACCAATGGTGTAGTTTTATAAATCTTCACTTTTCTTAACAAAAACATGTGGAAGCACCAGCTGGATCACTCCAAAATCGATACAGAAAACAAAATATTCCATGTGGATGATGGTTACAAGCACCTGCGATAGATAAATTAATCAGAATAGGTAAAAACATTGACCACTTCCTATGCTTCACGCTGAAAATTTTAGCCTTCATCACTCTTTTAATGGTTCTCTTATTCACCACCAGAGGCTGCATCGATCGCTTAGTTTTTATTGGATTCACCTATTGTAACTAGAGCGTGCTTTCACGAAATTTCCATTGCTTGTATTTTTCTACTCCTTTTCATTCTCTTTCTCTACCTAGTCCTATTCTTGTGTGTGTAACTATCTTCTAACTGTGCTGTGCTCTTGTGTTTCTTCCCGACGAATCCCACGACAGCAAGCGGTGACGATGCTACTCAATCGATGCGCGTTCGACCGTTGGTGTTGAACGGCCAACGATTTCCACGTTGGGGACGAACGTGATCTCAACAGCAGTGGCAGTTGTTAACCACAAAGCCCCGCTCAGCGATTTAGATGCGGATCGCTTTCCACCGGACAAGGTGACGGTTGCCAGGATTATTCGCCCCGGGGATGCAGATGAAGGCGTTGGAAGTTACACGTAGCACATTACCTGGTCTAGCTTGTTTTTCGCACACACAAAGTCTAGCCTATGGGCAATGCGAGAGATTATTCCGATCGCTGGTCCTTCTTTCAAAGTCGGGTGTAGCCACACTCTCTCTTTTCCAAACTTTCCCGAAGATTTCACTGGACTCGGCCTTGGGAGAAATTGCATAAGGTTGAGTGGCTTTACTCACGAAGCATTGTATTTTTATAGTAAATCGACCAGTGTCGTTTTGCTACTGGCATAGTTTTTGGCGTATGGATTAGATCGATTTCATTCTTATTTTATAAATAACTAATTTACTATTTACAACATGGAGTGACTGTTACAGCTTACACGCTATTTCAAAACTAACCGAAATTGCGTACAACTCACCCAGATCAGTCAAAACTGAACCTACTCAAAAATGGATAAACTATGTTGGGAGTGGAAAGTTGACAAATGGAAAACATTTATTAACTTGTCACTCTCCTCAACATAGTTTTGGTGGATTCTACCCAAATTTGAGTAGTTTAAACATAGTGTGTACTGAGCATGCAACCAAATATCTGCTTTTCTTTCATAAGGGCCAATGTTACAAACATAAACATTGACTTTTCCGTGAATTTACCGAGATTGAAAACTCGCTTAAGTAAGCAGTCACGATGTTATAGTATATTCCTCAATTTACTATTGAGATCTGCTCAGGATTTCCTTAAAATATGCTTCAAAACTTCCAAATTCTCATAGAATTGCATTGGAATATTGCATGAAATTTCTTTCAGGCTAATAATGCCCTTGGTAATCTCCTCAGAATTCCATAGGAATACATCCTAAATTCCATATGGATGTATTCTCAGAACTTCCATCGAAGATCGCAGTAGGTCGCGCTTGAAACCTGACGTGTTTTTCTTTTACTGAGTATTTTTCGACAGCGTATTAAACAGTTTTTGCTTCGAATTTGTTAATTTGTTTGCTGATATTTGGTTTCAAGTGTTCACAAGTTTTTATTTAGTGATACATCGTGATTTGCCTGTGTTTGCCTTGAGAGACTCGGTTGACCTTGAATCTAATCTTTAAAATCTACGACGCACATTCTGTTCCATTGTTCGGTGTTGGTTTTCATTGCCTCCTGGGAGCCCGGTTCTCCGAGTTTGGATGCCACACTTTCGGCGTGTAGTTCTATTGATTCGTCACGGTGGGCGAGTTTGAACTTGGTGCGGTTGGTGAATTATAACGCGAATGTGCTGATAATGTGCCCGTCGCGAGTGTTGGTGGCGATTCGTGGCCAACGTTGCCGTGAATCAGCAGGTTTTTTGCTTGCAAAAGTGTTCGGCTGCTGGTCTTTTATCGGTGCCAGAAAGATGCCTCACTGGATACGTCCAAGACTGGACGGGATGTAACTGATGGCCGCGAATGGTTCCTGGGGAAAGCACTAAACGCGAACCTTATTCCAGATGACCATGGCAATGCAAGTAAATTTGTGTTCGTTGAAGGAATTATGACGGCAGGTGAATCACGACATGAGATACAAAGCGTAGAGAAAAAACTATGGAACCCATGGATTTGAGGATCAAATCAACATGGTGAGACCAGTCCAAATACTTTTACCAATAAAAAAAAATCATAAATTAAATACGTGCCAGGATTCAAAAGAACATTTTGAAACTAGAAGCGTGTGTGTTATACTAATAACCATTTGATAGAGGCAATACATACATACGGGGCTTATTGTAAGTGAAAGTAGCCTCGGAATGGGCGTGACTCTCCTGACCGGAGATGCCAGATTTTTTTTCAGAAGTTTGCAAAAAATGTCTGTGAATTTCAGAAATGTCTGTAAACTGTATGATGTATAATGCGAAATTTTAAATATCTGTAAAAGTCATGTTCGAGCAAACATGACCTGTTTTTAACGAGTTGAACCTAATTGTAATTGGGAATGCATCCATTTAGGCCTTATACATTATAAGCAATCAATAAAAAGATAAATTATGATTACACGACAAATGAGGTCAACTTAAACTCATATTCTTGAAAACGTAGTTAACTTATAGACTGTGTAAAACGTTACGAGATTTTACAGGAACTTGTCCGTGCTGAGCACCAATGCTACCGACGCCAGGGAGGCAGCTCCCACACCTGGACCCTATATATCGACTCATCAACTCATGAACCGGGGACCAACGGCTTTACTTCCCTTCCGAAGGAAGGCGTGATCAGAGATGTTATGCCTCAGAACATCCTGGTGGCGCCGACTGGGATTGAACGCAGGCCTGCTGGAGTGACAGGCTATCACGCTTACCACTACACCACCGGCACCGCTATCAACATCTCGATGTACGTATGAAATTAGTACACGGATAAAAGTTTTCATGTAGTTTCCATTGGGAATGAACATTACATTTTTCCATTAACAAAACCGATGATATCTATCTCAATTTCACATAACAATTCACATATGAATTCTATATGATAAATCACTTTAATTTCATTTGACACAAAATGTTCATGAGATTATGATATCACATGAAAGTTATGTGAAATTCTTATTGATATTTTCCATTGGATATGTGATTTATTCTTTGAGCGTGTACTTCTAATATGAGTAAATTTTTCGTCGATTTTTGTCATATTCGAGAAAATTTATGAGGCTCAGAAAATTTTACTCATTTTACAAGTAAACTACGTTTTCTAGAGTTTGAGTAATTTAATCTTAAATTTGAGTACTGGTTCTTTTGCACGCTAGCAGTGGGGGAACGAGCACATCTTAGTGAGAGATTCAACTTTTCACCACCTAAATATGGAGAAATTGACACAATAAAAGGAGCAATTAAGATGTTTATTAGTACAATTCTAAACACTTCGTGAAAAAAAATTGTTGATGAATCAGGATCAGGGTTGCTGGAACTCAACATATCAATTAAATTTTGCAAAATAATTACAGGACAAGGCTTTTGTGATTGTTGCATGTTCAAACTCTGGAAGCAACGATATTTGCCCGGAGATTTGGCAACAGAATTGATGGCCAAACGTGACCAAACGATAGGTGCCATAGATGCTGATCTTCACCGGATGCCTGAGATTGTGGAAGTCTGTTGAGGTAGTGATGGAAATCAGTAATGACCTTGGAGATATCGGAGGATTCCCATTCGTGACATATGCGTTTCCGTACTTCCTGTAATGTGTGTAATGCTCTATACTATCACCTCAAAATTGCAACAGCACAGCTGACACAAAATAGACAACAAAGAAACATTTGATGTAGCAGACATAGAGTTCCAACCCAAGTAACAACTTGGGTTTTATGAAGGTTCTGTAGACCATGATTTGGACTTGTAGAATGCTTTAAAACCTTGATAAAACTTGCAATGCTACTTGGAAACTTCATGAGTGATATCACAACTGTGTTCGAAATTTGTTCTCTAGAACATTTGAAGTGGTAGGGCATTTCACCCATCATCAGGCAATTTGTGTACTCTTCAAGGAATCATCATAAATGGTTTTTGAACATACGATTTTCGAACAGATTTATCAACCAACAATACTAAAGAGTGGATCAGTAAACATGTAATGACATTATCTTGCAAACTGAAGCACGCCTACAAATTCCACCATCGAATAGGAGAAAATTTTCCCTAGCCGACGGTGTTGTTGATTTGGCAAGGTGAGCTTCGATTGGCGAGAAAAGATCATTACAAGATTTGATTACAAAAGCTGATCCGTCCTTTTGAATTGTTGGTTGACGACGTTCCTTTTTTATAAACAAACGGGCGTCATCGTTACCTGTCATGATACTTATAGAGATGTGACCCGATATAAGAAATATGACCGATAAAAATCAATAATATTTGTTTTTAGATATATAAGCACGATTATATCGGATGAATCCGATGAAATAGATTTCTCCAACTATAAATCGAAAATCAAACTTTAGAGTAATTTTTAACAAATTTTGAATAAATCTTGGACTTTCATCCCCCTCTATTTCATTAACTTTTTTCAATTACAGTGTCTATATAAATATGTCTTTATATGTAATTTGATTGAAGATGTAAAACAGTGTAACATAATAAATTTTAAATTTTTAATTTACATTAAATATCGCAGTCTTAAAGATTCTTAAATCAACAAAATTTTATTTATTTTTTTATCGGATCTCAATTATTTAAATTTCAAAATTTATTCCTTCTGTTTTAAAAATTCGTGTTTCTGGCACTTCGTGAAATTTCTATGATATTTAAAATATTGGAGACTTAGAGTGCAGTTTCGAACCCCTTTGGATACGGTTGTGTTTTAAGTTTGTTCTCTGTTTTGTGCGTGCGTTCGCTTTCATAGTTTTCGGCTGCATTTGCCGGATTAGTATAGCAGACGTGCCTCCCGGACGGTTATAAGTGTGTGATTGGTAGTTATCTAGTTTTCCGGGAAGTTATAGAACCGTTATAGATGTCGCAATCTGCGTTGTTTGATTGTTTCTCCCGGACCAGAAATAAGTGGCATCACGAGTGATAATTTTTAATTTCAATTTATTTACGCGCTGCAAGGTGCGTGAAAGAGCTCGACACGATCGGTGTTGATGTTGGCTCGATTGCAACTATTTTTGCAAAATAAAAAATCAAGTGTTTTCGAACAAAATTGATATCGAAAGTGTATCAAAAGTGCTTCTGAACGTGTTTCGCAGTTGAATGTGGTGAAATTCGTGAACTCGCGGCTGTTTTCAGTGAAAATTCCGTTTCACAAAATTGCTCACCGAGTTCCCTTTTTTGCCGTTCGAAGACGACGGGTTTGCAAGAGAAAAATAAGCATCGGGAATGTGCTCCCGGATGTATTGATTTGGTGAGTACGTTCCAGTTGAAGATTGTTCTAATACATATACATTTCTCAATTGCATTTTCGAGGGGACGTCCGGAGAGCTTTGAGATTTGGGCGTTGTTGCTTTTTCGGGCAGACGCGCTGGTTGCCGGTAAGGGCCAACAAGCGCTGCCAGCAGATGCATCAAGAGGTATTCGAAACAAAATTGGTAAGAAATGTCCATTCAAATCGATTTAATACAGGTGAACAAATTTCAAAACTATATCCAGAACAACATGTGAAAAGGGCATACAAGCTTTTTGTAAACAAACATTTGTAGGCCCTTTTCTCACCAACCGAGGGTCGCCCACGCAAACCAGCAATATCATCGGGAAGGGGAAAGTGTCCCCTACCCGGTGATGTTAAAGGTTTGCGTTGGTGTCATATGGGTGGCGAGAAAAGGGCATAAGAAGGTTTGTTTACAAAAAGCTTGTATGCCCTTTTCACATGTTGTTCTGGATATAGGTACGTGCCAGATTTGGTAATAATATTTTTTTAATCTGGAAGTATGTTTATGATACCATTATCCATTTGATAAAGGTATAGTAAACATGTGGGGCTTATTGTAAGTAAAATTGACCTCGACCACTCGTGAATTACCAGGCATTCTGAAATGGGTCACCGGAGCTGCAATAGAGCTAACACCTTCTAACTCCCGGACTAAACCTACTTTAATTTAAGGGTAATATAAAGCAGTTTTCTTCCATAATAACTTCGCCGGACAGTGAAGGTTAGATTGAACAAATGGAGGGACCTTCAAATCCATTGATTTATAGACAAATATAAAGCAACAGAATATCGTGTTCTGGACAGTTGACTGTAAATGGTTTTCTCCTAGGTCTACCTTCAAACTAGGTTTTTGAGAGCGGGAGTCGATTATCCGAGGTTTCAATTATCCGGGGCTCCATTGCAATGCATGCATAATGGATCAATGATTATGTGAAAAATTGAAACCTCTACTGAATTCAAGTTTACTAGAAAAATATTGAATAATCTACCCATCCAAAAGTTATAAGATTTTTGTATTTTGATCTCAAATTATTTTTTTTGAAGCTCTATTACCCAGACAACCATCGTATAAAAATGAACAGACAGTATCGTAAATAACCACCGTTTATGTCATTTTCGTATATAAGTATGACATACTTCGCATTATGTTTAATTTAAGTCGTATAGAAACATAGTTGAAGATGATAATTTCAAATAACAGACTGTAGTGGTAATTTTTATACGATAGATGGAGTAGATGAAAGCATAGAGTTGATAGTTCCGTTAGAGTACGGCAGTGTGAAGATTGTATATAGATATTAGAATAGCGAACAAGGACAACTTTTAAGGAAGGTACAAATCGGTTTTTTCATCTCTTTTTACCAAACTCCCTCTTTGGAGAGGGATGGTGAGGGGTGTCCCCCCCCCGCCACCACTGGCGTATAGAAAGCAAATTTCCGACTTATATGCGATGAATCAATTCTCCATCGTACTGTAATAGAAATAAAATCTGATTACACCGTAAGTCTGTTCAAATTAAGTTTGTTATTACAGATTTAATCGTATATGTTGTAACATCAACACGTCTACAAAAAAAAAAAAAAATGCACGTACATGGCCTCCACTTTTGTAGGTATAAGCCCTTTTTTGCTTTCTTTACGATTTGTTTGTTTGTATATATGATTGTATATCACAGAAACAACTTTGAATATACGTACATTCTGGTTGTGTGGGTATGATCATGGATGAAGATTATAAGTATTCGAGTTTTATGATTGGTCTATATGATAGGTATTTCATGGTTTATATGTAACATCAGACGATAATGTATGGGAGACCCTTTTCATTATTGACTTCAAGTGGTGCAAAAGTACGAATGGCTTAGAATGGTTCAAATCGCTTCGATTTTGAAAAACACTACACCACCACTGGCGCCACTTTTGTGAAAAATTTAATAAAATACGCACTCCTTCCCCATCATTAAGGCAAAAATACGAAGGCGGAACCTTGTTACTTAATCAAATATTTAAGAAAAAAGTTAACTATAAGGGATTGTGCGACTATTGGGAAATCGGCTCACGGTTAAAACCTAAAATATGATTTTATGGTAATTTTAAAACTAAGTACTTACTTATGCGCCACTTTACACAACAAGTTTAGCCCAAGATATGCCAATGCACGTTTTTTGTATGTTACATTGAATACCTAAAGAACCTCAACATACGGTCACCTGTTTCAAACGACGGCTCAATATTTGCGGTTGAAAGATTCAACATTACCAAACGCTGAAAAAAGTTTTGCATCACTCAGGTACTCACCCTAACGTTGTCATCGTGACAATTGTATACCAAAACGCCGCCGGGATGGAGGTGAAGTTCGTACCGTCCACGTTCTTCTCGGCGTAGAACATCACCGTGGCGAAGATGATGATGGCCATCGCGAGGGAAAACACCAAGAAGCCCAGCTCGGAGGCGCACGATTTCAGCGTGTAGCCGAGAATCCGCAGGCCTTGCGAATGGCGGGAGAACTTGAAGATTCGGAACACTCGGAATACTCGCAACGTTACGAACGCACCGGATACGTCGTCGTTGTCGGTGATTCCCAGACCGATGTAGTAGGGCAGGATGGCTACGACATCGATTATACTCATAACACTCCGAACGAATTTGCACCGGCACGGGGCGGCAAATAACCGCAGCAGGTATTCGGCGGTGAAGATCATCACACAGGCCGTATCCAAACAGAAGAATACGATCTTGTACCGCTCGCCACAGGAGAGCGTTCCGGCGCGGCCTGGCCGTAAGCCGCACGGGACCGTCTCGACGACGTTGGCCATCACAGATACAGCAATGAAGAAGCCCGTAACATAGTAGAACACGAGGGCGGCAGTGGAAGTATGCGGATTCTCGAATGCTCGCCACATCCGTTCCCTGATGTTGGTTAGCTGTATTAGATTTGTATCACTATTTTCCGACAGCTTGTCATCCATCAGTCGTTCGGCGTTTTCTCGCTTTCGATCCCGGTAGTCTTCGTAACAGCAGTCTCCGATCACGTCCGGCATGATTCCGAAAAATGATAATTCCTCATCGTAGCTGAGCAAACACTCGTGCCGAGGGTAGTGCAGCTTCCCGGTTCGGTAGTAATTTAATATGTGCCTAAAAATGTCCGGATCACGGTCGAAAAAATACTCTTTGCTATGTTCGTCGTAGAAGAAGTCTCGTTCGTTTGATCCTAATAGTGTGTCTGGGTACTTCTCAACCGTTGTCCGCCAGGTCTCGAATCGTCGCCCGGAAACGTTGATAATTAATTTCTCATCTTCCGAACGTAGGCGATCCTTGAATACTGGGGGTGCTGGTAGTGGATGGGATGCTATAGGGACCCACCCGATGGCCGCCGCCCGTGCAAATGGCAACCAAGCGGCGACCGAAGCCATACTATTCGGTGGAATTTTTCAATGGTCCCCCAATAGAGCACGAGGAACGTCACGGTAATTGTATCCGCGCGCTCTGGAGTGAGGGAGAAGGTAAACCGGGGACGACTTTCTGAGGCCTGCTCTCACTGGTCCTTGGAGGTGACCTTTCCGCAATCCGTGCCGTCTAAGGACTGGTTGATGCTGCAGCGTTTGATTTAGTCGCTACCGCTTCTATTCGACATTCGTTTCTGTGGGTTCCCACCGAGGGAAAAAAAAACCCTCCGCGTGTCTGGTCACGTAAATCACCTTTTTCTTATAATTATTTTGCTCTTTTTCAGCCGAAATAAATTGCTCCCCTCATAAACGTCCCCGGAGGCTTTATCCGCGGGATGATAGGCTTCTGTCTGGCAAGCAAAAAATACCCAATTTCAAAGTACACGTCGAATATGGCGGAACAAATCTCGGCTTTGTGTTCACTAAAGCTCCTCCTAACTTTGCATGTTTTTCCTTTCGCTGTTCGCTGATGGTAATGGTTTTCCTCTAATTTTGGGCCAAGCAGATGGGAAATAATGAGAAGCGCAAAATCGACGGATTCTACATGCTTAGACTACATTTTCCATCTGTTTTCTTCCATGCGCCATGCTGGGTAGTGTTATGCTAATTTTGCTGCTCAATCCCCTCGAGGCCAGCCTAATCTGATCCTTCCGGCTGGTTCCGTTGATGCTGAGCAAAATTAAACCCAACGACGCCCTCACTATCCACACTGTCCTGAAGACCTTTGATCCAAACGACCTAAATGCTTCACGAGCTCATTAACATTATGATGGTATTGAAAATTATTTTCCGAGAAGCACTATCCTCCCACAACCATCAAGCTGATGTTAATGTAGCAGAAAACCATCCACTTTCACTCGATTGCTCGTTTTTTTTTCTTTTCTCTCTGAACTATGTGGCACTGCTGTGATGATTAATCACTTTCATTTTGATAAATTCACCATCCCATTTTCCGGCTTCCACCCACCGTGCACGCAAACACTTGATCTTCAATTTTTCACCATTTACTCTCTTTACGAGTTTTTCTCGATGGCACAAACAATGCTTGTTACCGAGAAGCCTTGGCCCGACGAGCCCTCATAATACTTGCTTTTTTCCAGCCACTTTCCCCGGGGGATAAACACACTTTCCCTTTGACTTCTTTCACACAGCCACACGCGCACACACACACACTGTTGCTGTCGCTGTTGGAATTATTTTTATTGCCCCCGAAATCCACCAGCAACGCACTAACGAGAGATAATTCCTCTCAATTTAAGCCGTCATAAGCTCTGCTTCGATTCCAAGTTTCAATTCCACAGCACGAGCGTATGGAAAAGTCCGTCCTTGGTTAGTACGACGATGTCATCGTCCCGGTCGTTCCGATGGTAGCATCGGCCACTTTCATCTCTTGGCACGGAATTTGAACACTCAGCAGTCTGGAAACGAGGGGAAAAGAGAAAAGGCAGAGTGCCATTAGTTTCATTTGTTATGGATCTGTTTGTTACTGTGTGCAAAATGGTTGACATATTTTAAACTTTTTATCACTGTGCTGGTCGGAGCACTTCATTAGAGTCCCATTCGGGTCGTTCCTGTGGAGACATCACTTTGGCCCTTAAATCACAGTTATCAATGGAAGCTTAAAGACAAATCGGTTGTTAACTTGAGTGCCTGCCTACACAGCAAAAAAATAATTTTGATATCACATCAAAGTGGATGCACTTCAATCGTGTCAAAAATATGGTGTAATATTACTTGCCAAAAAGGACAAAATTATCATTAATACAGTGCATGAACTGACATTACGCTGCTTTCACTGCATATATTTATTTGTGTGACCATAAAAATTTCATGAGGTTTTCGACATGATTGAAGCAAAGAAGAATACTAAGATGAAACTGTCGGAAGAAAAACATTCTATTTTAGTGTCCTCTTTCACGGTCCCTTTCATCCAATGAATTCCTTCCGTATGCAAGTAAAATTTGTGCTTTTGCTACCCCCTCGGTAGAGATGTAAGTTGGCGCACTTTTTTACCAAAACAATCACACCAAAATTAGAGATGTCCCATTTTTTCATTACTCGATTAACAACTAATCGATTATTTTTTGTTCGCTGTGCTGTCATTTTTCCAACAATGAGAATGCAGCACATGTTTGAAACGATCGGTGATGATCCTCTGGAGAAGTTAATGCTTATATCGGCATGATAGGGGAAATGTCTCTAATGTTGGCCTATGGATCTAAGATTGGGCCCATCGCTAAAAATCTGCTATTTATCAGTTTTATCTAGATGAACGCGTTGTTGGGACGTTGCTAATAGATATTTTTGGTTGCTATTGAAAATTTAGTCGATTGCTGAATTTATGTATGGGCCCAAATTAGGGACACTTAGGCCGACATTACCTGCATTTTCCCTATAACCAATAACAAATATGTTACTTTTCGGTTCGTTTCGATTAATCGATTATTCGAATGAAAATCAGCCATCGCTAGATGAATGCGAAACGTCATTTCAAATATTATGACCGTACATAAATAATGATACAATTTGAAATGGACCAGGGCTAATCACAAATTACGTCCCCACGGTAACTGAAATAAACACGAGTGTTGACCGGTTGATTGAAGTGCATCCTCTGGATGTAATATTAAAATCTATTTTTTGCTGTGTATGATCATAATATGATAATGTTTTTTTTTGTCTGTACCGCAATCACATTGCGTTAAATATATAGGATCATATGTTCTATCATAGTGCTATATTTTCCAACCAGAAATTATAACATCACCACTGTCAAAAAATAGTGATTCTAGTGACCATGTTGAAGAAATAAGTGACCAAGCTGTAAAAAAGTGACCTATGAGCAGAAAAGTAATTGTTATGATGGAACACCAAATAGATGTTTGAAGTTTTAGACTATTCAATTAGTATCTCATAAACACTTGATTTAACTTAAGTTCTCCCATACGGTTACCCAATTAAATTAGATTTTGTATTTTTAACGCAGGCACATGATTATACCTATCAATAAAGAAACCATACACAAGCTTTGTTGTTTCAAGATTATAATTGCTCTTTATCAAGACTCCTTTCTCTATCCACTCCCTAGCATTTCTAGTAAGTTTTGCTCTGATTCAATCATTTATGAGGTAACTTTCTTCAAAATTATCCCCATTACTATCATGCTTGTAAAAAATATTTCTCAAGAATAATGCCTTTGATTTAGCTTCTGGATCCACAAGGCAGAGTTCTCCTTTTAAATAAGCCACGTACAATTGATTCCTGTTCAGTTTAAAAATGAAGCTGTTCCAAATAAATTTCCCGCAGGTGGACTTTATCTGGCCTAAATGCCGATTTGAAGACGGAATACTTTGTGTGACATACCATAGTTTGGATAACACAAAGACATTCAAAACTATACTACGCTCAAAAATATCCAATAGACGAACATTGTGGATTTGTAGATTGCTTTAATACTGGAAACCAACCTCCCATAGTTTGAATCCACCATAGAACTCCAGCTCCTTTCAATACAAACTCCTAAAGTTTTGATACCATCAGCTTCCCCTATTTTTTGAGGTCCAATTCTAGCATTATTCAAACGAAGAGATTCTGACTTCTGCAAATTGAATGTGAGCAAACCAGCTGTAAGAATCAACAATTGAAAACAGACCATCAAATTCCAAATCATTCTTAATAAAAACAACTATATCATCAGCATAAGCAATCACACTGATGAACTTGTCATAGACAAGCTCACCAGGAATGCTGTCTGCAATTTGTCTTAACAAGGGCTCAATGTAAAGAGCAAAAAGCACCATGCTCATGGCATGGGGCATCCCTCACGGACAAAACTTTTAATTTTAATTTCTTGAGAAAGAAACCCATTAATCAAAGTTCGAGAGTAAATGTTTTTCATACAATCAGCAAAAGTTTGCGGGAACCCAAATTCCCCTTAAAATTTCCACAAGTAATCGTGATTTACTCTGTCAAAAGTCTTGTTAAGATCTAAGCTGAATAAGCATCCTTTAAACTTTTTAGTTTCACACGACCTCGTGACCAATCTTCTCACGTCTTTCAAGTTATTCACACATGAGATATTCGAAACACCCGCAGTTTGTCCAGGTCCTAGCAACTTACCAAGAAAATTCATAATTCTTCCAGCAATAAGCTTCATAAAAACTTTGTAGTCACAATTTAACAAACTAATGGTACGATAGGTAATATCACCTTCTGGAGAAAGGAGAAATTGTTCCAGCTAAATATGAATTAAAAATATAAACTAAATCATTTTTACAATTATCAAAGTTATACAAGTAAACTTCATATGGAAGCCCATCGGGCCCACGAGATCTTTTTTATTACAACAGAGAAGAACAGATCTTAATTCCTCTTCCGTTATCTCCTTCTTCAAATCAACACGATCGTCATCTGACAGAAACCTATTGATATGATTCGATGGATCATCGCCAGGCAAGGAGTCTGAAGTCGCTAATTCTGAGTGAAAAATCACAGAAACATTATAAAAAGCCAAGTTTTCAATATGTTTGGGGTCTGAAACTAAAATGATACCATTTAGAATTTTGATGTTGCCATTACTTTGAATTCGTTGAGTTGAATTGAGCTGCAACCTGAAAAATGTTCATCATTTCATCCTGCATACAACTGAAATCATCCAAATGGTTTCCTAAATGTTTCAACCTATCCTGCTCAATCTCCATCAACCGCTATGTGATGAACTTGATGTCTAAGAACGTTGGTTGCCCCGAACTTTCTTTATGCATCCACTCATTCATTTTCCCATATAATAGCTTTTCTCACTGTAGATACGGCTATTCAGAACAAACCTTTCTGTTTCATTTTATGCTTGGCTACCTCATTCCACCATCTGCTTCTATCGGAAAAATAGCGATCACGTGCCTTCCAACCCTCATATTCCTCGGCTAAACGCGCTCAAACAGAGCCATTTTTGGCTAATGCACTATAAACTTTCCAGTAGCCTCTTCCTACAGGAGAAACGATATCAGAGGCAGGGCTTGAAAGGGGATCGCATATCGACTGTGAATGCGTGATCGCGTTTTCTGCATTCAATGTGCGAAGCAAGCACGTTGGTTTGACTGACAAAATGGCGATTGTCGATTGCTTGTGTCTTGTGTGGTGTTTGCCGCAGCAGCTCGGTGGAAGCCGATTTTTCAATTCATTTATTCTCGCACAGTTTCACGCACCGTTCGTAAATTTTGACAACGGAAAAACCTACACGAAGCGTTGTCTACGTAGACACGAAGCGTTCGTTTCACCAATCCGCTCGGTTCGTTTGCACTTGTTCAACGCTTGGTTCGGTTACGTTCGCAACACGAGAACCGAACGAAGGGTGTGCAACTGTCATCTTTCGGTTCGGTTTATAGATGCTGAACGAATAGTGCGACAGTGCATCACAACCAAACGCAGGGTGCTCGTTTGTTGTTCGCTTTCGTTCCTAGTAACATCACTGCTTAAAAGCTACAATACTTCGAAAATTTCCAAGAATCTGCACTGTTTTAAAGGCTTGTAGGATTTTACTATAATTTTTTGGGGACCTCATTCCAAGGAAGTTCTGTGGAAAAACTCTTTTAGAAAAACATGAAATGTAATCTGCTTTCAACGTAGTTCTGAGCAATTTAAGATTTCATGTGAAACCTGATAGTTTTGAGTAGAACTTCAAGTAACCCTGTATTGAATTAAAAGTAAATTTCAATTTAAACTCTTAGGATTTTCTAAGAAGCACAACTCCTGTGAACTTCAGAAGAAAATTTCAAGGGCATTCTGAGGATAATTTCATAAAGATTTAGGGAGAAAACGAAACCGGGGCATAAGTCTTTGGCATTTTTTTGAAAATACTTAAAGGAAGATTACAATTAAATCTGAGAATATCTTCAGGACATCTTCAACGGAATTCGGGAAATAAATTCAGGAGAGTTTTCAAAGAAATTATGAGAAGTCATCGAAGGAATTTGTGAGGAAAAATGCAAATGAATTCTTAGGAGACTTTCAATGTGAGTAGAATTCCAAGGGATGGAGTGAGATTCAGAAGGAAATCTGAAATAATTCAATGACTATTCGGAGAATCTTTCCTAAGGGGAATTTCAGCGTAACTCCAAGGGAAATTTAAAGAAAATTGAATTCGGAGGATAGTTTCATCGATATTTTGAGAAATATTTCAATGGAAATACCCGTTGAATATGGAATGGACTATTCTGAGGTTTTAAGAACTACTTGAAAGTTTCCAAATTTTACAAGAAGTTAATGAAAGTGCCTTGAAGTTCTTTTGTAGATTGAGAAACTAGCCTGATACTCACAATACTTATCATCAAGTTCTCCCTGAATTTTATAGGACTTCCTAAAGTTTCCTAATTTTTTGTAATGATCATGGGTCTCTCCTAAAGGTTCATTAATTTGCTGAAGTTCTCTAAAGTTTTTTTTTTTAATTTAAGTGACTTCTCTAATGTTAAAGGAACTGCTCTGGGCTTCTCTGTTCTTTTCTGAAACCGTACTAAAATGATTTAGCTTCAGTGAACTTCTAGACTTATGCGAAGACCTCAATTAACTGTTGAAAGTCTCTGAAGTTATTTGAAAATCAGGGGACTGCTTTAATTTTCTAACTAATTTTCTGAAACTAATGGAACTGACCTCCTTCTAAAATTCTTTTAATTTTCGAAGCTTACGTTACTTATTTCAAATGCTACCGCATTTTGCTAATGTTCATAAAAATTCCTGAAGTTCGCGGATATCCCCTCTATTGATTTCTATGGAGTTCTTGAAATTTTTCTGAAAACAACTGCCCGTCTGTGAAGTTTAAATTTTTTTCAGAATATCTGAAACAGTTGTGCTCCCGAAATTTTCATGGAATTATAACGAAATTATTCATATAGTTCTGTGACTTTCACTGAAGTTCTCAATATTTTTGGGAAGTTCATAAAACTTCCCTTAAATTATCGACATTAACTTAAGACTTCTTCAATAGTCTAGACATTCCTGGTGCTATGAAAACAGCCTATACAATTACTGAATTCCTTTAAAGTTCTCTAGACTACCCTGATTTTATCAGGAGTTTTTAAAAACCCGCAACTTTGCTGAATAATAATAAAAAGTTAATAGGATTATTCTGAACCTATCCTCGGAACTTCACGGAATATCATTACACTATCTAAAAATATATAAATTTATTAGATGTTCTCAGGAATTCCTTGAAGCTTGCTAAAAGTTCTTGCATTTTTTTATTAATGGAACATTGTTGATGCTCTCTAATCAACTTAGCTAAATATTAACTTTCTTTAAAGTTCTTGAAATCTCCATGATATTATTCCCTTAAAATACTCTTACCTTTTTCCGGATGTTCATATAATTTTTATCACGTTTCAGAAATTCTCTCGAAGCTTTACTGAAGTTTTCGGAAGTGACCTGTGTTTCTCGAAAGGTTTTTAAGGTTTCTACAATTTCCTTGAAATTATTTGAACTGACCTCTGATCTGTCTTGATGTTCTCGAAGCTTCCTTAAGGCTTTCAATTCTATTGAAGATCTAGGTTCTGCTCGGAATTGGAATTTCCATTAACACCTTTAAATTTTCCTGAATTCTCTCGACTTTTCTGAAGTACCAGAAATATTTCTGATGTTTTCATAAATTCTCAGAAGGTCTTTGTACTTCCCTGAAATTCTGGGAACATCTAAAGTGTTCTCATTTTTTTTAAGCATATCATGGAACTATCCTGATTTGTTTTCTAAATTTATGATTATGGATATTTAAACTGCTCCAGAAGTCTGAACTTAAGCTACGAGAACTGCCCTTAAGATCTGAAATTACCCAAACATCTGTAGATCTACCTTTATGAGGTACTTAAAACCTCTAAAAAATGCAAAATTCCCCTACAGTTTTCTATATTTCTCAAGTCCGCTTGACATCTTCTAAGTTCTTTAAAATTCTAGGAGCTTTATACAAGTTCCTGAAAATTTTCGGATGCAAAAAGAATCGCCTTGAGTTTCTTAAAGCTTCCAGTGGTACTCCATATTTTCAGCGTGTTAACTTCTCTTATGTTTGTAAGCAAACTTACCCACATAAACTTTCTCACAGTACAATCTTTCTCATAAAGCCTACATTTCATAACACATTCTTTAAACTCAACCATTTCCCACCAGAACATCAAGTTCATGTTCCCATCCTAATTACAACATATTAACCCGTACCCACGAACAGTTTCAATCATTCAAACAAAGCAATAAACCTCAAGTAGCACAACAGCACTTGAAGCTAGAACTGAAGAACATGCAAAAAGTGTCCTATTACCACACCGCTAACACAGTTCCATTCTCGAGAAATGCATAGCGCAAGCGACTATGACAAGTCACTCGCGCTAGGGCACTCACTATCTCTATGTCTACATTCCCTATCTTTCTATCATCCCCTCCATGCACCATCCATCTAAATGCTAGAATCGATTATGTACCGATCAGAATGCTAACTTCTGATTAGTTAACATTTTACCGAACGCTAATCCACGTTCCTCAATACATAGATTTAAGATACTCGTTGTAACTAATATAAAACTAAAAACCGAAATAAATCGACGAGCAATTCTGGATTTCTTTTCAAACCTAAAAGGTATGACATTTATTTATACGAAACAAGCCTTCTCCGTACATGTTCCTGCAGTTTGTTAATGGAGCTTAACTGAAATTCTCAGCAATTACTATTCATTCCTCAGAACTTCTCCAAAGTTCCTACAATTGTTGTGAAGTTAATGGGGATGCAATGAAGATCTCTAATCTTTCATAAATATAATTATGAACTTGAAATAAATCATTTTTTTTTCCAAATTCTGGTACTTTGATACGAGACTTCAAGAAATTGAATAAATTTGGATCTTGGATTTACTAAAAATAAGTAAGTTTTTGTAACTGTATTAAAGTAAGATATTAGAAAAGTGTACAATTTCAACATAAAATGGATTTGATACTTAAGCTGCTTCTTTAAAGCTGATTTAACCGTGTCTTAAAAGCGTTTGGGTTAATTGCTGTTGTTTTTGATCAACAAAAAATAAGAGCATAGTTTTAACGCATTTAAAAATACCTTTCTTATTACAATCCTGGAATTTATCCGTTAAAGTTCTGGAAAAACTTGGAAAACTCAGGTAATTTTATTTAGAAAATGAGTAGACAGCCTGTAGGTACAGAGTGACTATGAAACTTCACAAAGTAAATAATGATCAATATTGAAATAAATGCACTCTAAAAAAGTTGAAAATAGTCACTAATTAAAAGAAAAAGTGACTTTAGTGACATTTTGCTAAAATTCAAGCTGATAGCAAAATGTGTTATAATTTTGTTAGATTTTAATTAGAAGGAAACATATTAAATATCACTTATTTTTTTCGAACCTATTAACGGCATCCCTTTATGAAGAGCTTTTTGAGTGTGTTGATTTATTTCATTTTAATGCCGTTATAAGATAAGCAATTATATCTTTTGACATATACGAGTATTTCGTCTACTACTTGCAGACTTCATCAGTGTCAAGTGGTGTTGAATACTTGGCATTTGGTGTTGAGTACTTGGCACTGATGAAGTTTTCAAGTAGTAGACGAAATACGCGTATCGGTCAAAAGATGAGCAATAATAATGGAATGAAATGGAAATAAATCAACACACTCAAAAAGCTCTTCATATTAAATGTTTTTTAATTTTGTTTTTGCTTCGAAAGTTTTCTTTTTCAGTGACTCCTATCTAATCAGGGACAAATACGTTTATTACGTTACGGTTTAAGAAGACATACGGTTCGTATTCACATTTTTATTGCACTGAGCAAATTACACAAATTCGTTTGTAGTACAAGTCTTAGACCATTGTTTGAGAGTATTTCCACCTCCGCCCGTTACCGTATTGACCGAGTTTTTGGAATAGATCTCGGCCTCTTAGATGGAAGTAGCACTATCTTAAACAATCGAGAACTGTCCTGCAATCGCTTTCTATGGCGCTGCCATGGCACCTGCAACCGGACCTTTCACGCAGGTTGTGTTGGTGCACAGCGAAATCATGAAGACATTCTTCGGACCTTCATGCTGCCTTTGTGCCAAGACTGCCAGGATAAGTTCATAAATGAACTTAATCTGAAGGAACTGTCTACAACATTGAATGGCATCAAAGAAAACATTGGCAATACTTTGGAAGCAAATCACAAATTGCTTACTAACTTCAAAAACCTCAGTGCGACGCATGACGCAGTGCTTGAACACATTGAAGAAATGCTTGACAATATTAAGCGTAGCATGTCGACCGTCACCAGCAGCAACAAACTTATTGCTGTTGAAATGAAAAATGCAATTTCATCAATTCTGGACACACCTTCGGCGGACACCTGCACAGCTGTAAAAGCGGCAGCCAAATCAGCGGCAACAGCAGCAGTAGCGGCAATAACAACAGCAACAACGCACTCAATTAACCAACTACCTGCAATAATTTCCACACTCAAGAATGAGTTAGCGGACTCCCAAAGAACTCTAGCATGTGAAATAAAATCTCACCTAGAAGAAATGGCAAAATCTCTTTCAACACCAGCCGTCATCATTTCCAAGAATTACACAATTGACGAACCAGCCCCCAGCTGGCGAATCTTGGGAAATAAAAAAGTATGGAAGCGTGACTGGACAGAATATGACGCCAAGCAACATTCCCGCCGTCTCCAGGAAAAAAACGAGGAAAAAGCCAGACTTAGGCGCAAAAAACGAGAAAAGAAACCAGGTAACAACCCTCACAACAATACCAACAAAAACAGCGGCAGTAACAACTACAACAACAACAACAACAACAACAACAACAACAACAACAACAACAACAACAACAACAACAACAACAGCAATAACAACAGCAACAACAACCACTACAACTACAACAATAACAACAACAACAGCAATAACAACAACATCAACAACAACAGGACCCGAAGCAGCCATCTCTACAACAGCACTGCATTACCTTTGGATAAAGAACTTTTGGCTGCTGCACGAATACAATTTTCTCGGCCACCCAAAGAAAGCGGACTAAATTTCATTAATTTCGAAAAAGGGGAAACTATTAACCCTTATCGAACTGAAAAACCAACTGAGCGAGAACACCCTCCTCTTCTGGACCCCATGCGTCCACCAATAGTGAGACTTACTGAACAGTCCGTAACTGGCGACCAACGCTTCCTGAAGGCGCGTCTAAGGGACCCGAAAATTATGGACATTGTTCGGACCTACCTCTCCTTCCTGCATGACCAGCCACCAAAACCAGTGCTATTCTAATGCTAGCAGCTGAAGGACTACCAAAAGACAGAAATCTCCTGCACGAAATTTTCCTGGACGTCCATGAAGAACTTGGAATTACTCGAAACGACGCCTTGGCAGACCTGCAATCCTACCGTACATTCCTGTCCAGTGAACGCACGCAACGGCTGCAATCTACTAGGGAGGCCGCCCTCAAATTTTACAATCCTGTAAATTTTCAACGCCGCTGACGCACCTTGAGGAAGACTCATTATTTCTATATAACGATGCTCGGCATGAGACTGAGGTAACTAATAATAACAATGACCATACTTTATCAACCGACGTATTTCCAACAATTTCTTCACACAGACAGAATGCGACTGAAATTTTGATTTACTGTCAAAATTTCAATCGCATGAAAAGCCCAGCTAAAATGAAGGAAATTTATCAACATTTATTATGCTCATCCTTTTCGGTCATTTTGGCAACTGAAACAAGCTGGGACGAAAGCGTAAAAAGTGAAGAAATCTTTGGTAATGCCTTTAATGTATTCAGAGACGACAGAAATGTTCATGCAACACAGAAGAAGTCAGGTGGTGGAGTTCTTATAGCTCTTTCGGCCAATTTTAACTCAGAAATTATCTTTACACCAAAATTTACAGAATCTGAGCATATTTGGGTGAAATCACACATAGCCGGTGAAACGCACGTGTTCGCCTCAGTGTATTTTCCACCAGACCATGCTCATAAAAGCACTTATGAAGCCTTCTTTCAAAGTGCTGAACAAATTCTATCTGACCTTCCTCCTGAGGTTAAAGTTCACATCTATGGAGACTTTAATCAACGCCATGCTGACTTCATTCTGGACTCTGAAAATGAATGTATCTTACTCCCAGTCGTTGGGGATAATGAAACATTGCAGTTCATTTTTGACAAAACTGCTAATTTAGGACTGAACCAAATTAACCACATCAAAAACCAACAAAATTGCTATTTGGACTTTTTACTAACGAATATTTATGAAGATTTCTGTGTGACCGAATCATTAAATCCACTGTGGAAAAATGAAGCGTTTCACACAGCAATCGAATATTCTTTATTTATGCATGAAAACCAAAGACCCAACGACTGCGAATACGAAGAAGTCTTTGAATACAAATTAGCAGACTACGAAAAAATAAAATTTAAATTAAACAGTGTCAATTGGCAATTAATTTTAAGGAATGTAGGAAATGTCGAAATTGGTATAGACGTGTTCTACAAAATTTTAACAGAAATAATTTCGGAAGAAATACCTTTGAAGAAAAAAAGACGTAACAGAAACACACAAAATCCAGTCTGGTTTAACAGACAAATAAAAAACTTGAAAAATCGGAAGCAAAAAGCACATAAAATTTATAAAAAACACAATAGTAGTAATAATTTATTAATTTATTTGGATCTATGCGATCAACTGAATTTAGCTATCAGTACTGCATTTGAAGAATATAATGCAAAAACTGAACGTGAAATAAAGTCCTGTCCGAAGAACTTCTTTAATTACGTAAAAACGAAATTAAAATCTGACAATTTTCCTTCAATAATGCATCTAGACGAAAATGTCGGTGATAGTTCGGAAAAAAACTGTAATCTATTCGCAAAATTTTTTCAAGAAATTTATACGACATTTTCTGAAGAAGATCGTGACCGCGATTATTTTGCATTTTATCCAGAATTTTCAAGGGACATTGGCCTCAATCAACTTCAAGTGCAGGATATTTTGCAGGCTTTAAAAAATTTAGATGCCTCAAAAGGTCCTGGACCTGACGGAATTCCTCCAGTATTTATTAAATGTCTAGCAATGGAACTCACTGCTCCATTGTTTTGGCTTTTTAATATGTCCCTAGAATCCGGAACCTTCCCTAAAATTTGGAAAAGCTCATTTCTAGTACCTATCTTTAAATCTGGTCGAAAATCTGACGTACGTAATTATCGTGGTATAGCCATTATCTCTTGCATTCCTAAGCTTTTCGAGTCAATTATCAACGAAAAATTATTTCTCCAAATCAAAAATAGAATTACTGACATGCAACACGGCTTTTTCAAGGGTCGTTCGACCTCGACCAACTTACTTGAATTTATAGACTATTCATTAAATGCAATGGATAATGGAAATCACGTAGAAGCTCTTTATACAGACTTTAGCAAGGCATTTGACCGCATTGACATACCAATGCTACTCTTTAAACTGCAAAAAATTGGAATTAAGTCAGGGCTCCTGAAATGGCTTGAATCATATTTAACTAACCGCCAACAAATAATTAAATTCAACGGAAAGAAATCGAGCCCAATTCAAGTCACTTCAGGCGTCCCCCAAGGCTCTCATTTGGGACCTCTCCTTTTTATTCTATACGTAAACGACATATCTTACATTCTCAAAAAACTTAAATTACTTATTTATGCCGACGACATGAAGCTCTTTTTGGAAATAAGAAATGAAGAAGACATCAATATATTCCGGAATGAAATACACATATTCTACATATGGTGCAAAAAAAGTCTACTAGAATTGAATGTAAAAAAATGTAACTTAATATCATTTAGTAGAAAAAGAACAACTTCAAATATTTCAATTGCATTAGGAAATCAAACTGTAGACAAATGTGAAAGAGTTAGGGATTTAGGAATTATCTTAGACTCTAAGCTAACTTTCATAGACCATTACAATACAATTATTCACAGGGCAAATAACATGCTAGGCTTTATCAAGCGCTTTTGCTATAACTTTCAGGACCCTTACACAATTAAAACACTATATATTGCCTATGTGAGGTCAATACTGGAATATTGCAGTATTGTATGGTCTCCATTTTCAATCACGCACGAAGAAAGATTAGAATCAGTACAAAAACAATTTCTATTATATGCTCTTCGTAAATTAGGTTGGACTTCATTTCCTCTTCCATCATATGAAGCACGCTGCATGCTTATAAACATACAAACATTAAAAGAGCGTCGTGAATATGCAATGGTTTCATTTGTAAATGATATCGTTTCGCAGCGAATTGACTCAACAGAACTTTTATCAAAATTAAATTTCCATGCACCCACTCGGCAACTCCGAAATCGAAATTTATTTGCCATAAAACATCATCGCACAAATTATGCAAAATATGGGCCATTAAACCGCATGATGGCCTCTTACAATAAACACTGCGAAACCATTGACTTTACAATGTCTCGGCATAAACTAAAGCAATATTGTTATTCCATAAGAAATAACAACTCATAAAAGAAAAGACAAGAAAGCTGACACAACTGTTGTAGATGAGAAGGATTGTTAGTTGGACACTAACTTAATAGAGATGGTTGTGGGACAAAAGGTCGAATGGATAAAAAAGTCTTTGAGTGGGTTGGTTTATTTCCTATAAATTCCGTTATAATTGCTTATCTTTTGACAGATACGCGTATTTCGTCTACTACTTGCAGACTTCATCAGTGCCAAGTACTCAACACCACTGAAGAATCCATCTTTTATCTACGAGTTAAATACTAATCAATTGGTACTAAAAATCAACAGGTATCCACTGCCATGTCAAAATTTACCTAACCAGGTACCTAAATTCAGTCTCCAACAGGTAGAGGCATGCGAAGATGTGCGGTTTTAGGTAACATGCTAAAGAGTCTCGAGTATTCGTTTCCTTGATCTCTATTAAGCAATGTTGATGCATTATGTTTAAATATATCTAAACTTTCAGCTACGTCTAGTTTCCAAGGCGAAGATACAGTTCGCAGGATATTAATGTTTTCCTTAGTCAAATTGTGCCCCTTTTTAACGATATGTTCTGCAACATTGGATTTAAATTCATAATGAAGTCCTTTATCCATCTCTTTGTTAGCCTTTTTTACCGCTGCGATGTGTTCCTTAAACCTTGTTTCCAAAGTCCTTTTCGTCTGACCAATTTAGATTTTATTGCAATCTGGACAAGAGATTTTGTAGACTCCGGCTTTCCCTAAGACATTTATTGAATCTTTAGTTGATCCTAACAGTGACTTCAGCTGATTTATCCTACTGCTGAATACTAAATCTAGGCCAAAACTTCTAAACTTTGAAATCAATGGTTTGGTAATGTTTTTGTCGAAATTCACCGCTACCCGTTTTAAACCCTCAGTTACTGGTGTAAGAGTTGTCGAAATACGCCTCAAATGATCCCTTGTTCTTTTATCGATTACTGCTTGAATTGTTTTACTTGATACCCATTAAGTCTAGCGATTTAAGAAATGTGAGCTATTTCCTTTGATTTGCCTGTATCGCTAAGAGGAAGAGTTTGCATCCTGTGAACCATGTGGTGAAAAGCGGCCATTTTGTGTTGATGGGAATGGTTTGAAGTGCTTGGTATTACTCTCTTTGTGTTTGTTGGTTTCCTATAGATTTCGAAATTGAACGAAGACGTTTCCCTGATGATGAGAAGATCTAAGAAGGGGAGTTTGCCGTCTCTCTCTTCTTCGTGAGTAAATTTGATGTCCTTGTGAACGTTGCTTATGGCCTCCAAAGTTTTTGATAAATCTTCCCTTTTGACAATGCTAAAGATGTCGTCCACGTACCTATACCAACATTTGGGCAACAAATTACTATCCTCCAGAATATTTTCTAGGTAAGCCATGAACAATTCACATAAAAATGGAGAAAGCGGATTGCCCATAGGAGCGCCTTTAGTTTGTTTATAGAAATTTTCTCTGAAAATGAAATAATTTTCCTCCAACCAACCCACTCAAAGCTCTTCAGAAAGGGATTCCGTTAAGAGGTTCGACAAATTAAAGGATTAAAAAAAGTGGTCCATCTCAAACCTTTGCAGGGATAAGACGTGGAATCATCATCGTCCTATTCTTCGAAAATGTACCCCTCTATACTCGTGTAAGCTGGGGGTATTCGGTCCAACTCCTACTAGATATAGAAATAAGTGAATTTTGTTACAAACAATGATCGGCTCCGTAAATCTAACTTGATTGAGCCTTCTAAATAAACGAACTAGATAAAAAAAGAACGTATGTAAATTAGCATGAGAAATAAAATAACGACTGAAATCATGCATCGAAAAAACCTGGGTTTGATGTTTTGAAAAACGCACCATAGTATATTACAAAAAAAAATGTAAAACTGACTGACATTGGAACTCTCTCAACATGAGACTAACCATCTCGAAGAATGTTTTAGAGAATGTCAGGTTTCAAGAAGTGCCCTCCAGGTGAAAATAACATTCTACTGTGTTTTGAACAACGCGTTCGTGATACAAAAGTTGACACCAGTACCGGAAGGTTAAAACACACTTACAAGATTGTTTTTCTAAAACCATTCATAGAAATCACATAAAACCTTATAACTAGAGGCCACCGCTTAGCGCGAACTTGCACTTTAATCTTGCGAACAAACCCAAAGTAATCTATCTAAACTAGGTGCATCTCCATCCAAGCTCTAAGCCCTCTTCCATGAATACTGCTAGCTTCTTCCACTTGTGCTCGCATCACTCACCGGTCGAGGACAGACAACCACTCAGGCTCTCTATCTCTCTCACTGGTAGTTTGCCACTCGACGCTAATAGAAATGTAAAGTAAGTGGGAATAAAATTGAAAACTCATCTCCTGTGCAATAAATTTGCATTTCAGTAAGGTCATTCGTTTGATGAAGTACATCGCTGCTACTGAACTGATGATGATGATGGTGATGACGTTGCCCTCAACTGTTCTTCGCCCCAACGAGTGGATGCTTCCAGATTTTTTTTCTACTTTTTATGGTATGGAGCCAAGGGAGAAGCTTTCGGCTATTATCGAAACTTGCATGTGTCATCGCAACCCTGTGACCAAGGGAGCGGAAACTACCACAATCTCTTGTCCCGTGATGACAAGAACGTTTGAAGCTGCTTGTAATCTTCCTTGATTACAATTGCTGATGACCTATAAATTGAATTCGCAATCGAACTAATGGTAGCTTTTGTGGATCTCATCACAGTGAAATGTTCCAAGAGCATTTAGTTATGTTCTACACGGTCAAATATAGGGATTAGCACCGTGGTAGTGGCTATGGAATATTTGGTTTTTGTGTGCGGTGGACTATAACGTGTTAAAAAAAAAACAGCAACCCATATTGAGTTCGAGGGTGGAATAAACATACTGGTGGGTGGCTGGCAAGTGACGCATCCATCGTGGTCATCGTGGTGAACGGTGGGATGTGGTTACACTTCCCATCACAGAGTGTGGGCTCTCTACTGATGGACGTTTTGTGTTTTTGTGTGGCAGCTGGTGATACACGGTCGTCCAATCTTACCCAGTGACTGAGTAAATTTGTAATGCTATCTTTGCATCTGACTTATGCAGAACAATATATTTTTTCGGTTCTAACAATACGAGGGGCTCAAAATTCGGAACCCAATTGCTTCTCGTTTCCATGGTTTTTGTTTTGGTTATTCCCTAGTACAACAAAACTCGGATGTTATTGGAAGTGACAAATCCAACTGTTTCTGAACGGTAGATATGTTTGCAGGCTTGGGTAGGAAACCTTGAACTTCGTGCAATAAATTTCGTCACGGTTCACTGAAATTAATACTTGTTCATGAATCTGTTGTTTATGCAGCTGACAAATGTTCAAGAACTAACTTGACAATGAAATTAGAACTATTTAAACGCTATTCACCAAAGTTTCTCAAAACACGGTTTAGGTTAAATGTTATAATTTCTTCGTCACGCTGGTTCATCGGATTTATGAACAAAAACACACACACACATTTAAATGAACCGCGATAAAAGCTGTCCACTACTCATGTCTATTTGTTTGTACCTCATGTGGCAGCGAAGGGTAATCTTTTTTTATGCAGTAGGTAACGGTCAATGTCAAAAGAGCAGGAATGTCGTTTTGAGTGTGTATGATCAAAAATGTGTAAAGTTGAGTCGGCCTACGTTTTGGAAGAACTGGTGATTTTGCATGTGAGACTACGAAGGATGGAATTTGTAGAAGGCTTACCTTGGTTCCTACACGCAAATCAAAAATGTATTACATTGAATGTTAGATGAATTTTCTATCATCATCCACAGCGAATACCGCAGAGAATGATATAAGTTGAGCATGTAGTTTTTTGTCTTTTTTATTTCGTGTTCTCTATACGCCTTCAATTATACCAGCAAGTTTTTTACATTGTTGAACGACTCACACAGTTGCCTCGATTCTCTCCAATTCCCGTTAAGCAGAAAAAGTATAGGATAGGGTTGGGGTTCGAGCTCAGTCGGTAACCTTTTTTCAATTTATTTTCGACATAATTCATTTTACTCATTCCACGTTTTTCGTCTTCAATTATCTTGCATTGGACTGCAGCTCGAGATGAATTGTGTTAAGTTATGTGAGTGAAACCAGTGTACGGTACAAGCAATTAGTGAGGTCACTAATTGTGTTTACGTTGTTTTTTGGTTTACTAATACAACAATCTGATTCACCTCTCTCTTACCCTCATAGTATATCATCCTTTGTTCATGCTGTCTCCACTCCTTCTGTGATGATACATCCCTCATAATCGCAAGCAAGTCTTACATCCCTCGGTTGGGTGAAGCATCTTAATATATCAACAAAGAATCAATGCAAAAGGATTTAAGGACCAACATTTTGAGGGAAAAAAGGTCAATGGTTTCGATTGCGATTCGATAAAATTTTAAATCAGATTTTAAATTTTAAATATTTTGAAAGAGAGTAATATTGTCATACTTTTTTAATCAAGAGTAAGGCGGAGCAGTAGTTCGAGCTTTGCTGAAACATTTAAAATACCTCACATTTCCAAGCATTTTGATTCAAACTGTTACCAGGGAGGAGAGGAGGGTGGCTAGTTTAATGAATTAAAAACTCCGATGCTTTATAAAATGTACGCATTACTGAACATCGAATGATACAGAGTCAAGATACATGTGTTAATTTATTGTTTTTTTTTATTCACCAAAAGCGTTCAAAATCATCTGTCATCAATTCTTCTTCTTATTTTTTTGTTAATTCGTTTTAATCTTTGATTGGAATTTCTAATGAACAATCGGAATGTAAAATAATAATTTTTTGAAACCTTTAAGCAAAATATGTTGTATTAGTAAACCAAAAACCAACGTAAACACAATTAGTGACCTCACTAAATGCTTGTACCATACACTGGTTTCACTCACATAACTTAACACAATTCAGCTAGAGCTGCAGTCCAATGCAAGATAATTGGAGACGAAAAACGTGGAATGAGTAAAATGAATTATGACGAAAATAAATTGAAAAAAGGTTACCGACTGAGCTTGAACCCCAACCCCATCGTATGATTTTTCTGCTTAACGGGAATTGGAGAGAATCGAGGCAACTGTGTGAGTCGTTCAACAATGTAAAAAACTTGCTGGTATAATTGAAGGCGTATAGAGAACACGAAATAAAAAAGACAAAAAACTACATGCTCAACTTATATCATTCTCTGCGGTATTCGCTGCGGATGATGATAGAAAATTCACCTAACATTCAATGTAATACATTTTTGATTTGCGTGTAGGAACCAAGGTAAGCCTTCTACAAATTCCATCCTTCGTAATCTCACATACAAAATCACCAGTTCTTCCAAAACGTGGGCCGACTCAACTTTACACATTGTTGACCATACCCACTCAAAACGACATTCCTGCTCTTTTGACATTGACCGTTACCTGCTACATAAAAAAAGATTACCCTTCGCTGCCACATGAGGTACAAACAAATAGACATGGGTAGTGGACAGCTTTTATTGCGGTTCATTTAAATGTGTGTGTTTTTGTTCATAAATCCGATGAACCAGCGTGACGAAGAAATTATAACATTTAACCTAAACCGTGTTTTGAGAAACTTTGGTGAATAGCGTTTAAATAGTTCTAATTTCATTGTCAAGTTAGTTCTTGAACATTTGTCAGCTGCATAAACAACAGATTCATAAACAAGTATTAATTTCAGTGAACCGTGCCGAAATTTATTGCACGAAGTTCAAGGTTTCCTACCCAAGCCTGCAAACAAATCTACCGTTCAGAAACAGTTGGATTTGTCACTTCCAATAACATCCGAGTTTTGTTGTCTTCTTTCCTTTAATTAACGTCGGTCTCTGTTCCGCAATCTAGTGCCAATCACCGACGGACATCGATTGCCATCCATTGACGGCAACCGAATGTGCAGGAAGGCAGCTTCCACACCTGCGTAGAATATTGCACCCATTCACAACACACATGGGCCGGGACCAACGGCTTTACTTCCCTTCCGAAGGAAGACGTGACCAGAGATTTTTATGCCTCAGAAAAATCCCACCGACCTCGGCTGGGATTGAACCCAGACCCATTGGGGTGTTAGAAAGCAGTCACGCTTACCACTACACCACCGGCGCCGGCTATCTTCATCGAAATGTAAGTATTATTGACAATAATCATAACAATAATCTCGTATATACATTGAAATACATATATAAAAGGGAAGGGACGGTCCAACAGGGCACCCGATTGAAGCGAATTGGACGGGGAGAGTAGGAATGCCAACTCCATGTTGATACCATTTCGTTGATAAAGGGCAGGTTCTTCTCTCCACGCATTGGGGCATCTTCCTGTTTGGGGGCTTGTCTTTTTGACCAATTGGCTGATCAAGTTGCTGGAAGGAGATTCTTTATTGTTCCGTAGATGCGTATAGGCGCCTTTGCCTATCGATCTACCCAATCCGTTTTTGGCCCTTCATACAGCGGCATGTTGAGGACAGTCAGAGATTATTAAGCTTGATCAAGACAAACAGAGAAGAGAGCCCACTGCTGTCGGCCTTAGTTTCCGTGCTACAATGGGTGGTAAACCATTATCATAATCTATCTTAGACATAATGATTTGAATTTAAAATTTTCCGTTGGCACATTTCCATTTTTAAATAAATAATATCTTTCAGGAAACGTGAAACACCCGTACATTTTGAAGCGTACTCGGCTCTTGAATGCGAGCTCAAGAACCAAATTAAAGCCAAGAAATGTAGATACTGGCAGAGCTCTCAATCAGGCTCCTTTCGTGTGGCAATTCGGCTCCGGGGGCTGATACGATCAAGTTCAACCTGTGAAGAACCTCCCAGACGTCGCTAAGAGGTGCATGTTGAACTTGTTCGGTCAGTTCCTGGAGCTTAATATTGTCCCGGATGATTGGAGGCGGGTGAGAGTTATAGCCAAAAAATTAAAAAGCCTGGCAAACCCGCGGCAGATTACAACTCGTTGGTATCGTGCATTCGAAAATTGTTGGAGAAAATGATCCTTTTTCGCTTGGACAAATGGGTTAAGACGAACCACCTACTCTCAGATACTCAGTTTGGTTTCCGTTTGGGTAAGGGAACAAATGGCTTCAGTGTTCTTGGATATCAAGGGGGCTTTTGATTCAGTATCGATTGAAGTCCTTTCAGACAAACATCACGCATGTGGTCTTTCTCCATCAACGAATAAATTTTTGGAAGGTCGGTGGAATTTTTCTGAGGCATAACAATATCTGGTCGCGTCTTCCTTCGGAAGGGAAGTAAAGCCGTTGGTCTCGGCCCATATGTGTTGAATGGGTACGATATCCTACGCAGGTGAGGAATCTGCCTTCCTGCACATTCGGTTGCCGTCAATGGATGGCAATCGATGTCCGTCGGTGATTGGCACTAGATTGCGGAACAGAGACCGACGTTAAATAAAGGAGAGAAGAACTTTTTGTACAATTTGCTGTCAAAGAAACATATGAGCTTTTCTCATGGAAACTCAAAAGCTTCACGATTTAGCTACATGGGTCTCCCCCAGGGCTCATGTTTAAGCCCCCATTTGTATTATTTATACGTCAGAGAAATTAATCCTTCTCTGATTTTAGTTGTTTATAAATAAATTGTTGTCAAGCCTGCCGTCAAAACAAACTTCACGGCAAATGTCACTGACTCACTCGTAGAATGAATAATTGATTAACAAATATGAGTAAATATCACTCATATTTTAGTGAAAATTTCTCGTATATGAGTGACGTTTACTCATATTTGAGTAAGAATTTACTCATATTTGAGTAAAAATTTACTCTTTCTATGAATGACCTAGGTTTTTATGAATTTAAGTGAACACAATTCAACTTTGAGACAGGTTCATTCACCGTGTAGGTCCTTCGAAAAACTATCAAGCCGAACAATGCATTAGGTCCTAACATTGATCGATTCTTTTCGTCGACTTTCTCTTTCGTTAACAACTTGGCTACAAAACCGTTTCTTGCCGTGTTTGCCGTATTAGATGCTAGATAATGACTTCTTTTATCGAATTACTTGTTGATGTGGGGATCCAAAGAGAACATCTACAAAGAGAATCTGTCAAGGTTATTTAGTAGCTAATGCGATGTTCAGCTTGCTATCACTTGAATTGACAGTTCGTTATATGTGTGGTCGTGAGATGACCAATTTGTCTTCATAATATTCCAAAAGCATCGCGGTTTAAGTATTCTGGATCAACCGGAAAGAAAACACGGTCTCTTTCTGTCTCATCAGCTCTTACGCCGAACCTTTGCAGATCGCAGATTGCAGATCGAGGTTCATCTTCGATAGGACGAAGTAGCATCCATTTCACATTACTTCCACGTACCTGGAAAGTTTTCATGTTAAAATGGCGAGTTCGACCATTTTCAGTCGTGCCTAATTAATATGCAAATAATAAGAATATCTAAACTTGCATGTTGACAGTGAAATATCGACTGCAGCTCAATTATTTCATAAGATACGACATAAAATGTAATTGAAGGGTTCATATTGGACCGAGGTTAGGGACATATACCCTAGTGCTTGTCCACCTGAGGCCGATAGGACATTTTGGAAAGACCGAAGTAAACACCTGGGTTTGACCCCTTTGGTAGAGACCTCCGACGATATATTATGATTGTCTTACTGTGCTTGAATTCACCCTAACCTCATTTCGGGTATCAAAGCTTAGAGAAGCCGTGTGGAAATTTGTTCTGAGGAGAACCTCACCTCTGATTATTCCCTTGTAGAAAGCTTCTTAGAATCGGACGAAGATCAATCCCTCTTTCAATAACCATAAACGAAGACGGTAACCGGTGTTCCCACGTGGCAAGAGGTGAGTTTAGGGATCGGCGAGTACCGCCATTGCTAAGTCACACGCAACCAGCATGCAAAAAAAAAACGTTTATTTATTTGTAAAAATCAACAGCCTCGATATGGCCAATGATGGTTTAACTTAAAATTAAATTTAAAATTAGTCATAAGATAAAACTACAGCTATTCCCCGAAGAACGCGTTACCCACTGAGTTGCACCCACCGATTTTTCTCGGCGGGGTTTCAACCAGTCGGTCTGATTTTTTGCATGTGAGTAGGGTCAATGGAGAACTAGTCACTCGCAGAAAATCAGAGCGCTTGGTTGAAAACCAACCCACCGAGACAAAGCGGTGGGTGCAACTCAGTGGGTAACGTGTTCTTCGCTGGAAAGCTGTACTAAACAATAAAATCATTGAAGATTTACATTGCTAGAGAAGAATAAAGGGAAACGTCTCCGAAGTGTTTGTCGTGGCAAGTGAAAATCAAATATTGATAAAACTCGGTTAAATACTCGTTGCAGTCCGCCTATTGCATCGTTGATTACATAGTTTGTCTGACGTAGTGACATTCTCAGTATAACATTGCTACGAAGCATTCGGGGTTGGACATTAATGTTTAGTTACATACTCCAAGATTTCGGTGCAATCAATTCTGCCATGTAACGTGTCCGCGACAAGCAAGGCTTTTGACGATTTCTGGTTCGAAGAGGCTCCAAGTCAATCAACTGGCAGCGACTTTCATAACCGGGGAAATGAAACGGATATTTCCCAGGTAACATTCTCAAAGCGTATCGCAAAAAGCGGCGCTGAACGGACTCGACTCTCTCAGTACCATTGCTGGAGTTCAGACTCCAAACCACAGAACAGTATTCTAGAATGGACCATACCAGGGAGCAATACGGTGACCTGAGGCAATGGATGCCGGAGAAATTCTTAGCAGTTGTGAAGATAAAGCCCAATGCCCTTGACGACTTGTCTACGACGTAGGAGATGTGTTGCTTGTATGTAAGTTGAGAGTCCAGGATGACACTTAGTTCTTTCACATGGCTCACACGTTCAATAATGGTGCACCGGAGAGCATATTGAAAAATAACTGGTTCTTTCATTCTTTCGAGTAAAGGTGATGACTGAACACTTCGCAGGATTCACCGTCATTCGGTTCAAATGGCACCAGTTGTCAAATGCTACAAACTGACGTTGGAGGATTTGACAATCATCGATCGAGCGGATCCGTGAGTAGATTTTGAGATCATCTGCATATGATAGTCGTGAACCTTCGATAACTAAATTCGCGTAATTGAAGTAAAGTAAGAAGATCAACGGTCCCAGATGACTTCCATGAGGTATTCCTGACGTAGCTTCAAAAATGTCGGACAGGCAGTCACCAAAGTTTACCACCAACTGACGATCGGCGAGATATGAGCGAAACCATCTCAAGAGTATTCCGCTAACCCCAAGTCTATACAATTTGGCAATCACGAATGCAGCAGACAAGTCAGTGTATTTGACGTTAGTTTATGACCTTTTCAACCATACTTTGCGTGATGTACGATGTCAGACACAGTTGATTCGTGGTAGTAGATTGACCGGAGGTGAAGCTATGTCATAGCTAAGCTATATATACTGCTTGCAATGGGAGATCAGAGGCTATATGATGACTAACTCGAATAGCTTTGAAAGTGCACACATCAATGTAATTCCACGACAACTATCCACGTCCCGTTTACTACCTTTAGGTATACAGTGAACATATGCAACAAATTCCAGTTTGATGGGAAAATGCCACACGAGATGGACAATCGGAACAGATGTTGTAGTGGTGACAGCTTGATATGCTTTTTCAGAAAGACTGAGGGAACACCATCCGGACCTGAGTTGAAGGAAGGCTTTAGTTTTAGTACGGTAGTCTTTATCACTTCGATGTTGATAACCATTCCACCCAGAGCTTGGGAGAGGGACTTGTAAGGATGCATCTTTTAAAACAAAAATATAATTATGAATAATATGTGTTTGTGCCAATTTTTGAACATGAAAGACCGTCTTGATATCTCGTATTGTTCCGCGTATTATTATGTTGTTGATTGGTTGTATGTGTGGTGTCCTCCCAAAGCAAGGGAGTGTAGCCAACCTGGAAAATAAACTCATAGCACTGACCTTGCCAATTATAACAAAACGAATTCCATACACAGGATCCCTCAATCAAGGTTTACAACTTTCTTTTACAGAACTTTAATAAGTTTTTAATCCATTCGTAGCTAGAACTATTTTTTCGGAAGAGTGTTTAAAGCGGTGGAGTAAAAGTTCGTTTCAGCAATGGGTCAAAAGTTCACACACTTAATGGCAGTTTTTGAAAAGTTTTACCACTATAAATCTTTAAAACCCCATTATGGTATGAAGGACATAAATTAATTATATGTTTGTGTGCAGACATTGTCAGAACTTGGCGAACAATGAAATCCACTCAAATATTGTGTTTTTTTCCATAACAAATGCAATAAGTTCGCAATTTTTACAGGTTTTCGTCACATTTTGGTCAATTTACAAATTTTTAGACCAAATAAATCCGTTTTGCACATTTGTGATTTATATAGGGCTAGGGACATGACTTGAGCTTTTGCCCCACTGTACGCTATTCCACCTTCCTGATGACCTATGAAAGGCTGATACTCCTAAAATCGTCTTCAAGAAAAACGCAATCATGCCCTCAAATAAAATATTGGATTTTTAGTGTCTGGTTCAGCCCCAAAGTTTGTACAAATTTTATAATTTATCATCCCAAAACACTTTTATCAATAATTCGTCGAAAACACCACTAATTTTTGTGATTTTTTGTGGGAAAGTCTGACTCTTAAAAACCGTCTAGAGAAGTGTCAAAACAATGAGTTTTATTTTTATTCCAGAGCACAAACACCGGACACTTTTGCAAATTTCAACCTGACGCTGATTAAATTATTTGAGTATTATGTCGAACTGCCAAACTCTCATAGCCTGTATATTTAGTCTGTAAACAATGCCCAACTTCGCCGCTTTGATGACGTTATCGAGAAATAACGATTGCATAGAGTTTTAATCAGCAATACCTATCTAAATAGGGGCAAACTTTCCCTCATAAGCTTCGCCTAAGCTAGTATCCCGTCGCCAAAAACCGATTCCGAATTTAAACATGCAAACAGTACTATAAAATTATACCAAACGATTGTTAAACTTCCTCAAAAGACTTCATTTCGCGCTCACCTGCCTCCAACCGTGCACGAAGCTGACGGCGACGACGATGACGGCAACAATGCCGGAACGCTCAAGGTGGTGCTTGAATGGCGTGTAACTGATGCCACCTCACAGCCACCATTCACTCTAGTTTCTAGTTTTCCTTTCATTCTGCTTAGCTTCAGCGCCATTATTATCGGGCGTCTTTCCAACGGCAGTGGCAGATTTTTGTCCTTCCTCCTTGGAAAATGTGGTTTCGCAATAAAAGACGGCACTCCGTGTGATGCCAGCAGGTAGTGCTGTGCCGTCTAGCTCAATCCGGTTCCGGTTATGTGGGTCTGGTAATGGCGGTGACGACCTGACGACAACGCGGCAAGGACGATGGCGATGGCGATGACGACACTGTGATGGTTGTTGTTCCGGCTGTGATGACTTGTCGGAAATCTGAGTATGGGTTAGGGGAAACTTTCTGCCTTTCCTTCCTTTTGCGATACGTTAGATTCGCACTTACCTTATTGGTAGCGCAGGTGTGCTTTTCGGAAAGATTTTAGATAAACTACTTTCGATGGAGAGAGAAATGGGCTAGTTTGATGTGAACAATCTGATCCAAGCACCACTTGCAAGGTGTTGAATCTTTTTAGGAGATTTGGTAATAGTTGGACTTTATTCAAAACATAGGGTGGACCAACCTCAGCTCTGCTCAAGAATCCTAAAACCCTTCCAATGCACAGTGAGGAATTTAAGAACAAACATAAATAAAATTTAATATTTTACAGAGTAAGGTGGGGCAAATGTTTAATCTTAGTTGAAAAAAAAAACTCCCAGATTTTTGAAGAGTTTTCAGCTCATTTGTAGCTCGACAGATTTTTTTTCGGAGAACTAGAAATCCTTAAATACCCCATGATGGCGTGCAGGACATAAATAAATCATTTGGCGAACATCACAATAGGCTCGAAAAAAGGGTTTTTCCGCAATAAATTTCTTTATTTGTTTATTTGATTATTAATAATTCAAATTACAATTGATGTCTCAAAGAATAAAACTTTACCTAATTAGTTGCGGTCAACGGTACGAAAGAGCCCAAGTATTGCAATTGCAGCAACAAGTTAATTTTGGATCGCACTCGGTGTCAACAACAGAAGTAGAAAATAAAGTTGTCAGCTGGTTTTGTGGGTTTTAAAGTTCACGGCTTTTTTTTTCAACCCAACGGGTTTGGGTTCAAACTCAGCCGAGGTCGGTGGGATTTTTCTAAGGCATAAAAATCTCTGGTCTCTAAAGCCGTTGGTCCCGGCCCATATGTATTGAATGGGTACGATATCCTACGCAGGTATGGAATCTGCCTTCCTGCACATTCGGTTGCCGTCAATGGATGGCAATCGATGTCCGTCGGTGATTGACACTAGATTGTGGAACCGAGACAGAGAGGAAAGAAGAAGAAGACTTGTGGCGGAAAGTAGCACTAGTCGATGTACTAGTCGAGGATTTAATATTTCAACTCAAAAAGCATATTTACTGCGGCCGGAAATTTGTATCACAGTTAATAGAGCAGGTGCATTTGTTTTGACGTAGGACTACGTCTGTGATTTCTATATGGGGGTACACTTTGTGAAAACCGAAAATGGAACATCTAACAAAATTATGAAAGATTTTGAACATAAATAACCCAGCTGCCCCTGGACCTATTTCAATAATTTTATCACCAAACGATCAGAAATATTTCTACGCATCAATAGCATTGCTTTTGACTGATGATTTCAACAAGTCACCATTGGAAAAGTGCAAGCATTATCCAATGTACAAATAGAAAGTAATTTTATCACTGTTTTCATGAAATAAACGTTCTACCCAAACTCAGTCGTCATAATCGAGTACCACTTGGTTGCACATCATTCTTCTCTAAACTGAAAAGATATAAAAGAGCGGTGTTGTCTAGCTTCGCCTCTTTTTCGCTTCGGACGGCATGGTAAGCAGGCAGCAGAAGAATAGGACAACAACAGTAGGAAGGTGGTGGCAGGTTAGGCAGTCCACTATTCTACCTACCAAGCAACAATGACTGGCCGTGGCAAAGGAGGAAAAGGTCTTGGTAAAGAAGGCGCCAAGCGTCATCGCAAGGTACTTCGTGATAACCGCCATCCGTCGCCTGGTTCGCCGTGGCAGTGTCAAACGTATCTCCGGGCTGATCTACGAGGTGTGCTGAAGATGTTCGTGGAAAATGAGATCCGCGATGCTGTCACCTACACCAAACACGCCAAGCGTAAGCGGCCATGGTTGTAATCTACGCTTTGAAGCGACAGAGACGCACTCTGTTCGGTTTCGGAGGTTAAATCATCACCAATTTTGGCAACAAAACGGCCCTTTTCAGGGCCAACAATCTTTTTACAGTAAAGAGTTGGAATTGAATTTATTTGGGCCTATTTGTTCATATTCAGAACCACACACCCCCAACGATCACACAAAATGCTCTCCAGACTTGTAATCGTGTAACCAAACTTGGAAGCAGGGGTGCAAGTGATTTTGATCGATTCTCTTTATCAGCTTTCTCTTTGGAGAAAAATACTACAAATTTGGAACGCCTACAATTCAAAAACGGAAAGAGTTAATATAATAGATGATCGATCAATTAAAAGAACTAAATGCTCTACACATCAGTTCCGTCCACTAGCGGTCCAACGCCAAGCTTCCGTTCGTGCCCCTAAGCACAGACCCTTCTACTTTTTTTTTTTATTTAAAATTCATCACATTTAATACGTCCTAATCAGATCTGGATGTTTCAAATCGCTTAAAATACTCTTTTAATAGAGTGGTTTTGCCGTGATTGTGCTACCTGTCCATTTAGAAACATAACAAAATTGATTTTATGTTTGAAGATGCTCTTTAGAGTATTTACTTATTTACTTCCGCTGCCTTAAAAATATAAACGAGTAAGCTACCATATCGGAGAATAAATTGTTTGTTCTGTAAAATACAATCATGGAAAACACATCTCATTGCTGGACATCACGACTAACATTTGAAAATGGTATTAAATGGCGAAAATTCGTATAAACTTGAGAATGGCTGGACTTAGGAAAAAAGATATGAGTCGATGAAGGTTACTTAGAATCGAATGCAATGTTCAGCTTGAGTTGTTTTCAAATTTACGACACCAATTTGCGTGAATCATGCTTCACTATAACGTCATCTAAAAAACTTTCTCTATTTTCTGGAACACAGCGCGACATGTACCAAGCTTAATCGTAGAGAAAAGGAGGAGTTGTCCAATTAGCACCAGAGTTGTTTGCAGATAACAGGCGCTGCAGTCCTGTGTCCTCTTCGCGTCGTATCTCTCTAAATAAAGATAACACCCTCACACCCTATCCATTCCCTGATTCATTCCCATCTATTTTTTCTGTCCCTGCTATATTGTCATCAAGACGACATACTAAAAAAAAACCCATCAATTAAATTTTTCCCCGAAAATCTCAAGTTTTTACTCGACTAAAAAAATGCAGCCAATTATGTCCGCTGTACTCAAAGCTACATCCAATTTAAACAGTACTTCTCAGTACAAAATATTGCTTGAACATTTTTTACCTTGTTCGATTCAAATTCCTCTTCGATTCTTAATTTTTGGACCCTACCCGAGGTAATCCTTCGTTGTTGGTAATTCTGCTTGATATTGATTTGGAAAATTCCTCTTCGATCCTTCGGATTCTTATAGTAGTCTTCTTGGAAGTCTATTTGGAGAAACTTACTTCTGCTGCCATGGCGCTTAACCCAAGTAACCATCAAGCCGGCTAATCGACCTTTTTGCAATATAAAGCTGATATATAGCTGATAAAAAGTATGAAAGCCCTATATTTACCTTATATTGAAAAAAAGAGCGATTATCTGGCTATAAGCAGGCTTGGTTGTTACTTGAGAAACGAAAAAGAGAAGGGCAATCCCTTACCCAGACAACCAGAAGTCGTATAACAATGAACACACAGTATCGTAAACTGCTATAGTTTAAGTCAAAATCGCATAAAAGAATGGCATACATCGCATTATGTTTAAGTTAAATCGTATAGAATGCAAATTTCCGACCTATATGCGATGACTTATTTTTCCGTCGTACTGTATCACAAATTAAATCGGATTACATCGCAAGACTTCTCAAAATGAATTTGTTATTACAGATTAAATCGTATATAATGTTCAATCAACTCGTTTAAAATTGAATTAAAATATGCACGTATATGGCCATTTATTTGCATTCTATAAAAATTGTTTATATGTTTGTAAATCACAAAAACAGCTTTGCATATACGTGCATTATGGTTGTATGGGTAATCCCCTTCTTATGAAATTTATTTGAGCAATCAATTTTACATGCTCACGGATGCTGAGAATGATTCATCGTCCAGGCAAAACTCCATTAAACGTTCCCGGCTTAATGCCAAGAAGGAAAAGGTACCCCCTATTGCAATAACCCCTTCCGATTTCCTTGCATTAAATTAAAGCTCTCACTTCGAATTTGCCGTCGGGGTAAATGTCGTGTCGGGTGAAACCTTGGACGGATTCAAACGGCTTCTCAAGTATCTTTCTGAACACAAAATTCCAACTGACGGCACCAAAGCTGAACGTCTGATCAAGTTTGTCATGAAAGGACTGCCCAGTGGTGAATCCCTAGATCATATCAAAGATGAAGTGAGAATATTAATTGGAGTTGAGCCTGTCAAAAAATGAAACTCATATCCCGGCCTGGCGATTCACACAACGTAATGATTTTTATTTAGTTCACATCAAATCTAATGAACTAAAAAACCTCAACGTCTTGAAAAAGGCTACCTTATGCTCCATGTCCGAGTGAAGTGAGAACACTTCAGGAAGACTGTAGGAAATTTCCAAAACCTCACCCAGTGCCGTTAGTGCCAGGGATGGGTCACAGAACTAAAAATTGCTACATTCCAGCTAAATGCATGAATTGTGGTGATTCCCATCATGCAAAGGACGACTGTCCTGTGAAGGAAGATCCTAAGAAATTTAAATGTTGGGATGATCAACTGCGAAACTGATCACCACAACTCGTTCTAAGCGACAGGTAGGACACGTCTCACGTTCCCGACCAGGTAGAATTTCTTCTGCTGTTAACAACGGTCAGCGAGGAACAAGTTCTGCATTCGAAACCGTAGGAAAAAATATCACCCCTGCTTCAAATTCTTCATCTATACCTGCATTCCTCGCTGCGAGTAAATCAAAATCAAAATTCTAGCCATCATAATTCTAACGGAAATTTTGATAATTTTTACTTAGGAAGCATAACTGCTCCTAAAATTGAATTTTTACAGAAATCATTAATTGACATGATGGCTGATATGCTGAAAACTACCTTCATGTTTAATGCTATCCAAACTGGATTAATATTTGCGAATAATATCGTAATGACTTTAAAATTTAATAATGGATTTTAAATAAATAAATATTTTGCACTGCACTCGATCTCTTAAAGATTATGATGACGAGTTATTTAACTTTTTGAGAGTTCATATCGTGCATATTGCCGTTATAGCTTAAACGTTTCTTAAACCTGACCATAAGGTTAAAAAGGACGCAAATTATTTCATTTATAGAAATGATCGTCTTGATGAAGCCTGTGGTGGCGTTTCCATCATTGTTCATAGACGTTTCAAACATCAAATTCTGTCTTCGTAAGAAACCAAAGTTTCTGTCGAAACTATACTTGCAAAACTCACATTTATAGGTGCTTGTTTGCCATTGCAATGCATACGCCAGAAAAAGAATTTTCTCATGGGTGACCTTCAGAAATTTACCCGTTACAGGTCTTAATTCTTCATTATTGGTGATTTGAATACAAAACATCGCTCATGAAATAATGTTCAAAGCAATTCCAATGGAAATATCCTGTTAGATGACTATTCTGCAGGTTATTACACTATTCAATATCCAAACAGCCCAACATGCTTTTCTTCAGCAAGAAATCCCTCAATTATTGATTTAGTCTTAACTGATTCATGTCAACTCTGTAGCCCATGCTGACAATCAACTTCCAGTAACTTTTTAAATATCCCAAGAAATAATGTCTAATCCCAACAGCTAAACTTTCAATTACCATAGAGCTGATTGGGAGCAATATCGAACATTTAGGGAACATAAATTCGATCCAAATATTCATTTGCAAACCAAAGATGATGTTAATTGTGCTCTTGAATCTCTGACTACTTCTATAGTTTTATTTATTTGTTTATTGCACACCGTCTTTGACTACGTCGTACAGACTGATTACTTAAAACTAATACTTGTTTAATCTAAACGTCTTATTCTATTACTAAACACATGTTTGGACATAGTAAAATCAAACTCATTACAAACATCATTAAAGGAACTCAAACATGAATTAAAACAGATATTGAATCCAAAGTTAGTTCTGTGGACAAGAATTGCCAGTAATGGGGAGTTACGAAATCTACGAGGACGAATGTTCCATGGAATCCGTTCCAGGAGTTCGGGACAGTCCACATTGCCGGTGATTAGGTCGAAGATGAACAGTTGTTGCAATTTGATACGCCTTGCTGAGAGAGATTCCAAATCAATCAGCATGCACCGGTCAGGATAACTGGATCATTCCATGGGAGCTGACGTAAAGCAAAGCTCATGAAACTTTCCTGAATCCGTTCATTCGTAAGAATATACGTAGTGTAAAATAGAGACCACACTGGGGAAGCATATGCTAAGATACTAAGAACCAGCGAGTAGAATAGTGTCTTGAGGCAATAAACGTCGGTGAAACCAGAAGCATGATGGCGAATGAAACCAAGCACAGTGTATGCTTTGGCAGTTACGATGGTTATGTGTTCGCAAAACGTTAACCTTGAATCGATCGCAGATTGAGTTTACACGTTCTAGGGAATCCGGTCCCATGCAGTATGGATGAAGACTAACTCTATTGCTGCGGGTGAAGGATATCACTTTGCATTTTTTGCTGTTGGCTCGCATGCCGTTGTTACCGCACCAGACTAGCAAACGAGTTATATCTTCTTGTACTGCAACACAGTCAACAGGAGAAACAATTACACGAAACAGTTTTAGGTCATCAGCATAAGACATTTTGGACGATAAGAGCAGCTCACACAAGTCATACACATAGATGATAAAAAACAGAGAACCGAGAACACTGCCTTGTGGTACGCCAGATGGAGTGTTGAAGGTCCTGGAGCGTACGAAATTTACCACCACGAAAGCATTGCGGTCAGACAGGTACGAGTTGAGCCATTCCGTGATCCAGGTGGGGAATCCAATGGAACTGTATCGAAAGCTTTCGCAAAATCGACGTAAACCGAATCCATTTGTTGTTTTGATGCTATATCACGTGATATCGCTGACACGTAACACATTAGGTTTGATATCGTTGAGCGGTGATTCATAAAACCGTGTTGGCTGTTGGAGATGATCGGGGCAGTAACTCTGCAGAGAGCTGTGTGGATCAGTTTCGGATCGCAGTGTGCTGTGCTCGCGGATGGAATTGTGTTTTTTTCGGTCGCTGTTTTTTCGTTGACTTCTGGCACTTTTTTCAAATATTTTTGCATTTTTTATAAATATCTGAAGTTATACAGTAGAAAATTAGTGCCTTTTGAATAGAATTTTTGATGTGTGCTGCTGCGAAAAAAGCATCTACAAGTAAGAGGAGGAGGACGATGGCGACCATAATGTCATAAGACAGGATCTATAGACACATAATTTGGTGAGATCTTTTCATATTATTTTACTGACAATGGATATTCCCAATCGTGTTTTACATCATGCTTTATTAAATACGCGCTGGATTCAAAGCATTGATCAAGGGGTGGTCACTCTACACACTTATTTTGTGCCAACATTTTTCTCATTGTACCTCAGTGTGCCGCAGCTGTACAGTAGGATTGGGCGGTCTTCAGAGAAAGATCGATCTTGACAGATCGATCTTATATTTTGCTCTAGAATCGATACACTAATTAAATCGGTACCAAAGAATCGATCTTTGGTAGATCGATCTTATGATTTTTATTTCAATTGACCTTTCTGACGTTTACAACTCGCACACTTGCGTAATTCCATTATCTAGTGCTTCGTTTGCTATCCTCATTTTTGCTCTAGCCAAAAATGTTTGTTTTTTATTGTTATCCTCACTTTCGAACTATGTATACGCTTGTTTACGTTGGTACCCCAAGAAATTCTTATTTTTTTTTTATTTCATTAAATGTTGTCGTGGCGGTAAGGAGCAATCAGTATAGGAGGGAGGTAGCGAGAACCTTCAAATGTTGCAGTATTCATAAATATCGGAAACGCAAATAGTGACGCCATTGTAGGGAGCGATGCTGATGTTGACGTTATGTTCCTTAAATTTACCTCGCAGTCTGAGATGAGAGTAAATCGTGTTTTCGATGTAAATACAATTACAAAATTTAACACCTATTGTTTTTTGAAGATCTAAAAGATCGAAAGAAGAGATCGATTTTTTCGATCTTTTCGTGGACAAAGAATCGATCCGAAAAATCGGAAATCGGGATGAAAAAGATCGATCTTTCAAAGATCGATCCAAGCTCGCCCAATCCTACTGTACAGGCAGTGCCAAGAAGTAATTGAACTGACTTTTGTTTTCTTGTGAATAATGCCTTGTTTGGCAACCCGGTATTTTAGAGGCTCTTGTTTTTGTTTTGTTTTTCAATGTTTTCAAAAACGACATGGACACCAGTTGGGACTACATTCAGCGCCGGTGGTGTAGTCGTAAGCGTGACTGCTTTCTAACACCCCAATGGGTGTGGGTTCAATCCCAGCCGAGGTAGGTGGGATTTTTCTGAGGCATAAAAATCTCTGGTCACGTCTTCCTTCGGAAGGGAAGTAAAGCCGTTGGTCCCGGCCCATGTGTGTTGTGAATGGGTGCGATATCCTACGCAGGTGCAAGCTTCTTCAATACCCCACCCGGTATGTCCGAGGATCTGCTTCTGACTGCATTCACCACCAAGGACTGCCACCCGTCGCAAGTGCGAATGTTCCCGCTGAAATCGGAACGTTCCTCCTTCGGATTGATCGAGTTCCCGAGTGAAGCCCTGGCGGTGTACGCCATCATGAAGTGCAACCACAGCGCGATCGATCACAAAGGCACAACATTCCTGTTCATTATCAAGCTGTGCTTTTCCTCCTCCAAGTCTATGAATGGTGCGTGGATCAACGAGAACATCGAAAACACGTAAGCTTGGAAAGAGCGGAAGCTTTTTTTCTGAGAAAAGAAAGAAAGGATTTTTCTTTTTCTGTGTAGTTAATGTAATGATTCGTAATTAAAATTTCTTATTGTGTTAGTTGGAAGTGCAAGAAGGAAGGAGAGTAAAATAATTTGTTGAACTATTTGAGATTTTGCCAAGACGGTCCTCCAACATTATATGTTGGACGATGGTTGGTGTAGCAGCCACCGCCATGGATGTATTCGAGCAGTTCGAATGGTCGGATGGTATAGTTTTTGTTTGGTTGTTGATTTCCCGATTAAAACTCAAGCACCGTTTGTCGTGACCGGCCCAAGATTTCCAGCGTCGGCCACGGCTACACGAACTAGTGATGCAGGTCCCACGGCTGCGGCTGCTTCCAGTGCTGCTGCTGCTGCCGCTGTTCCTTCTGCTGGTCCGCCTCCTCTAAAATTCGTCAGAAAAGACGGACCAGCAGCAGCATTGAAAGCAGCCGCAGCCGTGGGACCTGCATCGCTAGTTCGTGTAGCCATGGCCTGAAACCTCGGTCAGGAAGAAAATGTGGACGCGACTGCCGTCACGGGTGAAACGATTGTGAGAATCCATGGTGAAACTTGGTTGAGATTCACGGTTGTGTTTTGAAAATAATTTGATTATATTGAGGCAACATCAATAACAAATTCTGAAAGTAACTTCTGAATTGGTATGAATTATCAGACATTTTAAAATGGGTTTCTGAATCAACAGTAGAGCTAGCACCTTCTTATTCCCGGACTAAAGCTGCTTTCAGTTATCTCTAATATGATAATTTATATTAAGTATATTTCTTCCATAATACCACTTGCAAAAAATATTGCATACAATATTTTGAATGTTAACTTGTATGATACATGACGCTCCTCTTATATGCATCATAGTGATATAAATTCACATTACTTTTTTCAACTGGCCAAATTCGAGAACGGTTACTCTCAAGGAAATGATCAAAATGTGTTTTGAAATAAAATTCAGCACGAGACATTTTTAATGCATTACACTCAATTCTGTAACGCGATTTTTTTTTCGTCTCTATTTTTAATCCAGTAATCTCAAATTGCTACCAAGTTTAATGCAACATGTTTCAAAACATAAAGAAAACCAAGAATAATATGATGGAATTAAAAAATGTGTACCCATCCTGCATAAGGGCAACAAAAATAGCATTAAAACGTTATATGCGACAGTTAGAAGATACTGAGAGGTTAGCACATATCATCGGCAAGAGACGTGCGTGTGAGAAAATTTGCGAAAAAATCTAAGGGCACCGGTGGGATTCGAACCCACAATTCCCATTCAGTACACGGGTGCATTGCCATTGATTCCGATTGCATTAAAACATAATTGAGTGTTATTTGATTACAATTTAATGACCGATGGTTATAGCCTACTTCGATGCCACGCTTTTATTTGCGTCGAATCATTTTTTTTTTGTTTCATTAGACTTGATATCAAAAAACATAATTTTGCACTAACTTTCGAAAGTTTCCGAATCATAGGGATGTGATTTTTGAAAAGCTAATAAAGATTCCTTTAGACAGTGCCAAATTGGAAGAAAATTATCTGTTTTTATACATGATCTGAAAGAGCTTTGTTTTCTGAGCACAACGATATTTTTTCGATCTCACAGACTTTTATCTGGAGTTTTAAAAAAATATAAAAATGGATTTATGGCATTCAATAAATTCATGTTGATCTTTGTCAAGCTTCGTCTACAATTTGGATTTCTACATCAACACATGTCAAGCAGCTAAACTTGGTGAGTTCGTTCCATTTGGTAAATTTTAATCTTTTCAAACCAGTAACGTTGGAAGATCACCTTTTTGTGGTGCGGTACTGGTATAAGATGTGACAAATTCAAACTAGGGAATCAGGATTTTCCAATTATCAAAGGATAACATTTTATTGCTTGTTACTTTTTATGACTTGATAATAATGACAAGACTCGGGAAGTAACCACCGCGCCGTTTTGCATTTCTATATTGTATATTTCAAATCAAAAATATTGCTTATGTTCATAGATTTCACATGATCCTTTTACCTTTGTCCATCTCCTTTTCCTTTCCCTCTTCTCTTTTCAGAAAGCGAGTAATGGCGCTATAGCCATAAGTCATAAAAGGCTAAGACAAAAGTTAGTTCTCATGTCCCAACCGTCAGAAGAAAATGAAGCATCACCTAACCTTTCTAGCTTTGATGCTTTCAACGACCAACCAATCATATAATTGCCAAAATCGGAACGTACGGTACAAGATGTCCACGTTTCATCCATTTATTTGATTCTGAAGCATCGTGTGTAAATCTTCGATTTGAACAGGCCCGATGTTTTCTGAATCATCTTGCCCCTTAAATGCTAGACAGTAGGCCTGTCCGTTTTTATATGTATGACGCATCTTCGATGTGAAACATATATCAAATAGACAAGAAAAATGATGTAGGTATATATATCATTTTCCAGGATGCTCTCAAGAACGGGCTGTGTTGGTGTTAGATTAGATTAGATTAGATTAGAGAGCTGTGTGGATCAGTTTCTCCAACATCTTACTGAGAGTGCAAAGTATGGATATACCACGATAATTGGTGACACATTTTTTATTTCCGGACTTGTGGATCGGTACTATGGATGCCGTTTTCCATGCATTTGGGAACGTTCTGTCTTGGAGCGATCGGTTGAAAATAGCAGCGATGGGCGACGCAAGCGTAGCGGCACAGCTTTTCAACAACACAGGAGGCCGGCTGTCCGTTCCGTGTCCTTTCGTTGAATCGAGATTTTCGAGGGCTTTCTGAACATCGTCTGGAGAAAACTGGATGCATTGTAGATTTATGTTATGAGACGGAATCTGCTCGAAGCCTGCTTGACGTTGAACGGGTGCTGCTTTACTAAATACACTCTCAAAGAAATCAGCAAAGAGATTAGCTGTTTCTGAGCATGAGCGAGAAGTGGTTCCTTCGAAGATGACCGATCCAGGGATGCCGTAGTCAGCTTTGCGTTTCTTAATGAAATCCCAAAAGCGTGAAGGATTTTCCTTGACGGTTGTCTGTATCCTACACAAATAGTTTTCGTGTGTTGTAGAAAGGGTGGCTTTGTACTCCAACTCAAGCTCAACGAGTCTAGCTTTATCGGACACATTTTTCGTTTGGAAAAACCGGCAGTTTACGAAGCTTGTGACGAAACGTACGTAACTCTGCAGTCCACCACGGTTTGTTGAAAGCAGAAAACGGTGCTTGTCTCTTTCGAGGTACATGATGATTTATAACTTCAGAGAGAGATTCGTCGAAAGCTGATAACATCTGGTATATTGAAGCATAACTTGATAATTGTTCCCACTCAATATTCATAAAAATATAATTCAACAAGTCAAAGTTGCATGCCAAATAGTCAAATTTGAGACATTTGTCCTGATTGTCAAGTACGGATGGTACAACACTCTCGTCAAGTAGTAAGATGATTGGTGTGTGATGATTATCAACAGTTAACAGCGATGCAGGTGCGGCAATCAGGTCAAGATACTCCGGGAGATTGGTGAACGCCAGGTCAAGGAGTCTTTCGTTCGTGTTGACAATGTTATTAATCTGCCTCAATCCATTGGAAAACATAGCTGCTGTAAAGTTTATCTCAGTATCAGTCAAGGCGTTTGAAGGAATAAAGCCATTAATGTCCTCGTCAAGATGTCATCGCAGATTAGGAAGATTAAAATTACCGATCGGTAGGATTATGTCAGTTTCCGATAAACGATCTGCCACTTGTTGAACGGCCCTTGCATGACCAATATATAGCTCGGCACTCGAATTAGGTGGAAGATAAATAGCCACTACATACAGCGAATGAGATTGCAATGTTATGCAAACTGCAATTTGCTCAAGATTTTCACAGTTAGCTATCGAGATAGATTCACACTCCAGATAGTTTTGGCTGCAATCAGTACTCCTCCACCCCGCAAATGAAGACTGGTTAACTCATTGCGATCACAGCGGAAGAATTTGAATCAAGAGCTGCCTCAGTACCAAAATGCGAGGTTAAATTCGGTTCAATTATAATAGACGACGATCTTCAGCTCTTGATCCGTCTGAAAAATGTCCGTAGGAGGAAATATCAAAGATCACGCAATTCTGCCATGAATGTTATGTGGCGGAAAATTCAAAAGCGATCATTTTCCCTGAGGAACAAAAGTTTAGAAATTAGACCCAAATTTCATACCCTTTTGGAAACTCACACCAATTTTGAAAAACCTTAAAACCTATTCCAGCGCTTAAAGAAGGTGATGAAATTGTGATCACAAATTTGGAAAAAGCTCAGAAACTTGCTGTGCAATTCGAGAGTTCCCAAAATTTCAGTTTGGGTCCTTCAGTCCTATTGAGAATCGGGTTGCTCGGGATTATCTGAATATTTTCTCTAGAGAAAATATATTTGATGATTCCTAAGGGACTGATTTGGACGAAGTAAGATCCATAACTCAAAAATTTCAAAATATGAAAGCTCCAGGTGATGATGGAATATTCTGTATCCTCATTAAAAAACTCCCAGAGAGTAATTTTTCTTTCTTGGTAAAATTATTTAACAGATGTTTCCATTTGGCATACTTTCCTGATAAATGGAAAAATACAAAAGTTTTTCAATTTTGAAGCCGGATAAAAATCCAGCTGAAGCTTCTAGCTACCGTTCAATAAGCTTGCTTTCTTCATAAGAAAACTTTTTGAAAAGATAATTTTAAATAGAATGATGCTTCACATCAATACGAACTTAATTTTTGCATATGAGTAGTTTGGATTTCACCATGGGCATTCAACTACTCATCAACTCTTAAGAGTAACCAATTTAATTTTTTCAAACAAATATGAAGGCTACTCAACTGGAGTTGCTCTTATAGACATAGAAAAAGCATTCAACAGTGTTTGGCATGAAGGTTTGATTGTTAAATTGAAAAAGTTTAATTTTCCACTCTTTACTATGAAATTAGTTCAAAATTATTTAACTGTCAGAACTCTGCAGGTAAATTATCAAAATTCCAAATATGATCGACTACCTGTTAGAGCAAGAGTTCCTCAGGGTAACTTTCTTGGGCCTATATTGTATAACATTTTCACTTTGGACCTCCCTGATTTGCCCCAAGGTTGCCACAAATCTTTGTTCGCCGACGGCACAATTTCTGCTAAAGGAAGAAGTCTTCGTGTTATTTGCAGCAGAGTGCAGAAAAGTTTAGGTATTTTCTCTTCTTATTTACAAAAATGGAATATTTCTACATAAGCCTAGAGTTTCCTTTTTGAAACCTAGTAGTAGTCACATAGTCACTATGAACGGTGTTCCAATTTCCTGGTCAAACCAAGTGAAATATCTTGGATTAGTACTTGAGCAAACATTATTTTTAAACATCACATTGAGGGTATACAAGCCAAATATTATAAATCTATAAAATGTTCGTATCCTCTTAAAAACAGGTTTTTGACCGGCCATGCTTTACGCTGTGCCAATATGGTCTTGTTGTTGCACTACCAAGAAAAAAGCACTTCAAAGGATTCTGAACAAAGTTCTGAAAATGATTTTGAAGTTGCCTCCCTGGTACAGTACCTACGTTTATGTTTAAATATGATAATGCGAGGAAAACAATTCAAAATGGCTACCGTTCTAAACGCACTTTAACAATAATTTAACACAGTAAACTTCAATTTCTGCTTCAAACAACGCCCAAAGAGTCGAATGAGTTCTTCTCATTTTAATACATCAAACAAGCATCCATTCCGACATTCCTGAACGCTGCTAAAAGGAAATTTAATTACACACCATAGAGACGTGAATTTTATGATACCAATTTGCGAATTCCCCACCCCATGGAATCGGTCTACGCTCGTTTGACTTGTCGATTATACCCGGCTTCGGGTAGCAAATTGTGATGTTGTCTCTCCTCTCCTTCAATCGCCAGCTCCTCCACACAAAAGCCGTTGATTGAAACAATTTCGCGTACATGTCAGTCGGAAAGCTGCACCATCCAGCCAGCCAATCGGTCCGTGCTGCCGTCATTTGGGGAGGTTGGGCTTTTCCCATCATAATCATTTCCACAGAGACCCGGCCTTTCTTCGATTTCATCTTTTGATTCCGATGGAAATTTATTCCTACCACATACATATGTATTCGGATGCAAAACCAGTGGGTTGGGTGTATGTCGTAGACAGATTGGTTTGACTTTTGACTGGTAGTTGATTGTGCCATTCAATCGGATTTCCCATCAACCGAGAACGAGGGTTAAACTATATCAGCACATCCTTTCCCCTCCTGGCGAACAAATTCAATCAGTTGCTTAAAATTTTAATTAAAACATTAACAGAATCGAAGGCTTCGTATCCGAAGGTGTTTTTTTTCTGGCGGCGGACGTTTCCTGATTGCAATTAAATGGCAATAAGGTGATTTGGGAGAAACAGCAAAAAGACATTAGTTCACCGCTACTGGTTGTCTCTATGCGGTGCAGAAAGTGCTTTTTTCCATTGATTGAGCTTTGTCTTGTTTTCACGATTGAATGGGGACAATTATTATCGTTTTATTGTTCCTATCGCTTTTGTCTTATTTTATGCTCCCATTAAGCACAAATTATTGCCATTACTTCCGATTGTTTAACGATAAATTATGCGGAAACCAGAAAAAAAAACTCTGGCTTTAACAGCTCTCAACTGGCTCCGTTGAATGAAGCAAATTCAATCCTTTCTCCTTGCCGCATCCAAACCAACAATCATTTATCATCGACGAAGGGATAAAACTTTAACCTACCGAAATGCTGTATGGTTCAGTGCCAAAAAGGATGTTTATGCTTCCAACGAAGTGCCATTTTCTGCCCAACAGGTAGCTTATCTGCTGTTTGGCGTGACTCACACAGGTTTCCGAAAAAAGAAAAAAAAAAAAACCAATTCGATCAACTCATCGATATGAGGCGCAACAGCTTCCAAACAGAGCAGCGTTTTATGCGAAATGGAGAACTCCCCAAGCGTGTGGCATAACGTATCTTGAGCGTCATCGAAATATGATTTTCTCTCCCCGTCTCGTGTGCAGTCCCAGATGGCAGGAGTTGTCATATGAGCCCTGACGAGTGCTGACGTCTGCTGGTCTGGGCATGTGAGAGCATATGAAAAATTTATGGTAAAAATGTTTTCGTGGTAAATCTCACTCCACCTCTTCGGATGGTGACATCGCAGTAGCCCGTGTGTCATCAAGTTGTTCGATTCCTAGCGGTAAAACGAAACATGTCATAAAAGTTGTTTGCTTCGATCAATTTGTTAAGAGCTTTGATCGGATGTTGGGATGTAAAACAGTGCTGCGAAATCTCGCCAGTATTGACAAACAGCTTTCGTCCAAGGGGCAAGACAACTTAGATATATTTGAAAATATCATCAATTGTTTCTTAATTTCATCGCAAATATTTAAGTATTTTCAAAAACGGATGCATGTAAAAGAAAATGAAAATATCAATAAATATTTTTCTATATTCAGCAAAGGTAACAATATAGAGAAGGATGCCAGTAAAATTATAGCATGTTTGTACACTGGAACCTCCATTTACGAACCAAAACGGGGGTTCGTAAATCGAATAAGTGCGTAAAAAAACCTCGTTTATTTGGGATTTACTTCGTAAACAGAGGTTTTTTGAAAATATTGTCAAATACCCCACAATATGGGTATTTTTGGAATCAGGGTGACGTGTAGGGACCGGAAATCGATGTCTGACGCCATTTTGAAATCCAAGATGGCGGGTTCCGGTTACAGAAAAACTTCGAAATTCTGTCAAATACCCCACAATATGGTTTTTTGGAATCGGGGTGACTTATTAGGACTGAAAATCCATGTCTGACGCAATTTTGAAATTCAATATGGCGACTTCCGGTTACATAAACGTAAAAATAAAAATAATGTTAAATAACCTACAATATGGGTATCTTAAGAATCGGGGTGACGTGGTGATTTTTTCTGTAACCGGAAGCCGCCATCTTGGATTTCGAAATGACATCAGACATAAATTTCCGGTTCTTACACGTCACTCCAATTCCAATAGTACCCATATTGTGGGGTATATGTCAGAATTTCCAAACTTTTCTGTTACCGGAAGCCACCATCCTGGATTTCAAAATGGCGTCAGACATCGATTTCTGGTCCCTAAACGTCACTCCGATTTCAAAAATACCCATATTGTGGGGTATTAGGCGGAGTTTCCAAGTTTTTATGAATGAATGAACTCACCATACGCGTATTATTTTATGCTTATTACTTTCAACACTCGTATACCATTAAAATTGAAATTTATATTACCATAATCTCAAAAGTCATCCCGTGTAGCACACTTTCATAACAAAAACCACACCGCTTCAACAGGCAAGTACACAATCTATTCAAACAATTCACTTCCGGTAATGCCAATCGCTTCCAGCCGTTCATCGCCATCAGATTTGTTTACAAACATGGATGTTCATGGCATATCCAGTCGATCAACATTATCATCTTCAGCACTTATGTCACCGGGATGCACGCCTGCAAATCTCACGGAAGCCCCTAATCCCCTCGTCACAGTCGAGCCACAACTGCCAGCGTCCATCAGTCATCCCGGTCCTGTGTACGATATTGGTAAAGGGGTCTTCCAGCCTGTTATCTCAGCCAAGTATACACTCATTATGAACGTCTCACTTCCGGTAATGCCAATCGCTTCCAGCCGCACATCGCCAGGATATTTCAGTTCAAGCTGTCGCCGTTGCTTCTTAGATGATCTTGGTGAATCCAGTTGAGCGTTGTTCCCTACTCTCGCATCATCAGCACTGACGCCGCCGGGATGCACGCCTGCAAGCCTCACGGAATCCCCTAATCCCTTCGCAACAGTCGAGCCACTACCGCCAGCGATCTGCAGCCATCCCGGTCCTGTGTGCGAAGTTGGTGAAGGGGTATTCCACTCTGTCGCAGCAGGCAAGTTCCTCCACAACATGAACATTCCGCGTCGAGTAATGTGTGTCGCTTCCAGCCGCCTGTGGTCGTCAACTCACTTCCACTCAGCCACTCTGCTCCTGAATTCGAAACGAAAAAAACATCTTCTCAACGCCTCATTTCTGTGTACTATCAGGCTGTTAGAGGCATGCGAACCAAAATTATGCAGTTACGTTTGCTTCTTTCCAGCTGCGACTACGATGTGCTCGTCTTCACAGAAACTTGGCTTCGAGCCGATATTGATAGTGTTGAAATTTCATCAGACTATACATTTTACCGTTGTGATCGTAGTGCGTTGACTAGTCAGCATTCTCGCGGAGGAGGAGTATTAATTGCGGTCAAAGCTCATCTCAACTGTGAGGCTATTCCACTGTTGAATTGTGACCACCTTGAGCAAGTCGCCGTCCGTGTACGATTAGATTATCGGTGTCTTTATTTCGTCGCTATTTACCTTCCACCAAACTCATGTGCCGACCTGTACTCTGCACACGCTAACGCAGTGCAGGATATTGCAAACTGTGCTTCTGCCGGTTACATAATTTTATCTCTGGGTGAATTCAACCTCCACAATTTGCGTTGGCAATTGAACGAGGATGTAAATGGATTCATTCCCTTGAACGCTTCTTCCGAGCATGAACAGGCACTCACTGAAACTATGTTTGCTACTGGTTTGCAACAAGTTAACCGATATGTGAATGCGAACGGAAGGCTTCTCGACCTTGTATTCGTCAGTCTTCCAGAGCGACTAGACCTCATTGAACCCACCACGCCTCTGTTGCCCGTAGACAATCACCACGTGCCTTTTGTTTTGCTGTTCGATGAGAGTATCGACGATTTAGTAGGACAGAACGAGTCGGACGATAATCTTTACCAGTGAAGGAAAAGTTCGCGAAAACTCACTATGACTCGCGAACTTTTCCCTTGGTGAACTTCGTGAAATATCGCGAACTTTTCCAACACTGATCTTTACTACGATTTCCGCTCGTGTGATTTTGGCCAGTTGAAAACGGCTCTAGCTGCCATTGACTGGGATTCCTTACCACTAACCGGGCCATTGGATAGAACATTATCAGCATTCTATAACAAGCTCTATGCAGTGCTTAACGACTATGTTCCTCGGAAAAGACGATCGTTCAATTCAGTTTTCAGCAAGCCATGGTGGACCTCCGAACTACGGCATCTTCGTAACATCCTAAGGAAAGCACGTCACCGTTTCTTCCTTTCGAAGTCTGAGAGCGACCGTAATAACCTTCGCGAAGTAGAGCTGCAGTACAAAACAATTCTATTATTCACGTACGATAACTACTTACTCAGGATCCAGGACAGCGTAAAACAAAACCCATCGTGCTTCTGGGATTTCGTGAAAAAGCGGCAAGCATCTTCTCGCATCCCATGCAACGTTACCTTCAATGATGCCCAGGCTAATACACATGTGGATGCTGCAAACCTTTTCGCCATGTTCTTTGAGAGCGTTTTTAGTAAAGTGTCACCTGTACCAAGGAGCGATTGTTTTGCTCACGTTCCTTCGCACAACATCAACCTACCCGTTATTCAGTTTTCCGCAAATAAAGTAGTAGAAGTCACAATATTTCCAGGACAGCGTAAAACAAAACTCATCGTGCTTCTGGGATTTCGTGAAAAAGCGGCAAGCATCTTCTCGCATCCCATGCAACGTTACCTCCAATGATGCCCAGGCTAATACAAATGTGGATGCTGCAAACCTTTTCGCCATGTTCTTTGAAAGCGTTTTTAGTAAAGTATCACCTGTACTAAGGCGCGATTGTTTTGCTCACGTTCCTTCGCACAACATCAAGCTACCCGTTATTCAGTTTTCCGCAAATGAAGTAGTAGAAGTCATCGATGAGCTTGACATCAAAAAAGGATCTGGGACGGACGGAATACCACCCCTGAAAAACTGTTCAAGAGAACTAGCGAACCTAATTCCTCGCTTATTCAACCGATCACTTCACGAAAGAACCTTTCCGACAGCTTGGAAAGCTGCTTGCATCGTTCCTATTCACAAATCTGGCAACTGTAATCAGGTGACAAATTATCGCGGCGTATCTATACTTTGCTGTCTCAGCAAAGTGTTTGAAAGACTGGTGCACAACGTTCTATACAACGTAGCGTCTCCCATCATCTTTGATGGTCAGCATGGCTTTATGAAGCATCGTTCTACAACAACGAACCTCATGTGTTACGTCACAGCACTGTCTCGCGAAGTAGAAGAGGGGCGGCAAGTTGACGCGGTGTATGTTGACTTTGCGAAAGCCTTCGACACTGTACCGCACATTCTAGCCGTGGAAAAACTGAAGCACATAGGTTTTCCAGATTGGATTACAGAGTGGATTCATTCGTACTTGTGCGATCGTACTGCATATGTTGCGGTCAACTCGACTCGATCCCGCACTTTCAAAATCACGTCTGGTGTACCCCAAGGAAGCGTTCTGGGACCATTAATATTCAACATTTTTATAAATGACCTGTGTCTGCTGTTTTCCTCGTTTAAGCTTTCATTCGCTGATGACCTAAAAATGTATCGTGTCATAGCTTCTCTTCCGGATTGTATTGCCCTACAAGAAGATATTGATACTATACTGGTATGGTATGGCGATAACGGCATGCGTGTGAATAACATGAAGTGCAAAGTTATTACCTTCGGTCGCTGCAATAACCTCATTCTTCATCAATACAGAATGGAAACTGCATCATTGGAACGTGTGTCTTCCATCTGTGACCTTGGCGTTACCATCGATTCGAGGCTCAGATTCAACGAACACGTGAGCATTACCACTGCCAAAGCTTTTTCTGTGCTATGATTCATCCGTCGCCACGCTTCCGAGTTCACCGACATCCACGCTTTAAAAACTCTCTATTGCTCGTTGGTTCTGGAGCATTCTGGAGTACGCTGCTCCGATTTGGTTCCCTTATTATGTAGCTCATGTGCTCACGATTGAACGAGTGCAGAAAAGGTTCTTACGGTTTGGACAGAGACAACTTCCTTGGAACGATTCGACCAATCTTCCTCTTTATTCTGAACGATGTAAGCTCATAGGATTGGAACCACTATCTGTCAGGCGTGTAACGATGCAGCGGCTATTTATTTTCGATGTCATTGGAGGATCTATCGATTGCCCTGAAATTCTCGCACAAATCCCGCTCAACATTCCTCCTCGACGGTTTTGGAGCTCAGCTTTAATAGCAGTCCCATACCACAGAACAAACTACGGCTACAACAACCCTTTTGATTCGTGTCTTCGCTTGTTCAATGTTGTCTGTGACGAATTCGATTTTAACTTGACTAAACCCGTTTTTAGAAATAGGATTAGTAGTAATTTCTAGTTTATAAGTAAAATAGTTCAGTCTGTACGACTAGTCGAAGACGGGGATAAATAAAAATCAAAACAAGTTACAGCAACTTGTTTATGACTGAAATAAGTGGTATATAAGTTTTTATAATTGATTAGAGACAAGCGTGCTACTAGGGATAACTGTAGGGTTGCTAAACTCATGGTATATTGATACTGACACCTTGATTCCGGCACTTCGGCACGTTCGGTATAACGCTTGGCACAGCTTGTGGCACTGATAAAGTACTCGGCACATATTGAGATGTGCAGAGTTGAGTACCCCTTGGATGAATCACGTTTTCTTTCTCGATTCTAAAACTTCCCAGAAAGCGAGAAAACCACCAATCACACAAGTATAATCGTCCGGGAGGCAGATTGCTAACGCTAATTAGGCAAAAGCAGCTGAAAGCTATGAAAGCGAATCGGAAACAGAGAGTAAACTTTAAACACAACCGTGTCCGAAGGGGTTCGAAACTGAACTCATCAAGTTGATAAAAGTAATCGTGAAAAAATTGTAATGCCCATTTGTTACCGCTAAAATTACGCTAGAAATTGCTCAAAAAATTATTGCTTGTTATGGTGTGACTGTAGATTCTGATCCAATCCCTTCGGCTACCAAATTATTGTGAACAAATAAACCCAAAACCCCTTTTTCGAGCAACACATTTCCGTCACAATAAGTTGCAGCAACTTGTTTATGACTAATATTATTTGTATAGAAGTTGCCACAACCGATGTGTGACAAGCGTGCTACTAGGGTTGGTACCTATTCGTGTAGTTTTTAAGAAGATACGAAAGAATTCGTATTTTTAAAGAAAAATTGGTGGGGTTGTATACAAGACACGACCGCATGGTTGACGAAGACTATATTAAGTTGTTTAGTGAAATTCTCGTACATTTTTCAAGATATTAATTTTAAATACAGTAGAAGTAACCTATGATTTCGGTCGTATATAAATATTTTGGATTTCCTAATTAGTAGAACTTTTTAAAATTCAGGACCTCATAAAACTGCGATTACATATTCAACTCTCTTTGGTTCCTAAATTACAATCAGATATGCAGCAAATGAAGATAGGGCTTTCTTCAGATGATTCCTTGAAGCGTCTAACAATGGTCGTCATGATGACTTATATTCCCTATCACTTCAAGATTTCTAGAGCACAAATCTTAGACGCTGTTGTGACATCACTCATGAAATTGGAATCCTTGAGTACTGTACTACAGCAAACGTGAAGTTCCAGTTTCATTGTTATAAGTTTTGTGAGAGCTGATATTTGTGCTCTTGCAATTTTTATGTGGTAATGAGATTGATCAGAAATCAGGTTTCCACAGCGATTCACCTTCAGAACGCTAAAAATAATTCATTAATTCATTCATTTTCCATCAGATTTCACTGCTGTTGTTTGCGGTGACATCTATCGGAAACTATGCATAATTTGTTTGGCAGTAAGGGCAGTGCAATGCAGAACATGTCTGGTATCTCTTAATTTGCATTTAGATCAACGTACGAAGTCCCTCCTTTTTTACATATGTTGCTCAAAAAATACTTTATAAGCCCTACCCCTGAAAGGATTTCCCACCGTTTTTATAAATGGAGCGGGGCAGAAAGTATCTATAGTGCAAAATATGTATTTGGTTGGTAATCTAAATGCATATATAGAGGTACGAGACATGGTTAGTAGTGTGAAGAACTCTATTTTGTAATCTGTGAGAGGTAAATCACAAACAAATGTTATCAAAATACATGCCATGTTGAGAGATTGAGCTTGAGATAGAATTCGCTATCATAACTTAAATTATTTTTGGCTCTCTGGGGACGGTTAAAAAAATTAACAAGAAAAAAACCCATTTTCATTTCATTTTAGATTGTTGCACTAATTTCTTGAAAAAAAAGTTCACGAATGATTTCTTTAGGTTGTTCTTAAGGTGTGGGGGGGGGGGGCAAATGGTCTTAAAAATGCTACGCTATTTATAGATCGTCCCTTATTTTACTTCCAAGCTTGTGTCCCTATTGGCTAGTTAAATTTAACTATTGGTTAAAATTGACAGATGGAAAGTTATGTTAATTTTGGCAACCGTGGCTGAGTTCTGTTTGAAATCCGATTGATCGAAATCTCCGGGTTTTTCGAACAAAGAAAATAACTTTAGGAATGTTACTTTAACTACAGCAACTGGGACACAGCCCATGAAGATTTGTAGAACGCGGGATCGTTATCACATCACTCGGGCGAGGTTGATCCACTTCGAAGTGCTTGCGCCATCGAGGTGACAGGGCTCGCTGCCAGCAGCCAGTGATCTCGTCCTTCCCGTCGTGCATGGTTTGGGGTTTACTCGATTATGATGACTGGGTTTGGGGAGAACGTTTATTTAATGAAAATAGTTATAAAATAATCACTTTTTATTTGTATATTTTGAACTGTTTTTATGGAAAAATGGAAAAGCATTTATTGTGGCAGATCATCTGGTGTATTTGAATTTTAATTTCATCTATAAATGACAAAGTTATAAGCTTTCAAAACCTTACACCTTTTCGTGATGGTTGCAATTTTAGATTTTAGATTTACCTCCAGTGCCTTCCCATAAGACGTAGTCTACGTCAAAAAGCAATGAAGTTGCCGTCATCATAAAGCGATCCCAGATTTATGATCAATGGTAAACCAACAACCGGCATTATTCGTGATGAACTGACCCCGCTGTCTATGGAGCTTTTGACCAAAATGGGAGAGTATCAAGAAAGTTTACAGCTAAAATATGTTTGCTCCAGTAGAGGGGAGAATATATTAGTAATACTCCGTTCACATTACAGCCTATATCACTTAATATAGGCTGTCTTGCAATGAGCACTTGAGGATTTCCAGTGAAAACTAGATGTATGAGTGCTCATTGCAAGACAGCGTATATCACGTGATATACGCTGTAATGTGAACGGGGCATAAAGAAGAATGTGTTTAACATGCCGCTTGATGAACACACATCGATTAACAGCAGGCTATGATTTTCTGGGGGCGACCCCGGCATAGTGGTTAACATCCATACCTCTCACACCAAAGTCACGAGTTCAAATCTCACCCCCGGGCAAGTCACGAATGACCCAAGAGTGTTAAAGTGACTATAATAATAATAATAAAAAAATGATTTTCTGTAGCAGTAGGGTATTTAAAATAAATTAATTTGTAAGTTAGTTTACGACCCTTGAACAAGTTAGTTATTTTAATCAATTTATTCCCAATAGGTTATGGGCCGTTATTCTTGGAAGCTTCATTTGACTGCGACAATGGACGGCAGTTCTGCGTTGAAAAGCTACGAAGCGGAGGCTACGAAAGCTGGCGATTCAAAGTGAAGATGTTGCTGATTCTTGAAAATCTGTGGAAGCATGTTTCGGATGCCGCCCCAAATCCTCTGACGGACGCATGGAAGGAAGTAGATGTGAAATCCCGTGCCACAATCGCGCTGCTGGTCGACGATAGCCAACATACTCTCATCCGGAACTGCCAGCAAGAGAAACGTGGAAAGCGCTGGAAAACCTTCACTAGAAGACCACGATGTGCACCAAAGTGTCGGTGCTGAAGAAGCTCTGCAAGCTCTGAAGAGGTATGGAAGATTATCTTTTTCGAATGGACGAATTCTTTGCTAGTTTGTCCAACGCTGGGCAAGAGCTGGAGTCAAGTCTCAAGGTAAAAATGGTACTGAATAGCATGCCAGATTCCTTTGACACCCTTTCATCAGTACTGGACAGCAGATCCGACAACGAGCTTACCATGAAGTTGGTTAAGAGGGAGGTGCTAGATGTGGCTCAGAAGCGAGCCGAAAAATAACATTATGGAGAGGTCATTTTGCGAGCTGGAACTGAAAAGAAGGTATTATTTGCTACCGGTGCAACAAACTGGGACACGTGAAGCGTGATTGTTCCTTAGCAACCCTGGAACCCAAGGAAACAAACAAACACCCGAGCGGTGGAAGAAAATTGAAGCCACTGTGCCGAAATACAGCATGGCACACTATCCGGCAAGCTAGAGCACTCGTTTACAAATAGAATACTAACAATATGATGTAAAACGGCATCACTGTCGAGTGTTGACGTTTTTTTTTTCCAATCGTTGCTAAGGTTGACTCGTTTGTTTACTCCATTGGGCTTCACAATGGGATCGAAAAATTCCAAGGAAAAATCTATAAGTATTTTCTACACCAATAATCTCGTCAAAACCAACAAATCTCATCCGATTCGTAGCGAAACTCCCAGTGGCTAGTGGTTTCATCTATAACAGCTTCTATTCAGACCTCACACCTACAGAGTTTTTCCACATTAGACGTCACGGCAGTCAAGGCGGCCGAAATAGGTTACCTTCACCGACGGTTGGACAAATCATTGGAAGATGTGGGACCTTATTACGGGTGTCACTAGACAGTGATAAGGAAGTGATACTCAGAATAAGAGCCGTGATTGCCGTACAAATCAAATGGGAATCACTTCACCGTGACGACAAGTGACAAGTTTTTACCGTGAAGTGACATCCGTAAAAAGCCCCATAGTCTCTGTACTGCCTGTACAGCTGGGGAATGTCGATACGTACCCTCAAATATTACATCAGGATCTGGTAAGTTTGCAGATGCATCTCTGTAATCATTCTTGTGTTGAACTAGTTTGTATCACGAGGCCCCGATGCGATGGGTGGCCTACCGATCAGTGCTTGTAAGACCAGTAAGGCTTTGCTCAATCTCTAAAATTTGATTCGCGGTAGAGGTGGTTTCGATGGGGTCAACGGTTCTCACATGACGACACTTAGCAACTTGCAAATTGTTCGGCAAGAGCTCATGGGCATGCTGATGATCAACAACAAACACAGGATCCTGCCTGCAGCTGAACTACAAATACGAAGCTTATCTGGATCACAAACCATTCCCGAAGTATGACTGATCTGAAGTGGGGGATATGTTATGGTTTTCATCGGTGGTACATTGGCCATTGGTTTTCAATGGCACTACATTGCGGAAGGCACCACAACTACATAAGATCGTGTACTTGGTAGCCTTGAACGTGTGTAATTGGGTAGTGGCAAGAGACATCATAATCAGCGACACGATAGGCTTGGGTGGTGTCTTCGAGGACCTGGACCCTACCTATCTACCCATCAATTCATGAACCAGGGACCAACGGCTTTACTTTCCATTCGAAGGAAGGCGTGATTAGAGATGTTGGGCCTTATTACGGGTGTCACTACACGGTGATTAGGAAGTGATACTCAGAATAAGAGCCGTGATTGTCGTACAAATCAAATGGGAATCACTTCACCATGACGACAAGTGACAAGTTTTCACCGTGAAGTGACATCCGTAATAAGCCCCCACTACACCACCGGCACCGCTGAAACCGATAAGATGAACTGGTTCGAGGATGTTGTTTGTGGGATTGAACTTTCGCCCGTTCGAGTACTAGTTTTGTCGGGGAGCTTTTAAAAGGTAGCTGGAGGAAATTTTGCCACCATTCGTTTCTGCACACGTATCTTTTGGACGGGTCGAATTTGCTTGAACTTATAGTTTCGATGGCTTCCAGTTTCTATTCCACTGCCCGCTCCTCTCACGTTCAAATGAGAATGAAACTTAATGTTTGCCATAAACCATCAAAGAAATTAAAAATGTAAACACAATCACAAAAGTCATTATAACTTCAGGGTTGCCAAACTTATGGGCCATTGACACCTTGATTGGTACACTTCAGCCTACTTCGGCACGTTTGACGTATTGTTTGTCACATCTATCGGCACTGCAAAATCTCACGGCACAGTATAGGGTGTGCAGAGTTGAATACCCTGTGATTGAAGCCTATTTCCTCAGGAAGAAGTTAGAGGCAGTGGAAAAGATCTAGGAATATTTCAAAATGGTATGTAATCCTTTTGAAAGGAAGCTAGTTGTCATTTGCTCAGACCAATTTGTCAAATATGAGGCGCAGCAATTTGAGAAGTTCTACAGGACGAACGGGCGGTTCATTTGCAAAATCTTTTGCCATTACGATCACTGAAGAAGACCTCCGTTGGATTCTGGTTCGACAAAACACCAGACTACACGAACATTCACAAGTTCGGATGTGCTGCGCTCGTTCACGTTCCGGGAGTGAAACGAACCAAACTGGAACCGAAAGCAGTCAAACTCACGTTCGTTGATTATTCGGACCAGTACAAGGCTTTTCGATTCATCAGCCAAGCTACCAAGCAACGAATTACGATATAAATTTAAATGAACGTGTTAATTTCAGTTTTAATTCATTGAATTACTCGTATCATTTAAATTTACTAGATATTTTTATCTGTGTTGTCAACAAACTGATTCAAAGGCAGCGAACTTTAAAAAATACCCTCGCAAACTTCAAGTAAATCAACCTCCACGTGATTTACGTCAAACTTCAACTAGAAATTCCACGCATTGCCACTGCATCGGAGTCAAATACCAGCATAGCATAGTTATTGTTATCGTCAACAGCAAACTACCGAAGAGCTAAAGAGTTAACGTCACTGCAAAGTGATTTCCGTTTTTCAAAGTAAGAATGAGCACTAAACAATTTGTACACTGGTAGAGCTTGAAATATCCTGCACTGTCGCACACAAACAGCTATGTAGCTGCAGCTGTCATCACACGTCGGAAGTGACGAATGATTGATAGTTACATGTGCTGAGCCGTCCTGTTTTTACAAACCAAGCTGTACCTGCTACATAATGGGATTTCAGCGTGCAACTGTGGCCTTGTTATGCAACATCATTTCAAGCTTGGTAGCACTAGACCATTGAAACACAGAGCGACGACATTTGCAGTAAAAACACAAAATGAAAGAATACATTGCAAACACTTCTCATTTGAATACAAGTTTTTCACAGAAGATGCAAAGAAAGCAAGAGACTTTGTTTATCAGGGAAAATTTATTGCACTCTGGACTGGATAGTGATGGCGATGACCACGGTGGTGGTTCTGCAAAATTTAAACCAGCTATAAAACAAACTTCGCAAAAAGTTTTTATCAATTACTGCCGACAAGTTTGGTAAACACAATTTGCCGTGATTCAAAATTGATGTGCAATCAGAAAACTCTAATGTTGGTCTTTTTTTGTCGTTTTGGAGGTTGGGGGCTCCCTCGCATTCGTTAAAAAAAACAGTTGTGACCACCCACTAGGCACGCCCCTCCCGCAAAGGGTGGAGCGAAGATCGAGAGGAGGATTTTTTTTTGTCTACAGGAAAGCTATACATCACCGGCTTGAAAGCCGGTTTCCATGTTGAATCCTTGTTCTGTTTTTTTTCCGTCCTTGCTGCCCCATTTGCTACCCGGCTCATCAGGAGTAATTGCACGAATGAATTGAATGAAATTTTTCATCGAAAACTTTTTTTTAACTCTTAAAAACGTGCACAAAAGTTTTCTCTTCAACGCGGGATGCAACGGTGAGCACGTTAATGTTCAGCGGTGTTTTTTTTCTTCTACAATTGGCAAACTAGTTCTGCAGTTGTCGATTACGAGGAAAAACTCACTTTTCTCTGCGTCAATATTATTGCAGGTAATTGTTTCATGAAGTTATAGGTGAAAAGAGTGATCGACATGGGGGGTGGGTAGACCACTTTATTACGGGTGGATGGGGGAAGGGGTCTTCCTTAGCTCAGTCGGTAAAGGCACATCTACAAACCAAGACCATGCTTTAGGTGGTTGGGTTCGACTCCCGGTCTGGTCTAAGAATTTTCTTCTTGGAAAATTTATCGACTTCTGTGGGCATAGAGTACGATTGTACATGCCACACAATTATACTAATGCAAATAATGGTACAGGCATCGAAAGCTCTCAATTAATAACCTTGGAAGTGCATCTACTAACTATCTACAATCAATACTAAGTTGAGCGCCCGCAATAAGCTAATATGCGATATGCAATAAGCTTAAAATGCGAAAAAAAAGATGAAAGAAGAAGGGGAAGAGGTACCCAACCAATAAGGGGACGTCTCATACCTAAGGTGTTATTGAGGGGCGTATTGATGTAAGTGAGACAGATAATGGACTGGGCGCTGTTTGCCAAATAAATGTCCAAAATATTGCAAAACGCATTTGTTTCCAAGATTAAAGCAACCTGTTCATTGCAAGGATAATAAATTTTTATTTATTTCATATTAAACATATTAAATCTGGTACATTTCTTATGTTTATGACTCTCTTTTTTTCCTTGATTTATTTTCCGTGCTTAGCACCAATGCTACCGACGTCCAGCTCCTACACCTGGACCCTACCTATCGACCCATGATCGAGTCATGAACCGGGGACCAACGGCTCTACTTCCCTTCCGAAGGAAGGCGTGATCAGACCTGTTATGCCTCAGAACATCCCGGCGGCGCCGACTGGGATTGAACCCAGGCCTGCTGAGGTGAGAGGTAATCACGCTTACCACTACACCACCGGCGCTGCTATGACTCTCTTGATAAGTTATATAAAATATGGTTTGTATTAAATTACAGTATTAAAAGTTTAATTGTATCCTGATTAATTTTTGTCATTTACCATCAAAATATGTCAAGTAGTTATCGAGATGGAATCGGAGCAAGAGCAGATCTGTCAAAAAATCTTGAGCGCCGTCGTGGAAAATCCGACTGCGTCCCCCAGATGGATCGTGAAACACCTAGGAATCCATCATTCGATGGCTTCCCAGGTGGTGAAGTCATTCAAGGAGACCGAGACGACCCAGTGGCGAGCAGGCTGCGGCAGAAAATCAAAGACAGCTGACCCGGTGAAGGCCAGGAAGGTGTTGAGTCTGTTCAAGCGTCGGCCGAATCTTTTGATCCGCGATGCGGCGAAGAAGGTGGATGCTTTCATCTAGTTTGTCCTAAAAACGATGAAACGTGCCTACATCCACGTCTACATGGTCCGGAAGGCACTGATCCGAAACCACAAACAAAACACAGTGGCAAAAACCCGCGCCAGGAAGCTGTACCGGGAGCAGCTGACGAAATCGAGGTGCGTCGTGACGGAAGATGAGACTTACATCAAGGCGGACACGAAGCAGTTGCTGGGGCAGGAGTTTTGCGTTGCCACATCACGGTTGGCCGTTCCTGAGGAGCTAAGGAAGAAGAAGTTGGACAAATTCACCACTAAATTCTTGGTTTGGCAGGCCATCTGTGGGTGCGGCAAGATGAATTAGCCGTACATCACGACGGGCACCATCAACGGGTAAATCTATCGGGACGCGTGCCTCCAGAAGCGTCTCCTACCCTTCCTGCGGTCTCACGGAGGCAAGACGCTCTTTTGGCAGGACTTGCCATCCTGTCGGTTTCGGGTCATTTGGCCGAATGCCGTTTGGCCGAACACTGATTGGTTTGATTCGATGATTGATTGACGATTGTTAAACGAAGATTTATGGGACTTTATTTCTTCACATGCTTAGTACCTACCTTAGCAAAAATCCAAAGAACTGCTCATGTTTGAAAGAAGGGAAAATCACCCATTTTTCTAAATTCTGATTTGTCTTAATTTTATGACAAGCTGTATTTACTGTGCAAAAATAGTAAGATCATCAAAACTCCAAAGAACTACTCATGTTAAAAAGGGTATCTGAAAAAATGCCAATAACATAACTTAAAGCTTATGTTTAAAAGAATAATGAATCCATCGATACAATAAAATTTCAGTTTCTTACAATATACAATGTAACAAAAAATCCCATATTTAAAATGTCAAGAAACCAGAATTGTGGAACGTAAAAAAAAGTCCACTATCGCAACATTCTACTAAACTTTGTATCTGGGATCTTAAGGTTCTACAAAGGGTAATTAAATTTGTATTCGTTTTCTTTTTGAAATATTCTTCAATCATCATCATCACTATGACTCGCGAACTTTTCTTTTGGTGAACTTCGTGAAATATCGCGAACTTTTCCAACACTGTTCTTAAGTAAAACATATTCACTGTATTTACTTACTTGTGTTCTTCGAAGCTTAGCACAATAACACCCAACCAAATACACAAAATCCAAAACAACTGCTTCTCAAAACTCTTGGTGAACATAATTGAACACCAAGAAAACCACTTCAACTTTACTGCTTTGCCGGCAATCGTAAAAGTATCATTGAAAAAGCGTTGCCAGATGTATTGCCTCTAGCAATGGATTTAAGTTTATTAAAACAAGCAATTGTGAAGTTTGACTCATTAATATAGATCAGTGGATGTATTTAATGGTGAATAAATATCAGAAACTGAGTAAATAAAACCAAAAACGAACATTCTAGGCATTTTACCGGTCCAATTTAAAAAGCCACAGAATATTGAATTCAACACTAACAGGGTTGTCTGGGCAGTGCACGTAGCCTGGTATTCGCTTTCCCGCTCAGGGGTGTAAACAAACTTGCATACAGCGAAGTCTGGCAGTGTGAACGTTTTGTCTGCTACATTCTTATGCACTAGATAGTGTGACATCACATTTACTGTTGTATTGAAATGAAGGAAGAAAAGGGATGGTTAAATTTTCCTCACCATACCAGTTGATATTTATGAAACATGGCCAGTTTTGGCGTGGGGACATGCACTTCCAATGAATTTTACCCATACATTTAGAAAATGATGATCGAAGAATATTTCAAAAAGAATAAGTAAACAAATTATTGACCCTTTGTAAAACCTTTAAATAACAGTGAAGGAAGAGTTTTGAAACATTCAGGAATGGGAAAATGTCTTTAGTACCCAGAGAATTGAATAAATGTTCCACTGCGTAGCCCTCAGATTTAACGCCTACTCGTGTTTTTTTGTTAGCGGAGCGTAGCGACGGGCAAGCGTCTTCTAAGAATTTCTTAAAGAAGCTACTAAAAGAAGCTTCTTAAAAAAAGTTTCTGTTAGAAGCTGTTTAAGAAACAAGCTTATAAATTAAGCTTCTAACAGGTCATTTAAGAAAATTTGAGGGTTACACACATGGAACATTTCACCGATACTTTAATTTATTTGACTTTATTATACAGTATCATTAGATAAAATCATGGTTAGATTATCGGGATTGACTATTTAATCCGACTGTTAATAATGAAAATCTGAACAAACAGACAGCATGCTTAAAGCATAAATCTGAAAACTGACAGCACATTGTATTCAGATGAGTGTTAATATCTTTCAATCCGGCATTTTCCGGATTAATGGAGTCCCGATTTTCGAGTTGTCGGAATTGACGAGTGTCGGATAAACGGGGGGAAAGGGTACACGGTGTCTCTGGTAGAAAACATTAATAAAAAATCAGTATCGCTAAAACACTCACCAAACGAAAGCTTATGCTCTCCCTTTTCAAATGAGACTATCGGGGGGTCTAGAACATTTTTTTTTTCAAAACATTACATTTAGTCATTTCTACGGTTTTCTAGTTAGCCATGACAAATATTTAGATTTTTTTAAATTGTGATATTAAAAGAGAAATGTTTAAGTTAATATTAAGTTTCACTCATTGAATTCAATTGTGAACAAGGATTGCTTAAAATATAACTAAAAATAATTAACAGTTTACAAATGTCCACTATTGTACATGACTACAGCATGAAGAAGCTGTGGATCATATACTTCAGAGGTTTCTCCGAGAGTTTGAGGCTGTGCAGCTGTATTGCAAAGATTATTCTTTGATGCGGTGCAATAAGGACAAGGAAATGTTGAGCTGTGTCCCATTCTTCCACTAAGTAGGTTGACAATCTTCAAATCCCTGGCAACAAAGCACTTGAAATTGTCCAGGTGCAAGACTGTACTCCATATCTTTGCGATATTAGCATATTTCTCGGGGAATCCCGGAACAACTGCTAACAGTAAAAGCATTTTTACACCAGTATCCTTGCAATGGCCTCGTGTTTCATTCAACTTGGAGTTGGTGGTTTGAGACTTTGGATAATGGACAGAGTCTTTTTAAAAGAACCACCCCCTCCGTCAACACCGATTTTACAGAACTAGCTTGTCAAATCAACACATCTTTGCATGTTGTAACAATAGACCACTGGCTTCAAAACCATTTCTTCACTATCGTTCAAATAGAATGGTAATTCAGCTACCTCGAAAAAACGTTGGAGTGATTGGTTTCGGATTGTTATTTTGGAAAAGACGGTGAGGGAAATTTCGATGTCTAAGCCCCTTCGACAGGTGCTCAGTTGTACCGTATGCGTGATAATGTTTGCACCATCGTACAAATAAAGTTCCCGTTTCACCTGTGCATACAATGCCTTGATTTTCTTTGCATGCACGTAACCTATAGCTCATACCGTAGTAGGCTGTGTGTAACAGAAAATGATTTACTTAGTTTGACAGTTGCGCCATGATGAAGTGGCAGCGTACTCGTGATTTGTCCCACGCGCAAATGTCACAAAAAGACATTTCAATCGCCGTAGACCGTCAAAAGAGTTTTAGACCGAGAAAAGAAAGGACAACTATCCGCGAAGGTCTGCTCGAGTTCCGAGGGTTATCGCTGCTATCAAAAGGAAGATTCGGGTGAATCCAGTGCGTTCAATACGGAAAATGGTAAAGGAACACGGGATCAGTGACTTTACGGTACGGAAGATCGTAGAGGAAGATTGCGGGCTGAAGTCGAGGGCACGGAAAAAAAAACTCACATGATTACCAACCGCATCCGGGAGCTACGAGTCGAACGATGCAAGACAATCTTAAGCGATAAAATCCGGTAATCCTGTTCACCGACGAGAACATGTTTACCGTCGATCCCGTATCAAATTCCAGAACCGACCGGTATATTAGTTCTCTTCCGATAAAAGACGTAGCCGACGAGCACAATAACGTGTATCTCACCAAGCATCCTGCTTTCGTTATGGTGTTTGGATTGGTGGCTTCCGATGGCAAAAAAATGGACCCGCCACACCTCGAACCGCACTCAGAAGTGGTTGCAGGAACATCTTCCGTTCTGGGCGAAGGATATGTGGCCGCCATCCAGCCCTGATTTTAATCCGCTGGATTACTCAATATGGCGCATCATGAAGGCCAAGGCCTGTTCTAAACGCCACCCGAGTACAGCAAGCCTCAGACAAACAGGTACTCAAATCGCTAGTCTTTTTGTTTTATCAAAAACAAATTGTCAGCGGACAGATGTGGTTTCCTTTTTACCTGAACACCAGTAGTAGTGGATTTAAAACTGGATGGTAGTCCGTGTAGATTAGAGAGCTTTACCTGATCATCTCCATCCGAGCATCTTGAGTGTTCTGGACAATGCCAAGCAAATTGCGCTTCGCTACAGCCTTCGTCCATGTATGTCGTTTACCTTTTGCCATTTCCGAATAGCAGTAGGATAGATAACTTCTTCGGTTTGATCGCCCATTTGGGCCTAACGAGCCGAAAACATCAATTAAATCCATGATTTCAGAGTTACCAAGTCAATTATGCGTTTGGTACGGTACTTTAGTTAATAAACTACCGAACAAAGTCAATGAGAACGCGTGATATGAATGTTTGCACCCATTATTCCCAAAAACAAAAGAAGCGCTCTGACCGAATCAATTTTTATCTTCATCCAATAGGCCGAAGTGAATTCATTGGCGTTTCAATTGCGTTTCAATGCGTTAGGCCGAGAATCTGTAGGCCGAGTTTGGCGTCAAGAAGCAGTGTTAGACTTTTGACAATATCTCAAGGTTTGGTTTCTCTTTATCAAATCTTACGGTACGTACGGAAAGGTGCCATCAGTAATAATAACATTCCATTTGGTGCTGAGCTCCGCTGAATAAGAAAGACTAAGTGCGGGTTGTGCATAATAGGCCGGAAATGGGGTAGTTAACCCTATTAACACAATCTTAACTGGCACCTTTTTTCGCATTACCCGAGGAGCTGGGTCTTTCACGTTTCTCCTTGGATTTAGGGGAAATTGTCACTCTTGCAGCAATGCATATTTCGCATGCGCAAATATCAGCGCTTAGAGTACTGGGCCAGGAACCGAAATTAGCAAGACAAAACCTCTAGCGCATTGGGTTTGCATTATGTTGAAATGGTGCCTTTGGCAAAGTTTCTCGGTTTAACATGCGCCTTCATCTGGTAATAGAAATTAGTTTCAATTTTCCCCGCATAGATGGTGCTACGATACTAACTTTCTTATTTCAAATGATAGAGGTTTTATGTCTCCGGCAAAGTTTTAGAACATTAAAAAATATTAAAAAATGCAGGAGAATTCAAAGTTCTAGGTCTTCAAATAACAAAGATATAGTGAATATTGTAAAATTTAACTTAAATTTACGTTTTTTGTACTATTTTCCATACAAACGACAAATTTTTCATTTTTAACGCCATTTATCTTTTAAGTCGGATAATTTGCAAGTTTTAAGGAAGAGTTCCCAATGTTTTGGGTCGATACAAGCGAAATATTAGCCACAATAATGAAAATTACCATGCATTTCATAATCTAGTTTCTCGAAAAGTAGCAAGCATTAGCAAAAAGGCATTTACTTTCTGAAATGCACCATTTATCATCAATCAAAGGTGAAAGTTTGCCGGACATATAATTTTATATATTTGAGATATCTGAATTCACAGACTGCAATGTTTATTCAAGCAGCGTTCGCCAACGCACGGCTTGCTGGCTGCATGCGATGGAAACGATGGAATATGTCTCTTATGCTAGCTGCACGTTGGCGAACGCTGTACTAATGTATGCACAAAGTTTCTTCATGGCCCAGTGTGGAGTGGCAACTTTTAAACAGTACTTATACTTGTAAAGCGTGGTATTATCAGAATTATTCTGATTACTACACGAATTAACTGTATACGAACATGCTCGGCAAATTTTTGAAGGAAAATACCAACCTATCGATCTAACATCGTGAAGAAAGTTGTGTTCGATAATATCAACCACCTTTGTTGGTAGTGGTTGAAGATGCGGCATCTTCAAGCATAGTATGCACAACACCGAACGATTTTCTTCGTGACTTTTCGGTTTCATCATTCGGTTTAAGTTTTGTTGTTAGAATTATATGTGTATATAGATAAACGTTTGAATATTTTTTAATTAAATAGAGCCATTCCATTTTTCAGCAAATCAAAACGATGACGCAAAACAACAAAAGTTCACTTTTTCACAATAAACAACCAGAATACCACGTGCGCAGAATGCATATGACAGATAGGATTCAGAGTCATGTCCTGCTACGATTAAATTTCATCCAAATCATAAGTTCCACGGATTTTTCTTCAAACCATCCTTTAAAAAACAAGCTTAGAAATAATTTTCAACCGTTATTCATACCAAAAAAAAAATAATAAAAAAAAAAACAAATACAAAAAATTCTAGACCCCTAAGCTTTCGTTTGATGAGTTTTTTAGCGATACTGATTTTTTTTATTAATGTAGTTCTACCAGAGACACCATGTGTAGGGCATTTCACCTATGGATTGTTATTAGGCTGCCATTTAGAAACCTAGTAGTGTTAAAAAAATAAATGGAAATCTCTTTTCAAGTATTCGGCCAAACGGTATTCGTCCATTCGGCAGGACACCTACCAGCCACTACACGCGGCCGGTGTTAAAATGATACAGAGCAGAGATGCGAAATATCATGACACTCACGTGACACTCGTCTTCGCATCAACCGACTATCGCTAACAGATCGTTTTGTCACGCAGTGAGAGTTAGAGCCATGGCAAACAACAATCACCAGTAATGGTCGCTGCTCACAAGCAAAACGTTACACTCGCTGCTGATGATGAAAAACACAACGAAAACAGTGAAGACTTCTGCAGTACGATCATGAGAAAAAGCGAAACGACAGAAGAAAATGAAAACAATGCCTACGCATTCCAAGTTCTTCTCGGCAGGCGCGACTGTGTGAGTTACAAACAAAGCAGGCAACATTAAACGGAAGCTGTTGGGCTCACTCACCAACACACTCACATAAGCAAGCAAAGCAGCAACTGCTTCAAAACGAGCACAGATGAGTGTCGTAATTGTCAGGAATGACCAGATCGGTGATGGATCACAACAGAAGACGACAGTCACCAGTTGCTTTTTACTTCTTTCGTCAACTTGATGGATGGTCGTGGAGAGAGCTTCGACGAGCACATTGATAGGAATGTACAAAGCGTTACTACCATCAGCTGTTTGACGATCGTGATTGTGATCGGTCACAGCTCTGGTACAGAGACAACAAAGTTGTCGTCAACTCAATAAAATCGCCGGAACTTTACCAGATTGAGAAGTTCGACGGCCCAAAACTTCTCAATCAAGTAAAGGCCAGATTTCGTAAAACACCTAACGAGCTTCCTTTGAAAAAACAGTGGATACAAGTATCAGAAGACGTCGGCTCCACCATTGCCCAAAACCTTATGAGTGGTGTCAAGGGCAAGGTGCGGGCATTCGGTTATGGAGCGAATAAAGCTCGATTCAAAGTAAATCTGGACGCACGGTTTAGTACACCACCGCGCCCCTGGTAGTTGGAACAAAAAACGTTTGACAGGCATTTGTTGATGTTTCATTGGCGAAGAAATTGGTGAAAAGTTTTTCTCGATTGATCGACGCATTCCGAAATTACGGATCATGGAACTTGAGAAAAGAAAATTAATGGTGCACAAACATCTAGAAAACCCTTCGTTATCTGGCTCAAAAATAGCAAAAGTTTTAAAATTCCTAGAGTCAACGGTGAGTCTTGTAATCAAACGTTACAAGCATACTCTGAGTGTGGATTGAGCACAGCGCATCTATCATAAAAGTGGCACTAGGGACAAAGAGCTCAGGAGAAAGGTATTGAGGTACGTGATTTTGAAAAGAAATACGATTCCATTTTTTCCACCGTAGCATCCTTTCAAGAGAAGGATATAAGTCTTTTTGTGCCAGTAAACAACCGAATCGCTCCCTGAAACAAAATTTAGTGGCCAAAAAGCGAGCACGATTACTATACGAACGAGTTTTGACAAAATTTGATGGCTGTATTTTAATGGATGACGAAACATATGTCAAAATAGATTATAAACAAATCCCCGGACGAAAATTTTACCTGGCAACTGGTCGTGGGGATGTCCCTTCCAGGTGTAAATTTGTTTTTGCTGATAAGTTTGCTCGGAAACTAATGATTTTGTTAGGAATCTGCAGTTGTGGCCTTAAAACCAAGGTTTTCATCACATCTCACTCAATGACATCGAAGGTTTACATTAAAGACTGTCTGAAAAAGCGGATTTTACTCTTCATTCGACAAAACAAGACCAGCGTTATGTTTTGGCCGGATCTAGCAAGCTCCCACTACTCTAAGGAGGTACTAGAATGGTATGCTGCAAACAATGTTAATTTCGTCGCCAAAGAGATTAATCCTCCGAATTGCCCTGAGTTCAGAACGATCGAAAAATATTGGGCAATTGTCAAGCGAAAACTTCGAGGATGCGGTAAAGAAGTGACAAATGCACAACTAATGCGTTTAAAGTGGAATAAGTTCGCCGGCACAGTGTCACCAGCGATGTAATAACTTGTTGTGTATCGTTTGAAAGCTGAATAAATACCCTTTTGTTTGACGTTTTGATCAACCGTGTATGTGTGTGTGTGTATTCAATATAACCCCCACTGGCCGGCAGTGTTACTATGAAAGAACTCTCACTACAATGTCGAATTTATGGTCATTGTAGACAGCTTTAGTCCGGGAGTTAGAAGGTGAAGATCCAGCAACCCATTTCAGAATGTCTGGAGAGTCACGCCCATTCCGAGGTTATTTTCATTTACAATAAGCCCCGCATGTATGCATCACCGTTATCAAATGGATATTGGTATGACATACACACTTCCAGGTTCGAAAATATTCTTTTCAGACCAGGCACGTATTTAGTTTATGTTTTGTTTTAAATTGTAAAATGTATTTGGACTGGTCTCACCATGTTCACTTGATCCTCAAATCCAAGCGTTCCGTAGTTTTGATTTTCTCTACGCTTTGCAGCTCATTTCGTGATGCACATTTATCATATCATTTATCTTCCTTCAACGAACACAAATTTTCTTGCATTGCCATGGTCATCTGGGCGGTGGTTCGCGGCCACCAGCTACCACCCGTCCAGTCTTGGGCGTATCCAGCGAGGCATCTTTCATAATGCTCGCAATCTCCGGAACCGGCGAGAGACCAGCAGCCGAGCACTTTTGCAAGTGGAAAACTGTCGAAAAATACACAGCAAAAGAAAAACAGGTCAGCTTTCAAGCGCAGCCTACTGTGTCATTCACCATGCAGCGCGTATATCCGTTTTGATCAACCGTGTATGTTGTTTAATTCTTGAGTTATGATCACTTAAATGCGTCCAAATTTACTTTGAATCGGGATTTATTCAATAAAGCAATGAAGTGACGAACCAGCCAGTGGCTGAAAGTCACTCTAATAAAGAAAAAAAAATAAAGCAATGAAACCTTACCATCTCTGAAAGTTTGAAGAAAATGTGTTGTGACAAGTCACTCCGTGCGTTCACTCAGTCCAGAGTATTCTTTCCACAAATGGAGATTTATATACGTTTATAGAGAAAAAAAAACACATATAAAACCTTAGCTAGCTAGAAAGGGACTTAATTCAAACTTAAGTAATAAATATAAGCTATATAAATAGAAAAATTCATGCAAATAAATAAATGCTAAAACTAGGTATCATGCAAAATTAATCTAGGAGGCAAAAGACGGCTAACGACTAAATTAAAAAAAAAATCACAACACACTGTGAAGGTTTCGTACGCAGCCTCAACAACACGACACACCCACAATACAGGCATTTTTGGTAGCAGTACTGCCTGATGGGTGGATGCTACCTACAACAACCACGGAAAAAGGGCCGGTTCTCAAGGATTGCAAGTCTGGAGACTCGGTCACTTTCTTTAGCACCAGGAAATCACCTAGAAAATTTAAGTGAAGGAATTTATTCTCCATAAATCGGTTGAAAGGTTCTACGAAACCACCAGAGTTGTCACTGCCATAAAAAACGGTAAGCTAACACAAGTGGACGAATCGAGACTCTAAACCTGCGACGCGAGGCTGACATATCATAGTCCCGTCGTAGCAGGTGTCGACATGGAACAATCCAAGAGAACCAGACCAGTGCGATCCGCACAATCAGCGTAATCAACGCACACGGAGGAATCGGGGGTTCCGATTGGCACGAACGATCATCACCAGATATCGGGGAGGCAAGATCGGCGCAATCGGGAAAATCGGCACAATTGGCGCGAACGGCAAGGAAGTAGACAAAGGATTCGACTAAAGGGTGATACGGTCAAAATTTGGTCAAGGGAAAACGCGTGTAAATCGGTGAAATCGTTTATTTAAAAAATCAAATTAAATTTCTTTTTCAAGTTCAATTAGTATAAAATTCAGGAAAAATATTCAGTTAGGCTTCCGCTTTTCCAAATCCGAATTGCCGGGCCTTACGCTTGACCCCTGCCATCAGATTTTGTACAGCCACCTTGTCCACCTTCTTCGCCGCAGAAAGCCAGTTTGCCTTGAACTGCTGCTCGCCCTTAGCAGTTTTTTTGGTCTTCTTTAGGTTCCGCTTGACAATAGCCCAGTATTTCTCAATTGGGTGGAGCTCTGGCGTGTTGGGAGGGTTCTTGTCCTTGGGAACCACCTGCACGTTGTTGGCGGCGTACCACTCCATGGCCTTTTTACCGTAATGGCAAGATGCCAAATCCGGCCAAAACAGTACGGAACAACCGTGTTTCTTCAGGAAAGGCAGCAGACGTTTATTCAAACACTCTTTCACGTAAATTTCTTGGTTGACAGTCCCGGAAGCTATGAAAATGCTGCTTTTCAAGCCACAGGTACAGATGGCTTGCCAAACCAGATATTTCTTTGCGAACTTTGACAGTTTCATGTGCTTGAAAACATCTGCTACCTTTCCCCTTCCTTTTGCCGTATAAAACTCCTGTCCCGGAAGCTGCTTGTAGTCGGCTTTGACGTAGGTTTCGTCGTCCATTACCACGCAGTCAAACTTCGTCAGCATCGTCGTGTACAGCCTCCGGGATCGCGCTTTGGCCGTCGTATTTTGTTTATCATCGCGATTTGGAGTCACTACCTTCTTGTAAGTCGATAGTCCGGCTCGTTTTTTGGCTCGATGCACGGTTGTAGACGATACACCCAGCTTATTTGCGGCATCTCGGAGAGAGAGGTTAGGGTTTCGCTTGAAACTACCGGCAACTCTCTTTGTCGTCTCAGCGGCTTCCGGTTTTCGATTTCCCCCCGATCCAGACTTCCTGGCTGTCGACAAACGTTCCCCAAACAGTTTAATTACATTTGTAACGGTTGATTTGGCAACTTTTAGCGATTTTGCCAACTTTGCGTGCGAGTAGCTCGGATTTTCGCGATGCGCGAGCAAAATTTTGATACGCTGCTCTTCTTGTTTGGACGGCATTATGACAACTGAAGAGTGAATTCCAAAATCTAAATAGAAGCAACATTCTACAAACACACACCTTCAAAATGAGGGGTGTTCAGGTTTTTTAAATGCAAAATTGAAAGAAATACGTCAAGTTGATATTGACCAAATTTTGACCGTATCACCCTTTAGGCACGGAGACATCGTGCAATCCGTTGCGAAACCAACCAGCGAGCGTTCATCGACGGGCCCGACACTGATACCACACACAAACAGAAACCGTGAGTAGTTATTGATAGGAAGAGATAGAGCTGTTGTGGACCGTTAGGGCAAAAATTCAATAAATCGCCGTCAGTAAGCAAATGAATTGTCTTATGATGTTTCCTCTTGCCTCGCAAACCTTGGCGAAAAGAAGCCGACCCAGAGTGTGGTTTGAGTTACTTGTGGGGTGAGCGGGTGTAACGAAAGGGATTGTTACAGCGTCCTAAAATGAATTTTTGGCGACCACTTTCGTGTTTCTCACTTTTTTCGAGTGCAGTCTTTAGCAGTGCGTTTAGGGTGTCGGATAGAAAATTGATTAAGTTTAAGATGAATTTGAAGCAGCAGCTGGACGTTCTAAGCAACAATTGATCTTCATTAAAATTTTGAGAGGTTGAATTGCAATAACAAGGAATCTGGCATGGCTGTATAAATTTTATAATTGTTTGGATTGCTTAAAAATATTTGTGTGGAGGAATAGCTTCAGGAGGGCACATTACCCCTCTACCCTCCCCCCCTTTGCGTACGCCACTGATGGTCGAGATTTATCAGTGTTTTAAATCATGGGTGGGACTCTTGATAGCCTGGTCAGTAATGACGTGGCATACTACAATGGTAACAGTGAGCTCGATTCCCAGTCCGGTTGACGAAATTTAAAATTTCATCGACTTCGCTGAGCATAGAGTATCATGAAGCATGTCATATTGTAAACGAATGCAAAAATGGCACAGAACACGCAAAACTAGATTCAGCGGTAGACACACAGGAATACGTCAAACATAGGTCTTCACTTTGAAATCTTCTTCACTGAATCATTTTGCTGATCGTTTTTCCAATCGATTTACAAAGCAATCCCGTTTTAAGGGACCTACAATCATGCCCTACATTCTGATTTAGCAATAAACTTGCTCTACATGAACGGGCTGTCTATTTTCTTATATCGATGCTTTAAAAAGTTCTTTTTTATCCTTCGTGGTACGTAGATAAGTACGTAGTTGCGTGCTCACCGCACTTTTTGTTTTTTGTCTTCCGTGCCTAAACGGCAAATCCATATGGAGTCAGCAAACTCTACTACAACATATAGAGACACAGATTGCCATCTACCCTTTCACTGGCACGAAACATCCAAGAATTTGTCAAACCAACGACGGCAATGGGACCCACCCATGCGATGTTTATCTTCCTACGTAAGAGACAAAGTTTTTCCTGCCATCAGAGAGTGGTTGTTTGTGTATAGAATGGTGAGTGTTTGTCGTACAATCTGATACAATTGTTCCGAGTGATAAAGGCAAATCTTTTTCACCTACCATACCGTAGCAGCAGCACGTGTAATACAAGACGGAACAGATCACAAGCTCTTCTTGCAGGACGAGGCCTAGATTGTGAGTCGTTTATCGCTCGGTTGAAAATCAAAAGGAAATGAAAGCATAACAGACAGTTTGTCCAGGTGACTTTTTGGTTTAATCTACTCCAATAATAGTGCTGAGGTTAATTTACCTGTTCCGATTCGAATTCCATTGTTTGGGAAAGCGACCCAGGACTATCAAAACGAAAAATCAGCTGCTTTCGGTTGAGTGCTTCCAAACAATACCTATTCCTGAAGGGAGATGGGTAGCTCTGTGGGAACCTTTTTATTTGAATGTAAAAGGCGGAAAAGTGTCGGAAAGATAAACGAAAGCGTGCGGAAAGTTTTAATCGAAGCACCTAAAAAGTTCCGAGGGAATGATTGCGGTTGAGAAAAAACACTACAGTGATCGTCTATTTCTCTATATTGAATGCACTACACATCTTCTCAACCATGTTCGGACCATGGAAAGATGTTGATAAAATTAACGAGTTCTGACACCGAGTGGTTTCTTAATCTTGTACTAGAACCGTAACCGTGAACGGTAACCAATTAACACAAAGAAGTTTATAAAAATCTTGAAGAAAGTTGATACTAAACTATCTAAAAACCCGTCAAAAAACCTTCTTAAAACACATTTAAACTCAATTTGGCCCACCCTATAAAATATTGTCAAGACTTATTTTAAAATTTCTAAAAACTGGTAGCGCAAGTAACACAGCTTCATTAAATTATGCTTTGTAAACTGCTTTACGGTGAAAACCTGTCATATAACGTTTACATAAACTCATAGAAAACTTGTGTGTTGCTTGGAGAATTTATTCAACGTGTATTTTTTGTGATTTTTAAGACATCTTCAAAACTGGCATGAGAATACATGAAGAATGTATAGATTTATTGGATGCTTCTTGAAGAACACTTCAGAAATATACATTGGTGTGCTGTGTGCCTTACCTTGGATCATTATATCTTTGATTGAAATTTCAGATATCATGAACAAAACAACAATTTTGAGTGATGAGAAGTTTATTGAGTAGGACTCAATATAAATTCATAAAGTTATTGATCACGAAATTTTTCTGATGGGTTCGGCATAATCGAGTACTGTGGATCGGTTGTGTTTTGTTATAGCTCCGAGCCGGGTGCCTGTTAATTTAATAAAATTTGTGTTCGCAACGGGGGTTGAAACGGTTGACGTTTTTAACTACACTCGCTTCGTTGTGGTGTGTGACAGTCTGTTGGTATTCATACTCTCATGCTCTACCGTCGTCTCTCTTACATGTGTCTCTCTTATCATATGACATGTGTGATATCGTTCTAATTCCTCAATTGGGTGTACATTAAAGCATTTCTGAATGTTATTACTAGGACATCGTTGCTTGCTATTTTCAGAATTCACACAAGCACAACATCAGCAGCTCTTATTATGAGAAAAACTAAAATACACACATCCGTGACGGTATTCGGTGACAGCAAGAGGTAACTCTAAAACCAGAAGGTCCCGAAGAAACGAGCTCAATTTTTTGGCTCAGCTCTGGTACTCTCTTTGGTCCCAAGCTAATCGATTCACCCCTCGAAACATAGGAAAATCCACTAACCCCTCATTTTATCTGTCAAACTTTCATAGCGAATCAAAACAAACATTGTGTTACTACTAGAACTTCGACTAGAATGGGGTACGTTAATCGTTTGCTTGGGACCAATAGGCTAGTCAATTAGTGAGCCAATTTAAAATCGTTAGTTTCGTATTGTTTGTTGGTAACAGTGTCGTATGACAGAGCCTGTCATATGACATTTTAGTTTGGTACTGTAATTTGATTGCTAGTCTTGCAAGTGTCGGAAGTACAGGTGGTCGATTATCACAGAAAATGTGTCGACTACGGTGACCGCTTACAAGACTGGTTCGCAATTCTCGAGTGGTTTATAAGTTTTTCGGTAGTGCGGTGATCGAAATTTATTAGCTACAAAACCCGTGGTGATTGTTAAACAAATTTTATCTAATGGAATTAGATATTTGAAAACGCTTTGTTCTTGAATTGTTGCTGCAATTGTTCTTTAATTGCTGCTCTCACATTCCTAGTTGTGTCCCGGTATGACCGCGATCGCTTGTTCACACATGTTCGGTGATGCCGGTGTGAACAATCGGCATTTTTGATTGTGTACTTGAAATAATACATAAAACTATGACGTTTGATCAAGCGGTATTTGAGCTTTTCTTTTGGCTGATGATGGTAATGAAAGTGCTAGTTACGAAAAAAATGAAATGATATGCAAGAAAAGTTAGCCCTACGAATAACTATCGTACAGCTTTAGAGAGAGGGAATTACATTGAAGCATTGGGAATGCGCTCCATAATAGAGCCAGGAATCCTTATTGCCTCACTATGCACGTTTATTTTTTTTATTTTCAGTTGCGCAAAATTGTTGCTCAGCTTATTATAAGCAACATTATAAGATTTTTTTTTCTTTATTAGAGAGATTTTTAGCCTAAGGCTAGTTCATCTCTAACATTATAAGAACATAACTTAGTTGAATCTCTTGAATTAACTGATCTAAAGCAGTTTTCTTTAATAGACTTAGGGTGTCTCTAAAAGCTAAATGCTTCAAGCGAAAGTGCAAAGGGTATATTTTTGAATCCCTGATCACCATTGATAATGTTTTCAAAATCGTCCTCGTTCCGGTAGCATGGGTTCCCTGCATCTACTAGATGTTGGACTAATATTCCTGCGATTGTAAAGGATGTGGCCAAGTGTATAATGCTATGCTTGTTTTGAATATTTTTATGTGTGGGAAAAACCACTTATCCCAAGTATTTTTTCACGTCAAAAAAATGTATTGGTTGACCATTCTAAAGCCCCCAAGATTTGTACAATCGCATATGCTATGTTATGCTATGCTAAGCAGGCTGCGTACTATTGAAAGACTATAGCGTGCCCTTCGATGACAACGCTAGGTCCTAGTCAGGAAATGGCTTCATTCCTGGGGGTACCCAGAACATGTCCAAATGTGGCCAATTTGTTAATAGGTATTCAATATGATCACCATGAGGGAATTAAAACGCAGAATGCAACCAGCAGTGAAGACAAAACTCTTGCCAACACTACAACGATAAACTCTCTTTGATCGGAACGGTGGAAGGAAAATGATAAAATTGTTCGCAAACTTTGTTGTAACAAACGCGGCTGTCAACATAGCTTAATCGGTGAAGCAACATAAAACGAAATCCCCAGATCAGTGTTCACTCGGCTGTCAACAGAAGCAGACCACTCTCAATTTGTGTCACGCGATCGTCTGTTTACTCGGCAGCAACCATTGTGTGGTCCTCCTCATCGTTCTTCATCAGCAGTTCTTTCAGTCGATGCGTCGTCGACTTTGGTAAACAACCGTTTCGTGATGAGTGTGTGAGTGCGTGAGTGCTGACCACGTTTTGCGTCCATTGTTGTAATGGAAGCGCTCTGACCCCGGTTGGCGAATCTGCCATACAATGAAACCACTGGAAGTGGTTCCCGTTCTGGTAGAGGAGGTTTATTAGATAGCGGAAGATAAAATGTTTATTGTATTGTACCTTTTGACTATAGTTTAAAGATGTATTGTATGGTGAACAAGAATCCTCGGCTCTGTAAAGTTAATTCAGTTGAGCCTTATCAAATAAATTAATGAAAAAAAAAATCTGCATATACCTACGTAGGGGAAATGGCTCTAATGTTGGCCTATGGATTTAAGATTGGGCCCATCGCTAAAAATCTGCTATTTATCAATTTTATCTAGATGAACGCGTCATTAGCACGGTAGTAATGAATATTTTTGGTCGCTATTGAAAATTTAGTCGATTGATGAATTTACGAATGGGCCCAAATTAAGGGCATTCAGGCCGATGTAACATTCGTTTCCCCTTTCTCCCTTAGCTCAGTCGGAAAAGGCGCAGCTACAAAGCAAGACCATGCTGGAGGTGGCTGGGTTCGATTTCCGGTCCGGTCTAGGAATTTTTCGGATTGGAAAATTTCTCGACTTCCCTGGGCATAGAGTATGATTGTACCTGCCACACAATTATACTAATGCAAAAATGGTATAGGCATCGAAAGCTCTCAATTAATAACTGTGGAAGTGCATCTAGAACACTAAGTTGAGAGCACGCAATAAGCTAATATGCGATATGCAATAAGCTTGAAATGCGAAGAAGAAGAAAAAGATATAATCTCTTGCGTATGTTGTGAAGAAGCTAGCAAACAATTAAAAATATTCCCACCCCTAGATACGCCCCCTTCCCCCCTAAACCATCACCGAGGCAGCGATCTGGAATCTTGGGATGTTTATTTGCGACGGGGGGATGCTGGTCAACGGCGGCGCCCACAACCGATCACTTTGGACATTGTGCGGCTGTTGCAAGACAAAGAGTTTCTCATCAGGAAACACAAAATCCTGACCTCCACCTCCGGTTTTTCTCAATTTGTGTCACGCGATCGTCTGTTTACTCGGCAGCAACCATTGTGTGGTCCTCCTCATCGTTCTTCATCAGCAGTTCTTTCAGTCGATGCGTCGTCGACTTTGGTAAACAACCGTTTCGTGATGAGTGTGTGAGTGCGTGAGTGCTGACCACGTTTTGCGTCCATTGTTGTAATGGAAGCGCTCTGACCCCGGTTGGCGAATCTGCCATACAATGAAACCACTGGAAGTGGTTCCCGTTCTGGTAGAGGAGGCTTATTAGATGGCGGAAGATAAAATGTTTATTGTATTGTACCTTTTGACTATAGTTTAAAGATGTATTGTATGGTGAACAAGAATCCTCGGCTCTGTAAAGTTAATTCAGTTAGGCATTCAGGCCGATATAACATTCGTTTCCCCTATATAATCTCTTGCGTATGTGAAGTAGCTAGCAAACAATTAAAAATATTCCCACCCCTAGATACACCCCCTGCCCCCCCTAAATCATCACCGAGACAGCGATCTGGAATCTTGGGATGTTTATTTGCGACGGGGGGATGCTGGCCAACGTCGGCGCCCACAGCCGATCATTTTGGACATTGTGCGGCTTTTGCAAGACAAAGAGTTTCTCACCAGGAAACACAAAATCCTGACCTCCGTGCCGCGAAAGTATCAGTTTGGCTCTGTCCAGCCTCTTCTTCGTTATAGCCTCCGTTACCCCGTGAACCTTGTATTTCTTGTACGGCTTGTTTCCCAGGTCCTTCGTCATGATAGTGTGGGCAGTCCCGATCGACACATCCAGGCCAGCAGCGGTCTTTCGGATCGAGCGGTTCACCACCTTATGGTATAAATGAAATTTCGCCTCACCCCGTGAGATTTCAACCGACGGAATATGTCGCCGGGTCACTCACCTCTCGCAAACAACTCTACTACGACGTGGCGGTACTCCTTCATCGTGCGCGGTAAACAAACAACAAATGACAGCAAGTCGACACCGTGTGCGTCGGTTAGCCTATATATGAGGCTAAAGCAGACACCAACAGGGTTGCCAAAAGCAAATCTGTATTTTTGCTTATACAAATCTTTTCATCTGTATTTCTTTTTCGAAAAATCTGTATCAATATCTGTTTATTTTTAATATTGCGTATTTCGCTCCAAAATTAACAAAGAAGTGTTGGAAGTGCGGTATTGGTCATATAAGTGCACTTTTGCATCAAATCGTGAATAGTACATTTTGCGCCGAATACATTTATAGCGGTAAACTTCAACTTGGATTTACTTTTAATACTGTTCCTGTTTGGAAAATCTGCCAAATTTTTGCTTAAGATTGAATTGGTTAATTGCACCGTCGATGCCAAATCAACCCAACATTTGTTATCGGGACTTAAACCGGGGATAATATCAGTTGGTGCTTACCGCCATAAGATCATTCTAGATTAGTAATCCAAAAAAACAACGAACATATATGCAATTTGTGATGTAGGTAATTGCATGTACGTACATGCAGTTGTGTGTGTCCGAGTACTTCACCCCGGTTATCCATCTCATTGAGTTCTACACTTTCGAGGCAAGGCTACGGTAAAATGAAAGTAAGACTAACGCAAAAATTTAGCTGAATTAAAGACATACCTCAAATCTGTATATTCTTTTACCCAATCAAAAAATCTGTATATCTGTATATACAGATTCTTTGTTTAAAAACTGCTTAAAAATCTGTAGAAATACAGATTATTCTGTATTTTTGGTATCCCTGGACACCAATACCAATACACAGACTCCACATGGTGCGCACCTACACAACGACGATAAGTTGTATTCGAACTTATTGAACACTCTGTACTATCCGTGATCTGTACTCACTGTGAATCACTGTGAAACATGCTCCAATCGACTCATTCACTACATGTTTTGGCTGTAGATCAACGGCAGTAGCATATAAAGCCAAATGGCTACTAATTTCACCAGAAAATCGAGAGAAACGAGCAAAATGGGACACTTTTAGTAGTCTACGCAAGACAAAGTGCAAATCTTGGTAATTTTGTTGCCAACTTGTGCAATGGTACAAATGCTGACGTCAGCAAAATGCAAAATTTGTCTACTTCATAGATCATCTTCTGGAAATCACACGCCGATCGAAATGCGTCAAACGAGTCATTTTCAGTGCTGCAAAATATCAATATCAATACTGATAGCCTCCTGTTATCAGTATCAGTTTGCACAGTTATTGTGTGGGGTGAGTCGATCTATCCGTGCGCCACTCTATATTGTGTACTTTCCTTGTCGACTCACCGACATCCAACAGAGAGTGAGTAAGTACACTGAACCAAAACATCCGCAGTACTTCGAATGATTATTGCATTGCTCGAGCCCTTTAACAATATGCATTCGAATTTCGGATGATTTTCTTATGGTTGAATTCGTCGTCAGATGATGAACATCCATATGACTGTCATCCAAATACAGGATGGTTTTCGTTTGAAATTTAGCTATAAAACATACGGCACTCAGAGGACAAACATTTAAGAATAGTGTGACATGCAAGTGCTTTTAATTAGATTTATAATTTGATTATGTACAATTCCATACTGAATAGCCATAATAAACCATTCCATCATGTATACAAAAACTTTTCGTGGTGGAGAAAACCTCCTCCACCACGAATTAGCCAAACATTGGTTTTCATCCTTTACCTTTGTTCGTAACAGCTCTGATAGCGATGCATATGCTTCCACCTCGTTTGTCAGCTCAGATCAGCAAATACGTGAGTGAGTGTCAAGCAGGTATGATGCATCCGGGTCAAAGATGGAAGCTTACGGAATGGGAGGTTGCCTGATGGCAGATCACATCTTCACAGTTATAATATCAATGTCAGTGTAAAAATGACATTGACATCGTAAAGGGGGCACTGCTATTTAAAGTTCTACCGCATTTGTTTCTTATAGGGTATACGTCCCTAACCTCGGTCTAATATGCAGCCATAGATTACGTTTTTAATCATAACTCATCAATTAATTTACCTGCAAACGATATTCTACTGCTAAATGGTATGCTTAGATATGCTTATCATGTCGTTTGCTATCAGGAACCGCAAAAAGTTGAAAAACTTACTTTTTTTAAGACAAAAACTCACCAGGGAAATGTATGTAATATCGGTCTATTGTCCCCAAATTGGGTCTATTTATGGATGCAACTTCGTCCTATCCTGTTTGATTCTCAAAAAAAACGCTCTTGGTAACGTTTTCTTATGTATTTTTTTTTATCACTATCACTGTTAACTTAATACTCTTCATTCCTCAAAACATTTCTTAGAGAAAATTTTACGAAAACTACATTAAATCACTCAAGTTAAAAATTAAAAATTAAAAATTTCGCTTATCGTCTTTCGACCGCAGAATATCTAAATCAAAACATTGTGATGTTCATTATACAGATTTGGCAGAAAAAATCTCCCTTCCTGTTCGTTCCTTATCATCCAAATGCAAACCACATTGTTGACGTTACTCTTATTGCTATATGCTGTCAAATGAATTTCATGGGCCAAAGTTAGGAACATAGAAAAGAAATGTGTCCCTAAAGTTGGGTCCATGATTTACTTGTGAAAACGTTGTTAAACAATTAAAATAAACATAAAATATTCAAACAGTAACTGTGAGTTTTACGTCTAGTGTGTATTATCAGGTAATTCCATTCAATAAATGCCATAATCAGGCCATTTGATGATCGTCAGTGCAACCTTCCCATCTTAACCTTAGAAGTCATGGCGGCTAAAAACTCCGAACAGAGTGATATTCTCAACCAGTTTTATTACTTACGAGAGCTGAAAATGTATTGAAATGTTGTGATATAAATTGATTTGTGTGTGGTACACATTTATCAATCATCAGTGATCAATATTTTCCTTATTTTTTGTGTAATATTCCTTAATTAATTATTTATTTGCGTGATAGGCCGAATGAAAGGACTAGACCCACATTACATACCGTAACCCTACAAGCCAGCTAATCGAGAACCGATCATTAGAAAACTCACCAGTAATATTAAAACAATGCAACGGTTATACAATCACGTTGATTTATTGAGATAAAAGTAAAATTTTCAACTTTTCCCTAGTGATATTCATATGAATAGTAATGTGGAAGCTGTACCGCCTGATATCATGCTTACTACGAATATCAGTGTCGGAAGTGAAATTCAGAGCTAGAACAATATCTTACGTTAACTGACATTGCTGACAGCACGTAGCACTGGTCATTTTCATATGAATATGAACAGCCATCATCCTGATCATTCGCTGCCTCGTGATAATCTTAGGAATAAGCGATGTCGATGCGACTTTTACAGAATCGAGTTTTTGCCATGAAAGATCGGTTTTTTACATCCGATCTATTTTTGTTCGATAGAATCGATTTTTCAAAGTTGATATCGATTTGTGATTCATTTATTTTTTTTATGATACGTCTAAAATTGCCATAGGATAAAATAAAATCGCCCTTTTTTTGTATGCTGACGTTGACCGATTGCACAGTAACCCAGCCCTGCCACCCTGCCCTACCCTGCAGACTGCTGAGTGCTTGCTGAGTGTACCTGTCAGTTCAGGCCCAGGGCAACTGAAAATTTTGGCTGTTCTGTGTTTCGTTCCGTGTTTCCGCTATTTAATTTATTAGCTCGTGTTCAAAATTCGTTGTCGGTTGCCATTATTTGTTGTATCAAGCCCGAAAGTCTAGAGATTTAAAAAAAAAATGGTTGTGTAAAGTGAAATCCGGAAGTCCCTCTGCTAGCAACATTGGCGTAACTAATCGGGATGCCAGGGGGGCCAGGCCCCCTCCAGAATTATCTAGGCCCCCTCCAGAATTTTTGGTGTTTGTTTTTGACTCACCGGTATTTTTTCATACTTGTTAAGTTCAATGCTACTATTTAACAGTGATTAATAAAATTGGACCACCAACGAAGATTTTCTTAAATCCTTTATGTTGATTACTTTTGTTATGTTCTGGACTATAAGAAACAATTTTGAGAAATTATATTATACCAAATCGATTGCAATAAGACGTCTTCAGGCTCTACAAACTGGCCATGAGCCCAGGAATTTGTCCTTAACTTGTGGAAACTTCATAAAACTTCAAATAGAAGTTCAGGGAAGATCGTAGAAATTAAGTAAACTTGGTAGATTCGTAGAAAAAAGGAACTTATTGACTGGGAACCTCTAAATAATTTAAGTTTTTTTAGCCTCATGGAGTTGAAATAGTTGTGGAAATTCAACAGCAAACTTTGTAGAAGATTTTCGAATTTCGTAGCATTTTGAGGAGCTGTGTAAAACTTCATATAAGTGTAAGGAATTTTAAAAAAAGTTCAGGGATTTTTTTAAAAGATCTAAAAATAGTTCAATAAACTTCTAGGAGCTTCAGAGATCTGCACCTCAGTTTAGGGAACTTCTTTACAGTTTTTCAAAGATCTTACTCCAAAAAAGCTCCATGAACTTCTTGGAGGTTTTGGGAACTTCGCTAAATTCAAGGAACTTTCTAGGTGTTCAAGAATATTTGTAGATGTCTTAGGTGTCTTTCCAGAAGTGCAAAGATGTTCAGAGATATTTGTAGAATTTGAAGAAATGGAAAAAATATGGAATGTGGAATAAATTCAGGGAACTTCGTAGAAGTTGAGGAAATTTTGTAATACCTAAGTTTTGTAGATGTTCAGGAAACGTTGCATAAGTTACAGGATATGCTTTCAAATATTCTTCCTAGACATCAGGAAATATTCGAAAGACCTCCATATAGTCCAACATATTAGTAAAGTCCACTGGATATTTGGTAGGTTGTAGGTTGATCAGGAAGTATTCAAAAGTTTTCCAGCTAATGGAATCAGATGGAATCTTGAATGATGAATCTTGATTTTATGGCCATATTTGTACATTATCTATAGGGAAGACACGTGCCTTGGTGTTTTAGCAATACTGTTACAAATTTGCACTCCAGCAGCTAAATTCCGGGCAGAAATTTCAATTTCTGCATAAACCTAATATGTATAAATTTCTTTTTTTTTCGAATATCCTTTTTTATTAGTTACAAAATCTTGAAAACATATGGGTTTGGGATCACAAAAATATTTTTATTTTAACATTAACAATGAAAAGGATTGTGCATCTGCAGCATATGCATGTACGTAGTGGATTTGTTAGTTATTTCGACGCTTTTTAACAATTCTTGACATTTCCCATTTTTAAAATAATTTCTTGTTAAAAATCGTTCGGTGATAAAAATTTTGAAATTGGACCAGGAGCAGCTGAGTTATTAACGTTCAAAATCTTTCATAATTTCGTTACATGTTCCATTTTCAGTTTTCACAAAGAGTACCCCCATATAGAAATCACTGACGTAGTCCTACGTCGAAAAATAGTGCATCTTGAACATTTTCCTACGTCGAAAAAAGTGCATCTTGAACATTTTCCTACGTCCTAAATGTATTAAATTTTATTCTGTGTGCACTTTACCTTGAAACAGCCAGAATTTTATAAAATTATAAAATTCAAACTATTAGAATTAAATTTTGGTTCCTATGTCTGAGATTTGACTGCTCAATAAAAAAAATCTAGTTACAAAAATCATGAAATTACCTTACCCTGAGAATTTTCTTAAGTTTGAGATGCTTACATTTACAAGATCCGGACTTTGATTTTATTACAAAAAAACATGAACAAACGATCATTGCTTGTTCAAAGGTCACAATCGTTGTTATAGAATAAATATAATCAAATTTAATTGTTTCACCATTAAAATAATAGTAAGCCTCAATGTCATATTATTGATCACAGAAAAAAATGTACCCAAAAATAAGTAGCCTTGGACGCAATTTGAGTGAGTTTTTAATAACCCGTAGCTTTGCAAAATTAAAAAAGTGCAGCAGGCCCCCCTTTGGCTTCCTCCAGATAAATTTTCTAGCTATGCCAATGGCTGGCAAGCTGCAAAAGCTGCAGAACACTTGTAAATACGGCAGGAAATACCGCAAATTGTGGATCATCTTAAAAGATACCACAAGGATGTTTATATGGCCACCACCGGTTCTAAGTCGTCCCAAGAGCAGATAATATACAGATTTATCTGATGGATGACATTTGGTTTTTTTATAATAATAATATAATATTATCATGAATCAAATTTTATCATTGAATTCTTACTAAATCGGATTAAAAAATGATAAACAAAATGGTATTTCATAATCCCATAAATAAGTCTTTATTTAAACTAAAGTGATTTTAATTTCATCATCCTTAAATTTTTCTTAACACCCTCTATATCTTGGGTTGTATTTATTTTTTTCTTTTTATGTTATGTGTAGTTTGGACCCATTCTTTCTAATTCATCCAGCTGACTTTATCTGCAAAAAACCACTCACTCCTAGATACAAAAAAACATTGAAATGGTTAGTGTTAAAACCTGCAGAAGATTATGAAAGCCCAGATATAGAGTTGAGGTTGAATAATCAAAATATTCACAATATTTCTTAATAATCGGTGTCAGTATGTAAATAGAGTGAAATTGCTTTTGTGAACTGGCCTTATACAAATAAATGCTCATACACATACACTAAAATAAAAGGAATATTTCGTTTAAAAGTAGAGTAAAGGGTGTCCACGATGAAATTGCCACACACAAAATTGATTCGCAAAATTCGAGTTTTCATCCGATTGCCATCAAATTTTCAGGGATTGAGAAATAACTATTAAACTTCATTTTACCATTTTACTCGTATTTTATTTACAGTCCATACGCAAATGCCCGCACCTTGGCCTTAACCCCGGCCATAAGATTCTGCACAACCTGTGAATCAACCGTTTTTTGCATGTAAACCCATACTTTCTTCAGTTCCTCGACTGTCTTCACTACCTTAGGTCGTTTAAGAAGGTGCTGCTTCATAATCGCCCAGTACTTCTCGATGGGGCGGAGCTCCGGAGTGTTGGGAGGGTTGAACATTTTCGGCACGAAATTGACCTTATTGTCCGCATACCACTTCAGCACGTCCTTGGAGTAGTGGCATGAGGCCAAATCCGGCCAGAAGATTGTTGGGACGTTGTGGGCCTTCAGGAGAGGAAGCAGCCGCTTCTGGAGGCACTCTTTTATGTACACCTGTCCGTTCATCGTGTCCTGGGTCACGAAAGGTGCACTCCGCTTCCGCACGTGCAGATGGCTTGCCAAACCAGGAATTTCTTCGCAAATTTGGACATCTTCTGAGTGCGGACATGCTCCGGAACGCTGAACTTATCCTTGGCCGTGAAAAACAGGTTGCCGGGGATCTGTTTGAAGTCGGCCTTCACATATGTTTCGTCGTCCATGATGCAGCATTCAACTTTCGTCAGCATGTTGAGGTACAACTTCCTGGCACGGGTTTTGGCGGACTTGTTCTGCTTCTCGTCGCGATTAGGGGCCTTTTGTACCTTGAACGTTCGAAGCCCAGCCTTAGTTTTGGCCTTCTGGACAAAACTTCGGCTTAGGTGCAGCTTCTTGCCACATCCCTAACGGAGGCGTTCGGATTTCGGTTGAAGGCCCCAACTACGCGGTTGTGATTTTTGGTGTTGTACGGAATACTTTTTCCTTCACTTCTGGGCTTCCGATCGGTGGTCAACCGTTCCTCGAACCGCTTAATCACTCGGGACACCGTGGAATTCGCGATTCCCAACGTTTTAGCGATGGAACGATGCGAGAGATCCTTGTTCTCGTGATGAATGCGCAAGATTTTATCACGCACGAGCTGTTCTTTCGACTCCATTTCCGCGAGTTTTGATCACAGGACTTTAAAACTTGCAGGATGTAAATAATGCACTATGAACTAAATCCACCCAAATTTTCATTAAATTCTACCCAACGGTTAAAAAGTTAGAGCAATTTCATAGTGTGGCAATTTCATCGTGGACGCCCTTTACAAAGTGTCTTTCAAATGGTAAGGGGTGGGGGGGGGGGGGGGGGGGGTTACACTTTGATTTTTCAAAAAAATGCATTTTTTTTTGGCTTAAAATGTTCCTTGGGATGTATACTTTAATTTAGAAAAGACTCCAAGTCCGCCAGAATATTCCTTACCGCTTTACGAAGCAATTTCCTAAAACATGTACCGGCGCGCTGAGAGAGCATTTTTATCTCTAAACGCGTTTATCTCGAAACGGGGTTTTTCAAACTGGCGTGGGAAATAACTCTAACCAGTTATCATCAAATTTGGATATCGCCTAGGTTTTCTTGTTGAGAATTAAATTCTGCTTAGAAATACGTATCCACATTTTCGATTTTGTCAAAAATGGATTTTTAATCCACGATTTTGTAAGCATTTTTAGGGTGAAAAAATGGATTTTCTTTTCCTAAGGCCACAACTTTTGAAAAAATTAATTTAAAAAAATCGGAATACGTATTTCTAACCCAAATTTCATTACTAATCAGGATTTTTGTTCGATTTATGTTCCAGGATCACATGGAAAGGAGTATTTTCCCACGCCGTTTTCCGACTTCCACGCGAGGACGCCCGCGCGACCTGGTGCACCGGCCACGGGGATACGCCAATCGAATTCAAAAAATAAAAATTGTAGTTCGAAGGATGACTAATAAATGGGTTATAACATATTTGCCCTCCCTGAGCATTTTATTGCTTAAAAAAATTAACGAAAATGCCTTACTTTTTGGGCGTTCAAAATGTACTACCCCCTTAAAAAATCGATTTTCATCGAATCGATTTTTTTTCTTTCGATATTTTCGAGGATCGATTTTATATTCAGTTTTAGAATCAATTCGGCAACATTGATTTTTTTCAAAACGCCCATTCCTAGATAATTTGAATAATTGGTAAGTAAACAAGGGACTGATATCAGATCAGTCAGTCAGTAGCTCAGTAAGAGGGTTTATTCTTCCGTGATGGTATCCAATCCTATCCCAATTTTCTATGCAAAAATCCCTCAATTTCATGCTGTGTGAGCGAAGAATAGCGGTGTGAGTCGCCTGTTCGTTAGAGATTGAAACTTTTGTGTTGGCCTTTTAATTTTTTTTTATTATTAATATAGTTATTTTAACGCTCTTGGGTTATTCGTGGCTTGTCTGGGGGTGAGATTTGAACTAGTGACTTTGGCGTGAGAGATATGGATTCGAACCACTACGCTGGGGTCGCCCCCACGGCACTTTCATTGCCTCGCCCTTTACCGTTTGCTACATACGGTCCGGATAGAGCAATGAATTGAATAGAGCAGTGCTTTCACACTCAGCTTAAGCAGTCGATAATGTTACGCTGCGGAAGCCATCCTTTACTGTGGACATAGTGATATGAACTTAAATATTTATATTTGCTAATACACTGCAATTGTTATATTGCAACTTAGCATGCAATTATAGTATCTTCAAAATACCGTCTAAGGTTGCAAAATAACGCTTATTGACGATCGCTTTCAATTCATTCGCCCTTTAAAATATCGACCATCCGCTGTTGATTACGTTACACTCTCTTAGCCTTTTTATTTGTAGAACTGGCTCGACGCAACCAAAAACCGCGGCGTGAAAGTTTACTCATAAAATCAGGTGAATGTAATTTTATAGTACAACTGCATAAACACCACGTTCACCTCCGCGGCGCCGAGAGCACAAACGAAGGAGAAAATGGAAACCAAGCTCCTAAAAAGCAGCGCTGGCAATGAGTGTTTATTTCACACCAACCAAACAATCACCGACAGAAGCTACCATTGCCGTCCGTTCCGTTCGCTGTCGCCGTCGTCATCATTGTGATGCTGATGATTGTGAAAAGTTGTAAAAGTAGGAACGTAAAAGACGAAACTGCATCCTCCGTCGGCGGTGCTGATGCGGTTTTCTGAGCACGGTGTCAAGAACCGAAGCAGCAGAGGGGGGCTTATGAGCTTAAATAAAGATAGATTTCATGTAATGTCAATGGTTGTGATTGTAATCGCAAATGGGGTGAGCAGTCGGCCATCATGGTGGTTGGAAGCATGATTTAGTTTGGCACTGCCTCTAGAGGGAAAGGTTTATCGCTTGGGAAATCTGAAGCGGTGGAATAAATTCTGGTAATTTCAATTTAAACGTTATTTCATCGTTACTCGCGTCACTTTGAAAAGTTTCATTTCGCTTCAACATGTCCATTTAAAATTGACCATAACACGATTCAGTGCATTTGTTTGCATCGATCGTTTTATCTATATTTATAATTCATTCATTTTGGGTGGCTCATTTGTGGAAGCTATTCAGCCAATAACCGCTAGTCAGTCCCATCTGTAAAAAAAACTGGAAATGAGAAAACGGCGTTCGCAAAGCTATCTCATTTTACATTTATTTTGGAGGGATAATTATGCAATGTGATAGAATGCATCTTTGTTTAGTAAAAATATTGGATACAATATCGTGAAATTTTTATTTTATGACCAAAATCCGAGTGGGACTGATTAGCGATTACATTTAACATGAATGAGAAAAATAGCATCAAGTCAGTCAGAATGCTATGACGATGCTGCACTAGTTTAGCATAGTATTGAATAGTAGAAAGATACCATAGTCCCATAGAACATTATTTAATGTTTTTGGAATTGTTCCGCTGGATCCGGAGTAATATCCGAAACATATTCCGACGAGCATGGGTCTTGAGACCACACATTTTTAAAAAGGTGCCAAATGCACCATGCAATAAATCAATTAACATTAGATTTCAAAAAGAACATCAATAAGAGTCAAGATGAGTAATCAGCACCATGTTGGCCACACACGAACATGTCCCAGGGGAAGTGGTAAAATCATTTTAAATCAAAATCCATCATTTTTTTTGAGAATGATCCATCATCCAAGAAAAATTCTAGTAAACTTTCCCGGCTTAATGCCAAGAAGGAAAAGATTCCCCCTATTGTGATAACCACTTCCGATTTCCATGCTCTTCGCATGGAACTTTTGAACTTCGTGAAAGTTAAATTTTCACTACAAATTGGACGTCGGGGTGAATGCCGTGTATTGGCTGAAACCTTGGACGGATTTAAATGTCTTCTCAAGTATCTTACTGAGAAGCAGCACACATTTTTTACTTACGACACTAAAACTGAACGTGTGTTCAAGGTTGTCAGGAAAGGACTGCCCAGTGGTGAATCCCTGGATCAGATCAAAGATGAACTGGCAAAATTACTTGGAGTTGTGCCAAAATGAAATCCCGTCCTGGCGATTCACGCAACGGGATTTCTAATGATTTTTATTTAGTTCACTTCAAGTCTAGTGAACTAAACAACCTTAAGGCCTTAGAAAAAGCTAGCCTTATGCTCCATGTCCGAGTGAAGTGGGAACACTTCAGGAAAACTGGAGGAAATTTCCAAAACCTCACCCAGTGCCGTAAGTGCCAGGGATGGGGTCACGGAACTAAAAATTGCTACATGCCAGCGAAATGCATGAATTGTGGTGATTCCTCTCACGCAAAGGACGACTGTGAAGGAAGATCCTAAGAAATTTAAATGTTCAAATTGTGGTGAAAACCACAAATCCAATTTTTGGGAATGTAAGACTCGCAAAGCGATCCTCCAATCTCGTTCTAAGCGACAGGTAGGAAACGCTCCACGGTCCCGCGCAGGTACAAATTCCTCTGCTGTTAACAACGGTCAGCAAGGAACAAATTTTACATTCGTACCCGTAGGTGCAAATATCACCCCTGCTTCAAATTTTTCATCTATACCTACTCCCCTCGCTGCTAACAATGTTCAGCGAGTTAATGGAGCTACCTATGCTGCTATTGCAGCGGGTAGAAATCAAAATACTAACCAACGAAATTCTCACGGAAATTTTGAAAATTTTGCATTACTGCCCCTAAAATGGAATTTTTACAGAAATCATTAATTGACATGATTTCTGATATGCTTAAATCTAACTCCGTGTTTGATGCTAGTCAAACTGGACTAAAATTTGCAAACAATATTGTCATGACTTTGAAATACAGTAATGGATTTTAAAGCATTAAATATTTTAAATTGGAATGCTCGATCTCTTAAAGATAATGAAGATGTGCTATTTAACTTTTTGAGATTTCATAACGCGCATATTGCCGTTATAACTGAAACGTTCCTTAAACCTGACCAAATTATTTTATTTATAGAAATGATAGTCTTGAAGGATCCTGTGGTGGCGTTGCCATTATTGTTCATAGACGAATCAAACAAAGAATTCTTTCTTCATTTGAAACCAAAGTTTTTGAAGCTTTGGGAGTTTCTGTTGAAACAAAATTTGGACAACTTACGTTTATAGCTGCCTATTTGCCATTCCAATGCGTAGGCCAGCAAAGGAATTTTCTCAAGGGTGACCTTCAGAAACTTACCCGTCATAGGTCTAAATTCTTCATTATTGGTGATTTTAATGCAAAACACCGCTCATGGAATAATGCTCAAAGCAATTCCAATGGTAATATTCTGTTTGATGATTGTTCTGCAGGTTATTACACTATTCAATATCCAAACAGCCCAACATGCTTTTCTTCTGCAAGAAATCCCTCCACTATTGATTTGGTCTTAACTGATTCATGTCAACTTTGTAGCCAATTGGTTACCCATGCTGACTTCGGTTCTGATCACCTTCCAGTAACTTTTGAAATATCCCAAGAAATAATTTGTAATCCCAACAGCTCTACTTTCAATTACCATAGAGCTGATTGGGAGCAATATCGAACATTTATGGAATATAACTTCGATCCAAACATTCCTTTGCAAACCAAAGATAAAATTAATTTTGCTCTTGAATCTCTGACTACTTCTATAGTTGAAGCAAGAGTTGCCTCAGTACCAAAATGCGAGGTTAAATTCGATTCAATTACAATAGACGACGATCTTCAGCTCTTGATCCGTCTTAAAAATGTCCGCAGGAGACAATATCAAAGAACACGCGATCCTGCCATGAAAGTTATCTGGCGGGATTTGCAAAAACAAATTAAAAAGCGATTTGTGCCCTGAGGAACAAAACTTTTGAAAATAAGGTAAATGCAGGTAAATTATCAAAATTCCAAATCTAATCGACTACCTGTTAGAGGAGGAGTTCCTCAGGGTAGCATTCTTGGGCCTATATTGTATAACATTTTCACTTCGGACCTCCCTTATTTGCCTCAGGGTTGCCTTAAATCTTTGTTCGCTGATGACACAGGCATTTCCGCTAAAGGAAGAAGTCTTCGTGTTATTTGCAGTAGACTGCAGAAAAGTTAAGATATTTTCTCTTCTTATTAACAAAAATGGAAGATTTCTCCCAACGCTTCAAAAACTCAACTTATACACTGGAGTCGCTTTTTACGCGGTTTTTTTTATACGGTTTTTTTTACGCGGTTTTTTTTACGCGGATTTCGGAATTTACGCGGTTTTTTTTACGTGGATTCCGGAATTTACGCGGTTTTTTTTAACGCGGATTTTGGTTTTTTTTACGCGGATTTCAGAATTTACGCGGTATATCGCTTTTTACGCGGTTTTTTCTTACACGGTCTTTTTTTACTCGGTTTTTTTACGCGGATTTTGGAATTTACGCGGTTTTTTTTACGCGGATTCCGGAATTTACGCGGTTTGTTTTTACGCGGTTTTTTTTTACGCTGGACGTATCACCCGCGTAAAAAGCGACTCCAGTGTAATATTTCCACATAAGCCTAGAGCTTCGTTTTTGAAACCTAGTAGTAGTCACATAGTTACTATGAACGGAGTTCCAATTTCATGGTCAAACCAAGTGAAATATCTTGGATTAATACTTGAGAAGAAATTAACTATTAAAGATCACATTGAGGGCATTCAAGCCAAATGTAACAAATATTTAAAATGTTTGTATCCTATTGTAACAGGAAATCCAAACTTTGCCTGACGAATAAACTTCTAATATTTAAACAAGTTTTTAGACCGGCCATGCTTTACGTTGTGCCAATATGGTCTAGTTGTTGCACTACCAGGAAAAAAGCACTTCAAAGGATTCAGAACAAAGTTCTGAAGATGATTTTGAAGTTGCCTCCCTGGTACAGTACTACCGAAGTACATAGAATTTCGAATGATGAGACTTTAGAACAAATGTCCAACAAAATCCTCAATTGCAACGATTATTTCCCTTTATACCTAGATAAGATTTAGCTTTAGTTTTTAGTTTTAAAATATCAATTGTTATACTGACATGCAGGTTTAAAAAAACCTGTTTAAAATACTGAATTGCCAAGGCAGGAACAATGTAAAATCACATAGATATATATCATAACAATTAAGGCTGGTAAGTTACTGTAGTAATTGGAGCACCTAGGTTAGAAATGAAATGTAATTTATGTTGAATTTGGAATAAATAAAGAGTTAAAAAAAATAACTGTGGAAGTGCATCTAGAACACTTATGTAGTTGAGAGCACGCAGTAAGCTAATATGCGATAAGCAATAAGAGGATACCCTAGGGGAAGTGGACAGAATCTATCTTGAGTCAAATCTCGATATGTTGTCTAACATTCTTAATTTAATAGCAGCAAGCAATGAAATCATATTTTTTCTCTAATGGGACTGACTTGTGTTTACTTTTCGCTGTGGAACAATTTGACTTGGTATTGTTAGAAAAATCACCTTTTTTTCTATAGCACAGCTAAAAAAAACGTAGAAAGATAAACTGAGTAACGATACCAGCTCAAAATTGATAAAAAATACAGATGGGACTAACTTGCGGTTACCAACAGCATACCCGAGTAAAGGCGTAAATCAAAATATTATCAAAATTATATTGACAGCTAAAGTAAAGCTGTTTCAGCATATCTGAGATATAACTTACTTTACTTACTTATCCTGGTCCGACTTCCCTCAGGATTGCACCTGCATCACAACGTTACGCCAATTCAATCAGTCCGTGGTTGGTTGTCTCCAATTTCTTGACCGTCCCACACTTCCAAGATCCTGCTCCACTTGGTCTAACCACCTTGCTCACTGTGCTCCTCTTCGTCTTGTACTGGCCGGATTCGAGGCAAACACCATTTTTGCGGGTTTGTTGTCCGGTATTCTTCAAAAGTGTCTCGCCCATCGTACCCGTCTAGCTTTCGCAACTTTCTGGATACAGGGTTTGCCATAGAGTTGCGCCAGCTTGTGGTTCATCCTTGTCCTCCATACACCAATCTCACATACCCCGCAAAAGATGGTCGTTCGAAAACACCCAGTGCTTGCAGGTCCTCCTCGAACATCGTCGACGTATCGTGCCCGTAGAGAACTACCGGTGTTATCAGCGTCTTGTACATGGTACATTTAGTACGGAGGTGAAGTTTACCCGACCTCAGGGTCTTGTGGAGTCCGTACGACTTCCGGTAATAATACGCTGACGAATTTCTCTGCTGCAGTTGTTATCCGACGTCACCAATGATCCGAGGTACACAAATTCAGCCACCCCCTCGAACTCATCTCCGTCGATTGTCACGCTTCTGACTATGCCAGCCCTATCCCGCTCGGTTCCTCCAGCTGACAGATACTTTGACTTCGACGTATTCACCTTTAATCCAACCTTCTCTGCTTCACGTTTCAGCCTGTTGTACTACTCCGCCACGGCCTGAAACGTTCTTCCGACAATATCCACGTTGTCAGCAAAGCAGATGAACTGGCTGGACTTATTGAATATCGTGCCCCGCATGTTAAAGCCTAAAGCCGCAGCACTGTACACTATCCATCGTAGCCCTGATCAGTCTGGTCAGCTTCCCGGGAAAACTGTACTCGTCCATAATCTTCCATAGCTCTTCACGGTCAATAGTATCATAAGCGGCCTTGAAATCGATTAATAGGTGGGACTTAGGGACTTGATATTCATGACACTTTTGAAGGATCTGCCGCAACGTAAAGATTTGGTCCGTTGTCGATCGCCCGTCCACTAAACCGGCTTGATAACTTCCCACAAATCTTCTTGCTAGTGGCGATAAACGGCGAAAGATGATCTGGGAATGCACTTTGTAGGCCGCGCTAAGAATAGTGATCGCTCGATAGTTCTCACATTCTAGTTTGTCGTCTTTTTTATATACTGGGCATATTACTCCCTCTTTCCACTCCTCCGATAGCTGTTCTGTATCCCAGATCCTGACTATCAGTCGGTGCAGACAAGTGGCCAACTTATCCGGGCCCATTTTGATAAGTTCCGCTCCGATACCTTCTTTCCAAGGTGCTTTGTTGTTCTTAAGCTGTCGGATAGCATCCTTAACTTCACCTATCGTGGGAGCTGGAATTCCCCCTCATCCGCTGTACCGACGAAGCCATTCCTCCTGCCGCCTTGGTCCACCGCCTCTGCGCCGTTCAGATGTTCATCTTAGTGCTGCTTCCACCTTTCAATCACCTCACCACATCTAAGATATGACACAAACATCAAAACGGCCAGGCCTACTGAGATGTTTTTGCCGCAAAGATGATTCTGTGGAATGTTTTCTTTAGTTTCTTGTTTTCCGTGCTGGGCACTAATGCTACCAACGCCAGGGAGGCAGAGCTCGGCCAACGGCTTTACTTCCCTTCCGAAGGAGGGCGTGATCAGAGATGTTATGCCTCAGAAAATGCCGGCGGCACCGACTGAGATTGAACCCAGGCATTTTGGGTGAGAGGCAATCACGCTTACCCCTACACACCACCGGTGCCGCTTTTCTGTGAAATGATTCGAGTATATATTAAATAGGACAATAATAATGACAGGATTCGTCTAGGAAGTAATGTCACGATAGACGGGGATACTTTCGAGGTAGTGGAGGAATTCGTTTACCTTGGATCCTTACTTATGACTGACAACAATGTGAGTCGTGAAATACGAAGGCGCATCATCAGTGGAAGTCGTGCTAACTACGGGCTCCAGAAGAAACTACGGTCAGAAAAGATTCACCCCCGCACCAAATGTACCATGTACAGAACGCTAATAAGACCGGTGGTCCTCTATGGACACGAGGCATGGACTATGCTCGAGGAAGACCTGCAAGCACTCGGAGTTTTTGAGCGACGTGTGCTAAGGACGATCTTCGGCGGTGTGCAGGAGAACGGTGAGTGGCGGCGAAGAATGAACCACGAGCTCGCTGCACTCTACGGCGAACCCAGCATCCAGAAGGTGGCCAAAGCCAGAAGGATGCGGTGGGCAGGGCATGTTGCAAGAATGCCGGACAACAACCCTGTTGGTGTTCGCTACTGATCCGGTTGGCACAAGAAGGCGTGGAGCGCAGAGAGCACGATGGGCGGACCAGGTAGAGCGTGATCTAGCGAGCATTGGACATGACCGAGGATGGAGAGCGGCAGCCGCAAACCGAGTATTGTGACGTACTATTGTTGATTATTTCTTATCTTAAATGTGATGTTGTACAAATAAATGTATGTATAAATCTTTCGTAGGCTGTGTTTTGTTATCCAGCAAGCATAATTTTTAATATCCTTCATGTACTAGGGGAATTTACGTATTCTCGGCAACCTAAGCAGCGACCTTCTTTCTATAGCCTTTTTCTCTATGGAACGCACACATATGCAGTATTGGTTTGTTTACAATCTTTTGCTGCCAGCTGCTCTAACAATTTCAGTCGAAAGAATTGTCGAAAACTGTTTTGAAACGCTTTTACAAAGCTCCAATCTTCTCTAGTGAGAGCGAGTATTGTCGGCAACCAGTTTTTCTTCGGCAACCGTTCCATTTGAACTGCATGTAAATCTGCTGTTCTATTATCGGCAACTCGAAATCAGCTACAATTTGTAGTGCGTGTGTTTCATTTCAAGAAAAGCCTGCTAGATTGCTTTTTCTCAGTGGTAAAAATATAGTCAAATTGAAGCTGAAAGCATAAAGAACCGTTTGCATGCATTCAGCGAAGTGTTTTCGTAAGAAAATCCAGTGAAAATAGTGTTTCAATTTGGGTAGCCGAAAATAGTCTGTCATGCCGAAGCCGTCATTTCCCCTATTTAGATCTCATTTTTGTTATGATTACTGTTAACTCGATCGGTTGTAAACACATGTTTTCGTGAATACTTATATCAAAATATCAAACTATGTTTTCATGTTGGTTTTCATTGCCTGCTAAGTGTGGAGCCAATATTTATCTAGTTCGTTTATTTGGAAGGCTCAATCGCTTTGGCTTTACGGAGCCAATAATTCTTTGTTCATTGTTTTTGACAAAAATCACTTATATCTATATCTAGTAGGAGTTGGGTCGAATACTCGCGGCTTACCCGAGGTAAGAGGGGTACATTGTTGAAGGATAGGATCATAGGAGGAGCTTGGGAGTGGGTTTTCGTTGTCTCATGAGAGCGTTGTCGCCAGTATGAACGGTACCCAAGTAATAATTTTGGTTTTATGAGGGTTCTGTAGAACATGATTTAGGCTTGTAGAATGTTATAAAACCTCGATAAAATATGCAATGTTACTTGGGTAGGGTGGTTCTAGCTACGTCTGAAGTTTGACCGGGTATGGTGACCAGTCTTGAACCAATATTTAATAGTACAACAGTATTGCTTTTTTCATTCTTGAAATTTTGCATTACCTTACCTTCACCCACTTTACTCTAAATCTAAAGAAATACAAAAGTTGCCAAAGAAATCGCAAAGGAACCTGTACTAAAGATAATCATCAGATAAAATGCTCGCTCCTTGGAAAAACGACAGTTTCTGTTATCCAACTGCAAGAGAATACTATAGAAAACATAAAACTATATAAAAAAAACCAAAGTCAAACCGCGATACTTTTCAGACATCCAATTAAAAGTTTGGTTCGTTCCGTATCGAACTTATCAAAAATACTTGCATCGCTTTAATACTCCGAACACGATGCCTCTGGTAAAATGAGTAGCGGAAAATTAGCACTGTTTGAAAAATCATTGCTCAGCAATTTATCTATCGGTTTTCAATCTATTAACACCGAATGAATCTATAAAGTCTGTAGTTTCAAATTGCGTTGAAATATATAAAATTCATCAATAAATGGCTGTGCTTTGATTTTTAAAACATTGCAAGTTTGCAGCTACACATTTTACCGGAGGCATCGTGTTCGGAGTGTTAAAAACTGTTAAAGGAAGTCGATAAGAAATTTGGAAAATATTAATAGAAAATGCAAAAAATGTATCCCAAAAACACGCAATTGCCACGAACTCCATCAATTAAATCTATTTTTAAAACGTAACGTTTAAGTTTCTTCGTTCACCCATGCAAAGGGTTTTCCGATAAAAGAGCACGTTTGTCTATCGCCTGTAAGGCACTCCGGTTCAATCTTTTCGCTTAGGAAGTATAGTGTGCTCTTTCAATGGCTGCACCACTACAGCTTGTCCCCACATGTAGGTACTCCCCCTACACATGATTGACAGCACAAAGCTTCAACTTTCCTCATCATCGTGGAGGACGACTTTTTCCTATCCCGAAGACATCGACGCTTGTTCCCGTTATGTCCCTTGCATGTTGAGAAATTTCCTGCATCGCCGGGAGGGCTGCCGCGCCCACACCATCCTTCTAGGAATAACAACTTCCGAGCAAAAGTAAAGGATTCACTTTGTTTGGTACACCCCCCCCCCCTTCCATTCCTGTAACATCAGACATCCGTCCCGACGACGATGGACTTAGTTTGTGGCACCCGGGAATCGGGGATGATATAGGGAGCACGTGAAGATGCTTCATGGTTCAACGAATTTCTCGTTTCTGGATATACAAACACACACACACTACTCCTGAAAGGGATAAATGGTAGTAGAAATGTGATTACGTGGAAAAGTTCCACAAGGCAAACGGAGTTGCGAAAGAAAAGAAAACTGTTTCACATTTGTCACTCGGACACTCCCGTCTCCTCAGATTTCCGGAAGCTCGAATTGGTCCTTCGAAAAATGTGCGAAGCACGGTGAAACCAATTTCAAATTGATATTTTTTTTGTAAGGTTCCCTAGATTTTGATGGAACGATTATTCCTATCTCCGAAGCACAGAGCCGGCATTCTTTTCGTTTTCTTTAGATTCGATTTAAGACTGATTTTTTGTTTCGACTTGCTATTATGGATTAAATCACTTCCAATAAATTAGTTCAAATCGAATTTCCACCACTCCAACAACTAAAGATTGGAAAACAGTTTCGGAAATACAACTGAGCGTGAAATGAGGGTTGCCTACGTTTCGTGTATGGGATATTATTTTCAAAACGAATAGTGATGAGGATCTGCTGATTTCAGTAGTTCTTCCAATGGATCCACGAAGACATGGCCAGAGCAATTGAAGATTCATCTCATGATTTCCCGAAGGCTATTTACAATTCATCGCTACCGAGTAAAGCTATTTCATAGGGCACACTCTATTGAGGGAAGATAATTACACCTACCTATTGAAACTGATACTGTTGATGGAGCCATTCGTCCATTGGCGTTCGTTGCTCGTTGTAGCAACACCGGATCGTTCAAGAAGAGTTGGTTCTGAAAGAAGAAAACAAGAAGAAGCAGATTAAACCCCTTTATCTACAAGAATGGTGCCTGGTACGATACTGGGGAGTCATGACCGTTTCGGGTGCCGCTGTTAAGCTTAGTCACAATTGGACAACATTTCCGAATTGAATGGAAAGAAAATTAAACTTGTCTCCTTTGGAAGCAGTAGCATCAGCCGGCGTTTCAATTTCAGCTCAGTGTTCAGATAATGCCAACAGAGTTTCATTGAAAGGCAAGCTACGGTGGAATGCTCCCGGCCTGGGATAACAAATGACTGACGTTGTCCAATCTGGATGGCGGATGGAATAAATCGTTTCCGATTGAGCAAATAAAGAGACCGGAATCCGATTATTCAGACAATCCTTCGAGAAGAGACTGGTGCTAATGAAATGACTTATACCCGGTTTACATACGTGATGGTTCAGCATTTCTGACAGCTCAAGCAACTAGCACGAATTTAGGTTTCTCCTGAATTGACATGCTGACAGACGCTGAAACCCGTTAGAAAAATTTGTTCACATTTATTTTTTTCCAGATTCTAAACATTGGATTCTCGGTATCTTGTTCCAATATTTTTAGATTATTAGATCATAGCGTCAGAAATTTTGATTTTGCGTAATGCTTCCCCCTAACGTCTGCAATGGGAATTCGCATTGAAGACGTTAACGCGAACGTTATCGACGGAAATCGATTGATAACCCTTTAATAGAGCAGACGAGCAAAAAGTAATCCATGTTCAGGATCAGACGGAGATCCCAATAAATCTTAATCAATGACTCTGTTTGTACCAAACATCCATCGAATATAGACCAGCTTGTCCCAAGTTAAGCAAAATGTGGGATTTCCAGTGAATGAGGATGATTAAATCCATTTTCGTATTTGTTCACTTGCCATAACACCCACAACCCGATAGCATAAATGTGATGACAAAATTAGACGCTCAAAGACCAAAAACATCGGCGAAACCCTAATTGGGACCGTAATGGTTCAGATAGTTTCCATTCGCTTTTCGCTTTCCTTCCCATGCTTTGCCCAATCACACACAACCCCTGGAAGGGGTGAGAACAGCGGACGAGTGATGAGAAGTGAGGTGGTCGTCCAGTCGTATAATTATCTGGGATGGGATTCTGCTGAATTGAGTGAGCGATAGGGCTGGTTGCGAGAAGCTGCCGCCTGGCCTGGTAGGTATCGCTCAGTAAACATCGTTAGAGTTTCGTTCGTGACGTCATAGGCAGGAAGAAACAGCTCATTTTGGGGATGTTTTCCTTTTCGTAATTTTTACTGCTACAACTAGTGCTTCTACTGGTAGGTATCGGTAGTAGCAGATTGCTCGATTGCGGCCCTCCTCAATGTGGGTGGAGAGTGAACAATGAACTTTGTTGGAGAATTAATCACCGTGGTGCGTCAGCTGATTTCAATGGCGTCTGATGTTTGAATTTTATTATCTTTCAGTAGACCGATCAATTAGAAAGTTTTTTTTCGTGAGCGTTGTCTAAAGGGAAATTAATTTGCTTCGTAAAATTCATGGAAACATAGTCTTCGAGATTTAAATTTCATGGAAATTTCTGTCCAACTTGTTCGAAAACATTTTTTTTTATTAATGGTAGGTTTTTAATAAAGCTTTTGAATTAAGGGATAACATTTATGTCTTGGTTTCTATTTCGAGGCTGTTGTTTTATGCGTATACTCTCAATATGTATTCGTTAATTCTCTTACGCTCGTTTCGTAAAAATGGGATTCCTAAATAAAACACATTTTCGTAAATTTTACGAAACATTTGTATTGCCTGTCATCTGGAAAAATGGTAATATTACGCCTTATTCGTACGGACCAGCAAACTGGTATTCTTCTGATCTTCTAAGGTGCCTGTTCATATTTGTATAGCTCCTGTTGCTGATGGCGATGATGTGCTGAGTTTTGTGTGTTGAAAAGCTGTTACTGCTGTTGTCGTCTCATATTTTTTGTTGTTGAAAGTTATGCTGATGTGAATGATGATTGCCATGAAGGTGAAATCACCAAGTTGATGTTGGAGATGGGATTACAATCCCAGAGGGACTTTAAGGGAAGTGAATGGATTCCGCATTAGTTTGCGTTGTTCCGTATCAATAATGTGGAGGGCTAAAATTATTAGTTTAAATCATTTGTGGAATAGTAAAATAAAAGTGCGTTCTAACGAAATGACATCGTACATGCAACGATAACCAGGAAGACAATTTGAAAACCAGAGTATGATTCAAAGTGTTTTTATGTTACTTCATATGCGAAGTTAACGATTTTCAGAGTTGGTTGGAAATGCTAACATGAAGCTTTAGAGTGATGATTTATTAGCTAGATAATGATTTTTAGAAGAGGGTAGGTGGATAGTTCCGTTACAGTACGGCAGTATGAAAATTGAATAGAAGTTGAAAATGAGCGAAGGGCCATTAATGCGACAGTTTTTAAAGATAGACGCACATTTTTGCCTAACCCGTACGATGTAACATAAAAACACATTGAATGTAACAACTCAAGGCGGGAGTAGCCGTCAACAATGCTGATGATGGTACAGCACGCAACAACCACCCTACTGCTTTCTCTCTGAGATGATCACGTTGGTCATGACGAGAGGAGCAACACAATAGTTGGGTAAAGAAGAACTGCATTATAACACACCATCGACTGGAAATGCTCTCGTGACGTGGGGCTTTAGGTAGTGATGAAAACGTCGCTAGAACTATTCCACAGCCGCAGTCAGTTTATGAGCAACAAGAGGGACGCACATTTTTGCCTGTGGACTTGGAGACATACTTCAAGTCCCCGCGTACATCGTACGGGTTAGGCAAAAATGTGCGTCTATCTTTAAAAACTGTCGCATTAATGGCCCTTCGCTCATTTTCAACTTCTATTCAATTTTCATACTGCCGTACTCTAACGGAACTATCCACCTACCCTCTTCTAAAGATCATTCTCTAGCTAATAAATCATCACTCTAAAGCTTCATGTTAGCATTTCCAACCAACTCAGAGTATGATGCTATTAAAGCTGATAATCTGACGCCAAATGCCAATTTTTCTCTGAAAAAAAATGAAATTTTCGATGCTCTTTGTATTATTTTCGATCAATGCTCATTTTTTTTGAGTATACGAATGTTTCGTACTTACTTTTATCGACACGAAAGGAACATATTTATTTTATGAATAATTTGTATGCGATACGAAATAAAATGTGACATTTATAACGAAAAGAACATTACAATCATAAAACAGTACGAATCAATTTCGATGCAGATAACAACGAATAGGTTCGTGGATCAAACGAACAATTTCAAACATGATCATGAGCATGATTCACCACCTGTGGATGCATCTCCGTTAATGCCAGATAAGCTGTAAATCCACAGAAAACCAATAGTTGTTGTTTGGGACTAGCAATCATCTTTAATGTTTAAATACTGGTGATTTAAAAATTGGCAATACCAGCACCGGTCACGTCCGTGTATTTTATTGATTTTTAAAAAGTTGTAGAGCATTATAGTCATCTAAAACATATTATTTCGGAAATATTTCCAAAAAACGGATTTTTGAGGCCTTTCTATAAAAAAACGCTTCATAACTCAAAATCGCAAGTAGATAGGCGTCTTATACAAAGTTTTTAGTTATGAAGCAACCTAAAACTTAGCTGAAGACTTTATATCTCTATCTGGTCAAACTAAAAAGTTAGATTTTGCAGCGCCACCTGTGGTGAAGTTTCAAACTAAAACTTTACTTCATTCAATGGGTCTTGTCATTTATAAAAAAACTCTTCTCAAGACACCCTATTGAAAAAACCAACGTAAAAGGTGCTAACGAAAAAAGTTCATGGATTTGGCCTTTTGCACCTCTGTGCTACGGTCAAGTACGAGATCTTGCATTGAAACGCCTAGCTACAGAAGATGTCCAAGTTGTGCGTCTGGTGGCAAAAGGGAAGGATGTAAATACCATGACGTTCATTTCCTTCTAAATCGGAGCCCTCCCAACGTCAACCAAAGGTGTCCTATTCAACGAATTTAAGGACAATACTAAAGGAACTTTTGGATATAAACAGAGAGAACCCCGCTCAAATTCATATTCCTACTCAAAACACAAGCTTCTACTGCAGTTAAGGTGGGAAATACATAGTAACACGTCAAAAACTCGACGATTTTCGGATTTTTTTTGTGAGCAAATTAAACAATGTAAACGTTTGAAAAATTGATTTTTTTTTAATCATAGCTTTTATACCATTGAACCGATTTGAATGATCAAAATATTAAATGAAAGGTTATTAAAAATGCTTTTCAGAAAAAATATAAACTTTTTTGAAAATTGGAGTTTTGTATCGAAGAATTTTGATTGTTTTTTATGGTTTTCATGGTTTGTAGACGATGGGCGTAACAAGTTTTTATATATTTTTTTTTTGTAAATTTAGGCTTTTCTACACAACATATCAAAAAAATCAGCGATGTATTTGTTTTCATTTTTGAGTTACGATTTTTTGAAATTATCATGTTTAGAAATTTCGCTAATTACTCCAATACGACTAGATTACCCTGCGTCTCCATTGATACATATCGAATGTAGCATGGTTACATTAATTACTTATTTCAATTTCTGATCCTAGACAACCATGTCATTCATAGAAAATTGAATCAAATTTATTGATTGCTTTTGCGTTATGTGTAAATAATAATTACTACAGTGATTCATAGCATAGGAATTCAAATAGAATGTTTTGATATTAAATTTGGGTAGTGCATCTTTCACGGACTGTTTGGAACTCCATATCTAATCCATATTTGGACTAGAATCAACGCTTTGATAAGACAATCTTATGGTTTCCAACTATGCTGGTTTAAAATAAAATTCTTTAATTTTTTATTTTTTTTTTTATTTGTAGACTAGAACGAGAATTGTTTCACAATAATATAATTTTCATTTTCTGGCCTAAAACTATGATATGACTGTGTTCCGGAAATTTGTTTGACACGATTATAACGGGTTTTAAGTTTTCTTTTCATCACTTTATGATCTGCGTCTGAAAAAAGCCATAGTGCATTTTTGAATCGATTTTAGAAATTGCCCATGTATAAAGCTCTTTAGCTTCTTGTAAATTTCACAATACTAATCTTCGTTGTATATAAACCTTACCATCAACATTTTTTGTAATAACATAGTCGCGTTTTCCTGGACAGGCTTGACTTATTTCGTCACTGGTATAGAAATCACGCACGAGTGATAAAGTTTCTTCTGCTTAAGACGCCCTGCTCAGCTTTCTTCCTGGTGTCGTCATTATCCCTTTGTCCTCCTGTAGTGTTTTGGTCCGATCCGCCATATATTGAAAAATACTGAATTCCTTCGTTATTTTATATGCTGACCAGGTTCTAGGTAAAGTGGTTAGAATGCAATACTTCTCATTATTATCATGAGTTTCTAGAAACTTTTCCTTGAGTTGCTGAATGATTTCATCATCGTTTGTAGTAGGCACACTTTCAGTACTTCTGATCGATTGTAAACTAGGCGCTTCTGGTGACTCTGAAAATGAAGTAAAATAAAAACATATTTGACAATACTGTAAACACTACACTACATTCGAGCCTGACGTTACAATGTTTTCAGATTGCTATAATGTGACGTCATGCTCGTTTGACTCATGCCTGCCAATGTAAATACATTTTTTAAATACAATATTCACCTTGGCTGTTGACAGCAGGAACTCCGGATGGGCGGGCTCTTCGGGTGCGGGTTTATATAGTTTGAGGTAGCAATTTCTGCATATGAAGGAACTGCCATCTAATTTCACTTTTTTCTTCACCACATGAACTTGAAGAGCTTGGGTAAGATTCCTCTTTAAAGCATTTGAAACCCACAAACAACAACAAGAACACTTAAAATTCATCTTTTATAAAACACTGGCTGTTACTGGATAAACAGAGCTTTTGTTTCCTTACTGATTATTTCACTTCTAAGTTCATCCTTAAATATACCACCATGCATTGTACCTACGAACGAACACCTTACCTACCAAATTTTCCGTATGATTTTAGCATGTGCTCTGTCTAGGTAGCTATTTACTTGGTGAAGTATTCACTTTGAATAAGCAAGCCTATAAATGCAGAAGCAGAAAATTGATATGGATTATGTGACTATGTCAGCTATGTACCAATGGAGACGCAGGGTAATCTAGTTGTATTGGAGTAATGAGTGAAATTTCTAAACATGATAATTTCAAAAAACCGTAACTCAAAAACGAAGACAAAAAAAATAAATATAAAAAACGTGTTACGCCCATTGTCTACAAACCATAAAAACCATAAAAGACAAATACAATCAAAATTCTTCGATACAAAACTCAAATTTTCAAAAAAGCTTATAGTTTTCTGAAAAGTATTTTTAATAATCTTTTATTTGATATTTTGATCATTCAAATCGGTTTAATGGTTCAAAAGTTATGATTAAAAAAAAATGCCATTTTTGGAAAAAATAGAAAAAAATCGATTTTTTGGACCACCCTAACAGGAAAATGGTCACCCTAATGAGAAAATAAAAAAAAACGGGTCTAATATTTTTCGATAAGGAACAAAACTGCCAATTGTTATGAAATTCTGAGAACCATTATATCGTTTTGCTATGGAATGGCTGTATAAATCTATTTAAATTCTCTCTAAAAATCGTCCTCACGATTCAAGTCTCTTCTGAATAACCTAGGAATTCAAATCTCCCTCTTGGAATTCTTAGAGCTTTATTTCAAAATTATTCTTTAAAATCTTTCCATTATTTTTTTAAGGAATCTTCCACAGCGTTTTCTTTGAATTAACAGGTTAAATCTTCTTGAATTTACCCTACATTTCCATAAGTATTCTTGGCAGAATTCTGTAGAAAATCATTAAATAGTTAGATACTCGAAATTCCAAGTCTAGAAAAGCCTAGAAAATTTGTCAGGAAAGAAGTTTAGAATCTTGATTTATTTAAATATTGCACATTTTGAATATTCTCTTAGTCCATAAGAGAGGTCAGTGGATGCTTTTATGTATCGGATTAAGATAAGTATACATATGAAAATTTTCTCAATTTTCCCCAATATACATTCCCAGATTTTGATTTTGACAACGTTTGACTTTAGTAAGGATTAGTAAGTAGGTTTAAATGTCTAAGACCGATGACATGTTGACACGAGAGCGAAGTGATGCGTCACGCGTGAAAAGGAATTTTTATCATGGATATATGTATTGATTTTATCTTCCAGCAGATGCTTAGGACAGCGATTTCACCATTTATTTAAAAAAAAATCAACATTTGCCATCAACACTAACTGGGTGTATCCTATGGCTTTATGTCTTTATCCATTGATAGATATCCGTCTTGCTCTTAATAGTTTTGAATTCGTAACACCTACGATATTGTGCAACTTGATCGATGTTAATGCTAATGCTAAAATACTAAAAGATTTTTTGGAAGCCTCAACGTACGCCAAAAGTCGCTCCTTCGTCGAACTTTGATTCTCCCAGTGGACCAGATCCGGAGGAAACCGACATGATGGAGTAAATTCTGGTACACTACGACGAAGCAATAACTACACCTACTCTTCCATCCCGGGACGCAACACTTCTGGTATCACGGAAGGCCCTGATCCCCTCAGCACAGTCGAGCTTTTCCTGTCAGCGACCAACAGCCGTTCCGGTCCTGTGCCTGGGACTGGTGAAGGGTCCTTCCAAGCAGTGACGCCTGCTACGATATCTACACTTTTACCGAAACTTGGATCAATGGCAATACATTATCATGCCAGCTGTTCGACCGTACATACACCGCTTTCCGCTAAGACCGGTCACCATTCAACAGCAGTAAAAGCACTGACGATGGTGTTCTTTTATCCGTTTGTTCCTGAAAATTCATCCGTTGAGCAATTGTGGATGTCAATTACTTCTCGCAACTCTACCCTCTACATTTGGGTGGTGTAAATTCGTCCGGATCGTGTAAACGATGGTACCCTCATCGAAAAGCTCGATTGGATTGTTTCACACATGGGCGTCAATGACAACTTAATCATGCTAGGAGACTTCAACCTACGCGACGTCTGCTGGAAACGGAATGCTCGTGGATTTCACTTTCCTTGTGCATCCCGTTCTTCAATTGGTCAGGCATCATGTAGTTTGCTGGATGTCTATTGCACTGCAAGACTCCAAACTCCATACCATAACAACCACATGCTCGATCTCTGTTTCGTAAGTGTGGAGATTTGCGCTGATTGTTCCATCATATCAGCCCCCTCCCCGCTTGTTGAAAACTGTAGGCATCATCCTCCTCTACTGGTGAGCATAAAGCTCCTCTTATATACTTCAGCGAAATGAATGATTTTCTCTCAAATGTCAATTGGAGAGGTACTGCGTGACTGCGATTCTAACCTCGCCGCATCGACGTCATCCAACATTCTTTTGTACGCAATCGATCAATTCGTACCTGAGTGAATCAGTCGCGAGCCTGTTAAATCTGCCTGATCGAATTAAGAGCTTAAGCGATTGAAAAAATTGAAAAGGGCTGCTCTTAGGAAGCAAAGCAAATACCGAACTGATTCCACGAAAGCATGTTATTATAAAGCGAACACGACTCAACAACCAACTGTACCATGCACACCAAGACCAGCTTTAGCGTCGTCTGAAGTTAAATCCTAAGAGCTTTTGGTGCCATATGAATGCCCAAAGAAAGGAAAACGGACGGCGAACGGCGTAATGTAAGTGGACTCTATCGTGAGTATTGCCGACTTGTTTCACACACAATTCAGTAGTGTTTTCAGCAACGAACGACTCAGCACTCGGGATGTAATTGTTGCGTCTTGTTACGTCTCTCCCTCAACCATTTCCAGCCATCCATTTTCTATCACCCGCGAAATGGTTATTTCAGCCGGGAGGCAGCTAAAAACTTCAACGAGTTCCGGTCCAGATGGCGTACCGTCGTTAGTAATGCCTGACTGCTCTCACGACACCTCTATCTAACGGTCTCCTTGATGTATGGCGTTTTTTCAGCTTGCCGTCTCTTTTGTGTTCCCAATCCACAAGAAAGGCTGCAACAGGACTTTTTGAGTTGATTAAACTCGAAAAATTTGTTAAAAGTTTTGCACACTGTATCTCAACGATCAGCATGGCTTCATGCCTAAGCGTTCCACGACGACCAGATGACAGTGAACTTACCTCTCTGCAGCATTTGACAAAATGAACCATGACATTGCGTTGGCTAAATACGACAGGATAGTGACATCTGGCGTTCCCAAGGTAGCCATCTTGGGCCATTTCTGTTTCTGCTGTACATGAATGACGTCAATACCATCCTGAAATGCGCATCCTATCGTATGCGGACGACCTGAAACTCTACTTCGTGATAAATGAACCTAGCGATGCCATATTCTTGCAGCAACAATTGTCTCGAAATGCTCTGTAATTTACTTTGGCCGCAAGCGTTTGCTTCTTCAACATGACTACACACTGACGGGCATAACTTTGAAACGTGAATCAAAGGACTAATCGACTCTAAACTCAGTTTCAAGGATCATGTTCAGTACGTAGTATCCAAAGCTTCCTCACAACTCGGGTTCATATTCCGCTTCGCCAAAAAATTAAAAAAAATTTTACTACACACTTAGATAAATTCATGTAAATTTAGGTGCTCTGAGATTGACATATACGAGCGTCAATTTTGACATAAAATTAAGTCATAATAGACGTGAAATTCAACTCAATCAAACGTTCTTTTCGTCGAGTAACGAACTTTTCAATCTCGGAGCACCTAATTTTACATGACATGTTTGTTTACGTCTCATTCTTTATGACAAAGATGGATTCCGTTACGTGTAAAATTAGTTTTTTTTTTTTTTTTTTTAACTCTTTATTTGTTCCAAATTCAAAATAAATTACATTTCATTTTTAACCTAGGTGCTCCAGTTACTACAGTAACTTACCAGCCTTAATTGTTATGATATATATCTAAGTGTTTTTACATTGTTCCTGTCTTGGCAATTCAGTATTTTAAACAGGTTTTTTAAACCTGCATGTCAGTATAACAATTGATAGCTTAAAACTAAATAACTAAAACTAAATCTTATCTAAGTATAAAGGGAATTAATCGTTGCAATTGAGGATTGTAACGATTTTTGCCGGAAATTATTAATTATTTTGTTGGACATTTGTGCTAAAGTCTCAACATTCGAAATTCTATGTACTTCGGTAGTACTGTACCAGGGAGGCAACTTCAAAATCATCTTCAGAATTTTGTTCTGAATCCTTTGAAGTGCTTTTTTCCTGGTAGTGCAACAACTAGACCATATTGGCACAGCGTAAAGCATGGCCGGTCTAAAAACTTGTTTAAATATTAGAAGTTTATTCGTCAGGCAAAGTTTGGATTTCCTGTTAATAAGAGGATACAAACATTTTATATATTTGTTACATTTGGCTTGAATGCCCTCAATGTGATCTTTAAAAGTTAATTTATGGTCAAGTATTAATCCAAGATATTTCACTTGGTTTGACCAGGAAATTGGAACTCCGTTCATAGCGACTATGTGACTACTACTAGGTTTCAAAAAGGAAGCCCTGGGCTTATGTGGAAATATTATAAGTTGAGTTTTGGAAGCGTTGGGAGAAATCTTCCATTTTTGTAAATAAGAAGAGAAAATATCTAAACTTTTCTGAAGTCTGCTGCAAATAACACGAAGACTTCTTCCTTTAGCGGAAATGCCTGTGTCATCAGCGAACAAAGATTTGTGGCAACCCTGACGCAAATCAGGGAGGTCCGAAGTGAAAATGTTATACAATATAGGCCCAAGAATGCTACCCTGAGGAACTCCTGCTCTAACAGGTAGTCTATTAGATTTGGAATTTTGATAATTTACCTGCAGAGTTCTGTCAGTTAAATAATTTTGAACTAATTTCATAATGTAAAGTGGAAAATTAAACTTTTTCAATTTAGCAATCAAACCTTCATGCCAAACACTGTCGAATGCTTTTTCTATGTCTAGAAGAGCAACTCCAGTTGAGTGGCCTTCCGATTTGTTTGAACGAATTAAATTGGTAACTCTTAAGAGTTGATGAGTAGTTGAATGCCCATGGCGAAATCCAAACTGCTCATCTGCAAAAATTGAGTTCGTATTGATGTGAAGCATCATTCTATTCAAAATTATTTTTTCAAAAAGTTTACTTATTGAAGAAAGCAAACTTATTGGACGGTAGCTAGAAGCTTCAGCTGGATTTTTATCCGGCTTCAAAATTGGAACAACTTTTGCATTTTTCCATTTATCAGGAAAGTATGCCAAATGGAAACATCTGTTAAATAATTTTACCAGGAAAGACAAGGTACTCTCTGGGAGTTTTTTGATGAGGATATAGAAAATTCCATCATCACCTGGAGCTTTCATATTTTGAAACTTTTTAGTTATAGACCTTACTTCGTCCAAATCAGTCCCCCAGGAATCATCAAAAATATTTTCCCGAGAGAAAATATTCAGAAAATCCCGAGCAACCTGATTCTCAATAGGACTAGTAAGACCCAAACTGAAATTATGGGAACTCTCGAATTGCTTAGCAAGTTTCTGAGCTTTTTCCAAATTTGTGATCAAAATTTTACCACCTTCTTTAAGCGCTGGAATTGGCTTTTGAGGTTTTTTCAAAATTTTTGTGAGTTTCCAAAAGGGTTTGGAACTCGGGTCTAATTTAGAAACATTATTTTCAAAAGTTTTGTTCCTCAGGGCAGAGAATCGCTTTTTAATTTGTTTTTGCAAATCCCGCCAGATAACTTTCATGGCAGGATCGCGTGTTCTTTGAAATTGTCTCCTACGGACATTTTTAAGACGGATCAAGAGCTGAAGATCATCGTCTATTATAATTGAATCGAATTTAACCTCGCATTTTGGTACTGAGGCAGCTCTTGCTTCAACTATAGAAGTAGTCAGAGATTCAAGAGCATAATTAATTTCATCTTTGGTTTGCAAAGGAATGTTTGGATCGAAGTTATATTCCATAAATGTTCGATATTGCTCCCAATCAGCCCTATGGTAATTGAAAGTAAAGCTGTTGGGATTAGAAATTATTTCTTGGGATATTTCAAAAGTTACTGGAAGGTGATCAGAACCGAAGTCAGCATGGGTAACCAATTGGCTACAAAGATGACATGAATCAGTTAAGACCAAATCAATAGTTGAGGGATTTCTTGCAGAAGAAAAGCATGTTGGGCTGTTTGGATATTGAATAGTGTAATAACCTGCAGAACAATCATCAAACAGAATATTACCATTGGAATTGCTTTGAGCATTATTCCATGAGCGGTGTTTTGCATTAAAATCACCAATAATGAAGAATTTAGACCTATGATGGGTAAGTTTCTGGAGGTCACCCTTGAGAAAATTCTTTTGCTGGCCTACGCATTGGAATGGCAAATAGGCAGCTATAAACGTAAGTTGTCCAAATTTTGTTTCAACAGAAACTCCCAAAGTTTCAAAAACTTTGGTTTCAAATGAAGAAAGAATTTTATGCTTGATTCGTCTATGAATAATGATGGCAACGCCACCACAGGGTCCATCAAGACGATCATTTCTATAAATCAAGTAATTTGCGTCCTTCTTAACCTTATGGTCAGGTTTAAGGAACGTTTCAGTTATAACGGCAATATGCACGTTATGAACTCTCAAAAAATTAAATAGCTCGTCTTCATTATCTTTAAGAGATCGAGCATTCCAATTTAAAATGTTTAATGCTTTAAAATCCATTACTGAATTTTAAAGTCATGACAATATTATTTGCAAATTTTACTCCAGTTTGAATAGCATCAAACATGGAGTTAGATTTAAGCATATCAGAAATCATGTCAATTAATGATTTCTGTAAAAATTCCATTTTAGGGGCAGTAATGCTTCCTAAGTCAAAATTGTCAAAATTTCCGTTAGAATTACTTTGGTTAGTATTTTGATTTCTACCCGCTGCAATAGCAGCATAGGTAGCTCCATTAACTCGCTGAACATTGTTAGCAGCGAGGGGAGTAGGTACAGATGAAACATTTGAAGCAGGGGTGATATTTGTACCTACGGGTACGAATGTAGAATTTGTTCCTCGCTGACCGTTGTTAACAGCAGAGGAATTTGTACCTGGTCGGAAACGTGGAGCGTTTCCTACCTGTCGGTTAGAACGAGATTGTAGGATCGCTTTGCGAGTCTTACATTCCCAAAAATTGGATTTGTGGTTTTCACCACAATTTGAACATTTAAATTTCTTAGGATCTTCCTTCACAGGACAGTCGTCCTTTGCGTGAGAGGAATCACCACAATTCATGCATTTAGCTGGCATGTAGCAATTTTTAGTTCCGTGACCCTATCCCTGGCACTTACGGCACTGAGTGAGGTTTTGGAAATTTCCTCCAGTCTTCCTGAAGTGTTCCCACTTCACTCGGACATGGAGCATAAGGCTAGCTTTTTCTAAGGCCTTAAGGTTGTTTAGTTCACTAGACTTGAAGTGAACTAAATAAAAATCATTAGAAATCCCGTTGCGCGAATCGCCAGGACGGGATTTCATTTTCATTTTGATTACTTGGAGTGGCACAACTCCAAGTAATTTTGCCAGTTCATCTTTGATCTGATCCAGGGATTCACCACTGGGCAGTCCTTTCATGACAACCTTGAACACACGTTCAGTTTTGGTGTCGTAAGTAAAAAAATTGTGCTTCTTCTCAGTAAGATACTTGAGAAGACATTTAAATCCGTCCAAGGTTTCAGCCAATACACGGCATTCACCCCGACGTCCAATTTGTAGTGAAAACTTAACTTTCACGAAATTCAAAAGTTCCATGCGAAGAGCATGGAAATCGGTAGTGGTTATCACAATAGGGGGAATCTTTTCCTTCTTGGCATTAAGCCGGGAAAGTTTACTAGAATTTTTCTTGGATGATGGATCATTCTCATCATCCGTGAGCAAATCAAATTGATTACTCAAATTAATTTCTTCAGATGGGGGGTCAAGAGTTTGCCCCTTTCTTTTGCGTTTAGGCGCCATGGCGGAAGTAAATTTTTTATCCAAATCGACTTCCAAGCAGATTACTATAAGAATCTGAAGGATCGAAGAGGAATTTTCCAAATCGATATCCAAGAAGGATTACCTCGGGTAGGGTCCAAACAAGGATCGAAGAGGAATAAGAGGAGTTGAAAAAGGTAGAAAATTTTTACAGGTTGAGCACTGAAAAGTGCGATTATGCGATTATCCAAATCGACTTCCAAGCAGATTACTATAAGAATCTGAAGGATCGAAGAGGAATTTTCCAAATCGATATCCAAGAAGGATTACCTCGGGTAGGGTCCAAACAAGGATCGAAGAGGAATAAGAGGAGTTGAACAAGGTAGAAAATTTTTACAGGTTGAGCACTGAAAAGTGCTGTTTAAATTTGTTGTAGCTTTAGGTAGTAGTAACACTTCCTTAAGCAAAAAGCAAATAGATCCGCACGGCAAGAGAGCACGATGCGGACTGGTGTGTAAAATTAGTTATTTCTAAGTGTGTAGGGTGGGACAAAATTCGAATTCCAGTTTCAGTATGATTTCCGGGGTCTTTTGTGTCCTAGAGTAACTGTGTGAAATTTCAGGTCGACGACCGCAAAACTATCTGACACTTGTGAAAAGAGTTATTAAGCCATTACTGATTGCTAACCAAACGAACTGCTCATTATTCTTTTTTATTTTTCTAGCACCACTGCCAGCTGCCGCCTGCTGCTGTTTGCGCGAGACAGTCACGTTATGTTACGTTAGGGTTCACTCAGCATGAAGGAACGCCGATATCATGCGCAAAGATTCTTCGATTTGGATGAAACTTTACACAGGGTCATTTGGAAACAAGCGTAATTTTTCACAAGGGCCTATTTGATTTGGCACACAATATATTCAAACAATCCTACTTGAAGAAATTTCGAGTGTAGAGCAAAGCCGTCCAGGAAAAAAAGTAGACTGAACATTAGGCTTTACGCAAAAGATATGATCAGAAAACTAAGCTCATTTGTTAAAATGAACTGAACAGGTTGTTCTGTGATTAGGTAAAATTTAAGTCAATTTATGAAACTGGTCTTAGAGTTCTGCGGTTTTTATGAAAGCACTTATAGAACGACTCATTAGAATGAATTTGGACTTCTGACTGGAAAATGGAGCCCGGGGGTCACTTGATGAACTTTTAGAATTTACCGAACAACAGTGAAAGTGGTCAACTCATGAAACTGGCCCAGAGCTCTGCGGTTATTTCAAGAGCACATAGAAGACTCATTTGAATGAATTTGGAAATGGACCCCGGGGGCTATGGGATGACCTTGGTCCTAGTAAATTGGTCCTAGAAAGCACTTCTAGAAGACTCATTCGAACGAATTCGGACTTGTGATCGGAAAATAGACTCTGAACACTGGAATCTACTGGGTGAGCTTTCAAAAGGTCCTGAACAACAGCGAAAATGGCCAATTCATGAAACTGGGTCGAACTTGTGATCGGAACCTGGGTAACCTTGCATATAATATAGAACATTATTAAAAGTGGTCAATTCATAATATTGGCCTAGAGCTCAGTGGTTTTTATTAGTACATCTAGAAGACTCATTAGAATAAATTCGGACTTGTGACCGGAAAATGGAGCCTATGGAAAATCCAGAACAATCGTAAATTGGTCCTACAACTCTGCGGTTTTTCGAAAGCACTTAAAGAATACGTATTACAATGAATTCAGACTTGTGACCAGAAAGTGAACACTGGAGGCTTTCCGGAACATCCGGAACAACCCAAAATGTTCAATTCATAAAATTGGTCCTGGATATCTGAGGTTTTTTCGAATGGATTTCTAGAAGACTCATTAAAATGAATTTGGGCTTGCAAATGGAAAATAGACCCTTAGGTATAACTTCTAAGCCAACCGTCTAAAGTGGTCAATTCATAAAAGAACTCAGTGTTTTTTTAGAAAGCACATATAGAGGATTCAATACAAAGAATTCGGACTTGTGACTAGAAAAAGGATCCTAGTGATCATGGGGTGAACTTTCGGAAGATGCTGACTAAATATGGATATTTCCGGAACGAGGACAACCTGTAGAGGCAAGAAATTGATTATTGACGCCATTTTTATATTAAATATGGCGACTTCCGGTTTGTGAAAAAAGATGGTGACTACTTCATACTGGTTCATAAAAAGGGTCAAATACTCCACAATATGGGCATTTCAGGAACGGGGACGACGTGAAGAGGTCGCAAATCGATCATTGACGCCCGGGGATCCAAGACTCCGTTTATTTCTGTCCACTATATTGGTATATTCGCATAATTGTCTACTCCATGTCTATCCGGATAATCCGGAAGGTAACTCAGAGGCCTCCAATGTTAATTTTTCGGTCACAAGTTCGAATTCATTCTATGAGTCTTCTAGAAGTGCTTTCGAAGAAACCACAAAACTCTAAGATCATTTTCATAAATTGACCACGTTTACGGTTGTTCCGAGTTTCCTGGAGGACCAGCTGGAGCCCTAGTACAAGGGCAAAGCTAGATTTCACCAAAGGATGGTTGGTCATCTATTTGCTCAATAACTTTCCAAAAGACACCAGGACATTATGTTTCTTAATGTCCATCAGACGTTGGCTCTCCTCTTTAGTCTGTACTTAAAGGTACCCCAGTTAAAAAATGAACATCACATCTCCGAATGTTGCAGCAGCAGTTGACAGAACTGGAATATCTAATTAAAATGCGAGTATGATTTTGGAAGCAATAATTAAAGACAATCACACGAGCAGCGGCGCCGGTGTGTAGTGGTAAGCGTGATTACCTCTCACCCCTGAAGGACTGGGTTCAATCCCAGTTGGCGCCGCCGGGATGTTCTGAGGCATAACATCTCTGATCATGCCTTCCTTCGGGGTCGGTCAAGCCGTTGGTCCCCGGTTCATGAGTTGATGGGTCGATAGGTAGGGTCCAGGTGTTGGAAGCTGCCTCCCTGGCGTCGGTAGCATTGGTGCCCAGCACGGAAAACAAGATCAACGGAAAACAAATCAAAGAAAAAAAAAAAGACAATCACACGAAGTCGTCCAACACATCTGATTACGCATACATTATCAGACAATTCGCCGTTCCCGAATGAAACATCGTGAGGCGCTGGCGAAAGTAGTAAATATTTTTATTTTGTTCTAACTTCTTTAATTCTGAAATTCTAAAATACAAAAAAATTAAAATTCTATAACTTGAAAATTATAAAATTCTAAAAATCTTAGACTCCAAATTTCTTAAATTATTAAATTCTTTGTTTTAAAATTTTCCTAAATGTGTTTGCATAGCTAAAATTATTTTCATTTTGCTCATTTTTATTTAATATTTACCAGCTGAAGGAAAGCTTTGAAACTGAAATGCCTTTGATGGTACACTGGGATGGAAAGATTCAGACTGACATCAACAGAAAGCGCGTTGATCGGCTTCCCATTCTTGTTACTGGAGAAGGGGTGTCTAAACTTCTTTCGGCACCTTCCCTATCAAGTGAAAAAGCGGATGCTGAAATAGCTGCGATAATGGATACAATTAGCGAGTGGGGTCTGCAGGAAAGAATAGTTGGAATGTGGTTTGATACAACTAGTGTTAACACTGGCATAGAAAAATTTCAGTTCTACTGAAAAGAAACTTGTGACCATTGGCATGCCGCCATCACATCGCCGAAATTGTGTTCAAACACGTTTTTGAAATATATGGCGATAAGTCGAAGTCGAAAAATCTCGATTCTTTTAATCCGGACCGTTTTGGATGATTCGGAGCTGAGGACCCTAACAAGACCATGGAGGGACGGAATCATCACGATTTGTAACGATCAGCTGTTGATTAAACAACAACGATTGGATTACGAAAGCTCCTCGAATTGGTCATAATGTTTTAGGTGGAGTTCCTCCAAAAGGATTAAGATTCCACAAGACAGGTAGCCTCAGCCGTGCAAGGTGGATGGGCTGCAAAATATATCTTTTAAAATCGTGGATGTGCAGCGAAAACCTCAAAGATCAGTCTCTGTGGAATCATTACACAATTTTGGCTCTATTTCTATCGCAATGCTTTTAAGTAGTTCAGTTTCGACCCCTCGAGTGGGTCTGGGATTTTGGGCAGATCACCGCAACTTTCACGACCAACATTACGCTTTGATTGCCATGAAAGCCTTCCAAAATCATCTATGGTACTTATCGGAATGGAACGTGGCCCGTCTGTCTGTCTGTCTGTCTGTCTGTCTGTCTGTCTGTCTGTCTGTCTGTCTGTCTGTCTGTCTGTCTGTCTGTCTGTCTGTCTGTCTGTCTGTCTGTCTGTCTGTCTGTCTGTCTGTCTGTCTGTCTGTCTGTCTGTCTGTCTGTCTGTCTGTCTGTCTGTCTGTCTGTCTGTCTGTCTGTCTGTCTGTCTGTCTGTCTGTCTGTCTGTCTGTCTGTCTGTCTGTCTGTCTGTCTGTCTGTCTGTCTGTCTGTCTGTCTGTCTGTCTGTCTGTCTGTCTGTCTGTCTGTCTGTCTGTCTGTCTGTCTGTCTGTCTGTCTGTCTGTCTGTCTGTCTGTCTGTCTGTCTGTCTGTCTGTCTGTCTGTCTGTCTGTCTGTCTGTCTGTCTGTCTGTCTGTCTGTCTGTCTGTCTGTCTGTCTGTCTGTCTGTCTGTCTGTCTGTCTGTCTGTCTGTCTGTCTGTCTGTCTGTCTGTCTGTCTGTCTGTCTGTCTGTCTGTCTGTCTGTCTGTCTGTCTGTCTGTCTGTCTGTCTGTCTGTCTGTCTGTCTGTCTGTCTGTCTGTCTGTCTGTCTGTCTGTCTGTCTGTCTGTCTGTCTGTCTGTCTGTCTGTCTGTCTGTCTGTCTGTCTGTCTGTCTGTCTGTCTGTCTGTCTGTCTGTCTGTCTGTCTGTCTGTCTGTCTGTCTGTCTGTCTGTCTGTCTGTCTGTCTGTCTGTCTGTCTGTCTGTCTGTCTGTCTGTCTGTCTGTCTGTCTGTCTGTCTGTCTGTCTGTCTGTCTGTCTGTCTGTCTGTCTGTCTGTCTGTCTGTCTGTCTGTCTGTCTGTCTGTCTGTCTGTCTGTCTGTCTGTCTGTCTGTCTGTCTGTCTGTCTGTCTGTCTGTCTGTCTGTCTGTCTGTCTGTCTGTCTGTCTGTCTGTCTGTCTGTCTGTCTGTCTGTCTGTCTGTCTGTCTGTCTGTCTGTCTGTCTGTCTGTCTGTCTGTCTGTCTGTCTGTCTGTCTGTCTGTCTGTCTGTCTGTCTGTCTGTCTGTCTGTCTGTCTGTCTGTCTGTCTGTCTGTCTGTCTGTCTGTCTGTCTGTCTGTCTGTCTGTCTGTCTGTCTGTCTGTCTGTCTGTCTGTCTGTCTGTCTGTCTGTCTGTCTGTCTGTCTGTCTGTCTGTCTGTCTGTCTGTCTGTCTGTCTGTCTGTCTGTCTGTCTGTCTGTCTGTCTGTCTGTCTGTCTGTCTGTCTGTCTGTCTGTCTGTCTGTCTGTCTGTCTGTCTGTCTGTCTGTCTGTCTGTCTGTCTGTCTGTCTGTCTGTCTGTCTGTCTGTCTGTCTGTCTGTCTGTCTGTCTGTCTGTCTGTCTGTCTGTCTGTCTGTCTGTCTGTCTGTCTGTCTGTCTGTCTGTCTGTCTGTCTGTCTGTCTGTCTGTCTGTCTGTCTGTCTGTCTGTCTGTCTGTCTGTCTGTCTGTCTGTCTGTCTGTCTGTCTGTCTGTCTGTCTGTCTGTCTGTCTGTCTGTCTGTCTGTCTGTCTGTCTGTCTGTCTGTCTGTCTGTCTGTCTGTCTGTCTGTCTGTCTGTCTGTCTGTCTGTCTGTCTGTCTGTCTGTCTGTCTGTCTGTCTGTCTGTCTGTCTGTCTGTCTGTCTGTCTGTCTGTCTGTCTGTCTGTCTGTCTGTCTGTATGTCTGTCTGTCTGTCTGTCTGTCTGTCTGTCTGTCTGTGGTATCACATACTCCGATAAGCTAAAGACCAGTCACAAAAACTCACAATATCAAGTAACCATGAACAACAAACACTTAACAAATGTATAAGAACGTTCTTCAACTGGAACAAACTCACCAAATCCAATGGTGCGGATTTAGGCATTATAGATTCAAATTGCACTTGATTCAGAAATGTCAGAAAACGACCCGGAACTCGTCCATTATATACAAAATGTATACATTCTGCAAATGGTGGATGGGCTCGAATCATTCTCCACGATAATCACCGACAAATCCGACATGCATGACCATTATTCCACGCAAATCCTCCTCCAAAGATTCCAACCACACAATAACTAGACATGATTAGCTTTAGATCATTCACTCCGCTCAGTCAAATTTTCCGTGGATCAAATGAACGATTTCGTTGTATAAACTAAATTTAATTGTCAGTACACCATCCGAAAACTGGAGACATTGTTGCTATAGGATCATTGCGGAATAATTTGGTAAGTGTATCGCATAAAGTCAGTTAATTCCAGAATGTCAGATATTCAGGTCACGAAAGATTTAATGGAATGACAAAATTGTGCACATTAATATTTGTTACCACAAACCAGATCCCACCACCAGAAAGTATCAAAATATAAACTCAGAACGCATCAACCGAAGAGACAGGATTACGGTGAGCTTATCGGACCCGTACAATCGCACAATTTCGCTGTGAATCATTCATCATGCCCGAAACAATAACAACAAGAACAGGGCCTCCACCTGCCCACATTTTCCTCCGGTGATGATGCTATTCGGTCCAAGCAACATAATAGATCTAGGTCAACTTGAAGCAAGCTCGCACTATCTTGATCCAACCGGAGCCTACATCACACAAAATGAGACAGCGATTTAGATTCACCACAAGCCAAGCTACTAACATCAACAGCAGGCACACCGATTGTAATCCACTTCACGAAGACCAGAGCTTCCAAATCTTCCAATTCCGCTTCCTTACACCGACCGTTTTGGCCTCGGCTTTTCTGGGCGGTCGTACGAAGGCTCTTATGGTTATAGATTGTTTTATTATACACATTTTTCTAGTCCTTTCCTACCGGTCAGGATTTGACGTCGTTATCCGGTGGATGAGCAGCTGAGGACGCAAAAGCAAAATCAAGCACACCGAGAGCCAGCAGCTGAAAACTGCCGCACCTAAAATGATCATTTTTTTTCCCGGCAAAGGGTCGTCATCACTGGTCCACTTCTCCGCTTCCAGCAACCAGTTGGTGGCAGTCATTTAGTGCTAACAAGCCAAAACCGGGCATCCCCAAGGACCGACCCATTGCCTATTTTCTACCAAAAAGAATGAGCAATCTTGAACCGTGAAACGATACTCTTTTGGGCATTTTCAAAATGGCTCCTAAATTTGAAGTTATTCCAGTTCAATTTTCGGATGGCGTAATCACCCGAATCGATTGTGTCGGTAGTTTCATTTGACCACATTGTGTGTGACCAATTCTTTATTTCTCTTCTGGTGGCAGTGTTGGTGCTTTTTTATGTTTTCCTCCGTCGAGAGTCCCGCCGTCCAATCACCAGATAAGAGAAACTGTTCCGCCCCGGGAAGAGGCTCTAGGATTATGAGTAATGCGATTAACTTTGCCGAATGGGTAGGAAACGATCTCATTAGAGCGGGAAACGCTTTGCACATGTTTATGGGAATGTGGCTGTGCGTGTGTATGTGTATGTGTGTATGTGCGTGTGGGAAAGGTCTTCGTTTGGAGATTTGTTTTCTGTCGTCACCGGCTGCCGGAAGCGTGTAAGTGGGTGGTCAGCATATGATATTGGTTTTTGCTACCACAGAGTGGACTGAATAACCGTTACCATTCTTATTTATAAAGAAGGGTATAACAATAACTAGATATTCTCAGCAATGGGCGCTAATAGAGAGAATCGAAAACTGGTAGGGTAATTGATTCTGGTTGGATCTATCCAAGAACTGATGATGGTTGGACCTATTTTTTCAATCGCTAGTTTAGTCAATCTTCCTAATTTAATTTTTTTTCAAAGATCGCTTAACAATCGCAAAAAATACTTTTTCTTCAATTTGCATGTTTGGTTTATTTAAAAAAAATTCAAAACAATTGAGATTCAATGTGTTTTCAAAACAGTTCACTTTCCACGCATTAGCTCATCATCATGCCTTACTTTCAAACATACAAAAAAGGAATATTTTTTACATTACTGCTTTAAGATGTAAACAACACGTTAGTATGCCATTTATCCATTGGTTTTACTAAAATGTTTGAATAATTGACGAAATTCGAATAGATAAATATGATCATGGTTGGACCAACGCATGATGATGGTTGGACCTATGTGTTTCCTAATGTCCGGGTACATGTTGGGGTTTTAAAGTCTCCCGATATTTTTGGCGGGATAGCCGATTTGGAGCCGAAGGGAGATACAAATGGCCTTTTTGTATATTCTAAGACTATTTGTAGTTGCTCGATTTATGCTGTCGAACAGTAAAGTTTCCCTAGGCCGAAAAGTAATTTTTTAACATTGGCGTAAACACAAATTGGAGATAGTTGAAATTCGTTTCAAGAAACAGTAGCAGCATTCTAAGAAAACATAGGAAAATGGTCTGGTTCTGTGAAACCATTGTCATCGTCATGTCTAAGCGGCGCCGGTGGTGTAGTGGTAAGCGTGATTGACTCTCACCCCAGCAGGCCTTGAAAGTCGGCGCCGCCGGGATGTTCTGAGGCATAACATCTCCGATCACGCCTTCCTTCGGAAGGGAAGTAAAGCCGTTGGTCCCCGGTTCATGATTCGATTGGTCGATAAGTAGGGTCCAGGTGTGGGAGCTGCCTCCCTGGCGTCGGTAGCATTGGTGCTCAGCACGGAAAACAAGATCGACGGAAAACAAATCAAGGGAAAAAAAAAATCGTCATGTCTGCCAGAACACACCTCGCACGATGCAGCTGAGCTGGAAATTCAACACTCGCCGGGTACGGGTTAAGTATCTCTTCTCTTTGAAATTGGATAGAAGGTCAATAATTAGCCGGTGGTCTGGTAAATAGATATTTTGAGGTCATGGAATTTTTCAAATTGATGTCGTAGTTGTTTTTGTTTCTTCTGATGTTATTATTGGCCTGTATTCTGCCTTTTCTCACCTTTTTATCTTGCTTTTGCTGGTTCAATCGATGTATTTTTCTTTGATCTTTCGGACAGCTTTTCACGTCTTTTAAGTGCCAAGAAGGCGCCCCACAATAGGACCATAGTGAAAAAAGACGGATAAACCCCTTTCCTGGCTTTTTTTTTCGAAAATTGTTGCAAGTTCGTCTGATTAATTACAAAACCAAATTCAACATAAGTCTTATCCTAGAGACCTAAATTGGGCTTTATATATGTGAGAAGGTCGGTTAATGCTAAGTAATGCGCAATACAGATCCCATTGAGATCACTAGCCTCTTCCCAGCAACTCCTATCTCTACCTCCCCGTGGTACCGGTCGGGAACTGTGAGCAACCTTAGGGAAGATCGGGTAACCAACCCCGGTGGGAACTTTGGTCATAGGCTGACAGGGAAGGGGGGGGGGGGGGTTTGCTTCGGCAAGCCTGAGCGTCTGTTCTCCAGGAGGAGCGGCTCACAACAGCGTCTGTTCCCATGTTAGGGGCAGCTGATCTACGTCCGAGTGCCAGTGAAGGACTCTAAGCACAACTGTGCACCCTGGTAATCCGGAAAGTTAGGGGGTTGGTGTCAGGCCCTGCGAGCCAGCCGTAAAAAAAAGCATTGCAACGGAAAATCAGCAACAGAGGAATACGAACCGAGACCAACGGCAACGACCCCAGCGACGAAATAGGACTTGCGATTGGAAACTCGGCACGTGGAACTGTCGATCTCTCAATTTCATCGGGAGCACCCGAATACTCGCCAATCTACTGAAGGACCGCGGATTCAGCATCGTAGCACTGCAGGAGGTGTGTTGGACAGGATCCATGGTGCGAACGTTCAGAGGTAATCATACCATCTACCAGAGTTGCGGCAACTCACGCGAGCTGGGCACAGCTTTCATCGTGATGGGTGAAATGCAGAAGCGCGTGATCGGTTGGTGGCCGATCGACGAAAGAATGTGCAGGTTGAGGATCAAGGGCCGATTCTTCAACTTTAGCATAATCAACGTGCACAGCCCTCACTCCGGAAGCACTGATGATGACAAGGACGCATTTTACGCGCAGCTCGACCGCGAGTACGATCGCTGCCCAAGCCACGACGTCAAGATCATCATAGGAGACCTAAACGCTCAGGTAGGCCAGGAGGAGGAATTCAGACCGACGATTGGAAAGTTCAGCGCCCACCAGCTGACGAACGGGAACGGCCTACGACTCATCGATTTCGCCGCCTCCAAGAACATGGCCATACGTAGCACCTTCTTCCAACACCACCTCCCCTATCGTTACACCTGGAGATCACCACAGCAGACGTAATCACAAATCGACCACGTTCTGATTGATGGACGGCACTTCTCCGACATTATCGACGTCAGGACCTATCGTGGCGCTAACATCAACTCTGACCACTACCTGGTGATGGTCAAACTGCGCCCAAAACTTTCCGTCATCAACAATGTACGGTACCGACGCCCGCCACGGTACAACCTAGAGCGACTGAAGCAACCGGATGTCGCCTTAGCATACGCGCAGAATCTCGAGGCAGCGTTGCCAGAGGAGGGCGAGCTCGATGTACCCCCTCTAGAGGACTGCTGGAGTACAGTAAAAGCAGCCATCACCGACGCAGCCGAGAGCACCATCGGGTACGTGGAAAGAAGTCGACGGAATGAATGGTTCGACGAGGAGTGCAGAGTGATTTTGGAGGAGAAGAACGCAGCGCGGGCGGTAATGCTGCAGTATGGAACCCGACAGAACGTGGAACGGTATAAACAGAAGCGGAAACAGTAGACTCGCATCTTTCGGGAGAAAAAAACGCCGCCTGGAAGAAGCGGAGTGCGAGGAAATGGAACTGCTGTGCCGTTCCCAAGAAACACGGAAGTTCTACCAGAAGCTCAACGCAGGTGGTGGAAGCAGCACTTCGATGCGCACCTGAATGGCGAGGAGAACGTAGGCACGGGAGACCAACGCAATGGAGGAAACGACTACGTCAGTGCAGCAGAGGACAGAACTGATCCAACTCCCACGCTGAGGGAAGTTAAGGACTCCATTCAGCAGCTCAAAAACAACAAAGCAGCTGGTAAGGATGGTATCGCAGCCGAACTCATCAAGATGGGCCCAGAAAAGTTGGCCACCTGCCTGCACCGGATGATAGTCAGGATCTGGGAAACAGAACAGCTACCGGAGGAGTGGAAGGAGGGGGTAATCTGCCCCATTCACAAGAAAGGCGACCATTTGGAATGTGAGAACTTCAGAGCAATCACCATTTTGAATGCCGCCTACAAAGTGCTATCCCAGATCATCTTCCGTCGTCTATCACCTAAAATGACCGAGTTCGTGGGAAGTTATCAAGCCGGCTTCATTGACGGCCGATCGACAACGGACCAGATCTTCACCGTACGGCAAATCCTCCAGAAATGCCGTGAATACCAGGTCCCAACGCATCATTTGTTCATCGACTTTAAGGCGGCATACGACAGTATCGACCGCACAGAGCTATGGAAAATCATGGACGAGAACGGCTTTCCTGGGAAGCTGATCAGACTGATCAAAGCAACGATGGACGGTGTGCAAAACTGCGTAAGGGTTTCGGGTGAACTATCCAGTTCATTCGAATCTCGCCGGGGACTGCGACAAGGTGACGGACTATCATGCCTACTCTTCAACATTGCTCTAGAATGTGTAATGCGACGAGCCGGGCTCAACAGCCGGGGTACGATTTTCACGAAATCCAGTCAATTTGTATGCTTTGCGGACGACATGGACATTATCGCAAGAACATTTGGAACGGTGGCAGAACTATGCACCCGCCTGAAACATGAAGCAGCAAAGGTCGGACTGGTGGTGAGTGCGTCAAAAACAAAGTACATGCTAGTAGGCGGAACCGAACATGACAAGATTCGTCTAGGAAGTAATGCCACGATAGACGGGGATACTTTCGAGGTAGTGGAAGAATTCGTTTACCTTGGATCCTTAATGACGGCTGACAACAATGTGAGTCGTGAAATACGAAGGCGCATCATCAGTGGAAGTCGTGCCTACTACGGGCTCCAGAAGAAACTACGGTCAAAAAAGATTCACCCCCGCACCAAATGTACCATGTACAGAACGCTAATAAGACCGGTGGTCCTCTATGGACACGAGACATGGACTATGCTCGAGGAGGACCTGCAAGCACTCGGAGTTTTCGAGCGATGTGTGCTAAGAACGATCTTCGGCGGTGTGCAGGAGAACGGTGAGTGGCGGCGAAGAATGAACCACGAGCTCGCTGCACTCTACGGCGAACCCAGCATCCAGAAGGTGGCCAAAGCCGGAAGGATGCGGTGGGCAAGGCATGTTGCAAGAATGCCGGACAACAACCCTGTTGGTGTTCGCTACTGATCCGGTTGGCACAAGAAGGCGTGGAGCGCAGAGAGCACGATGGGCGGACCAGGTAGAGCGTGATCTAGCGAGCATTGGGCATGACCGAGGATGGAGAGCGGCAGCCGCAAACCGAGTATTGTGGCGTACTATTGTTGATTATGTCTTATCTTAAATATGATGTTGTACAAATAAATGTATGTATATGTGAGAAGGGTAAGATCTCACCATAGGTGAATAGATTCAGGTTTTGTTCCATAAGAAGAACCACATCTCAATAAATAAATAAATAAATTTTGGGTTTCCTCAAGGAAACAACATTCTAATTATTTTGGGATGTAGATTGTCAACAGGGATCTAGGATTATCACATTCAGGATAAAAGAGAAAAGGCACAGATTGATTGAGGTAAATTTTGTAGACCAGGGTGTTGCCAATAATAATTTATGATAATTTTATGCAAGCTCTTGTCCATGAGTACGAGATATTCAAAGCGAAAAAAAAAGATAACCTTCACCATCACTTGTTCTGAAGTCTGAACAAAAGAGTCAAAACAAATAGCACATTTCACTGAGGGAGAGAGATTTTGGAGAAAGATTAGATTGTAGCCGCATGGAAGTAATTGAAGAAGAAGTAAAATCAAGAACGTCAGCTGATGAATAAGCTGTACAGTTTTGCTTCAGGGATAAAAAGTATGATTATTTTCAAGGATGAGGTTAATTTAATCACCAGGTGGAAATAGTATTTCAATTAACATCTAAGCAGATGCAGTGGACCAAGGCAACACACAGAGGAGTAACTTGTACAAAACATAGTCGAAATTATCCAGTGAAGTTTGAAGCAATAATATTTATATATATATGCCATTCAATAGCAAAACGATATAGTGGTTCTCAGAATTTCGTAACAATTGGTAGTTTTGTTGCTTATCGAAAAATATTAGACCCGTATTTTTTTATTTTCTCATTAGGGAGACCATTTCCATGTTAGAGCAGTCTAAGAAATCGATGGATTGACGTAGGACTACGTCTTTGATTTCTATATGGGGGTACACTTTGTGAAAACTGAACATGGAACATGTAACAAATTAAGAAAGATTTTGAACGTTAATAACTCAGCTGCCCCTGGTCCAATTTCAATAATTTTATCACCAATCGATCAGCAATATGGCTACGCAACGATAACAATGCTTCCGAATGTTGATTTTCAACAATAAACTATTGAAAAACTGGTACATGTCCAGCATTGTCCAAAAGCGTCGAATTAACTAACAAATCCACCAATAACCTACATGCATATGCTGCTTCCCCAGCACAGTCGATAGAGAGTAGTAAGTAGACGAAACAAGTCGAAGTGGCATTCGCCTTCGATCCTCGGGCGCGTGCGAATAGGGAGGATGTAATTGCGTAATATTTTGCACACTCATCGCCATATTCAGAACCACACGCTCCCAACGACCACACTACTGTGTGGTGGTGTTCGGTCGTCGAAATTAGTAGCAGCAGTAGCAGAAGTAGCAGTTACATTCAAAGTGTTTTTATGTTACTTCATACGCGAAGTTAACGATTTTCAGAGTTGGTTGGAAGTAGCAGTGCTTTCGGCGTGTGGCGTTGAAAATTGTTCTCCAGTAACAACGAAAGGCTGCCTGCAAGCAGTGAGTTGCAGAGCCCACATAAGCAACCATCAAAGGAGGAAGAAGTTGCACCGCTATGCTATGGATCGGAATCAGTAGCTCTTCGTGAGTCGCTGCGGGTCGGTCATCTATGCCAAGCGGGTCACCCTCGCTCCAAACGACATACAGCTCAACAGCCTCATCCGTGTTGAACACCCAGCTCAGAATTACTCAACCATCACTACAAAACGTTCCTTTTCAAGGCCACCAAAAATCTGTTAAAGAGAATTATTTGGACATTTGTCAAGGTCATTAGTTCCCGCAAGCAGCTTGCTATCAAGGCTCAACCTGGTCTCTATAGAAGGTGTGGAATTGTAGGCCCGAATGTATTGGTGAGATTAATCATCGTCCGACCATTTTCCAGAACACGCTGGTAGGAAGTACTGAAAATCCATAAAGAATTTGAGAGAGGTGGGAATAATTCGCTTTGGGTGTATATTCAGTCCCCAGAAAGCCAATAAAAGTCAAATTTTGTGATAAAATTAGTTCTCACGAGTTCAATATCTCGAAGTCCCTCCTTTATTACAAATTCTGCACAAACGATACTTTCCGCCCCGCCCCATTCATATAATTCGGAAGGAAATCCTGTGAGGGGTGAATTGAATACAGTTTAATACCAAAATGCACTAAACTTAAAAATTCATATATAACAAAAAAAATCAAAATACGTCCTTTAAAGTCGGATAGATGAATCGAAAATACTCAAGTTGACAGTCCCTTGGATTCTCTTCATCAACTTTCCCTTTGAAATAAATACTACAAATTTGATACGCTTACAAATAAAAAAACGGAAAGAGCTTCCGTTCGTGCCCCTAGGCACAGACCCTTCTACTTTTTTTTCTATTTTTTCCAACAATGACTTTGTTTTTAAATCATAACTTTTGAATCATTGGAGTTTTGTTTAGAAGAACTTTGATTGTATTTGATTTTTATGGTTTTCATGGTTTGTAGACAATAGATGCAACACGTTTTTATATTTTTCTTTGAAAATTTAGGCTTTTCTTCACAACATATAAAAAAATCAGCGATTTATTTTTCTTTGTTTTTGAGTTACGATTTTTATTAAATTATCATGAAAAGCGTAATATCAGTTTTACGGTCTGAGTGTAATTCGCCGGGCATTTCGATTCGCAAACGGGAATGGCAAAGGCGGAATTTGTGCACACTTAGAAATAATTAATTTTACGCGTGACGGAATCCATCTTTGACATAAAAGATGAGACGTAAACAAACACGTCATGTAATATTAAGTGCTCCGAGACTGAAAAGTTCGTTTCTCGACGGAAATAACGTTTGATTGATCTATATTTCGCGTCTGTTATGACTCAAACTTATGTCAAAATTGACGCTCGTATATGTCACTCTCAGAGCACCTAAATTTACATGAATTTTTCTAAGTGTGTGGTTAAATTTTTTTCGCGTTATCTGTGCCCTGGTGATACCAGCATCCGATACGAAGACGGAAGTAGAAACGCTGCAGGGGATTGGCCAACATTCAGAACTATCGTCAGGAACCCGAGAAACAGCAAATCACTGCACGTGGACGTTCACAAGAGCATTGTTGTTGGACAGGAGGCGGAACGTTGAGTGACGAAGGTTGACCGACAGGCTACCTGTATATCGCATAAGACTACCCAAGTGCGAGTTTTATCGAGGTTTTAAAGCATGCTACAAGTCTAAATCTAAATTGTTGCTTGGGTAAGAAAGTCCGGTGGAGCAGCTGCCCCTCGGTGTCAAGCACCTCTGTCCAACAAAAATGATTTCCGGGAAGAGGTTCAGCGCAGCGGCGCCGATTTTGAGAAAGAGTGTTTTGAAGTTTGCTACGCCGATTATGAAGGCGTATACTCAAGTATCATTGCGAGTTTTTAAAGCATGCTACAAGTCTAAATCACGGTCTACAGAACCCTCATAAAACCAAAATTGTTACTTGGGTATGGACTATTTCCAATACCAAACTATTAAGAATTGAACAAATGCAGTCAAGCAAGGATTAGTATTTTCCATTTAATTCCACTACTTTATTTGCTTATCCTTGACAGATACGCGTATTTCGTCTACAATGTGCAGACTTCTTCAGTGTCTTGTACTAATACTCGAGTATTAGTACAAGACACTGAAGAAGTCTGCACATTGTAGACGAAATACGCGTATCTGTCAAGGATAAGCAAATAAAGTAGTGGAATTAAATGGAAAATACTAATCCTTCTCTCTCTCATTATACAGGTATTCCACTAAGACGCCCACATTCATCAGGAGTCAAGCAAGGTTCAAAAGCTGATTGAATTAATCCAAATAGCATTAAAAAGTACTCTTTGACTAGCAAGTAAGATCCGTATTGATTATGACGACTTTGCACAAAATCAATTACTACACTGAAACCTCCGTTTACGAAGTCTTTTTTTACGCAGTATTCAATTTACGTCCCTCTTTTTACGAAGTAAATCCCAAATAACGAGGTTTCGTTTTACGAAGGAAATCCCAAATAACGAGTTTTCTTTTTACGAAGTAAATTCCAAATACACTGAAACCTCCATTTACGAACCAAAACGGGGGTTCGTAAATCGAATTAGTGCGTAAAAAAAAACCTCGTTATTTGGGATTTACTTCGTAAAAAGAAAACTCGTTATTTGGGATTTACTTCGTAAAAAGAAAACTCGTTATTTGGGATTTACTTCGTAAAAAGAGGTTTTTGAAAATCTTGTCAAATACCCCACAATATGGGTATTTTTGGAATCAGGGTGACGTGTAGGGACCGGAAATCGATGTCTGACGCCATTTTGAAATCCAAGATGGCGGCTTCCGGTTACAGAAAAACTTGGAAATTCTGCCAAATACCCCAAAATATGGGTATTTTTGGAATCGGAGTGACGTGTAAGGACCGGAAATCGATGTCTGCGCCATTTTGAAATCCAAGATGGCGGCTTCCGGTAACATAATAACTTCGAAATTCTGTCAAATACCCCACAATATGGGTATTTTTGGAATCGGCGTGACGTTTAGGGACCGGAAATCAATGTCTGACGCCATTTTGAAATCCAAGATAGCGGCTTCCGGTTACAGAAAAACTTGGACATTCTGCCAAATACCCCACAATATGGGTATTTTTGGAATCGGAGTGACGTGTAGGGACCGGATATCGATGTCTGACGCCATTGTGAAATCCAAGATGGCGGCTTCCGGTAACATAAAAACTTGGAAATTCTGTCAAATACCCCACAATATGGGTATTTTTGGAATCTGAGTGACGTTTAGGGACCGGATATCGATGTCTGATGCCATTTTGAAATCCAAGATGGCGGCTTCCGGTAACATAAAAACTTGGAAATTCTGTCAAATACCCCACAATATGGGTATTTTTGGAATCTGAGTGACGTTTAGGGACCGGATATCGATGTCTGATGCCATTTTGAAATCCAAGATGGCGGCTTCCGGTAACATAAAAACTTGGAAATTCTGTCAAATACCCCAAAATATGGGTATTTTTGGAATCGGAGTGACGTGTAAGGACCGGAAATCGATGTCTGCGCCATTTTGAAATCCAAGATGGCGGCTTCCGGTAACATAATAACTTCGAAATTCTGTCAAATACCCCACAATATGGGTATTTTTGGAATCGGCGTGACGTTTAGGGACCGGAAATCAATGTCTGACGCCATTTTGAAATCCAAGATAGCGGCTTCCGGTTACAGAAAAACTTGGACATTCTGCCAAATACCCCACAATATGGGTATTTTTGGAATCGGAGTGACGTGTAGGGACCGGATATCGATGTCTGACGCCATTGTGAAATCCAAGATGGCGGCTTCCGGTAACATAAAAACTTGGAAATTCTGTCAAATACCCCACAATATGGGTATTTTTGGAATCTGAGTGACGTTTAGGGACCGGATATCGATGTCTGATGCCATTTTGAAATCCAAGATGGCGGCTTCCGGTAACATAAAAACTTGGAAATTCTGTCAAATACCCCACAATATGGGTATTTTTGGAATCTGAGTGACGTTTAGGGACCGGATATCGATGTCTGATGCCATTTTGAAATCCAAGATGGCGGCTTCCGGTAACATAAAAACTTGGAAATTCTGTCAAATACCCCACAATATGGGTATTTTTGGAATCGAAGTGACGTGTAAGGACCGGATATCGATATCTGACGCCATTTTGAAATCCAAGATGGCGGTTTCCGGTAACAGAAAAACTTCAAAATTCTGTCAAATACCCCACAATATGGGTTTTTTTGAATCGGGGTGACTTATTAGGACTGAAAACCCATGTCTGACGCCATTTTGAAATTCAATATGGTGACTTCCGCTTACATATAGACATAAAAATAATGTTAAATAGCCTACAATATGGGTATCTTAAGAATCGGGGTGACGTGGTGGTATTTGCCAATTTTTCTGTAACCGGAAGCCGCCATCTTGGATTTCAAAATGGCGTCAGACATCGATATCCGGTCCCTACACGTCACTCCGATTCCAAAAATACTCATATTGTGGGGTATTTGGCAGAATGTCGAAGTTATTATGTTACCGGAAGTCACCATCCTGGATTTCACAATGGCGTCAGACATCGATTTCCGGTCCCTACACATCACTCCGATTCCAAAAATACCCATATTGCGAGGTATTTGGTAGAATTTCCAAGTTATTTGTTACCGAAAGCCACCATATTGGATTTCAAAATGGCGTCAGATATTGATTTCCGGTCCCTACACGTCACCCTGATTCCAAAAATACCCATATTGTGGGGTATATGACAGAATTTCCAAGTTTTTATGTTACCGGAAGCCGCCATCTTGGATTTCAAAATGGCGTCAGACATTGATTTCCGGTCCCTACACGTCACTCCGATTCCAAAAATACCCATATTGTGGGGTATTTGACAGAATTTCGAATTTATTATGTTACCGGAAGCCGCCATCTTGGATTTCAAAATGGCGTCAGACATCGATTTCCGGTCCCTACAAGTCACCCTGATTCCAAAAATACCCATATTGTGGGATATTTGGCAGTATATCCCAGTTTCCCAAAATCACAAAAAAAAAACTCGTTATTTGGAATTTACTTCGTAAAAAGAAAACTCGTTATTTGGGATTTACTTCGTAAAGAAAAACCTCGTTATTTGGGATTTACTTCGTAAAAAGAGGGACGTAAATTGAATACTGCGTAAAAAAGACTTCGTAAACGGAGGTTTCAGTGTAACGAGTTTTTTTTTGCGATTATGGGAATCTGGGAAAAACTATGAAATATCCCACAATATGGGTATCTTTGGAATCGGAGTGAGACGTAGGAACCGGAAACCCATGTCTGACGCCATTTTGAAATCCAAGATGGCGGCATCCGGTTCATGAAAAACTGGAAGATACTTTCAAAACCCCACAATATGGGTATATTTGGAATCAGGATGACGTGTAGGGACTAGAAATCTATGTTTGACGTCATCTTGAAATCCAAGATGGCGGCTTCCGGTTACAGAAAAACTTGGAAATTCTGCCAAATACCCCACAATATGGGTATTTTTGGAATCAGGGTGATGTGCAGGGACCAGAAATCGATATCTGACGCCATTTTTAAATCCAAGATGGTGACTTCCGGTTACAGAAAAACTTGAAAATTCTGCCAAATACCCCACAATATGGGTATTTTTGGAATCAGGGTGATGTGCAGGGACTAGAAATCAATATCTGAAGCCATTTTTAAATCCAAGATGGTGACTTCCGGTTACATAAAAACTTGGATATTATGCCAAATACCCCACAATATGTGTATTTTTGGAATTGGAGTGACGTGTAAGAACCGGAAATTTATGTCTAACGTCATTTCGAAATCCAAGATGGCGGCTTCGGTTACAGGAAAATTGGCAAATACCACCACGTCACCCCGATTCTTAAGATACCCGTATTGTAGGTTATTTAACATGATTTTTGTGTAATCGGAAGTCACCATAATAAATTTCAAAATGGCGTCATACATGAGTTTTCAGTCCTAATAAATCACCCCGATTCCAAAAAACCCACATTGTGGGGCATTTGACAGTATTTCCCAGTGTTTCTGTAACCGGATGTCACCATTTTTTGTTCTAATATTTTTGAGTGTACCTCTAGATATTGCTCTAGTACTTTTTAAGAAGTTGACGTTTTTTCCGTGTTTGCTTTACTTGTCGTTTTGCTCGTCGAAATGGCGTCAGACATGGATACTCGGTTCTCACAGGTTACTCCGATTCCAAAAATATCCATATTGTTATGTATTTAACGGTATTTTTCTGTTTTCCTGTAACCGGAAGCCACTATCTTGGATTAAAATATTGCGTCACACATCGATTTCCGGTCCCTACACGTCACTTCGATTCCAAAAATACCCATATTGTGGGCTATTTGACAGAATTTCCAAGTTTTTCTGTAACCGGAAGTCGCCATCTTGGATTTCTAAATGGCGTCAGAAATCGATTTCCGGTCCCTACAAGTCACTCCGATTCCAAAAATACCCATATTGTGGGGATTTGACAATATTTTCAAAAACCTCTTTTTACGAAGTAAATCCCAAATAACGAGTTTTCTTTTTACGAAGTAAATCCCAAATAACGAGGTTTTTTTTACGCACTAATTCGATTTACGAACCCCCTTTTTGGTTCGTAAATGGAGGTTCCAGTGTATTTGTTGCTGGAACAACTTCTCGTTTAATTTCTCTTCCCTCATAAGAGCAAAAGAGAAAGAAACGAGCAGGACAATCCAAGACGACCACGTAATCATAGTAGGCATTGATTTTCGTCCTGTGTCGAGTTTTTTTTTTTTTGTAGATATATCTTGTAGAAAATCTGGAAAAATTAAACAAATCTCACGAAGAACATAGAGAATCTGCTTGTTGTGCTTCGGAACAGCACTCCAGAAATAAAAAATATTCACGCCACTTTAGTAGCGACGATCGTCGAAAGATTTTTATCGGAGCTCAATAAAGGAGATACTAAATATCCGAAATTGTTGTGTCTCGTACTCAGTAGGTTAGCGAAGGTGGCGTTTGCAATCCTGAGGGGTTGAAAATTTGCTTGAATTTTTTTAAATAAATAGAGATGCTTGACTCAACGGCGAGATCGAAAATAAATTCCGGCAACCATGACAAATTTGTTTGAAAATCGTTTAACCGATAATGCCCATAATACAGGAATGAAACGTTACACGACGTTAGCTACTCTTGCCAGTAAGTTTAGGTAGCCCTCATTTTGAATTACTACCGAATTGCTAGAGCTTCTTGCAGTTCCCTTATTTTGTCTAAGGAAACATTCCGGAAGGTTCAGCGACTTTCTAGGACACTCCGCGAACTATAGGGAACTGCAGTGAATTTTAGGAAAGTTCTGAAAAACTTTAAAGTCGCTCCTCCAAAGAATCAGAGCAACTTTCAGAGAAGCTCATTTAACATATCAGGGAAGTTCTACAAACTTCAGAAAAATTATTCAAACTTTAAAGACGAGCTTCGATCTTCAGGGAAGTTCTTTATACTTCAGAAAAATTCTGCCAAATTCAGGGCCGTTTTGTGAGCTTCAGGCGAGTTTGTCGTCCACCTGGTAAGTTCTACCAAGATAAGAAACTTTTGTAAACTATAGCAACATTATATGAATTTTGATGATGCTCTGCAAACGCCAGGAAATTTTTACAAACTTTAGGATGGTCTGTTAACCACAGGGAAAATTTACTAACATTAGGAAAGTACTGTGAACTTATAAATATCCGATAAATCCAGGATAAAAAATAACAAACTCAGAGACGTTCTGCGAACTACAAAGAAGTTCTAAGATCATCAGGAAAGTTAGAAGAATTTCATAGAAGTTCAACGAAATCAAGGAGAAACTTCTGAACAGGGATTTGAATTTGAATGTAACTTCTATAAGCTGGCTCATCGGGTCGTTGGTGGAACAACTTCCACTCCATGTCTTAGAAAACAGGTATGATAGAGAGAATTTGTTGCGATATATCTTTCTAAGCTTCCCTAATGAAATAAGATCAACGGCATGAGCAGAGTAGATGGACATAAAAATTGAAAGTTCACCACCTAAAAATGTATCGTGATTACGGCTCACATTACATTGTTACATTACCTTTTACCGGTTTAAACAATCAGTCTATGAAAATTGAGGTTCACAAATATTCAGAAGAAAGATGTTAACAAGAAGTTCAAACCATTTTGAGTATCGAGCTATGCGGGTGTGTAGAAATTTGCAAATCATGTCTGACGCAGGTTTCTCCTGGGAAACGTCATACATTTAGTGAAAACCGGAAACTTCAGAATCTCTCCGAATTGGCTGACGAAATTAAGGATCTCTTTGTTGCCAAAAGCATTAGAGCAGCGTTTCTCAATCTATAAGTCGCGACCCATTAGTGGGTCACAGGCTACCCTCAGGTGGGTCGCAGAAATTCAGATTGTTGATGTTAGGTTTTTTAGCTTGCATGTAGAATAAATATGATTTTGAAATTATGCAGGGGTAATCAATTTAAAAGCCTTTTTGGCATTATACAGCCAGTTTGGAAAGTCTAGGTGTTTTGACTAATTTGGATCATTTTTCGGTATTTTAGGGCCATTTAAACGTGTCATGATATAAATATCTTTAATAAAGTAATAAAAAAAAATCATGATTATAGGAGTTGTAATTTTTAGGCTATTGATAAGATTTGTAGACCAATTTAGCGTTTATGATGCAATTCTAGGTCGTTTTAATCTTGTTTAGCGATTGTGAGGCCTTGTTGGTGTTTTGACGTTTCTAAGCCATTTTTGTTTTGGTGCTTTTTTCGCGGTTTGGTTTTATTTTTGATTTTTTTTTTTTTATTATTCTAGTGTTAAAAGTAGGTATTAACTCCTTTTTTAACATCGTTATGAGGTGGGTTTCTAAATACATTGAACTTTCTGCAGCTCAATATTCAAGGAACCATCGAGTTATAGAACTATCGAGTTTTAGAATAATAATCCCATACAAAATCGTTATGACAGTAGCAATGAAATTTATGTTTACTATGGTTCCATAACACAATATCGAGTTAGTGGACATCGCGTTGACTGTAGATTTAATACTAGATTTGTTATGCTACTCATGCGTTTAGATAGCTCTTTCAGAGTCATCAGATACTGTTTGAACGGTTTTAACGATTTAACACAAATGTGTCGATTCTAGCCATTTTATCTTGTTATGCATTTTTGGGGTGGTTAGGCGTTTCAAGCCGTTAAAATATCATGTATTTTAAACATCATTCTGGCCTAATAACATCTCCATCTACTATTGGTGGGTCGCGAGCTTAAACAATTCCTAAAAGTGGGTCGCAATAGAAAAAGTCAAGAATGATCCCAACAAAGCTTCAAATTGAATGGCTGCCGCAAATGCGACTCGGCAATCGCAATTTGGATTCGCTGGTCGCCATTGTAGGTACTTGATAAACGCCATTGCTTGATAAACGTGTCGTTTTTGAAGGATGCAATTTTGGTCAATATGGATGCTATGATGAGGCATTGTTTCAGTGATGTACTCATGGATGAGTTCATAGATCTTTTTTGTGAAAAATTGGTCTACCGAAACCTCCAGTAGCCCCGAAATTCCATATTGTAAAATATCAAATAATAGATTTTTGCAAGAGTTTAATTATATTTTAATTTAAACATTATGAGATCATAAAAAGGCTACAATATCTCACGATACTGAAGAGGGAATCTTACTGTACCGTTGAAACATAGTATTTTGACTACTTTAATCTCTTTTGAATCATTTTCAGCAGAATTTGTTTCGATCCGGAACAGTGTTGTATAGTCAAAAGTCCATATAAGCCTTCATAAGTGTTCTCAAAATAACCCAAGATGAAATATTTTATAACCTTCACAGATTTGATTGTTAGGATCAAAACTAAATTCCTGTGAAGAAAAAAACTGAGGTACATGAATGTTGCAAAAACAGTAATTTCAGACAAAGATAAACCATAATCCAGGAGAATAACTGGGGCCTTAGATAGGAGAAATGCAACTATGTGTCGGAAAGCTGGGGAAAATATAGTTTGGACTTGAATAATGGTTCGTAGAAATTATCTCTGTGTAGTTCCGCTCTGCCAGCGCTACTGGGAATCCTGCAACAAGGTACGAATCAGGTTGAACATCTCCTTTACCAAACTCCACATGTGAGGAGGGATGGTGATTCATTTTTCCTCAAAAGGTGTATTGATATAATGCCAGCAAAAAGCAGTGATATGAATCACAAAAGGCAATTTAACTCCATCGTCTAAAAGGCAGCATTCATTGATCTATGATGGATGCCGCATCCTTAGTATGAACACAAATCAACCATATAGGGGAATTTACGTATTCTCATCAATCTCAACAGAGTCCGCAAATGTATTAGCAATTTCTCAGCGTCACGCACACATATGACGTGTTTGTTTGGTTACATTTATCTGCTGCTTGATATTCTATCCATTCCAATCGACAGAATCGTCCAAAACGGTGTGAAAACGTTTTTACAACGCTCCAAACTTCTCAGGTGAGTGTGGCTACTGTCGACAGCTTAGTTTTTTTTTCTTCGGCAACCTTTCCATTTGAACTGCTTGTTAACCAGCTGTTCAATTATCTGCTACTCGAAATCAGCCGTAACAGGTTTGCTCAGTCGTAAACATGTAATCAGATGGAATTTTTTTAAGACAATAAGCTACTTGAGATGGCTTCGTTTACTTTTGCTATGTTTGATGATGATCTTTGTCACATCATCAGCGAAATTCAAAAGATTCTAAAGAATCAACTGCTTCAGTAATCTCATAAATCAAGTTCTCCCCTAAGCAAAGTTAACCAATTCATGAGCAGTAAATTGGATCACACAAAAAGGATGTGTACTTCCTTATTCATTCTGGCTAGTTCTATACACATAGTCATTTTGAAGTAATGCACGGTTTACTGGAAGCGAAAAAGCAGCCTCGCTTGCAATATTTCATGCTTCATACAGCTCGATCCGCCTGCAACAATTTATTTGCTTCCCTTCCAAGGAGCCATAACTCTTCAAGATTCATTGCCCGTTTCTGGCTATGAACCTAATCAGCGCAACCATCAACTGCAGCCGTATTACCACGTTGAGCCATTTGACGATGCCGTTTTGAGATAAACCAGGTTTATACTTCACGGCTGTTAAAAATAATTGTTCACACAATGTTTACAAACTTTTTCCCACACCTTTGCTGCGGGGAGGAAAAACCAGGCCCGTGTTTTCGTTGGGGTATGATTTTATTTATGAATAATAACATATTTGATGTTACACGCCTTGATTCACCACAAACCAGGCAAGTTTCCCACGATGGATGCTTCTCTCAGTTTGCAACGCTTTATGTAGGTTCAGTCCGCGTGTTGAAAATGAAGAAATTTACGACCTCAAGCGTTTTGCACGCCCGTCCAGCGCGGCGCGAAGGACCCACCGGAAACGCGACCACATGATGCATTTTCCCGCATACACACAGCTCCGACGACACAACGGCCATTATATGCTCGTTTTGCCGTGAATTAAGTCTCATGCTCTCCACCCCAGCTGAACTTTGACTAGCGCTCAGCCGTGGTACCGAAGGGCAGCTTGGAGTTGAGAGACATGGGTGCAGATTTCCCACAAGAAGCACAAGCAGTTACTCTTTGCATTATGCACTTGGGAACTGTTGTTTATAACATTTTCACAGCTCTAAATGCAAAACATAAGTGGATAAACAGTTCTGATCCGGTGGCAACATCATCCCATCTCTTCCCGGAATCCCTGATGCTTGACCCAAAGCCATTCAGCTCGAGGAAACGCCCGAAGCTGGAGGCCATAAATTATAACTAGATTATTTGACTTTACAGGCTTTGGCTTGCAGCAGTTCGAGCAGGCTTTCAGTTCATTTCCATTAAGTACACCGGTGTCTCTCCGTTGCGATAAATGAGCGGTCCAGGCCCTTTCCTGTCCGTACAAATCCCGGCCCCACGACGCACCGGAGGAGAAGAGCTCAACCGATTTAATCAACGTGTAATTGGATTAAGCTGGAAATCTACTTTGGAAATGGCCGGGATGCTCCGCTGTACTAACTGCTGATTGTTGTCCATTTGTAGGTTCATTAGTGTGTTCATATCCGGTACGAGCGAGGAAAACATCCGGATGATAAGAATAGATGATGACAAACGCGGCAACAGTTGCAGTGGGTCGATGTTCGTTCGTATATGGTGAGATGATTAAGTCGATCCATCGATTATTATCGCTGTCTGGTGGTGAAAGTAACAAATCAATGGCACAAAGATTGTGTAAATTTATCTGTTAGAATAATGCAATATGTGTCACGATATTGCTATATAGATGGCAGTGGGTGGCTTAGGATTTATGGAGAAAATCTTTCGAACCTTTATTGATATTCATGCAGTTGCTATAAGCCTGCTTTGTTCGATGCTTGCTTGGTTTTTTTTTTGCTCAAATTATGTAATTTTATCAGAAATTTGGCTATTGACAAATCACGTACATGACCGTCAGTGCACAGTGGGCCATAAATTATATCTAGCAACAATAAATTAGCATGAGCATGAGCATGACTGACCGTCCACGGTTGCTGCACTGTTGTTGCCAGATTAGCTGCAATTACACAGAGAACCAACAGATGCTGATTGGGACTAACATTCATCCTTAATGTGTAAAAACTGGAGATTTAATATTTAGTAATGCCAGCGTTGTCTGAAAGCAGGTCAAATAGGGAATGGGATGGAATTTATTGATGTGATACTCGAGAAGTCCTCTGCGCTTCTACGAGAAATCACTGGGATGTTGGATGTGGGGAAAGGTTTGCAGCAGGGATCGTTTTGGTTAACTAATGCTGATAATGACGTACCTTAAACACTTATGGATATGAAGTATAAATAGATAAAAAGGAAAGATCTTACAGAAGGAATCAAGTGAACCTGCAACAAGCTGCCCCGTAGTGTTTTCATATACTGTCCTCAAATCATCCTTCTTCTTGACGTAACAGTACCAACCGTAGACGGTCCACGGGGATCAACATGAACTGGTCCAGACTCTTTTAGAATTTATTTGAAATGGCTCTACTTCATTTGTGATTTTTCAATTTTCCTACGTTCGTTGATTAACTATTCTTGAAATTCGATTTTAGTTGTGATTCAGAAGCGAGAAATTGGTTCTTGAGCACAGCTGTGTACTGGTTGTTAGTAGATTGCGTGCTTTCCTTTGAAAACTTGTCCATCTGACACGGTAGCCAATTTGCCTTAGCTCGTTCCGCTCAGCGAACAAACGGGAATTCATTGTGTAACCTAAAATCAGTTCCCTTGTTCTTGATCTCCGCAACTCCAAATCCAAACCTCGTACACAATTTGGAACTCAGGTTCAATACACTATTTAAAGCACTTTTATGGAAAGCGTTAAGTTAGAGGAGGAAACATATACAGGAAAAATTAAAATGTAAATTTTCAACTGAAAATAATGAACCTGCTCTGAAGATTTATTAATTTCCTGACGTTTTCTGCACTTCCTTGAATTTATCGGAGCTTTTGTGAAGTTTCCGGAATTTTTCTCAAATTTTGTTTTTACTTCTCTGATGTTCTCTGGAATATCTGTAATTTTAGAAACTTCTTGATATTTCTTGCTATTTTCCTGCCTAACTCTTGAAATTTACCTGAAACTTTCTTAAATTTTTACAAATTCCCGCAATTTTTCTGATATTCATGGAACTTTTCAGAAGCGCCCCAAAGTGTGCGGTACTTTCCTTAAAATCTTTATTTGAATCTTGCAAGAATAAATTAATAACATACTGGGATTCCATACAATTAAGTTGATGTCTTCAGCAAAGTTCCTTGGCTTTGTTTGGACTTTATTATATGGAGGAAAAAAATAGTCAAACAATTTGATCGCTCACAAGTTTTTTATTTTGCGTCCTAGAAATTTACCATCTTCGACAAAGATTTAGTGAGCATCATGAAAAGTTGTAGCTCTATGAAAAATTGCTGACGACATTAAAATTCTAAATATTCAAATAACTGAGATATAGGGAGTTTTATAAAAGTTATGTGAAATTTACGATTACTGTACGATATATCGATAACAGGGTAGTTCAAAACATACATTTTGCTCTACTAGGGTCAATTGAATCAGGACTTGACCCAAGTGGTAGGTATCTCCGCACACCAATCTTGGGTCATCTTTTTGTCAGTGTGCCGCAATATGTCCAACCGGTGAACACTCGTGTTTATTTCAGTTACCGTGGGGACGTAATTTGTGATCAGCCCCGGTCCCTTTCAAATTGTATCATTATTTATGTACGTACCTTATATTTGAAATGACGTTTCACATTCATCTAGTGATGACCGATTTTCATTCGAATAATTGATTAATCGATTAACGAACCAAAAAGTAAAATATTTGTAGTCGGAAATATCGTGCCAATATAAGCATTAACATCTCCAGAGGATCATCACCGATCGTTTCAAACATGTGCTGCACTCTCATTGGTTGAAAAATGGCAGCACAGCGAACAAAAAATAATCGATTAGTTGTTAATCGAGTAATTAAAAAATGGGACATCTCTGATTTTGGTGTGCTTGTTTTGATAAAAATGAGCGCAAAATTTCATCTCTACCAAGGGGGCAGCAAAACCACAAAATTACCTTGCATACGGGGGGTATTCATTGGATGAAAGGGACCGTGAAAGAGGACACTAAAATATAAAGTGTTTCTTCCGACAGTGTCATCTTAGTATTCATCTTTGATATGTCGATTGTGCCGGTCAAAGAGCAAGCTGCGATTGTTTGCAAAACACCCATCCCGGCAACCCGGTATTTCTGACACCTTGAATGTTTTGGTTTGAAATCGCAAGGATAAATCGGATTGAGGATGACGCGGGAAGTGGCGAGTGTGCGCAATTTCGGTGTTTTGTGATCCATAGGGTAATAAAAGTCCTGTGTTTTAGTGTTTTATAATGGCAAACCAAAGGCAAAGGCAGACCAGAAACCTAGCCTTTCGGCCGGAAAGAGTTGGAACCGTTGGGGAAGGGTGATGAATAGACTTCTTTAGTTTGTTTTGTGGGAATTGCAGCATTATTTGAATTAAGGAGTGCGAGCACGGATCCTGTCCTATCACATTGACATTTTGGTGATATTTTCGGGTTTTTCACAATTAGGATACTAAAAATACTGCTGATTTTTTTAAACAATTATAGAAAAATTCTTCAAGGTAACTTAGCAAAACCGTACAAACGAGTGATACTTATTTCACCGGCAATCATATCTGCCACAACAGCAAGCTTTTCTAGGTGAGAATGGAGGAGCAACTTTTGGATGAGCTGAGAAACGTCGGCTACGACGGTCCCTTCCTGGATCTAAACTACGCCGCAACGGCTATGGCTGCCGGTGCGCAGAGTGGGGAGTTTCAAGACGTGGTGATCTGGCTTACCGATGAAATCCGAGTACTCGGAAAGCTAGATGAGAAAATCTCGAAAAGTGAGGACGCCAGTGCATTTGTGCTGGAGCTGTCAGGATTCTTGAAGGAACTGACTTGTCCTTATGCGAATCTCACCTCGGGTCACGTATCCGACAGGTTGCAAACATACGACTCGAAAGTAATCCTGCTGGAGTATCTAATGAACGAGCTGATGGCATTTAAAATGATTGAATTGTTCAAGCCAAAGGAGAAAACGAACGTTATTACGCTGTTCGAATTACCAACAGCTTCCGCACTGACGGATGGAGCAATGGAACAAACTGGACAAGCTACACAAAGATCTAGATGCGGAGTACGATCTGAGACGAAAGATGTTGCTCACTCGATTAGATGTAACGATTCAGAGTTTTAAGTGGTTCACCCGAGTGAAGAGCAAGGACGGGCAGATGAACGAACGCTATGCGGAGAAGCGAAAGGTACTGGATTCTTTGCAAACCGGTGGAAAAGATACGGATTTAGCTGCATTGCTGGGGGCTCGAGAAACCATGGCCATTATAGAGAAAACGAGCAGTGCCAGCGTTCGGAGGAACACCAAAAGCAAGATTCAGCGACACATTATCGGGCGGGTTCCAGATCGAGGTGGACGAGCTTATGAGCATAACCCTCCATCATGTTTACAAGCAACAGAAGATTTTACGCTATCTGCGTAAGAAATTTGGGGCATCGCGAGTGATAATTTTAATTTTAGTTAATTTATTTACGCGGTGATGATGTTGGTTCACTCTTAACTATTTTTGAAAAAGAAATGAGTGTTTTCCAACGAAAGTGTACCAAAAGTGCTTCTGAGCGTGTTTCGCAGTTGGGTGTGGTGAAATTCGTGCATTTCCGGTTGATTGTCGAAATCCGTATCACAAAATTGCCCACCGATTCCTTTTTTTTGCCGTTATACGACGACGGGTGTGCTTTCGCAAGAGTTACGTTTATTGGATCAGTTTCTTTGCACGGCTGTTTTTTTTTTATAACTAGCGTAAGTGTGTCTGCGATTTGTATTGAGTGTCGGATATTGTGAGTAAGCTGAAGGATATCTCGCTGGATATGCCCAAGTCTGGACGGGCGGTAGCTGGTGGCCGTGAACGGTTCCTGGGGAAAGCAATAGATGCGACCCTCCTCCCAGATAGCCATGGCAATACAGGAAGTATTACAACAAAGGTAATTGCCATTATATATTTTGCAAACAGTGACAGATAGCGGACATGAAGAACCATTGGAGGTGCGGGGCAAAGATGTTTATCCTAGACAAATGGTAAGTTACAAATTCGCTGTTGTCGTTGTCGTAGGCACCGTCGTAGTCATAGGCAGTACCGTTAGTATATTTAAAATTAACCATCAACCGCTGAACATATTAATTATCGCGTATTTCTGTTGTTCATTGCATGCCAAGTGAAATTCGAGAACGTAATTTCATTTGAATAGCTTGTTTAACCAGGTCTTAAACAATCGTCACGTCCGTCATAGCTTGTTATGATTGCCTGAACAATGCGTAAAGAGAAAATCGAAACATTGAACGTCGCGTGAAAGTGGATCTTAATGAAGGCCTAAGTACTCTTTCGTAGCTTTTAGTTTTAGGATTTCAAAGATCATCGGTTGCAGTGGCTTGCTTACTGAGCAGAAAAACGCGGTCCTAGGTCCTCTCATATTAAATTTTTTTGGTAAGATCACTTGTTTATCGTGTATTTTGTGAAACTTTTCGTTGTCGTCGCTGCCGGGTTATAAAAACTTGAGTAGCGCTATAATGTGCTATGAGGGGCTTGGTGGCCTTAAAGCAACCGGTTTTGCTTACTGAGCAGAACATCGTGAGCCTAATCTCAAGCCCATCCACATTCAAGATTCGTCAATCGTTTTATTTGTTAACATGACTACATGGTAATAACAGCAACTCGATGATTAAAAAGGAGCTCGTCTGCCTAGTGGCAAACGTTTTTGCTTACTGAGCAGAAGACCGTGGGTTCAATCCTAAGCTCCTTCGCGTTATATGATTGTTAGGACATCAATTCAGCTTATCGTTTACCAAAACAAACCCTGCTGCAAACCCAAACCTATTACCCAATATCCCAGTGATTCCTCGTGGAAGTGCAGAGGTGTTCTCGGCTTCCGTCAAAGCGAGTGTCACGTCAACACATTCCTACCCCTTCCTTTCTTGACCTGGGCGCGGCCGGCGCTGGTATTGCCTAGTTTTAGATCACCAGTATTTACACATTGAGGATGAACGGGGTATTAGGGAGCAAATTGAAAACGGAGAAACTGGTTGTACATATATGAAACACATATAGAAATTATTATCATTTTTTTTTTTATTTTAATTTAAAGCATAGATGGAATAAAATAGAGTGCATTAATGGAAAAGTGGGATTTAAAAATTGTCATTAAAAAAAAAAAAAAAAATGACAAACAAAAATTTTGATGCGATATGTATAGCTTAAAAGGGATGGCAGCACAGTAAAACAGAAAATACTTAGAAGCGAAACGTTTTTAATTTTATGTTCAACGCGCGAACTGGGTAAGAATGACAAATCACATAAATGGTCCACGTGTTTGGATTCATAATTACATACTACATAAAACACTATTTTACAATACAAATACGAGGGAAATAATCATAGCCATTAAAAGTTAACTGCGCACTAGGAGCAATCGACTACATTCAACCAGAGGATTGATCCCCGTAGGACGGGTCTATGATCGCAGCTACTACACCAAGCGCGACATAGCTGCTAGCAAGGGATTCAGTTGGACTGATTTGGTGAGATTGTTCCTTTTTTCTACTTTTGTCAATTTAAACTTAATTTCTATGAATGCGTATCGTTTGGAATCATTTGATTCGGATGAGACTCTTAACTTTTATTTTTTTCACATTGTGTTTCAATCGGTATTCTTAAGAACTTCACAAAATAAGGTCCCAATATTTAAATTGAGCAGCTCGACTAGCCTGGTGGCTGCCGCTTTTGCTTACTGAGTAGAAGACCGTGGGGGATCCACATTGTAAAGATTCCCTATTGTCAGCTTTTCTACAGGCTGGAGTTGTTGTTTGAACCATTTAGTTTATCAATTTAATTTATCTGTATAACAATTATTCACAAGCATTCTTCCAGGTTAATTCAAGAATAAATTGATGATGATAAATCTTTCTAATATTCACATTAAAGTGTGAGTACCCGCTCTTATATTCACATTACAGTGTGAGAAACCCGATCTTGTCAACCTCTCCGCGCATCAGACTGTTATTTTTCAATAATTCCACATAATTGTAATTTCATACCTTCCTCCTTCAAGATGAATGTTTAAGGTACATAAACTTTGCTAGCTGACAAAATGGGGTTATTGCTGTATAATTATTCTCTTTTTGCAGCCTTCATTCAGACTGGATCTATTGATTTAAATTATTTGAGTTTTCTTCCAGCTCTTTGATGACGGAACATCATTAGATTTATACTGTAATGATTCACTCTTACAGCTTTCACCCTGGTTTTGTCTGTTGATTTGATTTGTTTGAATTGGTTTTCAGCTCTTTGGTGTTGGCAGTCGCGGGCGATCAATTTTGCTCATGCTCATGCTCTAAGTTTATTTTCAGCATTTCAATGATGGAACGTCTTCAGATTTATATTATAATGGGGCTTATTACGGGTGTCACATCACGGTGAAAAGTTGTCACTTGTCGTCACGGTGAAGTGATTCCCTTTTGATTTGTACGGTAATCACGGCTCTTATTCTGAGTATCACTTGCTTATCACCGTGTAGTAACACCCGTAATAAGGCCCAATGATACACCATTTGGTTTTGGCTTCGGGCAAATCCAAGTATAATGCATGATAACACTGATTCATTTAAAACCATGGTCGCATCACTTATCAAGGTGAATCCTGATCCAACGAACCCAACTTACTATCAAAATCTCCTTTCCTGTGTCTTTTGTTGGGGTGCAGAGATAAACACGGCCCACAAACAACAAAGGTCACTTTAATATTCCTTCCCTACTCCCACCTGATTGCAAGGACGTGGCCGGCGCCGTTATTGATCTACAAAATATAGAGTCACTGAAACTTGTACAATGAGAATGGACGGTCAGTCCCAGCCCCATTCAATTGATTCATTGTACAATTTCACTGATTCTTATCAATCGCGGAGTAGCAACCATTGATATGTGCAGTCAATCTAAGCTAAGCTAAGCTATATTTTATTTATTTCATGTAATTATTGCAAATAATAGTTATTCAATAATAGAATCCATATATTCGTACTTTGACGCGAAGCGCTGTGGATTATAAGATGCTCGATGACCCTCGAGGGATCGATTTTGCTTACTGAGCAGAAAATCATGGATTTAAACCCAAGCTCTTCCACAGCACAATAAATCGCCACCATCATTTGTATATTTGATACTGAACATTAACCTCGGAAACTATTTGCATATCAAGCGAAAACGTAGTCCTGTATTGTCGCGAAGCGTTATGGTTCTGAGATGCTCGATGACCCTGGAGGGATCGTTTTTGCTTACTGAGCAGAAAATCATGGGTTTCATCCCAAGCCCTCCGACATGACTCTTAAAATTCATTATCACTAAACAAAATTAATATGTTCTTTCGATAGCCGGCTATCGAGAGTTTAAATAAACAACAAATAAACAATACATACTTTTGGTTGCATCGCCAACTTGAGGTGAATCCTAACCGAATACCCTACCCAACCCTCCAACTCCGTAGCACTTATGAGGGTGTTGCTAAGTCGGTGGTCTCTCGTTAAGTAAGTACTACATCAACATTTCCTTCCCTATCCCTAGTTATGGTAAAGATGGGCGTGGCCGGGAATAGCGACAGTCATGCTTCTGTTACTCTTGTTTAGATTGGAACCAATGTTTACTCCCCAGCATTATTCCTGAAAGTAGTCTAACTGAGAATTTCAGAAGAGACGTGAGTGTCGTTAGTATCCAATCTACGAAGTATATCATAACAACGCTAACGCTAACGCTAACGCTAAGTATTTACACATTGAGGATGATTGCTAGTCCCAAGCATCGTCTATTGGTTCTCTGTGTAATTACAGCTGGTCTGGCAATAACAGAGTAGAAACCGTGGGCGGTCAATCATGCTCATGCTCATGCTCATGCTCAATTGCAGCATTATTTGAATTAAGGGTACTATACTGAGGTCTGATCAACTGCCTCTTTCTCTTGAGCCCACTCTGGAACCTACATTTCGTATTTATGTCTTTAAGTGAACTGCTGGTCTGAGTTCCTCTGGTAAATTCAATTAGAAGATGTTCCTGAACATACAATCAAACAGCACGTAATGTTCTGAACAACTTCAATGACAGTTGTCCAGCAGTGGTCCCATTTTATTTACAACAATCTAATGCCTACGAGATTGTGCCGATGGATGTTCCCAAGCTGTGCCGAAGATAATTTCGACACAATGTGCTGAGTGACTTACCGCTTGACCTGACCATTCTCACAAAATTTGAGTTTATTTGGATGCGAACTCATACCAAACTGGCAATTTGAAGAATATGGGAATTACTATAGGAAAAGTGAATGATATGATCTCAACGTCCTAGTATTTCGCCATAATAGTTTACTATCTCGTCTTAGGTGAAATTTTATCAGTTACAACTCTGGTCAAGACCACTTTTTGATTGGACTTCAATGTCATTAGTTATTAATTGATTTCAAAGCCGTTAACTTTCTGATATTGGTTAAACGAATGGTTTTGTGGTTTTGTTGCGAAAATCGAACGGGTACTGTAATTTATTTATTATCGTCTCAGTGTGGATTTATCTAAATCTTCATTGAGTTCATTCATAGTTCAAAAAGAGTTGTTCAATGAGTAGAATCTTGAAAAATTACTAAAGTTTGCTTTCTAAAGAATTTGCCTTATTTTAAATCACGAAATCCTATAATTTTGGGTTTTTAAGTGGTTTATATCTTTTTTTCAATTCATAAAATACAAAACATTGAGTTGCAGTATTAAGGAGAGACAAATCTGCTTCCAATGGTATATTTCCTGGGTTTACTTAAATGACTTGTTTACCGATTTGACATACACATATAGTTAATTAGATTACCTCTCACCCCAGCAGGCCTGGGTTCAATCCCAGTCGGCGCCGCCGGGATGTTCTGAGGCATAACATCTCTGATCACGCCTTCCTTCGGATGGGAAGTAAAGCCGTTGGTCCCCGGTTCATGAGTTGATGGGTCGATAGGTACACACTTAGAAATACCTAATCTTACACGTGACGGAATCCATCTTTGACATAAAGCATGAGACGTAAACAAACATGTCATGTAATATTAAGTGCTCTGAGACTGAAAAGTTCGAAAGTACGTTTGATTGACCTGAATTTTGCGTCTGTCATGACTCAATTTTATGTCAAAATTGACGCTCGTACATGTCAGTCTCAGAGCACCTAAATTTACATGAATTTTTCTAAGTGTGTAGGGTCCAGGTGTGGGAGCTGTCTTCCTGGCACGTCGGTAGCATTGGTGCTCAGCACGGAAAACAAGATCGACGGAAAAAACAAACCAAAGGAAAAAAAAAATATAGTTAATTAAATATTGTATGTCACCATGTGACTTGGTTAATTAAACAAAAAGAAAGGGAAATTAATATCCCTTCCAGAACATCTGAACATCAAAAGTCCATTCAAAAGATTCCAATCCCATTCGAAGATAATACAATCATATTTTATTTAGTGAAAAATACGTTTAGGGGTTTGATGCTCACAAATGTAATTCAGGCTGCTCAAAAGTAAGGAACGATTATTTATCAGAATTAATCAATATAAAAAAATATAAAATATATTATCATTATTTAAAAAATCTGTATTTTTTTTTCAAAAATCTGCTATGTGTTTATACAGATATCTGCACCAAAATTAAAAAAAAAAATCTGTATGGTCACAGATAAATCTGTATATGTGGCATCACTGCTCCTCAACGAAGTCAACGATTGCCTTCCATATTTCCTTGGACGCCAATCGCATTTCGATGTCTTTCCAGTTTCACCCGGTCCAATGGCATAGTCTTCAGATCGGCTTCCATCTGAGCGGTTGGTAGATACCGCAAATCAATAATCCCTTGTAGACATAGTTCGACATTGCATCAAAACCAAATCGGAATTATTTTTTCGCTATTTTTTCCAGTGCAATAAATGACTTTCATTTTGAGTACTCAACATTTTTAATCCATTTCAATGGTTCCGAGATGCATCTGTTTTTTGCGTCCAGTTATTAAATGACTCAAGCCTTATGGATGGACTGCAATAGTCATATTCGTTTTGTCACACTGGGAGTGTTAAAAGTTGGTTCGATTTGACAGCTAGAAATGGTTTGATTTTGGGGTTCGGCTTCACATCACCCAATCAATTTTATGAATCAATTTGCATTTCAATTTTATATTTTTTGCTATCTATTACGAGCTGGAGAGAATAACTAATGAATTCCTAGTTCTGAGCTGATACCGAAATTTGAAGTTGACTAGTATGTCATAAAATATCCAAGACCAAACAATTACATGCAATATACTTCGTAAATAACAAAAAATTGATATTTGGATACCAAAAACTACCTGCGTGGTATTGTTTTGGTATTGCATTTGAATAATTTGGTACTGGAATGGTATTGTGACAACTTTTTTTTTTGGTTTCATTTTGTCATGTCAGACTCATCCATGCCAATTTAAGGTATCGAAATATTCGTTCCTGCTGGGGTAGTTGTAGTATGCCAGAATAATGGTGTTAATACCTTTTGCTTGAAAATTTAAATTCGCTCAAAAAAGGCGTAAAACAATAAATCTTCCTTAAGATGTTGACTCCTTTGCACCTAGAGCTGCAGTAGTGTTCCTATAAATATAGGTTTCATTATTATAGGATCCAAAGTTAGCAACTACTACAACTACTGGAACAATGTTTCTATTAATGGAGGTCGACTTTACGAAAAACGCATACAATTTAATTACAATGTAATATTTTCCTAGCAAAATAGAGCTTGAAAGCTTCACATTTACGAAACATAAATATAAAAGCTGTGTGCATATGGTTTGTTTTTTTTTTTTTAAATAAATAAATTGTCTTAGTACCTCCACTACTGGCTCACCCACCCTATGCAAAGTAAAATTCCGTTAATTTGCTTCTTTCCCCCATAAGTGCAGTTGCTGTGCTATCTCGGTACAAATTATCCTCCGCAAAACGACTCGATCGTGGATAAGAAATGCACTCATAAAAATAAGCGACCCTGACATTCGAAGCATTAACCCCCTTCCCACAAATAGCACTATGGTTGAAGATATAGTAGTCCGTAAAAATGCAGCTCATAAACAACGACACTTGCATTACGGGAGTTGCACCATCGCCGTATGTACTGGTCAACAGTCTCCAATAAATTTTCCTTAAAAATAAACGAAATCGATTTAGCTGAAAGAAATTTATCGGCACTGCATCACCATAAAATCCCTCGCTGGTGGTATTCCGCATGGTGGTTGTTTTTTTTTTTATATTATTATTGTACGTGGAAGAGTTTTTACTGTTTTCATCTGTAGTGATCAAGTTCTTTGGAAAATGTTTAGACAGGACAGTTCTAATCAAATCCGAATAAAGGACCCAGTGTACGGCGGCCATAAAATACAGAGGGGAACCCGATTGAGTCAAATTGGAGAAAAAAGGGCTGTAAAATCGGAATGAAATGCGCCATAAAAGCCCCATCCTGGGAGAGCACATATAAGCCTCAGGGGAGTTTTCTGCCGCTTCCTCACCACACAACAATGAACGTTATCTAAATAAGCTCGTGATGATCATGGTTGGAAAACGCTTGAAAATGGAAATATTTACCTTGTTTTACCTTTGCGCGACCTCGCAACGAGTTTTTTTTTGCTTCCTCGGCACTGATCCGTTTTTATATTATTTAACTTACGGTTTGCGGGTAGCACTTATTTTTGTTAGCCAGGATATCTGCTGACTCGGGGATAAAGTAATCGAATTTATCCTCATCGAACAGTCGGAAAACAACAGGATATTGCGTGAAAGTTGGCGTATTTTCGTCGACGGTTTTCCCCCGGGGGCCCAAGTTTGTTTTATTGTGTGCGCAGTAAAAGTTTGCAGGCAAACCGGAAATCGCTTTTTGCTTGCGGAATTTGAATCGAGTTGGTAATTATTGAGATTCAATAGAGTGTACGTTGGGTAAAGAAATTAGCTGCGTTCAATCAAGGTTATACCTATTGAGACCTGAGTTCCACTGAGCAAAAAAAAAACACTTTCTAACTCCTCTCCCCAAATATGTTTACAGTAATCCCTCCATTCATGCGATGAGCGGCACGTTTCTCGTCGGTCCCTTAAAGAATTGAGCTGATTTTCTGTATATAACTAGTTTATGGTTGACACTAATGATGATGATGATGGTCCCACCTCTTACCCCTACAATGGTTTGAGCAGAACGATTTATCTTTAAGATTATTAAATGACATTTTAACTAGGTTGGCAAACAAAATCGAACTGGTTACAGTTACAGATATAAATTCCCTCTAGAGTTTACAGTTGCTTGACAGAGATATAAATATGGAAAGCTTGGGAGCTCTCATGCACTTATTAAGCCATTCCGTACCCTATGTATGCAAATAAATCCATGAAAGTAATTTATTTCGATCCTAGGTCCAAAGGTTGGAAGATAAGTGCCAAAAGTGGCTCACTTACCCTAATAATTATGAATTTTAAAACAAAGCGAAAGATCTCCTGATCAAGAAAATTTTGCATGCGATCAGTTTGTTGGTTTTCAAATCAAATCGATTTCGGCTGGGATTGCTGAGACTTACTGGGGTGAGAAAGCAGTCACGCTTACCACTCAACCAGTCACGCTTACCACTCAACCATCTTCTAATGATGTTATTAGGTTTTATTTGTAGAGCAAACATATCCTTTTAGATTGTGATACTAAGTGTTTGAGTAGTCACATGTGGACAAAATGTTCTGATATTTTTCGATAAGCTAATATTGGGATAAGATATCGGGTAATCACAGCATTTTCCGGACATTTTAACATAACTACAGAACATGTGAGCGTTATATTGATGATGCCAATCTATAAAACTATAACAAATAGTTTGTTTAAGTTTGAGGGGAATATTGGTTAAAACTGGTGTTTTAAAGAGGTCATTAACATTGAATTTTTTTGATAATTTTACAATAGTTCAGTACATGTCTAGTCTAGTCTAGTCTAGTCTACACTTTACAATAGTTCAGTACATGTAGATTAAAAACTTATAATGCCAATTTGACGCCAAAAATTAAATCAGCATCCCAAAATTTGCCTTATATGTGATATGCCAGATTAAGAAGCAATTTAGGTTTGGTTTGGCTTTTATATGGAGGTCCGCCACTTTGGAACATAGAGAACGAAAAGGAGAAGATTCACAGCTTTTGGGCAATAAGTTTGGGTTTGAAACTGGAACTGATCTAAATATTCGGCTCTGCATGGGTAAAGTAAAATTAGCTCAGCTTGCCTACTTGCATTCTTCAGAAAATGCAGCTTGCTCACGGTTAATTTTTTTATCTGCAAAAGTACAGTGATTTACATGTGTTTAATTCTGTTAAGTGCATTGAAAAACGATTTGATGGATAAAGTTTGTGTTCTCATCAGTATATATCAGTATAAAGCTTCATGTTAGCATTTCCAACCAACGCTGAAAAATCGCTAACTTCACGTATGAAGTAACATAAAAACACTTTGAAAGTATATATGAGCTATACTATATATGAGCAAAATGCAGAGCTTATAGACCAATTTTCTCTCAACTGTTGAAAAAAGTTACCTTCCGGTTGGTTTTAGTATAGTTTCCCATTTGTAAGAGAATTTCAGCAGTAGGCTTGTTCATCTCTGGCTGTTGCCTACTGATTAAGGGGGGAGTACACTTTGATTTTTCAAAAAAAATGTATTTTTTTTTGGCTTAAAATGTTCCTTGGGATGTATATTTTAATTTAGAAAAGACTCCAAGTCCACCAGAATATTCCTTACCGCTTTACGAAGCGATTTTCTAAAACATGTACCGGTGCGCTGAGGGAGCAATTTTATCCTTAAACGCGTTTATCTCGAAACGGGGTTTTTCAAACTGGCGTGGGAAGTAACTCTACACACTACGAAAATGTCATGTAAATTTAGGTTCCCTGAGACCGACACATGTAAGCGGCACTTTTGACATAAGAATCAGTTGAAAGAAACGTGAAAATCAATTCAATGAAACGTTCTCTTCGTCGATTTGCTTATGTTTCGGTTTGAGAACATTTAATTTTACATGAAATGTTTGTTTACGTTCCATGATTTACGTCCAATATGGATTGCGTCTCGTGTAAAATTAGTTATTTCTAAGTGTGTAACCAGTTATCATTAAATTTGGATATCGCCTAGATTTTCTTGTTCAGAATTAAATTCTGCTTAGAAATACGTATCCACATTTTCGATTTTGTCAAAAATGGATTTTTAATCCACGATTTTGTAAGCACTTTTAGGGTGAAAAAATTGACTTTTTTTTCCTAAGGCCACAACTTTTGAAAAAATTAATTTAAAAAAAATCGGAATACGTATTTCTGAGCCAAATTTCATTACTAATCAGGATTTTTGTTCGATTTATGTTCCAGGATCACATGCAAAGGAGTATTTTCCCACGCCGTTTTCCGACTTCCGCGCGAGGACGCCCGCGCGACCTGGTGCACCGGCCACGGGGAGACGCCAATCGAGTTAAAAAAAAATACAAATTGTAGTTCGAAGGATGACTAATAAATGGGTTATAACATGTTTGCCCTCCCTGAGTGTTTTATTGCTTAAAAAATTAACGAAAATGCCTTACTTTTTGGACGTTCAAAGTGTACAAGCTATTCCCTACCCTATATACGCTAATAAACCCATGAAATTAATTTAAACTCTAGGTCCAAAGACTGGAGCACTAGTGCCAAAAGTGGCTCACTTACCCTAATAACTAATTAATTATGAATTTTAAAACTAAGAGAAAGATGTCCTGATCAAGCAAATTTAGCATGCGATCAGTTTGTTGGTTTTCGAATCATATCGACCTCGGATGGGATTGAAACCAGACCCATTGGAGTGAGAAAGCAGCCACGTTTACCACTCAACCCCCGGTTCCGTCAGCATAGAAAGCTGTATTTGCTGAGCTGAGTGCCGGCATAGCTTCCAGCTGGATCGTATTATGTCAGGAAGAAGGCAAGAAGATAGCAAATAATGCTTGTACTCATTTACATCGTAAAACTCCTGCCTAGCTCATCCCAGTACAGTTCCATTAAATCTCTCTTAATTACATTCCATTAATCTTCACCATACTCCAAAATAATGTGTGCCAAACCCATCCCCCACAGCACAAATTGGTTCATAGAACCTCGGAGGGTAAACAATCACACACATACACATCCACAACCATTCACCGACCACCGTGATACCAACAGCGGAGAGCATTACTATTCGTCGATATGACATGGTTCAAAAAACAAATAAACAACTGAACATCATTTATCAATCCCGGGGACCTCACGTTCCCCCGTTTGTGCCCGCCCAGTGGCCGCCAATTGAATCCTAAAACATTTGATTTACAAGCACCATAATTTACCGTCTTTCAACCGCACAGCTGCTACATAGACGGCTAGTGTTTAGCTGATTCAGTTCTTTGGTTCGCGCCGTCGTCGTCGTCATCGTCGTGTGATTTCCACGCAGAGCTGCTGGAAAACAGTTGGGTGGACGGACATCGACACGGACCATCATCCCGCGCTTCGCCACGCACAAGCTGAGGCAGTGTGGCAATGACACGAGATGGCAAGAAAGCAGAAAAAACCGACAGAAATTATCAAAAACGAATTAATCATCAGTTATCGGGTGTCACTCGCTTACAAACGAACGGCTGCTTCATGATTCTATTGGTTCCTGGCGAGCGTCCGACACCAGCAAACGGATGAAGAAACGGAATCAGGAAACTATTATGTCGATGGCAAATGGTTCCACCAGCAGCGTGGCACGTTCCCGGGTATGGTAAGTTTGGTTAAATTGTTAGCTGTAGGTGGTGAATGTTATCGAGCAACCTAGCAAAAGGATCAGATGCGCGGTTGCTAAATACACACGGCCAGTGTTCGCTGGTTGGCGTTCGATTATGTCAAGAACATCGGTTCGCGCCTCGCACCTCGCTTTTTCGCATGGTTGATTGCTTGCAGGGAGCTCGTGGTGGTCTAGCATGTTTATTCGGGCGCCACTATGGGGATTCAGGTGGCCAATAAGAAGAAGAATGACTAGCTTCTATTTCGTGTTAGTCCACCAGTAGCAGACTATTCAGCAGAGAAATTCCCAGAAAATCACTTCTCTGAAGCAGTTCTCAAACATTTTTTTTTTCGATTGCTAGTCACTTTGAAAAATATTGTAAATTCGTGAACCACAGATGTGTAAGGCCAAATTTAATTTAAAATTTACAAAATGGCTTAGAAAAGCCAAAAAAAAAATACATTCAAACTGTGCCACAATGCACTGACCCACTGAATGCAGATTTAGGTGGAAGGTTATGTTTTGAGCCTAAAATTGAAACTAAAAGTCTCTTTTACAGAGTTGTTCCGTAGGCCCACATTTTTATGACAATGAACTCAAGGGTGGTTCTTGTTATCATTGAAATCAAAAATATAACTTTTTTGTTTGTAGAAATTAAGCGTCATCGATACGAATGAGCAGTACCAAATGATAAAGTAGTATTTCAACTAAATAGAACCGTACTTCAAATAAATTAAATTGCATAAGAAAACTGATTCCGGCAAATTTTTAACACAAAACTTACCTTGCAAATGTAAAACAAAGCATCAGTAGACATAACCAGAACATATGGCGGAGATTAATAAAGCCAAAAAGCAAGAGGAAAAAGGCCTAACATATGATTTCAAATCAAAGGTTGCAGAACACATCTTCACAGAGGACCACCAATTATCGACGGAGGACATCACGATTTTACGAACCGTATCTAAACCATGGAAACTGGATGTTGCAGAGAGCCTCGAGATCCACAAACAACGGAATTCAACTTTACTCAACAGGGATTAATGAAACGGACATACATGGCTTTTCAAGTTACTACCTAGGACACATCAACGAGTAAGCAGTGGAGTACCTGCTCATACAGGAAATAAAATTTAAGTTTACCTATCTTTTAAGTGAAAATGTACCTATGATAATATATATTCGGTAAAATGCGATGTTTTTCTTCAGTCGAGTACTAGTACAAGACACTGAAAAGGTCTGCACATTGTAGGCGAAATACGCGTATCTGTCAAGGATAAGCAAATAAGGTAGTGGAATTAAAAGGAAATTACTAATCTTTCTCTCTCTACAGGTATTCCACTAAGAAGTCCACATTCATCAGAAAACAGAAAATAAATAGATATAAATTCGAATGATGTTGAAACTTATGTAGACGCACATAATCAATTCGATTTAGATTTGATAATTCAAAACCTTTTCAAAGCTTCTGAGTTTGAGAAAGAAGAGACGATCGCTGATGTAGAATTGCTGGGGGATCTACAGTGGTGAGCTACCGCATACAATATAAGGGAAAGTGCAGTTAAAGAGCTCCTAAAAATTTTAAATGAGTGACTTTCCGATACACTTGTTTTGATTTTTTTACGTAATATAATCTATACAACCAACATAAAACTGGAGGCTCTCAAGACAGACTAGAAAATGCTAAGATGTTACGGCTAGTTTTATTTTATGCTTTAAAAGTTCATCCTAGGAGAGTGTGTCCTATTGAGGCATTTGAAAGGAGCAACAAGTTATAAAGTAAAAAAACTGATACCGTAGGAGAAAATTTTACGTATTATGACAAAATATTCCCTAAATAGATGAGAAAAACCACAGTCATATAACTATTTACAATGAAACAATATGTGTCTGGTCATTGTTCAACGGCAAAAACATGTTTTTCTTAAATGGAATATCTTTTAATGATGTTTAAAAAGTACGGAGCTTATGAAAATTAAATGAAAATATTCCTATATTTATTATTTATGAGGCACAATGAATTTAAGCTACTATTTTGTATAATATTCACCATAAATATTAAACGGCATGATCTCAAACGAATTCAAGTTGATGAAAAATGATAATTATATCGTCTTATTTTCAATGCTAGTATATTTTTTTAAACGCGTTGACATTTATTATGATTTCAAAATTCAAACATCAAAAGAATAAAACCACAATAAACTTTAATCAATACAACCCATTAACCAAATAAGTCCAAACTAAACCATCAAAGTTACCAAATTTTTTTGCATATAAAGTTTTATCCACTTTTTCAGTAGCGATTTATGCAGTTTTAACATAGTTTTATAGTAATCTTCAAGAGCTTTGATTACTTTTCTGGCCAGGTAATAGTTTCAAGCATACCTTTTCTACAACCACGTGAAGAATATGATTTGACTGAAATAAAACCAATGCTCCTAAGCTGGTTCGCATTTCAAGTTTTAATGGTTGCATTACAACTGGGCCAATTGCCCATGGAATTGCAATATAGCGGTCATCAGGAGGTTGTTAAACCAATGTGGTCGTCAGTGAAAGTTTTATAATTTGGCTTTATAAATTGCTATAAAACTTCGATAGCATAAAAGTTGTTCTTAAATTTTTTAAGAAACAAAAAAATACGATCTTAATACGCCAAATAATTTAAGAAAGTATGATTCAATCAATTTGGTCGATTTTTTTTAAATTTTCGCAAATTTTTGATAATTTGCAATTCAAGCCCCGAAAAAAATAAAACCAATAGAATGATGTTTCATTTTCATTTTGCAGCGTTTGGTGGGGCAATAGGAGCGCAAGTCAATCCAAAGCCGAGGATAAAGGACGGGTAATGGCTGAATAGTCTAAGCGGACCACTTGAACGCCATGGGAAAAGGAAGGGATTGAAGAGGTCGGTTATTGGGGGGTTTTGAGGAAATGACACATAGTACTCGATTTGTGTTGCAAAATGTAAAGAAACCGAAAATCCATCTCCCACTGATTCACCTTTTCATATATATACCAAATTGATATTTTAAAGCAACCATCAAAATAAACATACAATATATGAAAAGGCTAGTTGCCTCCCTAAGCGGACCCCCCGCATCCTAACTCTTTTGTTAATCTACTTAATGTTATTAGGCTGTCTAAATTTTCTTATTTAAGTTCGTCTGATGATTATGATATCTCATTAGTCTAATTCAATAAATAATTGAATTCTCTTATTTACCTAATCAATCATAACTCATGCTTTATAAAGTAATTAATTAATTAATTTATCTTTATTAGGGAGGCTTTCAGCCTGGGGCTGGTTCGCCTCCAACCTACTTTATAAAGTACCTAAACTGCTATGTAATCTAAAATTAAACGTGTTTCAAGTAATTTTGACTTTGATCATTATTTATTATATCTTAGATCGACTCAGGTGACACCTTCAAGTGACTAAAATGCTTCACTTTGAAGTTAGTTTCCTAGCTGATTTTTAAATTATATAAGGTATCTGCTCCAACTACACTCACACGTTTCCACTATGCCGTCTCACAAAATTACGTATGGATATGTCACAATAGAAGCACGCCACAGTGGAAATCCCGAGCCATAGTTCAAACACTTATTCCAAACCAAAATGAAGCATATATAAGATTAGTTACAATACCATGGTGGTGTTTAAAATTGTTCCCTGAGTAATGCTTCAATGAAAACAACAATCAAAGCTTGTCAGCAAATAGAAGGAGCACCGTTGGGCACTTTCTGAAATATTTCAATAGTATAATTCCCTTGCAAACCCAAATAAATCTATCTGCGTAAAAATAAATAAAATAAGACTGATTTGCAGCAAAACCCGCCAGTATCGCACCCAACGTCAGTGCCTATACGTAAGCGTACTACAACGCGGGTTTCAAATAAAGGAGTAACAAGTGTGATACTATCACTTCAAGCTAGAACTTTGGTTCTCTTATGCAATGGTTAATCAGAGAGGGGAAGCTCAGTAATCCTCATCGCATGCTCATGACGCCATGAGCCAGCAATGCCGGAGCTAAACCAACCGTCTCCAACGCTCCACTATGAAGCATAAGATTAGGCCCGCCCACCAACGTCCAGGTTAAAAACTAGCCAAGGGAAGGGAAAACCAATAGAATGATATTGTAATCAAATTTGGATTATCCCAACATCCCTACGGTTTATAACAGATCATTTGGGTGTAATTCTTTCCTGTTATTTGTTTACATTTAATTAAATATTTACCAAATAACGTCTCAAAAAATAAATTGAGGAGCTCGGCTAGCTTTGCTTACTGAAGATCGTCTGTTTAAGACGTGTCGATTGGAAATCTCAAATCCTTCTCAGTTGTTGTAGCCGTCTGTTGTCGTCGGGACCGAAATCGAGTAACAGCTAGTTGCACGGGAACTCGTAATTGTTTGTGATATAAAGAGCTCGGTGGCTTAGTGGCAACCGATTTTGCTTATTGAGCAGAAAATTATGGGTTCAACTTCAAACTCCTTCACATTATAGAGTTTCAGTGTGAATAGGATTTATTCTTAACATGAGATAAAGCGTATTGAAATTCTGATGGAGCAGCTCTTTTCCATTAAAGAGTTATACTTGAACTGGCTTTCTTCCAAAATATGATGTAAACCGTAAAGAAATTTGGTTGGAGGGCCAGGTACATGAAAGAAGTAATATATAAGTTTTAGAAAAGACGTGTTGATCGGAAATCCATATCAAATCCTTCTCAAGACCAGTTGTCGACATCGTCGGTCAGGTCGCCCTAGGGATCCAAACCTAGTAAAAACAAGTGGAACAGTAACTTGATCGTAATTGTTTTATGATATAAGGAGCTCGGTGGCCTAGTGGTGACTGATTTTGTTTACTGAGTGGAAGTCCGTTGGTTCAAACCCAAGTTCCTTCGCACTATTGAATCTGTAGGATGTTCAAGACTTCATTGTGCTTATTGAACTACATGATCTTGACTCCAGAATAGTTGGGAGAACGATTAATATCTTATTTAAACTATTCCATAATGTTCATTTTGTCACAATGCTCTCTTGAGCTTCACAGACTCACAAAGAGTTTCAAGAACATTGTTCAATACTTAATTGAGCCTGTAGAACTTTAAGATCTTATACTTAGAATGGTTTGAAGAGCTTTTAATATCTTATAGGGGACGGCCCTGGCATATCTTTCACAATAAATTCAAGTAAACGATAGAAAATTTATTTAGCTTCACTTTTATAAAAAAAGATTTAAAATTGGTGCACTAGTTCAAAGATATTGAAATTTTAGTAATCGTACTTTTGTGCAAAATTAAAAAAAATCAAAATTTTTGTATATCTCAAAAATGGCTCTACTTTAATTTTTTCTGACCACGGCATTGAATTCAGCGTAGGATTTTGCATTGGAAATGATCATCACCTTACCGAGTTCAAAAATGCTGTAAACTAGTGTTATCATTGAAATCATAAATCTAACTTTTTTGTTTGAAGAAATTAAGGTATACATTTTTCGTTATAGCTGAGCTAATATCAAGTAATTTTGTAGAAAATAACTTTTTAGTGTAAAAATAAAATGCACGCAATTATAGTAAACAAAAATTAAATAAATTCAAATAGATTCAAAACAAGTTTTAAAAATAACTACCTCTATTTTTGTTTGCGTAAATGAGTTAGCACTTAAGACAAATCGTCGATTGAAGTGATTGATTTAAATAGTTACGCTTGATGTATATGAAATAAAAATTTGAGTTCATTAACATAACGTTGTTTTATTCCAATAATATACTGTGCTTATACTTTCTGGGACACTCTATACATGTTGTCAAGAGGCTTTCTTGAGCTCCATGGACTCATAAAGATGTTCAGGACATTGTTCAAGACTATCATTGAGGCGGTTAAAGTGGGATTATTTGATTGCAGTGACGGGTCGAAAGTTTAAAGATATGGAAGAGATTCAAGTTTATTGTTTTTAAATTGGAGATGGATCTTTACCATGCTCAATGTATATAATCTAATAAATACGAATGAGCATAAAGATTATTCAAGCAAGTTTCCGCCATCAATTGCTTTTTATCGATTCTAGAAAATGAGTTAAATTGATTTGCAACAGTTAAAATGTTGTCAATTGTGTAATTTTTTTAAATTTTTCAAATGGTAAAAATATTCTTCTTTCCTTTATTTAACGTCGATCTCTGTTCCGCAATCTAGTGCCAATCACCGATGGACATCGATTGCCATCCATTAACGGCAATCGAATGTGCAGGAAGGCAGCTTCCACACCTACGTAAGATATCGCACCCATTCATCAACACACATGGGCCGGGACCAACGGCTTTACTTCCCTTCCGAAGGAAGACGTGACCAGAGATTTTTATGCCTCAGAAAAATCCCACCGACCTCGACTGGGATTGAACCCAGACCCATTGGGGTGAGAAAGCAGTCACGCTTACCACTACACCACCGGCGCCGGCTATGTAAAAATATTGTGAATTGTCAATTTCCTAACAGAATTACAAATTTTCCTTGCCTTAAATTTAATGTATAGTCCCGGATTTTAAGTGATACAATCAAAACAAAAAGCAAATCTCCCAGTTGATAAATAGAGCATGATATCATGTCATCCTCAATCCCAAAAATCCATATCTCACTCCTTAGGACTAATATACTACTTATTCTTTGAAATTAAGAACCATCAAGATTGTATCACCAATAAATGAAGATCTCCGATAGCAAGCCGTGTGTGTACGATGCAGAAGCTTACATTGTGTGACCTCAAAAAGGCTGTTCACTGGTAAATGTTTCTGCAATCTTGATGTTCCATCGCATCAGCTGGCAAACGTGTATTCTCAATTACGAAATTGTCCATACCTACACACATACACACATACACGCACAGTCATTGCAAAAGACATTCGACAACGGAGCTCGGTCCTTTCGTGTGACTTGACCTACGGACGGTGGTCATCTCGCAGGCGGTGGCGGCGGTTACGGAGATTGTTCGCTTCTATATTAGCCGATTAGTGGTGTGACATTTTCTGACTCTTGTCAACCCCCGTAGCATCTGTGGCGCGACCAATAAATGAACAGCAATGAGGCGTGGAAAAAGCCAGAGCTCTACATATCTCTCGGTCTCAAGTCGCTGTTTTTGTCATATTAATAATTTATGGCTCAGGGTCTTCCGGCGTCTACTAGAAACGGGAACATCGAAAATCTTTGACTCATTCCCGAGGCATCTGTTGGCCGTAGGAAACGCACACTTGATATACGTGTACCTATTTCTGTTCAATGTTATGAAATCTGGGACGTCCGAATGTAGTTGGCGAAGTGTTTTAGATAGTCACGGGATGCTGATATTGCAGATGAATTATGCATGAATGCTCAACAATGTCCGTACATTTTCCGACGAGGAAACAACTAGACACAATCTAGGACGCTCGTTGTCGGACGGGATACAGTTTATGAATCTTATGATTGAAACAGAAACAGGATCTTGGCCGTGCGGTGATAAATTATCCCAAACGCAATCTCAGTTCGTGTGCAGTGCACTTACTGTTTGGTACATCTATACAAGGATTGTACTGTCAATTTCAGCAGCGTGGATGTTTGCTTGATGAACGCACTCACCTAGAAATAAAAAAGTAGAGAATGGACAAGAAAGGATTCGTTAGATATGCAGATGAGAGGTAAACACACGCATGGATGGCTATGGTGACAAACTGTGGCCAAACATACTATTTACATATATGCTTCAGGTGGAATTGTTAATGGCTTTTATTTGTTTTGGGAGCGTTTGAATAAGTATCGTAAAACAAGGTACCGTGCCGATTCAAATTTCGGACACTTAAACTCGAATTTCGGACACTTTTAAAAGTTGATTATCTCGGTCGAATATGATCCACATGTCTTGTAAATTTAAAATTTTTTTGACTAGTGCCCTCCACGATCATCTAACATTATTACTTTGTTTCTAACTGGATGTAATATTTAATTAAAAATGAGAGTGTCCGAAATTTGAATCGGAACGGTATCTTTGATAATGCGGGTTACTTTGAAAGTAGAATATATTGATTTTATTTACTCTGTACACTATTTCCAAATTAGAAACATTAATTCCATTTTGTAGCTTGGGGAATTACCTTTGATATCGTATGGAGTTTTTATATGGTATGTTTTACATATTTTACGAATATCTGAAAAGAACATTTTTTTGTTTTTCGCTCGATTGAAAAGGCACTTAATCACTCATTTAATGTCTCTCCGATATAGCCATCACAAATTCAATGTTGTCTTCTTATTGCTTATGGTGGTCCTGATAAAATATTCATTGAAAGATTCATATTTCTTGAACTAAACTGTTTTTTGTTCGTCGAGTATTAATCTAAGTATCCCCAGAACATAAAACTTATGTTCGGCCACAAGATAAAACAAATAGTGCAAATGCAATAATTTCCGTTGAAAATATTACAAAAGAATCGACGATAGGATCCTCATTCCTTGATTTAAAAAAATGCGTGCCAAACAATAAGTTTTGTAAAAAATATCAAAGAAACACCATTTTTTCCTATTTTTTTCTTCTCTTTATTACCGTGATTATTAGCCGTAAGCTAGTTGATCACGTTATATAGCAGATTCTCAGGCTAGATCCTGCCTATAAAAATTGGTTTCAATATGACATTAACGTGACGTTTTGGCTGGCTCTGATTACCCAACGAATGAGACAGACAACATTTTAACACTCCGAATACGGTGGGTAAAAAACTTTACGCCGACTACGATGCATCCGAAAAACGTGTAACGGCATGTTTGTAATGGCATAACTTAGCCATTTCTTAATGAATTTCAAAAATTATGGGTTTGTAGATGATTTTGATAGCAATCTTATGTCACGATCCCAAATTCATTCTATCATCTCAGTTCTTAGTGTTTTTCAAAAACTGCGGAGCTCTAGGATCAGTTTCATGGATTGACCACTTTTACGGATGTTCCTCATCTTCCGGAGGACGGTTCCATAGACATCCAGGTTCATGTTTATGTCACAACCCCAAATTGCTTCTATCATCACAGTTCCTAATGTTAAAAAAAATGTGGAGCTCTAGGATCAGGATCGTGGATTTACTACTTTTACGAATGTTCCGGATCTTCCGCTGGACGGTCCGATGGCCATCTGGGTCCATGTCCCAAATTCATTCTTATATCACAGATCCTACTGTTAAAAAAACGCAGAGCTTTAGGATCAGGTTCATGGATTGACCACTTTTACGGATGTTCCGAATTTTTTGAGGACCGTTCCGTTGTTTCCAGGATCCATATATAGGAACCATGACTGTTTTCTGGCTAATTGCGAACATTTGTGCCCATTAATCTAAATTACAGATCTTGCGCCACTTGCCAAACCCTACAAACACACTTTTCAAAAACAAAAGTGTAACAACTCTTTTCGCATTTTAGAAAAGTAGACAACTCTATTTTCAATCTTTTTGCAATCAAAATCATCTACAAGTCCTAGGAATCCTAAAGGAACCACAATTTTTGAAATTCATTAAGAAATGGCTAAGTTATGTCATTGCAAACTTGCCGTTACACGTTTTTCGGAGGCATCGTATTCGGAGTGTTAAAAACTTAATGTGAAGTGAGGAAGGCTGTGGTGAGGATTGGGTGCGCGAACAAGTTAGAGCTCCACCGAAGGAGACAGTGCCCCGTCCGGCGGAGAGACCCCGATGGCAGAAAAAAATAGAAAGGTGAGGAAAACACGAATCAGTGCAGCCACCGGCGGGGAGCTAGATTTGATTATACAAGTGGGCGTGCTTTAGAAAGGCAATCAGCGCAGCCAACGTTGAGGAGTCATAACCAAGTAGATTACTGACGTTCTCCGGGAGTCAATGTTGCTCGCGTAGCTTCTTGAACTCCGGGCAGACACACAGCACGTGTTCCACCGAGGCAGGGATGCTGCAAATTGAACAAACCTTGCGGAAAGGTGTCCCACCGAAATTACAGGAAATCCTCGCATGGTCGGTCCGGTGTCTTGAGATGATCCTCTGGTCCTTGTACTGTTGGCTGTCCAGCCAGGAGTGTACGGTTTCCTTGATCTTCCTCAGGAAAGTGGTCCGCGACTGGAACCATTCCTACTGCCAGGCTTCCATAATAGTATTCACAATCCAACGCCTGACGTCTAGGAGGGGTACGTTCCTACGTAGTGGGGATGGGATGCACCAGATCCCGCCAGTCTGTCCGCAGCCTCGTTTCCGGGAACACCGCAGTGGTCGGGGATCCACGTGAAGACGGTTGAAGGTGGGGCGTACCATGTAATGGCTTATATCAAGGGGAGGCTCGGGGCTTCGGCTTCCAGCGCTTGGGGGACGCTGTGTGAGTCAGTCAACACGAGGATCGGTCCGTAAAGCAATAAACGATCCGTCCGTTAAGCAATCAGAGTTATCTCCGACTTGGAATCCACTCTTAATCCGCTTATCTATTTTGACGACGTTTGATCGCCAACTCTTCTCTCCATGCCAGTGGACCCTGGCCACCGGGGGGAGGTCACGGTTGGCTGCAGTGCGGAGGGCTCTGTTCCCCTCGTTGAGGAGGAAGACCCTTTCGTTCCCGGATATCTTAGCAGCGAGGGCAGCGGCTTTCTTAGCAATGGCTGCAGCAGATCGATAGCGGAAAGGGAGGATTCCGATTTCCACATATGCGGCGTCTGCAGGCGTGGAACGGGGAAGGCCGGATACGATGCGTACGTAGGTATTGTATACCGGAGCGAGGATGTTGTTGAGATTCTCGGTGGCTAAGCAGGTTATTTCGAGGCCATAGAAAAGTCGACTGTCGATAACAACCCGAGCGACACGAAGGCGGATCTCACGGTTGATGCAGCTACGACAGTTTTCTATGTTGATGCGGCTACGACAGTTTTCTTTCACCATCCTGAAGTGTTGGTTGAAGCTTACGGTGCGATTCAGTACTACCCCCAGAACACGTACTGTTTTCTGGAGCGGAATCGGATGATCTTGGATGGTGATCGGTGGTCCTCGAATCAGATGGCCCGAGTGACAGATATGGCACCGTACACTCTTCGGCACGGAGAGCTGGAAACCAACCGAAAGCGCCCACCTGCTGACGGCGGAGACTGCTGCTTGAGCTATGTTCCTGGTCCGCTTAGTCGTTCGTCCCGTTACGACGATGAGTATGTCGTCGGCATAAACGATTACGTGTACGTTCTTGGGCAATCGGCTGAATACCCCGTTCATTGCCACCAGGAATAGCGTTACCGCTATGACGAATCCCTTGGGCACTCCAGTTTTCTCGGGGAACGGATCCGAGCGAGTGTTACCGACAGTCACCTGGAAGGTACGATCAAGGAGGAAATTCCGTACAAAATGTGAGATGTGACCTTCCAGGCCCCAGCCGATGAGCTGCCTGATGACACCAGTTGTCCATGTCCTGTTGAACGCCTTTGAAACATCAAGGGAGACTAACTCCGCATGATGACCGCTGTCCTGGGCTTCCTTAGGTACTTTCCCGACGGCTGCAAAGTAAGTGGAGGACGTTTGACTCAAGGAACTGCCTAAGACGACGATTTATCATTTTTATTTTCTTTGCTGCGCGATCGGCCTAAAGCAGGAGGCTTCTTCACTCTCCGTATTGTTCTTCGCACTACCAAGCTTTGTTTCCAGAGGTCCGGATACGAGTCAGTGAGCCATAGATTGTTGAAGAAGGTGAGTAGACTCGTTTTTCCGTTGAGGGAGAGGTTTTTTAACACAGGGTATCCAATCTCGTCCGGCTCGGCAGATTTACCACTACTGCTGCCGAGAGCAAATTGAAGCTCCCGGAATGTAAGAGCTTCGTTGATCTGGAGAGCAGGAACATCGGGTGGACTTCGCAAGTCGCGAATGCTGCTTGTGGAAGGTTTAACGCGCAGGACGCAATTGCTGTCGTAGCCACTGCACACTGGGCCAGAAATGCAATCTAGCGTAGCAAAATTTATAACAGAAAAAGAAGATATTAATGTTCAAAAATTGTTGTTTTTTTTTTGGTTTTTCAACAATATCTTTAAAATTTGAAGCTTAAATCAGTATTTTTCTTCACAAAACTTATTTATTTAATGCATTTGCGTAAGAGCAAAATATAAAATTATATGGTTGTAAGCAAAAAAACCGAAACTGAAAGAAAAGAGCATATTTTCGACATTTTTTTTCTTTAACTCGATATAACTCGGAACGAGTAGGCTGTGGAAATGTTACGTCTTCAAAAGAGTTGTTTATTTTGTCAAGGCAAACAAATTTGCCACAAACATCAAGTCTCCAAATCGTCATAGAAAGAAGTTAGATTGTGGCGCCATCTTTGCGGAAGAGTTTTGAACTATTTGTTTATGTCAATAGATGGTTCTTATTATGATCAGAAACTTTGCCGAAGAACTAAGTCGCGGAAATTCTTCGTTTCGGAGTTATTAATTTTGCTCCGCTAGATTGCATCTCTGGCCCAGTGTGCACTGACAGCAGACAGCACGGCAAAATATTTTCCTAATTCGTCGGCGATGTCCTTCGGTTCTGAGATCGAGGTGTCATGAGCTTGTATAGTAGGTGGAGTAGACTGCCGCTTGCCATTCAGAGCGTTGACGCGATTCCACAATTCACTCGACGATTGGGATTCGTCGATTGAATCCAGGAAATCCATCCAGCTAGATCGCTTTGCGTCACGAGAGATGGTGTTCTCGGTAAAAATTCAGCGCTTCTTCCAGGGTCGTCTAAGGCGAGATACTTAAGCCGGCTTAAAGCTTTGCGTCACGCTTTCACCGCACATTTGGTATCCTCGTTCCACCAACGTAGGGTTTTTCGCACAGGTACGCTACCCGTTCTTGGGATAGATACTGTTGCAGCTTCGTAGAGTACTTCCGTGAAGCTGAAGATGTCATTCGGATCGCGTTGCTGAAAGAGAGCGTCGGATTTCTCCATGAAGGCGTCCCAGTTGGCTTCCTCGTAGCGCCATCTGGGTCTCAGAGTCGTTGGAGGGGCCGCACCTACAGAAAGCTGTATGCGGATCGGGTAATGGGCACTACCATGCAGGTCGTTACTGATATTCCACTGTGTCCTGTTCGCGATAGATCGACTAGCAGTGGCAATGTCGATCGCGGTGGTGTGCCGTCCGTTAAAAAAGGTGGGAGCACCGTCGATCAGCACCACCAGGTCCTCACTCTCGAATATGTTCGCCAGGGTAGAACCTCTGGGGTCTGGGCGAGGGCTGCCCCAGTCCTGATGGTGCCCATTGAAGTTGCCGACGATGAGCCGCGGTTCCGGTAGCTTGGAAATAGCTGCACTTAAGTCTCCATCTAAGTTGGTTATCCGTCCGCAAGGCAGCTGATAGCTACACAGATAAAAATTCTGAATTTTAATAGTGATATAAACATTAGAGTGATGCAAAATATAAAATTTTCGCTCCACAATACTTAAACGATTCCAAATCGGATCCTGTCTAACCTCTCGAAATGTGAACCCATTTGGTGAGAAACTGAGATGGCACAAACCATTTGAAGTTTGTATATGAATTACTATGGTAAAACCAAGATTTTTGTTGGGAAGCTAAACAGGACCCGATTTGAAACCATTTAAGCACTGTGGAGCGAAAAAAACAAATTTTGCATCAGTCTAGTAAATATTCAATCACGTAAACTTGTATTTCATTTCACGCAACCGAGGTAAACAATGTTGTTCACAACAATGGGCTTTTGTATACAATATTTGCTACATTGCATGAAATGTCTCAGAACTTTACATGATATATAATGTAAACTTATATGATATGTGACGCTCCATATATGTGCATCATACTGAACAGAAATTTGCACTTCTTTTTCGAACTGTGTAAGTTACCGGCGTTCTTGAGGTGAACGCCAACGATTGGTAGGTCAGTTTGGAGGTCAAGAACTTGGTTTGGAATGTTCCTAAGCACCCCGATGGCTACGGAGTCCCTGAAGTTACCGCAGCGCTTGTAGCTCCAATCGTATCTCCCTCCCAGCGAACGATTGAGTTGGTCGGTTGAAACTTTATTGACCTCTTGTAGAGCGATTATCCAGGGGACATTGCTTTGGCAAAGGAGCTCCAATTCCCCTAGGCGGCCAAGGAATCCGTTTATATTCCACTGGAGAACAACGTTCATCGGCTTGGGCAGTGCAGGCGTGGAGTACGAGATGGTAGACTCACTGCATATCGAGTAGGGCCTAACCCCGTTCAGGAGAGGTGTATGCATACCATCTACGGTGTCGTAGATGCTAGGTACGTTCATGCGACTGGTGGCGTCGATTTCGTCGGTTGATACCGTGTCCGTCAGACCGCTGCCAAGCATAAGTGGAGGCGTTCCATCCAACAAATGCGAAGGTGGCACATCGGGAAGATTTTTTTGCAGGAGATGCAGGAGTATTTTAGTCTGTTCGGGTTTTAGGATTGATGAAAAATAATGAGAAATTCGTTTTCCATACTCTTCTAACAAGAATCGTTATTCGATTGTGATTTCTTGTTTATTAATTTATTTGATAAGGCTCTACCGAAATAAGTTTACAGAGCTGAGGATTCTTATTCACTATACAATATATCTTAAAGCAATAGTCAAAAGGTACAACACAATAAACATCTTCCGCTATCCAATAGGCGTCCTCCATCAGAACGGGATCCGCTTCCTGTGGTTTCATTGTATGGCAGTATCACCAACGGGGGGCAGAGCGCTTCCATTGCAGCAATGGACGCAAAACGTGGTTAGCACTCAACATTTGGTAGTACTTTACAGGAGGAACACAATATTGTACATGATAACATGTACGAAAATAACACGATCTAGTGATTTCCACATCTTAAATAATAAAGGCACGTCTTCCCAATTCATTACAAACCTTTCAATCAGTTTTCCTTTTTACCACAAAAAAAAAACTTAAGCTTCGTTTCAGACGAAACAAAATTAGAATTCAAGGTACCACACACAATTGCGACACAAGTCAAACATAACTCAATGAATAGGGAATAAAACTTTCCACCCTTCCAGCGATGGAAATGTATCGCATGAAAATGCGAGTTAATTTGGTGGGAAAAAGATATGAAGCACGTAAGCCGGTAGGTGCAAAAGTTTCACATTCCAAAGCGGCTTGCCGTGGTTCCACAATCCCTTTCAGCAAACATGCACACAGCAAACAGTTACATGGGTAGGTATACTCTTTGTATGCTAATGCCTTAGTTTTTTCAACCCATCCACCCCCTCCGCCGATGAAGCAACGCTCCGTTTGATTTTCCCCTTTTTCATCACGTTCGCCAACAATAATTTTGCTGGAATGCTTGCGGTTGCTTCCCGCAGGAATCCTCCATTATGTATGTAGGTATAGACGACATCTACACTACACTCTACCTTGTGTCACACGGATCGCTTGGTGGGTGAATGACAAAATACAACCCTTAGCGTTTCTCGTTTCGGTGGCTCTCTGGCGCTTTCCCATCTGTATTTTGCGTCTTCTTTTCCGTGGGTTTCATGACCCAACTGGATACTGAGCATGCCCTCAACAATGTGTTAACTAGGAGTTTTCTTCGTGTTTCAGATTTATTTGTATTGTGTGGAAAACATGCCTCATGTGTGCACGCCCCTACTCGACAAGGTTCAACCGATACCGTTTACTCTGATAACAGTTTCCCATGTTTCATCTACCAGCACCGTATCGACGTATAATTAATTACGTAAACACAGCAGCACTACTTCCTGTCGCCAGCATTTTATCTAGGAACCCTTTTTTTGCACTCCGAACCTGTTCTGCTAGTTCTGCTGGGAGAACTTGTAGCGATACATAAATCACCGAGCAACATGTTTGTATTGAACAAAAAAAAGTTAAGGGTTGTGTCCACAGCACAGCACGAGCGTATTGTTGACGTAGGACTACGAGATATATTTTTTTGCTGAAATCAGTTCCTTTGTTATTCGTAATTAAGCTCCAAACATGTTAACCCCACTTTCGCAAGCTTACTAATGTTAGTCATAGCAAAACAACTTTAGAATTCAAAGTGCACCTGAAATCTTCTTCTTCTTCTTCTCATTTCAAGCTTATCGCATACAAGCTTATTGTGTGCTCTCAACTTAGTGTTCTTGATGCACTTTAGCGGCGCCGGTGGTGTAGTGGTAAGCGTGATAACCTCTCACCCCAGCAGGCCTGAGTTCAATCCCAGTCGGCGCCGCCGGGAAGTTGAGAGTCATAACATCTCTGATCACACCTTCCTTCGGATGGGAAGTAAAGCCGTTGGTCTCCGGTTCATGAGTTGATGTAACGATAGGGTAGGGTCCAGGTGTGGGAGCTGCCTCCCTGGCGTCGGTAGCATTGGTGCTCAGCACGTAAAACAAGATCGACGGAAAACAAATCAAGGAAAAAAAACCGATGTAAGTCGGTGATTGGCACTAGATTTTGGAACAGAGATCGACGTTAAATAAATGAAAGAAGAAGAAGAAATAAACAAATACCATATAAGAATGATAACCCAAATCATTGAACTATTCTACAAATTGTTTGGACGAAACCCGGAATACGTCGTTAAGCAAAATAACCATAAAATTTGTATTAGGGATCGGCTGAAACACTCGGGATCTAGAGTTGATGACTCTAAGGTTAAAATCTCCTTAATTTTGGCAAGTGATTTAGTTCAATTTAGTAAGGCTGCTAAGTAGATGTCACATTTATCTTGCCTTGATCGTGAAATTTCCGCTTAAACAACGTCTCCATTTACCATCGGCTCGACTGCGCAATACAGACAGTCTCCACGAAATTCAATTTAAATTATCTGCGAATTGGTTAATTATCATACTACATACAACATAACATCCGACCCGTCATCGTATTCACTCGTTTTCAGCTTCATATATCTTCATCTGCCCAATACCAACCGGCAACTTCCATCCGGGAGTCGAGAGGCTGATGTGCATCGCATCATCATTCGGAGAAAACGCAGAATTATTAGCTCGATGAAGAGGCACCTCCGTCAAGTGGATGGTGGAAGGGAATTTAATTTTCTTTGTTTCACCCGGCACCATCTTGGGTAGGATGAAAAGTACCATTTGACGGCAGACCAGACGAAGACGACGACGACGACGATGGTGCAAAGAGATTTAATCTTCGCTGGTGCACCCCCGTCTTCCAATTTATTTTTTACTTGGTAAACCGTCATTCCTCTTGTGCATAACCACCAACAGTGGGAAACGGTGGAAGCGTAAATATTTTGGCATGATTTCAATTAGTGTTATCCTTTTCATAACATTTGCTTCGACTAACAGCAACAACAACAGCAAGCGCGTAAGAAGTAATGCACGGCTAAGCTGCTGTATTGTTTCAGTACGGTATGGCGTTCGAAGGTTACCAATTGAGATAAGTTACATGCGGTTGAAATTAGATTCTGGGTATGTGTTAATGACCTACGTTCTGCTTGCAGTGATGGATCGTTAGATAACGGTAGACCCAGTTTAATTTTGAGTTATCCCATCGTAGAATAGTTAGTTTAATACTATTAGTCTCCCTACCAAAATTCTTAATTTTCGCAACGTAGAGTGTGGCTCTCTGTATTGTCACTGAAGATGCACTCGAGAGCGCTTCCTATCAGAATTATAGTAAGAGTTTAAAGGGGATAGCACAATCAATCGAAGAATTAGATGATAATTCATAGGGTCCATGCTTGTGTCCGAAGCACGACCGCATTACTGACGTAGGGCCAAAATCAACAAAATTTAAATTTTTTTTTTTTTTCTTTTGGTTTGTTTACCGTCGATCTTGTTTTCCGTGCTGAGCACCAATGCTACCGACGCGCCAGGAAAGCAGCTCCCACACCTGGACCCTACCTATCGACCCATCAACTCATGAACCAGGGGCCAACGGCTTTACTTCCCTTCCGAAGGAAGGCATGATCAGAGATGTTATGCCTCAGAACATCCCGGCGGAGCCAACTGGGATTGAACCCAGGCCTGCTGGGGTGAGAAGTAATCACGCTTACCACTACACCACCGGTGCCGTTGAAAATTTAAATTCAATAATTTATGTTTTGAAACTAGGTGACACCCAACATTCTAAATTAAAGATTATATTTTCTCAACACAAAAGTCAGTTCCTATGGCATTCAGGAGCCAAACGCGTACACTCAAATTTTGGTAAGGTACACCAGGGCAAGTTGGACCACGGAGTAGGTGTTTACAGCTTATTTCAAATCTGATTACTGAAGTGTGGCTAAACCTGATACTTCAAATAACCAATGACGTCAGCAGAAGTCACACTTTTAAACTTTTAGATTTGACAATGGAAACGGCCATTACCTCCAAGTCTCACTTGAACCGATATACTCTAACTGAATAATTGGGACAACAATCGGTGCAATCAAAACGGCACCATCCTGAACAACGACCTGCAAGAAGCGCAGTACAATATTTTGAGCCCTTAAACTCCCATCCGGGTGAGCTGGTCACGCCACCATTAACATCTACATCAGCAACATGGCCCACATCTCGCAACCGGTTGTCTAAGTTTGGTTCCTCCATGAACTGATTAGAAACTTTGCGGCGCACATGAAAAGGTGACCAGTATAACTGGTTTAGGAGCATAAATTATATGTGTACTTTGCAAAACTATAGAATATTCGTACACTGAAGAGAGCTCTAAAGAAATGTACGATATGAAATTAATATATATCAATCTTTCATGGAATTTCAGGAGACAATTTTAAGAAGCATTCTAAGGGAATTCTAAGGATAATTTCAAATAAATTTTTAGGTAATTCTTAAGAGAGTTTGATGGGAAGCTCTTCAGATCTTCATCATTTTACACCTTGCCAAAAATTATGAGAAGAGTTGGTGTATTCAGAAAATATTAGCAGGAGGAACTTTGCACACAAGTATTTGCAAGGGGGTAACAAGGTTTCGAGCTAGAGAGGGGCGAAAAAAAAATTGTCTGCGGAAAATTTGGCCGAATGCCATTTCACCGAAACCCTTTGTGTTGCTGGGATTATGGGGGCAGTTCCCTCCCTGCCCCCTCTGGCTACGCCTATGTGTATTTTCAATGATTCAACTTTCTACACAGAGGGGTGTTTCTTCAGTTGATTCACCTGTTCTCTTCAAACTCTAGCTATAATTCTTGTAAGAAACCGCTTAAGGGGAAGCTTACCGGCTCGAAAATAAAAAATATTTTCGGTACGTTTTTATTTTTCTAAAAATATTGGGAAACATTATCAAAAATCCAAGAAAATCAGTTTCTTCCTTAGATTTTTGTCAAAAATTACATGCAAAAAAAAAATTTTCTATCCCATCATAAAAAAATTTGAACTCTCAGAAAAACCGAAAAGTTGATGTTTTGTGGTTTTTTGAGTCCAACTTTGTGCCATAATGACTTATAAAACATGTTTTTGCACGTGAATTTTCTTTAAAAAATTAGAAAAAATGTTATTTTTTTAGATATTTGATACTTTTTTTTTCAATATTTTTAGAAAAATCAAAACGTAATTATTTTTTTCGAAGCGGTGAACTTCTTCTTAAGGGGAAGCTTAACGGCTCGAAAATAAAAAAAAAAACATTTTCGGTACGTTTTTATTTTTCTAAAAATATTGGGAAAAATTATCAAAAGTCCAAAAAAAAAAACAGTTTCTTCCTAAGATTTTTGTCAAAAATTGCTGGCAAAAACATTTTTTTCTATCTCTTCATAAAAAAAAAATGGACTCTCAGAAAAACCGAAAAGTCTATGTTTTGTGGTTTTTTGAGTCCAACTTTATGCCATTATGACTTATAAAAAATGTTTTTGCACGTAAATATTCTTTGAAAAATTATAAAAAAATGTGTTATTTTTTATATTTTTGATACTTTTTTTCAATATTTTAAGAAACATCAAAACTAAAATATTTTTTTCGGAGCGGTGAACTTCCCCTTAAATTGCTCTGCATAATTTTGTATACACTACGCTATTAAAATCTGCCGTTAGTTGACATTCACTTCTGAGAAGAGTTCCAACAGAACTTAGCAGTGCATTAAAAGAAAATCATGAAGATGAATAATGAATAATTTCATGGAATTTTTATCATATTTACTTCTGGGAAAATTTCAGTAGATTTTCAATACAATTCTGACTCTAAGAACGATTTCAGGACCATTTTGAACTGAATGATAACTCTTTAATGGTTCTACAATCTTTCTCAGGGTCAGAATTGGATTGGAAACCTCCTGAACTTTCCCGAAAATCCATGAGTTTCTCTTCAGAATTTTCTTGGAATAATCGTCCAAGTTCTATTGGAATTTTTCTCTGAAGGGAATGTCAACTCTAAGAGGCATGCACATTTCAAAAGTATTTTTTTTTATATAGAATTATGGAGAACAATTTAGGCGGTTTTTTTTTTCAGAATTTTAGTTAGATAGTTTGGAGGGAATTGTAGGATCAATCGAGGAATTGGATGAGAATTCTTAGGGTACAAAAATTTGCTCTCCTCTCTGTAAAAAGCTGATATCATTATTGGCAAGGTGTAAAATAATAAAGAACTGGAAAGCTCTGTATGGAAACTGTCCAAATTATATAAAATTTTCCGGATCATGATTAACAAGTCGAGATATCAAGATTTTGAAGATATGTGCTTCATGGAGTGCGTCAGAGTACCCTTTCGAGTTAGTAAACCGATTGGGACAATGGAAATCTTGGACTGTGGTTACATTCAATTATTTCTAATGTTTCTTCGAGAGCGTGGTTTAAAGGCTTAGGCTTAAGTCGTGACTTCATTCGCGTGATGAGTAGACTTATGTCCAACCACTACTCGCTAGATTCGCATCTCAATAGAATAAACCTTGTGGACAGCAACATATGTCGGTGTGGAAACGCACACTTAGAAATTATTTTTTTTTACAAGAGACGTAATTCAGCTTTGACGTAAATCATGGAACGTAAACAAACATGGCATGTAAAATTAAGTGTCCTGAAACTGAAACATATGCAACTCGACAAAAAGTGCGTTTAATTGAATTGATTTTCTCGTCCTTTTCAACTGACTCTTATATCAAAAGGGCCGCTTGCATGTGTCGGTCTCAGGGCACTGAAATTTACATGTCTTTTTCGTAGTGTGCGGTTACGACGCCATCGATCACGCAGTTTGGCAATGTACGGATAATGACGCCGCCAGAGAGCGACTTTTGAATAAGCTCGAGGCCCAAGGAAGGCAACCCTATATCCCTATCAGAGACGTGTTGTGTACCCGCGATCTCTGCTATATGCAGTCGATTTATGTGTTTCTGCAAATGTCTAGTATAAGAATTTAATTCGTTTGTCTTTTGTATCTCTTTATTAGTTTTTGTTTGTGTTGTCCCCCGTCCCGATGAGCCTCATCGTCACCCACTGGTCACCATAGCCGGTCGAACTCCAGACGAATCTAGAGCCACACTACCGTTCATACTGGCGACAACGCTCTGATGAGACAACGAAACCCTATTCCCAAGCTCCTCCCCTTTTCCTATCCTTCGACAATGTACCCCTCAAACCTCGAGTAAGCCGCGAGTATTCGGCCCAACTCCTACTAGACATAGAATTGAGTGAATTTTGTTACAAACAAAGAACACTGAATTATCGGCTCGGTAAAGCTAACGCGATTGAGCCTTACAAATAAACAATCTAGGTCATTTTATCCTATTCTAGCATACTGCATGACCTTGTTTGTTATTTTCTAATATTATATTAAAAATACACCGCGACTCTTTTATATTTATTTTTTTTATTTATTAGCAATTTATAATTTTTAACGTTTGCGTAATAATATAGGGAGACAGCACCAAACATTCGAGAAACATTCCATAGTTGCTTTGAATGTATGCGTCATGTTAGTTATTTATCCCACTTTTCAGCATTATTGTAAGGAGAGAATAATAAGTATCATACGAGCTAATATTTATTTGCTTAATATATCCACCGACGATCCAACGTGACAGCTCATACAAGCATACAAACACTACCGACATCTACTCATCCGATCGCGTCATACCATGAGCAAGGGCACGAACCCATGTTTGATTTATATTACCTTGGTTTGTGTCTCACCTCGCTTGACAGATCTGATCGCCCGTTTGAAAGTTCGAATCGTTCGTTTGACAATTCGAATTGTGGACAAACGAAATGCTCCTGTGGCATGCCAGTTCGTCGGTGATATATCTTTGACATTACAATGTAACATTCACCTGCCATTGTGAGCTGAGGAGACATAGAACTGCATCTTATTCTATGTACAATACATTTTCCAACCAACACAGACAACCACAAGCCTTGGTAACTAATGCAACCGGACTTTGAACTGCTGACCATGCTAGACCAACAACATCAATCGATAAGTCGTTCGATGTACCGACGATACGCTATCATCAACGCAGCAGAATTGAACTTGGAGACAACGTGATCAAATGGGCACCAACGAACGACGAGGAATCCACTGATGCTGTGGTATGACAAACGGAGTCTAGGAGGGAATAAACAATAACATTTTCTTGATCCTACCGATTCGATTGTGGTGGTGTGAATTCTACTCCAACAGATTTAGTGAGATTGACGCGTCCTTCTTAATTAACCATCCTGTAGGAAGCTTAATAAGCATTGAGAATTGCGTTATTCGATTTGTTGGATCGTATCGTTGGAAGGAGATTTTTAAGTTCCTCTGTTTACGGGTCCACCCTTCCGTTGTTGACCTTCCATACAGCGATATTGTGAATTCTAATCGGTAGCTTAAATTGATCTTGCTATTAAGTGGAGCTGCATACAAGACAATATCTTCGAAGGGATGATGGCTATCTTACATACAAACATACATCTCAAAATAGTTGCTCAATAGGTACAAAAAACGTATAGTTCGCACTCAGTTGTACCATAATTTCAAGGACCGTAATGTTTTTTGAAACTCTCATTTAACAAGCACAACACAAGTTAGATTTGTTGCTCAAATGTTTTATACAATATCACAGTAGCATATAACATTAGACTGGCCCACAAAAATAAAAGTTAAATTTTTCCTCGGGCCAAACACTAGATTTGTGCCATTAGGTGAGAAAACCATTCCCTGGAAGTTTCAGCTAATTTAGTTGTAAGATTAGCTGCCACTTTTAATTTGAAGTTTGTATGGGAAATTTTGATAAAATTCATAAAAAATTACACCCCTACACTCTATCGATAGTTAAAAAAAAAATTTCAAAACTTGTACTGCCGTTTTACGCATAACTGTCCAATGTTCTATGAAATCCTTATGGACAGTGGAACTCTTATGCGTATGCGGCTGTGTAGTTCAAACAATTAGTATTAACTTTTCTGAAGAGTGCATTATGAATCCGGTTAGGTTTATTGAGATATTTGCTTTTGATTGTATATGAGCATTTTGCATTTGAACAGTCCTTTGAGCAGCTCAGTGTTAAGCGAAACTCCGCCTACCGTGGCTGCGGCGTCCCAAACCAAACGTACTTTACCCGGCTTCCGAGGGTTGAGCACCACGTTCAAGGGAAGGTACCACACCTCATTTTTCAGCCATCCAGCTAGCTCCTCCTCTGTAGCTTTGTGCGCGTAGCCCTTCATCACGTACTCCGCTATCTGTTGGTGGACATTTTGCTTCAGATCTGGACTTTTTTTTTTTTCCAGTTTCCTCTCCAGTGCCTGTAACCGCCGGGCCGCCATCGGGTAACTGTCCGGGAACCTTCTTTCGTTTTTACGCCACAGCAAGCCCGTCTCGAATCTGTCGCCGATCCGCACTGTCGTTGCTTGGAGAATCTCACGTGCGCGTATGTTTTCAGCTGACTCTGGAACTGAGATGCAAGAAGTACCGGTGTCCTCCAACAAGTACTGTGTTCGCAACATCTCATAAAGATCCTCGTTCCGAATTGATTCGACGGAATGAACGTTCATGTAACTTTCTGCAGTAGCAGCTGCAGCAGGATTTCCTGGTCCGTAGGTGGTCCACCCAAGTTTTGACCGTACAGCGATCGGCTGGCCAGGCTCACCCACTCGAGTTTCTAGTGGAGCGAATACGTGTAGGTTGTCCAAACCGATTATGATACGAGGCTCCTCCGCAGCGTTACTTACTACTGGCAAATCCGTCAGGTGAGAGTAGCGATCCGCGATCTCCTCGAACTGCATGCAGTGACACGGCAGCTTCAATTCAACCACCGTACGTGCGTTCTTCAACGATAGTATCTCGCGAGATCCTCTAGCCGACAGTTTGAGATTTACCTTTTTCGATTGATTCTCGTAGCGCTTCACGTTGCCCGTCCACGTAACCACCAGTGGTTCGCAAACCCCCTCCACGTTCAGCTCGTTAATAACAAATTCCTCCACCAGCATAGTGGATGACCCTTCGTCCAAAAAGGCCAGAACATCCATTGCATATTTCCGGAAAAATAGAGTAATCGGTACCATACGGAAGATGATGGCACGACTCAACCGTCCGTGGGCGTGGCACTCGACATTTAGCAGCTGTACGACTCCTTCCGCTCGATGAAGCAGAGGATGGTGTCCACCTTGACATCCGGCAACGTTGCAGCGGATTTTAAAGGTGCATCGACTTTTGCCGTGGTTATTAAGGCATAGCGCGCAGAGTTTGTTTTGCTCCACCGTCTTCAGTCGATCAGTGATGCTGAGCTTCTTGAAATCATCACAGAATCGTAGCTTGTGATCTGTCCGCTTGCAAACCCAACACGGCTTGATTCCTTTTGCCTCCTTCGGAATTTCAGGCTTGTTCGAAGCAGAACCGTGGACATGAATGAATTCTTTTTTCTTCGGTTTTCCTTTTACGGGACAAGTGGCTTCGTTCAGACCGAGAGCAGAAAACTCGACAATTTGCGACACATTGGAAAGAATATCATTCGTGAAGTCGGTGAATATTCGCAGCGGAGTCCCTCTTTTCTCCCGTTTATATCGGACCCAGTCCAATTTGTAGTTGGGCGGAAGTTTGTCGATCAACTCGTTCACCAACATCGGATTGCTGAGATGATGTGACAAGTGGGCCGCCTCGAGGTGGTCATAAAGGTGTTTAACCGTGATCCCAAACTGGATGAATGATTCCAAGCGGTCGGCTTTCGGGGGTTGAGCATTGCGCATCTTCATCAGTATTAAGCAGCTTTTCAGGTTTCCCAAAAAGACGTCGGAGGTCATCGATAACATCGGGAACGGATTCCGAAAGAATAAGTCGGCTCCTCACCGCTTCGAGTGCGCTCCCTTGCAAACTGTCGTGCAACCGCTTCATGTTATCCAAATTTGAGTAACCACACGCCGACGTGGTTTACTCGTAGCTGCTGATAAAAATAGGCCACAACTCCGGTTCACCCTTAAAAATTGGCGGGTTTTTGGAGAGAGCTTGTCGAGCAGCTATCTGTTCTTTGGACAACTTAATGTTGGTCTGAACGTGCCACTGTGACGTCTTTTGCTGCTGAATCTTCTGGTTCTTCTTCGTCGGCAGCTGTTTTTTCAACGACGGCTGTTGCTTTTCCGTAAATTGCTGCAGCTTTTTTGTCGACGGCTGCCGCTTTTTATCAGTTAGTAGGCGAGAAAGAAATTCGTGTTCCTCTCGGGATATCTGGAACTCCTCATCTTCATCCTCTGATTCCTCATCACCTTCCTTATCTTCATCCTCGCCTTCTTCTACATCTTCATCCTCGCCTTCTCCTTCATCTTCATGCTCGCCTTCCTCCGATCCTTCATCCTCATCTTCGTCCGATCCTGCTTCTTCTTCCAGCGTAACTGCTTTATTTTTCGATGAACCTGCAACTGGCTCAACTAGCTTCGTTGTGGTCAGTGGAGAGTTCTTTCCTCCTGTCTGCTTTTTAAGCCAGAACTTCACCTTTTTCTCAAAGGACGTTTCATTTTACTCCTTCGAATGTTACCGCCAACTTTTTCTCGACCAGCAACCGGCTTAGCGACAGTCATTTTCGCTTCTACAAACTCCTCGTACATCTTCTTGCGCCGATCTTGAAAAGATGCTTCCTCGGACAACTCTTTCTCCAGCATTTCGTGCTCTTCCTGCAACTGACGCTCCTTCAGCTCTCGGTCTTGTTGCAGTTGTTTCTCGCGGAATGCCTTCTCCATTTGACGCCGTTTCTCCTGTAGAGCCCTCGTCATTTCCAGTCGCTTCTCACGCAAGATCATTTCGTCTTCCAAGGCCTTTTCCTGAGTACGTTTTTCGTCTTCCAACTTTTTCAGCGAATCTTCCAGGTTTTCTCCGCTTTCCGAAACGGATCCGACGGAAGATCCACCATCGCTCCTTGATTTTTGCCCTATCGTCTTTTTGGCTTCGGCTTTGCTGATTTTTCGGGTTTTCGGAACCTGCAGAGCATTATTGCATTTGATGCAGCGCCAATCCTGCTCTTTCACCTCGTCCGTAACGCCTGTACAAGAGTAATGGGCCCACAGTTCGCACTTATCGCACTGCACCATGTCGCAGATCTTGTTGGGAGCATTGCACATCAGACAATCTCTCTTCTCGGGATCCATCTTTTGAGGATTAAATTCTTTGATTTTGTTGGGATTTATCCCGAAACAATTCCTTGGATCAAACGTTTTGTTTGTGTGCTGCTCAAAGCTAAAAATGTATATATTTAAATATAAAGATCTTTTCAACAAATTAGGTATAATTACTTACAATTTAGTTTCTTAATCGGCAAAATCTCTTCCTCGTGCGGATGGGCACCCTATTAATGCACTTGTATCAAGTTGAATTTTCTAATTAAATGTCGTTTGTAAGATATTATTTATAAATTAGTTTAAGATTCAACAAGATATCGATATTTTTAAACATTTAAGGGTCTTTTATGAGAGTTTACGAGATTTTTAAACTCACTTTCTGCTATGTTCGTATAGTCCAACCGCCTCGATTCCCTCGTATAGGTCAGGTCATAAACTCACCTAATCCATAAATATTTATCCTATTTTAATTCGATTCAATTTGTACTTACTAGATTAGCAATAATTTCAATAATCTTTAAGATTTACACAAAGCACTTTTCTCAATTAAGGTAGAATTAATTAAATTTGCTTTATAAATTCCGCCACCACGTTGTAACGATTGTGAAATAATTGTTCCTTTTTTTTTTTTTTGCTTTCTATCTTCTGTCTGTCTGTCGTGTCGTGTTGTTGTAAAGAACGAACTACTCCAGTTGATCACTCTGCGTTGCGTGCCCTGCGGTTTAAGCCGCAACAATATTATTGTATCTTACAAAAACCAAATATCATCATTATATCTTATTAATTCATAATACCGAAAAACATTGTTCACAGAAGTAGAAGAGAGACAGGCGACATAAATGTGACCTCGGCCCAGGTCAAGGAGAAAGCAAACATCCGCTCAGACAGGAAACCTTTCCCGGATGGCCCTAATAACCACCACATTGACAATAAGGAATGCTTTACTACCTCTTCCGATCAGATAAAAATCGGCCTCGTCTCGTAGATCGTTGCAATTGATTTCCCTACCCACATTTGTTCGGCTTCTGTTCTGTTCCTCATAACATCAATCATGCATGGCACTATTCAGCAACCAAAAAAAAAAAAGCACAAGATTGATAAGCATTTATTACCGAACAGCCGAGCTTTTTCCTCATTTTCAGCTCAACACGCACCCAACAAAAGCACAAACCAGAATCGGAAGGCAGACAGTCAATCCGTCTTCGGGGTGCCTTAGTGTTTTTGATTAATTAAGTCTTTGACGAAAGTTGTCTGATGGGCCCGTGCCCGCTGCTGCTAATCTGTTCGAATGACATTCCCCACCCATTTCGGGCGGCAGTTTGGCTGGCTGCCGGGTGACGCTTGGCCGTTTCTCGGAACACAAACGACCCCCGGGTCTATCCACTGTAGGTCGGGTGTCCAATGATGGAATATAATTGTGTGTTTTATGTGTTTCTGAAGACTTGACCAATCATCGCCTGTGCGTGTGATTGGTGTGCTTTTCTCGTGTGCCCGCGTGGGTTGTTGAGTGAATGGATTTTTCAGCATTCCATGACATGTGCCGTCGGATTGGAACCACATGGGGTGGGGGAGTTTGAAGAGAAAATTGGAAAAGTGCAAGATGGAATCATTTTCTAAATTAGCGAGAGTTAATCGAATGGAAATGTGTGAGATTTTGGCGTTGGATGAATATCGCGAGAATGGTTATTCCGAAAGAATTTTTGAATTACATTTGCAAGCGAAGTGATTTTCAATGCCACATATTGTTCTACTGTGCAGTGGCAATGGTGGTTCTGAAAATACGCCATGTGTCATTGAATCTCTTAATTGATGATGTCATCGGCTGTTATCAAAAATTCAAATTTCATTATTCTATGCTCCACTGTTAATTAATCACAAACTTTCCGTTCTGAACACACATCATTCCGTTCGTAAACGAATTTCATTTGGCAGACTAGCAAAAAAGCTCCACAATCCCGTTAATGGCTCACGCAATCCCAGTTTGACTTTTCGACGGGTGGACGTGACACTTTGGTTGTCACTTTCATTAGCGGAAGCCTCTCATCAGGCTCTGTGTCCAGTCCTCTAACGCCGGCTTTCACATCATGGTGAACGTGCATTGCACCGGAGAAATCAGCCATTGAAAAAGGTAAAAAACATCAAAATTTTCCGCTCCAAAAATTACGTACACCCATGTTTCGACCAATGGATCCTTTCCGCGAATAAACTTGTTATGCAAATTTCGCATGTTTGGTGCCGGCACGAAGATGGGAAAGGCTGTTGTTTGCAGGTTGAAATGGAAGACTACCGTCGTCGTCATCGTCAAAACAAAAACTTCATTAAAGCCCCGGTCCTGGCTTGGAAGTAGACCTGCTAACTCAGGTGCACTTGCTTAGTCGGGCGTGAGGCAGATCCCCTAGTAAAAGGAACAACAAGTATCGTTAGGAGGTGTTTTGTATATTTTTCAAGCGGAACTTTTATCCATTTGAGGCTGGGGTGGGTAGAATCGTTATTTCAAAATGGTTTGTCTACTTTTCTTTTGAGATAGGAAGTGGATTGCCAAAATGATGGAAAGAGTGGTGGTAAGCGTCAGAATGATGAGACTCTCGTTAAAAAGAACGCCGGTTCTCGACGTGTGGTTGTCGTCGTTGTCGGCGTGACAATGGTGATGGTGGAATCTCTCCTCTTATCCTCTCTGTAGAAGTTCTCAGCTGCACCTTTGTGAGATTGTTGTTCACCCGGCTTACAGTTGAACCGCTTGAAAAACTGACTTTCCTTTTAAAGCCCGGTGGGCCAAGTCTTATATAATAATCAACTCAACTCAACGAGATCGGAAAACGGCTGTGTGTATGTGTGTGAGCTTGTAACGAAATAAAGTAGGGTGTATTTTTCGACAATCGCTGCACCAAATAGGATGAAAAACTTAAATGATAGGTTTTGTGGCCCTATTGAACGCTATTGAATATTTTAGGAATTGATCAACCGGTTTCGGAGATATGACCGGATCATGTTCGGATGAATACTAGAAGCGACCTGCAATGTATCAAACCCATCTTGAGACACCTCAAATCACATTAGAAATCGAAGACAAAATTAATTTCTAGCGGCGCCGGTGGTGTAGTGGTATGCGTGACTGCCTCTCACTCCAGCAGGCCTGGATTGAATCCTAGTCGGCACGGTGAGGGTTTTCTAAGACATAATATCTCTGATCACTCTTACTTCCCTTCGGAAGGGAAGTAAATCCGTTGGTTCCCGGTCCATGAGTTGATGGTTCGATAGGTAGGGTCCAGGTGTAGGAGCTGTCTCCCTGCCGTCAGTAGCATTGGTACTCAGTACGGAAAACAAGATCGATGGAAAACAAATCAAGGAGAGATAAAAAAGATTAATTGCTGTCACAGTGCGGATCTAGGACCACAAAGGCCACATCCGGACATGTTCCGGCTAACCTAGGGGTATCCAGTGACCAGTTTTTAAAAAGGGTCAAAACCCATCAGGTGGTGTCATGTCGCAATAAAATTAATTTTAATTAGTAAGAAGGGTCAGGTTTCTCTTTAGGTGGATACATATAGGTTTTTAGCCGGCGCCGGTGGTGTAGTGGTAAGCGTGACTGCTTTCTAGCACCCCAATGGGTCTGGGTTCAATCCTAGCCGAGGTCGGTGGGATTTCTCTGGTCACGTCTTCCTTCGGAAGGGAAGTAAAGCCGTTGGTCCCGGCCCATGTGTGAATGGGTGCGATATCCTACGCAGGTGTGGAAGCTGCCTTCCTGCATATTCGATTGCCGTCAATGGATGGCAATCGATGTCCGTTGGTGATTGGCACTAGATTGCGGAACAGAGACCGACGTTAAATAAAGGAAAGAAGACATATAGGTTTTTAATAATTTTTTGGTTCTTTTCGGCTCTTGAGTTGACGGTGATCTTCATTCTTTTCCACGACATCTAGATCCTTCTTTAACAAGGGAGACCAATGGTTAAAAATACTATCGAATGTCAATACCATTTGCCTAGGTGCATTTATTTCCTCTGTTCGGGACCTAACACCACTGCGACCAGTAATTTGATCTATTGTAGTATATCCCGTGTCTTCAGTTTAGTGCATGTCGTATAATTCCTTCACTATTGAGATTGTCTTACAGTTGCCATTATTGCATTTAACGCAAGGATCCGACTCTAATTGAAAGGTCCCTCTATTTGTACCCTTCGAAGTGTTAAAACACTCTCCAAAGGCGCCTCCCTTTGTCAGTCAAAATTGGATTCCTTAGCAAAAAAATTAAACAATGACACCGATAATGACCAGGCATCAGAACCCTAGTCTTAACCACTTCAAACTAGGGAACAACGAATAGGAGATTAGGAATCACATAGATTAAAACAGCTAACTCATTTCTTCCTTGTTTCAAGATCATCCTCGGTGGACAAAGCCGTGTCTTGTCACTATCAACAAGCCATAAAAAGTAACAAGCACTAAGATGTGTTCCTTTGATTACTGAAAAATCCTGTTCCCCTAGTTTGAAGCAAGGTTGCAAAGACTCATTTCAGCTAAAACAATGTTTTTCTAAATTATGAAATAATTAGATGCCATGATCAAATTTTGAATTGGTAGGATACAAGAAGAGGTTGCAAAGAATGTGTTTGACATATTAAACCTGTTTATTTCACTTCATGAGAGTCACAATCAGCGATTTTTCACAAACTCACTCACTCACTCACTCACTCACTCAGCGATCAGAAAATCGCTGATTGTGACTCATAGAAAGCAAAATTTACAGGTTTTATGTTTCCAACGCATACTTTGTAACCTCTTCTTGTAAGTTACAAGTAAAACATGCCATCATACCATCTTTTGGTTTTATTATTCTGAAAAACATTATTTTAGCTGAAATGAGTCTTTGCAACCTTGGTTTGAAGTAGTCAGGAATAGGAGTCGGTGGTAGATCTTACATCCAGTAACGTACCACAAAAAGGTGACCTACAAAAAAATGTGCTGGTTGGTCAATAGCTTTTAATCTGCCAGTCAATATGTTTTAACAGTACATAGCACCACCTAGAAAAAACGGAATAGCATTGATGTGCATTTTTTTTGCAATTCTGTTTGACTAACGAGGAGCAAGTCATTCTGATAGCCCATTATAAATGATACTAATGAACCAGAAAATCAACCACCCTTTGAAGATAAGCATTAAGATAGCGAACGAGGGAGATCAAAGGTAAAGAATCCTGTTCCGCATAGTAAACATTTTTTGTAACATTGTCTGTCAATAATGACATGATTCTCAGACACCCCAATACTGTTGTTGATTTAATGGCCAAAAACTAATGTTTTGTCTTCACCCAACACAGAGGTATCGGAATGGAAAATAAAGAGATGCTTCAGACCGTTCTAGTTTGTTGTTGTCTTTATTATAGAGCAGTTCCACGCCAAATGACGATTCGTAAAAACTCGACCCTCTCCGATTTGCATAAAACTTTGCTTGTGTTATGTTATGTTTCAAAAATTCTGCCATTTTTTTTTTCCTCTGGTTTGTTTTTTCCGTCGATCTTGTTTTCCGTGCTGAGCACCAATGCTACCGACGTGCCAGGAAGGCAGCTCCCACACCTGGACCCTACCTATCGACCCATCAACTCATGAACCGGGGACCAACGGCTTTACTTCCCTTCCGAAGGAAGGCGTGATCAGAGATGTTATGCCTCAGAACATCCCGGTGGCGCCGACTGGGATTGAACCCAGGCCTGCTGGGGTGAGAGGTAATCACGCTTATCACTACACCACTGGAGCCACTATTTTATTTTCTACATGATTAATTCCACTCACTAATACACTTCACATTTTGACGTAGAACTACGTCTTTGTCAACTATACTTGGGGTGCAAATAAAAAAATATGTGTGGTGAAGTAGTGTTAGGTTTTGAACGCTTGTAACTTTGTCATTTATAGATGAAATTAAAATCCAAATACGCCGATCGATAGGATATTACATTACGAACCTGCTGAAATAAATATTTTTCCAATTTTCTGTAATATAACTTTTGTAACATGTACAAATTATAATATTATCACTGTTATCATGAAATAAGCGTTTTTCCCAAACCCAGTCATCATAATCGAATACCACTTGGTTGCACATTGTTCTGAAAAGTTATAAAACAGCACTGCTGTCGCGCTTCTGCTCATTACCGCTTCGGATGGCGTGGCGCTTGGTTCTGCAGTAAGCAGGAGCAAGTCAGTGGTTTAAGGTGACTTGGGTCCCGTTCAACTAAGGGGCTGTTCATTAACTACGAGGGGGAGGAGAGAGGGGGGCAAGAATCCCAAAAAAAAGTCTACGTAGTTAATGAACATCCCCTAATACGAAACGCGGAAAAGTTATTTATGGAAAACACCCCCCCCCTCTTAAAACAAAAAATGGACTTTAACGATAACTTTTTTCCGGGAAATAATTGTTAAGCAAACTACAATGTAGTAAAAAAATAATAATTTTGTTAATTTTTTACCCAAATACTGCCCAGAGAGCTTCGAATTTGAGAAAAAATCGCTCACAATATTTTGATGTTATTCTGTGGGTAATTTAGCATCAACTGACTGTAAAACAAATCTGGTACCTCTATATATGCAATTAGATAAACATCCGTAGTCCATCCTCTTTTACATATTCTGCACAAAAGATACTTTCTTCCCCACCCCATTCATAAAAAAGATAGGAAATCTTATTAGGGGCGGGGCTTAGAAAGTATTTTTGTGGAGAATATATAAAGAAGGAGGGGCGTCAGTTCCTATTGTAGTCGATGTCAAATTTAGTGTACATTGATCATAGCAAAATAACTCAACATTGATCACCCCAAGGTAGTTATGTAGGGGAAATTCTGTCAATTCTTAACCATTACATTAAATTTAAATACATTATCTCATGCGTAAGATGAACCGTGGTCTGATTATGCTAACATGAATTGTCGCGAGTTTTGAACCATAACCGAAACAATGAAATACTTTTAAAATTTAAGATAAAGTATAATAATCAAAAATGCATGACATTCATCAATTTTGCGTAGTTTTACGTCATACTACGGTCGTGTCTAGGACTCAACCCTTTAATTTTTTTTCATTTCCATTTTCATGCGGTTTCCACTACCCAAGCAACACAGAAAACATCTGAATTCTTTTATTTTTCTTTTTAAGTTGTCCAGAAATCCCTTAAATGGTACAGGGAATACATCTTGATACGACAAAGTTTCAACTTTGTTGCTTCATTTACTTTAGGTCACAATAATGAAACTCAACTGTTTCAATGTACTGCTTGGATGACCTGTCAAATAATGCCTCAAATGGGAGGAGCAAACATGTTACACTCAAATTGGTATGAAGTTATATGCTACGTGATATTGTATGAAACACTTGAGCAACAAATCTAACTTGTGTTGTGTTTGTTGAATGGGAGTTCCATAAAACATTATGTTTCTTAAAACTTTGGTGCAACAGAGTGTGAACTATATGTTTTTTGTACCTATTGAGCAACTGTTTCGAAATGTTACTAAAAAGTTGACGAACCAAGATGTGTTGAAGAACCTATTTGCAATCTTGTTCCAATTAAGCGTATGAATCTATAAGTTTTCAAACTTCGTTTTGCAACCAACTGAATCAAGTTGTCACTGTAAAGGTTTGTTGCAACCATCTAGTATCTACCATGGCTCAAATATGTCTTGTCACTTTGATGTTGTAAAATATTTTTGGACAACATTGGCAAAAGCGGAGAAATCGTAATGCATGTGCTAACATCTGCATAAGAAATGGAAGACCACGACGAGGACGATAGGATTATGGATGGCGGGGGACGATGGTGACTAAAGACGATGACAACAGCGGCTGGCGTGGCCGTAGTCTCTCAACCAAGCGGGTGTTCCAAAGGGCTAAATAGAACGGTGAGAAGCCTGAGGTGACGATAGATTGATTGTTGAATGAGCTGGGGGCAGCAAATATATTGATACCGCCGAACGGAGATGTGGCCGTTGAGGATCCGTTAGAGACGGAGCTGCTGGCGAACAGGAAACAACATCAAATAGCGGGTGGATCGCCAGAACTAGTGGCTTATAATGCTGAAACCTGATGACTGCTGGCAGAGGAGCTGCACCGATGCCGCTACCACTCGATGTCACATTGCTACTGACAAGTGACGTTTAAAGCACGCACATACTCAACAAATTCTATGATTGTTCAAACTACGCATTTGCTACTTAATTTCAACATAACTGGAACATGGATACCATCGATAATACGTAATGATGCAGTTATGTTGACAAATCGTTGCGGTGTTGTTGCAGTTCAATATGAATCGTTAATTTTAATATCCACTCATCTGCAACGTAAAAAAATACTTGTAAACTTTTCATGATGTCTTGAAAAATAGCTACGTTATTGTAACGTACTATTTAACATGTTTGCAACAGTTCAGTGAGCTTGATTATATGTGGACGAACCGTACACTACCGGCCGAAATTATGTAGCTATAATGGAAAATGTTAACAAATATTCCAAACATTAAAAAATTAAATCAATTCAGAATTTTACACTTGTTAATGGTTATGAAAGGGCGTTTTGATTTGTGATCGGTGCAGGACATTAAAGAACTATATTAAGTTCTCCGTTTTGGGTGAGTCTATTTTCTTATGGTGTAATGTTGTTCAGATGAAGGCTTTGATTTGTATTTTGTCAAAATTTCGATAGAAATCTTTGCTTTATAATTATAGCTATTTTTTAAAAAAATCAGTGAATGATGACTGGATGATTATGAAAAGAAGTTCAACGGTTTTGCGTAATCGACGTAGTGAAATCGCTTTAATTCTCGCCTTTCACCTTTTTTTAAGAATATTGGCGGGTAACTACATTTTTTTCAGACATCATCGCACAAAGATGGACTCAAAGCCGCAGAAAATCAACCTTTCGGTTTTTGTTCGGAGTCCAACTTTCTTCGACGATATTGAAAGCGTATTGTTACATGCTAATTTTCTATGAAATCTTTAGAAAAAATGATTTTTTGGATTATTCATATTTTTTCCAACATTTGGGATCATCTACAAATTTTAGTAATGGAATGGGGGGAGAGGAGGGTTGACATTTTCATTCATAAAATTTAGTAGGTGTAAAACCTAATTTTATCTTAAGTGATTTAATGCCAAAACACCTCCAAATACATTAAATGCGCAAATGCATGTAAAAATTTACCCAAATCGATATCTAACGATCTTCTGAACATTTTAAAATCTTAGAAAGACTTTCGGGGGAAGGGTTGCGAACTGCAAATTTAACAGATTCTAACAAGGACGGGAGGGGGATTTAATGATCATTCAAAAACCCTTACATAATTTGTGGATGGTTACCTATTAGAAAAATCAAAACGCATCGAAAAAAAAATCGAACTGGTAAACTTTCGTTTGATTTTCAAACCCCCAAATTAAAAATTTACACTATTTCAGTTCATAATATTTTCAGAATCAAAATATTTTTTTAAATACTGCAATGCTCAACAAAACTTGAGACGTTTGCGGTTCTATTGCAATGGATAAATAGAAATATTCTGTTAAAAAATGACGAAATTATGAACGTTTTATCATTTTTTAGTATCAGACAGTAGGGGTTTGCGGCTATCTTAATTTGTTTTTATTTTATGTATTTATTTACTTGATTGTTTGATTTTTAAAATTGATAAAAATTAATACCATTTATTTAATTTAAAAAATATGTTTAAGTTTAAATATATGCATTAAATACTTCTTCAAATTAGTTTTTAAGCATTTTTGCGTTCAATAAAAAATTAAAATTAATAGGATCTAAAGGTACTGCATAAAAAACGCTTATTTGGTTTAAAAAAGCTTATCACTTAATAGGCCTTGATTGATTGTTACTTGTAAAGTATTTATTTTAAATTAACTATGCTAGGGGTCTGGTAAGTGTGTTTTAGTTGCCCACTGATGTGACGGGGTGTGGGATCTACCAGCTTGTCAAAATATATTGTCGGTGATCGGCTCCCAACAGAGCGCTGCCTTGCCTTACAGAGCCGAAAATTTCCCTGGGTACATTATGTAGAGTGACCACTGACCATATAATTGATTATTGCTTTTATTAAACATGATTTTGAGTTTTAAGAACTCATCATCATGCTAATTTAATTCGGTTAGAATGAAACCAAAAATTAATCACATTCGTAAACACAACCACACATACAAATAAATATGGTTGTACTGAACATGTTGACCCGCAATGTACACAATTAGAATGCTGTTGGTAAGACTGGCAGCCATATGTAATCCACCAGAAATAAACATAATAAGCTTATTTTTCAATTTATTCATGTTTCACACCCTATTAACATAAAAAAATGAAATACTTATTACAGCTGTAATGTTTTCCAATAGTTTGAATATAAATATTTTATTTTACCGATCAATTTTTATTTCGACATATTTTCAAGCTGCAAATTTGTGGCATCAATTTATAAGTTTTTGAAGGCGTATATATTTAATCGAAGCAAAATGTTTAATTTCACCATAAAACTAGATGCGTTTGAAAAAAAAGACTAGTTATAAATATTTTAAAGTAATTAATATCATACTTTTATTCAATGACTTTTTCTACGATTGCCATCTCTGATTTTGCAGTCTGAATAAAAACATCAGTATGCTTTTTCCGTATCACCTCACAAAAATATCCAATACATTTATGTGGTTAACTTGAATGTCATTTACATGTATTCGAAAACATCACAGTACAGTTTTAAATATTTCAGTGAAACATTGCAGTTAAGTCAGTTGAAACCTCATTTACAACTTGTGTCATAAAAATATCATGTTACATGCACCTTATTTGCAACACCTTATGCCACAAACATAAGTTGCAAAGAGACTCCACCTTCTGCGCTTTTTAAGGTACAATGAAGTTTTATATGCGGTGCATTGTCCCTAATTTAGACCGTCTATTAGTGACACTAAGGTTGTTGTTACTCGCTGAGAAACAAATGGTGTTGCTTGGGTAACATCCTGCGATAATCGATCCCTCATAATTGTAAGCAAATCTTACATCCTTCGGTCGGGTATACCCTGTAGAAAGATAAAGACAATGAAACATCAAAAAGCTATATAACAGCAAAACAACTTCGAATTGTTCGAAAACTTAAACAAAATGTTGGCAAAGGTTGAAATATCAGATCCAAGAATAATAAGTCTTGAAATAAATTCACGCTAAAATAGATGACTGCTGACAAGAAGAAGTAACTTTAGTGACTTGGTGCTAAAAACTTGACTCACTACCAGCTGTATACTGGCTTCAAAAGCTCTCTAGTAACAACTATGGAAGTACTTAAAAAGAACACGGCGTAAAGTACCAGCAGAAGCCATGACTTGTACATCTACCCTTTAAATCAAATTTAATTTCTATGAAATGGTTAATGTCCCAGACAAGCGAAAACCCCGTAACCGGAGACACCTCAATCAGCTGATTATTGAATACAGGGTTGCAATCCCCCAGAAGCAAAAGTAAAACAGAAAAGGTCGGATCAATTTACTAAGAACTTAATTAAGTTCAGCCCGGCGTCACAATTTCGAAAGACCCAAAAACGAAGAAGCACCCACCGGAAACCAACATGTCAAGTACAGCTCGGTGGCGAAGGTACCCTACAGATTTTGGTTCGATGGTGCGTCACTAATCTGACAACAGTAGTCGAGTCGTGCCTTCAGGTGAAAGTCTGTCAACTTTGGGAGGATGAAGAAATTTATACATCTCTCCCAGATAAGCACCGCACGGTCGTTCGTCATTCCATTAGCGCAACCTTCCTTCAACCTATACCTTTGAAGAGAAGACAGGGAGCGGTTCGGCGAGTACAAGTACGCACCCTCTATACAGAGAGCTTTGATCCTTTTTTAAAAATAGAATTGATTTCTGATAGGAAACTACCTCAGCCCCGGAGGCGCTTTTCAACAAACGAAGCCGATGCGGAGGTGTGAGTGAAGGTGGTTGGAAAGCTTTTCTTTCGAAAAACAAGTCCAATGAAGAGTGGCATCCACCACGGGCGAGGCTTTCTGCACGTCCGTTGAGTCTAACTCATATTTGATTTCCGTTTACTCAAATTCGCGAAAACGTAGGTCACTGAGGTCGTGAGAAGTACTCATCTTGTCTCAATGGATAGGTAACGGTTTTTAACGCACAAATGAGCACTGTTACCAACAAACACAAAGATATTCGAGTAATTTAAAAATACGTAATACGAAGGAATGCTGATGAATATGGGTGACATTAAGTAGGTCCGCTTTCTGAAGAGATGGGTACTTCTCCATTTAAAATTCAAAAAATGTATTCCTCACATTTAGCGTTTACAAAATTACGAATTTGTGTAAAAGGAACTCAAATAGGAGTAAGATTCAATGGGCGTGTAACGAACTGGCAATGGGATGCGAAGAATGTAAAAGCCTCCGTGTGCGTTGCTTTTAATATCCGTTTATACCTAATTTTATTTATTCGTCTTATTAGGAGGGAATGATTTATTTTGTAGGGAGGGTTTATCCGAATTAGCTCCCAACTTGATTTACTGCTTTATTATCAAGAGAAAATATATTTTAGGTATGCTGTGGATGAACTACTAGCTAATAGGCTTATGTTTTTGATCCTGGCAATTACTGGTTCATTGTAATACTGAAGGTATCCATGATACTTGAATGTGTGAATGTTTTAAGAGGTCGAATCAATTGGCACTAATGATAATTGTTAATACCGTAAAACGGGGTAACATTGATAGTTTTTTTTAAATATATTCTAAATATTTTTTACAGCAATGAATGTTTTTCAAATTTTATATTTCTAAAACAAGTACTGAGGATACAAGAGTTAATTCGTTAGTAATATGTTTAACAGAAATTAAAGCATTTACACAATTTTTTAGTTTTGTGAGCGAACTTCAGTATTTTGATTTGGGGTTACTTTGATAATGCTCGATGAATGTTGAAAAAAATGGGTTAAACTTAAACAATTCAGTTCAAGAAATATGAAACTTTGAATGAGTATAAAATCAGAAACCTCATAAGTAATAAGAATACAGCATTGGCATATGGCTTTATCAGAAATACATTTCAAATGTAATGGTTTGAGTGTTTTTTTTTTAATTTGGCGGAAAATACGAAAATTGTTTTTTAATATGTTGCACATACTAGATAAAAACTATATACGATATCAACGGAAATACCCTAACCTACAATATGGAGCCAAAGTTTCTAATTTGGAAAAAGCGCAGCGAGTAAGTTTAATCCTTATATTATACTATCAAAGTTACCCGCATTATCAAAGATACCCCGTTGTACGGTACCTACAATGAAAGAGATATAACATAAGGAAGTGTGTTTGTGTCCCTAGATCAAGGGAAAAAAGAAAAAAAAATAGAACAAAAAGACTACTGACTCGACCCGAACGACGAAAGTTGCGATTATCAGACCTGTGCTCTACATGCGTAATATGAAACTTACTTGGCACAAACTATTTGAAATTTATATGGAAATTACTGTGGAAAAGCATATTTTTTTGTTTATGTTTATCTAACAATTCCCCATATTGCTCTGCTTTTAAAAATGATGGCTGTGCTTACATACAATTTTCTCAGCTACAACTTTGTTCAAGACCACTTTTCGATGAAATTATAAGTAACAAAAGTTGATCATTAATCAAGCCGCTAGTGTCTTACGATTATGCTCATTCAACTTTTCAACATGCAACATTGGTGTTTCTGGTGCGTAGTATAGAGCACAACAATCATGGCTAACATGTCACATTGCAGAATGTAGTGTTGCCCACAAAACAGCTGCCTGATCATGCCGTAAGATTTTTAGTATTTTAAATAATTAATAACTATTTAAATTGACGTTTGGCTGAAAATTGAGCTTCGGCAAAGTTGTAACTGAATAAATATCTCATAACAATGAAACTGTTTAACAGAGCAATATGGAAAAAGCCTAGAAGTCAAAGAACAACAATTTTGGGTTTCCTACACTAATTTCCATATAAATTTCAAATGGTTTGTGTTTTTGTCAGTTTCTTACTCAATAAGTTCAAATTTTGATAGGCTAATCAGGACTCGATTTGAAACCGTTTGAGCACGTGGAGCGAAAGTTTCATATTTTCAATCAGTCTATGGGATAGGGTAAAAGCGATTATGAAACGCTCATTTCCTCTCATACTCGATTTCGTACACTCAAAAAATTCCACACGTTTGATCGAAGTGTTTAAACACGTGATTTTTTAAATGCTCAATCACATTTACTTTAAGTGTGTTTCACCTTGGTTCAATGTGTTATACACGTTAATTTCTAGTGTTTCAAACATTGAAATGTTGAAAATCTATTCAATCACACTACTGTTCAAAACACAAAATGATAACTTGGCTCTGTAAAGTTTATTCGATTGAGCCTGTACAAATAAAGTAATTAAATAAAAAAAAAATAACACTGTTCAAAACAAAATGGATTTTAAGTTTTTTGCATTTCAATACGATGTGAACTGCTTGCTCAGAAAGGTAAACATCGAAAACAAGAGTTGTGACTTTATCCTATAAACCCGCCTCATATATGAGAACAACCGTGGCACAGTGAGATCGAACGAAGACTCCGGCAGCAGCACACTTCAACAGTCCATGATCGAATGCCAAATCAGACCCATTAAAAATATATGTGAAAGCTCTGGCCTTTGGAAGATTTGTTTAATTATTTGCCGATTCGTTTTTAAAATCGGTAAAGCAGAAGTCGATAGAGTAGAATGTTGTAGAATATTTAACTATGATGGGCAAAGCTATTGATATCACCATATGAGGCACATAGAATCCAAGTGTTTCACAATTCGAATCCATAGTGTTCAGGCATGGTTCATGGTATAAGATTCACACATGAAATGGATGTGTTTCACAAGAAGCGCAAAATTAAGTGTGATACACATGATGATGACGTGTGGAGTTTTTTGAGTGTATGCCTTTTCTACTGAACGGGAATTGGAGAGAGTCGTGGCATAAGTGTGTTCGTCGTTCTACAATGTTATGCATAAAACGATTGCTAGTGTAGTCAAAAGTGTAGACAGAACACGAAATAATTAAAAAAAAATCAACGTCGTTCACATGGTCAACATTCAACATTTTTGGTTTTTGGGTCTCCCCCAGGGCTCATGTTTAAGCCCCCTTCTGTATAATTTCTACGTCAGAGAAATTGACAATTGTCTAAGGGACAACTGCACGCTGAGACAACTTGCAGATGACGGAGTAGTGTCTATGACAGGACCCAGAGAGACCGACCTGCAAGGACCCTTACAGGATACCTTAGACAATTTGTCTACTTGGGCTATTGTTGTTGTTGTAGTTGTTGTTGTTGCTGTTGTTGTTGTTGTTGTTGTTGTTGTTGTTGTTGTTGTTGTTGTTGTTGTTGTTGTTGAGTATCTGAAGCGGAAATGCCAACAAAGGATCAATTTTCTCCGAACAATTACCGGAACGTGGTGGGGAGCCCATCCGCAAGATCTTATAACGTTGTACCGGACAACGATTTTATCGGTTTTAGAGTATGGTAGTTTTTGCTTCCAGTCGGCGGCTAAAACGCACATCATCAAACTGGAACGGATCCAGTATCACTGTCTTCGTATCGCGTTAGGATGCATGCACTCGACTCATACGATGAGTCTCGAAGTGTTAGCGGGCATGTTGCCACTCTCTGATCGGTTTTCGGAATTATCCCTCAGGCTCCTCACCCGTTGTGAAATTATGAACCCACTGGTGATTGCAAACTTTGAGAAGCTTCTTGAGCTAAACCCTCAAACTCGTTTTATGTCATTGTACTACGTGTACATAACAGCCCTTCGCAGCATAATCCCTATCGTGTTTGCTTCTCCGACTTCGACAGTTCTGTTCATTTTGATTTATCCATGACGCAAGAGATTCGCGGAATCCCAGAGCATCATCGTTCCATGATTGCTCCGTCAATTTTTGCTGCAAAGTTTGGCCAAGTTGATTCCGCAAGATTCTTCACAGATGAGGCATTCCACGAAGGTTCGCAAATCGATCCTGACCGATCATTTCCAATTACGCTGAAACTTTGCACAGTTGTTCCTTTTTAGTAAAGGCGCCATTTTGTGCTCTCAGTTTTTCATATTGAATTACGACTACTTTTTGAAAAGGGCCTGTGTAAAAATAGTAATAATGAGTTTAAAAATATATATTGCCGAAACGCTTTGTTCGATTGATTTGGGGTCTAGAGCAAAGTTGTAGATATTATTTTGGCAATTGTGTAAAAAATATACACTGTCAAAAATTTCGTTTGTATCAATGAAAAAAATTATATTTATTATTAAAAAAGTTAATTTCTCAAAAAGTACATTTTTACAATTTTCGGCAAAGTTTGGTGATGGTAAACTCAAAAACAAAAAAGTTATGGTTTTTTTAATATTTCACGATTTTTACATTTTCATTAAAAACACATTTTTTTTAACCGTGTATGTATATTTTTTCAAGAATTGCATTTTAATTTTGCACAACTTTTCCGAAGACACCATAGCAATCAAGCAAGCCGTTTTTGCAATGTATTAAAATGTTTATTTTATAAGCGCTTTTCTACACAGGCCCTATCGGAAAAGTAGTCGGGGTTCGCTATTACAATTTGTAATAGCGAATCCCGACTACTTTTTTATTTTAAAATCTCAACTTAAATTTACAAAATACATTTATCTGCTCTTTTTAACTTTTATTTTATTCGAAAACCTTGTGGACAAATGATACATAATTTATTTTCATTGTAATACACTTACTTTCTATTTTTATTTACATCACTTCTTAAATACATCGAATATTTGGCATCATTATCATTACAGTTTGAATATCGTTTGGCTTTAATTTTATTTTCTGATACAGGAATGAAAGAATGAAACTTTTGAGTTCCTTGAATTAATTTTGCATTATTATATTGCTCCTTCGTATTCCTCTGTTGTGGCAAAACTAAATGATAATTTTGTTAATTCTTCTTCTTTTCGATTATTTGCCCAATTATAAAGCTCTCTTGCATTTTTTATTGGATGTTCACGTTCTTTGGCCAAACTTGCTCTAGTAGCCATACGTTTTATTGTACCTCCAATAGCGTCACAAGGACCGTTCCCATGTGATGTTGCAAATAAATGCCACTCGGCTTCAATTCCATACTTTGATTTAAATTTACAAAGGCTAGCAAAATTTTTCCGGTTCTTGTACTGTGACGTGGCTCCATCGGACATAAAATAAATCTTGTTGATATTTTTACTTTGGTTAATGCGTAAAAAACTTATCATTTTAGAAATAAATAAGTTAACAGCCACTGAGTCATCCCTTAACTCTTCAGAAATTATAATAAAACTTAAATGTTTAACTTGCATATTTTCTCTAAAATATATAACAAATGGATGAATGGTAGCTTGTTGGACATTCCAGTGATGAGACTGAACTTCATCCTGTAACACAAAGCTGTAGTTTTCGGAAAAATCGCAAGTAACTAAAAATTCACCTTCTAGCAAATTATTTCATGTAGTTTTCAAAAAATTAGATTGCTGTGTTTTAATGAAATCATGTGGTATCAAACTTGTCAATTTCAAGCAGAAAAATGAAACAAACTTGTCTGCAGGCTTTACAATAGTTTCTAAATCGCATCTATCCGTGGTAACCCACTGTTCAAATGAAAGCTGATCAATGCATTTTTCCTCTAATTGTTTTAATAAAATGTTTTCTAATGCGGAAGAGTCTGGACAATCTTCACAACACCGTAGATAGCAATATGTTGTCTTGTTTTCACAAAGTAGGCTGTCAGTGAACGTTTTTACATCATTTAAATGGTTAAGTTTTTTCAAACTGTGTAAAATTAGATTGATGTTTTCATGCGTTGTGCACACGCAAACATTGTGGGTTCCAGAGCTGGTTAAAAGTTTACATTGCTTAGGGCGGAGTTTTGCAAATGAAGAGAATCCAATTTTTACATTGCAGTGAATTTCATTGAATCGTTTATAAGCTTCTCTCAAAGTCATCATTAGTAATCTTTTTTGAATGGCTTGTCGTTTTCCTTCTTTCTGCACAGACACATAATCTTTTTGACCAGGCATTGCCCGGCTTATATCATCATCTTCAAAAAAATTTATGACTGCCAATTTTGTTTCATCACTTAAGGCTGTGCCATATTTTGCGGTTTTTGACGAATGACCTTCCTTTATCAACTTAGCCTCTGTTGCAATATATCTACTAGAATTAAATTGATCCATAACTTTTTGTGTTGACCATGAATAAGGCAATAACGATAAAATTAATAATTTTTCACTTCTTGCAGTGGATGCATTGGAAAACTTTTCCTTCATGTTTTCTAAAACTTCTTTGAGTTCATTCACTTCGTCAGCCTCAGGCTCGAAGTTGAAAAGATTCTTTCTAATACCTTCGTTGATTTCACGGTGCTTCTTTTCGGGGTAGTGGATGTAGTTGAGTTTTCCCACGTCTATCGGTGATCATTGATGGTACAGTTGTAAGGCTTTCACAGCTCGGTACGACAGGTACTATCACTGTAGTTGACATCTTTGAGCTTCCGGCAACATGCTGTTCCTCGTTTGAGATGAAAAGAGCTTGTTTATCAACACGATGACGACAGGACGTGCAAATGCGAAAACCAGTATTCAATCCTGATGCTTCAGAATATCCAATCGATTTTAATTTCTGGATGGTAATATTCGAAATATTCCTCAGCTCTTTCGAGCACTTGACTTCCTCGAACGGCCGAATGCACCTGATAAAACATGCTCGTTCACTCATGTTGCTTCCTGTATTAAAAAAATTAAAAATAATAATCTTTAAAAATGATTTCATTGAAATACAACTGAAGGTTATGCTTACCTTTTAACCAAATGGTGTTACACTTATTTCCTATGATAACTTTTTAAGATGTATGCGGTAAAAAGCAATCTTTGTGATCAACTGCTTGTTTTCACCATTCAAACTCATTTAAGTATCAGATCGATAGGTATAATTTCTACATTAGGTACAGACAGATGTTTTTGGTGTTCACTACTACAGTGTTGAGTATTTGACTTATTACCGTTAAGATCACTGATACAACTATGCAAAATTGAAGACAATGAATAAAAAAGAAAATTAATCGCTAGTTTGAGCATCATTTCACTTTTATTTAGTTCTAGCTCAATATTCATCAAATGAATTTTTTAGTTTTGTTAGTAACGATACCTTTTCATGGTATCAGATGTAATGAATCCTAACTTTTCAATAGGGCCTGTGTAGAAAAACACTAATGAAATAAACATATCTATATTGCAAAAATGGCTTGCTTGATTGCATTGGTGTCTTCGAGAAAGTTGTGCAAAATTAAAATGCAATTCTTGAAAAAATATACACGGTTGAAAAACATGTGTTTTTAATGTAAATGTAAAAATCGTGAAATTTTCAAAAAATCATAACTTTTTTCACCAAACTTGGCCAGTTTGTAGCAAATATTATGAGCTTCAATGAGGCTTAAAACGAAAATTTTCAAAAATGTACTTTTTGAGAAATTAATTTTTTTAATAAGAAATATTTTTTTTTTTTCATTGAAACAAACGAATTTTTTTACAGTGTATATTTTTAACATTATTGCCAAAATAATATCTACAACTTTGCTCAAGACACCAAATAAATCGAACAAAGCGTTTCAGGAATATAAATTTTTTAACTCATTAGTACTATTTTTACACAGGCCCTGTTAGAAAAGTAGTCGTGATTCAATTTGAAGAACTGATAACACAAATTGCCATCTTTACTCAAAAAGAACAACTGTGCAAATTTTCATCAAAATCGGAGCCGACAAATTAAAAAAAAAAATAAAAAATTCGTCAATCTGTATAGAATTGCTCAGATGGATCACTAATAGAGGCGTCCGCTGGTTTTGGTATTTATAACGAATTTCATAGCACCTCTCGAATGCTTCATGCTCCTTGTTCCGTATATGTTGCGGAACTGGCGGCAATACATTATGCGCTAGAATCGATCGCCTCACTTGCACCAGATCATTATTTTATTTTTACGGATAGTCTCAGTTCTGTCTAGGCTATTCGCTCCATGAGGCCGGTAAAGCACTCCTCGTATTTTCTCATGAAAATACGAGAGCTTCTAAGTGCTTTATCCTTGCATGGGTCCCATCTCATTGCTCGATTCCGGGCAATGAGAAGGCGGACTCGCTTGCAAAGGTGGGCGCTATGGAAGGCGATATTTACGATCGACAAGTCGCCTACGACGAATTTTTCTTCATTTATCGTCAACAGTCACTCGCCAGCTGGCAAAATAAATGGAGTGAAGGGAGTTTGGGACGATGGTTATATTCAATCATCCCTAAGGTGTCGAAGTGTCCTTGGTTCAAGGGGTTGGATGTGGGTCGAGACTTCATTCGTATGATGTCTCGCCTCATGTCCAATCACTACTCGTTAAACGCTCACTTGTTCCGTGTTGAGCTGGGGGACAGTAATCTCTGTGAATGTGGACAAGGTTACCAGGACGCAGATCACATTATTTGGTCATGTGCTGAGCACCGTGGAGTCAGATCTGAGTTGTACGATTCCCTTCGGGCTCGAGGTAGACAACCTAATGTTCCAGTTCGGGATATTTTGGCTAGACGCGATCTGGAGTTTATGCAACTCATATATGTTTTCTTGAAGAATATTAACCATAGATTGTAAGTTTGATTAACCTTGTGTTTAGTTTGTGTTTTGTATGTGTGTGTGCATTTTTTTTTGTAGATTTGTTTCTGTAATAATTGTATAATTACAGAGTTGATATAACATTGATAGGATTAAGTATATGTTTTAGAAATAGTGAAATTTTTTAATCATAAATCATATTCCAAATCTCCTTTTCCCTCTCCCGATCCAAACAATTGTCATCCACTAACCTCGAGAAGACCGCGAGTAATCGGTTCCAATCCTTTAATTTTAGATTTAAGACATTTATAATGTATAAAGAAAATGATAACTTGGCTCTGTAAAGTTTATTCGATTGAGCCTGTACAAATAAAGTAATTAACAAAAAAAAAAAACATTTTTGGTTTGCGTTTAGCTACTCATTTGGCTAAATAAAAGTCCCTTTTCCCGCATTTTTCAGAACTTCAATGGATAATTTCCAGGTTTATAATTAGAAAGCTATTTTTAAATTACTGTAGAATTACGTAGAATTACGTGATCATTATCAATATTCGACGACTGTGTTAGAGAAACAACTGTTTCCCATCACGTAAATGCCTCGACAAAATTACGTATTTCTCGCATAATATTTGAAAAGGGCCTATCCTCGTTGATCGATTCTCTTCATCGACTTTCTCTTTGGTTTTCCACGGCTACATAAACGAATTTCTCGATAAGTTCGCAGCACAGTTCGACTGAAGATGATTAAATGATAATTATGATAATTATTAATTATTAAAGTTCATCAACGTTGGACATTATTGTAACCTTAAGGTAATTCTGAAAATAGTTCACAGTGAAGTGTAGGGTAAATTCCTTGTGAAATCAAACGAGAATTTCAAGCTAATTCTGAGTAGAGTTTCATCCATCTTTGTGGGTTTCGTGGTCGTGTGATTTCATCCGTCGTTCAGGCGTATTGTGAGTGCCACGAAGTGAGGGTTCGAATACCACTCTAGCCGATGCAAATTTTGACTACCTGAAAATGTCTCTACTGGTCTACTGGGTGTAGTGTGTTTTCCGTTGTCTAGTGTTAAATATTCAGTCTGTGCAACCTCTAGTTGAAGACGGTGTCAATTGTCTTGTCAACTCTGATGACAATTGCATGGAGATTTTGTGAATAAACGAAATACCCAGAAGAGAAATCATAGAAAATTCTTATGATAAAACATAAGGAGTATGCTGATACGAATCGTGAGAATAATTTCAATGGAATTCTGTTCAATACTTCTATGGAGATTCACTTTAATAAGATTTTAAAACAGTTAAACAGAATTATGTGAAATTTCTGGGAAACTTTCAAAACCATTTTGGCAAAGTACTACAAAGTAATTAGGACATACTAAAGAGGACTTCAAAAAAAATTCTTACCTTACCTACAGAGCAGTTCAAAGAGAATTATCGGATGAGTCTGAGAAGAGTGTAACAGTCATTCAGAAGAGTGTACCAAAGAAATTACGAAGAATATTTTATGAATTTATAAGAGATTACAAGAGGTAATGCTAGGAACTCTTAGAATGTTACTGAAAAAGTTTGGATATTATCAAGATTATTTAGGGGAATATAGAAAAAAAGGTCGAACTTATCCTGTGATGAGTTTCAAGTAAATTCAGACTAACCAAAAATTTAATGATATGGGACCCTGGAAAATAGAATCATTTCAAGATCCTGAGACTTCAGAAATAAAGCTATCAGACTTTCATTTTAGTAATATAATAAAATTATTCTTTGGCATTACATTATTCGTAATGGTCATGCGAATAGTGGAGCTACCCGTAGTTTAGGTAAACTGTGTGTGAGTACCACGATCTAAGACTTTGATTCCCAGCCAGGTGAATTTTGATTCAAAATAAAATTACCTACTGGTCTACTCCCTAGTAGCACGCTTGTCTTTAATCGGTTGTTGAAACTTCTATACGACTTATTTCAGTCATAAACAAGTTGCTGCAACTTATTGTAGTGGAAGTGTGCTACTCGGGCTGAGTGTTGTGTATTGTATGATGTCAAGAATTGAATTGTTAATCTGATCAACCTCAGAGTAATATTAGAATTATTTAGAACTAATAAAATCTTTAAATTCTGGTAATGCATCAAATAGTTAGGACTACATCGATTATCAAATTTGCTTGATTCTTTGCTTCTCATTCTTTTAAAAAAAAGTGACAGTTTAAAAATCAATTCTAAACATATTTTCTGCATGATTAAACCCACATTTAATTCAATTTTTGAAATGCTGCATAATGGATATTTGAATTTTTAAGCACACTGTGTCAATACATTTCAGCTTTTGGATTAATTCAGCAATGCATACAAGTTATTTGCTTTATATAATTTATTTAAACATGTAATTCATATTAATTCTAGTACTTTAAATAAACTCTGGACGATCATACTGACCGATTTTAACGGGATATCGGCACATCACTTTGATTTCAAAAGCATTATGTTAAAAACTGGAATTTTTTAAGCATTCCAGATTTTATATTTTAACTGGTCCAGATTTTTCTGAAAATGACCTGACAACGCTGGCAACGCTGGCTACACTTACTCAACATTTTTTTATCTCTCTTGATTTTTTACAACAATTCACCGCACCTGTTCGGCTTTCTCGTCTTCGGTAGAGTCTAGCGAATCAGTCCGGTTTTGTTTCACCTTTCCGTTCTCTTGGGCATAACTGACGCACCTTTTACGGCACGCAGCTGCAAAATGGCTCTCAGTGCCACAATTGCTGCATATCTTCCTCCCGGCTGCACATCGATTTCCAGTATGGGAGTGTCGGTTACACCCTGAACATCGTGAGCGCCAGCCCTGACCATAGCGTCCTGATGATCGATATGGTTTTGCCGGTCTCGCACGTGTCAACTTTATCGAATGCTTCATCCAAGGTTGCAAAGACTCATTTCAGCTAAAATAATGTTTTTCGGAATAATAAAACCAAACGATGGTATGATGGCATGTTTTACTTGTAACTTACAAGAAGAGGTTACAAAGTATGCGTTGGAAACATAAAACCTGTAAATTTTGCTTTCAATGAGTCACAATCAGCGATTTGCTGATCGCTGAGTGAGTGAGTGAGTGAGTGAGTTTGTGAAAAATCGCTGATTGTGACTCTCATGAAGTGAACTCTCATGAAGACAGGTTTAATATGTCAAACACATTCTTTGCAACCTCTTCTTGTATCCTACCAATTCAAAATTTGATCATGGCATCTAATTATTTCATAATTTAGAAAAACATTGTTTTAGCTGAAATGAGTCTTTGCAACCTTGGCTTCATCTTCTGATGTTCGGTGTTGGACTGCTGGGTGACAGCGAGGACGGCCTGAGGGTGGTCATCATTCCGCTTGTTTTCTGCTTCGTATGCCTCATCTCTGACTGCAGACTGCACGATGTAATTCGTTTCATAATTGAACGTTCGAGCGCCAAGTCCTTGTTCAGCATACCTTTAAGCAGCTGTGTTCGGATGCACTGACGGCCCACATTTCCTTTATCGGGCAACACCTTCCCTATAGAAACTTCTAAGAAATTCTAGATCTAGATCTAGATCTAGATATATTTTTCGGAATTTCAGAAACCATAAGAGCAGTTCCTGTAAAATTTCAGAGTAGTACAAAGACCTTCAGAGAACTTCACAGAAGTCCAGAGGATTTCAGTTAAATTTAATGATGAAAATCAAATTTATTTCAGAGCACAGATCCGAGATCTCTAATAGAATTGAGAGCTTCAGAGACTAGGATGGTTCACCGTTATATGAAAATACGCAAACTTTACCTCATCTAGCGAGAACAACCCTTTTTCGGATCCATTTGGAATCCCAAGCAACTGTGCTAGAGACCACAATTTTGCTTTAACCATGCAACTAGCCATGTACAAATATAGTCCAGTAAGTGCCTAACAGTTTTGTATTATGATGTGCGGTGATAGAATGTCTCTTAGAAAAATTCATAACTGTTTAGATATTTATGCTTTGAATTAAAAGCCGAAAATAAGATTTCCTGCCAACACTGCCGGTTTACCAATGGAAGTCATACACTGAAAAAAGTTTTCACATAGTATCTATTAGGAATGCACATAATATTTTTCCAATAACAAAATTAATGATTTTTATCTGAATATCACATAACATCATACATTCCATGTCATATATATAATCATATAGCTTTCATTGGACAACATAAGGTTCATGTGATTTAATGGAGCAATTTTGAATTATGGGATGACAAAAAAGCTAAGTGAAATTCACATGTTTATTTTCCATTGGTTATGTGATTTATTTTATGAGTGTATTCCAAACTAAAATAGTTTCGAAGTGTCTTATCTTATCGATTTGATATGTTCAGGCACTTCCTGAACTACACTTTATAATTTGAACAGCTTAAGCTAAATAGTGGTCCTTAGAAATGAAAATGCAAAAAAAGTAGGATTTCCATGACTAATTTCCATACACATTTCAAATGCAATGCAGAATGCCGGGTTACAATCAATCGTTCTCAAATGTTAAACAGTTGTTTGAGACTCCAAACAGGACCAAACAAAAATTGTTCTAAATAAATGAGCATGATGACCCACCCTAATCAAGACAGATCAGAGAATCATATAAAAATTGCAATTGAAACTGCAGATACCTTAAAGCAGTCTCAAAAAACTCAGGGAGTTTCCGGATACTTCAGAAGGTACTGGAGGATTTCTGAAACACAATTAAAATTATGTTGTGTCATTGACATTTCTGGAACATAATAAAATGGCTAAAATGTATTTAAGCTGATTATAGGACGAGAATTTTTAGCCAGCACCGATATTTTCGAGAAGTTCCAGACAACATCTATGTATAAGATTAAGATATTTTCAGATGGTTTTATGATATTCAGCGAAGTCCCGAGAACGATCAGATAACTTTAGAACAGGAAATTTGCAGTGACTTACAAGGAGTTCCGCGGAATTATGGGATGTTTGAGAACTTCAGAATCGTCAGGGAATGATGAATATGTATCAGAATTTTTTTCGAAACGTTAAACTAATTTTGATAATTTCCGGAAAGCAGTGACAGCGTCAGGGATTTCCAGATAAGTACAGAAAAATCGAGTGATAAAAGGGTAAAGTTCCATGAGCGTTTATAAAGTAATCATATCTTGATGAAAATTGTAGAAACTTTAAGGTTATTTAAATTAATTTGAGTAAAATTGCGGGATCTTAAAAAATACTTAAAAATTGAGGGCAGTCTACAGAGCTATTTTTTTTTTAAATTCAGAAATTTATTGGACACTTTCAAATCAGTGTGAATAATTTAAAGGCAGATCCATAAACAATAGAAAAATATTGAGAACTTCAGTGAAAATCACAGAACTTTTAATGAAGATAGAGAAGGATTAGTAAATTCCATTTAATTCCACTACCTTATTTGCTTATCCTTGACAGATACGTGTATTTTGTTTACAATATGCAGACTTCGTCAATGTCTTGTACTAATACTAAACTGTCAGGTATTAGTAAAAGGCACGGAATTAGAAGAATTAAATGGAAATTAATAATCCTTCTTTCTTTCTTTATACAGGAATTCCACTAAAATTTCCACATTCATCAGGATTCACAGAACTATATTAAATATATCGTATAGATTATAAAAAAATATTTCGGGAGATGAAAGAAGTTACAGAAAAAAACATAGAAACATATCGAAAACTTCAGAGAAGTCTACGGAACTTGAAGGAAGATCCAAGAAGTTCAGTAAATTTCATAAAAATTTGAAAAATGCAGGAGCATTTCAAAGAAGTTTACTAAGCTCCAAAAATAGGGAGAATTCCACGGGCAGTCCAGTTCCATGAGTGTCAGAAAATTAGTGGGAAATTTTAAGAAAATCCTAGATTTTCAGAGTCTTCAGAGATATTAAGAAACTTATTGAAGTTTTCACATAAATTCACGAGTTCTTTTTTTTCCTTGGTTTGTTTTCCGTCGATCTTGTTTTCCGTGCTGAGCACCAATGCTACCGACGGAAGGAAGGCAGTTCCCACACCTGGACCCTACATATCGACCCATCAACTCATGAAGCGGGAACCAAGGGCTTTACTTCCTTTCCGAAGGAAGGCATGATCAGAGATGCTGCGCCGACTGGGATTGAACCCAGGCCTGCTGGGGTGAGAGGTAATCGTGCTTACCACTACACCATCGGCGCCGTTTTTCAGGAGTTCATGGAAGCTGACACATTTTTTGGAGAGTTCCATTAAATTCAGGGCAGTGCAACAAGCTTAATGAGAACTGCAAAATCTTTAGAGAGGTTTCGAGAACTTCAGAAAAGAACAGAGAACCTCAGAGTAGTTCTGTTAAAATTAGAATAATTACATACATTTTAAAGAAATGTCGATAGCTTCAGCAAATTGTTAAATTTTTTAGAAAAGATCCATGACCGTTATGAAAATTGGGAATATCCTAGTACCGTAAAACGGTATATCTTTGATAATGCGGGCAACTTTGATAAAAGAATATAAGGATTAAATTTACTCTCTGCACTATTTCCCAATTTGAATCATTGGTTTCATTATGTAATTTAGAGTATTGAGTAGAGTTTTTGTGTGTTACATATTTTCCAAATATCTGAAAAAAAATTATTTTCTTGTTTACCGCCTGTTTGAAAAGGCACGCAAACAATCACTTTATAAATGTACCTTTGATATAGCCATCACAGTTTCAATGTTGTCTTTCAATGTTACTTATGATATTTCTGATATATACTCATTCAACGTTTCATATTTCTTCAATTTAATTGTTTGAAATTCACGCTTATTTTTTCAACATTAATCGAGTCTTCGCAGAGTGTGTGTGTGTCATCTTCTATCCCTCACCCAGCTAGGAGCGTTAACCCGTGAAAGCCCGGAACAAACTTTCTATTTTCAAAAATTTGTATCTCAGAGATGCCATGGCCGATTAAAATGACTTTTTTTTTAATATCATTCCGGTGAGTGGTTCTTACATTTGTTGGGTGGTACTTCCCCCCAGGACCATCCCTCTTTTCTATATGTTCAAGAATGTGTTGGCACGGAGGTGTTTTTTTTTTCAATCTTTATCATATATCTTACATATCATCGCGACAACATATTGATTTTTTTCGAGGAACTCCCGGAAATGATAAAGAACATTCATAAGATCACATGCCTACCATGGAATCGGTTCCGGATGTTCCGGATTATGGTTCCATTGGGTCAAATTTATTGTCTGTCATAACATTATCAAGCAACATATAAAATCATATCTACTTAACGAAATATGACCAATGGCACTCAAAACGACGTCCACAGAGCCATATGGCTACCGTAGGACCGGTTCCGGATATTCCGGATTATGGTTCTGTATGGTCAAATTTTATATCGCTCATAACCAAACCAAGCGACATATCAAATCACATCTACTCGACGAAGTATGACCAATGGCACTCAAAACGACTATCACAGAGCCATATGGCTACCGTAGAACCGGTTCCAGATATTCCGGGTTATGGTTCTGTATGGTCAAATTAGATATCGCTCATAACCATACCAAGCGACATATCAAATCACATTTACTCGGCGAAATATGACCAATGGCACTCAAAACAACAATAGAGCCATAGGGCCACCGTGGAACCGGTTCCAGATATTCCGGATTATGGTTCTGTATGGTCAAATTTTATATCGCTCATACCCATACCAAGCGACATACCAAATCACATCTACTCGGTAAAATATGACCAATGGCACTCAAAACAATAACAATAGAGCCATAGGCCCACCGTGGAACCGATTCCAGATATTCCGAATTATAGTTCCGTATGATCGAATTTTGTATCTTTTGGAATCATATCACGTAACATTTCAAATCACATCTACGCGACGAAATATGACCAATGGCACTCAAAACGACGTCAACAGAGCCATATCGCAACCGTAAAACCGGTTCCAGATATTCAGGATTACGGTTCTGTACGATTAAATTTGATATCGCTCATAACCATATCAAGCGACATATCAAATCACATTTACTCGACGAAATATGACCAATGGCACTCAAAACAACAACCATAGAGCCATAGGGCCACCGTGGAACCGGTTACAGATATTCCGAATTATGGTTCCGTATGATCGAATTTTGTATCCTTTGGAATCATATCACGTAACATTTCAAATCACATCTACTCGACGAAATATATCGCTCTCTGTTCCGCAATCTAGTGCCAATCACCGACGGACATCGATTGCCATCTATTGACTGCAATCGAATGTACAGAAAGGCAGCTTCCACACCTGCGGAGGATATCGCACCCATTCAACACACATGGGCCGGGACCAACGGCTTTACTTTCCTTCCGAAGGAAGACGTGACCAGTGATTTTTATGCCTCAGAAAAATCCCATCGACCTCGGCTGGGTTTGAACCCAGACCCATTGGGGTGAGAAATCAGTCACGCTTACCACTACACCACCGGCGCCGGCTATGCAGACGAGATGTGCAAACGATTCGGACAGAGAATTCCGTTTTCGTTCTATCAACATATTTCACAAAAAAATCGGAAATCGGTGGCCCTATGGCTCTAAAGTTGTTGTTTTGAGTGTCATTGGTCATATTTCATCGAGTAGATGTGATTTGAAATGTTACATGATATGATTCCAAAGGATACAAAATTCGATCATACGGAACCATAATTCTGAATATCTGGAACCGGTTCTACGGTAGCCATATGGCTCTGTGATAGTCGTTTTAAGTGCCATTGATCATATTTCGTTGAGTAGATGTGATTTGGTATGTCGCTTGATATGGTTGTGTGAGATATAAAATTTGACCATACAGAACCATAATCCGGAATATCCGGAACCGGTTCTACGGTAGCCATATGGCTCTATAGTTGTTGTTTTGAGTGCCATTGGTCATATTTCGTCGAATAGATGTGATTTGATATGTCGCTCGGTATGAGTATGTGCGATATCAAATTTGACTATACGGAACCATAATCCGGAATATCCGGAACCGGTTTTACGGTGGCCTTATGGCTCTGTGGACGTCGTTTTGAGTGCCATTGGTCATATTTCGTCAAGAAGATGTGATTTTATATGTTGCTTGATAATGTTATGACAGACAATAGATTTGACCATATGGAACCATAATACGGAACATCCGGAACCGATTCCATGGTAGGCATGTGATCTTATGAATGTTCTTTATCATTTCCGGGAGTTCCTCGAAAAAAATCTATATGTTGTCGCGATGATATGTAAGATATATGATATATGATAAAGATTGAAAAAAACACCCCCTTGCCAACACATTCTTGAATATATAGAAAAGAGGGAGGGTTCTTGGGGGGAGTATCACCCAACAAATGTAAGAACCACTCAACGGAATGATGTTTAAAAAAAGTCATTTTAATCGGCCATGGCATCTCTGAGATACAAATTTTTGAAAATAAAAAGTTTGTCCCGGGCTTTTACGGGCTAAACAAATAGATCTGTGAATAATGTTATCAAATCTAATGCTCCGTAACGATTGTGAAGAGCAGTTCTGTAAAAAGGATAACTTTTAAGGGAAGACTAGGCGTCCTAAACAAGTTTACGGAAAAATATGTACTAATGTCCATAACAGGTACAACAAAACATCACATAGACGCCCTTATTCGCACTATCTATTCAGGGGTGGAAGGAGAAGAAGAACCACCACAGCGAACTGAAGCTTGAGGCGGGTACCTGGGAAGCACACAATACCAGCGACAACAGACAGTAAACAATGCCCTGTTGTATTTAGTGTTTTAATATTTTACATATATAAATGCATTTTATGTTATATACTGGAAACAATTTAATTTCTTCTATAGGGTGTATTCGATAAAAATTGCACACACATATTTACTCACCAGAATTAAACCGAATATCGGGTTCTCTTGAAATGTTCATAGAATTAAAAACTACTAATACGTTATGATTGACAAAATTAATTTTATTCAATTTCGTCTCCCATCCCGAATGTCCACACCTTCCTTTTTACTCCACCCATCAAATTTGGTATAACCGATTTTCCCAGTGTTTTGTTGTTTTTACATAATTTTCTTCAACTCCAGCTCTATTATAATAGTTTGCGAAGTTTCATTTCAAAATTGCCCAGAATTTTTCCATTGAGCGAAGTTCCGGGAAATTTGGTGGGTTTTATATCTTTTGGCACAAAATTGACTCCGTTGGCTCGGTACCACTCCAACACGGTTTGAGCGTAGTGATATATATGATATATAGTTTATAGATGCAACTTTTTCCCCTGAGCTATGGGAGACTCATAGTCCTAAACCATTATAGAGAATTATACTCAGCCATAACTGTACATCTACCCTTCTTTTATGTACCGGATGCCGATACAATCAAATATGAGTCATTTGACTGTCACTTGCTGCTTGAATGTGACTTTCCTCATTTAGCTGATATGCGATTATAGGCAGTAGAGCTCAGTACACTTCCCTAATCAGATCTGATATTCTCCCTTTACGAAGGCCGTAAGTTAAGAAGTTAAATCATGAAGTCAACGCAACGTCTTGATCTACAAACAATGAGACCACCAAACCAAACCACCACCCATAAATATTCTAAAATATAACTTCCCCAAAGGTTGGCACTTCCTGTCAGGTGGTGGTTCTTTCTCATTTGAGGAGCAATAAATTTCCCTCTTCCCAGTTTCCCAATCACGTAGAGCGAAGGTGTTGTTGGAATACTCGCTTCAGCAGTCACGTGACTCCTACTCCAGGGGCGGCGACGGCAGCGATGGCATTGAAATATAGTGTAGAACATCTAGGCCATCGCCCACCATAGCTCTCGATTCAACAGTCAGTGCTATTTTACTGTTTGAACCTCTTCCACCGATACGGTACAGTGCCTTCGAATGTTAATTTCTCAATCAACCGGGTGTCTTCAAAGTTTGATAAATGTTCACCGGAGAAGAAAGCTGGCGAGCACAAAAGTGTAGATATACACAGGAGCACCGAAGCACATTATCTGAATTAGAGAAAATGGAAACGCTACGATAATGCTGATCGTTGAAAATTGAACTTCCTACTCCCCATGGCCACAGTCCTTATTCTTTTCGTTCTTCTAGGATGGGCCATTCATAGAGGATAGAACTTTTCTAATGCTCGCCTTCCGTTTGCCGCTGCCAGAAGAATTTGATGAAATCATCAATTTTGTGCTAGGGAATTATAGAGTTTCTATTGAAAGCAAGATGATTCTCCGCTACAGCTCACCCTTCCACCTTGAATTTCTCATAGAGTCATGCTGGCCGGAAAGAATCTTTGAAAATTGTTCATCAACGAGTTCACGCTGAAAGGTTGATAGGAGAGGCTTCGGTGAAAAGACTTTTAAGGATGATCACATATTTAGTTAGAAAGAAACGTTCGAAAGATGTGGTTTGCGGATGAGTGCGGAAATGTGGGAGCGGGGATGATTGTGTATTTGTATGAGCTGTGCCCTGCGTGGTTGATGCTGAAAGCCATTAATCTAACTTTAAACTGTTTCCCTCGGTGAGAATTGGGAAAAATTAAAAGAGCGAGACCTCATTCTTCATAAACTGCTAGGTGTTGGTGCTGATGAGAATGGTTTCTGTGGCTGTAAGTAACGGGTACCTATGTATATTCCACATGACTTTGGGAGTCTCATGTCTTCCATCCGTGGGACAACTTTTTGCTAACAACATGCGATTTTGGGTGACGGGAAAACGATTATGGCTTACTTATTATGGGAAAAATTTATGTCATTGCCAAGTGAATTGGAAGTACGATAGCACTACGCAGAAATGAGCAGACAATGAGTAAGGAACAGTGGGTTGTAAGTTCAATTTTCCATTCGTGTGATATCGGAATGTGTTCTATTGTTGGGGACCACAACTTTGGGTGGATCATGCTGTGTGAGGAAGACCAAACTCGTATTAACTGTAGCCACTTTATTCCCAGATTGGTTACTATTCAAAAATATGGAGCGTCAGGGATGCTTTGGAATTCTTGCCTAGTTTATGAATGGGTGACAACATTACATACTTTTGTGATATTCACAACATAGAATTGAAATAACCTAATACAGTACCCGTCATAAGTATTGAATTGAGAACAAGTATTGCATCACTAATATTGAATAATGCACCTAGAAAAGTTTAACATTAACCAAAGAGAATGAGAATACCCTAGAACCCCGTTATTGCTTAATTTGCCGATGATGTTGTATCCAAATTTGAAACAGTATCGTTCTACCCATATGAATTCTAATTTCGACTGCAAACAGTTCCCTGTAGTATTTCATAGCACAGCTATGAATGAATCCAAGCAGATGTTAACACCTTCAAACTACAAAAAAAAGCCATAAAATGCAGTTCAACTTCAGAATCCACAGGATCGTGTACTCTGCCCGTACAAACATTATCTGATGTGGAAAACGATCCCATATACAGCCAAAAATAGTTTAACTAATTAGTGCTCGAGCATAGCGATTTCCAGCTGCAAGTGCCACATGCACACTTTGGCTGCCCTCGAGTGCAACATGCTGCTTCTGCACTGGGCATTCTATCGCTGCTGTTATTATTGTTCTTCCTGCACCACGCTACATGCAGTAGGAATACCTGCATCCATTTAATTTAATTTTCAGAATGTAAAACGGTTTATGAATACGATTATGACCGGCTACATAAACACGAGCACGAGTTGGGCAACTATTTTATACCTCCCACAAGGCGGCCGTAGTCATTCCTCTCTTTCCTTAACGGGCTGGGACTGCTGCAGCAGCACCGACGACCGACGCTCGACGCAGTGATAAAAGAAAAGCGATGGTGTTGCCGGTGTGTGCCGACCGAGAAAAGCAATAAATAGGTTCCGTTGACATAGTCTCAACCCCTAGAATGCCGTCAACCCTCGGTCGTTGCTACCTTTGCGAGAGCATTAGTGCAATAGAAGACGGTACATTCTATCACCACAAACCGGGAAGCCTCAAAACAGGTTCTTATAGCACCATCGGTCGACCGCATTGAACCAGCTTTCCACATAAAAAAGGTTTTACAAAAATTACTACCCGGACTCAGACTCTTGAGAGCCCTTTATCTTACTACTAGCATCAGCAGCAGCAACGACTTCTACATTTCCGAGCTCATCTAATCCAACGCCGCTGTGTCTCATTAAATTTTCTGCCGTTCTTCTACCTTCCAGGGGATCATTCAACAATTATTGAAGTGGAGCGAAGCAAGGAGGTAGTGCAAAGTTTTCCACCTCAAGTTTTCCACCCGGTGCAATATTCATGGGAAATTTTTGCATCAAAATGAATAATGATGATGATGATGATGATGATGACGATGGAGGTGATGCTGCGCTGCAAGTGGTTCAAAGCTAGATAAAAAAAATAATTACTTTTGCTACTTTCTAGTTGGTGTTAAAAAATCTTGGATGTTCATTCGCTGCAGGTAGCAGTGAAAGGTTAAAATTAGTTCTGTGAAATGGGATAAAGTTTGATGGAAAGGATGATGTTCCTCAAGAAGAGATTTTATTATTGAAGATGTTAAAATTTTAATGATAACAAGTTTGCGAAGTTGGTCTTTAAAGGATAGACTATCAACGGGCAACAAAACTGCAATCGAACTTTGAATCTGTGAATTTTTTTCCATGTTCGATCAAAATCATTTGAACATTTTTCATGAAAATGAGAAAAGTAGATATTCGCTATCAAAGGGGACCTCCCCGAATGGGTGATATCAGTTGCTTAGTCATTTGACGAAGGCATGGATCATTCTCATTTGAGAAACGCTATATATCATTCAATTGAGTGTAACCTACACACAAACGGAGCTCTGGTTGACATTCCGGCGAAAAAGCTAAGCCAGCCCGACACCAACCTGACTTCTACCATACCCCAACCCGATGTTGATCCGACATTGACCCGAAATAAACCCAAAATTGACCCGACAACAACACGAAATTGCGTCGAAATCGACCTTAAATTAGCCTTACATTGATCCGACACCGGGTCGACTTGTCTGTTTGGGACCATTTTGCTGGATATCTTCCATACTCCACTGTCGTATATCAAATGATACTGAGTGACTCAATTGACAGTGACCAACCCGATTTTGACCCGACATTGACCCGACATAAACAGAAAATTGACCCGAACAACACGACATGGGGTTGACATCGACGTTAAACTACCCTTACATTGATCCGACATCGGATCGACTTGTCTGTTCGGGACCATTTTGCTGGATTTCTTCCATACTCCACTGTCGTATATCAAATGATGCTGAGTGACTCAATTGACAGTGACAATGAGCTTTGAATGAGAAAGGGGCTCTTCAAATTATGGTAATTTGAGAATTCGTTTACACAGAATTGATTGAATGGTTGTAGTGGCTCATCTTCATTCGAATGATATGAAAATTCACAGCACTGGTTTGAGGTACCGCAGTTCCGTTTCAAGCCTGGGATCATGGAAGTTTTCGTGGTTTGAGATTATAAAAGCTTTCCAGCTTCTTGAAGATTGTTCATCTACAAGGTTACATAATATTTCCAATCCAGAAAAATAGGTTTTTTTTTCAATTCTTAAACTATCGGGAACGCATTAATTGTTATTGAATGTGACCCTCTTAATTGTTTTCAATTAAAATTGACAAAGAGAAAATGTGTTTTATCCGAGTAATGCACACTGTAGTGGCCCTAGCAGGTCTTACTCCTAGTCCTATTAAAGTAGCTTAGCAGATAGTTTACTATGGATAAAACTGTACTTTAAAGCCTCCCCAGTATCATATTTTTAGCATTCCTTGGGGGCCTTTTTAGCGGTATTGTTTGAATTGAACGCTGGAAGTCGTTTCTGCACTTCTTTGCCACCCAGAGCGCTAGTGTTGCTACGCTAGCTCCACCTGTTGGAATAAAATTTAAACTCAGTTCGATCATGTTTGCAACAGATGTCGCTAGATGCACTATTGTACATGACCGTATTATGGTCTATCACACTATTTCATTGCTAATGCAATAATACATTCATTTACGCTATAAAATAGCACAAACCATATTGCAGGGGTTTCTTCCCAAACACTTCTATGGCCACTAGAGGCCCTACGGGAACCTACTCCGGAATGGCCGTCCCGGGGACAATCCATCGGATGATCACAAAATTATGATGAACAGTCTCCTGCAGTAAATATATGAATTTGAATACCCACATTGAAGGGGTTTCTTCCCAGACATTTCTATGGCCACTAGAGGCCCTACGGGAACCTACTCCGGAATGGTCGTCCCGGGGACAATCCATCGGATGATCACAAAATTATGATAAACAGTCTCCTGCTGTAAATATTTGAATTTGGATACCCATTTGGCAGGGGTTTCTTCCCAAACACTTCTATGGCCACTAGAGGCCCTACGGGAACCTGTGCCGTAATGGTCGTTCCGGGGAGAAACCTTAAACTGGTCCTCAACTTAGCTGAAATTGTTTTTGAAGGAAATTCGATACTTTGATATCGATTCCTTCAAAATTCTAGCGAAGGTGCCATGAAAATGCTTAGTTCTGGAATACAGGAAATCCGAATTTCTGGGAACCAGACTATTCCGTATGGACATTGTTGGCAATGTCCAGAAAGAGGATAAGTTTTTGAATCCAATGGCGCCAAAATATTATAAATCGGTCACAATAGGCCACAGTAGCAAGTATTTCAATTTATGGGTACCCGGGTACCCTTGTCGAGCTCTTAAAGGTGTTTTTTTTTGTCGATCACATAATGGTTAACTAAATGTTATTCTCTAAAGGACTGGAACGGATGTCTTATTTTCTAAACACATAAAATTGCAGAAAGTTTTATAAAACCCTTGGCCTTGGCGTTGGCCCCGCTGAGTCACACCTTTGAGCGGTTCCTTTTCCTCCAATTCCACTTATCTTCATTTTATACGGAACGAAGATTCACGCAAACAAACTACGATCCGGAAACCTGACCCGTTTAAGTGAATCAAAAAATAAACAAACAGTGGGTGACAGTTCGCTCTTTAGCGCGGGTGCGAGAGAGCTGAGAGAGGCAAATTAATTTACTCTCTTGGTAGTCAGGCATCAATTAAATGTATGGGGAAGAAATGTTTTAAATAATTCTACATTAAATGTGGCATTATTAAAAAAATAAAAAATGTTCTAGCAGGTGCACATTTATTTTCTCTATGCACACAAACATTGCAATCATTGATTACTTTTTATATTTAATAAAAATAATTAGTTACATATCTTTTCTCCCATACTGATTTAAAATGATGACTACCAAGGATACAGCGCCATCCCTTAGAAAAATTTGTAATTCCATCAGTTAATTCTGCAATTGTGCAGAATACGGTTTTATGGAGCTGATGGTGCTATTGATGTCATGGCTTTAGTATACTTTAGACCAATCAACTTGCGACAGCAGTTCATTCAAGTTATCAGAATCCCGACGAGTCACGATCAAAAAGGTTAACATCGTCATGAAATAATACAGGGGCACACAAACTACGATCGATTGGCACCACTTCTTTAGCTGCTAATGTTATAGTACCGTTAGTCATAATGGAATCGTATAAAAATATGAGATCAAGTACCCGGTCAGAACAGTTTCGAATTACATTACGCTGCCTCAATCCAAGAAAGAAGAATTTGACTGGCCATTGAAGTCTGTTACAGTATCGGATTAGCAAAGGTGTATCCACTACTCGAACTTTTCCAGAACTTGCCTACAACGCTGTAAGCTATTCATTGCATTCTATTTGCCTACTGATATACAGTGAACACATTTTAATTGACAGAATTTCAGTTAAAAACGAAAAAAAGAAACTGCTTTTGTTTTTTTTTTAATTGACGATGCCCCTTCCCCCTAAAATATCGCATCACTTCCCAACATGAATCAAAACCTAATTCACCTTTGCCACTATCAAAAACGTTCTACCAGTGGCAACCATTGAGATGCTGAGTGCTTTCGGTCTCTAGTAATAACGTGTTTTGAACTAAAAATGCTTTCCCTCCCCGATGACCATGAGGACGTGGCCTGAACCGTTTGAAAGTATTAATTTTCCGGATTTCACACGTTGAGAATGGACTACTAATACCAAGCCTCTACCAACTTTAGTCCATCTTTCTGTGTAAGCTTGTTTCAATTTTAGGGATATTTCTTACGACTTTCTTCGAAGTTTCCAAAAAACCCCGTCAGACGTAGCACAGGCTGAAAAATTAACTCTAGACAATGGAACAACATACAACACCCAGTAGGCAAGTTTTTTTGCTTGTTTGGATCACAGTACACAGTAGTCTAGAATCGGAATTTAGCAGGAAAGGTGTATTTAGAGCCTGAAATTTATAAGTGAAATAAAAAAGCTATTTTAACAAAGTTGTTCCTTACAGATAAACCCTGATTTTGGTGCCATTACTCAACGTGCTAGGGTGGTTCTTATTATCAATTAATTAAAAAAAAAATTTTTATTTGTAGAAGTAAGTAATTCTTCGGCAAAAATGTAGCTCAACTAATTTCAAGCAACTTTGATTTTTTTTTTGTATCTCTTAAATTGACTGATTTAGAGCTGAAGTAATACCATTGGGATGTTAAATAAAACAGAAAAAAGTTTATCTTTAATATTTCGATTACAATGTGCTATGCAGTCTTCATTAGTGTCATTCCCACTAAAGACTTATAAAAATCTAACGTCCTTAAGTACTCATCCCCTAGGTTAGACTGTCAAGATTACAGGTATAAAAATGAAACTATAAATTGTTGAATCGGAGCCTTTCGAACTAAAAATAAACAAAGATTTAAGTAAAGTAAAATCTATACAACTCTCAAATAAGGCAAATATCCCAAAAGCTTTTTCTCCTTTAATTTCTTAAATCTTTGTTTTTTAAGTTAGCTTTAGGAGGCACATTTGTTTACCGCAAAAAGCTTGTTACTATCTTTTTTCCGATCAATAGTTATGGACGTTTTGTCAAAATTTAAATGGACGTTTATGATTCTACATTAAATTTAAAATTTAGAGATATTTTCTTTTATTTTATTTTATTTTGTATGTTTAGATTCTATAAAATCAATTTGATTTTGTTTATTTTTAAACATACATCTGAGTACAACTTCTTTATAAAAAGAGATATTGACAATGTTTATGTAACAAAACTTACGTCTCAAAAAGCTTCACTGAATGATAATATTTATGAGAAATTCGAGTTAAAATAAAAGTGATCAAAAACTTAATATACCCTATTTCAATTCTTAGTAAAAAAGGCTCTAAAATTACAGAAAAATGTTTCTACATCAAAGTTGATTAGAATTTATTTAGCTACAATTTTTGAAACACACATCTCCATTTTCTAAAACAATGAAGGTTGTTTTTTAATATCAGTTAATTTGAGGACCATCCTAATATTTACAAGTACCAAAAGAAGAGATTTTTAAACACAAAAGCTTCACCGAAGACACCAAGTGTCTAGATATTAAAAAATGTATTAGCTCTATTTTTAATATGTCTTTCGGGTGACCTTCTGAATACCATATTTTACGTTTAACTTTTTTAATTAAAATTTCTCACGAAAATAATCTCTGAGAGACTTTAGAAGCTCCATTAGAGGCATGTTTTGATATAAGATATTTAATAGATATTTAATCCAGGTATATTTATAAACATTAACGAAGTCAAATTTATTTCAAAAAGATTCAAATTTCTCTTATTTTTCAATATTAGGGGAAATGGCTCTAATGTTGGCCTATGTATCTAAGATTGAGCCCATCGCTAAAAATCCACTATTTATCAATTTTATCTAACTGAACGCGTCATTGAGACGGTACTAATGGCTATTTTTGGTCCGTATTGAAAATTTAGTCGCTTGCTGAATTTATGTATGGGCCCAAACTAGGGACATTTACGCCGACATAACATCCATTTCTCCTATATAGAATGGTAGACGACCTTTTATTTAGATACTGACAAAATATACATTTTATGTTTGCCCCATCCTGAGATATCATAATTAAAAAAGGGCATTTTTTATAAGAAAAACGTCAATAACCATAGATCGGAAATAGACACGGCAAAAATTTTGCCATCAAAAGTTCTGAAAGTTATCTTGAGAAAATTTTACTGATGCATTTGAAATTAACAAAATAAGAGCAAATTAAACTCAGCCAATTTAGGAAAATTTCTGTAAATCGGTCAATTCAAGAGATACACACCCTTAGAAACTATCGCCGACTTCGATTTTAGCAAAATTTGAACAACTGAACTGTTCGGTAAAATTTATGCAATTCAATTAAATTGCTTTTCAGCTACTTTGAAACTAAATATCCACTGAAATACTAAGATTTTATCATTTAAACAAGGCTGAACATGTTTTAAAATTAGCGGTGCCGGTGGTGTAGTGGTAAGCGTGGTTGCCTCTCACCCCAGCAGGCCTGGGTTCAATCCCAGTCGGTGTCGCCGGGATGTTCTGAGGCATAACATCTCTGATCACGCCTTCCTTCGGGGAAGTAAAGCCGTTGGTCCCCGGTTCATGAGTTGATGGGTCGATAGGTAGGGTCCAGGTGTGAGAGCTGCCTCCCTGGCGTCAGTAGCATTGGTGCTCAGCACGGAAAACAAGATCGACGGAAAACAAATCAAGGAAAAAAAATGTTTAAAATTATTTTCAAATTTAATTGTCTTTCAAATGAAGGTCACAGTTTTACCGAACGTTCAGCTGTTCTGATTTCGGTAAAATTTACCGAACACGAAAACAAAATCTTAGCATCGATCAAGTTGCACAATATCGTAGGTGGTATGAATTCAAAACTATTAAGAGCAATTCCAGAAATATCCATATTGAAGGGTATTTATCAGAATTTTTCCGATACATATTGCAGGGTATTTGGTAGTGTTTCACACTTTTTCTGAAATTGGAAGCCGCCATCTTGGATTTCAAAATGTCACTGGATATCAAATTTGGTCTCTAGACGTCATGCCGATTCCGAAAACATCCATATTGAAGGGTATTTAGCAGTTTTTCCCACTTTTTCTGAAATTGGAAGCCACCATCTTGGATTTCAAGATGGCGCTAGATATCGATTTTTGGTCTCTAAACGTCATCCCGCTTCCGAAAATATACATATTGAAGGGTATTTGGCAGTATTTCCCGCTTTTTTGAAACCGGAAGCCACCATCTTGGATTTCAAAATGGCGTCGGAAATCGATTTACGGGTTTAAGATGTCATCCCGATTCCGAAAATATCCAAATTCCATCCATATTGGTCTTGATCCACTGAACAACTTCGCCGAAAAAAGCAACTTTCTAGATGGCAATGATTTCAAGATATCACAAAAACAAGAAAATCGCAAATTCATAAACATTTGCGCCGCGTAATGAGAAAATTCCGAACTTCTGTGTGATAAGGCGTTGATCTACTGAATAACTTCACTGAAAAAAGCAACTTCTTAGGTGACGAGGATTTCAAGATATCACAAAAACAAGGGCATTATTAATTCATGCACACTAGCGCCGCGTAGGGAGAAAATTCCAAACTTATGTCCACCAACCATTAGGTCTTGATCCACTGAACAACTTTGCCGAGGACAGTAACCCTCTATATATCCAGTATCACGAGATATTCCATGTTGGTCCCTATTAGGTCAAATCCCATATGCTACGTGCACTCCATTTACGCGAATTCTATTTACGCGGTACGTATTACTCGCGCTCTTCGGCGGAAAGCTGTACGTAATATGCATGCCTAGCAGTGGGTGCAACTTTATTCCTAACACCTTCTTCGGGGTATACAGTAGCTATGGTTTCTTATATGTGTATTCATTTTTTCACAATGGATTCAGACACTGCAGCTGAGAAAGATTTTGAAATCGGCATCAATTCCGATAACGATTTATCTGACGTGGATAGTGTGTGGAAGGAAGAATAAGGGAATCCAAAAGAAAATGAAATTGTTAGCGCGGAAGAAGAATGGGAGAATGTAGCACTGAGCTATTCACAGGCGTGGTACGAATCAAAAACTGGTAATTGTTAAGGCTACGTCATCCCAAATCGAATGAATTGAGAAAAAGTTTATCAAATGTTGTTGGACAGGATTCGTATGGACGAAAACACCAGCATCCTCTGAAATATTTCGTGTTCGACCTTCCAATAAAGGATTTAGTGCTTTTTGTCAGCATGTTACATCTATTATGAATTGTTTATTTGTGATGGAATAATTCAAAAAAATAATTTCGTTATACGAATGAACATGGACGCGACGATCCCAAAGAGAAAGACTGGAAGAAATTAACGGAAAAAGAGGTTTGGGGCATTTTTTGAATTATTGATGATAGCTGGTGTACAGAAGCAACGAAAAACACCAATAAAACCGCTTTGGACTACTGAGTATTTTCTTCGCCAAGCATTTTTTTTTCAGACAGTTATGTCCAGATGCAGGTTTCAAGCCATTATGAGACATCTGTGATTTGATTGTCGCACTGATTGTAGTTTATTGCTCAAAAATAATGGTTCGGTTGGTTTGGGATGAGTTTGTCAGCAATTGTATACAAAGCTACAATCCATTCCAAATCATCACAATCAATGAAAGGCTAGTTCCATTCATTTTGCAAATTTGGAGTTTACATGAAAAGCAAACCTGGTTGGCATGGATTGAAAGTATGGTTTGCAGCAGATTCAGAAAATGCCTACGCCTGCAATCTACAAGTTTACTTCCCAAGTAATAGGCGATCCTACTTATGTAACATATATTGTAAATTTCTGGTCTTGTTATAGGTTCACATTTATTGTCAAAAACAACTCAAGGAAGTAGTAAACAGTTGCCGAGGGAAGTAGCACAGCCAAATGCGATAAAAAGTGCATGGATGGACTTGGTTCTACCTTTTCTGGATCAGGTAAGATAAGTAGTAGTCGACAACTTTTTTTCCTCAGTAGATTTGGCAGAAAAACTACTTGAGAAGACAACTTACTTGAAAGGAACTCTGCCGAAAAACAAAAGGGAAATTCCGTTAGAATTTTTGCCTTCAAAATCTCGCAAAGAACATTCATCTTTAATTGGGTACAACAAACGGTTAACATAAAACTCATACGTACCCAACCATACGTGCTTTGTTTAATGCGTACATTATTTTCATTATCAAATATCCTGACTGCAACAAAAATACCAAGAACAGTACACACTTAGAAATAATCAATTTTACACGTGACCGAATCCATGTTTGACATAAAGGATAAGACGTAAACAAATGTGTCATGTTAAATTAAGTGCTCCGTCTCACCCAACAAACAATTTTAGCTGCAGATTAGCTTATGCAGCCAAAATTTGCCTTATGCAGCTAATTATTGCCTGTATAAGCTAAGCTGCAGCTAAAATTGTTTGTTGGGCAGTCTCTGAAATGTTCGTTACTCGTCGAAAAGTACGTTTGATTGAATTGAATTGCGCGTCTGTTATGACTCAATTTTATGTCAAAACTGACGCTCGTATATGTCAGTCTCAGCGAACCTAAATTTACATTATGTTTTCTAAGTGTGTACATAACAAGCAATGAAGCCCAATATTAACCTTATATTGCAACCCTTGGGCTCTTATCGGGCTATTAGCGAGCTTCGTGGTTGCTTTGGTACTACCTTCAATAAAAATGTTCAAGATGGGCTAGACGGTTTTAATACACCATTTCATCTCTAAGTGTTTGCTTTTACTTGACATCTTGACTACATAGAAGGTTCCTGTCTTCGGCAACGTTGATCAAGTGGGCAAGATGTAATGAAATGATAACAGCTCAGTTCAGAAAAAAAATTCATCATGCAACGCTAGCGTCTAAGAAAATTTCCAATTATTAGTTCTTCCTTGATAGCTCGCCTGGATAAACGGTTCCTTTCTTTGTCAAAGGTTTTCAAATGGAATAGATCTAATCAATGGTAAACAGTTTTTTCATAAATACCTCACCATTCAGCGCTAGTGCGCCACTGGACTTTGTCAGAATCCAAGCGACAGATACAGTAACGCTGCCCTTGAGCAAAGGTGGAAGCAACGCATAGAAAAATAAGCAAATACACAAACCTTTCTTCTGAGGATGTAATCTTTGCTATCAAAGTCGTTCGAAGTATATCCCTTTTAGCGGCAGATGACGAGATTATACCTGTCTCATAGCAGTCGTACGAGAAAAAAAAAGAGTTGCCAGTCTTCTTGATATGTTGTATTCGATAAAAGGCTATTGTCTTCGACAACTTTGTTCAGGAGAACGAGAATGGAGTATGGTAAAGTTCAAAATTTGCATACCAGGTGGCACTACCCGAGATAATTTTGTCAAAAAATGGAAGCAAATCGATATTAAAGTTTGCAGTTCCTATCATAATGAAATTTCTTTTTGGTTTCAGTTGTCACAACATTAGTCTGATATCATATTGTGCTTTCATTATGCAGTCAAGACTTTTGAAATGAAAGCAACTTAACTTGAAGTTTTGCTGTTAACGTCTTCTTTAAAATTTAATTTTAGCTCATCTGTAACAGAACTAACGATTATTGTTTATTTGTTTTGTTTAAGACATTTTATATCATTTATTACTTGCCCGGGTGAGATTTGAGCTAAAGTTTTTTAGCAGGAGAAGCATGGATACTAACGATTTACGCCAGGCCCGTATTCAGCTAAACATTATCAATGCAAAATCAGAAATCAAATTGATTTAATTAAAGCAAGATTAGTTTTCCGTTTAATTCAACAATATAAAGTTTTCTCTCATTTTTGCTGTGTTAACCGTAAAGTCAACCAAAATGCGATCAACTGGAGCATTCAAAAGAAGTTACATCATAACCGCAAATTTTGATTTCAATTTGATCTCCAGCTTTGCTTGAGTAGTGTGCCATGTAATTTCTAACTGTATACGTTTACTTGTCAGCTCGCCTGGATTGTTTCATTGATAAAGTTGTTCAGATGAAGTAGACCAGTTAAAACCTCATGGTTTGGTAATACGTTTTTAAAAAAGGATAAAATTAGAATTACGAACTTACTCGACTGAAGGTCTGAACTAGAATGATTTATTATTCCGAAGCAAAGAGTTACAACGTGGTATACACTAAAGGGTTTAATGAAAAACGCTAAGTACGCGAATTATTACTTATATGCTATCTTTGTTTTGTCTTCTGCTGCTAACCGTCTCGTTGTCGCTGATGGATGGTCGCCTCGTGGAAAGGAAAGGGAATGCTGATATACAGAAATATGATTATGCATTGGGATGCAGTTCTGCTGTTGTTGTTGTTGTTGTTGGTGCTGGAGTGTCTTATTCTTGCTGATATCGACTGAAGTTCCTGTCGATAGTGTCATTCCTGTTTCTCGGATTTGTTGAATTGCTTATAGTTTTAGGTTCTGGTATGATTTCAGGAAAGTGCTGTACTTAACTGACCTATTCTGCGGTAATCAACTCATCATTTTTTTCAATCGTTTGCTTTTACTTGACATGTAGACCAGATAACAAAGGGTGAAACGAGCAAAAAGTAGTCACACAACATTAAGTGTAGAAAAATAATGTTAATAAATTAATCATCCATTTTTTGCTACTTTAGCAGCTTACATGAAGCCCTGACATTGTTGAGTTCACTCTATGCTTTTCCAAATACGAATGAACGAACTTCAAGGATGACCCCTTCCATTTAGTTTTACACACCCTTATGGCATTGCTAAATTAGGTAATTTGACAATGTACGCCATTTTGTTTTCATTTTTTCACATAATCAAGTTATTCTGGATGCTGCTTGAGGTCTCTCGTGATCATTGTTCAATGTTCAAAAATGGCCGAAGTGTAATGAATTTAATGGGTTGTAGTTTTTGGCTGCAACTGCAACGTTGTTGGTTTCATAAAATGTTCATGTAACGTTATCGCAACGAAAAGACACGAGATCGGGCTGTCTTGACCTTAGGGTATCAGTGGTTTATAATAAAAAGCAATATGCACGCAGAAATCGAGTAAAGGAGAGTTGACTGTAAACATTAATTGGCGCACCGGAGCTGCCTGATGATTACGCTGGGATTGCATGGTGATCGCTGACGGATAGGACCAGATTTTACAAACAAAATCGATTTACTGACCGCCCGGTTATGGCGTAGGTAGAAATAATAAATACTTTTAAAAAAGCATAAAAAGGCCAGTATAAAACAAGCAATGACAATAATACGGTGACAAGTGGTGATACAGTAGCTATTTTATGTTAAAGGTAGATGCAGTGGTAGTCGCCAATACGAACACAGGGTAATTATAAAATATGCCATCTGTCAAATCCCTTGGAAACTGCCTTTGTGTTTGGCATCATGGGCATTAGACCTTCCATTTCCCGGTGGTTTCTACTATCCCGGGAATCGGAAAATATTTATTTGATATCCCGGGAAATCCCGGGATCCCGGGAAGTCAATAAAGATAGTAATTTTTTTTTAATATTCGTATGATCGTAATTTCTTTAAACGATGTTCTGAAATCTATGTTTCATCTCCTTAGAAGAATGATTAAATAAAGGAGATTTCTTCAATACTAGGGACATCAGATTTAACAACATGTCTTCATTTTGAAGACATTTAAAATTCTGTGAAGGTATTTTTTCATGCAGATATTTTTAAGACATTTCATGATATGTGAAGTTATTTCAAGACATGCGGAAGCTGAAGCAGACTTCCGATAGATTTTTTTTTTTTATTTTAAGCTGACATATGAAGATTTTTGTTAAATAAATAAAGTTTTTGATTACATATTTTAAGCTTTTTCCTGAATATGTTGAATATGAAAAATGTATCAAAATTGGATATTTCATAATAAATCTTGATCCAATTGAATATTCATAGGACTTCACGGAAAAATTCGATTAGCTGGAGATCTTTGGAATTGTTTTGGGAGAATATCTTCACAATAGTACTTGATCAACCTGAAGCCTTGAAAAATATCCAGAGGACTTAATTGAAATCTTTGATCAGCTGGAGATTTTTTAAGTACTTCCTAACCGATCTTTTATCTTGGGAGAGCCGATTGAATGTTTGACCAGTTTAAGATCTTCAGATTTCCTGATCAACCTGAATTTACCCATATCTGACCAACCAGTAATCTTGAGAGACTATCTAGGGACGTTATTTGAGTTTTACGAACAGTTGAATATCTTAAGAATAATAATTGATTGACCTGAAGTCTTGAAAAATATCCACAGGTCTTTAAATCTCTGACCAGCTGTATATTATTTAAATACTCTCTAATCACATTTCCGTCTGGGAAGGATGTCTACAAGAAGTCTTTTGAATTTTTGAACACTTGCATATCTTCAGAACATTACTTGATTAAGTTGAAAAGTCTTGAATAATATCCAGAGATATCATCACAAATCCATGAATATCAGTTATACGAAGATTCGTGTACTGTCAAGAAAGTTCTTGAACTTAAACTTAGTTCCATGAACTCAAAGCCTATATAAAGTTCTCTGAGTATGTAGAATATTCTACGAAATTCTGGGATCTCTTGACATCTAAGAAGTTCAATAATGGGACGTGATATTATGATTGTCAGCCAAATTTCACAATAGTCCTTGCAGATCATGATGATTATGGTGGATGATTTCTCTCATGAATGTATTTGTAAAAACTATTTTGCCGTGCTTTAGGCAAAATACTTACATAATAACGGGTAAAGGTAATGTATACCTTTCAACGTAACGAATGACAGCCAGTGAGAGCTATGGAAGCCAAGATAGAAGTCGGTGACTCTATAAACTGCAAATACTGAGTCTTTTCATCAGTTGAGACTAGTACTACGTACTTCCAACCATCTTAACAATGCATTCCAATGGTTTTTGATCAACTATGAATGATGGTCATCTCACGACGCTCAACCTGATTGAATCAAAATGTTCACGGTTTGTTTCACTGCTAGATCGTATTTTTCATGAGTGCTTCTTGTACAACGATCATATACAAAAAGTGGTGTCTGTGTGCAATTCTTTCGAACAATCAGAATGAATGGCAAACGAAGGGAAGAGATAAATTTAATAAGATGTGAAAGTTCTGGATTCAATTTCTACTACAGATATTCCAAGAAAGATTTATAGTGGTAAAAGAGTCTCAAATTTAAAAAAAATCCCGGGGTACACGCGATCCCGGGATTTTTAAATTAATTTCCCGGGATTTGGAAATCCCGGGAAATATATTAATCCCGGGATTTTCATCCCGGGACATCCCGGGATGGAAGCTCTAATGGGCATCCTACTAATAAATGGAAGATACAGTCTCCGATGAGAAAGTGCAAGTCAAACCCTGAGAGAAGATTCTATTGGTTATTAAAGGTATTCATTAATTAAATGCATTAAATTAAATTAAATTAAGGTATCATTTACTAAATGCAAGCTGCAGATTATTCCACCTAAATGTAATCAGTATTATTTAAAGTAAGTCGTTAGATAAAAATTCTAACAGTCTTAATTAGAATCAACATTATTCGTGGAGATGTAAACAAACTGAATTATACGTGCTGTTTCAGTTTATGGCAAATGCACTGCTGCCAGAAATCTTCCTCCGTTCCATACGCTACGAACCGGTCCTATTCAGAAGAAAAACAGGCGGAGGTCAAGTATGTCTTCCACCTGGTTCCCTCGTGTGCGCTTTCGTGCGTCATGAAGCAAGGTAATTAACGCTACCGCTACGTTGTTGTTTGTGTTCAAGGTGTACCTTGGCTTGCTGTATATGCACTAAGCCTCTACCGTTTATTCCATATTCAAAGCTAGGAGATGTTGTTCTGTTTCATGTTTCACTAAGACCGGGTACCACTCGGTTGTTTGCTCCATAAACAGTCATCGTCATCGTACAAGGAGCACTCCGAAATCAACTGCACCCAAAAGCAGCGAAGTCATCAACGAAAAGTAGCAAAGAACTTAATGTGTTCTAGCTTCTGGGTGAGCTTGAATAATTTCTGTAGGGCAAATGTTTAGTTGATCTTCTTTCGGCATGAAAATAACTAGTGCTTAACAAATATTTGACGTGTTAAGCTACAGGGCTGGTAGCGTTTGGAATGCTGAATTATTATATTGAAACAAACGAATTTCACTAAGCTTCACGAAAATTACAATTATCAAAATCAAAAATCTTCTGCTTTGGTTCTCAACTTTGCAAACTTAAATTTCACTGGTTACACTAATGGAGTGTTCTGGATGTACATCTATAGACATACTCCCAGACATCACATCTGGCCAAGTCAGTAGAAACCACTGCTGCTGGAAACAGGAAATAAGCACTTTCTCCTAGTAGTTACGTTGGCAGGAGAAACCATATGTGCTTGCCACCGTTAACTTCAAGTCAATCCGACTCTTGCACACCGGTTTCCGTCTTGGAATGGCATAAAGTTTATCCACCCAAACTCGCATTAGTTCAATTACTTGGAAAATCATTTTTCATGCAAGCGATTACGAATGTATCTGATGAAGTGTTGACCAGAATGGTGTTGAAAGACATATGTTGCTTCGAGCATGGGGATTATGCATCTATATGCTAGAGACCATATACATAGCAAAGTAAAACGTTTGCAATGTTGATCAAATGTATCGGTTGACTTGGCTAAACATTCTCAAATCCTATGAAATATTGTGATCTGAGGTTAGGCTTATTCTATGAGCTCTTCGAATCTGGCAAGCTGGTGGAGCACCAGCAACAGCAAGGTTGGTCCAAGTATGGGGAAGGTACTCTGGGATGTAGCGAATGCCACAAAAAATTGAAATTGCAGATTCAAGTTTGCCGAAGGGTTCGGAGCTCCGGTAATGGAATCGAGCGTGGTTTTTTTTCCGCTAAGTGCGTTATGAGTGGATAAACGAAATTATATTTCTGACTTAGAATGTGCGAGGAAAAAACTAGTGAAAGCACTAATTACTCCGTTTATGGATTAACCCTTGGTGATGTCTTCGTATTCTCCTGTTGCCTTTTAACATGTTCATTCATTCAATTTACTACCCTCGCTGCACACACGGTAGCTCGGAAATCTTTCTGGACCAACAATTGAAATAGGCGCAGCAACCCAACGTAAGCAATGGCTTTAAACATAAAATTCAATTTTTAGTTCTAGGTCCGTATTATTTGCCGCTGAGAAGCTGTTCCGAAACCAAGTAGAACCTCCACGAGGCGTCCCATCATTCGTTAAGTCGCAGCGTTGAACGTGACTATTGGCCACGAAAAGGCTTGCCAATGCACATCAAAAATTGACTACATACATCAAAACATTTGTTTATCTCAAATCGACGGAAGACATTCCGCGCAACTACCATAAACCGGATTAGTTCATTTTCAAGCTTCGCCTACAATTTGGACTTCTACATCAACAAATGTCGAGCAGCGTTCAGGTTCAATTGGCTAAACTTGGTGAGTTCGTTCCATTTTGTAAATTTTTATCTTTTCAAACCAGTAACGTTGTGAGATCACCTTTTTGTGGTGCGTTACTAGTATAAGATCTACCACCGAACCTTAGTCGTGACAATTTCAACCTAGGGAATCAGGATTTTCCAGTTATCAAGGGATCACATTTTAGTCATTGTTACTTTTTTTTTATTAGATAATAGTGACAAGACTCGGGTAGTGAACACCACCGTTATGTATTTCTATATTGTATATTTCAAATCAAAAATATTGATTATGTTCATAGATTTTACATAATCCTTTTCCCTTTGTCCTTCTCCTTTCCCTTTCCCTCTTCTCTTTTCAGAAAGCGAGTAATGGCACTATAGCCATAAGTCACAAAAGTCTAGGACAAGAGTTAGTGCTCATGCCCCAATCGTCAGAAAAAATGGAGTATCACTTAACCTTTCTAGCATTGATGCTTCCAACGACCAACCAATCATATAATTACCAAAATCGGAACGTACGGTACGAGATGTCCACGTTTCACTAATTTATTGGATTCTGAAGCATCGTGTTTAAATCTTCGATTTAAACAGGCCAGATGTTTTCTGAATCATCTTGCCCCTTAAATGCTGCACAGTAGGCCTGACCGTTTTGATATGTGTGATGCATCTTCGATGTGAAACATAAATCAAATAGATAAGAAAAATGATGTAAGTTTATATATCATTTTCCAGGATGCTTTCAAGAACTAGCTGTGTTGGTGTTAGATTAGATTAGATTAGATTAGACAAACACTAGAGCTATTCTTCTTTGTCTTAAATAGGGGCGTTTTCCGAGAATATAGACAGTTACTCTAAGAATACAATTGCCACTTTGAAGTTTCGGAATATATGTGTACGTTCCATGATGTTTTTTTTTAATTCCTTGGTTGTGCACTTCTTTCTCGAATCCAATACAAAATAACTCATTCTTCTGCACTGGGAGAAGCCATCGAGAGCAAAGGTCTCTACGAATACATCACGATGCATCAAGTTTACTGTTTTGCGCGAGCGCATCACGAAGTTAACATTTCTACTCGGTAGGCAGAGCCGATGTACACCCGAGAACGAGTTCCGCATCCCTCTCAGCGATGCGGGTTGGCAAGAGCCCAGCTTGAGCATCAAGTATAGTTCCGTGAGAGGAAAATATATCATCATCAAAATATGCTGGAACTGAGCTTATTGATGACTCTTGACGACTCTCGAGAGGTGGACTGGCTGGCGATGCGCGAGAGTAGAGCGACCACACCAAATTTTCTCCAGGGTTGTAATCTTGTGCAAGTGATTTTGATCGATTCTCATCATCGAGACGTTTGTTGTTTTGCATGATAGAAGAGCATAGCAGAAATAGTGCGAAATAGGTTAGTGAAGCCATGGTCATCAAAAAAGGAAATCGATGAAGAGAATTGACTTTCACCCCTCTGCTTCTAAGCCCCTTAATTCAGCCGTCGTCATAGCAATGAACACTAGCATCGCATCGCTTTTAGTTCTTGCACACTATGAGAAAGACATGTAAATTTCAGTGCCCTGAGACCGACACATGCAAGCAGCTCTTTTGACATAAGAATCAGTTGAAAAGGACGAGAAAATCAATGCAATCAAACGCACTTTTCGTCGAGTTGCATATGTTCAGGACACTTAATTTTACATGCCATGTTTGTTTTAGTTCCACGATTTACGTCAAAGCTGAATTACGTCTCGTGTAAAAATAATAATTTTTAAGTGTGGGAGTTACACTTGCTGGTTGCAATACTGCTGTTCGACATTTTCGAAGGACCACCAAAAAACATGACATTTTATTAATTTCGAGGGATGCCTTCCAATCATTCGATTAACAAAGAACCATGCAGGCATGGAAAATCATTTGCATTCATTTCGTGCATTATTTACATTCATTTGCCTCTAACTTTTTTTTTCAACAGCATTCCGCAAAATAATGTAAATAGCTTTTGTAGGTTTTGTTATTAGCTACAACTTTTGTTAACAAGTCTAATCCATATCTCTTATGCATCACGAAGCAGAGCAAACATAAGCCACTACTGTTTTTCAGTGAATGTATTTTACATTCACTGAAAAACAGTAACAAGTTCTGCCCACTCTAGTTCGTGATGCATAAGAGATGCAGATTTGAGTTATGAGCAAAACTTGTAGCTAATAGCAAAACCTACAAAAGCTCTATACATCATTTTGAGGAATGCTGTTTATGAAAAAAGTTAGAGGCAAATGAATGTAAATGAATGTATGAAATGAATCCAAATGATTTTCCATGCCTGGAACCATGACGTGAAATAGGATCATAAATTCGTTGAAAAAAGTGTTAAGCGTCTTTCTGCTAGAGGATACGATTTACCAACTTGTTGATAGAAGGAGTTTAACGGGGAGAAGCTTTAACTGGGTGGACACTGATATTCTATCAGCTGTTTCTATACAACGCCTAATTTAGTGTTGAGAGGCACTGCAGATGAAGTGTATGATAAAATACCCATAATGAGAGAGGCATGATTTTCTAGCTTTCCAAAATTGATTATTTTTTTCATGTCCGATTGTCAAGCGACAAAACCGTAAAAAGAGGATGAACTTCAGCTGATATGCCCTTAATTGATGCTTTCGACAGTGGCTGACCGAAGCTCCTCCCCTTTGGTGGTATCGTTAGCATCTCGTGTTTCGTTCGATGTCCAGTGTCGTATTATTTATTGAATCGAATTCGTGTACTTGGTAACAAACTGTTTGTTACCTTCAGCGTGTCACTCATTTCTGCTCACCTGCTACAGCTGAACCTGCTGAATCGCTGATTGAAGATACAAAAACGACCCTTTTCAGGGCCACCAATTTATCTTCAAGAGATAGGTTGATAAGACAGAACTACTCAGAGTTGGTGCAATGGACCGAGTTACTCGATTTTCCTCAAAATATGATCGAAAGTTCAAAATATGATCGAAAGAAACCACCTGTTCATAACGACAATACTTACTGACATTGCCCCATTGCCATTGTCTGCAAATATGCCAGCTAAAGGACATTTCTGCCCGTCTCTCAAGACGTGGTGCTCTCTCATCACTTGCTCGAGCCTGGTTTTGAGAATGCGGGAGAAGAGCTTGTAGTCGCTGTTGGGCAGCGAGATCGGACGATATAAACGGGCTGTGTCGTCGTCGCCTCTCTTCTTAACCAGCACGATGATGCCTTCGACCGGAACGGCCGAAAATCACTGCTGATCTTGAGAGTAGCAAAATCACACAGCAGAAAATCAAGGCTGATATTAACTTAGCTGATCTTGAGAGTAGCAAAATCAGAAAGCAGAAGTCAGTGCTGATTTTAACCTTAACTGATTTCAAGGTAACAAAAAACCAAACGGAAAATCAATAGCTTGGTATTACAGTCAAAGTAAAAAACCGGCATCCAACGCCATTTTGGAATCAAAGATGGCGGACCAAAATCCAATATGGCACCCCCCCGGACAAGGAATATGCATCTAAACCCATGCAATATGGGTATATACGGAATGGGCTCGATTAGTGGAAGTGGAAAATTGACATACACCGCCATTTTGGAAGTCAAGATGGTGGACCAAAATCCAATAAAGCGGCCCCTGCACAGGGAATATGTATCGAAACCTATGCAATATTGGGTTTAGATGCATATTCCCTGTCCAGGGGCCGCCATATTGGATTTCGGTACACCATCTTGGATTCAAAAATAGCAGCGGATGTCAATTTTCCACTTCCCCTCATCGAGCCTATTCCATAGATACCCATATTGCATGGACTTAGATGCATATTCCTTGTCCGGGGGCCGCCATATTGGATTTTGGTCCACCATCTTGGATTTAAAAATGGCGGCGGATGTCAATTTTCTACTTCCACTTATCGAGCCCATTCCGCAGATACCCATATTGCATGGGTTTAGATGCATATTCCCTGTCCTCGGCCGCCATATTGGATTTTGGTCCCCCATCTTGGGTTCAAAAATGGCAGCGGAGGTCTATTTTCAACTTCCCCTCATAGAGCCCATTCCGTAGATACCCATATTGCATGGGCTTAGATGCATATTCCTTGTCCGGGGCCACCATATTGGATTTTGGTCCGCCATCTTGGATTTGTCATCTTGGGTTGAAATCTACCATTTTAATTTCATCCGGAATGTTCACTTGAATTTCGGAATGCCCCAAACTCTAGATTAAACATATCTTCTAATCCTATGATTTTCGATGATTTTGATCTTGGTTGATATTGATTCTTGTTGATTTCGGGAATCGAAAATAACGGCTGATATTGGTCGAAAATCACGTGTGATTTTCTTGGTTATGATGTCTTGTGATATTGGTGCCGGTGATTTGAGGTGATATTGATCTTGAAAGATAGTTGATTTTGATTTTCTGATCTTGATTTTAGTCAACACTGCCTCATTCAGTAACAGATTCAACTCGCGGTGGACAGTGGCGCCGGTGGTGTAGTGGTAAGCGTGATTGTCTCTCACCCCAGCAGGCCTGAGTTCAATCCCAGTCGGCGCCACCAGGATGTTCTGAGCAGTGCTGATAAAAATCCTTTCTTCTACACTCAATTTAGCTGAAAATGAAGAAAACCTTAACAGATAGACCAACTACCTGCATGAATTTGAATTTTGATATAAACAAATTCCCTTGATCTAGGCAACCTCTGAGTATCAAAAATAACATTTGTTTTTCTTCATTCGTGGCTGGATTCTCATTATTCCCTCTGATGTTGTAAATATTTATATTCGTCTTCATCTTGGTCGGGATGACATTGAGGATCAAATGCAAAATGATTATTTTCATTTTAAACAAATATAGCGCTGAAGAACGTGGTTTTTAGACATAAGTCGACGGCAAATTATTGCCTCAAGCTGAACTGATGATAATATCGATGATTTAGGCAGTGTGGTCGACAATATTCAAAATAATCATTTTGCCCAAAATGTCGTTGATTATTTTGCTTCTGAGGATCACTTCTGATTTTCACAATTTTGAGTTTGATAATCGAGCACCGGTGAATATCAACAAACGCGTATTCGTTGATGTATAATAAACTCATTTGTTCATTTCGCTCGTTTCGTAACTACGAAGATGTTCAAAACAAATGCAAATCATCGACACTGGGTTGAAGCGATACTCCTTGCATGTGATGGTAAATGATAAAAACAGACACTGGTTCTGAGGCATAACATCTCTGATCACGCCTTCCTTCGGAAGGGAAGTAAAGCCGTTGGTCCCCAGTTCATGAGTTGATGGGTTGATAAGTAGGTAGGGTCCAGGTGTGGGAGCTGCCTACCTGTCGTCAGTAGCATTGGTGCTTAGCACAGAAAACAAGATCGACGGAAAACAAATCAAGGAAAAAAAAATTCAACGGTGACTTTAATAAAAAAATATTTTACAAAAAATTCACTGCTCAGTACAGCTACATTCTTCCCAGCGATACACCCGGAAATGACGACATGATCGTAATGTTCTTCATGTAGTCTTCACAACTAGGGATTATAGAAATAAATTCATCAACTTAAAGTCCACCATCTCCAGGGGTACGTCTCCAAATTGGTATTCCAATCCATGCTCTCAGCTACCATCACAAGATCCACCAACAAGCAGCTGTCATCGTAAGCTTCAGTTTCTAATTCTATACCTCTGAACTAGAGGTGTAGAGGCATAGACGATGGCACGATTCTCTCAAACAAGGTCCATTATCCATTGGCTAGGAGATTCCCACGTAACATAATAGCAACTTTTATTTTGTTGACTTCTATCTGCCACAGAAGCTATCAGAAATCGTCACCTAAACAAACATCAATCATTCCTGAATCCATAACTACCAAAGAAATCATCTAATTTGATTGGGGCTAAAATTTTGGCTAATATGGAGTCATTGCACTAGACAGGGATGAGTGACTAAATCACATTTTATGCTGACGAACTTAACATTGATAACTTTAATTCAGTCATGGAAATTCATCAATTTACAGTCATTTGCCTCATACTATAAAATAACATATGGAAATTTTGTAGGTCTTCATATTTTACGGAATTCTGTTAATGAAAAAAACTTAGAGAAAAATGAATGCAAGAAATAAATGTAAATGCCTGCTTTAATCAATAAAATGCAACCACTTGGTAATAAGTTAATATATAATGCAAAACTGTTGAAAAAATTGTTTCAAGCTGAAATTATTAACATTGGAAACATAATGATTTCTCGAAGTATGATTTAACAAAGGGAACGGAATTACGAAGCTGGCGGAGGCGAGTTCAACTCCCGGTCCGAACGAGGTAATCTTCTGGGTTGAAAATTTTCTCGACTTCTCTAGAAATTGGTACTATTGTACCATACGACATATAAATTCATGCATTGGTTTTCATAGAATGCTCTCAATTCATAACTGTGGAAGTGCATCTAGAACACTAAGTTGAGATCCGGTCAAACGCTCGCTTCAGAAGCGTACAAAGCCTAAAAAAATAATATCCACCCTAGTTTTATGTTCTTTTTCTTCGTCTACATGGTTATTTGACATTATCATGTCCTATTGAAAGGAATTCTTTTAATTATGTCACTGTCCATTATGAAACATTCACAGAAATCTTTGTTTTCACAGCCATGTTTACTCGAGTTAGTTTTCAACGCAATTTGAACACGATTTTAACATTTCTATGATAAATTCATGTTAGCATAAAAATATAATTATTCCGCGGATAGATTAAAATGATGTATTACAATTCTTTAATACTTCAAATTTAAAGTAGCTTAGCTCCATAACTTTTAAAGTATAACCACAAGAAAGAGACGGCATTCTTTGATCACTTACCATCAGTCATTGTTTGTTGGCCTCAAGTTTCAGTCCTGAAAATATATCAAAAGAATTGAAACAATCGTAAGAAGAAATGGACCACCACATTGCTCGAATAGCTTGTACAAACACAAAGTTGAGCTAAATGAAGAATCTTACCCGGTTACACAACAATCTATAAAGTTTACTTTTACGCAAAATTCAAGGACAACCAAGAGTGGGGAAATTGTGGTTGTAAAGATGATTGCGATGCTCAGAACGGTTCCACAGAAATAACCAGCACGGTTCAGTGCCACGGAGCGTAATTCCATATAATAGCCAACAAAGTTGGAGCAAAGCTTTATCTTTGGTCTCAGTTACTCTCAGCTTGACGTGGACTGTTTCTTCTAGAGTGCTAAGGAATCATACACTTTTTAGGGCTCACGCGTTGGTTGTAAAAGGAAGACTATCCCTGGATCAGTTTGGTAGTTGGACAGTTTTGTTTAGGGTGATGAATTGATTTTTTGGTAACAAAATTCATAGAATTAGACACTTTTTCACCAGCCTAGTAGCTCGGCGAGATTGTTTTATTTGACTGAAAATCTAAGTGCAAATGAAATCAATCTGCATCGCACATTTACATACATACTTTCAGTAGATCATATTGCACAACAGTTCCTGAAATAAACCAGCAAAGCTCACAAAGTACGCTACAGTAAATGCAAACTTATAGTGGCCACTTCTGGCCCTGGTCAAACTGTACGAGCTCAAAGATTTATCGCTACATAAGCACCAGAAGGCTAAAATTTATGTTAATTAAATTATTCTTCATTTTTGCTCCACCAAAAAATGCACGGCAATTTTTTCCGCTGCTACCCGACTAGATGGAAATAACAAGATTGCATCACCATGTGTTACGTTGTTATACTGTTTTCTTTAACAACGATTGTTGTAAACTAGATGCAGGGTGCTGTTAAATATCTAAATTTATGACATAATTTACTCCAGTCTTAACAAAGAAATAACATAGTATGTAACAATCCTATAAAAAAAAATTGGTGGAGTTGTGTATAGGACACGACCGCATGGTTGACGTAGACTACGTTAAGTGGTGTAGTGAAATTCTCGTGCATTTATCTAGATACTGATTTAAAATACAGTAGAAGTAACCTATGATTTCGGTCGTATGTACATTAGACTGATGCAAAATTTGACTTTTTCGCTCCACAGTGGTTAAATGGTTTCAAATCGGGTCCTGATTAGCCTCCCAAAGTTACAACTCATTTGGTTAGAAACAGACTTCGCACAAGCCATTTGAAGTTTACATGTAAATTACTATAGGAAATCTTAACTTTTTGTTCATTGCCTTTTGGTCTTTTTCCATATTGAGCTGCGAAACAGTTCGATAGCCATTCTTATAGAAAAATTTTTCAGCTACAACTTTGCTTAAAATCGTTTCTATGTAGAACGAGACAGGAAAAAGTTATTAATTATTTAAGAGATTGGTAAACTTATGACAAGATCAAGCAGCTGCTCTGTAGGCAACACTGTATTTTTCAGTGTGACATAGTAGCCATGGTTTTTGTGTCCTATTCAATGCCCCAGAAACACCAATGTTGCCTGCTGAGCAGTTGATTGAGCATGATCATCAGACATAAGCGCATTGAACCATTGATAACTTTCGATCCTTGCATTTAATCAAAAAGTGGTCTATAGCAAAGTTGTAGCTGGGAAAATTTCCTACAAGTACAATTGAAAGCTTTTGAAGCAGACCGATATGGTGAATTATTAGATAGAAATGAACCAAAAATCTTGGTTTTACCATAGTAATTCCCATACAAACTTGAAATGGTTTGTGTCATCTCAGTTTCTCACCAAATGGGTTCAAATTTTGAGAGGTTAGTCAGGATCCGATTTGGAATCGTTTAAGTATTGTGGAGCGAAAATTTCAAATTTTGCATCACTCTAATGTACATATTTTGAATTTCCTACTTAGTAAAACTTGGTTAAATTCAGGACCTCATAAAAATGCGAATATATATTCTATTAAATTTTGTTACTAAATTATAATCAAATATGATTAAGGTTTTCTTCAGGTGATTCATTGCAGCGTCCAACTTTAAGATTTCTAGGGCACAAATCTTGGACGGTTGTGACATCACTCATGAAATTAAAACTCCTTGTGTACTGCACTGAAGCAAACTTGAAGTTCCAGTTTCTTTGTTATAAGTTTTGTGAGAGCTGATATTTGTGCCCTTGAAATTTTTATGTTGTGCTGAGATTGATCAGAAATAAGGTTTCCACAGCGATTCAACTCCAAAACGCTAAAAAAATGCACACACAAAACCTGAGAGCACAATTTTGCACCAATGTTATGCAACATTTCGTAGTTGATCGGGAATATCTCGATTAGCCATAAATCTCTTCTCGGTACATCTGTTATCAACCGATTGAGAAAAAAATAAAAAATACTATTGATGTTTTTTAAAGATTTCGTTTGCATTTTATAGACGCACATGCATTATTCGGCATAAGAACACGGAGCGTTTCTGTGATGGGAAAAATGAGGCCTACATATCTATCACATATTACAAATTCGAATGTGAGCATGCATAAGGGCGTAACTGCGATGATCGATTCGCTCTTTTGTTAATAACTCACTTGCGTTTGCTGTTGCCTTTGATAGCCAATACAACCTGTTACAGGCTACAGCACTACATTGAACAAATTTCTGATGATATTCAAGCTGAACATTGCATTAGGTTCTAAGTATAACATTACCGTTTCTTGTTGTGTTCTAAGAGGAATAGAAGACAATACTGGGGTGAAAGCGAACCACTTTTCTGTCAAACGCGAACCAGCTCGTTATTGGCCGATTTGAAGTGCGTAAGATAGAGATAGAGATACAGATAGAGATAAAAGAGTAAGAAGCCAGTTGTCTCCTCTTCATATTAGGTTGTGTTTGTCGTATTAGATGCTAGATAAAAGCTTCTTTCATCAATCTGCGTGCTGACAATACCTTCTTCTTCTCTTTCTTCTTCTTTTTCTTCTTCTTCTTCTTCTTATTCGCATTTCAAGCTTATTGCTTAGTGTATACTAGCTTATTGCGTGCTCTTATCTTAGTGTTCTAAATGCACTTCCACAATTATTATTTGAGAGCTTTCGATGCCAATACCAATGCATGAATTTGTAAATTGTGTGGCAAGCACAATGATACTCTGTGCCCAGGGAAGTCGAGAGAATTTCCAACCTAACCGGGAACCGGAAATCGAACCCGCCGCCTCCGGCTTGGTAATAACGTGCCTTTAAGGCACCCTGGCTGAAAATACCAGGGAATGTCTTTACATGGCCGAGGGGATACAAGGAGAAAGTCGACGAAGAGAATCGGTCAATGTTACTTAGGACATAATGCAATGTTCAGCTTGAATTATTTCACTTAGCTATAGCAATGCAAAAAGAAAATCGATGAAGAGAATGAATCATTGCAAGTAGGCCCTTTTCAACGCTTACTGTCGAATTTCAATACCTAGCACTGCAAAAGACTCGAAGATACCTCTATTTATGCTAAGAAAATAGCATTGTAAGTTCCTCCTACTTGGAGAATTATGCAATCGAATGGCTTGCTTTACCTCGCCCTCATCAGCAAAAAATTCGGGATTTTACAAACCGTTCTATAGCATAATTTTCCAAGTAGGATGGACTTACATAGCTAATCTAAAAGCATAAATAGAGGTAACGTCTGATAATTTCAGTGCTTGGTACAAAAATCTGTAAACTGTGTAGGAAAATCCTTTTTTTCACCACAGAAAAACCCCGTTTTCTTATGCAAAATAAAGGATGTGCGTTCACAAAACGCACGAAGTCTTAAAAAAAAACAATTTTTAGTATTTTTTTTTTTTCATTTTAAAAGATAGATAAAAGATGTGCCAAGAATTAAATGGAGAGATTTCAAGATAAAATGTTCTGATCGCGAGATAGTCACGATCAATACTGAAATTTCACATAAATGTCAAACCCATTTTTGTGTGCTTTTAATAGCATTCTGAGGAAGCTCTATCTCTACCATTTTTAGACTTATTTATTTATTTCGTCAAGCAAAGTAGACTACATACAATGGTTACAATGTTTTACTTACATACTATGCATTATTTCTATAATGTTTTAGTTGGGTTTTAATTTCTTCTTTTGACATAATGATGCTAATGACTTCACAGTGTAGATTATACTGTCACTTCATTCGATTGAAGTGGCCATTTTTTGCGTAATTTGTTCTGTGTGATTTTTCTGAGAATAATTTTCGTGTTCTTAGATGCCGACAGGGTGTGTAGAAGTTTAATTGTGAAAGTATTTCTGATGATTCTATGCGATGTGAAATAATGTCATTGATGAAGAAAAGCATTGCAAATTCGCGGCGTTCTTTGAGTGTTTGTAAGTTGATGAGCATACAGCGTGCTTTATATTATGGAAGAGGAAATGCGGTCCAATTCAATTTCCGAAGGGCATATAAAAGGAATTATTTTTGGACGGATTCTATGCGTTCCTCGTGTATGGCAATGCACGGATTCCATACTAGGTTACAATATTCCAGAATAGGTCTTACGTATGTAATATATAATAATTTGATAGTGTATGGGTCTTGAAAATTATAGCTGAACCTCTTAATGAAGCCCAACATACTATTTGCTTTCGTTATGATTGTATTATAATGTTCTACAAAAGTGAGTTTGGAGTCTAGGATCACACCTAGGTCCCTTATAATTTTACATTTTTCTACTTTTTGGTTGCCTAAAAATATTTCAAAAAGAGGTGTTTCTGTTTTTCTGCTAAATACAATTGCGTTGCATTTTTTTTACATTGTTTTGGAGTAGACTTTTACTACACCAAGTGTTGAATAAGTTGATTTGATTCTGGATTCTTCTGTGTCACTAGAATTACTTATTTCCATGAAGAGCTTCATGTCAAACTTTTATTTTTTTAAGTATGTAGGAAATGTCGTTTACGTACAAAATAAAAAAGAATTGGGCCTAAATGAGAGCCCTGGGGCACCCCAGAGGTGACCGAAATAGGTTCTGAAAGTTTATTTGCGTTGCGTTAAGTATGATTGGAGCCAATTAAGAAGTCTAGATTCCATTCCTATTTTTTTCAATTTAAAGAGTAATAATGGTATGTCGATTCGCTCAAATGTTTTACTGAAGTCAGTATGAAGAGCTTCCACATGCTTGCCATTGTCCATTGCGCTAAGAATGAAGGTTACTAATTCAAGAAGATTAGAGGTAGCTGAACGATCTTAAAAAAAGCCGTACTGTTTGTTTGTAATTTGATTTTTTACTTGCTGAAAATTTTTGTCGTTTACGATTGATTCAAAAAGTTTTGGGATGCAAGAGATAATGGCAATCCCACGATAATTACAGATGTCAGATTTCTTGCCTGATTTGAAAATAGGCACCAAATGAGACGATTTCCAAATTTCAGGGAATTTCCCATTTTTTAGAGACAATTTGAAAAGGCGTTCTAAAGGAAGGCTAAGTTGTTGTGAAAGATTCGTCAAGAATACAGGTGCAATTCCGTCAGGTTCTGGTCCTTTAGATGCGTCCAAATTTTTTAGTGCATTGAGGATTTCATGTTGACATATTTGATTGACAGATATGTTGTTAGAAACTTCGGGAATGAATGCAAAGAAGTCGCGGTCGCGGTCTGTGGAGAGCAATACAAAAGAAAAAGGTCCATACAACAAATGTGGCAAAGGGGGGATGGGGGTTGAAAATAGGACAAATTTGCGTGACATAATTAATAGACCTTCCCTTGGACGGATGTCGGTATTAACCTAAAACAATAATTCAAAATCAAAGAATCAAACTGTTGCAAACATAAATCACTTATTGCCGTAGTAGTAAATAACCCGGGCCATTAGTCCATGACAATCCTTTGCTTTGATTCTTGCGACAGCAACCGAATCTCCTTTATAATTTATGGATCATAAGTTCCCATATTCGGGTTAAAAAAATTTACCCATAGCTGAGTGCAGTTTACATCCAATCTAGGTGATTTATTTTAACCGTCTGGAAAACTGATCTTAGCGTGTGGACAATCGATAATGTCTCAACTTGCACACTAAACATATTCTTCATGTTTATTTCAGGAACACATCAGTATGTGTAATCAATTCATGAAATTCAATACAGACATTCGGATCAACGATCTTCTAATTATGATACTTAATTTTTACGTTATGTATAAGATACCACAGCATAGAGTAGAGCACTTATTATGGCTGTTCGATGTGATCTCCTCAGATAGCAGCCTTCCAAAAACTTTCGATTCTTTTAAACAGATGTTCCGAAATGAGTATGAAATAGATCGTGTTTAATTCTGCCAAAACTGCAAATATTGGTAAAATCGAGATATATTTTTTCGATAGTGATCAATATCATTTAATTTTAAAATATTGTGTATTAAAAGTATCATTGCACACCCAGTGCAGAAACTGTGTGTCCTGTTACGAATTGTAATTCAACGCAAAAAGAATTTTTTGTAGCCTTTTCTTTGGAGCATCAGATTTGCGAAACCGTTTTGAAATACTTAAAACATATGAGAGATTATGAGAAACACATTATTGATAACGACATCTGTGACATAAACAGAAGTCTTCTAGTACAGGAAACAATGTCACGTGAGGATTTCAAGTTCACCATCCTTTCACCGAACGAGGACAGCACTGCAGCATACAAAAGCACAACCAAAAAACCTCATTATTCTCTATTTCTAACGATCAATCCTCCAATACCAAAGCCTCCTCAGTTGAGATTTGATAAAAACAACATCATCCTTGGTGCTCTGTGGTTTAACGCAGATATGGTCTTGTTCCAAAAGAATTTCATTCAACAAACTCGACGGATTCGAGATGGAATTACAATTGGATCAGAATACTACAAAATATTAGTTCTACAGGATTGTTTGGATTCAGCTGGTGGATGCGAAGCTCTCTGTGCAAACCAATTTAACGGCAAATTCCAGTGTACTACGTGCCTTCACCCAGGAAAAGTGATGAACAAGCAAATCCCCTATCCCTATCAACAATCCAAGCTTAGAGATAATCAGACTAACTCATGTTGCAAGTTCATAATTCAGAAACGAAGGAACCTGTTCTTGGAATCAAGGGCTTGAGCGTTCTCACTGGCATTCCAGATTTTGACATTATCAGATTACATGCTACATGGGTCTCATGAAGCTAATATGGGAACTACTTCTAGAAGGAGACGCTGAGAACAAATCGCAACTATACCATATCGGAAATTATAAACCGTTGATAGAACAAAGACTACAGGCTATTCGAATACCAAGCAGCTTCCCAAGGCGAATAAGGAGTACTTATAACCAAATATGCCAAATTGAAGGCTAGCGAACGATACTTTTCCACTGTATTTACCCTTGTTTCAATGACTTGCTCCCAACCAAGTTTATGAGTAATTTAATGCTTTTTAGTACAAGTGTATTCCAGTTTCTTGAATTTAAAGTATCCAAAACCACACTTTCCACATGTGAAAAGTACTAAGATCTGTTGATAAGGTATTTTGAAAATATTACGCAGCGAAAAATATGGTGCATAATGTGCATTTAACCTCCCATCCTACAAAAAAACCGTTCGAAACGTTGGGACGCTTTGGGATTCGTCATTGTATCCGTATGAAAATGAAAACAGTATGCTTATAAAATTTCAGACCTCGAAGAATCATCCTGTCCTTCAGGTATCACATAAATTCTTATTGAACAGGATATGCCATTTCACTGAAGTGAAAAATTCACCAATCAATGATTGGGTATCAAGAGTTTGGACTCCCCAGCATCATAACGTAGAGTTAAGTAAAAATAATCGATATATATTGCCAGAAAATGTGGAAGTCGAGTTAGAACTAAGAGATATAGATTTTTGTAAAATTGGAAGTATTATTACAAAGGGATTAAAGTATGCATCAAAGATTTATGTAAGAGCTTTAACTACGATTAATCATTCATTTCTCAAAATGATGATTTTTTAAGTATCCATCGATTGCTAATCGATTCTAGAAAAAAAAGCTTATGTTCTAGGAAATTTGTTATCTACAACAATTTTTTTTAAGTTCCTATTCTAAATAAACAGTATTTAGTTGTTTGTTGAACAAAAATGGATCAAATTTTGATATAAATTTGTTACAAAAAATAATAGAGATAATAAAAATTTAATGTGTCATAATGAGATATATTTGTGTTTGAATATTTTTTGAGTGATGATGGCTCTGATCTAAATTATATCACAATAAGTTATTCGAATCAATTATTGTTAAAATTTTGTTATTTCTCTGATATGCTCTTCTAGTCAGGATACCTATATAGTTGTCAGTGGAGAAGTTTAAGTATCTCAATCTTGATCCTTCCTTTTTTATTGTTGGCAGCCCTTGTTTCCGGTCTCACCCTAGCTACTGGTCCGTCCGTCCGCAGAGCACGTAAGAACAGAAGCGATTTCCTTCTTCACTTTTTCATTTTCGGTATCCTCAGCGACAAGGATCTGGTAAACGACCACGAGAATAAATAAAAGGAAATCCAGAGGAAACTTTTTCGTCGGTTTCATTTTCTTTTGCCACGGGCAGAAAATATGCAAATCAAGTGCTATATTTAGTAAGCTCTTTGATTGCAAACATTGCTTCACGGATACTGCCAGTGCGTTGTGGACACAGAGGGTCTTGGAGTTTTTCAATCAAACGAGGGGGGCTAATTTTAGAACGCAAAATATGAAGAACCAAATGTTGCGATATTACAAACAGTTGTTAAGCCTGCTGGAGAAGGTATAGTTGTCTAGTATACAGTTTCAAGCAATAACAAGGTATGTTGTTAAAGGTTGGTATAATGAGAATGGCTTCCCCTTCTCAAGTTCATCAACTAAGATGGACTAAGATCCACCTGGTGACTTGTGACTTTCTCGTATAATATTACCTGGCTTAATTCCATATTTTCGACTGTATCGCAGGGACACCAGAAACATTCCCATACACTGAAAATTAAATTTAGTTGATAGAACGAAATCGTTCGTTTGTTTCATGAATACATTCGTTGTTATCTGCAACGAAATACATTCGTTCTTTTTACGAAGCTTGTTTCGTTTAAATTCATAAAATCGTTTGATTCGTTACATTCGTGTAATTTACGAAGCGTTATCTCATTCGTTACGAATGTTTTATAAAATATATACGAATTATTCGTGTGTAATAGCTCATGTATTTCAAATTGTACGAAACATTCGTAAACCCATAACAAATCATATACATTGTACGAAATAGAACGCGAAGGCACACGAATCATTGGTGGGTAAATAAAATTGTCTATTTAGGAAATCAACAAAACTTCATTGAGTGCATTTTCAATTAGGAAGATTATTCAAATCAAAGATGGCTTGAGCTTTACCAGTATTGCCGAAAATCTTGCTTCTTGGCCGATGACACGTTCCAGGAATTTGATAATGCTTCCCATCCTACGAGAATGATGTAGCCGGTAGCCTTCAGAATGCCCGATCTTTCTTCAAGTGCGCCATCATTTCACGTCAAAATCCATCGCACATTCGCTGGGGCAATTGAACTCCATATAGTAGTTGGAAATCACGCAAACGTATTGTTTCGTCTTGGAAACGATCTTCAGGTAGCGTCGGAGAAACAGAAGAGAAAATTAGTTCCAACAGGTCACAAAAAGTTGGGTAAATTACTTACCCCATCTAGGATTTCGTAGACTCTAAAGGACTGCATCCGTCCGTCATGTTGTCCACCCTCAGAAAAAATAATTTCCAGTTTGAATCCTCCAAAATGTGCCCTCCGCTGTTGGAGATGACAGCGAGTTTTTTTTATTACACTGAAGGTGCTGTGTAAGTAGATGATGCTCGATGGCGGGGATCGTGTTCAAGAAATTCCAGTCTCAATCCGACAATGATAGTCTTTCACAAATCTATAAACATTCGCTTTTCTTAACGATATTAAAAATCTCACTCACAAATAATAACAAGTTCTACTGACTGTCATTCTCATATTGTACTACAAACGAATCCAGTTCGTCAAATCAAAGAATAGTTTCGTAATAGCTTGTATGCACGAATGTTTTTGGTAGGTGCACAAATTGTTGCACGAATTATTTACGTCCGTACGAAATACCGTTCTTGTAATGTACGAATCATGCGTAATGTTGGCATTGAACCTTGTGACATGGAATACGAATGTTTTGCACAATTAACGAAACATTTGTTTCATGAACGAAATCAGTTTTTACGAAAAGAGTGTGAATAAATTAACGAAGATATATTTTCAGTGTAAGCATATTTGGGTACTTCACCTTATCCTCTTATTTAATTAGCATGAGGGTTTGCATACCTTTGGATCATTTTAGATTCCAACCACTTCCACAAGGATATCTGAAAGAGTCCGGTGCTAAGGAAGACATTACATTGGCATAATCCGCTTTTGGTGTTACCTTAAAGTATGGAGTGAGCTGTAAGTTTAGTAGCTTCGAATCGAAAAATTAAATAATTGAAGCATTTTGATTCTCAGTTTAAAAAATGAGATAGAAGTCTAGGGAAACGAACAAATAGTATTAGGTCCAGACAAATAAACTCATTCAACCCAATTCAGTTCATCTTTTCATAAACACTAATAAATTTTGAACATCATTTACTCTTGAAAGTTATGGATTAGGATGTTAGTGGAATATTCACAATAGCAAAAAAGTTATTTTTTTCCATTTAATTCCACTTAGTAATTTGTATCCATGACAGATTAGGCTGGCCCATATGTAAAGGGTTTTCCATGAAGTGTTTCCTATATCTAAAGTTGAATAAAACAAACTGAGTGGGAGATATTGACGAGATTTATTTTTCGATTGAAAGGCCTATCAATACCATTATGAATGGAATATGGCATCGTTCAAATGTAAACATACCATTACACCAGCGGCACCGCTATGACGTTGTTTTTCAGGAGATCTTTTATTTCATTCTGCAAGTATCAGTGTTCACTCGGCTGTCGACAAAAGCAGGCCACTCTCGATGTATGCTACGCGATCGTCTGTTTTCTCCGCAGCAACCATTGTGTTGTCCTCCTCATTGTTCTTCATCAGCATTTCTTTCGGTCGATGCGTCGTCGACTTTGGAAAGCAACCGTTTCGTGATGAGTGTGTGAGTGCTGACCACGTTTTGCGTCCATTGCTGCAATGGACGCGCTCTGACCCTCGTTGGCGTACAACAATTTGCCATACAATGAAACCACTGGAAGCGGCTCCAGTTCTGATGGAGGAGGCTTTTTGGATAGCGGAAGACAAAGTGTTTATTGTGTTGTACCTTTTGATTTTATTTTTAAGATGTATTGTATAGTGACCAAGAATTCTCGGCTCTGTAAAGTTAATTCGGTTGAGCCTTATCAAATAAATAAATAAACAAAAAAAAATCCTGCAAGTATTCCCGCAGACCATAAGCTACTCTGTAAGGAACATGCCAAACAACTTTTTCTTCCTTCAACGAATGTGAATAGTTTCAAATCTGTGTAACCAAGCTCACTTGAATCTGCTGCAAAATAATTACGATATCGGTTGACCAGATCCACTAGTTTTGTTTTTATGTCGGCCGTAGTGGATTGTTCAACAATTAGATCGTCAATTATCAACGGCGTCTTGATAGGGTCTTTTTTTGCTTCCACATTCATGATTACAGGATTGTCACATCTGATGGTTATCGTATTTAACGTCTTTACAATAGATACACCCTTCTTACAGAAATAGTCGTCTCCAACTAAGAGGTCATATTTCATCACGTCATCGGGAATAACCAAAATCCGTATATCATTGGCGAATTTGTCTATTTGAATCTTTGCTGTCACAATACCAATTGTTTTGCACTCACCTCCACCAAATCCTTTTAATATCGACGCGTCACTCTTGATTTCCAATCCCAAGCTTCTCGCTACCTTCTCTCCTATAAGTGTTCGCTCGCTACCCAGATCGATAAAAGTGGTCAATTGAACGCCTTTGATGATAGCCATTTTCGTGTAAACCACACTATTTATATGGTGAAGCGGTTCGGTACCACCTTGGAACGAGGGCATTTCCGAGCCAAGTGATTCTCGGATCGACAAATGAAACACTGCCTTTTCTGGTTGACTGCTATTGAAGCAGTGCTTCTGGAAGGACCTGGATCCAGTCCAGCTTTTGCTGAAGTCTTGTTACGAAGATACATATCCAAACGTTGCCTGTTGTACAAGGACTTTCTGATAAGCGTTTTATTAGTTCCAAACCGTCCGTGCACTTCGGAGTCTCGTTTTTCGTTGTCTTTCGTTACACGTTCCACCCAAATCAACGCATTCAGGAACTGCGGCAAAGTATCAGCAGGATCTTGTGCCATGACTGCACGGTTGGAATCATAAGGAAGGCCCTTAATCATATAGTGCTTAATTAGCTCATCGGATAACCTTATTTTCGGCCAAGGCAACCGTTTCATGGAAATACCACGGCTTCCGCTTCAAGTTGATAAGCTTTTTGTGGATAGCAGCCGTGTCAATGACAGTGGGAAAATTTTCCATGAACTTCTGTTTGAACAGTTCCCAAGTACGAAGCTCCTGCTTACATCCATCGAACCAAAACTTTGCAGGTTCTTTAAGCCGCATACAGGCATACAACAATGTCCGTCTGGGATCCCAACCGAAGATTTCGGTCATCGAATATATTTCACTTAGCCATTCCTCTGCAGGCTGGTTCCGGTTGTTGTCAGGAACGAATTCCGAGATTATAACCTCTACCTCATTGGCCCGCATTGCAATGCCCATATCTTGAGGTTCAACAGCCCTCAGCTGGCGTTGACCGTTCCGTGCTCGGTTGGAGACGAGTTCATGTTCACTATTTTAAAACGTAATATTAATTAATCATCGCAAAGCAATATAATTGATCGTTAATGGCTGTGCCACCATCTGTTCCGCAAACACAATAGTTTGAAATGAAGAAAAGTGCTTCTACGGATAGCAAACCGATGTTTGTGCAAAGAAAATAAACTACTCGAAGCTTACCGCCAGGAACACCACATTTGAACTACAACACTCTGACGTAGTTTATCCCACTTCTGAAATATAAACTTAAATAACTCAATCTGCTCAAAATAAACTTTACTGAACTAGCCGAGCCTCGGCATTTTTCAACCACGACTTGATCAGACAACAAATCACCAACTAATAACTTGATGATAGATCCTTGATTTTCCTCAGTAGTGGTAGTAGACTGAGCGATGACTTAATACTCAGACTGCAGAACTCGGTTAGCTAGCATAGGGATGTCAATAAAGTATATAACCAATGAAATATAATCTCTTCTGGCCTTTGAGATCTGTTGTATCTTACACAAATGGCCGCCTCGGCTTCGCTTGGTAGCGTGCATCCGAGAAGTCAAATTTTCCTTGACCCTGGCGCACAAATTGGTGGCCAATTGAAATCGCTTCCGACTAAGTAGTTTTGAAGTTTTATCAAGGTTTTAAAGCATTCTAAAAATCCTAATCATGGGGAACAAGGCTAGGATAAAACCAAATTTGCTATTTGGAAAATCATTTTTTTCCCAAATTTGGAGTTTATCGTCGGGAAATTTTTTTCAATGATGACCACGAAATGCTCAAGATAGATTTAAATCAGTGAACAGTAAATTGAGTGATGCTATAAACCCGACTTAATAAAGTGATTTTCATAAAGAATTTTACCAGAAATGGGGCTGCTTCTTTGGTAGGCATTGCTTAAATTCAGTATGGTCGAAGAGATAAAATCAATTATTTTCAATAATCACAAGCAGTGATCAAGAATTCACGAGGCCAAATGCATAGAGATAGCAAATATCTACCTTATTCGGAACTATTACTTTTAAATTTACTTGCTAGTTAAATGTAAACTTATCCCTGCCCCCAAGCTCCTCCCCTTTTCCTATCCTTTGACAATGTACCCCTCTAGCTTGGGGTAAGTCGCGAGTATCCGACCCAATCCTACTAGACATAGAATTAAGTGAATTTTGTTACAAACAAAGAAAAATGAATTATCGTTAAGGTGACGCTGAAGCACCGCCCGCGTCGTTTGCTGTAGAAGCTGAAGAATATCGTCAACGAGAACCGCTACCGTCGGGATCTGCGTCTGGCTGCTCTACGTCGTGCCAGCGCCATCCTACGATTGCAGCGACCTGCGTCGGCCAAGAAGGGCAAGGCTGCCACCGGTGCCTGAAGCTCAGATGATGCCGCTCCGAAGAAGGCCAAGTAACATTTGCATTTAAAAAAATGGACAAAAATTCAGTGCCAACATTTCAAAGGGGTGTAATTGCATTTGTAAACAATGGCTTTAGCCGTCGATTTCTCACGAATAAAAGCTCACTCATGAAAAATAATCACACCAGCAGGTAGAAGAATGTTTCCTCTACCAGTTAGCATTGTCATTTTGGAGAGGTAAGATTTCATTCGCGAGAAATTGACGACTAAAGTCATTGTTTACAAAAGCAATTACGCCCCTTTGAAATGTTGGCACTGAATTGTCGATTTTTCATGGGTTTACCTTCACCCGAACTGACGAAGCTACCCATGCAGCATCAATCATAGTAGCCCATGAGTCAGTAGACAAAATTTGACAGCTCTATCAGTCGAACTCTAACCGTGATGGCAAAAACAGCGAAGCAACTCCGTTCAGAAGTGTGCGCGTTCAAAGAACGGCACCCCGGCGCGTCAAAAACGGACATCGTGTGGCACTTTGTGGACGCCGGATACATCCGTTCCGGCATCTACAACATCTTGGCACTATTAGACAACAATCAGAGCATCGAAAGAAAGCCCGGTTCCGGACGGCCATCCAAAGGATGTTGAAGAGGAAGACCGAGGGAAAAGTGGCTACATGGCTGCGTGCGCTTGGTCTGGGCTGATAAGGGGATGTCAAAGCCGCTCTTGACGGATTTCACGCCAACTCGTCTTCGGAGTTGGCAGCACCCTCTCAGAACCTTATGAAACTTTGTGGGTGTGGAGACTTAGCAATTTTAAGCAACTTTGAGTACTTATTTTTTTCAAAATTTATCTCGCCTAACATTTGATAAGGGTCAAAGTTTTTTGTCGATTTTTTTTTTCAAATCGATATAGCTTAAAAATGACAAGCCCTACAAAATAGTGATGTATGGCGAACTTTTAGCAAATAATTTGAAATTTTATAAAAAAAAATTAAGTAAATTAAAAAATTGTTTTGTACACTCTAAAAAAATATATTTAAAAATTAAAAGTCATTTTCCCAAAAATGGTACCCCTCAGATTTGCTTGATATTTTTTCTCATGAAAGGCAATATAATTACCTAACTTTTCTTCATACATCGCAAAGTGGGCGCTTTTAAGGAAAAAAAGTTGTTCGAACAACAACTTTTTCATGTTAATTTTTTTTTAGCGTGTTTCACTCAAAGTCGAATAGTAATACACGCACAACCTTATTAAAATCCGTTGAAACTTAATTAGCATAAAGATTTTGACCTTTTGATAATCTGGGCATGCTTAAAACAAAAATCTAGCCTAACATTTGAAAGGGCCTAATACAGAGGATTTTCCTGCATTTCGAATGGTGTTTTAATAAATGAAAACTCCATTGTCTTTGTTTAGTGCATAATTTATTTTCCTATAATTCTCCATACATAATTTGAGTTTTTCATTGATTATTAGTCTATCGGAAACAGAGTGAAATTTTTCGGAGTTTCCTTTGAATGTGAAAATCGCTTAGTAGAAATTATGTTTTGAGAAATAGGTACAAAACAATGAAATTTTTGTGTACCAGGTATAGTTTTTACATGACTGAACAGCTCCTTGAGTTCATCGGACATCTTTGTGTATTGATCATTTGATATGAAGCAGAAGTTCAATTTTGTTATGCTTGTATCTGTTTGTTTAACTGCCCAGTCATACAGTTCTTGTGGAGTTGTGATTGTGTTTCCATAATCTCGAGCAAGACTTGCTCTCTTTGCCATTCGTTTGAGAGTTCCTCCAATTGCGTCACATGGGCCTTTCCCATGAGACGTTGCGAAGAAGTGCCATTCTGCTTCCAATCCATACTACGGTACATCGAAGCCGCATCTGAATTTTCCCCATGTTTGTGGAGCACGAACTGCATAAACCGCATATCGTACAGTCGTGAAAATTTGATAGATTGTTCACCGAGGTTGGCCTACCAATCGATCAAATTTGTACGATAAGCGGTTCATCCAGCTCGTGCTCTAAAAAAATGTTGAAAATGAAGTTGTATCTTCGATGTACAATCCTTAAACCACACAGTTGAAACAGTTAAAGTTATTATTATTTACCTAGTGTATCATCAAGTTCCTGATGTTCTGATTGCTGATGACTTGTTGATGGTTGCGGCTCTTCAAACTTCCGAGCATGGCTTGATTCTTTTCCATCCGATCGCCTCTTTTTCGGGAGAGGTGTCCTATTGTGCACTAAAATTCCACGACACGATTCACAAATACGCATTGTTACATCCAATTGATGATCAAAGCCCCATGAATGTATTTTCTCTATGAGACTTGATGATAAATTACGTAAATTATTGCGGCTGCAATTGGGATTGTTTATGTTGGCACTACATTGCACCCTTTTAATAATCAATTCAGCAGATTTTTCCATTGTTGTATATATAAACACTTTTTCGTTTCAACAACTATGCAGCACTACACTTTCAACAACTATGCACTACAGCAACTATGAGCATTGTTGTGATATCACCAAACTTAAATATTAGATTATGTCGGTAGAAACAGACTGCGGTGCTTTAAGTTTATACCTTATATCTCTCATGTGACTACCTGCGTTGTTATATAACTGCTATATAGCAGGTAACTTAACGATTATTTTAGGCATGCCTTAAATAATCGTTAAGTTACCTGCGCTATTATATGTATTCACTTGAGAGATGAGGTATAAACATATATGCATATTGCTTACTAATGGACACACCTAATACATAAAAATAAATGAATGATTATTTTTCTAATTAAATTAATCACAAATACATGAATTGAAATCTTTTCATGAATAAAACATACTAAGTGATTTTTACTTAGTTTACCTGTTGATTTGGAACAATTTGAGGGTGGTTTTATAGAAGTTGGATAGAGTGTATGCATATATTATAATACAATCCATCACAGGAAAGTGCAAACCATGCTGAGATGGCTGTTCCTCATTAGAACGTTTTGTTCTGAACTCTTATTGGACGATTTGCAGGTAACTTCTCTGTACCCTTTTCAAATGTTAGGCTAGATTTCGCCCAGATTATCGAAAAGTATACCCATAAAGTTTAATCGAATTTTAATAAGGTTGTGCGCGTATTACTATTCGACTTTGAGTGAAACACGCTAAAAAAAAATTAACATGAAAAAGTTGTTGTTCGAACAACTTTTTTTCCTTAAAAGCGCCCACTTTGCAATGTATGAAGAAAAGTTAGGTAATTATATTGCCTTTCATGAGAAAAAATATCAAGCAAATCTGAGGGTTACCATTTTTGGGAAAATGACTTTTAATTTTTAAATATATTTTTTAGAGCGTAGAAACCGATTTTTTATTTTATTTAAATTTTTTTATAAAATTTCAGATTATTTGCTAAAAGTTCGCCATACATCACTTTTTTGTAGGGCTTGTCATTTTTAAGCTATATCGATTTGAAAAAAAAATCGACAAAAAACTTTGACCCTTATCAAATGTTAGGCGAGATAAATTTTGAAAAAAAAAGTACGCAAAGTAGCTTAAAATTGCTAAGTCTCCACACCCACAAAGTTCCATAAGGTTCTGAGAGGGTGCTGCCAACCACTGGATGAGTTGGCGTGAAATCCGTCCTGTACGAAGAAAACTTGACAATCAAGACGTCACAAAAAGGAGTATAGGTAGTAGAACCAAAACCAATGCACAATGGTCCCAAAGCCGTATTTAGGAAGACAAAAATGTTTGCGCCCAAACCGATAGTTTTAGGTATATGGTTTCTTAGGGAAAGTTGCTTCATATTTTTTGTTCAATCTTTTTATGTTCGTAAAATTAGGGTGGTTCATAAAATTGGTGAATTAAAAATACAAACTTTTTTTATTATTTGAGATAGACCAAAGCAGTGTTCTAAACAGTTGTAGAACAATCAATTCAAAGCAACTTTGTTGAAGACACAACGTTCTTATCTCTTATGGTTCATGAGTTATGATTTTTTAAACAAGCATGTTAGGGTGGCCTCTAAAATCGGTTTTCTTTGAATATCTTTGCATGCGTTAATTTCTCGTAAAAAATTGTTCTGATTACATTTGGAACTTTTGATGGCGCATATTTTTGCTCATGCAACTAGGTTACTTTCTTTTTTGAGCCTGAGAGGAACCAGCCCAGGGCTTTAAGTCTCTTTAAGATATTAAGGATTTAAAAAAAAACATATATGATTAGAATGTAAGAGGCTATTTTAAAAAAAAATGGCTCTTTTCAATTGTCAATGTCTCGAAATGAAGCAAACCGATTTTCAAACATTTAATTTCATTGGAAACATAGTTTTTTCTCCATTTGTGGTAAAAAACTTCAAGAGCTTTTTCTGTTTAAATCATTCAATTTCATTTAAAAAAAAAAAGTAATATTTTTCAGCAAAAACTAGCCATGACTGTTCAAAGAAAAGAGATAACAATTAATCTAAAATATGCGTCATAAAAAGACACCTCTAGTACAAAAATTTCACGAGAAATGAACGTATAAAAAGTTATTTAAAGAATGCCGATTGTCTAGGGGCAACCCTAACCTGCTTGTTTAAAAACATCATAATTCATGAACCATACAAGATATAAGGGTGGCTAAGACATCCCTGATCAATCCTATGCTTGAAAGAGTGAAGGAATATTATTTCTCCATGCATTTCAACCAAAATCCCTATATAAACTCTTACAAAAGTTCCAGCTCGTGTTACATCCGAATGAGCAGGCATTTTCAGATAGTGATTTTCCAACCTAATGGCCCCAATATGGGGGTTGGCCCGTTGAAATAAATGATATAAAATTTCTTCAATATAAATGCGTCATGGATACACATTACATAGTGAAATTCAATGGAAATAATAATTTGTTTGCTCTTGTGAGTATTCCACTAACATCCCAATTTATAACTTTCAAAAGTAAATGATGCTCAAAATTTAGTAGTGATTGTGAAAAATTAGTTGAAACGAAAATATGCAAAATTGAACTGAATTGGGTTGAATGAGTTAATTTGTCTGAGCCCAATGATATTCGCATTGATTACCAATGATTACTCCTCCGGTAAATCTTCTCTTCCCAAACTTTGGCAATTACATCAATACTTCAGAATGATTAATTAAAAAGATACATTTAGAATTGTAGCTTAGTACAAGTGTAGTACAATGATTGTTTGACCAAAATATAACGCTTTTATCTATAAAATAAAAACATTTGCTGAAAACACAAAGTCAATGACACGTTTTGGAGTTATTAATTTGGTTCCACTAGATTGCATTCCTGGACCAGTGTGCGTTGGCGTAACTATTTTTCATTGTGATCCAAGACGAATTGCATCAGTTTATAATGATAATGTTAACTTCCTGCTCTTTTAATAACATTGTTTCCAATGCTGCAAACGAATTCACGAAACCAGGATCTGGTTTGTCATCCGGAAAATATCTTGAAATTAAAATCACACAGTTCCATTGGCGAGGAAAATATCCAAAAATCTTGCTATGCCTCGATGAGATCATCTATCGAGACGATATGAATCAATAGGAGGAGCATGATACAGTCAGTTCACTCGTGACCCCCTCTATGATGGAATGTTCTACGACAAGGAATATGAGACAAAGTAACACAAAATCAAAGACCGGGGCGGATCAGCAGCAAAAGCGCACCGGGTAGGAGCAGGATTGCACTTGTGCCCTTGCTATTCACGATCTGACGTCGCGACGTGACATGGTGACTACCAAAGTGGATTAGGGGTTTGGTGCAGTGTGCTGGATGCAACATTCTAGCGTAAAATATTTTTTTAAATTAATTTGAGTCAGCTGGTTTTGAACGAACACCGGAACGTGAGAAAAAAAATGCTAGACTATGTTTCATTTCTTAATTGGAACCTGAAAGCTACCACCCTAATTACTATGCAGCATTTTATTCAAGAGCGTGCGGTTATCGAATAAAAGTTCAATCTACCTACACATGTACGTATTTCAAGAGACATGATCAAGTATGGAAGGTGATGATGATACTTGATGACAGCAGCAGCAAACAGGAATTGAAATTCAAAATTGAATTGCTCGTACAAATATTCACTCTTGGACGACCGACGATGATGAACGGCGGCTGGGAGGCAGGCATTCGGAAACAAAAGAATGATACAATGGCAAATTATCAATTATTCGTGGTGCATAATGCATTCCTCCCAATTTGTGCATATGAGTTGGATGTGCTTTGCATGCGCTTTGGGAGTTACCAAAAACCACCCGGTACTCGATGATGTTGCAGACCATAAGAGCAGACCAATAGTTATGCTTCCAGTGGTTTCGAGGGAATTTGGGGGAGCATGTGCTGCCCTTCCGTTCTTCTACTCTCCCCCATATAAAGGGTTCTTTGGTCCGAGTGTGGATTTTCCCACATCGACGACGTCGTCGATGCACTGGACACGTGCAGTAGGTTTCAAGAGGAGAGGTGAATAGAACGAGTTGATCTTTTGCCAAAAATTTCGGTCCCGTGGTTTGGATAGCTAATTGCATTGTGTATGTAGTCAGGGCTTCCCTTCAGTGCAGGCAGTTGAAAATCTCGTTAGATATGAGATTATTCGTTGAAAGGAATTTAATTGGGTTTTGAGATAATTCATGCATTTGTTGGCAGATATAAGACTGACTAGCAAATTCATGCGCAACTGTTCCACTGAATGAAATTGCTGAAACGATGTCCTTGAATTTTGATTTAAAATAGGATGAATGAATATGACAATAACTCAAACCAAGTTTTGAGATAACAATTTTAATAATGCTTTTTTATTTTAACTCAGCCACTTTCGCCGACCCGCGTATGTGTTACTTGTACTAATGAATATCAATAGCATGCTGCAAGTTATCTTTGAAAACTAAGGGAAAACTGTTCTGCAATCATCATTTTGAGCATATCGTTAAGATGAATTAGGATTATCTTCTTATTTGCTTATTGTTTCACACCCAAAGCTTAACGCAAGTCCGTAACTTTATCTTTGAAACGTTGCGAACTGAATTTGGTATATAAGGCATTTTTATCAATTCCGATTTTTTCGGATAAACGTCATCAACTAGAAATAGAAAAATCACAGAAAAAAAATGAAATTGGGTAATGTAAAAACATGTTATGAACAATTTAATTGTTGGTACATATCATAATATCCATTTTGTTGCGAGGAAAAGTCGTAGAAGGTTTTATTAAGAAGGTATTCAGTAGGTCAAGATCTTTTGGATGATGGGCAGATTAGATCAGAATTTTCTCGCTACGTGAACAACTTTACCGAAGACCGAATCGTTCTATCTAGTCCATATGTTAAGTTAGGGCAAACAATTCAAAATTAATTTTACACTAGTGCCACCTGTTGAGCGATTTCTGATTTATTTTATTTTCTTTAAAACTTATAACTTTGCTGAAGACGGTAACCATTCATATGAGCAAGATCTGTAGATAGCGTTTTTGAATGTGTATTTAGGATGGTGCAACTAGATCATTTTCGATTTAGCACCATCTAGTAAGTAAATTCTGTAATACACTATCCGTAGTTTTGAAGACATTTTATTCCTAAATATCTTTGCAGAAGAAAGCAACGTGCTATATGGTTGAGATCTCGTGATATAAAAAATCAAAATATGCCACCTCATGGGTAAATTTTTGAAACAAGCCCTTCCCCTGAGAAATCCGCCTCATTCAAAACAAATCTGATAATATTAAATTTAAGTCCACTAAGTTAACTTTTCAAAACATTTAAAATTTCAAAAACACACTGAAATTTCGTTAAGATACTGAAATTTCAATTTGGAGTACAGACAACGTAGGTATTTCAATAAAATTTATCCAATAAATATTCTTTCATGTTTTTTGGTGCACACTTCATCTAATATTACAGAACTCCGGTGGAAGCACCTAGTGACGAAAGTTTTAGTAAAATCCATTGACAACTAAAAAAGCTACAGCCAATGAGTTAAGAATACAACATGCCGTAGGAAGTTCACATCGGAATTTACCCGCCGCCTCCAGTTATATAGCTGCGCCTTCACCGGATGAGCTAACGAAGGTCTCAAGTCAGTTTCCAGGCCGTCTTGCATAGATTGCCTAAAATATCTTAAGGTATGCAACCTTCCGCAACCCGCCGTTAGCGACGAAACAGTAACGAACCAACGCATCCTAACTGTCCCGAAAGCACTTCCAATCCTCTGCAACTGGTGAATATCTACGGGGATCAAGATTCTAATCCCATCCCCGGTGCCTAACCACACATGTGCACATCAAACATTCGAAATCCAACAGACAGCTACGGAAACGACTTTCGACCCGAACTTCTTCAGTCAGTTTTCCTCTTGGAGGAAAAGATCTCCAGGCAACGATAATCTCCAACATATTCTTTATTTATTTTCCCATGGCAGTTCCGGAGGCACAGATGCTTCCTCTCCGTATTAAATTAAATTGCATATCAAATCCTATCTCTTGGAGGGGGCCTTTTGGATTTCCGTTTCTTCCCAACAACGCTGACGATGAACACGATGACGGAGACGTCCTGATGGCTGGGTATTGTGTTGTGCTCCTGCCTACATCTACATATTTGTTTATGCAGATCAAACATCAACATCATCGACGGTTTTGCATACAATTCATCTCCTTTGTAGGATACACATATCATTGTGTTTATATAGTTGAAAAAGGTTAGCGACTTTGATGATGATGATGATGATGATGATGATGATGATGATGACGGCTAGTGACGCCAGTTGGTAGTCACTTTAATCCAGCCCGAAAAATAGTCATTTGTTTCGTTTATTTGGGGGCGAGCACTTAACCAGCTCGTTTTTCGTTGCGGTGTTTTCCCTGCTCCGTCCGAGCAAGCGAGGCAATTTTCCAGACCGGCTGTGTTGGAAAAGTGCCAGCATACGTGTCGGGAATGTTTGAAGGATTTTCGCACAAAGCAAACGGTCTGTTAAGAAGAGAGCTACGTAACGGGATACATTAAGGTGGAACGGTTGATGAGCGGTGACAGAGGATTTTTTGACAATAAAGAGATGTGAGGTGAAGCAAGGGATCCTAATGACAGCAACAGATCTGGAGAGGGTTTTTACTTAATTCTCATTTCCATATAAAAAGAAAGCGCCATATAACGATACATTTACCTTGCAGACGTTAGGTATGCGTGTGTCATCGTTTTGTGAATTATGCCACGCACATGGATGGATGAGTTTTTTGTTGCTGCATTGCCAATATTTCTTTAAACCACTGCTTCCGAGAACGTAATTTCATTTGAATTGCTGGTTTAATCATGGTTTAAACAAACGCCACGTCGGTCACAGCATGTTATCATAACCCCAACAATTCATAAAGAGCTTAATGAAAGCCTAAGCGCTCTTTCGTAGCTTTCAGTTTCCGGATTTGATAAATCGGCGGTTGCAATGACTTGTTTACTGAGAAGAAAAAATGGTCAAATCGCTTGTTTGTTTTTACTGATCAGAACATCATAAGTCTAATCTCAGGCCCATCCACAATCAAGATTCGTCAATCGTTTTATTTGTTAATTTGACTACATGCTAATAATAGCAACTCGATGTTTAAAAAGGATCTCGTTTGCCTAATGGCAAACGTTTTTGCTTAATGAGCAGAAAACCATGGGTTCAGTTCCAACCTTTTTTTAATATATCTCCTTCGTATTATAGAATCGTTAGGACATCGAATTCAGCTTATCGTTTACTAAAACGCACCCCCCAATCATCCCAGTGATTCCTCGTGGAAGTGCAGAGGACTCCTCGGCATCCATCAAAGCGAGTATCATGTCAACACATTCCTACCCATTCCTTTCTTGACCTGTGTTCGGACGCGGCCGGCACTGGTATTGTCTAGTTTGAGATCACCAGTTTTGAAACATTGCTGATGAATTCTAGTCCCAAACATCGGCTATTGGTTGTCTTTGTAGTTACAGCTGATCTGGCAATAACGTAGCAACCGTGGGCGGTTAATCATGCTCATGCTCTTGCTCAAGCACTGCCGTCATTTCTTTGATTTCCCTGTTGGTGATTCGTTGCGGCAAATCTGACAGTTAGACAATAGATTAAGCTGTCACTTTTCCGCATCGTGTTAGTAATGGATGCAATGTACGTGGGCCTTAAGGAATTCTGATGAGGATTTTAAGGTAATTCAGACAATTTGAAGCAAATTCTTTACAGAGCAACAAGAAAAGTCCTAACAGTATGTCAAAGAGATTTCGAGAACAATTTCAAGGGAATTCAAAGGAGATATCCTAGCGGTGCTAGTGGTAAGTCTGATTGCCTCTCAATCCAAAGAGGGCCTTGGTTAAATCCCGGTCGGCCCCGTCGGTATTTTCTGAGGCTTAAAATCTCTGATCACGCCGTCCTTCAGAATTCCTTCAGAAGGGAAGTAAAGGCGTTGGTCCCCGGTCCATGACGTTGGTAGCATTGGTGCTCAGTACGGAAAACAAGATCGATGGGAAAACAAATCATCAACACGCAAACCAAAATCTATTACATTGAATCTTAGTTGTATTTCCTATCATCCTCTGCAGCCAATCCCGCAGTAAATGATTTAATTTGTCCTCTTCAATTAGTTCAGCAGTACAAGCATGCGAAATCAAATAATGTTCCATTCTTGTTCGCTTTTAGCCGAAGCATGAAGAGAGTAGTGGACAAAGCACACGTCTATAAATCGCATTGTTCGTGGTTCGACTCCCTGTTGGCAAACTTTTTTTTTTTAGACATGATTCATTTCACTCACTAATACAAACCACGTTTTTCTTTCTCCATTGTCTTGCATCCTTCGTCTCCACTTACATCCTCCGTTGATGATTCCCACACTAAATGATGCTGTAAAAACTAAAAGTTAAACTCATGATTTTAACTCGGATGATTCATGATTTCGGGAATCTTGGGTGCGTTACGCAAACATAGCTCATGATATCATGAATTTTATTCATGGTGTATTTTCATAACATGAAAATACGCTATGTTCATGAAATCATGAGTAATTAATGTCATTTCGAATTTTTCATTTGCTCCCGTGTACATAACTGCAAGCGGAAAAAGGAGATATCCAAAGGAATGCTAAAGCAGAATTCAAAACGCATTCGTATGATTATTCTAAAGGTATTATAAAAAAAAAACTAGTTGGTTTCAGGACGCCGTGACGCCACATGTCGCACAGCATTATTTTATAATTTCGAATTATAAATGTGCTAATTAGTTGGCCATTTTCAACAAGCCCGTCAGTTTCCGGCAAGCGCTTCCAATAATTCGATAAAGCGGAGATTCTATTTTCTGTTTCTCCCTTTTTTAGTTCCATATTCCGTTCGTCCTACTCACAGTTACTTGTTATGATTAGACTAGAGTCGTTGTATTGATCACGCCAAGAGAAAAACAGTTGAAGTCGCATCACGGTTTTCGAAAGATTCCCTTTCTTTTCACTTGGCATCAGAGGACATGTACATGAGGGGTTTCTACCGTTAACTACCGGCCTGTCAGATTACCGAAAATTACTCAGATTACTTTTCAATTAATTAAAATTACTTTATTGCTTTGAAATTGCTTTTATTACTCTCGATTACCGAAATTTCTACAAATACTTGAATAATTTTAGGAATATCTTTGGAATTACTCAATTATTCTATGATTAACAATGTTTTCCACGATGGAACTTTTAGAGAAATACGACGACATTCAAGCTCGATTAATAAAAATAAGCTGCACAGCATAAACCGAGTCTATAATGGCAGACAGACAGACAGAAATTCATTTTTATATATAGCTGCATTACCTTTCGTGGACCTTTCATGGCACCGTAGTGTTTGTTTACTTTGCACGATAGTTAGCCAGTTTGACAGTTCAATAGGTAGACTTGGCTTCACTCTTGGTGTGACTCATTATACACCGACTCTAGATTAGACTATCCAATCCTTCCCCCGCTCACAAAGGTTTTATGTTTCGGGAAGCCTTCTTAAGACGACCAACCGATAACTACCGATAAAAGTTTTGAGAAGCTACCGATAATGAAAAAAATAATCTGACCACCCTGCATTTTGCCCGCATTTTCTGGATCTCTTTGACTGCCCCGCCGCTTCGTCGAAGTTGCTGCTTTGAAATTGCCAAGTATTTTTTAATTGGTCGAAATTCCGGGTAATTCGAAGGAATAATTAGCTTAAGGACAAAATCGATCTTGTTCGCAGCATACTACTCCAGAACCACCTTGGAGTAGTGGCAGCTGGCCAAATCGGGCCAAGAGATGACTTGGCTCCTATGCTTGCGGATGAACGGCAATACACGCTTTTTCAGGCATTCTTCGATGTAAACTTGGGATGCCGAGGATGTGACGAATGGTTCTGTTTTCAGGTCACAACTGCAAATCGCCCTGCCAAATCATGGCCTTCTTCGCGAATTTGTCGGCAAACACGAACTTGAATCTTCCCGGCACATCCCCGCGTCCAGTCGCGGTGTAAAACTTTCGACCGGGAAGCTGCTTAAAATCGAGTTTGACGTATGTTTCGTCATCGATCAAAGTGCAGCCTTTGTGCTTCGTCAAAAGACCGTCATGAAAGAGCCATGCACACTTTTTGGCCACGGAATTCTGCTTCATGTGCCGGTTCGGATGTTTACTGGCCTTGTACGAATTGTACCCTTCCCTGACAAGGATTTTCCGCACCGTTTGAAAGTTGGCGTTGTACCTTCTGGCCACATCTCGGATCGAAAGACCGGGGTTGGCTTTAACGCTCCTCAACACCTTGCTGCGCAGCTGACGATCCCTGGTTCCAGTTTTTTCGTAGGTCCGCTGATTCCTTTCCCCACTCAGGGTTTTGAGCACTCGATCTACTGTTGTTTTCGGCATTTTCAGCACTTTAACCAGCTTGGAACCGGACCACTCCGGATTTTCCAGGTGTTTGTGGAAAATATCAAATAATTAAATCTCACCAATGCCCAAGATCACGCCTGATTTTCGTGGACAAAAATAAACAAGCAAACAGCTGCGGTTGATTTTGCAAGCTGTGATATCAAGCTAACAAAACTCACCAGAATACCGGAATATCAAGCTAACAAAACTCACCAGCTGCAAATCTCAACAAACTGTGGTGAGATTGAGTTTAATGATTTTTGCTTTACACCCGCACGTAACCGACACTTCCATAACGGCTGGCGGCAGTCACTTCGCCTCTGCCATCGGTGAACAGTAAAAAGGGATAGCAAACTATACTTTCTCATTCTCAGAAAACGATGTGCAAAGGAATGATTTTTGTGTCTAGTCAACTCTCCGCTTGATTTTTGTACGTTGTGAATAGTCTCGCAATAATATCAAAGGAGATTGTAAAATCAACATCAAGCATAATATTTTGTCCAATATCACGCGTGATATTGAGAGCGTATGAGGGCGGAAAAATATAGTTTGGTTGATGATTTTTTCCAACACTGGTTTGTGCCTAATATTTTTTCTTCTTTCGCGTTCCATTTGACGTTATTTTTGAACGCGATCGACTACTTTGATCAAACTTGCACCAGTTGTTCTCTATAGAAGTGTAAAAAAACCACTGTGAAAGATTTTTGATTCTCAATACAGCATTGTTATAGTTCTTCAATCCCCAAAATTCAGCATATTAGTAGTTATGTGTCAAAATTTCAGCTCAATTGATCATAACAAAACATAGTTGCAACATGCCAAAGTTGGCTAGTTTGCATGAATTGGAGGCGAACCAGCCTAAGGCTGAAAGCCTCCTAAATAAAGCTAAATAATAATAATAATAGTTTGCATGAAAATCGGCCTATTGTGTTTATTTAAAGGCCATCACTGTACATGCTGATGACATGAAACTTTTCATGGAGATAGCTAAAGCACCTGATTTTCGAATATTTCACCATGTGTAAATGGTCCAAGAAAAATTTGATAGTACAAATGATGAAACATGCAATTCCGTGTCGTTCACAAAAAGCACGCTGTAATACACGACACATATTACTCTTGGCAAGAAAACAGATGCTATCAAGACAGAGACTAAGGTTTTATCCTCGACTTCAAATTAACCTTTGCTGATCACTATAATAACATTACCTACAAGCAAGCAACATGCCGGGTTCATTAAACGATTAGTTTGCACTTCAATGATCCTTACATAATCGAAACACTTTCCGTAGCATATGTGAGGCCTCTTCTCGAATATTGTAGCATAGTTTGGACTCCATATCATGATACACATGTAAACCACATTGAATCAGTTCAAAAGCAGTTCTTGTTGTTTGCTCCAAGAAAGTTGGGTTGGACTAGTTTTCCACTTCCATCTTATGCAAAGCGTTGTATGCTAATTAATTTAGATGAGCTCAAAAAGCGAAGGGAGTTCGCAATGATTGCTTTTATAAACGATGTACATAGTTTCGCAAAGAGTTAACAGCCCAGAGATTTTGGAAAATATATGCTTTTATGCTCCCACTCCAATGACCGAGAAATAGCAATTTCTTTAGCATTCACAATCAAAGAACAGACTATGTCTAAAATGGCATATTAAATAGCATTATGTCAAACGGCTCCGATGCTTACACCTTCGAATTTCGCTAAATGACTCAGAGAAATGTTAGGGATAGTACACAATTTGTGCACGATCTGTTTGCGTTTTTCCGAAAAAATGCTACGCATTGTCACGGAAATGTAAAGAACCGACACTTAAATACGATACACGAAACTGTTGGTCGAAGTGCAAACAATGATTCAGCTTGATAATCTGCTGTTTAAACGTCATCTGAAACAAAGGGGGGTGTTCCAAAGTCGTGCTTAAAGGGTGTCCACGATGAAATTGCCACACTATGAAATTGCTCTAACTTTTTAACCGTTGGGAAGAATTTAATGAAAATTTGGGTGGATTTAGTTCATAGTGCATTATTTACATCCTGCAAGTTTTAAAGTCCTGTGATCAAAACTCGCGGAAATGGAGTCGAAAGAACAGCTCGTGCGTGATAAAATCTTGCGCATTCATCATGAGAACAAGGATCTCTCGCATCGTTCCATCGCTAAAACGTTGGGAATCGCGAATTCCACGGTGTCGCGAGTGATTAAGCGGTTCGAGGAACGGTTGACCACCAATTGGAAGCCCAGAAGTGAAGGAAAAAGTATTCCGTACAACACCAAAAATCACAACCGCGTAGTTGGGGCCTTCAACCGAAATCCGAATGCCTCCGTTAGGGATTTGGCTAAGAAGCTGCACCTAAGCCGAAGTTTTGTCCAGAAGACCAAAACTAAGGCTGGGCTTCGAACGTTCAAGGTACAAAAGGCCCCTAATCGCGACGAGAAGCAGAACAAGTCCGCCAAAACCCGTGCCAGGAAGTTGTACCTCAACATGCTGACGAAAGTTGAATGCTGCATCATGGACGACGAAACATATGTGAAGGCCGACTTCAAACAGATCCCCGGCAACCTGTTTTTCACGGCCAAGGATAAGTTCAGCGTTCCGGAGCATGTCCGCACTCAGAAGATGTCCAAATTGGCGAAGAAATTCCTGGTTTGGCAAGCCATCTGCACGTGCGGGAAGCGGAGTGCACCTTTCGTGACCCAGGACACGATGAACGGACAGGTGTACATAAAAGAGTGCCTCCAGAAGCGGCTGCTTCCTCTCCTGAAGGCCCACAACGTCCCAACAATCTTCTGGCCGGATTTGGCCTCATGCCACTACTCCAAGGACGTGCTGAAGTGGTATGCGGACAATAAGGTCAATTTCGTGCCGAAAATGTTCAACCCTCCCAACACTCCGGAGCTCCGCCCCATCGAGAAGTACTGGGCGATTATGAAGCAGCACCTTCTTAAACGACCTAAGGTAGTGAAGACAGTCGAGGAACTGAAGAAAGTATGGGTTTACATGCAAAAAACGGTTGATTCACAGGTTGTGCAGAATCTTATGGCCGGGGTTAAGGCCAAGGTGCGGGAATTTGCGTATGGACTGTAAATAAAATACGAGTAAAATGGTAAAATGAAGTTTAATAGTTATTTCTCAATCCCTGAAAATTTGATGGCAATCGGATGAAAACTCGAATTTTGCGAATCAATTTTGTGTGAGGCAATTTCATCGTGGACACCCTTTAGGCATTCTGGGACACCCTATATAATATTGTCAATCCAAACTTTCTTCACGAGGTAAGCTAGGCAATCATAATTAAATATAGATGTTATGCAAGCACTGGAAGTAAAATTGTAACATCTAGCGTTTAGGAATGAATTACACTGATTGACAACAGATACATAAACAAACAAAAAATCAAAGTTATGATCACAGTGGTATTATTTTTCCAACAAAAATAATACCTTGTAGCTGAATCCATCTTGATAAATTTGTAAGCGTTTGCGGTGGTGTTATTTGCACTTAGTTTGTGGTATATAGCTTCAAATAGCTAATTTCTTATATTAAGCCAAACGGTCAGTTTAATAATTCCTAAGAAATGGGCAATACAAAATTTAACGTTTGGATTATCCAAGACAGTGAAGGTCAATATCAGAAATCAACATACATAGCAGTCACAAAACCTTATAAACCTAATAATTAGACAGTCGGGTGCCAAAGAAAAAATGAATGTGGCCATTTACAAAATATGCATTATCTCGAAACAAGATTCTATGATAAACTTAGGGTGATTCAGGGTGACGCAAAATCGTCAAAGTTTGAATTTTTTTCAACTGAAAAATCTCCCAAAATACATGGAGTTTTAAAAGTCAAAGTGTTGTTGTTGACTTAGTAAAAGTTCGCGAAACAATGAAATTTAGTATTAATGGGCTTCCTGGAATTTTTTAATCACTACGGAAACCTTATTTCTGATCAATTTCACTTCCATCTCAACATTTCAAGAGTACAAATATCAGCTCTCACAAAACATACAACAATTAAAATGGGACTTCAAATTTGCTGCAGTGCAGTGCACAAGGAGTTCCAGTTTCATGAGTGATGCAACAACAGTAAGTTTGACATCCAAAATATTCAACTTCACGTAGTCTACGTCAACCATGCGGTCGTGACTTGAACACAGCCCCACCAATTTTTGTGTACCATTTGACGTATATTTCATTCAACATTTTGTCCCTCTTTTGACCAATCGACCTTTTGTCCGTTTTGGGCCATACGACCTTTTGTTCCTTTTGAGCCATTCCATCTTTTTTTCATTCGACATTTTGTCCATTCGGACTTTTGTCTAGTCGATCTTTTGTTCATTTGACCTTTTCCCAGACAACCAGAGGTCGTATAACAATGTACAGACAGTATCGTAAATAACTACAGTTTAAGTCAACATCGCATATAAGTATGCCATACCTACATAGTATTATGTTTAAGTTAAATAGTATAGAATGCAAATTTCCGACAAATATGCAATGAATCATTTTTACATAGTACTGTATCACATATCAAATCGGATTACATCGTAAGGCTTTTCAAACTGAATTTTTTATTACAAATTAAATCGTATATAATGTCAAATCAACTAGTTTATAAAGAGACTAAAATTTTCCCGTATATGACCTCCACTTTTGCAGGTGTAGGCTATTTTTGCTTCTATACGATTTTTTTGTTTGTATATATGTTTGTATATCACAGAAACAACTTTGAATATACGTGCATTCTGGTTGTCTGGGTTGTCCATTCGACCTTTTGTTTGCCTTTGAACCATTCATTTACGGTTTAGCGACTTTGCAGTCAATTTGATTGTTTATGAGAAAGTTTGAACATACTGAGAGGTAAGAACATAAAGCTATGTCCATTTAGAATCCGGAATGATAAAATCATCTGTATCTCGGTAACGGATTGACGACAAATAAAGTTAATACATCAAAACAAAGGTAATTCACTGTACTTTTAAGAAAAAAAATAATACGAATCATTTCTTTTCGTTTCTAATGAAAATTTGTCATCTAAATCGCGTCTCGAGCCGTTTTTCCACTTTTCTTAAGCTTCGGCTTCATTATTGCCCAACATCTCTCGATGGGCCGGAACTGCAGGCAGTTGGGTGGATTTATGTTTTTATCGATGAAATCTACGTTATTATCGCAGTACCACTGGACCACTTCCCAGCTGTAGTGGCAACTCGCCAAATCTGGCCAAAACTTCACGGGACCTTTATGGGCTTTAATGAAAGGTAGTACGCGGTTTTTGAGGCATTCTTCCTTGTACAGCTTCGAGTCCATCGGCTTATTCATCACGAACACTTTGGTCTTTGCTCCGCAGCTGCATATCCCTTGCCAAATCATCAGTTTTTTGGCATCTCCTCGTGCCGTCGCCATGTAGAATTTTTGGCCAGGAAGCTGTCCGAAATCCACGGTTGATTTGGCGATTTTCAACATTTTTTCCGATTTTTATTGCGGACCACGTTGGATTATCAACGTGGGTGTGCAGAATTTTTTCTCTCTTCTCGGCTTCCACCTGAAATAATTTTTGACTCACTGCACGAAACACCGTGAAATTTATACCACAAAAAGTGGGCGCCTAGGTAAACAAACCGCTGTAAAATAATTCGTGCAGCGGTCACTTTCCGTGCCACTGCAACACAATAAGTGATTCCGGATTCTAACTGGGCAGAACTTTATCATCAGTAAGAGATGTGTGTGTGTGTGTGTGTGTGTGTGTGTGTGTGTGGGGGAGGGGGAGAGGTAGCTCATCGATTCTTCCGGTTCGCCTCCTAGCATCGTGCTATAAGGTACCAGGCGATAACCAGGGTAGTTGATCGATAGCTCGATGACGTCGTTTCGTTGGCGTCTGCAATGGGAAATTCTCATAGCAGGCGTTGACGATGGAAAGTTATTGAGTTGTTGAATAGCAACTATCGTGCTAACTCACCGATTACCTGTCGATCTGCCAAATTTGGAAAGACGTCTGCATTGAATTGTCTCATATAATAATATTCCGCCCACTATATCACAAGAAATTGCGAGTAGCTGAGTGGAATGGAGATAAGTTAAGCATTGGGTACAGGACCAAGTCTCTCCTGCGTGGTGCCAGAAGATGAGCGCAATAGAATCATCAAGTTGCCATAAGGCACGGAATGAGACTATTGCATGGCTGGGTAGTCAAAGTCTTCCATTCGTTAGTCATTTCAGGTGGATTAGAACAGGTTTAGGTTTAGCGTGGGCGTTGGCCAGATTTGGATTTTTCAGATGTAATCCTGGATAGGACCTTGTCATTGAACGTCGCGTGAAAGTGGAAATTAATGAAGGCCTAAGTACTTTTTCGTAGTTTTTAGTTTTCGGATTTGAAAGATCGTCCGTAACCGTGGCCTGTGGTCTGCTTACTTAGCAGAAAAACGCGGTCCCAGGTCCTTACATATCAAAGAGATTTATGGTAAAATCGCTTGTGTATCGTGTATCGAAACTCGTTGTTGTCGTTGGTTCCGGGTTTGAATGGATAAAACAATTTGAGCAACGGTATTATGTGATATGAGGGGCTCGGTGGCCTTAGAGCAACCGTTTTGCTTACTGACCCAACAAACAATTTTAGCTGTAGCTTAGCTTATACAGGCAAACATTAGCTGCAAAAGGCAAATTTTGGCTGTATAAGCTAATCTGCAGCTAAAATTGTTTGTTGGGGAGCAGAACATAAGACCGTGAGTTAAGTCCCAAGCTCCTTCGCGTTTTATGATCGTTAGGACATCAATTCAGCTTATCGTTTACCAAAACGAACCCTGCTGCAAACCCAACCCTCTTATCCAACATCCCAGTGATTCCTCGTGGAAGTGCATAAGGGTTCTCGGCTTCCATCAAAGCGAGTGTCATGTCAACACAATCCTTCCCATTCCTTTCTTGACCTGTGTTCGGGCGCGGCCGGCGCTGGTATTGCCTAATTTAAGATCACCAGTTTTTACACATTGATGATGATTGCTAGTCCCAAGCATCGTCTATTGGTTCTCTGTGTAATTACAGCTGATCTGGCAATAATAGAGTAGCAACCGTGAGCGGTCAATCAAGCTCAAGCAAGCACAAGTAAGAGATGTGTGTGTGTGTGTGTGTGTGTGTGCGAAATCGTAAATCAAAGTAAAAGTAATTAATACTTTTCATCGCTACGGCCCGGTGGTCGGAGGTGAGGCCAGCAGCACAAATGTTGTATTCATACGGTACTGGAAATACTTCAGCATGTAAGATGTACAACAAAATGAGCTGTGTTCGTTCACATCGAATGATACTGAGTGGTTGCGGTACAAGCACACATCGTCAATAATAGACGATTTTTGTGTATTAGAGAACGCTTGCGCAAAAAGACTAGGGTGGATAACGGATTCGAAACCCAAATGTCATTAGCCAAATACATCCGTAGACCATATAGGTCCACTGTTGTATAATTGGCAATGCACCTGTGTACTGATTGTTAATTGTGGGCTCGAATCCCACCGGTGCCCTTGGATTTTTTCGCAAATTTTCTCACACACATGTCTCTTACCGATGATATCCCAAGTAACATTCTGAGTTTTATTAAATACTACAAAGCTACTATAAAACAACATTCATAAAACCCTGGTCAAGACTACTTTTCCATTGATGCATCCACCAAAACCTCATTGATGCTAGAACCTGTCTAGTTCGCCCACCCTGGAGAAGCTTCTGAAGGGTATATTTTCGAAGCTCTACAAGAGTGATTTACTGCAAAATGCTTGTACGATAAACGCATTGAGATTCATTTTAAATCCGTATGTAAGCTACAATTAAAGCTATTTGGCAATAATTAAAACCATTATCCGAGCCATTTACCCTAGCCTGCTTGCTAAGTTCACTAGAAAAACAACAATCAAGATAAAAAAGGATTCATAAATATCATAAATACCGAATTTCCAAAATTATAAAATAGTTCTCATGAAGGGGCCTAGTTTTATGTGCCATATAAAATTTGATGTAAAATGTACGTGAAACCATCGAATAACTTGAGTCCGCCCACGGAAAACATCGGTTTTACTAATTTTATTACATTAAGAAAAAAAAATATTCTTCAGATCGATCATAGAGCTTAGCCGAGATTTTTGTTTCTCATGATTTTTGCATTCAAAATATTTTCTCATTGCTAAATTAACTAAAACAAAGTTATATCCAAGGAAATATGGATTGAAAATCGAAGATTATAAAAAAACAAACGAAATAATTGTAATATGGCGGAGGTATAATAGTTGATTTTCATGGGCCATTTGTGAAAAAGTTATTTTGCTTTCAAGAAATCCGTAACAAATTCACACGGTTTTGAAATGGCTTTTATGAAGAAAAATTGTAGACTAAATTTTATTTTATTTTATATACTTTGCTTGATCCTAACCCGTTCAGATTTATGGCAGCATTTATGGCGGCAATGTGGCCTACAAAATTTTAAACGTCAAAGTTTGTTTATCTTTCGATAGTTGCACTGTGCGATTCAGCGTTCTTCCAGACGATTCTCTCCCGATGGCTTGGAAGCAGTTACTCAGAAAGTGTTCACAACATTTCGCATTTCGCACAGCTGTAACCTCGAGCATTCCCAAAAAGTTCCACTTCTTCCGGATGGTTCTGAAAGTGCACCATCAAACGATGCAGGAATGTACGGCTGAATGATTTTTTTTCCAAGTGATGACCCTTTCGACCGAATAAAATCGCAGCTATGGATCGGAAACCAACTAGTGTTCGCTAACTGACAGTTTCAGTGGTTTGCTGTCAGTTCTGGCACAAGTCAATCCGATCTTCATCTATTCGCAAGGTCTGGAGAAGGCTGGTCTGTTTTCAGACTGTTTTGTCACTGTTTTATGAATTTGAGGACCACGCTCCTTTCACTTTTCTCCACCAGATGCTCAGTCGTTGATGGTACCCGTTCCGCCGGACGTGCTGGTTCTTCTAAAGAACTAAGTTTAACTGAAATCGACTTCCCTTCGGTCGTTAGCATCGCTTGAATTTTTCCTCCAACTTCGTTTATCCTTCGAGATATCCTTGTCATAAATTTGGTTTTTATTAACTGTGAGGATCCATCCTTAAAATTCAATTTGTAAACAGAGGAGATTTTATGATACACTTTTAAAAGCCTAAAAGGCAACAATGTATACCTTTTACTCTCATTTAAAACCTAATGGTTTTATGATTGCTTTATAATGATAGAACAAGTTAATAGAGTATTTTATCAAGAAATTAATAATAAATTGCTAATGAAGTTTATGATTAATTTATAGAACAGTTTTATGGTAGGATTGAGAACTCCTTGAAATTTAATTATAAAACAAGACAAGTTTTGACTTCTCGCAAGAATATAAAAGGTTTTTAAAACAGCAAAAAGGTGAACTACAAAGCATGAACGTTTTACAATGTGAAATGCTGCATTTAAACTAAATGGATTATTCATTGCCATTATAAAACCATAATAAATCAGAGTGGATGCCAAATGATTGCAGAATTGTTACTTGTGATGTGCTTACGTTTCAGTATGATCAAACTTTCTTTGAACCATTCGACCTTTTGTACATTTTACCTATTGTCCCTTGAACCATTCAATCTTTTGTTCATTCGACCTTTTGTCCTCCTTTCCATGAACCTTATGTCCATTCGATCCTTTGTGATTCTCATCATTCCACTTTTTGTTAATTCAACCGTTTTTACTTTCGACCATTTATCATTCGACATTTTATCATCCGACATTTTGTCATCCGACGTTTTGTCTTTCGACTATTTGTCCTACAACCTTTCTTTCGACCTTTTGTTCTCTCAACCTTTTGTCCTTTCGACCTTTTGTCTTTCGACCTTTTGTTTCTTAACCGTTTATGATGAATTATGAAGCATTCAAGATGGTCAAAATATTAATAGTTTTGAGAATGCACTTAGCAGATACTGGAAGAAATTAACACCAAAATGATTCGCTATCAATATACCAAAGTCCTGTTGATTAATCTGCTCAGTCGAGGGCGTATATAGTTCGTGTCAATTTCTGTCTGATTCTTGGCATTGAATAGTTCGGAACTTACTAATAATGTAAAAGCTTGTTTGCTGCGTTGATACAAGCCAATTTATGAAGTGAACGGATCTTTAAGCTTCATGAATCTTTAGATCCATGCTTCAGAAATCGAAAGGTGAGGTGGATTTTAGGATTATGTGCTTAAAATACAAACCTGTGTTTGTCGGAGAGAATCAAGCTTTGAATTAAATTTTCAGACATGCACGACTTCTGAATGAAGAGATCTGTGCCACTGGATCCGCAGAGAGGGAGGCTTTGCTGAACATTAAAACATTTTTTTTGTTGCCAGCACCGCAGGACCGATAGTTCTATCTGCCTCCATGTTCAGACATCTGCTGCCATTTGCCTTTCTGTATTTATTTGGATGTGTATGCATGTTCATGTTTCGAACATCAGTAGCAGTAGTAACAACTTCGGCGAAAACAACAGCATGGGACGCCTCAACGGCGACGATGCAGATTGACGGCGATGTTTGACGGAGGAATTTCATGTATTTTGAATAGAGAATTTTCCGTTTTGCCGTTTTTGGGGAAAAGGTTGTGTTCGGAGGAGGCGCCATGCGAAGGGCCATGAATGAGACGGCTAAAGTACGTACACTTGTCGGAGAGCTGGAATGATGCGGACCAAAAGGGGACAAGTTTTCAAAGCCAATGCCAAATCAGCCATATGTTGGGTGAGATTTAGATAGGTGATGGAAATGAGCTTTTCTACTTTGTTTGCAGAGAGGCAGGCAAGCAAGCAAGTGCTATCTTGAAAATAGCAGAATAACATTAGAGCATTTGGCTTTCAGGGGATCAGTTTCTTCGTCTAGGTTTTGATACATTGGTAGTTGGAGTGGGTGACGGGAAATGCGGTGTTGTTTTCAGAGAATTTTAAGGTAGTTGAACAAATGCAGGATAAAATTGCTAACAAACAAACATGTGCTTGAACAATTCTAATGGCATATCATAGGCCAATTACCCTAACAAATGGCGATGATGTTCAGGAAACAAATTATTCCGGCAATGCAAAGAACCTGACAGGAAAGCATTTGAACAAGGAGACTAACATGTGTTTCTACTATCCTAGATGTGTTTGCCAGAACATGAACAATGTTTACTGATTCGAGAAAAATGTGCAAATCAGCAATGCAGGCACTTTTTCTGCAATGGCATTGGATATGTAGTGTCACTGCCGTTTGTCCTTGTACGATGCACAAGAAAGCAAGCAATGCAGAAAATTTGACTGTCATGAGGAATTGACACGATTGCCCGTTTGGAAACCCGAAACGTGTGACATTTATAAATTGAGAGTGCAAGCTCTTCTTGTCATTAGATTTATAACATGCTCAAATGGTAATTTATTCTTCAAATAGGTATCTATTATGAATCAATGCACTTCACCAAAAAGTAAAATTAAAAAAAAAACACACACACAAGTTGTTTTCAACTCGCTCATCCATCGGTCGCACTCAAAATAATTGAATTTAGAATTTCCACTGTTCTGTTCGCCCTAATCCAGGTCAGCGAATGCTCCAAGCACGTTTTTGGTAGCAATAACAAACTGAATCAGTGGCGTCGCTTTTTCGTATAACGACCATGTTTGCGCTTTGTTTGGGCTAACTGAACATAACATAAACCATTCGAATCGGGGTGGGACGGCGATAACGTCATGTTGTTGCCTTTATCGTAGTAGCATACATAGGTACCTGCTACTGGAGCTACTCTACATGGATGTGGAGAAATGAGGGGGAGGGTGTTTTGGGGCTGCTGGATTCAGAAAGGCAATGCCACAACGAGCGATCAAGAGGAGTTTCCGATTTTGATTTTAATTAAATAAAACACTGGGAAAAGGTTTGCGTTGGGTTTGTGTTTCCGAATCATGGACGGTGTGCTTTTTTGGGGGTAATGTAAATTTTGTTGCCAGGGTTGACCTTTTCTGTTCTTTATTGCTTGTAGCCGGCGAGAGTGCTGTGGGAAATCGTGGTCGTCACTGCATTTGATTGCTGTCGAGTAGGCATGTTACAGTATAACTCGATGGGAGCCATAAAAGCCTAATTAGGTTTCAACGCGCTGGTGGAATGGCAATTGTTGATTGTTTTTACTGATGTTGAATTTGGTGTTGCAAATATTGATCTTCAAATTGTTCAAATTTCGTTATAGTGTTGCAGTGCGCTTTTTTTTTCCTTATTTTATTTTACGTCGGTCTCTTCTTTGCAATCGAGTGCCAATCACCGAAAAGTGCCGATTGCCAATTGGTGATTAATCACTGATGGTAGTATCATTTTTTTTTCTTGATTTGTTTTCCGTCTATCTTGTTTTTCGTGCTGAGCACCAATGCTACCGACGCCAGGGAGGCAGCTCCCACACCTGGACCCTACCTATCGACCCATAAAACTCATGAACCGGGGACCAACGGCTTTACTTCGCTTCCGAAGGAAGACGTAACCAGAGATATTTATGCCTCAGAAAAATCCCATCGAACACGGCTGGAATTGCACCCAGACCCATTGGGGTGATAAAGCAGTCACAATTACTACTACACCACCGGTGCCGGCAGATCTCGACAGTGGTTGTGCATATTTCCAGATTCTAGGAATTTGATGCGACGCTACCGGACGAAAAATTCAACGGCTACGGGAGGTAAAGGTGAACTTGATAAGGAGGACAATTCATTTGAGGTTTGGAGATAAAGAAGAACAATGTTTGCTTTTCTTAACATTAAAGGAGAACATTAGTTTTTAAAGGGCGAACACGAAATTATTGCGACACATTCAACAGGGCATAACTTTTTTACCATTGGGTAAAAATCAACCAAATTTTGCACACTTTCTCATTGATGTGTGTTGTGTACATGCTGTCAAACTCGAAGTCGTGTTTTTCGATTCAACGAAAATGGAGGTGAACCAACGCGAGTTGAGAGAACCAATTTTTTCCAAATACCTGGAATTTCCTGACCTGTTGCACCGGCAGTTGGGAAAAATGTTGAACATTCACCATTCAACCGTCTCCAGAGTGTTGAAGCGGTTCCAGGAGCGGTTGACGTTGGACCACGGCAAAGGAGCTGGACGAAAACCGGGACCGGAGAACAAAAAGACGGAGGGAAAGGTGAAGCGGATGATTAAAGCAAATCCCAACGTCCCAAGCCGTGATTTGGCTAAAAAGATCGGCATGTCGCAGGCCGGTATAGCCTAGTCAGTAAAGGCACGGTATTACCAAGCCGGAGGCGGCGGGTTCGATTCCCGGTCCGGTCGAGGGAATCTTTCGGGTTGGAAATTTTCTCGACTTCCCTGGGCATATAGAGTATCATTGTGCTTGCCACACAATATACAAATTCATGCATTGGTATTGGCATCGAAAGCTCTCAATTAATAACTGTGGAAGTGCATTTAGAACACTAAGTTGAGAGCACGCAATAAGCTAATATGCGCTAAGCAATAAGCTTGAAATGTGAATAAGAAGAAGAAGATGTCGCAGAGCTACGTCCAGAATGCAAAGAAGAGAGCTGGACTACATACATACAAGGTACAGAACTTCCCAAACCGCGATGAGCGGCAACAATCGACGGCTAAAACTCGGGCACGGAAGCTCTACGAGAAGATGCTGACAAAATATGGCTGCTGTGTGATGGACGACGAAACGTATATAAAAGCCGATTTTAAGCAAATTCCGGGGTTGGAGATATTCACCGGCAAGAGCAAGTTCGATGTGGACGACAAATTTAAGAAGAAGAAAATGTCGAAGTTCGCCTCCAAATATCTCATTTGGCAGGCCATCTGCTCTTGCGGACTGAGGAGTGAGTCTTTCGTGACAAAGGGCACAGTAAATGGCGAGATCTACAAATCTGAGTGCCTCGAGAAGCGCCTTCTGCCGTTCTTGCAGCAGCACGACGAAGCTCCGCTATTTTGGCCAGATTTGGAATCATGCCACTATTCTAAAAGTGTCCTGGAGTGGTATGAGGCCAATTCTGTCCATTTTGTTCCAAAGGACATGAATCCGCCAAACTGTCCGGAGCTGCGCCCGGTGGAGCAGTACTGGGCAATAATGAAGCGGGAACTTCGGAAGAGCAAGAAGACAGTCAAAGACGAGAAGGACATGTTAAGAAAATGGAAAAAAAACTGAGAAACTGGTACCGGATGACACTGTAAAGACTTTGATGGAGGGCATCAAGCGAAAATGCGTTCAATTTTACACTCAAGGCTCCATCGATTAACTTTTCTTTTGATTTTTGAAGTAAATATATGTATAAAACTACCCTAAAATTTTGGTTTGATTCTAAACATTAAAAGAAAATTGGCATGACATTTTCGGTGTCGCAATAATTTCGTGTTTGCCTTTTACTACGAAGTAGCGCTCTACCCTACATGCACATATTTAAATTTAAAATACATTAGTTTATGTTATAATGTATTTTAGGTTGAAATCAAATTCCCTGTTAATTCCTAGTTTTTCTCGATTGTCTACGATTCCCGCTTAGTTTCTGATTTTCCCGGTTTAGTGGCCACTGGCCATTACTTATAATAAAAAACTAGTTGCAGCTAAAGCTGTTCCCAACAACCTACGAGTTCAAAAGGGACGTTACAAGAAATCAGTTCAACTGAAGATCTGAATTCCTGATTTATTAAAAAATATTAAATAATAAGGGTATGACGGCTTGAGCATCCATTGCCTGTTTTCGGCATCAAAAATTTAAACGTTAAGTTCCCTGATTTTTGCCATCATAACACTTCACTGAATGTATTCTACCGATACTAATACAATCTGATTCAAGTTTTACGACTGAGCAATCTTGTTATGCCATAATTTTCTTATCATGAAATATACGCTCTACAAAATGCGGATGATTTCGAGTTGCCGATAGTAGAACAGTTGGTTATCATATCACTTTTAGCCCCTGAGGGGGACGAATCTCAAAACAGATACTTCCAGACGAAGAAATTTTATTTTTTCCAAGAAACCAATGAAACATCTCAAATGATAACACTCAAAGCAATTTTAAAATTACTTTTTATTCCGAAGAAATTTTCGCTGATAACATTAGATAAACATGAAGTCAATTTTACGCATTGTTACATTGCGACGCTTGAACACATTGATTTCCAGCGTTCCGAACGAATCCGTTTCTACAGAAGCACCCACTTCGACAAACTGCGATGCAATAGATATTTTTATCTATATTGGCACATGTCTTAGGGCATGCGCTTCCACAGCTTCTGTAAACTTCATTTGGGTTCGAACATTCAGAATATTCTGAAAAAAAGTCGCTCATTAAAACTCGTATATTTTAGCATCGCATACGCGTGCACTCACGTTGCGGAGCGGCCCGATTTAGTACAGGCATCAAAGCTACACAGAGAAAAGCTATCGCAAAGATGATCTGCATCGTTCAAACTTTTAGTCGTCACCGGTTTCAACTATACTGGAAAATTTCTGAAAGGTGTTGGATCTTATATCAGATCTTTGCAACGGTAGGTCTATGCAATCCATATGAATACTTTCTTATTGGATAATTGAACACACAGCTGATATGCATACTTCTGTTCGAACATGCAAATTCGTCGGAGACACTTAATGAAATAAAAGCTCACAGGAAGTTTGATCAACTGTTACAGGTTCTTAGAAACAGTGGTTGTTTAATTTTTCTGAATTATAACTATAGTTTTGTTTTCCTTCCAGAGAAACCAAATATACTGCAATGAAAATGAGAACGAAACCTACATTTCTAGTAGTGTCACGGTGAACCAAATTTTCGATTACATTCAAAAAGGGTTCTAATGGGTGATCAGTAGACTGATGCAAAAATTGACTTTTTCGCTCCACAGTGGTTAAATGGTGATCGCGCACGGGCAGAACTTTTCCTACGTTGTGTTTATTTAGGGATGTATGAATAAAAGACACAGTTTGCTTCACCGTCCTGCCATGGCGGAGGTATTCAAGATACTACTCTATTTATTGATAGTGTATAGGGATACAATACAACACACAGCTGGTAGGGTAGGAACACAGGTAGTGGACGTTTGCACAAACAAATGGTTTCAAATCGGGTCCTGATTAGCCTCCCAAAGTTACAACTCATTTGGTTAGAAACAGACTTCGCACAAGCCATTTGAAGTTTACATGTAAATTACTATGGGAAATCTCAACTTTTTGTTCATTGCCTTTTAGTATTTTTCCATATTGAGCTGGGAAACTGTTCGATAGCCATTCTTATAGAAAATTTTCTCAGCTACAACTTTGCTCAAGATCGTTTCTATGTAAAACGAAACAGGAAAAAGTTATTAATTATTTAAGAGATTGGTAAACTTATGACATGATCAAGCAGCTGCTCTGTAGGCAACACTGTATTTTGCAGTGTGACATAGCAGCCATGATTTTTGTGTCCTATTCAATGCCCCAGAAACACTAATGTTGCCTGCTTAGCACTTGATTGAGCATGATCATAAGACATCAGCGCATTAAACCATTGATAACTTTCGATCCTTGCATTTAATCAAACAACCACACATGATAGGATATTCTGCCGTTTTTTTATGAATGGGGCGGAGCAGAAAGTATCTTTTGTGCAGAATATGTCAAAAAGGCTGGACTTCGGATGTTAACCTTATTGCATTTATAAAGGTACGATATATGTTTTACAGTCAGTTGTTGGTAATTCACCAACAAAATAGAATGTATGCCTTTTTGAAGCAAATTTTTCTCAAATTTGAAAGTTTTGGCTCTATGGTAAGCGGGTAAAATATTGACGGAAGTTAACTTTTGCTTTTACTTATAATCGTAGGTAGTTTGCTTATAATTTATTTCCAGGAATAAAGTGTCTTTTCGGGTTGTCGTTTAAGTCAGGAGGGGGGGAGGGTTGAGGGGTGTTTTGCATGTATAACCTTTCCAAGTTCCTCATTTTCTCATTGTGGTAGGTGGTCACGCCATGATCCATCTTAATCCGCTGGCTTGCGCCTGCTTGCTGCAGAATCAAGTGCCACGCCATCCAAAGCGGTAATGAGCAGAGGCATGACAGCAGCGTTGTTTTATATCTTTTCAGGTTCAAGCAGAACGATGTACAACCAAATGGTACTAGATTATGACGACTGGGTTAGGGAAAATCTTTTATTCCATGAACACAGAGATAAAGTTATCATTTGTACATTTTTAAAATGTTTTTTATGGAAAATTGAAAAAAATATTTTTTCAGCAGATTTGTAATGCAATATCCTATCGATTGGCGTATTTGGATTTTATTTTCATCTATAAATGACAAAGCGTTCAAAACCTAACACTATTTAACCACACATATTTTTTTGATTTGAACCCCAGTATAGTCGACAAAGACGTAGCTCTACGTCAAAAGTGTTCTTCAGCAAAGTTGTAGCTGGAAAAATTTCCTACAAATACAGTGGAAAGCTTTTGAAGCAGACCGATATGGTGAATTATTAGATAGATATGAACAAAAATCTTGGTTTTACCATAGTAATTACCATACAAACTTCAAATGGTTTGTGGCATCTCAGTTTCTCACCAAATGGGTTCAAATTTTGAGAGGTTAGTCAGGATCCGATTTGGAATCGTTTAAGTATTGTGGAGCGAAAGTTTCAAATTTTGCATCACTCTAGTGATCAGTACCTTGCACCTTTTTAAAATCTTTGCCATTTACCGTCGGTCTATCTTGATGGTTTTACTACCCTTCCGAGGGAAGACGTCACCAGAGATTTTTTGTCTCAGTAAATCCCAACAACTTCGACTGGGATTGAATCCAGACCCACTGACGAGAAAAAGTATTCACGCTTACCTTTCACTTAGCTCGAAGATTTGACCAATGCTTTTTGGTATACCTTAGTGTAGGGGAAAGTAGTCCACACTAAGACAGCAGGAACAGTGAGTCAATGGGAATATCCTTATCTTATTCTTCTTCTTCTTCTTTTTCTTCGCATTTCTATTTTATTTTTGTTGTTGTTGTTGATAATTTAAGACATTTTTCATCCAACGCATTCGTGTCCGTTTCAGTGGTTTGAGTGTAAAAATGCCTTCCTACATATAACAGCAACCTTCTTCTTATTCTTCTTCTTCTTCGTCGAATTTCAAGCTTATTCCTTATCGCAGATTAGCCTATTGCGTGCCCTAAACTTAGTGTTCTAGATGTACTTCCACAGTTATTAATTGAGGGATTTTGATGCCTACACCATTTTTGCATTAGTATAATTGTGCAACCAGGGACTTCGAGAATTTTTCCAACCCGAAAACTCCTAGACCGGATCGGGAATCAAACCCAGCCACCTCCAGCATGGTCTTGCTTTGTAGCTGCGCCTTTATCGACTAAGCTAAGGGAGGCCCTTTATCTTTATCATAAATGTGTTCAATCTTCTTAGAATTTGCTTAGAAAGTTAAATTTGTCAAGCTACATCACGTGCTTATTATATGCAATGCAATATTAACTTTTTATTATATAATTAAGTTAAAATAAGTTTCAAGTCAATTTCAGCAACGTTAGTCTATTCAAACTAAACTCAATTTTCTAATTACAAACACAGAGAACAGACATCCAAGTCAAATTCCTAAAATGTGTAAGAAATTTAACTGCTTTTTTGAATAGACATTTGAAACTAGCAATATCGTGGTGTCGCTAGTGTCGCTGCCCATAGACATTTTTTTTCATAGACATCGATGACCGACAGACGTCATCTAAACTTAAACGTCAAAATTGTTGAGAGCAAAGCATTGTTTGTTTATAACCGATCAAAACATTGGCCGCAAGTGCGAGTTTTATTGTTGCGCAAATAAACAAGGTGTTACCAAGTGAAAATCTTTTCACAATTTTTCTAAGGATGCTGAATCGCCCGAACTACAAGAGATTTTCTTCTCACTTGGTGTCCAAGCACTTGCAACGAAAAAGTTATGTTCCGACCTCTTTCCCCGGAGGCTTTTAGAATTCCTGGAAAAACGGATGCAGTGTGAGCAGTGTTCAAATCTTACCACATTTTTCTGAATTTAAATGAGGGCTAATTGGAGTTCACACTCTCACTGAATCATTTGAAGAAACGCCGCCAGTGAACTCAAAAAAAAAGTCAATTTTGCTCCTGACTACTATACCCAGTTAAAATTGGAACGAAAAACGGTTGTAGATCTACAGGAAACTGTAAGAGAGCTTAGTTTTTTTTTTCGAAAATAATGATTCTGCAGAAACTCGATTGCTTTCCGTTGTTTTGTCTTGTCTGGTTTGAACTGATTTGACAGTTCATTTGGATACACGATCATTAAGATCAGCCCAAAATGTAGTTCAGATTACTAATTAATCGCAAAAAGCTTCCCAGTGCACTATGGGCAAAAATGGGTCCAAAATTACCCAAAATTCAATATCTCAACAGCACGCTGAATTTCGGCCATGAAAAACAACTTTTCCGAAGGGAAATTGTCCAGGGAATCGATTGCACGTGGTCCCATGGACCGGAGAGCCTTGTAGGTATGTGTTTTGGACCATTTTACCCCATTTTCCCCTACTTTTTGGAGAAAATGTTTTTTCACAGCTCTATTTTTCGTAAAACATAAGCACTTTATGCATGGTTTTAGAATGCTATGTCTTTAAACAACAGTTCATGAGATATTAGGGGAATACGAGGTACAATTTATAGGGGAGTAAGGGGTAAAATTGAACCCTCGCTAAATTTATTTTAATTCATAAAAATTTTGAACGATGCGATTGTTTGAATGACCCCAAAGGTTGCCTGCAATAATAAGATTTTTTTTTTCGAAATTTTAAGGTTAATTGGGGTTTAATAAGTTTTAATTTCTTGCTATCTGTTTTAAAAGAGTTTTCACTTTTTTGTCTGTAAATAGCAAAACGATATAGTGGTTCTCAGAATTTTGTAAAAATTTGTCGTTTTGTTCCTTATCGCAACATATTAGACCCATATTTTGTAATTTGTCATTATGGTGACTATTTATATATCAGGGCGGTCAAAAAAAAAAATTTTTTTTTCGATTTTTTTCAAAAATTTATAACTTTTGAACTGTTTGGCCGATGACGGAACTCAAAATACCAAATGAAAGTTAATTAAAAGTATTTTTCAGAAAAAAATATTATTATTTAAAAAAAAAATGGATTTTGTATTATAAAACATTGATTGTATTTTCACTTTTACCCCTTACTCCCCTTTAAAGTGTACCCCGTATTCCCCTAATATCTCATGAACTGTTGTTTAAAGACATAGTATTCTAAAACCATGCATAAAGTGCTTATGTTTTACGAAAAATAAAGCTGTAAAAAAACATTTCCTCCAAAAAGCAGGGGAAAATGGGGTAAAATGGTCCAAAACACATACCTACAAGGCTCTCCGGTCCATGGGACCACGTGCAATCGATTCCCTGGACAATTTTCCTTCGAAAAAGTTGTTTTTCATGGCCGGAATTCAGCGTGCTGTTGAGATATTGAATTTTGGGTAATTTTGGACCCATTTTTGCCCATAGTGCAGTGGTAGCCGTGTAGACAACATGATATACAGTGACAGCGGACCCAGCACAGCAAAATAAATTATTTGAGCCCGGGACATGCTGTCTACTGTCAAACGTTGCTGTTGGTATAGGCCTTGTCACTGGCCTGGCAAAAAGTGATAACGCGAGTCGCAACATTCCGTATGGCGGCGCTAGTGTTTCTAGCATATTTTAATATTAATTCTTACACACAATTTTTCGAAAAATTTGTTTAAGCTTGGATGTCTGTTCTGTGCTACAAACGCATAGTAATAAGGATTTATAATCATAAGTGATGCAAATGATATTTTTTTACCACTGTTTAATTTTAATTTTTATTTTTGAAAAAATGTACCTATGGGGAATAGCGAGACATGTCAATGATATGAATACCTTTTTTGTAAGAAAGGTAAAAAGGTGGGAGGGAGAAGAAGACTCGAAAAATATGAAAGTCATTGGGATTCAAGCAGTTTGACCAAGAATACACAAAGCGGTATTGAAATCTTGCGTAAAGTAATTTATGAAAAACTATCGTTGCCAGCTATCTTATTCAATGGGACATCATTTTTATATTCATTAACTGAATAAAGACAAATCAATATTGAAAGATACCAGTAACCAAGTTGTTTGTCAAAATATTAATAAGCATAATAAAATACAGAACAGAAAATTACATTTTCTCACTGCACACTGGACAATCTCAAACAATCACTACACGCTCAAAGCAAAACAGGCTATTTTACTACGCCTATTTTGATTTGATTTCAATGGCACACATTTTCATGGCAAGAATAACAAACTATAGCATTAATTTCGTGTATGCTATCTGCTTCTTTCTCCCAGATAAAAAAAAAACTACAAGGGAGAGCCCTATGGTGACGTAGAACTAGGTGATCTTATATAATAAATCTTATTTGTTAACTGTAGGAGCTTGTGTTTTTTAGAAATTTGAGCGGGGTTCTCTCTGTTTAAACTCTTTAGTATGACGTGCTTGAAATAGATGGCCCGCAGCAACTCACGAAGAGCTACTGATTCCGATCAATAGCGGTGCGGCGTCTTCCTCCTTCTATGTACTGGAGAACACCACCACTCACCACGCGGTGATTGAATAAACACCGTTTGGTGAAACCGGATGGAATTCAAGTATGAAATTTGTGTTAATTTGTGTTTTCAGGCAATCGGTGACCATTTTAATTATCATAGCAACAGTTGCATATTCGTGCAATTTTCAATAGTGACATTTTGAAAAATGAATAAGTCAGTGCCAACATTTCAAAGGGGCGTAATTGCTTTTGTAAACAATGACTTTAGCTGTCGATTTCTCGCATCTTAAAGCTCACTCCTTCAAAATAACAATGCTAGATGATAGAGAAAACATTCCTCTACCTATTGGTGTCATTATTTTTCATGAGTGAGTTTTTATTCGCGAGAAATCGACGGCTAAAGCCATTGTTTACAAATACAATTACGCCCCTTTGAAATGTTGGCAATGAAGTCTTTATTTTAATAGATTCGTAGAAAAAATTCCTATTGATTGGCGTATTAAGAATCAAAATCCATCATCTCTGGATCAAAATCAGACCCCTTTCATGCCGCGACCGACTTTGATTTATGAAATCGCACCCCCAATGTTGCCTTAAAGTACATGGTATGTTAGATTTAAACATATCTAGATAGAGCTGGAATTAGGCGTAACAGCTTTTGTAAACAATGACTTCTCTCGATGATTTTTAGGAATTCAAGGCACGCCTACGCAAAGCGATATTACCAACCGGTGGAAACTAACGATTTAAAATTGGCTCACAACTTGACTTGGTGCCAAGTAAATCGATTACCGTACCCCATTCTAGTCGAAATTCTAGTACTTCACTATGTTTATTTTGATTCGCTATGAAAGTTTGACAGATAAAATGAGGGGTTCGTGGATTTTCCAAAGTTTCGAGGGGTGCATCGATTAGCTTGGGACCGAAGAGAGTACTAGAGCTGAGCCAAAAAGTTGGCCACTTTTCTTCGGGACCTGCAGGTCTTAGAGTTACCTCTATGATATTACCGACAGGTAGAGGAAGTCTTACCCTACCTGATGGTGATGTTAATGATGGCGAGCCTTGACTTTCAAGACATCATCGAAAGAAGTCATTGTTTACAAAAACTGTTACGCCCTAATTCCAGCTCTATCTTGATATGGGATCTGACATCCGATTGATGACTTGGACAAATGTCCAAAAAATACTCTTTTACAAATTTATGGTAGTCCTGAAAAGGACCGTTTTGTCGTGATGGTTGAGTAATGCTGAGCTATTAGGGTGTTAAACACAGATGAGGCTGATGAGCTGTATGTTGTTAGGAACGATGGTGACGCGCTTGGCATAGATGGCCCACAGCGACTCATGAAGAGCTACTGATTCCAATCAATAGCGGTGCAGCTTCTTCCTCCTTCTATGGATGCTAATGTGGGCTGCAGCTCACTGCTTGCAGGCAGGCTTTCGTTGTGTACTGGAGAACAATGTTCAACGCCAGCACTGCTGCTGCTGCCGACGACCGGACACCACCACACACGGTGATTGGAACTAAATCCGATCAGCGGTTGAGGCCAGCCTTGGTAGCTAGCTGCTTGCGAGGAGCCGTTCGTTCTGTACTGGAGAACACCACCACTCATCATGCGGTGATTGAATAAACACCGTTTGGTGAAACCGGATGGAATTCAACTCTGAAATCTGTGTTAGGGAAATCACTTTTCGCAGGCAATCGGTGATAATTTTAATTATAAAAGCAACAGTTGCATATTTGTGCGATTTTCAAGAGTGACACTTTGAAAAATGATGAAGCCTTAAATTTAACAAAAGCGTAATAATATAACTGATCGATTGGTGATAAAATTATTGAAATTGGTCCAGGGGCAGCTGCGTTATTAACGTTCAAAATCTGTCATAATTTTGTTACATGTTCCATTTTCAGTCCTAAAAAATGTGTTTTGACCGTAATGGTTTCCAAACCTGCCCCTCTTTCCTTAAAAGCGTGACGTTATGTTTGATTCCCATACTCGATAAACCACACGACCTATCAAATATAATGTAAGGTATGGTTGAGCAATAATTTTATGATTTGAACCATAATAAAACATGTGCCTCAATATTCACGTCTCTTTGTCTCACTGTTCCTGCCTGGGAGGACAATGAGACAAAAATTTACCTTTGCATTTCTGATTGAAACTAAATAAGATTACAACTAATCCGCCTCACACTTTTGACTACTTTCCCCTGCAAGAAAGACAAAAAGTTGGAAAACAAAGTGAACGTTATTCAGCATCTATTTGAGTACCTTATTGGAATGCTGAGTGCTTTGCTATCAACTTCAGTTTGCAATTTCCGAATCAGGACACCTTCCAAAATGGAAATTGAAACCATGTTTAATTGAATCCACTCTCAACTTTCCATTCGTCGTATTTCTATCCCGCTACGCGAGATGATACGAATCTCCGTTTTGAAAATGAACATTTTCATTCCCAGGTTATCTGTCTCCGAACAGAATTCAAACAATCTTCTCCTATAGTGGTGGCTGGCAAGTTGATTGGCATCAAACATCGATCCACGAATCACACTTCTACTTATTATGCACGCTATGCTCTCACTTCATCCCCTCCAAATGGGACAGAACTGACTGAAATAGGGCAATGGCCAGAGGCACATTTAAAGCAATGGAAAATTGTGCTGAAAAGCTTCGACTTACGATACCTCCTTGGGCCTCGTCAATTCACCGATCTCAATTCCTCACTCAAATTTGCATTTCCAATCAAAGCTTTAGGTTGTGTTCGTTTTCTCTCTGCATCCATTTCTTACACACCGGACTTTAGCTTAACCAGCATCATCAGTGACACTGGATATGGTATTACCTAAAGGCCTCTGCAACCCTTGAGTTTGCATTCCCCGTAGAATCATTGATAAAATTTTATAAGCCCTTTAATTGAGAAATAGAAGTATTTTAAAATGTCAATCCCTTACCTAACCGTGTACATTGTTTAAACCTGTATCATCAAGCCTTGTTTTAAGAGTTAAAAATAGGGAAGGCAGAACAAGGCAGGAAACAAAATGTAATACCTCTCGGAATATCTGGACAATTCATCTTAAAATAAATAGGTTAAAGCTAGTATTGTAGCTATAATCGCATAATTGTACTATTTCAATAGGGAATCAATATCGGCAGCATTCTCCTAAATCAACTTTTTTATTATGCCCCTTCAATATTTTATAATTTTTAACAAGCGGATGGGGGCCATAATATAAAGATAAAATTTGCATCAGCCTTATTACGTGGATAAAATTCCCTGGAGGCTGGATGGTGCGAGATTCTCGTGACACGCATCGCTGGAGACGTAGCTTTTCCATCATTTCGCAATCTACACCGTCAACCATCCAACCAACCAACCAACCAACCAACCAACCAACCTGTTATAGCAAGTGTTCCATCCAGCCGCAAAGCTTCTTTACGTGAGCACAGATGAGTGTATGGATCTGTAGGAAAACTTTTGTGCCATTCAAAATAAGAAGGTGATAAAGCCGCTTTCGGTTTCATATAGGAGTATCAGGTTGACAATAATGGCAGATCGGAACGTAAGTTGCTTAAAGGCTTCGCATACCTATCCTCACGGGAATCGTCCTAACGATGATGGAAGTTCAATTTTCGACGTACCTGCAAAGATGGAAAAATAATTCCGTTAGTGGAATTAAAACTAAGTGGTTCGTGATCGATCTAAATAAATTTATGAGGAAAGATATTGTAATTTGGATGGCAAGTTCGAGCATTGGAATTTGGCTAGATAGGCATGATTTTTATTTTGCGCGTCAAAATGGGCTTCTGTGAAAATGTTCAGTTAAAAAAATATACATAGGGGAAATGGCTCTAATGTTGGCCTATGGATCTAAGATTGGGCCCATCGCTAAAAATCTGCTATTTATCAATTTTATTAAGATGAATGCGTCATTGGGACGGTACTTTTGTATATTTTTGGTCGCTATTGAACATTTAGTTGATTGCTGAATTTATGCATGGGCCCAAATTAGGGGCATTTAGGCCGATATTACAGTCATTTCCCCTATATATCGAGATGTGGAGCGGAGCGATAACTGAATTATCTAATGTATTCTCTCTGCATGTGCGCACTACAAGCAGCACATCGTGTTCATGAACACCTTAGGTTTGAAATGTTGCTGGCAGTATGGGCATTAGACTGATGCAAAATTTGAAAATTTCGCTCGACAGTGCTCAAACGGTTCCAAATTGGGCCCTGATTATCCTCCCAAAATTTGAACTTATTTAGTGAGAAATTGACTTGGCACAAATCATTTGAAGTTAATATGGGAATAACTATGGAGTAACCATAATTTCGGTTCATATCTATCTCAAAATTCACCAGTTCATTCTACTTTAGAAAATAATAGCTGAGCTTGTTGAAAATTTTCTCAGCTACAATTTTGTTGAATATTAGTTTTAGATCAAATGTAAGGAACAAAAAATATTAATGATTCAAGTCACTGATGTCTTATGATTATGCTCAATCAACTGTTCAGCAGGCAACATTGGTGTTTATGGCGCGTAGAATAGAGGACAAGCATCATGACTACTATGTCACACTGCAGAAGTGTTGCCCACAATACAGTTGCTTAATATTGCCATAAAATTATCAATATCTTAAACAATTAATGAATTAATAACTATTTAATTTGACGTTTGGCTGAAAAACGATTTTCTGCAAAGTTGTAGCTGATACAAATTCCCATAAAAATAGCAATAAAGTTTGTTAACAGTACAATATGTAAAAAAAGCTAGAAGAAAATGAAAAAAAAGTTTTGTTTTCCCATAGTAATTTCCATATAAATTTCAAATGGTTTGTGCCAAGTCAGTTTCTAATCAATTTAGTTTAAAATTTTGGAGGCTAATCAGGACCCGGTTTTAAGCCGTTTGAACACTGTGGAGCGAAAATTTCAAATTTTACATCAGTCTAATGGGCATGTGCAGTAAAAATAAATGTAATTCATGACCAACAGAATGAAAAAATGAATAACACCGATATGAGAAATAACTTTTATATCTCTATAGTAGGCTTGTGAAAAACTGTCAGTACACATTTCTAATGGCTCAGATTGATGGACAATGGTCTAACAATCCATAAAACTCGAGTTCGATACTATTAATAAAAGGTTTGATTTTGTATATGTTTTCGATCAACTGAATTTGAATTCAAGTCATCAAGTCATTTCTGGCTCCTGGCTTGCCTCTGCTGCGATGGTCTGCAGGATTCCAATCCAGCACTTGCTTGTACATTTTGTGTTCACCCTAGTATGTGGCCGACTCAACTCTAATTACATTTGCCAATTCCTGTTGATATTGGCTTCTGGTGGCATCAATGATACAACTCAGCATTCCGCTGTGTTTAGCTCGTGCTGATTCTGCATCTATGTCGCTGTTGGTCTCATCGTCTGGCGTTATCTGTACTGCAAGTAACATTTTACTCTTTACACTTATTAACACTTTTATTAGAAATATAGTGAGAGAAAAGACAACTTGCATCTTAAAGACGAATTGATTTTGTCTTTGGACTGCAATTTCATTGTCTAAAAAACACTTACTCAATCCAAACATCTTCTCCAACAGATTGTAGGAATCATGTTTAGATGCGGGCCAGACAAACGGTTTCTCAGCTTTGTAATTAACCATTTTGTCAGGCTTCTGCATTCATTTTTCCATCAGATGTCACTGCTGTTGTTTGCGGTGACATCTATCGGACACTACGCATAATCTTTTTTCCGTTAATTGTTGACAGAGGACAGTGTTGTGCAAAACATGTCTGGTACCTTTATAAAAGCATTTAGATTAACATCTCATTTTTCACACATTCTGCACACAAATAGCTCACCCCTTACAGGAATTCCCACCGATTTTTATGAATGGGGCGTGGCAGAAAGCATCTTTTTTGCAGAACATGTAAAACAGGAGGGACTTCGGATGGTAATCTAAATGCATACATAGAGGTACCAGACATGTTTTGCAGTGTCATGTCAAGTACTCTATGTTGTAGTCTGTGAGAGGGAAATCACAAATTAAATGTCTTTAAAATACTTGGCACGGTGAGATATTAAGAAAATTTTCTTTCTCAAAATTTAATTTTTTGGCTCTCTGGGACTGGTAGTAAAGCGGTTAAGAAATGTATGGGAAAAAATCTCTTTTATTTAATTCTAGCTTGTTTAACAAAATTTAATTTCTTTAGGATGTCGTCAACGTATTTTCACTTTAATATGCATCAAAAGCGTATTATTTCCATTTATACAAATTCTATATGGGGATTTTAATTACTTACTACCAATGGAACAGCGCCATCTGCGTGAAAAAAATCCTTGACTAAATGGTTCATGGTCTGATTGTCTTAAGAAAATATACCGAAAATAGTTTTCATGTAGCTTCCACTGGAAACGCAAATGATTTTCATCCATAAACAAAAATAATGAAATTCATCTGAATTTCACATAACATTTATGCGATCTCGTTAATTTTATCTGATCTTTCATATGAATTTCATCGGCTTTAAAATATTCATGTGATTTTGTGGTGGGATTTTTAGCTATATGATCACATGAAAGCTATGTGAATTCACATGGTTTTCAACCATTAGATAATTATTTTGAGTGTAGACGTTCTGAACATCAAGTTGAGATGGAGCATAGCTTAATCGATGCTCTGTTGGTTTGGTCAAAGATGAATACTAAGATGAAACAGTCGGAAGAAAAACTTTCTATTTTAGTGTCCTCTTTCACGGTCCCTTTCATCCAATGAATACCCTCCGTATGCAAGGTAATTTTGTGCTTTTGCTGCCCCCTCGGTAGAGAGGAAATTTTGCGCTTTTTTTTATCAAAACAATCACAACAAAATCAGAGATGTCCCATTTATTAAATTATTCGATTAAAATCTAATCGATTATTTTTTGTTCGCTGTGCTGTCATTTTTCCACCAATGAGAGTGCAGCATATGTTTGAAACGATGGGTGATGATCCTTTGGTGAGGTTAATGCTTATATCAGCATGATATAACCAATTACAAATATTTTAATTTTCGGTTCGTTAATCGAATAATCGATTATTCGAATGAAAATCGGCCATCACTAGATGAATGTGAAACGTCATTTCAAATTTAAGGTCGTACATAAATAATGATACAGTTTGAAAGGGACCGGGACTAATCACAAATTACGTCCCCATGGTAACTGAAATAAACACGAGTGCGGACCGGTTGATAGAACGATTAGAAAAACCAGCCCCTTCGACGCAGGCATCGAGCGCTTCTGCTCACAAACACACACAAAAGAAAGAGAAAATATACACCACCGCTCATAAAATCATGGAACGCGTAAATAAACTGATATTAAAAGCTGATGTCGTTTTCGTTTTTGCGGTGTAGCTACACCGGTGCTACACCGCCGAACACCGAAAAATATAAGGGTGTAGCTATCGGTTGCACATTTATTTACAAACAAATGTTGATGAACTGTCAATGACTCGGGCTTATTGCCACCGTAGTGTAGTAAAAACTAAAACGACATATCACTCACGATGCCTCAAATTTCTGATCCGGGAGCACAAGCGAAGAAAATAAAAAACAAACAACGCAAATTACGACATCTCTTCTGATGTTTGCAAACATGATGAATCACGTTTTCTTTCTCGATTATGAAACTTCCAAGAAAGCGAGAAAACCACCAATCACACACGTATAAACGCCCGGGAGACACAGTGCCAGCGCTAATCAGGCAAAAACAGCCGAAAGCTACGAAAGCGAACGCACGCACAAAACAGAGAGCAAACTTAAAACACAACCGTATCCGAAGGGGTTCAAAACTGAACTCTCAATTGCCCAACAAACAATTTAAGCTGCAGACTAGCTTAAAAAGGCAAAAATTAGCTGTATAAGGCAAATTTTGGCTGTATAAGCTAATCTGCAGCCGAAATTGTTATTGTAATTGTAATTGTGAAGTTATTATTTAATCTTGATTTAAAAATCGAGATGAAAGTGCTGTGCTCAGAAAATGAAGCCCTTTCAGATGATATTTAAAAAGCGATATATTTTTCAAAATTAAACAACCCAATTCCCGATAAATTTTCACAGAAAATTAAGAACAATACGCAGCTACATGATAAATCACCAATAGAATCACACAACCGGATCCCGCTTTTTAGGACCATCGCTAAGATGTTGTGCTAAAAGGTAGCTGGATGAAGATATTTTATAATTTTTGCAATAATTGCTGATCTACCTGGTATCCTCTTAGCATATTTGAGAAACATTATATTAATGATTGGACAGTTCAAGATCTTGAGAAAATGATCAGGTCAACCTGCATTCTTGAAAAAAAAATAAGAGGACTTTATGGAGATTTTTGTTCACTTGAAGGTATTAACGATCACGGTAAACCGCGCTTGAAATCTGACGTGCTTGCTTTTGCTGCGTGTTTTTCTTCCCCGGATTTAGAATGTTTGCAATTAATATCATTTGTTTGTGCTGAAATCGAGCTTTAAGTGTTCATGAAATTATGCTATAGTGGATTGGCTCCCGGAAGACCGGTTCTCCGAGTTCGGATGCCACCCTTTCGGTGAACCGTTTCTGAGGAAAGCACTAGACGCAAGTCTCCTCTCAGATGACCATTACAATGCAAAAAAAATTGTTTTTGTTAAAGGAAGTATTACGACAAAGGTTATTACTAAAGGGTGTCCTACATCGAATTGCATCAAGAGAAAAACGCTGTAGAAAATTACCTAGTTAACCGATCCTTTTCAAACTTTCTGACAGAAAAATATAACCTATTAGTAAGCTTTTGGCATATTTATTTCCAGTGTTGGAAAAGTTCGCGATATTTCACGAAGTTCTCCAAGGAAAAAGTTCGCGAGTCATAGTGATTTTTTACGAACTTTTCCATCACTGTTTATTTCATTCAACTTCAATACCATTACCGTACGCTCCCTCCTTAGGCTTAACTCCGCTCATTAGGTTCTGTACAACATTTGATTGCAGCTTCTTCTGTACGGAAACCCACTTTTTCTTCATGTCTTGAGATTTGACCTCATTGGGATGCTTCCGTAGTGCATGCTTCATAATAGCCCAGTAATTTACAATGGGTCTTAGTTCCGGTGCGTTGGGGGTCTTTGGGTACGAAAGTGACCCCGTTGGCTTCGTACCACTCCAGGAAAACATTTGAATAGTGGCACGAATCTATATCCGGCCAGAAGGTCGTAGGGCCCTCGTGTTGCTTCAACAAAGGAAGCAGACGCTTCTGTAGACGGCGCACTCCGTTTGCCACATAACCAGATCGCTTGCCAAAACATGTATTTCTTGGCAAAATTTGAAAGATTCTGCTTCCTTACTTCCTCCGGAACATCAAACTTGTGCTAGGCGATGAAGAACAATAGCCCCGGAAGCTGCCGGAAGTCCGCCTTGACGTAAGTCTCATCATCCATGATGAGACAATGAGGCTTCGTCAGCATCTGGGTGTACAGTTTCCGAGCCCGTGACTTTCCCACCGTATTTTACGGTTTGTCACGATTTGGAGCCTTCTGCACTTTATACGTATGCAGTCCCTCCATTCTGACCGCATTTCTCCTTCCGTTCGATGCTCAGAGTTTCATAGTAACGTTTAATCACACGACTTACCATTGACTGCACGATCCCAAGTTGTTTTCCGATGTCCCGATGAGAGAGTTGAGGATTTTCCAGGTGCTTGCGCAAAATCAATTCGCGACGATGCTTTTCGGGTGACGCCATTTTTTCAAACTTTCGAAAAACTGACAGCGATAAAAATACAGTGTAAACAATACACTCTAAACTACTTCAATTAATATCAAGAGAAAATACCCAATGGGTAATGATAGTGTTTTTTCCGTGATGTAATTTTATGTGGGACACCCTTTATTAGATATTTTTGTAAACAGTGACAGATAGCGGACATGAAGATCCAGTGGAGATGCCGGGGAATGGTGTTATATCCTAGACAAATGCTATGGTCTAAATTCGCTGTTGTCGTTGTCGTAGGCACCGTCGTAGTCGTCGTTGGCAGTACCATTCGTATATTTAAAATTAACCATCATCGAACGCTGAAACTATACGAATTATCGCGTATCTCTGTTGTACCAAGCGTGCATACCAAGCGAAAACTTAATCATATTTTGTCGTGGAGTGCTGTGGTTCATATACGCTCAATGACCCTGGAGAGATCGTTTTTGCTTAAAGAGCAGAATACCAAGTGTTTAAACCAGAGTTAATGTACACGTGCATCCATCCCGCGTGATAGAGACACGCTTTCTATAAGATCGTAGGTGCCTGGTACATTTCGAGACGTATTATTTCGCGTTTCTTTTTTGTTCCTACGTGCCTCATTCGTGTCACATGTGCTGTGTCTCATGAGCTAAACTCGGCGAGCTCCAGGGAGATCGGCAGCGTACCTACGTCCTGCGTGCATGCTAAAAGTGGCTGGTTGGTGATAAAAAAAAAACAGCAGAGAACTGTTGTAGTCCTGTCACATTCTCGTGTTTCTGGTACAACTGATTGATTTCAATCAGTTGGTATTCAGCTTTTGAGGGTTGAGAAATTGTGGTTTTTTAGAAGTATTTCAAGCGGAAGATGAGTTAAACGATTACGAATCAATTACCGGCAGGGTTATTTGTTACCGATCCATGCGCATGGAATTTTCATGGTTCAAAATATTGATTTAGCTCCACCAAGTTCAAACAACTTCAAATTAGCTCATCATTCTCATCATTCTCACAAAATTTGTTCTGATTAGGATACGAACTCATACTGCACTTGGCCCTTTGAAGTTTATGTGCGAATTGAAAAATTGAACCGTTAGGATAATTAGTTATTAATTGATTAAGAAGATGATGTTCTTCTGACATGGTGCATTTACTACTCAGCAGACAAAATTGGAATAATAGAACAAAAAATCGAGGCTATTATGTCATAAGGGCAAGATGCAGTGTTGCCGATTAATCCTACCAGCAAGTTATCAACTTGGAAATTAAATAATAACAAATTTTCTTGACATTCAATTGAAAAGTGGTTTTGAACAAAGTTGTAGCTGGGAAATTTTCACGTAAGAGGGGGGGGGGGGGCTCTGATGGACAACTTTTCCTTAAATCATTATGGTGCAGGGCTAGAACGATGAGGACAAAAAATACACTTTTCTCATAGTAATTCCCATATAAACTTCAAAGAGCCAGTGCAGAATCAGTTCGCCAACAAATTAGCTCAAATTTTGGGATATTGATCAGCCTGATTTGGATCCGATTGATCTTGGTGGATCAAATTTATAGGTATTTTGCAGCTGGCAGAGAACCAATAGTTCGGAGAGCTCTTTAAAAAAACTTCGTTGTAGAAATTGATTCGTGTGACTTCATCCATCAGTATTTTCAGCCTTTCCAGCTGTAGCCGACATAACTAGTTAATTCAAACATGTACTTACATTTGAGAACTGTTCAAATATATTTAGACAAAAAGCATGGTGTGTTCGTTCCAAGTAATAGTCAACCTGAAAATATGATGAGAAATAAGAAAACTGGATTGTAAATTTTGGGATGAATCCAAAATATTTGTCACACTCAACGGTCAGTATCTGAATCTAAAACCATGTTTTCCAAAATGTTTATTTAGTAAGCTTAATATCTTTGAAAGCTCTGCGGAGCCGAAGGACTAAACAAATATTACAATGGAGATCTAAATCGATTTCCTATAGTTTTTTTGTGCTTGCAACGCATCGAATCTCGATAGATCCACAAACTCTTTCTGCCGAGGATGCTGATGATCGTTTTTGCATGCTTTATCGGTCTCCTGAAGGCACGTCCATTATCACCACCTCTTCATGCAACACCTCTACCACTTCCTCTTTTGATTTGCTGTTGCTGTCTGACAATGCACCTACAGCCACTAAACCAGGGTACGAACTGCTATCCGAGTTGCAAGGAATTTTATAGTTCTTCAAGAAACTTCGTGGTACTTGAGGGAACTTTTTAAAGGTTCAGGAAACTTTCTTGAAGTGCAGATTTTTCTATAAAGTTCAGCTAACTTTGTAGAAGCTCACCGAACTTCAGTGAACTTCGTAGAGTTTCATCGAACTGCTTCGGTAACTCTTCTTCTACGTACCTGAAAAAGTTATAAGACAACGACACTTCATACACCTCGCAGCTCGTAATTGACAGTATGGGCTGAATGAGGCTATTCATACTGTTGGCAATAAGATTAGTAACACTTATGCTTCGTTGGACTCTAATGTTCCGTTAACTGTTTTCACTAGAACACTGTCCTGATTTTGAATGTTTCTTTGGTATTATTATTATATTTTGTTTTATGCATTAAGACCAACATATGTCAGATGAATCATGAGCTAAATTTAGTGAAATTATTTGAAGTTCTGAGATCATGGAAAAGTTCAGAAAACTTCGTAGAAGTGGGAACTTTATACAAGTTTCGATATCTTCGTAGAAGTTTATTGTTTCATGGCAGGGAACCTCTTTATTATTCAGGGACCTTTTTTATAACTTCAGAGCTTTGATGAAACCTCATGGACTTGAAATAGTTCAGAGAATTCCGCACAAATTCAGGAAATTTCGTGCATCTTTGCGGAAAATCAACGAGAAACGTAGACGTGAAGCAAGCTTTGATGAAGTTTTGTGGATCGTAATAATTTGAGGAACTAACTTAATAGAAATACAGGGCATTTTGAAAAAGTTCAGGGAATTTCGTTGTTCCGTTTATTGTAAGATGAAGTTTAGAATCTTACATTAGTAAAAGAATAGTACAAAATGTAATGAAAATTGTACTCAGTGTAGTAACACGGATATTATAGCAAAAAGTCCAAACCCCTTCCTGGCTTGAAAACGTAAGCACACAAGAAAATGTCTTGCTCATCTCTCGTGTTTGACACCGTGGTAAGAGCTCGTTTTCCGTTCGAGACTGCATGAAAGGAGGAGAACGCACGCATACGAACAACAACACCGTGGCTGCCGGTTCGGAGAAGAAAAGCGGCAGTGAAAAAAATCATTATTGGTGGACCGCCATAGTGGCATCTGGCACACCAGGTAGAAAAATTCCGGTACGAGTGCAGAGTGCCGACAAAGTAGACGGGTGGACAGTACAGCCGGCCAAACCACTTCCAACGCTAACCGCCCGTAGAAGACGTGCACACGCACTGGTCACAAAACGGACTCTTGGACAGGAATTCAGCGTAGTCGCAGGCACTTTTCAAATCGGCTTGAGCCAGGAACAGTGATCAACCGGTCGCTACACGGACCGCACGGAAAACGACTGAATTGGAACGAGAAAGAAGCGTCCCGATCCGAGGGTGAGTTTCACGGCACAAGTATTGTCTCTGCCGATATTAATAGAAAGCCTTTTCAGGGCGCTTTATTTTTCCACGGTCTCAAGATTCGGGAAGTGCGGGAAGGCCGACTGACGTCGACGGAATTGGACCACTCGATGGTCAAAGACGGTAGTGCGACGAGGACCGACTACGGAGCTCCGTGTGACGGCAAGCGATTGGACCGCTCGACGGTCAAAGACGGAGGTGAGACGAGGACCAACTACGGAGGCCCGTGTGACGGCGAGCGTTGGTACCGTGCGGCGAGTGACCAACAGGACGTCGGTCTCAGACGGAAGCGTACGACGATCGTTCGTCGAGTTGCCGACTAGACGACGGCGGGAAGCTAGTCAATCGCGAGCCCCGAGGACATGCAGTGAGCCCCTCAGTGGCAACAACGACGGCGAGCAGGAGAACATGTGAGTACGTTCCAATATACGTAGTGGGCGGAAGCTTTGCGACGCCGAAGAAAGAAAGGAAAAGAGAAGAGTTATGTTGTTTAGCAAGCATTAGACAGGTCCAGGAAGAGTGACAAGAGTAGGAGAAAGAGAGAGACAGGAGCAGGAGCTAGGAGGGGAGAATATGTGGGCAATGAGAATACACGTTTGTTAACAAGTTATGTTCTCATGATTTTGTTTGATTTGTTGGTGCACATTGCCTTAAGTGTTTGTGATTGGTCCGCCCTATGGTAGTTCTGCTCTACCGCAACCGGGGAACTGTAACATCGTAAAGATAGAAGACTTCAGGGATCTTCGTTTGAGTTTAGGGAACTTCATAGCAGTTTGTCAGAGATCTTAAAAATCCCAATGAACCTCCTGAAGATGAAGATTTTGGACCATCGTTTAATTTCAAGGTACTTTGAAATTTGAGTAAATTTTCTAAAACTTTGTAAAGATTTTGTAGATGTTCAGGAAACGTTGCATAAGTAACAGGATATTCTTTCAGATATGCTCCCTAGACAGCCAGGAAGTTTTAAAAGATCAGCATTTGCTGATGTTCTTCTGATCTGAATTAGCGAGTTGCTAAAAACAGGATGACTTAAGAATGTGCTTAAGTTTTTGAATATCATAATTTTTCAAATGCATAGATCAACTTTCAACACGGTATTTTCAAATTGTAGCAATGGCTGTACCACTTTCTGGTTTGTTGTAGCGAGATGGTGGCGCTTGGTGGTCACTTTGTGGAATTTGTGCCGATACTCAGGTGTTACCTTCTGACACTGTTGGTATACAAAGGCAAGGTCGCCCATTATCTAACCGAAAAGGTTATTTCTTTTTAGCGATTACGGGCATCGACGCAAAAACGATGCCATCGAAACCCGCAGAGCAATGGTCAGCAGAAGCCACCTAGATCGTACCGTGCCAACCAGAAAGCGTTGGTATCATAACATTGCTGCATTCGTAGCATTTCGATATAATCTATTCAAAATACGTACCATCCCATCTCACAATATATACCACTTGTGTTGCCGATGAATGGTTAAATTACGTTGAACGTCTTGCAACGGTCAAATCCCCGTACTAAACAATACTGATACACTTTTTGTAGAATTTTTGTCCATTCTATATTTTGAAAATAACGTGTCAACAGATGTTAGTCATGTTAGTGTTGAACCGGAAAAAAAACAATTGACCGGCAAATTAATGGCTTTTGCTATTAAAGGATTTCAAGAATGTAAGCACTGCACCTAATATATGCTACCTTTCATCTAAAATAGGAATGGTTTGTGCAAACGCAAATGAAATGTCGGTCAAAGCAACCAAGTTTCAACAGCCTGTATTTCGCTTACCTATACCTTCCAGAACTTCGAGCTCTGCAGTTCTAGCATTAATCGTAGCACATGAGATGAGGCACATGAGATCAGCGCGAGCCTCGCGCACGCCAGAATTTTTGGGTGTCGCATTTGTTTCTCGCTCGTATCTTATTCTCGCGTGTCTCTTTCTCGCTCGTCACATGTTGTTTTCGTTGCGACGGGAGACGGTTTGTTGAGAGTCTCGGCAGCACATTTTTGCACACACGAGGAAAATGTAACTCTGGTTTAAACACAAGCTCTCTCACAACAGAATAAACTGCCATCGTTGGGTTCCGAGTGCATAAAGCACTGTTAACATGTTAGTTAGTTGAAATGTTAAAACCATGAGTTTTGGAAATGGTGTATGTGTGATCTAGTTTGGAAAACATTGTTGGCTGAACGGCGCCGGTGGTGTAGTGGTAAGCGTGATTACCTCTCACCCCAGCAGGCCTGGGTTCAATCCCAGTCGGCGCCTCCGGGATGTTCTGAGACATAACATCTCTGATCACGCCTTCCTTCGGATGGGAAGTAAAGCCGTTGGTCCCCGGTTCATTAGTTGATGGGTCGATAGGTAGGGTCCAGGTGTGGGAGCTGCCTTCCTGGCACGTGTCGGTAGCATTGGTGCTCAGCACGGAAAACAAGATCGACGGAAAAAACAAACCAAAGGAAAAAAAAATTGTTGGCTGAGAGTTGATTTTTTTCTTGATCTGACTTACGGTTCCGGAGATATACCGAGCAGAATGATTTTAGATAATGATTTTTTTTTTTTCAAATCAACGGAACGCTCCATCAACATGAAATTTTCAACAGTACAAAGATCTCATCAATATCTACATGTAGAAAAAAATTCATACCGATCTGACGTTGGATGTTGGAGATAAAGAGATTCCCTTCTTATTACCTTTGTTAGTACCGTAACATAGGTATTAAAATCGTATTTCACACGTCTTGCCGTCGCACACAACCCGATCTTAATACTTGCGTTCCGTAAAACCCCGTTTTTTTTAAGTCAGGGGAAGGCATTATGTTTAGTTTAGTTGTTATAAACTAATGATTTTAAATTGGCTAGCCTATTGGTCCTAAGCAAATCGATTAACGGATCCCATTCTAGTAAAAATTCTAGTACTACACAATGTTTGTTTTGATTCGCTATGAAAGTTTGACCGATAAAATGAGGGGTTCGTGAATTTTCCTATGTTTCGAGGGGTGCACCGATTAGCTTGGAACAGAAGAAATTACCAAAGCTGAGCCAAAAAGTTGTACATGTTTTTTCGGGACCTTTTGGTCTTAGAGTTACCTCTATGTTTGTACTGTGACGATGCCAAGAGTTTTATATCTTTCTCATGTATTCCAATAAGACCAGCTGGATTTTTTTCCTTTTATATTCGTCGAACGGCCAATGAGATCAACCCAAATTTGAGTTCAGTTAATTCTTTAACACAAAAAGTGCAGGAACTCTGCGATAAGTAAATTTGCCACATGTGAATAATATGGAAAACCTCAAAAATCTGCCGGAAAATTTTGAAATTTTACGAAATTTTTTCGCAGTTTAGGAGTAGTACCAATAAACAGAGAGAATTCAATCTTTGCATATCTCATATTCGAGTTTTTTTTTCACTTTTTGCGATTAATGAATATACTTAACTCAAATTTGGGTTAATTTCTTTGGCCGTATATAACAAGTTTGTTTTCTATTGTGCGTAAACACGTTATTTCTAAACAATTCAAGGGCTACCCAATACTGATCACACAAGTTTGTAACTCACAAGATAACAAAATTACAATCGGATTCAGTTCAAATTTATTTTTTCTTCAATTTGTTTTCTCAATTTCGGCAGTAGATCCTACTCAAATTTAGATTGTTTAGAAATAGCGTTTTGCCCGTAAATTGAGCAATTCGCATAATCTTGGACTATGCACCTAAAGCGCACGTTACACAGGTCAAAGTATTCACAATAATAGTACTCAATTTCACTTTATTCAATATTTGGGGATTTGCAATAATAATGACAGTTTAAATTTATGTCATCAATATTTTTGAAAATATATCTTCCAACTTTTTTTATCAATATATTGATAAGTGTAGCAGGTACTTTAAATCTTGGTCTATACATCATTCCCATTCTTACAATCGCTATCAAAACTGGTGCATCACGAATTGGATTGAAACATTCATCTTTCTAACCAGGCAAAGGCCGGTATAAATAAAAATATCCATTACGGCCTCGTCTATCTACGGATAATATTAAAAAGAAATGATACTGTGTAACAAAGGTTCTATTTACCTGCCCGGTAGATCAATATGGTTTTTTTTATATTCTTGAGATAGCATGAATAATTAATTAATTTATTTATCTTTATTAGGGAGGCTTTCAGTCTGGGGCTGGTTTGCCTCCAAATAGCATGAATAACCCAACCAACAGAATGACCTTAAAATAAATGATGAAAAGTGTAAATGAATTTGTTTATTATATTACTCAAATAATTCTTACATGTAAAAATGATCAAAACATATTTGTTAGGAGTCGGAACATATTTTATCGACTCCGCAGCCCTGGTTGAAAGAACGACGGATCATTCCCGAAATATCCTCATCGGTTAAACTGCTACATCCACACCAATACCAGGGCTACCCGAGCAAAGCTTAAGATCAAATTGAAATCAAAATTTGCTGTTATGATGTAACTTATTTTGAATACTCCAGTTGATCTCATTTTGGTTGACTTAACGGTTAACACAGCAAAAATGAGAGCAAAATTTTACACTGTTGAAGCAAACGGAAAACTAATCCTGCTTTCAATGAAATCAATTTGATTATTGATTTTGCATTCATAATGTTTAACTGAATACGGGTCTAGAGTAAATGGTTACCATTCATGTTTCTCAAGCTGAAAGACTTAGGCTCCAATCTCACCGCGGGCAAGTCACGAATGACCTAAAATGTGTTAAACAAATCAGATAAACGATAATCATTAGTTCAACGACAGATGAATTTCAATTAAATTTTAAACAAGACGTAAACAGCAGAACTTCAAGTTAAGTTGCTTTCATTAAAAAAGTCTTGACTGCATAATGAAAGCACAATATGATATCAGACTTATGTCGCAACATTTGAATTCAAAATGAGTTTTCATTATGATAGGAACTGCACACTTTAATATCGATTTGCTTTCATTTTGTTAGCCGACTTTGCTCGGGTAGGCACCCAATGCAATCGAAATACATTCTTCAGCTCGACTCTGGTGATTCATTTGTACCGTATCAAGCAATTTACTTTTTATCTGTAACCTCCCTTTTGCTGTTTCAGTTTTTTCCCATGACAATGTAAAGGAAAAAAGTTATGTTGAGGAGACGATTCCATTTGTTAGGGAAGGGGAGGACAGGAGGGGCTCGGGAAGAAGGAAAACTTTCCCATTCATCTTGCTTTGCTACTAGGTACCAATTTGTAGCAAAACATAATCATTGAGCTCCCTGTGTGCCTCATGGATGATGATGGTCCAGGCATTCGAGGAAAATTTAGCAGCATTTCGAGATACGCTTGTGCTCGTAAAATCCAAGATGGATAGGAACCGAACGGATCGGAACGACTCATTTCTTGGTAAAGGATTACGGTTCGTTATCTGTGATGGGTGTGAGTCATGTGCGGATGATGGTATTGCATGCAGGGGTGAATCGGCAATAACAGCGGGAGTGGGGCAGGGCGGGGCAGGGCGGGGCGGGGGCACGCGGTTATAAAACGAAAGGCAATTTTCTGGTAATCTCTGGTAATGCTCGCTGCTGTATTATACCATCGTGTACAGGTGAGCAAGATTACAATGTTTTCTTCCAAGAATGAAGCGTTTTATTCGAGTAAACAAATGGATTTTGATGTAGATTTGATTTATGATTTGACGGAATAAAATCAATAAAAATGAATGATGGAACTTTTTTGAGAATTTTATATTCATTGGAATTTGAATTGACTTTTATCCGAATGGAAATAAAATGTTCGATTCACACGATTCATACCGACGGTAAACATCGTTTTTCACGTCTTACCGGATTTTCACACCCGGCCGTGGTGATACAGCGATGAAATATTTGCAAAATCTGTGTACAAAAAAAAAAGCGAGGATTCATTAGCATTTTTCTTGTCCAATGTTGTGAGCCGAAAAACCCATTTATTCAGGATTAACGAGAACATCTTTCATTAATCCTCATCGCAATCATCACCCATCGTCGTCGTCGTCGTCTTGTGGCTTCTGGTTGGATCAATTCTGACTGAGGCACTCATCGTGCGTAATTCATCCTCTCAAGTCATGGATGTAGAGAGAAAATGAATACTTTTTTACCCGTTCATCGAGACAGGCGTCTCGTCGCTGCCGTCATCGTCGTCCATGTCATCATCGTAAGGCCACTCGCCATTATCTCGAAATTGCGCAGACAGTGACGAAGATGATACCAGACACGTGAACACACCCTTAACCTTCCTTGACGTAGCACGTTGATATTTCACACGCGTTCGAAATAGGAATTATGACGAAAAGCTACCCGCTTACCAACAAGTCTTGCCGCAGCAAATATGAAGGTATACTTAGGTATCTTAGAATTCACCCGGAGAACACTCAACTACAGAGCACGTCAAACCGGAGGAGGTCGAGCGAAAGATCATTAGTAACTGGCGTTGGTTGTTGTACGTTATAACGATGACACGAGGAAAAACAAACCCCGTTGTGACCTCGAGATGTAAATATCAATACAAACAGAACAACTGGGGCTAGCAGCGAATAACTTCTACGATGATGGCACTGCGTAGCAAAGATGAGCTCGCAAAGAAAAATATTATCACCACAGTATTGAGCTCGAGGGGTAAAGAAAATAAACAGAGGGAAGTGAAGTAAATAAATAATAGCAGGCAAAACTCATAATAATTTGACTTGGTCGCAGTCCTACTGGGCACTTTACATAATACTCCGGTTTGTATTGCGATCTCACGATTGAGATTTAAAAATAATGATGTTATGATGCTGCTGCAACAGCTATTTTAAGATTCCCATTAATTTTAATCACGCTATTTTTAGAACGTATGTGTAAATTAAGATCTCAACGGGTTCGTTCGGCTAGCTTTTGCAGAAGTGATGCTGATACATGCATGCATATATTCATGGCAGCAATCTAGGGTTAATGTAAACACTGTAGCTACTTCTTATGCGTTGTGGATGGCAGCTGATGAGAAATGTGTACTATGCTATGCTCAGTTCTGCTCTCATGACTAGAAGCGAAAGAATGTGTAATTTATCTACATCGTAGACGTTGTTGAAGCAATTTGTTGCAAGCTTCCATGCATGCTGAACAACGTATGAAGTTTGAATGTGATCTGAATGGAATTAGATTTGGGCTGCTCTCAGAAATAACAAAAAAGAGCACTTGTTAGTATACCAGAATCATCAATATTTAAAATATTCACATTGCAATGTCCATGTTTGAAGTGCTTCAAACCCACATAGTGCTGATTATTTTCAGACTGTGTACCTTATTGTTGGGGCCTCCCTTAGCTCAATCGATAAAGGCGCAGTTATAAACCAAGGCTATGCTTTAGACGGCTGGGGTCGATTCTCAGTCTGGTCTAGGAATGCTTCGGGTTGAACATATTTTCGACTTCCCTGGGCATAGAATATGATTTTACTTGCCACACAATTAGGCAGATGAAAATTTTATTATTAATTTATATCACTTCTCTCCCTTAAAAAAATACAAAATATTGAAGAGGCAAAACATAATTTACCATATGTAAAATAGTATTTCGCTTTGCGCTTTATCTTATCTACACGCTAACCAAAAAGTTATTACAATGAATGTTAGTGGCATTTCCTATCATCCACCGCAGCGAATGATTCAAATCGACCTTGCAGACGGTGCAGACGATTTCATGTTCTGTCTACGCCTTGGACTATACAAGCAAGCATTTTATTTATAACTTTGTAGAACGATGCACACAGTAGCCACGATTCTCTCCAATTCCCGTTCAGCAGAAAAAGCATACAAAATCGACTTATCGTACCATGAGCGCTTCTTATTCAATTTTAGCCTATCCATATCTCGAGGCATGGAGAGATCAGTCGAGAAAACACAAGCCTGATCATCGAAACGTTCGTGATTCGAGTCCAGTAGGCAACCTTTTTACCCTTCTTACTAAGAAGGGTATAGATATCACTTGAAAAACCGACGGGCCGAGTGTCATATACCATTCGACTCAGCTCGAAGAGATTGGAACATGTCTGTGTGTGTGTGTGTACGTGTGTATGTGTGTATGTGTGTGTGTGTATGTAACGAAATGAATGCGCTCACGTTTCTCAGCAACCTCTCAACCGATTTGGACAAACTTGGCGCCAAATGATAGGTCTTAGGGTCCCATTGAACGCTATTGAACGGTTTTGGAATCGGTAAACCGGTTCCGGAGATATGGCCGGAATAAGATCCGGTGAATATGGGCCTTCACGCTGGATTTAACGGAAAACGTATCAAAACCATCATGCGACACATCAAATTACTACAGAATTCAAAAATAAGATCAATGCAAGTCGTGTTAAGTGTTTCAGACCACATTGAACACACTTGGACATGTTCCGGGTACGGGGAAGTTGCTTGAATATGAATTGAATTAAAACCCATTAAATCACATTAAAATACGATGATAAGGTGATTGGTAGCCTCACCAAATAGACTACACCCGGATATATTCCGGGTACCCCCAGACAGTGGCGCAGCGTCACTGGATGACACGGGGGTGGGGGGCTTGGTCACTGATAATGACAATAAAATAAATAAACTTGAATAAGTAAGAAGGGTCTGATCACACCATAGGTGGATAAATTCGGGTTTTTGAATTTCTTTTTAACATGATTCATTTCTCTTACAAATACACTCCACATTTTTCGGTCTCCATTTTCCTGCATTGGAGCGCAGCTCGGTATACCGCATTCTCCACTAACATCCTGCGATGATGGATCCTTTATTTTTGTAAACAAATCTTTCATACCTCGGTTCAGGGCCGTATTTAACATCCTTGGGGGCCCTGGTCTATTTGTAATAAATTTTCATATTCTAGCAAACATGATATAACAACCCTTGTGACAAACTTTATTGTAATAAATATTTTTCTAATCTGCTTTTATTCTAACGCACATTTAACCTTACTGAACCAAATCTGTTTACGACTCATAATGCTTGCAAATTTGTTAATAGAAGTGTTTTTATCAATTTTCATCAATATATCGTACTCAATATTCGTGATCAGTCTGATTTATAGCATCCCTCATTTTTTTTTTCAGTCATATTAATGTATCTTGAGCAGTTTGTGGACATGGCAATTTTGGATTTATCATAGCCTTATGGTCCATGATTTGTGCTTATAAAATAGAATAAAACCATGATAAAACTTTCAATGCTACTTGATATCAGTCCATATGTCGCTAATTAGTTTTAACAGTGCCTTTAAAGTAATACAATAATCTCCAACAAAATGTTTAAGCGGTTGACATACTCAAACCAATTTCTTAACCTTCATGGTTAATTTGAGCAATACTATGACAGTTCATCATTAGTCCATTTTGACAAATACTTTCAAATTGCCGAGGGAAGTATTTTTTTTTTTTCAATGAATGGTGAAAAACATTTTTTTCTGTTTTTAAAGCTGCGTCCAAAATCAGAATTTACGTTTATTTTTGAAAAAGCATAGCAACTTATCTTCTTATTGTTTCCAGTTCTGTCCAACTAAAAAACGGGACGGTTTTCTAGTCATAGTTCTATGAAAAAAAAAAAAAAAAAACAATCTTGTTCAAACATTTCCCAAAGGCAAGGTTGCAAAGACTCATTTCAGCTAGAACAATGTTTTTCTAAATTATGAAATAATTAGATGCCATGATCAAATTTTGAATTGGTAGGATACAAGAAGAGGTTGCAAAGAATGTGTTTGACATATTAAACCTGTTTATTTCACTTCATGAGAGTCACAATCAGCGATTTTTCACAAACTCACTCACTCACTCACTCACTCACTCAGCGATCAGCAAATCGCTGATTGTGACTCATAGAAAGCAAAATTTACAGGTTTTATGTTTCCAACGCATACTTTGTAACCTCTTCTTGTAAGTTACAAGTAAAACATGCCATCATATCATCTTTTGGTTTTATTATTCCGAAAAACATTATTTTAGCTGAAATGAGTCTTTGCAACCTTGCCCAAAGGTATACGTTACATAAATCAATTCAATGCATATCACCATCTTCACCAACGTTAATGATTTGTGATTCAAGAGATGGAAGAATTGGATTATCAATATATTACTGCGGAATGCTCCGTAGGTTTCCTTCCACATGGTTGCTCCATCTTATCCAATCCCCAAAGTACCGCAATCCTAGACTCACCCGTATATGTAAAAATTGCGAAAATGCCATTGGGTGGCCAGCGAACCGAGAAAAACCAATCAACCTTAGCATACGGTCATCAGTCACTTAAATTATATACGTCTAATTTTTTTTTTTACAAATGTAGATATAAGGTTTTTTGGGGGCATATTTAGTAAGAATTTAAAAAATATATAACTTACCTTACTACAATTAACTAAACATAACGTGTTTAAGGGTGTCAACAGTTAAATTGTAACACTTTTAAAAATCTGTAACATTTCACCCTTTACGTTAATTTTAATGAAATTTTGAGGGAGATGGCCTCAGCGTGTTTTGTTTATACTACGTGAGTTTCATTGTGAAATTTCTAGTAGTTTTTAAAAAGAAATCGAAGGAAAAGCGCGTGTGCGAGCAAATTTTGCACACTCACATCAACAAACCACATCTTTCGCACCGAGTCATCGGAAAGATGTTGGGAATCCAACAATCTACTGTATCTCGTGACATAAAACGTTTAGGAGAACGTTTAACTGTCGATCGGAAACAAGTGAGTGGAAGAAAAATGTTCCGTACTGTGTTGAAGATCACAAGCAAGGGGTTGCTGTCTTCAAACGACAAACCGTTCGGGATGTTGCGAAAAACTGCACCTGACAAAAAGTTTCGTGCAGAAAACCAAAAAACGAGCAGGACTACGTTCATTCAAGGTTCAGAAAGCACCAAACCGCAATGAACGGCATAATAGGACAGCTAGAACGCGGACACGTAAGCTGTACTCTCATATGTTAACAAAACCACACCACCATACTTTATCATGCACGATGAAACATACGTAAAAGCGGACCTCAAACTAATTCCGGGAAACCAGTATGTGACTGCAAAAGACAAGTTCGATGATTCAGAGCCCCTCAGTAAACAGCAAGTGTCGAAGAAATTCATGATTTGGTAGGCGATTTGTTTGTGCTGAAAATGGAGCAAGCCTTTCGTAACAACTACAACCGTAAATAACCAAGTCTACGTGAATGAGTGCCTGCAGAAACGACTGCTTCCATTTCTCAAATCGCACAACATTCCTTCAGTTTGTTGGCCGGATCTAGCCTCTTGTCACTACTCTGAGGACGTTCTAGAGTGGTACAAGACGAAAGGAGTCAATTTCGTGCCGAAGGATTTCAATTCCCCAAACACACCGGAGCTGTGGCCGATCGAAATATACTGGGCTATAATGAAGCACGAGCTTCGTAAGCATCCTAAAGTTGGCACTAGGGAGCAGGGAATGTTGAAATCATGGTTAAAGCAGAAAAAAATGTCGATTCAGCCGTTGTACAAACCCTCATGGGTGGAATTAAGAAGAAAGTTCGGGCATTTGGATTTGGTGAAGAAATAGAGTGAAATAAAGATACCCAAACCAGCTTATATATAGTATTACATTTCCTGGAAGTTTCATAATAATCAGTTTTTGGCAAATACTTCTAAGTGATGCAATTTAACTGTGGACACCCTTTAGATCTAATAGAGTCCAAAATCCAGTCACGCCATTTTAGTAGTTCAGACTTGAATTTTGACGTCCCAGATGGTGGTTTCAATAGCTTGGTGGCATTTCACTCGCTTATAATGCCGATAGAGGCTTTTGTCCCGCTTGCTTTGTTCATTTCATGCAGCTCGGTCGGTCGGTGAAGCAATTTAAATTTGATGATATCTGGAATTGAGGTCAAGAACACCGTTCGTTTTGACTTCTAAAATGGAAGTGTGGGAGCGTCATTGAAATTTACAATTTCTTCAAGGTCTTTGGTCTGGATGCGAATGCTGCTAAGATAGAAGCAAGTTACCGGATATCGGAGGAGAAAGCCCCATTAATCAAAGTTCAATCGTTTCAGTTTCAATGTTTGCCCTATTTGTTAGAATTAATATAATTAAAATAAATATAAAACATTTTTTGGGATGGTCTAGGAAATCCAAATTATACTGAAGTTTAAATCTTTATTTTTAAAAGATCAACAAAGACTAAAAGGGATGTTCTGCAAATATATGTTCTCAAAAATCCTCACAAAGTCCAAACACACCGTATCAAATCAAAAACAACATTGTTCACTCGGCTGTCGACAAAAGCAGGCCACTCTCGATGTGTGCTACGCGATCGTCTGTTTACTCGGCAGCAACCATTGTGTGGTTCTCCTCATTGTTCTTCATCAGCAGTTCTTTCGGTCGATGCGTCGTCGACTTTGGAAAGCAACCGTTTCGTGATGATTGTGTGAGTGCTGACCACGTTTTGCGTCCATTGCTGCAATGGACGTGCTCTGACCCTCGTTGGCGTACAACAATTTGCCATACAATGAAACTACTGGAAGCGGCTCCAGTTCTGATGGAGGAGGCTTTTTGGATAGCGGAAGATAAAGTGTTTATTGTGTTGTACCTTTTGACTATAGCTTTAAGATGTATTGTATAGTGACCATGAATCCTCGGCTCTGTTAAGTTAATTCGGTTGAGCCTTATCAAATAAATTAATATACAAAAAAAAAAAAAAAAAATCAAAAACAACAAATAGGGGAAATGGTTCTAATGTTGGCCTATGGATCTAAGATTGGGTCCATCGCTAAAAATCTTCTATTCATCAATTTAATCTAGATGAACGCGTCGTTTGGACGGTACAAATGGATATTTTTGGTCGCTATTGAAAATATAGTCGATTACTGATATTATGGCCCCAAATAAGGGGCATTTAGGCTGACATTACATCCCTTTCCCCTATCTTTAGAATTCACTAGAAGATCTTTTTAGGATCTTTTTCAGGATAATTTAAATAGTATTGAAATTATTTGCTTTAGATAATTTCTTCAGAACACCATTTAAATTCTGTTTATAAATCTCTTTTAATTCGCCTTAAAATTGACCAAGTAGGACCGCGATGCAAATACAAGTCTCTTGAGAATAACCTAGGACTTCAATTCAGGGCTTCCTTTATTCTTCCCATGGAATTCACCTCATCATTTCTTAGAACTACATGCAAAATTATCTTGAGATTATGGACAGAGCTCCTTTATTACTTTAAATCCTTTTCAATTTTCCCTACATTTCCATAGGTATTTTCGGAAGATTTCCATTGAATAACATTGAAAAAAAAAATTCAGGTTGGAAATCTGAGATCATGTTTTTTTTTCAAGATCCCACATTTTGAATATTCTCTCAGTACCAGATTCCGTGCTGAAAACCAATGCTACTGACGCCAGGGAGGCAGCTACCACGCCACCTATCGATCCATCAACTCATGAACCAGAGATCAGAGATGTTATGCCTCAGAACATCCCGGCGGCGCCGACTGGGATTGAACCCGGGCCTGCTGGGGTGAAAGGTAAATACGCTTACCACTACACCACTGGTGCCGCTGACCAGATTGACTTGTTCTAAAATAGTCTTAGACTATAAACTTGTTAACCAATCTAATCTAGATTTTAGTGGGGTTGGGGTTCGAAGTCTTAAATCGTGTTTATCTCAAGAATCGCGATTTTAGGGGTATTTCAGTGTTCAAAATCTTGAATAGCCTTAACAGCATTTTATCACTATTTTAAGCCTAAAGTACAGTTTGACGGGAAAGGGGTTTGGGTTCGAATCGTCAATGGTGTTGATCTTTTGATTAAGACCGGTATCGCGGCTTAAGACGTGTTCGAAATTTTGCATCATGCGCAACGTTTTGTGCATCGTGGTTAAAGGGGTATTTTGGTGTTTAAATCATTTTTTTTTTTCGAGCAACTCCTTAATACAGGTATAATTTGAGATTTAATGGTTGGATTTGGGGTTCAAAATCTTAGATCGTGTTTACCTCCTTAGTTAATGCCTAAATAGCGATTTGAGAGCTGTTTAGGTGTTCGAAAACTTTAATTGCGTTTATCTCCTTAATTAATGTCAAAAATGCGATTTGATGGGTACTTGGCGTTCGAAATCTTAAATCACCGTCAGGGGGGGTTTGCTGTTTGAAATCTCGAATCGCCTTTCTATCCTTACTTAAGGCCTTAACCACGACTTTAGGGGTGTTTTGCAGTTCGAAATAGTGTTTTGCATTTATCTCCTTAATTAAGGCATAAATTGCGATTTGAGGAGATTTTTGGTGTTCGAAATCCTTAATCAGCTTCACATCATTAGTTTAAGCTTAAATCGTGATTTGAAGGGGAGGCTTGGGGTTCGAAACCGTAAATCGCGTTAATCTCCTTAACTAAGGCAAAATCTAGATTTTAGGCTTGTTTTTGTGTTCGAATCCTTTAATTGCGTTTATCTCCTTAATTAAGGCGAAAATTGTGATTTGAGGGGTATTTTGGCATTCGACATATCGATTCACCTTTATCTTCTTAATTAAGGACTAAATTACAATTTGAGGAGCGTTTTGATGTTTGAAATATTTAATCACCTTAATATCCTCTATTACGACCTAAATCACGATTAAAGGGATATTTTGGTTTTCGAAATCATGTTTTTCGTTTATCTCCTTAATTAAGTCTTAAATTAAGACACCATACCCCCCGGTGTTCTAAATCTTAAATTGCGTTTTTTTTTTCCTCTGTTCGGGACCTAACACCACTGCGACCAGTTATTTGATCTATTGTAGTATATCTCGTGTCTTTAGTTTAGTGCATGTCGTATTACTCCATCACTATTGAGAAATGATGAAGTATTCGATTTTTTTAAAGTTAACATTCTTGCATTTATCGCAAGGATCCGACTCTAATTGAAAGGTCCCGCTATTTATATCCTTCGGAGTGTTGAAACACCCTCCAAAGGTGCGCCCCTTGTCAGTCAAAATTGGATTCCTTAGCAACAAAATAAAGGAATGACACCGGTTATGACCATGCATCAGAACTCTAGTTTTGACCACTTCAAATTAGGGAACAATGAATGGAAAATTAGGAATCACATAGGTGAAGACTAACTAACTCAATTTTTCCTTGTTTCAAGATCATCCTCGGTGGACAAAGCCGAGTCTTGTCACTATCAACAAGGCATAAAAAGTAACAAGGACTAAGATGTGTTCCTTGGATTACTGAAAAATCCTGTTCCCCTATTTTAAAGTAGTCAGGACTAGGAATCGGTGGCAGGTCTTACATCCCGTAACGTACCACGAAAAGGTGATCTACCCACGTTACGGGGCTAAAACTAAATTGCGTTTACCTCCTTAATTGTACCTAAATCACGATTTGAGAGATATTTTGGTGTTTGAAATCTTGAATTGCCTTTATATCCTTCATTAAGACCTTAATCGCGATTAAAGGGGTATTTTGGTGTTTAAAATATTTTTTTCGTTCATCTCCTTAATCAAGGCCTATTTCGAGATTTAAAGAAGGCTGTTTTGCTGTTCAAAATCTTTAAATCCATTTGAGGGGTAATTTGGCGTTCGAAACCTCAAATTACCATTATCTCTTTAATTAAGGCCTAAATTACAATATGAGAGGTATTTTGGTCTTTAGAATCTTTAATAGCCTAAGGATATAAAGTTAAGACCTAAATCACGATTTAAGGAGTGTTTTGCTGTTCGAAATAATGTTTTGTGTTTTTTCTCCTCAATTAACGCATAAATCGCGATTTGAGGGGTGTTTTGGTGTTTGGAATATTTAATCGTCTTTACCTTATGAATTAAAGCCTACATCAAGATTTGAGAGAGTTTTTGAGATTTGAAATCTTAAGTTGGGTTTATCTCCTTAATTAAAGCCTATATCACAATTTTAGGGGATTTTGGTGTTCGAAATCTTTAATCGCCTTTATCTTCTTAATTAAGGCCAAAAATCACGATTTAATGTTGTGTTCGTAATATTTTTTAGTTTATCTCCTAATAAAGGCCAAAAATGCGTCTTGAAGGGTGGTTTGGGGTTAAAAATGTTTAACTGCGTTAATCTTCTTGATGAAGTGTTCGGCCTCGACTCTGGGTTGAATAGAATAAATGATCATTGTATCAGCATAGATTTACGAAAATTAGATGGAAGAAAAGTTAATCATACCTATATATCGTATGCTTAAACAAATTTGTCGGTGCTGTGCGAGGAGAGCCAATTGGTTCGGTTGTATTAATCCAAGTGGGGCATGGTAGTTTTGTTAAATTATGATCGGGGTTTTCCGGTTGTCTTATTGTGGATCGGTGGTCAGTTTTAGTTGGATTTATATCTTGTGTGCCATAATTAGGACTGATTGAATGAGTTTTGGAATGTTTATCGTGTTGCAAATGCAATTTAGTGAGCTCTCGCATTTTCCTTTATTTCCCAGTATGACTTCGATTGTGCTTGATCTTTTTTTCGTTTGTAGTGATAAGCCATACATTCATGAACTTTTTTAGATTGGCTGATCGGAGTTTGTCAGAGATAGTGTAAAATTGTTAGGCACTTCAAATTATCGTGCAGTACAACGTGTGTGACACTGATGTTATTAAACTGTCATTGAATCTGTTGATTTAAATTTTTCACGTTTATTTTGAGCGCTCCGTTTTTTTTTTGTGTTCTTTATTTATGAGATTTTAAGCCGTAGGCTAGTTTACCTCAGCTCTTCGAAGATGATACATCGTTAGAATCACTTTTAGTTTCAATTAATGTCCATCTATGATGCAAAATCTTTTTTTTTTTAAATTAATTTACTTGATAAGGCTCAACTGAATAAACTTTACAGAGCCGAGGATTCTTGTTTACTATACTATACATCTTAAAACTATAGTCAAAAGGCACAACACAATAAACATTTTATATTCCGGTATCCGATAAGACTCCTCGATCAGAACGTGATCCGCTTCCAGTGGTTTCATTGTATGGCAGTATTGCCAACGGGGGGCAGAGCGCTTCCATTGCAGCAATGGACGCAAAACGTGGTCAGCACACACTCATCACGAAACGGTTGCTTTCCAAAGACGACGACACGTCGACTGAAAGGACTGCTGATGAAGAACAATGAGGAGGACCACACAATGGTTGGTGCTGAGTAAACAGACGATCGCGTGACACACATCGAGAGTGGTCTGCTTCTATCGACAGCCGAGTGAACACTGACGAAAAATCTTTAGATTTATATTATTATGATTCAGTTTTTCAGCCGTCATTTAGGCTGGATTTATTGATTTAAATTACCTAAATAAGTTTAATTTCAGCTTGTCGACGATGGAACATCGTTAGATACACTTTTTTACACAAACCGTACTCTAACGGAACTATCCACCTACCCTCTTCTAAAGATCATTCTCTAGCTAATAAATCATCACACTAAAGCTTCATGTTAGCATTTCCAACCAACTCTGAAAATCGTTAACTTCGCGTATGAAGTAACATAAAAAACACTTTGAATATAAAATTAATGTTAATTTTCACAAACAGAAATCATTTTCACATCACCTATCAACATCAATCCTGATCATACATACCTAATCCTCTAAAAAAATTGCCCTCCCGTGATCTTTGTGAGGACGAAGAGGTATACTTCAATACACCAAAGATCACGCTCTAACCACAGACAAACAGACATAACTCTCGCAAGTTGTTCATCGAACAAGCATTTAACGGACAATTTAAACATATCGTAGTTGGTAGTACCGCCACCTGTAGCGCGCATAGTCAATTCGCTTGCGTTTGACGTTTACACACTACCGCCATCTGTTCAGTGTAGTGCTCACCACAGTGTACTCAACAGATGGCGGTAATGCTTTAGGGACGATGTTTTACAGTGAGAAATAATCAATGTGTTATGTCTGTTTGTCTGTGCTCTAACATTCCCTTCTCATTCTCACCTGATTCCAAGGACGTGGCCGGTGCCGTCACTGATCCTTACATATTTGAAATCACTGAAAATTGCACAATGAGAATGAACGGCCACTTCCAGTTAGTCATTCAGTTGGTTGGATGCGTGATTGTCTTTATGAGGGAGATCAGTTGATTCATTGTACAATTTCACTGGTTTGGATCAATCACGAAATGGCAACTATTGATATGTGCACAGCTAAAACTTAATTTTACTATCACATCAAAGTGGATGCACTTCAATCACTGTTCTAGGGTTCGAAATCTTTGATAACGTTTATCTCCTTAATTAAGGCTTAAATCACGATTTGAGGGGTATTTTTCAGTCCAAAATCTCTAATCGCCTTTAAATCCTAAATTAAAGCCTGAATCAAAGGATGAAACATCAGCCCCTTGACAAAAAGCATTTTAAAAAATGCTGCTGTTGCTGTTCCTCCAGCTGTGCTCGCTTTGCAGGCAAAAACCAAACGAAATAGAAATTGTGCATTTTTTTCTCAACAAAAACAAGCAAGAAATGTATTCAACTCGTCTCATTTTTAATCATTAGTGAGCTTGTGTCATTAAAAATAAATTTTATTGCTGGAAAAGTATTTATTTTGCCTAGTTTACATGCCGTAGCCTTTTGGATATTTTTTAAACAATGCAGGCTTGACTTGCTACTCTGCTTCCCAGATGTCAAGTGATTCAATTCGGATGAAACACATGCTTCAAATCTACATTGTAATGTACAATGTACAATCATAAAGAAAATTATGTATTCAAACATAATTCCGCCATACAAGGGCCTACTTGCACTGCAATAAACAAAACTCCAAACCTTGCATATCCAGCATGTTGATTACACACAACAGCACACAACGTATCTCGCAACGCTCATTCACATACTGTCACAACCGGTCGTAAAACGAAAGTTGAGTGACTTCAAAGCACCATACAAAAAAAAACTCATAAAGTCCGTAGTTTTGCTACCACTCAGACAATTTCATTCCGCAAAACCGACCGACCGACACTTGTACCAAATGACATGAAAGCCAACCTCGGATCTGCACGACGACAGAAGTAGAGCTCCCATGTCGGGGAAACGGCCGCAGTGCACTGAATGAATTTTTTACTACGCAAAGGATAATCCTAATTAGTAAATCACAGTGACTCCAAAGTGCACCATAGCTCGAACTCGGGCTCAAACGATGACGAAGTTGTGATGGCAGGCACAACTAATCCACCTAATCACTCATCCCTTCACCGAGCGAGCTAGCATCGGACTGACTCAAGCTCGCTTCCCGAGCAATCTCATCTACGCGCTACTGTTGTATTGTACGTGAAACTTTTTCAGCGGTGCCTCCCGTCTGACACGTGACTTTGCTGGGATTCAGGGATTAGCTACGCTCAGTGCATAAAGGAAATACCAATTTGTACCTACCACAGTGGCAATGGCGAGAGAAAGAGGGAGCCAGTTTCTCTATGATTTACTGAATTCAGTACCCGTTCTAATGCAATGAACAAAGGTAGGAAAATGCAAAACCAGAGTGCCAACAGCAACTATTTGGTTGGGAGAAGTTGCCTCTTGAAAAGTTTTCGACTTAAACTCTTGAATCACACCGGGTGGGGAATGATTTTTTTCTTTTTTTTTTTGAAAATGCTAAAATCCTCAAGGGGATGCAGGAACAATCTTTGAACTTTGGCAAAGCATTCGTTATTCGAGAAATCAGAAAAGTTGACGGAAAGCTATCAAAAATTCATGTCGATGTCTGCTTCTCGAGTCTATTCGACTATTCTTCCCAGCACGAGAAACGATTTCGAGTGAACTTGTGAAAGTTGTGTACTTTCACGAGTTGAACGAAGCGCAGACTTCTTCTTCCTTTTAATTTCCATTGTACGTTTCTGCATATTTTTACTTTTTTGGAGGGATCTGTACTTTGAACAACTTCAAACTAGGGGTACAGGATTTTTCAGCAATTATAGGAATACATCCTAGTACTTGTTATTTCTAATGCCTTGCTAATAGTAGCAAGACTCGGGTTGCTCTACCGAGGATGAACTTGAAATAAGAAAAAAAAAACGTCATCTATGTGACTCATAACCTTCTATTAGATGTTTTCTCTCTAGTTTGAATGGAGTTCAGGCCTGCCATGGTGGTTACCCATCGGTGTTACTCCATGAGTAACGAGCACCGATTTTTTTTTAAATAATAATATTCTTGCTATGCAAACATGCACATCACGAGTGCTACATAGTGTTTTAAAAGCGCTTTCGAGAGCGCCTAGTGAAAATTGGCATTCATTGATGCCTTTGAAAATGTAATTACCGTAAAACGGGGTATCTTTGATAATGCGGGTAACCTTGATAGTATAATATAAAGATTAAATTTACTCGCTGCGCTTTTTCCAAATTAGAAAAATTTGATCCATATTGTAGCTTAGGGTATTTCCGATGATATCGTTTATAGTTTTTATATAATATGTGTAACATATTTTACAAACATATTAAAAAACAACTTTCGTGTTTTTCGCCTTTTTGAAAAAGCACTCAAACCATCACTTTTGAAATGTTGTTCTGATGAAGCCATAACAAATTCAATGTTGTTTTCTTATTGCTTATGAGGTTTTCTGATTATATACTCATTCAAAGTTTCATACCCAAGAATCATTTTAAGTTTTATAAAATACTACAAAGCAACTATAAAACCTTGGTCAAGGCTATTTTGTCATTAACGCATCCACCAAAACCTCATGGAAACTAGAATATGTCTAGTTGGCCCACCCTGGAGAAGGTTCTGAAGGGTGTATTCTCGAAGCTCTTCAAGATTGATTTACTGCAGAAGGTTGTATGACGAACGCATTGAGAACCATTTGAAAGCTACAATAAAAACTATTTAGCAACAATAAAAAAAAACCCTTTCCGAGCCATTTCCCCTAGCCGCATGCTAAATGCACTAGGAAAGCATCAATCAAGATAGAAAAGGATTTATGAATCCGATCTGATTAAAATAATTAAAATAGAAACTGATGGTATAAAAATCTTGTTGAATATCCAAATTTATTACAATAGTTCTCATTAAGTGGCCTAGTTTTAAGTGCCAAATTAATTTTTTTGTGAAATGTACGTGAAAACATCGAAAAAATTAAGTCCACCCTCGAAAAACGTCGATTTGACTAATTATTTAACAATGAAAAAAAAAATACATTCTTCAGATCGAGCTAGGCCGAGACTTTTTTTTGTTATTTTTGCATTTAAATGTTTGCTCATGGCTAAATTAACCAAAATATAGTTATATCTAAGGAAATATTGATTGAAAATCGAAGATTGTAAAAAACAAGTAAACTAATTGTAACATGGCGGTGGCATAAAAGTTGATTTTCATGGGTCATTTGTGAAAAAGATGTTTTGCTTTCAAGAATTCCTTAACAAATTAATAAGGGTTTAAAATGGCTTTTATGAAGAAAACTTGCAGGCTGAATTGTATTTATTTAAAGCCATTTTGCTAGATCCTAACCCGTTCAGATTTATGGCAGCATTTATGGAGGCAAAGTTGCTGCAAAAAGTTAAACGTCAAAGTTTGTTTATCTTTCGAAAGTTGAGCTGTAAGATCCAGGATTCTTCCAGGCGGTTTTTTCCCGATGGATTGGGAGCAGTTACTCAGATAGTTTGCGATACTGTTTTACAACATTTCGCATTTCGAACAGCTGGAAGCGCAATCGTTCCCGAAGAAGATCCCCTTCTTCCGGATGGTTACAGAAGTGCACCATCCAACGATGTAGGGATGTACGCTTGAATGAAATTTTCGAAGCGTTGATTCTTTCGCCGAATAAAATCACTGCTATGGATCGGAAACCAGCTAATCTCCGCTAACTAACAGTGCAGGGGTTTGCTGTGGGTTGTTATTTCGATTGTCATCTATTCGCAAGATCTGGAGAAGACTGGTATGTTTCAAAAATTTCGACGATGTTTTATGAATTCGAGGGCCACGCTCACTTTACTCAATTTGTAAACAGAGTAATTGGGGAGTTAATGATGCACTTTAAAAAGCCTAAAAAGCAACACTAAATTCTATTTGCTCTAATGCAAAACCTAATGGTTTTATGGTTGCTTTTATAATGATAGAACACGTTTATAAAGTATTTTATCAAGACATCAATATACAATTGCTAATGACGTTTATGCTTGAATTACAGAACAGTTTTATGGAGGGGTTGATAACTGTTTTAAATTTATTTTTAAAACAAGACAGTTTTTGACTTTCTTGCCAGACTATAAAAGGTTTTTAAAACAGCAAAACGCTGAATTACTAAGCAGGAATGTTTTACACTTTGAAATGCTATATTTAAACTAATTGGATTGTTCATTGCCGTTATAAAACCACCATAAATCAGAGTGCATGCTACATGGTTACTGGATTGTTACTTGGGTATTTTAAGAACTAAATTGTTTGAGTTTCACCCTTTTTTCTACATTCATCGAGCATTATCAAAGTAACCCCAAATCAAAATACTGAAGTTCGGTCACAAAACTAAAAATGATGATGATGATGATGGTGATGATGATGATGATGATGATGATGATGATGATGAACATGACTCGAGAGGGTCTAGTATAAGAGATAGCGGCGCCGGTGGTGTAGTGGTAAGCGTGATTACCTCTCACCCCAGCAGGCCTGGGTTCAATCCCAGTCGCGCGCCGCTGGGATGTTCTGTGGCATAACATATCTGATCACGTCTTCCGTTGGTCCCCGTAAGCCGTTGGTCCCCGGTTCATGAGTTGATGGGTCGATAGGTAAGGTCCATGGGTGGAGCTGCCTTCCTGGCGTCGGTAGCATTGGTGCTCAGCACGGAAAGCAAGATCGACGGAAAACAAATCAAGAAAAAAAATAATAGTAGGGTTTTTGATCTTATTTCCGTCCTACTAGGCACAACCCGCGTTTAACCTCTCTTTTCTGAACGAGTTTAAACAAAAATGTAATATGTCTGTCAAATATGCCTTCTTAATTTATTCACCTTTCCATACGTACCGTTGGATTTGATAAAGAGTCACAAATTGTTGAGATTTTGTTTAAAATCTTATAGTGCTTCTTGATTCTAAATTCGTTCTACGAGTTTCAATTCCGTCCTAACGCATTGAAACGCCATTTGATTTTCTTCGTCTTACGGATAAACGTAGAAAAAGGGGATTCGCTAGGAGTGCTTCTTTTGTTTTGAGAACAATGAGCGAGAATATTCATACACTGCGCTCTAACAGGATTTATGTTGTAGCTAATGAACTAACGCATCGGAACAAACCTATTATTAATTTGTGCACGGTGAAATCATTGATATTATTGATCTTTTCTGATCGATAGAACGGAAATGGGCGATTACGACGAAGTAGCGCTCTACCCTATAAGAGAGGAGCGGACTGCCTGGTATTGAGTCAAACAAACTGTCAAAGCCAGAGCCAATCGAGCGGCGCCTATCTTGATTGCATTGGCAGTGTTGCTAGAAACCACATATGCACAGGTTGCCAACACATTTTGTTTTAATCCACTCCTCTCTTATACTTGAGCCTCTCTAAACATGACGATGATGAACAGAATTCAAGCCATGCTTCAAGTAAGTGCACAGTGCTTCCTGGTGGAGATCTTGGATACTGAAAATGTATAACCCGTCGTGTGTCATAATACTAAGCCTTCAATTTAAAAAATGCACGGTGTAACAGATCCCTGGTTCACGACTGGTAAAACAACCAAGGGATGTACAACTTTTGTTTCTTCTGTTTGTAGTGCACCAGCAGGACCAGAAGGATACATTTACGTTTCACTCGTCGCTCGGATAGCGATAACCACTGATAGGCAGTAGGATATGCGAACGTCAAGGTGTGTTATCGCTATTAGGTAATACCTGAAATCACTGTAAATATCCACACAACACCCCTGACATCATCTAAACACACGAATGATGTTTGTGTAGCTACCAATCAAACAAACTAACGCTAGATATTTCTTAAGTATTTTTAATTATTTGAAAATATGTATAGGTATCTTAAATATCAGGATGAACTATCGCGATCAATACAAAGTTTAGAGTGTTGTGTCCCTAGGATGTATGTATGTATATAATATATGGGTCATTCCAGCTCAAGTGGGTACACCACCTGTGGTCGATGTCACCGATTTGAGCCAAACTTGGCCAAAACGCTTATTTTGGCATTCTGAACAAATGCCTTTTTTGATTTTGCTCTAAAGTGCCTAGATCCTTCTGGGCTACAACCCTGGATCTTGGAGATTTTTGAAAATTTCATCTTTCAGAAGAGATTACTCCACAACCAAATAAGGTATTCGTGATCTTAGAACGCCACATTGATATTATTATAGGTGTACCCACATTTTGTTTTTGTTATAGTAACTACAGTAAACAGGCTGATTACCGGCAGGTATTCAAATTGTCGAAAAATGGCCTATTTTCACCATGGGCGGGATTTTTTATTTCTTAACATTTTGAGCTCAAATTTTCACCACACTTTGGAAAACTCTTCTTCTTGATGTGTTTCCAAGGGCAAATGGTTTGGACAAATATTTTTTGAGATACAACCAGATGAGTGAGGGGTAGTTTTAAGCTCTTCTGGGGAAAAATCAATGTTATACAATATTTTTTTTTATTGAATTCCTTCACGTCGATGTCACAATAATATTTTTATGTTATTTTTCACATGTTCTGGGCAGGATTTTCACTTTATGGAATCATAACTAGCTCATTTATTTACTTCTGTCCATAATTTAAGTGTGGTCCTAAAAGTGAAAAATGCGTTCCTATGGGATACAGCCAAAACGTTGTGCTTTAGAAGTACGTTGAAATCAGATAGATTAGCAGGTATATAAAATTTCAGTTGTGGATGGCAGCTGCTATTTGAATAATACCCTTATTTGAGTAATTAATTTATTTTTTTATATGCACGAGCAAGAATGTTTTTTTTTATTATAGTTATAAAGAAAATAAACTTTGAACCTTTATTTTTCATTTTTTTAAAACACACTTTCCATTCATGTAACGTCATATTCTTCTTCTACGCATTAGAAGCTTATTGCTTATCGCATATTAACTTATTGCGTGCTCGTAACTTAGTGTTCTAGATGCACTTCCACAGTTATTAATTGAGAGCTTTCGATGCCAACATCAATGCATGAGTTAACTGCGTCGCAAAAAATTGTGGGCTATTGATAATATTTATCACAATTCTTTCCACCATATTTCCTCAAACATTGTTGAAGGCCGCAAACTATGTGTGTCCTGCAAAATTGCTGTAAGAAAGGCATCTGGGCATAGCAGTGGTAGTCAGGACCAAGTGTTGTCCGAACATGGCTCGAGTGCTACGCTGCCCTCTGAAACCAGTGTTGCAAATCTCGTAGATGATGCATCTTCAATTATAGAAGATGTAAAGAAAATACTTCAAACATTAGGACAAATCCTTACAACGAGATGACAGCTATCTCGTTCGAGAACGTACAAAAATCGGAAATACAAAGATGCCGCAAAAAATTTGCAAGAATCCTTCAACAGTTTGCCAGGCATCACATTGGAAGATGACGACGTCGACATCGAAATCGACAGCAAGGATTTTGAGGAAGCGGGAAGGAAGATGATTAATCAGTTAAAAGAGAAATTTTCATCCACGACACTACTGAGTGGAAAAGTTCAAGTATTATCAGTAGCTCCAAAATCTTGGAGTATCCGACGAATTAAAAATGAATTTGGTTGCTCAGCTGAGTGGCACTTTTTTTGCCACCTCTCATGGCAAAAGGCCAAACGATGGTCTAGGAGGGACATTAAAGAGACTGGCAACTAGAGCCAGCTTGCAAGGAGTTCAGATCCTAACAGCTAAAGAGTTGTTCGATTGGGCTACAAGATGCTGTGGAATTCACGTCGAATATATTTCATCCACCGAGTGTGTCAAGCAACAAAAACGATTTCAGAGCCGGTTCCATAAAGCAGTGAACATTCCAGGAATAAGAGGAATGCATTGTGCCATTCCTAACTAGTCTCAAGCAATGGTTTTGGAAAAAAAATGTCATCTTCACCTGAAGGACGTTTGTTCCAGCTGAGGACTATAAAAGAACCTCTCCTGGTCAACAATCGCCGTAAGAGAAAACGTTCTTAGAAATAATGCTGGTAGAAACTTCTACATTTATGCATCGTACTTATGTTAACACCATTTTTATTTTTCAGGTTTCATATTTTATCCGTCTGAATAGACTCAGTGTAGCTTTCATCACTTGGTGCTTAAAAATTAATGTTTCAGAACTTAAACAGTTAAGGTGTAAAATATAGAGTTAAATGATTTGTTCGGACTGTTTCTATAATTTTTTATAATAATAATATTTCTATTGTGTGAAATATTACATGACATGGGAACGTATTTTTCACTTTTAGGACCACTATGAAATTATGGACAGAAGTAAATGAGCTAGTTATGATTTCATATAATATATCTTAGGCGCCGTGAATTAATTACGTAACGCTGACCTACCCCCTCCCTTAAGAATAATATAGTTGATGTTTTTCAAAATCTTATCAATTGATTCATTCACCCGATTCTTTTTTTACACGGTTGCATTTTTAAAAATCTATCTTTTTCGCGTGAGCTGAGAAATGTGTTGTTGTTGGTATCATATTTTTCGTTATTTTTTCCAGATTTTTTGAAACCAATTGCATCTCATTTTGACTTCATACAAAAGCAATGGAGCGATAATTTCCATTTCAAGATTATCTGACATTCTATAAATAAAAACAAAAGACGAGCTAACTACCTTCAAATAACTGTTTTTCCAAAATTTAACAAAAGCAAATTAGTACAAAAAAGTTAGTTAGAATGTTTTTATTTTGCTACCAAGAGTTAAAAGAAAAATAAATGTTTTGAGTTATGCATTCAACCTTCACATGGAAAGCAACAAAAAATTATGATTTTATTTTTTATCTTTATTACGTAACGCAAAGCTCAACTCCCCCTCCCCTATGTAACAATTCGTAACGATGGAGGTGACCCCTCCCCCCTACCTGCGTTACGAAATAAATGGACCCCCTACCTTATGGGAATCCTGCCCAGAACATTTGTAAAATAACATAAAAATATTATTGTGCCATCGTCGTGAAGGAAACAAAAAAGCTCAAAACAACCTATCACTCATCTGGTCATATCTCAAAAACTGATTGTCCAAACCATTTGCCCTTGGAAAACCATCAAGTAGAAGAGTTTTCCAAAGTGTGGTGAAAATTTGAGCCCAAAATATTAGGAAATAAAAAATCCCGCCCATGGTGAAAATAGGCCATTTTTCGACAATTTGGATACCTGCCGGTAATCAGCCTGTTTCCTGTAGTTACTATAACAAAAACAAAATTTGGGTACACTTATAATAATCTGCATTATAAAACCTTCAAATTGGCGTTCTAAGATCACGAATAGCTGGATGTGGAGTAAACTCTTCTGAAAGATGAAATTTTCAAAAATCTCCAAGATCCAGGGTTGTAGCCCAGAAGGATCTAGGAGCTTTAGAGCAAAATCAAAAAAGGCATTTGTTCAGAATGCCAAAATAAGCGTTTTGGCCAAGTTTGGCTCAAATCGGTGACATCGACCCCAACTTTTTTAAATTCTGTACCCACTTGAGCTGGAATGACCCATATAATAAATAATGAAATAAGCAGAATAACATAATATGGAAAGGTCTCACCAAATTCTACTTCGATGCATTCTGTCTCAAGATATTACATTCGCCATAGTTCTTCTCTTGCTCATAGATGCTTCCTTACCATCAACTACTATTCACAATTCACCATGCACACATCGCTTATTGATCCTGGATTATCATTAAAGGGACTAATTGAAACACAGGCTAATTTTCTTTTGTATATTTGTTGTTATTTGCAAAATAATAGCTGAAATTCTATTTACAAAACAAACACATTCAACCATGAGCAATTCTAAAGAAGTTCTCTTCGGTATAAACTTTTATCCAAGCTTTTAAGATAATTTTAATTCAAGCTCAGATATTAAGTTTTTGTTTTGTTTTAAATCCGTTGATTTCTAAATGAATGTTTTAATATAAAGTTTCCCTCTCCAAATTTCGATTTCCATTAAACAGATTCAGTGATTCTGAAGTCTTAATGAGCCTTTGGAAATGCTTCGAGATTATTTCAAACTTCAAAATTTTAGTTAAATGTATAGTTCAGACAATTTGTTGCAGTTTTAAAGCAAACATATTTTACATGATTCTTAAAACAAACATTGTTTTTCGACACCTAAACATTTATTTTGGTACTAATGCAATAATTTTTGTGTAAAGACGCTGAGCAGAAACTCTTTGAATTCGACCCTTTAGCTTGTCAATCTTAGCCGATTTTGCCACCCCTTCACTAAGGTACTGAGTGTGACCAACACTTTACGTAAAAACTAGCAATATGGCTCACCATATGCCTTCAGTTGAGCACTACTGTCTTAGACTGAGTTGAATTTTTGTCGATTTTCCTCATATTCGAGAACAATTTTCAGGAATTTTACTCAGTCTATGAGTGACCTACGGTTTTGCGATTTTGAATGAAAAACCAATGAATTTAGTCGATGTCATCGATTGTGCACCGCGAAACCGGCTTGATTAAAAGTTATATATTTTTCCAGAACCAAACCATTCCATAGAAAAATGGGCTCTTGGGAAAAATCAGCTACCGGTAGGCGCAAATTAATTAAGTAGTTGGTGCACCTATGCAGAATGTAAATGTCATTATTGTAAAGTAATAAACCCAGTCACAGGTGTACAGACTAATTAAATTCTGGTCCTTTCGGTGTTAGAAACAAGTGTCAGGCAAAGATGTTTCAAAAACAAATTGATGACCTCAAATGTTCTGAACGCCCTCACTCCGTTCGGCTTCAAATGAAAGAAACTCATATTCTTGGAATCACTTTCCCAATAGGCAGATAGTAAAAACCTTCAATGATTCATCATTTTGGCGCAGAAGCTTCAAAGCATCGCACGTGCTTTGGCGAAGATTTCGTTCCAAACGCACATCTGACAAGATACTTACGGATCACATGAATGTTTCTCCGTAAACTTCTCCGCTCATCCGACAAACGAAAATGATCACGTTACGACAGTAAAATCGCTTTGTAATCTTGCCGCTCGCTCAATCTCAATCTCCCGAAAAGAAAAGGTCGCTTTACTTTCCTCCCGAGGGTACCATTTGAGGATTGAGGCCATTGCTATTGAAATGCTGAATCAGATGTAACATTTTCCTAGGCCAATGACGGCTAATGAGTTTACGTTCGATAATGAAAGGGATAATGGTTAATTTCAGAAAACTTCGCAAGAGCAGGAGGTACCCGTCCCGGATGATTTAATTAGGCAGAGGATCTTTTCAATCGATTAGGTTAAACCGTACCGGGCACAAAGGAAACATCCCATAAGCGGAAAATCCTTTCCAGATCAGATTTTCAATTTCCACTAGGTTTGAAACCAGTTTCCAACTTGAGAGCTCTAGCAGGCTTCATATAGTGGTCTGAATCTAAAAAAAAAACATATGGAATAGCGACAGGACTATGGACTATATTGATTCAGACGCGCACCGTTGGAGAGGTTAATCTAACGTGTCACTGCTAGAATATTCCAAATCGGCAGCGGAATTGATATTTGCCTTTCTCCATCTATGGCACAATAATATCGAACGGGTTTTGATTGCATTGAAACATAATCCACCGCAGCAGCAGTAGCATTCCGTGGAAAGAGTGTTTCCAGTTCGCAAGTTCAAACGTAAAATCTTGTGGAGCCGTCCGTTCCGACATCGCACAGTGGGGATTTCGGAAGCAAAAGGGATTATAATTGGCTGCCGCTGAAATCCCAATATTTTCATTTTGGCGAAAGGATCAAGGCATCCTTTTCGCATAATTTCATTCAGTTTTGGTAGCACTATTCATTTTCTCCTTTAAAATTTCCATTATGTTCCCAACGGCCATCTATTAACAATTGAAAACATAATTGGTAATATCTATAAAAATTTACTGACTAAATATGTTACTAAACGTGTTTAAATAAAAATCTATAACACATGGGAGTTTGGGGCACAATAATATAGTTTGGATTTCAGCGGCAGTCAATTCTAATCATGTTTCTACCTAAAATCACCACTGTGCGTCACTCGGTGGTCGTCGCCTGTTTGCTAATACGGCACGTTTAGCCCGATCAATAATCCATATTATTAAGATTCAAATCTCTGTCGACTTGGCCGTTCGTGTGCCTACATAAGCGACGTCATAACAATCTGATACAGTATGCGGGATGATTGCGTCAGTCAGTACCTGATCCTGATACATCCAAAAGGCACAAGGCGCCACCACAATGTGGATGTGATGCGAATGCCGATCAGCTACACACTTAGATTTTGTTTTCATGCTCGGTAAATTTTACCGAAATCAGAACAGCTGAACGTTCGGTAAAAGTTTGACCTTCATTTTGAAGGCTATTGAATTTGAAAATAATATCAAAACATGTTCAACCTTGTTTACATCATCAAATCTTGTAATTTTAGTGGAGATTTAGTTTCAAAGTGGCTGAAAAGCATTTGAATTGAATTGCATAAATTTTACCGAAAAGTTCAGCTGTTCAGATTTCGGTAAAAATTACCGAAGTCGGCGGTAAATTCTAAGTGTGTAGTGCACTTGAGGAATGAAGTGAGTAAGTTCCTGCGTAAAATGTCGACTCTTGTGCTTTTGCTGGGAAGCCAATTTCTAAAGGTTAATAGCGTTTTCAGGGGTTTTAAAGATTTTTATTATTGGACATTTCTGCGCAGGAAGTCAGTGACGTTCAGCCTCTAAAGGGTGAACACGAAATTATTGCGACACATTCAACACGGCATAAATTTTTTACCATTGGGTAATAATCAACTAAATTTTGCACACTTTCTCATTGATGTGTATTGTGTACATGCTGTCAAACTCGAAGTCGTGTTTTTCGATTCAACGAAAATGGAGGTGAACCAACGCGAGTTGAGAGAACAAATTCTTTCCAAACACCTGGAATTTCCTGACCTGTCGCACCGGCAGTTGGAACATTTTTGAACATTCACCATTCAACCGTCTCCAGAGTGTTGAAGCGGTTCCAGGAGCGGTTGACGTTAGACCACGGCAAAGGAGCTGGAAGAAAACCGGGACCGGAGAACAAAAAGACGGAGGGAAAGGTGAAGCGGATGATTAAAGCAAATCCCAACGTCTCAAGCCGTGATTTGGCTAAAAAGATCGGCATGTCGCAGGCCGGTATAGCCTAGTCAGTAAAGGCACGGTATTACCAAGCCGGAGGCGGCGGGTTCGATTCCCGGTCCGGTCGAGGGAATCTTTCGGGTTGGAAATTTTCTCGACTTCCCTGGGCATAGAGTATCATTGTGCTTGCCACACAATATACAAATTCATGCATTGGTATTGGCATCGAAAGCTCTCAATTAATAACTGTGGAAGTGCATTTAGAACACTAAGTTGAGAGCACGCAATAAGCTAATATGCGCTAAGCAATAAGCTTGAAATGTGAATAAGAAGAAGAAGATGTCGCAGAGCTACGTCCAGAATGCAAAGAAGAGAGCTGGACTACATACATACAAGGTACAGAACTTCCCAAACCGCGATGAGCGGCAACAATCGACGGCTAAAACTCGGGCACGGAAGCTCTACGAGAAGATGCTGACAAAATATGGCTGCTGTGTGATGGACGACGAAACGTATATAAAAGCCGATTTTAAGCAAATTCCGGGGTTGGAGATATTCACCGGCAAGAGCAAGTTCGATGTGGACGACAAATTTAAGAAGAAGAAAATGTCGAAGTTCGCCTCCAAATATCTCATTTGGCAGGCCATCTGCTCTTGCGGACTGAGGAGTGAGTCTTTCGTGACAAAGGGCACAGTAAATGGCGAGATCTACAAATCTGAGTGCCTCAAGAAGCACCTTTTGCCGTTCTTGCAGCAGCACGACGAAGCTCCGCTATTTTGGCCAGATTTGGCATCATGCCACTATTCTAAAAGTGTCCTGGAGTGGTATGAGGCCAATTCTGTCCATTTTGTTCCGAAGGACATGAATCCGCCAAACTGTCCGGAGCTGCGCCCGGTGGAGCAGTACTGGGCAATAATGAAGCGGGAACTTCGGAAGAGCAAGAAGACAGTCAAAGACGAGAAGGACATGTTAAGAAAATGGAAAAAAAAAACTGAGAAGCTGGTACCGGATGCCACTGTAAAGACTTTGATGGAGGGCATCAAGCGAAAACGCGTTCAATTTTACACTCAAGGCTCCATCGATTAACTTTTCTTTTGATTTTTGAAGTAAATATATGTATACAACTACCCTAAAATTTTGATTTGATTCTAAACATTATAAGAAAATTGGCATGACATTTTCGGTGTCGCAATAATTTCATGTTCGCCCTTTATTTGACTTGAACTATACGCGGCGGAGAAAAAACTGATCGAAAAATCGGTCTTTCCGCCCTATTAGCTTTCACATTTTTTGATGATTTGCATCTTTGACATAAAGGATGAGACGTAAACAATTATGTCATGTAAAATTCAGTGCTCCAAGACTGAAAAGTTCGTTACTCAACGAAAATTACGTTTGTTTGAGCTGAATCTCGCATTTATTATGATACATTTTTTTGGTCAAAATTTACGTTTTTTTTAGTGTGTACTCTATGCCCAGGGACGTTGATATGGTATTGCGGTGTAGCTTTGCTTCTACCGACTGAGCTAAGGGTGGCCAAAGTTTACAATTTGTCATGGTATAATACAATCCAAAACTTTGCATATTTTTCAAGCTTCTTTTTTTTTGAAAAAAAAAATTGAAAATCATGCAAAAACATTTTGAAATATGTGGTTTTATTTGTTTTTTCTTTTATTTAAAGTAAATAAATAATTTCTTTTTCTTTTTCCCTGCAACACATTTTGTTTCACTACATTTATGTCTCGGACATCATGTCAATCAGAAATGCCGTATCCAAGCTACAATTTTTTGAAAATTTTCAAGGATGCCATTTTGAGATTTTTTTAAGATTCAAAATGGCCGAATTTTAGCAAAAATGTGAATCATTGCTTATTAGGGTGACCAAAAACAAAAACAAAACAAAGAAAAAGAAAACCGTCTTATTGAGTTTCGTCTCAGAGACTTAGTTAGTTCAGTCGCATTTTGCTAGTTGAGATATCTTTAAGTGGGATAAGTTTTAGTTGGACTCCCATTAGTTGGTCGACAGTCCTCGAAATTTCGACCGACTTCATGAGAAAACCAGTAAACGAGTTGCTTCCTTGATGGTTGCCAACGATGTACCTGAACGAGTGGTGAAGCAAATTTCTGACTTCATCAAGAAATCCTTCCGGTGGTGCATATAGTTGATAAGTTTTAAATATCAACTTTTTTGATAAAGTTGTAGAGCAGGTTGAGTGAAAAAACTTTACTCAAAGAAGCAATGTTTTATATCTAATAGTTCACGATTCATACAGATTTTTAATAAGTAGGGCCCCTTAAAATCAAAGTTTCAACAGTTCGTAAGCAATAATGTCACGTAAAATACATGATCTAGAAACTTTTTAAATTTTTATGGTGCACATTTTTGCTCAAGCAACTAAGGTACAATCTCATTTAGTTGAAAAGCTATAAGCGATGCTGACTGAAAAATAAGTTTATACCCAAATATGGCGCAAGTTGATTTTTTTTCTATTAATTTCAAACTATGAATGTAATATTTGATTAACTCATTTAATTCACTTATGAAAAGGGCGTACTTTTTACTGAAAATTTTTCATAAATCCATCAAAAAGAGGTAACACATTAGTTGCTTGGGAAAAAATGATCAAATTATGAAAAAGTGTCTAAAACATAGTTACTCATGAAAAACTTTTTTTTTTAGATATTACAAACATGCATAAATCGTGAACTATTAGAGATAGAAAATGGTTTTCTTGAGAAACGCTGTTTCAAATGAGTTGTTATACAACTTTGTCGAGCAAACAAATTTCTCGGAGTAGAATCCACCCAACAAACAATGAGAGTTGATTAAAAGCTGGATAATCCGTCTTCTAGCTGAGGAAGCTTATTAGTACCCCAATAAGCTTTTATTCAGCTTTAAAATTTTATCTGGCAACGACCTGACCACTAGTGATGCTCCGAATAAAGGGTGTCCACGATGAAATTGCCACACTATGAAATTGCTCTAACTTTTTAACCGTTGGGTAGAATTTAATGAAAATTTGGGTGGATTTAGTTCATAGTGCATTATTTACATCCTGCAAGTTGCGGAAATGGAGTCGAAAGAACAGCTCGTGCGTGATAAAATCTTGCGCATTCATCACGAGAACAAGGATCTCTCGCATCGTTCCATCGCTAAAACGTTGGGAATCGCGAATTCCACGGTGTCGCGAGTGATTAAGCGGTTCGAGGAACGGTTGACCACCGATCGGAAGCCCAGAAGTGAAGGAAAAAGTATTCCGTACAACACCAAAAATCACAACCGCGTAGTTGGGGCCTTCAACCGAAATCCGAACGCCTCCGTTAGGGATGTGGCTAAGAAGCTGCACCTAAGCCGAAGTTTTGTCCAGAAGGCCAAAACTAAGGCTGGGCTTCGAACGTTCAAGGTACAAAAGGCCCCTAATCGCGACGAGAAGCAGAACAAGTCCGCCAAAACCGGGCCAGGAAGTTGTACCTCAACATGCTGACGAAAGTTGAATGCTGCATCATGGACGACGAAACATATGTGAAGGCCGACTTCAAACAGATCCCCGGCAACCTGTTTTTCACGGCCAAGGATAAGTTCAGCGTTCCGGAGCATGTCCGCACTCAGAAGATGTCCAAATTTGCGAAGAAATTCCTGGTTTGGCAAGCCATCTGCACGTGCGGGAAGCGGAGTGCACTTTTCGTGACCCAGGACACGATGAACGGACAGGTGTACATAAAAGAGTGCCTCCAGAAGCGGCTGCTTCCTCTCCTGAAGGCCCACAACGTCCCAACAATCTTCTGGCCGGATTTGGCCTCATGCCACTACTCCAAGGACGTGCTGAAGTGGTATGCGGACAATAAGGACAATTTCGTGCCGAAAATGTTCAACCCTCCCAACACTCCGGAGCTCCGCCCCATCGAGAAGTACTGGGCGATTATGAAGCAGCACCTTCTTAAACGACCTAAGGTAGTGAAGACAGTCGAGGAACTGAAGAAAGTATGGGTTTACATGCAAAAAACGGTTGATTCACAGGTTGTGCAGAATCTTATGGCCGGGGTTAAGGCCAAGGTGCGGGCACTTGCGTATGGACTGTAAATAAAATACGAGTAAAATGGTAAAACGAAGTTTAATAGTTATTTCTCAATCCCTGAAAATTTGATGGCAATCGGATGAAAACTCGAATTTTGCGAATCAATGTTGTGTGTGGCAATTTCATCGTGGACACCCTTTAGTACTATTTGACCAGATATTCGGCGCTTACACCAAAAACCTAACAAGTGGCCGACAAGGTGCTTGAGCGGAATTTGGAGACTGTAAAGTTTGATATTCAGCCGATTTGTTTGATATTCAATATTTGATATTATTCAGTGCATCATTGCTGACCACCTATACCGTACGGCGAGGCAGAGGAAAACAGCGCTCAAGGAGTATAAATCTCCAACGAGGATCTCACAGCAGTGGTGAAGGAATTGAAGGTGGAGAAATCACCCGGTCCAGATTGAATCCCCAACGTAGCTGCCAGGCGTTTCTGGACAAGTTCAGGATGGTGCATCAGGTATATCTGAATGAAAGTCAATTCTCAGACATATTGAAGATACATAAATCAGTATTGCTGCCGAAACCAGGAAACTCTTCAGGTGATCCAGCATCCTATAGGCCTATATCTTTGCAGTGTAGATTTGTAAAACTACTGGAAAGAGTTATCCTCGGCAGGCTGACGAAATGTACAGAGAGCGTGCAGGGATTGTCGAAAATGTAGTTTGGGTTCCGGAAACGGTGGATGCAATCCGTGATTACGATAAACGTCAAGAACGCATTCAATAGCACTAGCTGGGAAGCCATCGTCAAAGCGTTACCTGACTACCTGTGCAGGATTTTCAGGAGCTATTTCCTGAACCATATACTGGTCTACAAGACAGACATGGGTTAGAGATCGATTAGTATCAAAGCGGGAGCTCCAACGATAACCAGGAAGACAATATAATTTTTATCGAAATTTTCGATGCCCTTTGCATTATTTTCGCACTTATATTATTTATTGAGTAGGTATATGAATATTTCGTACTTTTTTCTATCGACACTTTCGTATTTATTTTATGAATCATTCGTTTGCAATACGTAATAAAATCAGTTGCGAGTGTGGCAATTATAGCGAAACTAGCTTCATAGAGATACGAATCTATTTCGTTGGAGATAACAACGAATGGATTCGTGGATCAAACGAAAGATTTCGTTGCATAAACTAAATTTTATTTTCAATAGACGCTAGAAGAAGTGGAAATGCTGGCAACCATAAAACGAAGTGTAATTGGTTAGTAGCTGCAAAGCACTGTAGCAGGTAGGGGCTATTCATTAACTACGTAGACAGTTTTTGGGATTCTTGCCATCTCTTCCTTAAACTTTCTTTAAACGTAGTTAATGAACAGCTCCGTTGAAAGGTAGGAGCATGAACTACCCGGGAATGATGATCGACGACCGGTTAAACTTCAACAGCCCCGTCCGTCGATTATGTGTGCGAGAAATTGGCGATGGCCATTGTGGCGGTAGCTGGAGTCATGCCGAACAACTCTGAACCAAGAAGTAGCAAGAGGCGTTTTCTGGCTATTGTACCTTCTTCGATGTTGAGGTACAGAGGTCCCTCCTGGGTTGCAGCGCTGGAAACCAAGCGGAATCAAGCAAAGTTGCGAGTCGTGAGTACGTACAGAACCATCTCGGTGGAAGCACTATGCATTATCACCTGAATGATCTCTGTTGCGGCTCGCACGGCCACTGAGAATAATGCTGGGTTAAGACTAGACAAGTCAAATGATCAACTCAGTTGAATTAAATTAGCTTGAAAAGTTGAGCCTTGTTCAACTTTTTTTAATTCAAGTGAGTTGATCAAGTCAGTTAAATGGCATGGTTTACACGATTACACGTTCAATTCGCGTTCAAGCCAGTTGAATTCAACTGACTTGATCAATTGACTTGCCCTGTCTAAACCAGGCTTAACCTAGAGAGGGAGTCACTTCTACTCAGAGGTATGAAGCGGTGAGTACCTGTACACAGCAAAAAAATAATTTTGATATCACGTCAAAGTGGATGCACTACAATCATGTCGAAAATATGGTGTAATATTACTTGCTAAAAAGGACAAAATTATCATTAATACAATGCATGAACTGACATTACGCTGCTTTTACTGCATTTGTTTATTTATGTGGTCATAAAAATTACATGAAATTTTCGACATGATTGTAGTGCATCCACTTTGATGTGATATCAAAATTATTTTTTTGCTGTGTAGGTTTTAGAAATTTTTCATGCAAATGAGTAGAAGTTACTGTTCTTCTTTCTGAGCTATTCTCAGTGGTCGTGCACCATGTTGAAGTGTTTTTGTTTTCGTCTTGTCTATTTCGTGTGCCACACAGCTAAAGTGCAACGAAGGGAAAATCGTGCAAATCACAACAGAGCATGTGAAACAGATTGAAACGAATCAATGAAATGTTGCGATTCCTTTATTTACAGTAAATAATATTTTTTCCTTGATTTGTTTTCCGTCGATCTTGTTTTCAGTGCTGAGCACCAATGCTACCGACGCCAGGGAGGCAGATCCCACAGATGGACCCTACCTATCGACCCATCAACTCATGAACCAGGGACCTTTTGTTCCGTTTCTTCGAATAGATTTCTGGTTGGCTTCTTAGTCAACTATACATAGACGTCAAGGACTATTGGTATGCGGGTTTCGATGGTATCGCTTTCGCGTCGATGTCCATAATCGCTAAGTAGACATAACCTTTTCGGTTCGATAATGGGCGACCTTGCCTGTGTATACCAACAGTGTGTATCGGGACCAATTCCACAAAGCGACCCCCAAGCGCCGCCATCTCGCTATAACAAACGGTTGACTAGAAAGTCGTACAGCCATCGCTAAAACTTGCAACAGATCAACCTATCAATATTGCCACCAGGATCGGCGCAGCGCCGGAATATAGTTCAAAATCTCGTCGCATCCGCCTGCCGAATTGCATGAGTGTATGGTTTAAATTTGGAAAATACCGCTTTGGAAGCTGATCTATCCATTTAAAAAATTATGATATTCAAAAACTTAAGCACGTTTCTAGATCATCCTTTTTTTTATCAACTCGCTAATTCATATCAGAAGAATATCAGCCAATGCTGATCTTCTTATACTTCCTGTCTGTCTAGGGAGCATATCTGATAGAATATCTTGTTTCTTTTGCATAGTTTCCTGACAGGGTTGCTTCCACTCACTTGCTATAAAAAATGTTTTTCGTAATTATAAAATCTTTAGATGTTATTATTATATTTAGTACTTGTAAGTTGAAAGAAGAGGTTGAAAAATATGTGTTTGACACATGAAACCTGTCAATATTGCTTTCAGTGCGTTACAATCAGCGATTTTATGATTCGTGAGCGTTCACTCAGAGTAAGCGCTCGCGAGTCGTTAAATCACTGGTTGTGACTATCTGAAAGCGAATTTGGCAGGTTTTGTGTGTCAAATACATGCCTTTCAATCTCTTCTTGTATCTAACAAGTACAAAATATCATTAAAACATCTAATTATTCCAAAATTTTCAAAATCATTTTTTTATAGCAAGTGAGTGGAAGCAAGCCTGTTTCCTGAACATCTGCAAAATTTCAATAAGTTTTAGAAAATTTACTTAAATTTCAAAGTTCCTTGAAATAAAACGATGGTTCAAAATCTTCATCTTCAGGAAGTTCATTGAGCTTTTTAAGATCTCTGACAAACTGAAATTAAGTTTCCTAAGCTGAAACGAAGATCCCTGAAGTATTCTATCTCTACAAAATTCCCTGAACTTTTTCAAAATTCCATGTACTTCTATGAAGTTTTACGCAGTTCCTCAAATTATTACGCAGTCCACAAAACTTCATCAAAGTTTACTGCACGTCTACGTTTCTCGTTGAATTTCCGTAAAGTTTGACGCTCGAAATTTCCTGAATTTGAGCGGAATTCTCTGAACTATTTCAAATCTACGAGATTTCATCAAAGTGCTCTGAAATTATAAAAAAGGTCCCTGAATAATAAAGAGGTTCCCTGACATTAAACAATTCACTGCTTCGGAGATTCCTAAACTTTTATAAAGTTCCCACTTCTACGAAGTTTTCTGAACTTTTCCATGATCTAAGAACGTCAAATAATTTCACTAAATTTAGCTCATGATTCATCTGACATATGTTTGTCTTAATGCATAAAACAAAATATAATTATAATACCAAAGAAACATTCAAAACTAGGACAGTGTTCTAGTAAAAACAGTTAACGGAACATTAGTTTCGAACGAAGCATAAGCGTTGTTAATCACATTAGTGACAGTATGAATAGCCTCATTTACCCATACTGCCAATTACGTGCTGCGAGGTGTATCCAATGTAGTTGTCATATAACTTTTTCAGGTGCGTAGAAAAAGAGTTACCGAAGTAGTTTGATGAAACTCTACGAAGTTCACTGAAGTTCGGTGAGCTTCTACTAAGTTAGGTGAACTTAAAAAATATTCTGCACTTCAAGAAAGTTTCATGAAGTTTTAAAAAGTTCCCTAATGTTCCGCGAAATTTCTTAAAGAACTACAGAATTCCTTACAACTAAGATAGCAGTTCGCAATGCACAACAAAAAAAAATAATTTTGATATCACATCAAAGTGGATGCACTTCAATTGTGTCAAAATATGGTGTAATACTACCTGCCAAAAACGAAAAAATATTATTTATACAGTACATGAACTGACATTACGCTGCTTTAACTGTATTTTTACCCTTCTTACAAAGAAGGGTATAGATACCACTTGAAAAACCGACTATCGATCCGAGGCCCGGAGGGCCGAGTGTCATATACCATTCGACTCAGCTCGACGAGATCGGAACATGTCTGTGTGTGTGTGTGTGTGTGTGTGTGTGTGTGTGTGTGTGTGTGTGTGTGTGTGTGTGTGTGTGTGTGTGTGTGTGTGTGTGTGTGTGTGTGTGTGTGTGTGTGTGTGTGTGTGTGTGTGTGTGTGTGTGTGTTTTTTTTTTTTTTTTTTTTTTTTTTTTTTTTTTTTTGGCAAGGAGGAAACCTTCAAAAAGGCCATCGTGCCACTGCTTGACGACTGGGCGCACAGTCGCGGTGACACGGTGTGTGGGATTCTTACCGCACTAAAACCTCCTTAGACGCCTTGCCCTTTTCCCCCGGAACCACTTGTCGTATTACTTCGGAGGGGGCCGTGCATTACGCACCTCACTTTACCTCAGCTAATTGGCGCTTCCAGTTCGCTGATCGTCTCTCCAATTTGTGAGCCATTTATCTCCCAGCGTCACGTTCTACTCGGTTATCCCTGGTGGTGGATACAGCCTACTCTGACGGAGAGTTCTCCCGGCTTCGGCTTTCAGTTCGCACTTGTGTGAGCACATTACTACTTTCTAGTTGGTCTTCCCGCCATTTTCGCTGCAGCGCTGACATGATCTGCGTTACTGCTCTGCTGACGGCGTTAAAGGTGCCCTCCTCTCGACACATTTCTTCGACGACATTCTCCGTGCTAAGGGCGAGCATATCCTCTCGCACATCATCAAATCTAGGACATTCGAAGACCACGTGCTCTGGTGATTCTTCCACATTCCCACACTCCGGACAGAAGGGTGACGTTGTGTGTCCGAACCGATGCAGGTACTTCCTGAAGCAGCCATGACCAGACAGGAACTGCGTCAAGTGGAAGTTGACTTCTCCATGCTTCCTGTTCACCCAGGTCGAAAGAGTCGGTATTAGCCTGTGTGTCCATCTACCGTTCTCTGCTGCATCCCACTCCTGCTGCCACTTAGCCATCGACTCCGTTCTCACCATTTTTCGTACTCCTCTGGTTTCTCTCGTCATATAGCACTCGTAGTCCTCCGCCAAGGTGATGCCGATTGGGATCATACCGGCGATAACGCATACTGCCTCCATCGAAATGGTTCTGTACGCACTCACGACTCGCATGGCCATGAGCCGGAACGTACTGCTCAATTTCCTTTGGTTCTGCTTCGTTTTCAGCGCTTCAATCCAGGCTGGACCTCCGTACCTTAGTATTGATGAGGAAACACTAGCCAGAAGACGTCTCTTGCTGCTGCTTGGACCAGAATTGTTCGGCATGATTCTGGCTATTGCGTTGATGACCTTCGTCGCCTTCTCGCAAGCATATTCGATGTGGCTATTAAAGTTTAGCCGGTCGTCGATCATCACTCCCAGATACTTAAGCATGCGCTTCGAAGCAATGGTGTGCTCTCCAACGGTAATTTCTGCCCGCTGCACTGCTTTGCAGTTACTGACCAACATCACTTCTGTTTTGTGGTGGGCTATCTGCAGCTTCGCTCCTTGCATCCAGTTACCAATCGTATCTATCGCCTCAGCCGCCAACATTTCCACTTCTTCCAGCGTCTCACCGGTTACCGTCAAGACGACATCGTCCGCAAAGCCAACGATCTCAACTCCTTTGGGCAGCTTGAGCGTCAGCACGCCATTGTACATTCCGTTCCACAGCGTGGGACCTAGAATGGAGCCTTGGGGAACCCCCGCCGTGATTCTAAGCGATTTCTGCCCCGTGTCTGTCACGTAGACAAGGACCCGGTTCTGGAAATAACTACTTAGAATCCTGCAGAGGTAGCCTGGAACCCTCATTCTATGGAGCGCCTTGGCGATGGCCTCCCAGCTGGCGCTATTGAATGCATTCTTGACATCGATCGTAATCACGGCGCAGTATCGATTTCCTCTCCGCTTCTGTTTGGAAGCTTTCTCGGCTCTGTCAATCACTGTCCGAATTGCATCCACCGTCGATCTCCCTTTCCGGAATCCAAACTGTCTCTCCGACAATCCGTGTTCACTCTCCGTGCATTTCGTCAGCCTGTTGAGGATGATCCTCTCTAAGAGCTTTCCTACAGTATCCAGCAAGCATATTGGCCTATACGATGCAGGATCCCCCGGCGGTTTTCCGGGCTTCGGCAACAGCACAAGCTTTTGTACCTTCCACCTATCAGGGAACTGACCATCGTCCAGACATTTCTGCAGCACCATCCTGAACATGTCCGGGAACGTCTGGATCGCCGCCTTCAACGCCACGTTGGGAATTCCATCCGGGCCGGGAGCTTTATTCGCTTTCAACCCTTTCGCTGCTGCTATGAGTTCCTCGTTGGAGACTTGTTCAACGTTGTCTTCATCTACCTCGCCATATGGTGTAGGTGGCCAGTTCGTCGGGTCATGCTGTGGGAAAAGTCCCTCCACGATGACTTTCAGCTTGTTGTGACACATTTCAACCGGCATCGTTGGGCCTCTGATCTTCGCCATCGCAACTCGGTATGCGTTGCCCCAGGGGTTGGCATCGGCATCGCGGCACAACTCCTTGAAACTATTTGACTTGCTCAGCTTTATCTTTCGTTTCAGTGCAGCCCTGGCCTCTCGGAACACCACCCTGCGCTCCTCTCTGTCTGCTTCTGTTCTTGCTCTCTGAGCACGCCTTCTGGCTAGAAGACAAGTAGCACGGAGGGTGCTAATTTCCTCGTTCCACCAGTAGGCTGGACGCCGCCTGTTCGTTGGCTCCAGTTTTCTCGGCATAGTTGTGTCACATGCCCTTGCTAATAATTCGGTCAACTCATTCGCGCTTAGGCCCGGGACGCTGTTGTCTACCCTTAGAGCTTCGATGAAGAGATCCTTATTGAATGCCTTCGTCTTCCACTTCCGCTCGCTTACTTTCGTCCTCCGCATTTCCACCGGTGTTCGTTCGCCGATACTGTACCGGATCGCCTGATGGTCACTATGGGTGTACTCCTCGCACACTGTCCAGTTCATATTTGCCATTAGTGACGTACTGCAGAAAGTAACGTCGATAATGGATTCCCTACCATCTTTGCGGAAGGTGCTGATGGTTCCTTCGTTGGC